>NC_139158.1:30330145-31750145 GCF_964270905.1 Leucopleurus acutus | reverse complement strand
GGGACAGACCTTGGCTATAGCACTGAGACACTGTGTGATCTTGGTCAAACATTTCACTTCTCTGAGCCTCAGGTTCCTAAGCTATAAAATGGGGGTGACAACACCTACCTGAAAGGGTGGTGGTGAAAATGAAATGGAACCAGGTCTCTGGAAATATTTGAAACCTCTAAAGTCTGTTCATTTGCAATGCAAGCTGGCCCCCATAAAAAGAGGGCAAGGAAAGACCAAAGAGAGGCAGACCACTCCAGATTGGTAGATGGCAATAAGCAAGGGAACTTGCATCCGAGGCTTATCTTGGGTGGCTGCAGAGCGAGTAGATCTCAGCATCTGACCACCAGAATTTTAACAGCTTATAGAGAGACCTCAATGGGATTCAGTCACTATCCTGTCCAGGTGGTCTCAACACCTCCCTCTCTCAAGGATGCATCATTGGAAGAGCTTCCACTGTGGGAACAGTGGGCGGAGTGTAAATTCCAAGGACAGGGGAGGGGGTGAGGACCCTCCGATTGCCCGGGTCCAGTTTGTGGGTCAACCCATGGCCATGTCCTCTCAATGACCTCCTCCGACATCATTTTTCATATTTGTGGTATTGCATCAGCACAAAGACTTTTAGAAGGAGTCCTGGAGGTAGTTTCAACTTTATTTTCCTTCAACAAACATATAGTAGACCCCAGCAAAGTTCCAAGCTCTGGCTTTGCCACCTTGACCACAAACAAGAGCAATAGTCAAGCTCCCATGCGTTGATCTCCTGAAATGTTCCAGGAACTGTGCCTTGTGCTTTCAATGCATTGCCCCTTCTCCTCAAACAGCCCTATTAACTTATCCCTATTTACAGATGAGAAAATTATACCCTAGAGAGTTAAAGGGACTTTCCCAAACCCACACAGATAAGTGGAGGAGCCAGAATTGATTCCTGATCTCACTGAATCAAGTCCATGCTCTTATCCAGAATAAAATAAAGTTTTAAAAAAACAAAACATTTTTTAATGAGCCAATGAACTTTAAAACACTCCATATATTCTTTCTTTTCTTTTCTTTTTTTTTTTTTGGCCGCTCTGTGTGGCTTTCAGGATCTTAGATCCCCGACCAGGGATTGAACCCATGCCCTCGGCAGTGAAAGCATGGAGTCCTAACCACTGGACCGCCAGGGGATTCTCAAAACACTCCATATATTCAAATGGCCAGTAAGCATGGGAAAAGTGCTCAACATCAAAAGTCATCAGGGAAAACACATTTAAACTAAATGAAATACCACTTCACACCCACAGAATGGCTACATTTAAAACAAACAAAAAACTCACAACACCACATCTTAATAAAATTGTGGAGCAACTGGAACTCTTATATGTGGCTTTAAAAAATACATTGATTATATAACTCCTGTGGGGAGACAAAAAGTCTAGCAGTTTCTTAGAAAACTAAACATATATTGACCCTACGATCCAACAACTCCATCCCCAAATATTTACGCAGGATCCAGAAAACATACATTCACAAAAGGACTTGTGCAAAAACTTTTTCATAGCAGCTTTATTTGTAATAGCTGATAACCAGAAACATACCAGATGTCTCTCAGTAGGAGAATGTTATCAGCAAACTGCGGTATATCTATGCAAATGGAACACTACTCAGCCAGAAAAAGGAATAACCTGTGATACATGCAGCAACACAGATGGCTCTTAAAAGCATTACACTGAGTGAAGTGACCATAGACAAAACAGTATACAGTGTATGATTCCATTCCTGTGAAATCTTAGAACAGAAAGAACTATTGAGGAAGGACAGAAAAATCAGAACAGTATTTGCCTCCAGGGGGGAAACTACCAGGAAGGGGCTTGAGGGAACCCTCTGGGGTGATGATAATACTCTATATTGTGATAAGGGTTTGAGTTACATGTAGGTGTATGTATTTATCAAGGTTTGCCATTAGGCAAATTTAAGCATTTCACTGTTTGAAAACCTTGCTCCAAAAGAAAAATCTGTAAACCAAAAACTTGGGAAAAATACAATATAACCAATACCATTAAAGACTGACTACTCAGAGGAGAGCTAATATTCTGATGGTTCTTTCCATGGTGTGATAGAGACATCAAAAGAACTATCCCCAAATATCTCCCACCCCAGACCTACAGGAATGACTACAATTCCAGGATTGAAAATTCATCCATTTGCAGCAGTAGGTCATAAATTCAGGAATCAAACGATCTGGAGACAGAGATCTCCCTCCTGGCCATCACGCTGTACTGCCTCAGGGGCTGTACATCACCCACCCCCACCCCCCGCCCAGCCACCTTCTTTCTCTTCCTGAGTTCTGGGTCTGGCTCACAAGAACTTCCCTGGCACACGCAGCCACCTTGCCCTCTGGGTACCCAGCCCACACCCCCAGCACCTGCTAATTATAAGAAACAGCATATGGCAGGCAGGCTGGCTGCAGACCCCACCAGCTCTCCTGACGTGCAGCCCGACCGTGGAGGCAGGTTGCACGCTGAGCTGCTGGGATCAAAGAGGTGTCATTAGAAAATGATCCATATCTCTCGGCCTTAACGAGGACTCACACAGGAGGGCTTCCAATTACCCAGTCGGTGGCTGAACGGCTGCTCCCCGCCAGCGGCCTCTTGCTTTGCTTTCTCTTCTTTAGCAACATTAGCAAGAGCGTTGGTTGCACACTTTCTCTCCTTTCCGTGGCCTCCCCAAGCCAGGGAGGAAATCAGACCATCTCAGAAAGTCCCCTGGTTCAGATCGATGATGAATCCTACATGGCTGAGATTGAAGACAGAAAACTCCAGATGAAAGCCATGCCTAGAGAGAGGGGCCAGCTCTGTGAGGTGACGTGTGGCCTGGGACTGAAGGATGCGAAGGGACTGGTCATTCAAACACTGGGAAAAGAGTAATGTAAAAGGAGGAAGGCCCTGGGTGTCCACCAAAACCCGTCAACTTGTGCAACAGCAATAGAGTCGTATCAGAGATGTGACCACCCAGGACTCACACGCTACATTTGATAGCCCTTCGGAAAAGAGGTGGAAGATCTCCCCAAAAGAGCGAAAGTGGAAATGTGCATGTTCTGTGTGTGTGTGCAACTTTCAACCTTGCATAGACCCTTGCATGTGTGACCTTCCTGTATTTATGATTTATTACTTACTGGGAATGACAATACGGCCCCAGGAGGTGGCACAGACACTAATAAGTGCAAAGAATTTGAGACCACGAATAACCGTGTGATCCAAGCCACCTGTCTGCCTGGAACATTCCCTTTGGACTCAATCAGCAGAAAGAATTCAACCCCCTTGTTCTTTAAGCCTCTGAAGTCAGGGGGCGCTCTTTGTAATACCAGTTCAACCTACTCCAGGTAACACTGTTCGGCAAATATTTTAACCTCCATGTATTTCAGTTTCTTCATCTACCAGGAAGAATTCCTTCCTCCTGCGGATGAAAAATGTCGCCCGCCGTATCAGTAAACAAAGGATGTTGCGGCCATCAAGCCCTGAGCCACGGCAGCTGCCCCCAGATATGCACCCCATGGGGATTCAGAATAGTGGCCCTAGATACTTAAGGTTTATATCAAAGGAATGATTTCAGTGAGCCCAGACTCTTGCATCTTCCCATACATAGAAAAGCGCTAAATTCATTCACTTGAAATGTCTGGTTTTCTTTAATTAACAGTGATCTTTCGATGTCCCGACCACCTGGTATTTGTTGCAAAACTCCTCTATATCCCTGCTCCTCCCTTATCTCTTCGGAGCAGGCCCTCAGACCTATCTGAGAGGCTGTCTTTCGGGTTTAAGTCCTCGGTTTTGTCTGCCAAATAAAATAGAATTCTCAACTTTTAGGTTGTCATTTCTTTTCCCAGTTGACACCCCCAAGGCTCTTAGGAGAACGAAGGGAGTTGATATCAACAAGAGGCCCAGCACTGATCGAGGGGCATCCCCCAGCCCAGTCCCCCACCCTGGCCCAAGCAGCCTCCACGCAGGCCTCCAGTCTCCGATTAACGCCTTCCCCCCCTCCCGCCCCGAGACCTGCCCCCTGGCTGCTTCCTCCCACTGATTACCGTGGAGAGCGGGCCTGCCATCTCCCACAGGACTCTGCGTCTCTGCTGTCACCTAGTCTTGGCCTGGCCACAGCTGCAGCCAGAAAGTGGATCTTTTTGTTCCGGCCCGACTGTCCCCCAAGGCTCAGAACTCTGTTAGTTCACTGTATCACTGCTTTCCGGAAGCCACGTGGAGTTCACATAACTTTTGAAGGACCTCCTTACAAGGTGCTTTGTGAGTTCAGCCTAGTGCAGGGAAAATTATAATGTGCAGAGTGGGCAGACTCACTGCCCACGGACGCACACAGGAAGGTCCCTACGAGAACATCTCTTCCAGTCCCTTGGTGATACAAATGGAGAAACTGAGGTCCAGAGATGAGGAAGCTTGTTCAAGGTCACACAGGAAGGTCAGCCGTCTGGCAGCAGAAGCAGTCAAAATCAGATGTAGCCAATTCTTTTATTTTAAGGGCTTTGACAAATACCCTACAATGGACAATGTCCCTACAAGACAAGTAAGAGTTGGGCTGGTGAGAAACATCTCCCCTAATTTAAAGGAGAGAATTAACCCTCGTTATTTGTGGGGGAGTGTGGGGGAGGGCGGGGTGGTGGTGATCACCTCCTGTGTATCTAAGATCCAAGCTCAAAAATTGCTAGAAAGTTGGGGGCTTCCCTGGTGGCGCAGTGGTTGAGAGTCCGCCTGCCGATGCAGGGGACACGGGTTCGTGCCCCGGTCCGGGAAGATCCCACATGCCGCAGAGCGGCTGGGCCCGTGAGCCATGGCCGCTGAGTCTGCGTGTCCGGAGCCTGTGCTCCGCAACGGGAGAGGCCACGACAGTGAGAGGCCCGCGTACCACAGAAAAAAAAAAAGAAAGAAAAATTGCTAGAAAGTGACACTTGAGGTCCAGATGATTCATTCATTTAATAGATAATTTTGAGCACCTATGTGCCAGCCACTGTGCAGAGCAGAGGAGATTTATTGGAGAGCAAAACCAGAGACAGCCTCAACCTCATGGAGCCCTTGGGAGGGGAAAGCAAAGAATCAAATGATTAATTATAAGATTGTGATTTTGCAAAGTACTTCCAAGGGAAAGTATACAGCACAGAGAGAAATTATGAAAAGAAAAATTGACCTAATGTTGGAGGCAGGGAAGGCTTCCCTAAAGAAGTTTGTTGACACTTGGTCATATTCCTAACCATAATCAGCTGTGCCTGGATCAGATGTGCATGCTGCAACAGGCCAGTTCTCAATGCAAATCCTCTTCAAGTAGTGACTTTCACACTAAAGTGTGAGTGACCGATACCCAGACCATGTGCGAAGCGGCTAGAGGAACTGGGAGTGCTTCTCCTGGAAAAGAGGAAACTCAGTGATGCACGGTCAATGATTTCAAACATGTGAATGATGAGGAGAAGAGAGTCAGACTTCTTACAGGGTGGGGGTGTGTGTGTGTGAAAGTTACAGGGAGATCAATTTCAACAGCATAGCCTTGGAGTTACGTAACAATAGACTTCTTCATAAGGTAGTGAGTTCCTCATCACTGGTGATATTTAAGCAGAGACTAGATGGCCACTTATTGAGACTGTTTGATTCGATGTTTCCTTGGACCCTTTAGACTCTTAAAACTTGTTATTCTATCATTACACTCAGAACTAAATTCTTAATCTTCAAGAATTTGGGGGGAGTTGCTCTCGTCTGATTCAGAAATAAATATAAATTCCTGATACTCCTCGTATCTGAACTATCTCCCAAAGTCAGGCTCTTGCAAAAGAGGTATGAACTGCTGCCTCTAGGATGAAAGGTGAACATCAAAAAGCCTGAATCCCAAGTATATGACTATTCAACGCCACGGAGCATGAGGTCTCCACTGCTGCAATTATTTCTTTGGCATCTTAGCCAATGAAGGATTCATACGGTCAAGTCGAATCTTCTCTTCTTAAATACCACTCCATGGTATGCAAAGTACTTAAACCTACTCTTTCCTCCTTTCTTTTTTTTTTTATTTCTTTTTTATTTTTGGCTGTGTTGGATCTTCGTTGCTGCACGCGGGCTTTCTCTAGTTGCAGCGAGTGGGGGCTATTCTTCGTTGCGGTATGTGGGCTTCTTATTACGGTGGCTTCTCTTGTTGCGGAGCATGGGCTCTAGGTGCGCGGGCTTCAGTAGTTGTGGCACGCAGGCTCAGTAGTTGTGGCTCACAGGCTTAGTTGCTCCACGGCACGTGGGATCTTCCTGGACCAGGGCTTGAACCTGTGTCCCCTGCCTTGGCAGGCGGATTCTTTACCACTGCACCTCCAGGGAAGCCCCTCCTCCTTTCTTTTTTTTTTAATTCCTTTGCTCTGCATCATTCCAGAAAAGATTTAAGGTGAATGCGCCTAAACTCATAAAATAAGAAGTTATTAATTCTAGTTAATGATTATAAATTCATAAAATGTGATATGGAGGAGACATTGCAAATAAAATGCAGGAGAGGCTAATCAAGTCATCCAAAGCTATAGAACTTTGTTGTTCAATAACTATTTATTGAATGCCTACTAGATCCACAGCATCACTGGTTGGTAGATTCTGTTTTCATCCAATGTATACTTAATTGAGCATCTATTACATGGATCAAAATCAAGGTAATACTTGTTACTGTTTCAAGTTCCTCACCCTCCTTTGCTGTGGTCCTAGGGGCCTGCAAATTAGGGCGGAGATGCCTTGGCAGTGAAATTCAGTTGCCATTATTGTCCAGCTGACCAACGCACTGAAGATAGATAAGGTTCTCAGCCAAGCTTGATGCAGAGAGTGTGGTTTTCACAAAGATTCTGTCACCTCCAAAATTACAGTAATTTCCTACTGTAATTAATTCAACAACCTTTCCCACCCTCCCCTGGAACCACCCACATCCACATAGAATTACATGGTAGGGAGAAGAAAGGAAACTTTAGCAGTATAGAAGAAAAGAAGGCAGCTAATCCCTCCCCCTACTTTCCTGGGAAGCCCTACCTCATTCTTTATTTTTCTTTAATTGGAGTATAGTTTCTGCTGTACAACCAAGTGACTCAGCTGTATGTATACATATATCCCCTCCCTCTTGGACCTCCCTCCCTCCCACCCCCATCCCACCCATCTAGGTCATCACAGAGCACCGAGCTGAGCTCCCTGCACTATACAGCAGGTTCTCACTAGCTATCTGTTTTACACATGGTAGTGTATATATGTCAATCCCCATCTCCCAATTCATCCCATCGCCCCCCACCCCAAGTCCACACATCCGTTCTCTATGTCTGCATCTCTTTTCCTCCCCTGTAAATAGGTTCATCTGTACCATTTTTCTAGATTCCACATATATGTGTTAAGCCAGAATCGTGCTGAGCTCTACATCTTGTATACCAAATTGGAAAACGTAGAGATGCTCCACCCTGCCCACCTATAGTCTTACTGTAAAACCTGTAACCAGCCAGGCCCAAGGTCTAGCGACCTATTAGTTACTAAGATACTCTAACTCAATTCATTAGGCAGCCAAGAAACAAAGGAAAGGCATTATGTACATGTTCAGCCGTTCAAAGCCAAGAGAGGGACTTCCCTGGTGGTGCAGTGGATAGGACCCCCTGCTCCCAACGCAGGGGGCTCAGGTTCGATCCCTGGTCAGGGAACTACATCCCACATGCATGCCGCCACTAAAAGTTCACATGCCACAACTAAGGAGCCCACCTGCCGCTACTAAGTCCCGGTACAGCCAAATAAATAAATAAATAGCAAAGCCAAGACACCCGAAGATAATGTCAGCTTTCTCTCCAGCAGCAAATGCGGAACAGAGCTGGGTTTGAATAGTTTGAGCTCCTTCAAATTTCATATGAGAACATTACACGATTCCTAATATTTTCTGCATCCGTGTTTTCTCCGTGTTGCCAAGGACACTCAGAGAGCTTAAGTCACTCTGCAGATGGGCAAGAGGCAAGGAGTGGATTTCAACTCACTTTTTCCTGAGATAGGTTTCTCCCTTTAAGTCTCCATCTTAGGCGTTGGAGGCTGAAGTTCAGGGGGTTAAATGACCCCAGTGTTCCGCAGAGCTGGAAAACAGTGCCAGTGAGAGCATGGCAAGTGCCTTTCCACTACACGACACCAGTCCATCCTTAACTGTTTGAACGGTTAGGTGCCTGGCCTGAACCCTGGTCCCTGTGGATGGTTTCGATTGAGTTTTGGATTCTGGGTCTTGGGGCTCTTACCCCATTGGCTAGGCTGGCTGCTTTAATTAGTTCCTCTCCCATGGTCTTAGGAAATAAGTGTCCAGCTCCAACTTGACCCTATGGAGTCCCACTGGCCAGGTCAGTCTCCTTCTCCTCCATAAAGGGGAAGTTTGGGCACGGGTCAGCTTTTAGCAGCTAATTCACTTCTTCACCTTGGGGTAAACTCTGCATTTGGCAAGCCCACACTCAACAAATGAGCTTCTGAGCTCAGGGAAAATACCAAATAAGTAAAAGTCTTGCCATTAAACCGGACAGGAAGACTCGTAATTAAAAACCACCGTTATGCCATTTCGACAGAAACACTCCAGCCGTCATTAAGCGAAAACAGAATTCCTTCAGGGAGAAATTATTTCTTGTTTGATTTCTGTCAGAATGGCTTTGACTTTGCGGATCCATCTACAAAATGGTGTCTCCGGGCCCTGCCTCTGCAGCGGTGCTCAAACAAAGGAGACGTTTGCTTCAAACACGTGAAACCTGATTAAAGATTCATTTCAGATTAACTTGTCCTGTTTATTTCTCTTTTGTAATCTTTATTATTACTTGAAGGGGTGGGGGGGGGGAGATAGAAAGAAAGAATGCAAATCTCCCTGGATCCACACATAAATCTTCGTAGTAGCCACTGAACACTATCATTAATTCCCCCTGAATATTCCAGCCATGCAAAGTAACAGACACTTATGCAATGGCAATTTACTGGGAAATCAAGCCAATCTATTTTTTGATGTTGTTTTATTCAAGCGAGAGGGGAAAAATTACTGGTGAGATGGATGGGAAAGAGAAAGAATGTAATGTTCACAAGTCCTGACATTCTGTCTTCAAGGTCATGCTAGAACAGGGTAGGAGGAAAGGAAGTTAACCTCTGAGTGCCTGCGTGGTGCACTGAATTTTGTAGAATTGGTCTTAGCTGGGCAAAGCTGGGCTTCAGGGTGCTTCTGGTGGCTGGAGGAGGAAGATAGTCCCACCCATTTGCAACTCCAGAGATAAGGAGCCAGTTGGAAGAGGGTCCCAGACAACAGAGAGATTCGGGAATATTTCAGACATATCTGATGAGTGAGGGTGCACCAGGGGTCATGTTAGAGGAAGGAACAGAGGCTCCTGGGAAGACACTCTAAAGAGAAGACAGAGGCTAGCATTGCAAGTCAGATTCAACTGCAAGTCATGAGCGTCCAAAGGGAGGAGAATTCTTGGGCTTCCCTGCTGGCGCAGTGGTTGAGAATCCACCTATCAATGCAGGGGACACGGGTTAGAGCCCCGGTCCGGGAAGATCCCACATGCTGCGAAGCAACTAAGCCCGTGCACCACAACTACTGAGCCTGTGCTCTAGAGCCCACATGCCACAACTACTGAAGCCCACGTGCCCTAGAGCCTGTGCTCCATAAGAGAAGCCACCACAATGAGAAGCCCACGCACCACAACGAAGAGTAGCCCCCCCTCGCCACAACTAGAGAAAGCCTGTGCACAGCAGGAAGACCCAACACAGCCAAAAATAAAATTAATTAATCAATTAATTTTTTAAAAAAAGGAAGGAGAATTCTAGCTACTGAGGGGGAGAAGATGTGCACTTCCTGTGGCTTCAAGAAGAAAAACAAATATCGTATATTAATGCATGTATGTGGAATCTGAAAAGATTAGTATAGACGATCTTATATACAAAGCAGAAATAGAGACACAGACATAGAGAACAAACATATGAATACCAAGAGGGAAAGGGGAGGGTGGGATGAATTTGGAGATTGGGACTGACATATATACACTATTAATACTATGTAAAAAATAGATCACTAATGAGAACCTACTGTATAGCACAGGGATCTCTTCTCAATGTTCTGTGGTGACCTAAATGAGAAGGAAATCCAAAAGAGAGGGGATATATGTACACGTATAGCTGATTCACTTTGCTGTACAGTATAAACTAATACAATATTGTAAAGCAACAATACTCCAATAAAAAATATAAATAAATAAAAAGAAAACGACTGGAAACGTGGGCATCGCTCAGTGCGGTAATACTTTTGAGTCTCAAGCAACTTAGTCGTGTGATACCCCAACCGAGCAGTTGTCACATTTCCTGAGATACCATCTAAGTCTCCGGCGTAGTGCTGGTATTTCCAGTCCACCAACGCTGGATGTGTCTGGGCTCTAGTGCCACGGCACCTGAGCACCAGTGATGGGATGGGAGCAGAGCCCCATCCTCTGTGTGGCCTCTCAGTGAACTCTTGGGCCAGAAGCAATGTATGAAATCCTGGTCCAGCGAGGCATGGAAGAGTGTGGAAAAGTTTTATTACCAAACCTTGTGACACCTGGAGCTCAGGCAACAAGCTGTGCGGCCACCGATCTTGGCACGGCACAGAGGAGTATCCTCCCTCTCACTTTTCAAGACTTACAACTCGTATCCTTCGCCTCGGGATTCAGAAGGGGCGTTTCTGGTTCAGCAGCCTTGAGGAGTGACAGGGGGCCCACCCTTCTGAAACCCAGACATTGGAAAGCTATCACTGAGAACATGGGCCGTTTGAAGGAGCCGCATCCTGTCACGCTTGACGTGGGCTGGCAGAGGGAAAAAAACAAGTCTGGTTTTTGGACCCACGTGGATACCATAAGCATTCATGAATTTCTTGGGGGAGGGTAGGTCTGCATAGTCAAGAGCTCAAATTTTAATTTTAATGTCATTTCACTTGGTACCTACAAATGGATGAAGCCCAAAACATGCATCTTATTACACTTAATACTTAGAAAAACCTGAGAAGAAAGGTATTATTGATTTCTAATTTAATTTTTAATTTGGAATTTTGATTTAAAATAAGGGAGGCTCAGGTACAGTTTCAGCTGGGTTCCATGCTCTGCCCAGTGTCAGTTAGCTAGGCACGGAGGCAAGACTCACATTCCACATTCTGTGCCCTTTCTCTACTTCCATATGTCTGTGCTATTTTTTAAAGTACAAAAGAAGGGCAGTGCTATTGAGGCAGCATTCAGAAAGGAGGGTCACAGATGTCGGATACAATTCGGGAGGGGGACATTGGTACCCAGACTGCCTGAGGGGTTGAACAACCTTAAATGAAGAGATGAAAACTTGTTCTGGAGGACAACTGATGTTGTAGATGATGGAGAGTAGAACTTATTGCTGTGATAAGGCCTTTGCGATACAGAGAGGTAAAGTAACTTTCCCAAAGTCACACAGCTAGTATGTGATGGAACTACAATATAAATCCAGACCACACATATCTCCAAAGCCCGTGTTCTTGAGTGTTATGGTACACTGTCTCTCAGCTGGCTGCCTGAGGTTCTTTGAACTAAGATGGAAGGCAGGAAGGAACTAAGGATATTATAGGGAAGGGAGGGCCAGAGATTAGTGGTGGGAGTGACTGTGGCTATACACAATATCAAACCCCACCCTCCTCCCCATCGGTTCTCTGTCTCCTCCAAATGGAACCTCCTACACTGTTGGTGGGAATGTAAATTGGTGCAGCCACTGTGGAGAACAGTACAGAGGTTCCTTAAAAAACTAAAAATAGAGTACCATATGATCCAGCAAGCCCACTCCTGGGCATATATCTGGAAAAGACAAAAACTCTAATTTGAAAAGATACATGCACCCCAATGTTCATAGCAGTGCTACTTACAATAGCCAAGACATGGAAGCAACCTAAGTGCCCATCGACAGATAAATGGATAAAGAAGATATGGTATATATATATATATATATATATATATATATATACAATGGAATACAAACTCAGCCATTAAGAAAGAATGAAATAATTCCATTTGCAACAATATGGATGAACCTAGAGATGATCATACTAAGTGAAGTAAGTCAGACAGAGAAAGACAAATACCATAAGATATCGCTTATATGTGGAATCTAAAATATGATATAAATGAACTTAATTACAAAACAGAAACAGACTCATAGACATAGAAAACAAACTTATGGTTACCAAAGAATGGGGGGAGAGATAAATTAGGAGTTTGAGAGCAACAGATACACACTATTATATACAAAATAGATAAACAACAAGGACCTACTTATAGCACAGGGAACTATATTCAGTATCTTTTAATAACCTATAATGGAAAAGAATCTGAAAGAGGATGGATAGATAGATAGATAGATAGAACTGAATCACTTTGCTGTACACCTGAAACTAACAACATTGTAAATCAACTATACTTCAGTAAGGAACTGGCCAAGAGATATGCAAAGATCCGAGAGACTTAGATGTCACAGAAGCCAAGGGTCCTGGTATTTCAAGGAGGAGACAGAATCAACAGTAGCAGACCCATGGACAAGGTCAAGCACGGTAAACACACTGGACCTAACAAGATGTCACTGCTCATCGTCAGGAGCGTCCCTGGAGCCCTGAGAGGAGAAGTCTAGTTACAATGGGTTGAGAGGGAATAGAGGTGAGATGGGAGAGAAAAAGTGTAGACAGCTTTCAAAGATATTGGATGAAAAATAGAAAGGAGAGTGGATAAAAGGTCAGGCAAGGAGCAGCCAATGAAAGGAGACATTGACAAGGCAGAAACAAAAGGAAGGGAGAAACTGAGAAGCTAGGAGAAGATGATGTATCTTATGGAAGAGATCCCTCATTTACTCAGCCTGGAGGAAAGGAGAGGATGACGGGTAAATACACCTGCAGGAAGCTGGGGAAGGGAGAACCTGGTGACCTCAATTTTTTCCATGAATTTCAAAGTCAGAATAAGTTAAATTTTGCTGTAAGAAAAATAAATGAGCCAGTACCTCAAAGGCTTGAGACAATAAAATTTAACTCTCACTCATACTGGGTGAGAGCTGGGTCAGTGGAGACTGGGTCAGTGGGGGTGTTCTCATCGTGGTCACTTGAGGACGCAGACTGATGGGGTCGGTCTGAAGTCTACCACACCTAAACCATTGCCACAGCAGTGAGAAGGGAATGTGTTAATTCTACACCTGGTCTTAAAGCTGCTACTCACATTTCATTGGCCGAAGCAAGCCACATGAGCAAACCTAACCTCAAGGTGAGTAGAGCCGTGCAACCCTAGCATCTATCCACAAAGAGAAGAGCTAGAAATATTTGGTAAAAGGCATAACTGGTTATTATGATGAGGTGTCATCTCTATGAAGAGTTAGGGAAGTTGAATGAGATTTGGAAGAGCCTTTAAGGGAATTAGAAGAGAGATGATTTACAACAAATGAACAGATCGATACCTTGCCTTGAGAGCCCAGCTGAGTTTGACATCCATAATTTGCAGTGGTGCCAATCTCACCAGTTGCATGACCTTTAGCAAAACCCATCTCCTTTCCGAAGCCCTGTCTTTTGATCTGTAAAACAGAATAGTTGGAGCAAATGGCTTTTCAGTTTCCCTACCAAATTCCAAGACTCATCATTTGCTCAGTGAATCTGAAGATACTGAAATTCCACACAGCATAACAGCCCCACCCAATTCCCACAACAGGTCTTGTTAAGGGGTAGAGTGTTCAAGATGCCCTTGGTGGTACCCACATGCTGCATTGGCACTTGCATCACAGGGTCCTGCTGTATTTAGTGGATAGAGTAGAACCAGTCCTTTCCCACTTGAACAGATGTACTGTTCAAGTGGGTCCAGAGGTCAATGGACTTGATTTTTTTTTTTCTGTTCCCACGGCTAGTCCAGTTCTCTGCTTCCAATTCACTGCTGGTGAATGGACTCCTGCCATGGCGGTGGATGGAGGCAGAGGGAGGAAGGAGGGAGGGAGGAAGCGGGGAGGCATTAATAGAACAGAGGCAGGCAATGATGAATTAAGGGAGCGGCCATTAATTTTTCATTCTGACAGATTATCATCTGTCAGAAGGCAGAGGAGATGGTCCCTGTGCCAGAGAGGGCACACTTGCTCTTTGCAATACAGGCTTCTGCATTCTTTTTTCTGGAGTTAGGTAGTGGGCACCCAAAGAATGAAAAATTTATGACAATCTATAATTTACATGCTAGAAGATAAATAATGAACTAAATCCTGTCATTAAATTGGCCCTTCGTTTTTCTTAATCCCCTGGGTGATAAATCTGATTTTGCAACAACATGTAGTATAAATTGATTATTTTTTGGTAGGGTGGGAGTAGGGAAACTACTTTAAATACCTTGGATATAAATAGGTTGTCCCGGGCATTGTATCACCCGGGACCTCAAGATACAGTGGTCTTATTAATGTGGCTTTACATTAAGACTGGCATTAATTAAGGGAGGGTGTCACTGAGGCATTCTGCAAACCAACACTGATTCTGTAAAGCTTTTAAGTTTAATGAATGGAAGCTTGAAATGCCAGCATGGCAGTGCGGCTCGCCAGCTTCCATAGAAGGAAACCTGGAATGGTTGACTTTGGGGGATACTATGAAGACGCCTTCCCTGGATGCTGATTAAGGACATGACGGCAAAAGGCATCACACTTTCATCCCTCCATCTCCTCATCTGTAAAGCGAGGATAGTAGTCATTTAAAGGAGTCAATTTGATAATATACGTAAAACAAACATGGACTAGTAGATGTCATTAATGGATACCTGGTGTCATTAGAGTGCTGGCATGCAACGGATTGTGTAATAGTAAGCAATTATCGAGCACCTACTGCGTTCCTGACCCTGTCTTAAGCCCTTTACATGCACTACTCCCGTTGATCCTCACAGACTTTGTGCGAGGTAGGTATTGCATTTTCTCAATTTTACTGTTGAGGAAACTGAAGTGTGGAGGGAATAAGTAATTTACCGAAGCAAGCTGGCAGCCACTAAATGGTAGAAAGGAGGAGTCGAGATTATTCATGGGCTGAATTATTTTGGATATGCCTGCCTTGGTCCAAGCATATTCCAGGAGTGGAGATACAGCGATGGATAAAACAGGAAAAAAAAAATTCCTGTATTCACAGAGCTTATATTCTGGGAGAGGGAATGAAGGCAATAAACAAAATAAACAATGCCATATGCAACCTGTAAGAATGTGATAAGCGTTCAGGAGAAAAACAACACCCAGAATGGGAAGCAGGGCGGGGCAGGGATGCTACAGTTTAGCGTTTGTCATTTTTAATAGATTAGAACACAGGGCATCTGATTCCAAAACTGTAACTCTTAATCACTTTGCCACATTGTTAGGGGGAAGACCATGGGTTTGAGAATCAGAGCTATACTTTGAATCCCATCTCTACCTTGTACTTTCCTTGAGAGATTGGCTTAATCTCTCCAAGCCTCCGCTTCTCAGTCTGCAAAATGAAAATATCACCTGCGATGGGGCTGTTGAGAGGATTCGGAATGATGGAGATGAAGGCAAGACCACGTGGTCTTGTAACGCCTCCGTTTCCTTATCGGTACCATGGAGATCATAGCAACACTACCACTTAACTTTGCTATGCAGAGCAAATGTGATCATCTATATCAAAGCAAATGAAAAAGAATTTCTAGGCAGCCCCAGGGACCTACCTGGGTTTGGCATCCATTAATTTTTGTGACCAACTATCACACATTGTGTGACCTTGAGCAAGACTGTTTTCTCGTATATCAGATATCAGAGCTGGATCAGATGGCCATGAAATGACGTAAAAAAACTTGATGCAGCGGCATAAACGAAGCATGGAACATTCTGCCTGGCATGTGGTAATAAGTAATAATAACAGCCAGTTCTGAAGAGCTTTGTATACACTGAGAGCTGGGCTAACCTCTTGGCAAGCACTGTCTTCTCTAAACCTCAGCATAACCCCAAGAGGGGGATGATACCATTTTGCCCACTTTGCAGATTTGCAAACAGGGTTGTTGAGTTTAAGAACTTTGCTCCACATTCACCCTGCTATCAAGTGACAAAATTGTGTCTGGGGACTTAGTCTCCTTCTCCAGAGTGATTTCCTTGCCTGAGACATTTGGCGTCATGAAGTTAGTGGGTGGGACATAGTAGGTGCTCATTAAATGTTTGTTGACTAAGCCAGCCTTTCTTCCATGACCCAGGACACCTATGTAGAAAGCTGGATCTGTTCCCAAAAGGATCAGTCTTTTCTTAACAAACCCCCACTCACAGAAGCCCTCAAATTATACTCTATTGCCTGACATAAAATATTCCCGTGGAATTTACAAGATTGCTAATGCAGGATTCCATTAATGTCTGAACACAGCACCTCCTCTCTCTAATTCATGACAAATTCATCTTAGTGATCCACCATAAAAGGTTGGTGAGTGGAGATGACAGAATTCAGCACCTCCCTTGCCTCCTGGGCATAGAGAGAAATCGGAGTAGAAGGGTGCTCCAGAAGCCTCTGGAGAATTACGGAAGATTGGAGCCAGATGGTACCTGACAGAATTTTTTAGGACTTGGCTGTAGCTCAAGCACGTGCAGGTTTTTAACCTACCATAATTGATAGAGAACAAATGGCACAGTGAAATGGGTCCATGGGAATCACTTGGTCCGGCATATTATTGTATAGACGGAAAACTGAAGTTCAAGGACAAAGTGACTTACCCCAGGGGACCTTTCTACCATAATAGCCTGCACTGCACAATGTGGGGTTCTGCCAGCTGCTGAATACATCTGTCCTAGTTACACATTCTGGAACTGGGGATAACCATAGGATGGGCCTGAGGACCCACTGGACCCACTGTGAGACAGACTCCTTGACCACGTGACCTTCATAGCCCCCTACTCTGACTGGAGGGCCCAGTGACATTCTGGTTCTCCTGGAATCAAAGTCATTTCAGAGCCAGGGTCCAGTGGTCCCCAAAAGATTTGTTTCTTTTTCCCCAATGCACAGCAACCCTGGTAAAAGGCCTTAGGTCTTTTGCGGTCAGGCTGGGAGAAAGAGTCACAGTATAAATTTTCAGCAGTGTACTGGGTCCTGCCCCGAGAGGACCTGACCTTCCCTTCATCGGAGGGGCTCTGGGTCTGTGAACTTGTTCAAGGCTAGGAATTGATTGAAGGAATGTGATTCTCTGTTTTTATGATTTGAGTTCAACTTGTGTTTACTTGACCTAGAACTTTTCTGCTTATACAGATCAAGTAAGAATTTAGTAGGCTTCCTGCCTATTTCACTTCCAGGAACACCACAATTAACTGGCCAACACCATGGGTCTATGTGAGTTGGACCATCCTGGTTTCTGCTGTGACCCTGCTGCACATGAGGTTAACCCTGCCCACCTTGTCTTTGGTGGTTGAGTGCTGCCTTTTGGCCCCTGACACACCAAGATCCAACCACTCCCACTGCACTGAAGTTTTCCAACTGGGTGGCTGTGTTTCCCTCCTTATGCTCTGGACCACAGAGAGGAGCCATCGCAAAGCTCTTCAAGGATACTGGGGCTCCCCTCACAAATTTATTTTTTTAAACATTGGTAGAAGGTCTGTCCTCAACACATATCATATAGTATCACTTATATGTGGAATCTAGAAAAATGGTACAGATGTACTTATTTGCAAAGCAGAAATAGAGACACAGATGTAGAGAGAACAAAAGTATGGATACCAAGGGGGAAAGAGGCGGGTGGGATGAATTGGGAGATTGGGATTGACATATATACACTACTATGTATAAAAGAGATAACTAATGAGAACCTACTGTATAGCACAGGGAACTCAGCTCAATACTGTGTAATGACCTGTGGAGGAATAGAATCTCAAAAAGAGTGGGTATATGTATATGTATAACTGATTCACTTTGCTGTGCAGCAAAAATTAACACAACATTGTAAAGCAACTATATGCCAATAAGAATTAATTAAAAAAAAAAAAAGTCTGTCCTCTGCGCCCTCTCAGTGTGGGTGAGTAGGTCTTAAATGACAAATCTCCTATAACATTCCAATCTCCCTAAGCCTCTAGATCCAAAAGAGATGGGGCATTTCCAATTCACTCATCTTCTGATCCACATTCCAGCCAAACTGTTAGAGTCTTTTCGTACTCTCCGAGCTACAACACTCAATGCAGAATCTCTGCTTCCTGCGCCATCAGTTTGACCTGATCCAACTTTATCTTCCCTCTGCCATTCTCCCACACCCTTAATCCCCGGCCCTACACATCCTCCCCAGATTTCTGCTCGTATAAGTGAGAAAACTCAAGTTGTTCTTTTGGAGTGTAACACACCTCTTCATGGGTCACAATGCAAACCTTACCTTTAGGGACCTGTTGGGATTTGCAACTAGTTATAGGTCTAGAAGCCCAGAGAGGTGGGGGGAAGGGGAGGTCCTGAGGAGAATCAGCATGGTCTTGCATGGCAACTGCCTCAGGGGAGGTCAGTAGCATTTTCCCAGGCAATGCAGGGTTAACACCTTCCGTGGGGCATGGAAAGGTCTTCCCCCTATAGGTGGGGAGGCTGCTGCCACAGAGGGTGAGGAGACCTCTTTCACTGGCAAAAAGGAGTTCATCAGAATTTAAGGCTCAATGTCCCCAACCTCATCCGGGTCTTCGCACATGTCCCCATCCCAACTTATAAGATCCCATTCTTTTCCAATCAATTCCCTCACTTTAACAGTAGACACCCTGGGAGGCTGGGAATTCAACTGGCTTTATAATTCCGCCAATTACAGGATTAGGTCCTATGTTTGATTTTCGGTAGTTTCAGCCCTGCCACTACAGGAGATAAGGCTCTCCCTCAGGACGTACCTAGAAGCTCTCCGGTCATTTATGTGGGCTTGAGCTGGGAATTGGAATCCCTGAGCTCATCCTTTTCTCTCACCACTTCGTCTAGCAACATTAGGAGAAACCAACCAATGTCACTATATTCCTTAGTTTTCCAGAAACACTCAAAAGAGTCGCGTACAGAGTTATTTAGTTCCTTACCTGTTATATGATGAGGCACAGCCAGTGCAGATACTGTGTGTCTCTATCAGCAGTTCAAACCATGGACTATCCACGCTTTCTTTACTACTGGGAAAAAAAGAGTCATTAGCATCTTTAAATCTAATCAGATTAATTAGAAAACCCAGAACCAATTCAGAAAACTCATCCTTAAAATCCTGTTCCTCTAGGACCACTTTCAGTTCCAGAATCTGTATCAGTCAGGGTTCTCCAGAGAAACAGAACCAAAAGGATAGAGAGAGAGAGATGGAAGAGGAAATTTGTTTGGGGGATTGGCTCACACTGCTATGGAGTCATCTGCAAGCTGAAGATACAGAAAAGTCAATGGTATAATTCAGTCCAAGTCTCAAGGCCTGAGAACCAGGAGAGCCAATGGGTATCACACCCAGTCCAAAACCTAAAGCCTGATACTAGGGGAGGGGGGAGGCCACTAGCCTAAGTCCTGGAGCCTGGAGGCCCAACAGCCAGGAGCCCCAGTGTCCGAGGGCAGGAAAGGATGAGTGTCCAGTTCAAGAAGAGAGAAGATAATTCAGCCTTTCTCCACCTGTTTGCTCTATTCAGGTCCTCAGTGGATTGGACAATGCCTACCTGAATTGGTGAGAGTGTATCTTCTTTACTCAGTCCACTGAATCAAATGCTCATCTCTTCCAGAAACAGCCCCCAGACAGACACACCCAGGAACACTGTTTTACTATCTCTCTGGGTGTCCCCTAGTCAAGATGACACATAAAATTGACCATCACAGCCGTGAGTCCTTCCTCATCTCTTTCCTGTACAGCTCCTGACAGTGAGACATAGTCCCTTCCAAGAGTCAGAAGCACAATGATGGCTGGAAGACTGGAGCTGTTTCCTAGGTAACCCCCCCCCAAAAAAAAAGAAACTGATCAGTCCCCATGGGGCATCCTAGGACCCTGCTCAGCTTACCTGCCGAAGGAAAGAGGTGCCTCTGTCACCGTGAGGAGGGGCAGAATTTTACTTCCCCCCATGATCTCACCCAGGGCCATGGCCCCATATGCCCTAAGTGCTCTGGTCACTCCTAAATGTGTACATCCCAGTTAGACGCTCCCTTGACCTACAGACTCAAGCAGCCAACTGCCTCTTTTTTTTTTTTTTTTTTTTTTTTTTTGCGTACGCGGGCCTCTCACTGTTGTGGCCCCTCCCGTTGCGGAGCGCAGGCTCCGGTCGCTCAGGCCCAGCAGCCATGGCTCACGGGCCCAGCCGCTCCGCGGCATGTGGGATCTTCCCGGACCGGGGCACGAATCCGTGTCCCCTGCATCGGCAGGCGGACTCTCAACCACTGCGCCACCAGGGAATCCCCCAACTGCCTCTTGACAGTACTACTAAGAAGTCTTTTAGGTATCTCAAGTTCAACATGTCCAAAATCAAACTCCTTAACCCTGTTTCTGGTGTCTTTTTTCCTTTATGGCAGCTGAGCTTCTGGTTTTTTTTTTTTAGCAAAAACTTTTGTCATACTGAGTGAAGTAAGTCAGACAGAGAAAGAGAAATATCGTATGATATCCCTTATATGCGGAATCTATAAAAAAATGATACAAATGTATTTACAAAATAGAAACAGACTCACAGACTTAGAGAACGAACTTATGGTTACCGGGGGGGGGGGGGGGGGGGAAGGTAGGGGGAAGGGATAGTTAGGGAGTTTGGGATCGACATGTACACACTGCTATATTTAAAACAGATAACCAACAAGGACCTACTGTATAGCACAGGGAACTCTGCTCAATGTTATGTGGCCGCCTGGATGGGAGGGGCGTTTGGGGGAGAATGGATGCATGTGTATGTATGGCTGAGTCGCCTTGCTGTGTGCCTGAAACTGTCACAACATTGTTAATCAGCTATACTCCAATATAAAATAACAAGTAAAAAAAACCAAAGTCCTGATTTACCCCTTCCAAAAAAAACTGCTCACAAATAAGTTTTTTTTTCCTAATTTCCAAGGAGGTAATTTATAGCTGGATTATTCTATAAATCATTGTGTTTCCTGGCAACCTGCCATTACCCATCCTGGCCACCCAGGAGGAAAAAATCAGTGCCTGACATTCAGGAGTATCACTGAGGTTTCTAGGAGACTCCCAGGGTATCTGAGAGATGAGTATTTTCCTATCCACCCGTCCCTGGTGAAGCCCGGACCAGGATAGATAAAAGGACCCACTGTATGATCTGCCCTCAGGTCTCATTCCTCAGAGGTAATCAGCCCTGAGCACTCTCTGAAGTTAAAAAGAACCAATTTCTGTTGCAACAGTGAGAGGTTTTACCTAAAAGGGCCAATTAAACCTTGAGAGATTATTTGCAGATAGACTTTGGAGGAGGGTGTTAGTCAGGTTCCGTTCCTGTTGTTGTGTTTATTTCTTTGGGGATTTCTTTTTTTTTTAGTTTTCCTTACTCACCGGAATTTAACTCTAATGGAAATAAAATAAATATCACAGAGCTTCCCTGGAAATTACTGATAGCCTTTGTTTTGGAGAAAGGTTAGAGGATTTCTCTCTAAAGATTGAGCCTCTAGAAATTCTGCCCCATGTCAGAAACTTTCTCCCATACTCTCTCTCCCAGAAACTTTGTGTAAATCTCGGGAAATGACCCTCATTGGTCCTTTTAGTTCAACTCCTACCCTTTGGGCCAATCATTGTTGCCAGAGGATGGGGCTTTCTGATTGGTCAGTCACTTGCCCATAATGGTAGTCTGTTACTAGAAAAAGAATAGGAAATAGCTACTAGCTTCTACTACCACCCCTCTACTATTGGATTCCTTTGATGATCATGACGGTGATGATGATTATAGCTACCATTTATTGCCCATGTACCAAACTCCGTGCAAGCACTTTTCATGTGTGATCTCATTTAGACCTCATAGCAATCCTCTGATGTAGGTACCATTTACAGATGAACAAACCAAAGCTTAGAGAAGCGAAAGGACTTACCCCAAGTCACATTGCTGGGAAGGAGAACAGTTTGAAAATCACTTCTTTAATACTTGCATTAGTTATCTATCGCTAGATAGCAAATTACCCCCAAATCTTAGCATCTTAAGACAACAAACATTTATTATCTCACAGTTTCTCTAGGTCAGGAATCCAGGCATGGCTCAGCTGGGTGCCTCTGTCTTTAGGTCTCTCAGAGTCTGTAATCAAGCTGTGAGCCAGGACTGTAGTCTGATCTGCAGGGTCAAATGGAGGAGGACCCACTTCCAAGTTCAAGCTCATCCGTGTGATTATTAGCAGGACTCAGTTCCATGTGAGCTGCTGGACTAGGGGCCTCAGTTTCTCACTGATGGTTGGCCGGAAGCCTTCCTTAGTTCCTTGCCATGGGTCCTCTCTCTGGGGAAGCTCTCAACATGGCAGCTGGCTTCATCAGAGCAGAAAGCTAGAGGGAAAGAGAGTGTCCAAGATGGAATTTCTCATCATCTTGTGACCTAATCTCCAAAGTGGCATCCTATACGTTTTCCTTATTCTGTTGGTTAGAAGTAAATCACTAGGGTGAGTGGATGACACTGGGGCTGCCTCAGAGGCTGCCTTCTGCAGTACCGTCCTTTTGGACACGCAGACCGCTTTCATGTACCGACCATTTAGTATTGTAGAGGGGTCTTCTCCTTCAACTCTCCAAATTCACTTGCAGGATTTGTTGTTTTGCCCCGTCCTCACGGGATCTCCTGATATGTTCATTTCCAAGTCTAGCCACAGTCTTCCTTGGCTGCACTTTTTCTCTCCTCACATCTCTCCACCACTCCTGAAACATTTGAACCTGAGAGGCATCACATACTGTAATTATCTGGGAGCAGCTAATCCAATCCCCTCATTTTGCAAATAAGAGCGTGGAGGGACAGACAAGGGAAGGGCCTTCCGGAGATCCCACAGGAAGCCAGAGGCAAGGCTGGGACTTTGAACCTCATACGCTCCCAACATGCTGCACAGCCCAACACACCAGGATCCTTGCTGGGAAATCAGTCCAAACCAGGCACTTGAACTCCGGGGAGATTGCCGACATTTCATCAACATACAAATGAGGGAAACGTTTAGGCAGTGCTTCCCCCTTTCTCCCCATTCCCTTTCTTCACAGGGGGCTGACTTCATTCCCTCCTGGGAGAGGGGAAGGACTTACTTGTTAACTAAGCAGTGAACAAGCCTTTTTGTGTGAAAATCTAAGGAGGTTTCACACTGTGTCTGATGTGGTTTCTAGGTACACAATGCCCTCTAGTCCTGAGTCAGGGTAGTTCCAAGAGGAAAGATTTTGAAAACAATAGGGAATCATGAAATATACAAAATCCAATGTCAGTAATTATTCCTGGACTCCTCGGGATCCAAGAAGTCCCCAAATCCCAGGTGAATTATCGTATACTATAAAATTTCCTAAAAAAACAAGAGTCTATAGCTCCCATTGAATATTAAAAGAGTAACCATAACTATGTCACTAAACAAAAAGATTGGGACCCACTGATCTGGACTTTCAGGGTATCTGTGACACCTTCGCTAGTTTAAAAGAAATATCCAAGATAGCAATCAGAGCATGCGCTTTTTAGACATAAACCACAAAGACGCTGAGGGTTTAATACCACATGTCTTCCCCGTTCAGCCCATTATTTCCTACAGATTGTGATTTGGAAGCTAGTATTTCGGGGTTCTTTTTAATTCAATAGATGTTTGCTCAATGCCTGTCCTGTTCTAAGTTCTGGAGATACAGAAATGAACCACGGTGGACACTGGTTAATTTTTGCCATTCTATATAGATCCCCCATTCTTTTGGCAGCACCATCCCAGTTTCCTTCTGAAAACCAGCCACTTTCCTGTTCCTAAACTGTGGGGGTCCATCTAAATCCCCCTTAGCACAAGGATGGATGTGTGGTCTAATCCCAGCTGTTCAGTGCACCCCATCCTCTTGCCCATGAAGATGGTTTCAGAACTAAACCTTGGAGCTGAGCTGGGTCTCACAGGAAAGAGGACCACACTTTCACTCACCACTGGAGTTGACCTGAAAGGATGGAGGATAAATCTGTAGTAAGGACTGAGAAAAGGGAGCCAAAATATGGAAAGAGAGAACCGAGCCCTAGGCGAAGCCACATCTGAAAGTTGCTCAGTCTTTAGATGGTTTTTTGTTTGTTTTTTCTCTAATGAGAGTGAAACTGGTTTTGTATCCCTTGCAACAAAAAGAATCTTAATAGATAGCCCCGCCCTTGAGGATCTCACAGTCCAACAAAGTAATTTGTTAATAATGCAAAATATTGTACAAGTGCCCTAGTAGAATACACAGACACACACACACTGTATATATATAAAACATATAATATATATAATAAGTTCTTAACAAGTAAGACGATACAGACAATATTTGCATCCCCAGTAGAAGTAGTTTGCACTCTACCTTGATAGAATAGAAGGATTTGGGTAGGAAGCCATGAATCAGGAGGAAAGACACTCACAAGAAAGAACATTGGGATCCAGGAACACTTACTGGAGTGTGTCCACACTTCCACCAGGGTCATGGGAAGGGTCAAGAATCATTCTAGAAGCAGCCACATAGCACAGGGAGATCAGCTCAGTGCTTTGTGACCACTAGAGGGATGGGATAGGGAGGGTGGGAGGGAGACGCAAGAGGGAGGAGATATGGGGATATATGTATATGTGTAGCTGATTCACTTTGTTATAAAGCAGAAACTAACACACCATTGTAAAGCAATTATACTCCAATAAAAATGTTAAAAAAAAAAAAAGAATCCTCCTAGAAATTGTGACTTTCCATATGTCATTGAGCCACCACAGACCTCAGCTTCTTGGACCACAAAATTATCTCACATTTATTGCTTTTGTAATGTTTTTTATTAAGGTATAATTCACATACCATAAAATGGACCCTTTCAAAGTCTACAATTCAGTGGTTTTTTAGTACATTCACAAAGTTGTGCTGCCATCATTGTTATCTAATTCCAGAACACTTTGCATCACCCCATAAAGAAACCCTGGACCCTTCAGTAGCCATTCTCCATTCCCTCCTTCTCCCAACCCCTGGCAACCACTAAGACACTTTCTAGGTCTATGAATTTGACTATTATAAATGGAATCATAAAATATGTGGCCTCTTGTGACTTCTTACATTTAGCATAATGTATTCAATCTTCCTCCATATTGTGACATATATCAGTACTTCATTCCTTTTTATGGCTGAATAATACTCCATCCTATCTTTAGACCATGTTTTGTTTATCCATTCATCAGTGGACATTTGGGTTGTTCCCACCTTTGAGCTATTGTGAATAATGCTGCCATGAACTTTCACCTACAAATTCTTTTGTGAACATGTGTTTTCATTTCCCTTGGGTGTATTTGTAGGCGTGGAATGTCTGGATCCTGTGGCAGTTCTACGTTTAACCTTTCGAGGAGCAGCCAGACTGTTTTCCAAAGCAACTGTACCTGTTCACATTTCCACCAGCAACGTAGGAAGTTTCCAATTTCTCCACATCCTTGCCAACACTTGTTATTGTCTGTCATTCTTATTACAGCCATCCTAGTGGGTGTGAAGTGGTGTCTCATTGTGGTTTCAATTTGCCTTTCCCTGAGGACAAACACATTTCCTTTTAATGAACAAGTTATGGTACATGTGTCCCATCAGCCTGATTGTTGGAAACTACCCCCACTTAAAGTGGTCTCTAGTTATGAATTTCTTGTAGTGCCACCTTAGCACACAAACCAGCCTATCAGCTGCAGTTACCAAGTTGAGCATGGCTATTCCTTCTCTCCTTTGGCAGATTGCACTGGTCTGCACCCACTGCCCACAAACCCACATAGGAAGACTTCACTGCAGCCACTACCCAATGTCCATGCTGAGAATTCCCTCTCCAGCAGCCTCTGTGGCTTGCAATCCTGCTGGGCTCAGGAGGACAGGGACAGAGTGTCGCTCTGTTCCATTAGGAGTCAGAAAATCACATTTCTCCAACTCTCAGGCCAAACCCAGCTCTGCACAGAGTCTGAAAATGCTCTAAAGAAATGTTCCCAGGAATTCCCTGACGGTCCAGTGGTTAGGACTCAGCTCTTTCACTGCCATGGGCCCAGGTTCGATCCCTGGTTGGGGAACTAAGATCGCACAAGCTGTACCAAAAAAAAAAAGGGGGAAATGTTCCCTAGCTGTTGATCATCTCTCCTCTAGTGAAAGGTGTTTATAGAGCCAGATAAGGAATGGAATCTACCCAGTTGACCATCCTCCAATACTCTTATAACCCTCTTCCCAAAATTCATCCTTCTTCTTCTAGTTCAATGTTACACATGTTAACATAATTGATTAAGAGTGTCTGCTGAAGAGCTAGATTGAGACAAACCCTGAACCTGAGCCTATTGATTAGTGATGTCTGTCATCAGCAGGGAATGGAAAGCTGTGGCATGCATGTCATGTGTTCCCCATCTATACTCTAATCATTTCTTGAGCAGACATGGACCAAACACCTGGACACCAGGAAGACATACACAGCTCATGCTGCATCTAAGGAGAGGTTATAAAACTAAAATATGGTTTATCACAGAGATATGAACACAGTGCTACAGCAGGACAGTGAAGGAAGCAAGGAACTATGTCTGCGCAATAATGGAAGACTGTAGAATAAATGGAACTTGAACTTGATCTTAGAGAGAAAAGGAGTTTTCCAGGTGAAAGAAGGGGGAAAATATAGCTAAGCCAGACAGGATAACATGCATAAAGGAGAAAAAGTTTTTTCTGGAATTTGGTTAAAAATTAAAATGTTAATTGGCTGAAACACATAGTATATCAGGTCTGATGGGAGGGGGCAAAGTTACAAAGGTCATCTGGCAATGGCAAATCCAATTCTTTTTAAAAATTGATACAGCCACTATGGAGAACAGTATGGAGATTCCTTAGAAAACTAAAAATAGAACTACCATATTACCCAACAATCGCACTCCTGGGCATGTACCCAGAGAAAACCATAATTCAAAAAGACACGTGCACACCAATGTTCATTGCAGCACTGTGTACAATAACCAGGACATGGAAGCAACCTAAATGTCCATCAACAGAGGAATGGATAAAGAAGATGTGGTACACATATTCAATGGAATATTACTCAACCAAAAAAAGGAACAAAATTGGGTCATTTGTAGAGACATGGATGGACCTATAGACTGTCATACAGAGTGAAGTAAATCAGAAAGAATAAAACAAATATCATATATTAACACATATATGTGGAATCTGAAAAAATTAGACAATCTTATTTACAAAGCAGAAATAGAGACACAAATGTAGAGAACAAACGTACAGATACCAAGGGGAAAAGTGGGGATGGGATAAAGTGGGAGATTGAGATTGACGTATATATACTATTGATACTGTGCATAAAATAGATAACTAATGAGAACCTACTGTATAGCACAGGGAACTCTACTCAATACTCTGTGGTGACCTAAATGGGAAGGAAATCCAAAAAAGAGGGGATATAGGTATACGTGTACCTGATTCATTTTGCTGTACAGCAGAAAGTAACACACAAAAAAAAAGTTTTAAAAACTGAAACACAACCAAAAAAAAAAAAACAGGAGTAAGAGAGAGCACACACACATGTGTGGGAGAGACAGGCGGAGAGGCCAGAGGAATGAACTAATGAAAAACAAACTTGGAAAACACAGGGGAAAAAAAAAAGCCTGAAAACTCTCTTATCAAAAAACAAAACAAAACAAAAAAACAATTTAAAAAGTCATCTGGGTGCTAAGACCTACCCTCCATGTCTTACAGCTTTATGAATCCTTAGACCCTCATAATGACGGCAGCCACAGAGCAGGTACTCAGCAAATGTAGCAAATGAATGGATGCTGGTTTTCTTGGTTCTCTCTCTCTTTCTCTCTCTCATTGGCCAGGTACATGTAAAGTATCCTATTTAACTCGCACAACAACGCTACAAGTCTTTCTCATCCTCTCTATTTTATAAATGAGAAACTGAGGCTCTCAGAGCGTTCACATTTTAGAGTTCATGTTGTAACTCAGGCCTTTTCAACAATTACCTTATGCCTTCAACCCCAGGATGGACTCTTACCCTAAGACTCGAATCGCAGCCTAAGGAAAACATGTGAATGGAATGGAAATGTGTAAATCCTAGGGGCATCTCATAGGGTCTAACCACAGGGCTATATAAATGATATTAACAGCTGTGTCCTTAGGACTCCACTAAAATCAAAAGTGAAGCTGTTTATTTTTTAAATAAATCCAAATAAATAAATAAGAATGGTTGTTCCACTGTCCGCCGGTGCTGTGCTGGCCTGTGTGGACTGACAGCATGGGGATGGATTTTGATGTGGGCAAGAGTTAAGCCTTGAGTTATCATCAGAATTAGGGTGCCTTATTGGTTCACATCGTCCAATCTTTCCCAGCCATTATGGTTTTGCCGAAACATTAAACTGCTTTAAACTTTCATTTTCCTCTTAAAACTAAATTAGTTTGGAGGAAATTGTATTTTCCCAGCTCTAGCACCAGCCTCAGGCAGAGGGAGTTACGGTACAGCACACAGATAAACAACAATCACAGCCTAATTACTAAGTGGTAAGAGCGGCATTTCTTGAGTTACATTTGCTTTAGAGTTTCTGGGGTCCTGGAGGGAGGCATCTCTCCAGTAGATTTGCTCAGGAAGCTTTGTATTATTTATGTGGTGGTCTTCCTGCATCTCTAACTACGGAAATCAGAAGAGCAAAGGAATTTATGAAGCACCTACGATATGCCTGCACTATTAGGTTCTAAAATGTATTACTCAATCCTCACTGCTGGTATTATGAGAGTCCCATCTTATAGATAAAGATCCTTGAGGTTAAGGCCAATGGCTGAGGACCTATTTCTATGCCAGAAAATATGCAGGGATCTTAAAAAAGAAAAAAAAAAAACTGTAGCAGAAGTCTATACTTCTCTATGAGGCACCTCCCTTCCTTAGGGAAATAACCTCCTTTTATTCCAACCACACATACACTCCCCAAGAACCATCATGTGATTAAAGCTGAGCCAATCACAGGATCTCAGACAGTCATGTGATTAAAGCTGAGCCAATGGCAGGACCTTACCACCCTGGCCACAGTGATTGATCCAAGCAAGGGGCGGGAACAAGATGAAAGCCAAACCAACCACACTTCTCCCCCAGGATGTTTCTACCTGCGGCTGGAGGTAGAGTTCTGCCCTCCGTGTTGGAGAAGCTACAAAAATGTAACATGGAGACGGGTGAAAACCATTCTCAGAAAGAAGAAAAAAAAAAAAAGAAAAAGGTTGGCAGGCGTAGAGGGGAAAGCTGAGAATTGGAAGGAGAAAGAAACCCTCTCTCCCTGGCTGTATTCCCATCCTGTCCACAGTTTGGTTGTTCAAGCCCATGACCCACCACCACCTTCTGCCCTCCTCCAGTTCAGTCAAGATGGGTTTCAGGACTTCCCTGGTGGTCCAGCGGTTAAGACTCCACGCTTCCACTGCAGGGGGCGCAGCTTCGATCCCTGGTCAGGAAACTAAGATCCCACATGCCGCGCAGTGTGGCCAAAAAGTAAAAAAAACAAAAAAAAAACAAAAAGGGTTTCTGTCGTTTGCAAACAAGAGTCCTGATGACAACCTCAATGGCATATCTAACCTTTATTGGACCTGTACTATGTATATGCGGGCACTAATCTAAGTGCTTCAGTGGTGTTAAATTCAAACAACTTAATGAGGTAGGTACCAATGGTTCTCCCATTTTACATTTAAGGAAACTGAGACACAGAGATATTAGAGCAACTTTTCCAAGGTCACAAAGCTAGAGCTTCAACAATGACAGATGTGGAACATGGAGGGTTTTCGTCTATCAACGCTTACATGCAAACTTTGGGGTAGGGACTGAGAATCCCATGTCACAGATGGGGAAAACAAGGCTCAGAGTTTAAGTAGGAGTCTCAATGTTGTGGAGCCAGGATTTGGACCCGACTCCAAAGCTAACACGCTTAATCTCTACCCTCAATTAACTCAAGATAAAATCTTCCTGTCAGATCTGCTCAGATGCTTCATCAGTTCATGGCACTTCACTGATCTCTTTTTATTTCTACAAATGGAAATATCTTTACTGTTTTCTTTTTCTGCTGAATCTAAAGATGATACATGCTACCCGATGTTACCCTCATCACTGGCACCCCAGCCCACAGAGGATGAGAGCTGAAACTTCCTGTTATACAACTGTTCCAAACTTCCAGGGCTGATTGCCCCTGGCAGAAGGAGCCCCAGACCGATCAGAGTGTTTGATGCCACCAGAGCATGTCAGGGTTGCCGAGGCATTTGCTAGTCCCTTTTAATTTTGAGAGCAAGTGAGAGAGTCTGGATGTGTGAAACAGAGGGGAAGCAAGACAAGGAAAGAGAAAGGCAAGGTGAGATGAAATAGTGCTTCCGCAAAGCAGCAGTAGAGAGAAAGCCAATACCATGAGTGTTCATTCCCCCACTGGGTTCCTGACGGACAGGACATGTGGGGATGCTCTTGAAAATGAGAATTTGACCAAGGTGACCTTGCACACAAAGATGCTTCATTCACCGAGGAATCCAAGACTCTTCCTGAGTGGGCATGGCAGTGGGCTTGGTTTAAGAAGAATTCCTTATCCTCCCATCAAACCTTGTCTCTCGATGATGTCGATTCCTGTGAACAAATATGGAAAAAGTCTCCAAGATGGCATCCCCTTTATGGGAAGAGAATGAGGCAAATTTCATGCACACACAAACACCACACCCTCTTCTCTCAAAGTAACAATCCTCACTCCCGTCGTGGGAATCCTCTCAGGCTACTGTGCGGTCACAGTGTCAACTCAGGCCATGGTTTGTCCACCAGGATGTTGGTTCAAAGAAAGCATGAGGGTTACGTCAGAGGCTGCCGTGAAGTGCCGGGATGCCAGGGTGCAGCTGTGGGGTGTCAGCGTGTCCTGACATGAGGGAGCTGCTGGACACACCAAGCTGTCAGGGGGCCATGAGTGGGTTGGTACAAACTCGTGTTATGTCACCAGGTGTCTGTCTTTAAGGGAATCTAGAGCTCTCAGGCCCCGGTTGGAAGGGAGCGGGATTGGCCAGCCAGGACAGTGGATCAGGATTCTGGACCGCGGACAGGACGCCCGTGAGACCCCACTGCTCCCTGAAGAGCATCTTCAGGCTGTGGGCAGGCTTTCCATGAGTGTTCAAACATCTTCCCATTCAGCTTAAGTTCTGGGTGCATAATGTTTTAAAAGGCTCGAAAATGGAGTTGGTTTGGCTTCTTTTCTCAAGTTGAATGTCACAATTAAAGTCACCAAGAAAAGCTCATACACATTTCTCCCTGTACATCTGCTGTACGTATGTGTGTATGTGTTTGCCCGCGCACCTGCATCTCTGTATGTGAGTGTCTGTTTCTCTCCTTTGGCATCTCTGGGCCTCTTTCAATTGTCCTCGGGGCTCTGGCCTGAGAGATGATTCTCTCATCTTTCTCTTTTTATTTTTTTTATTCCTCCCCTTAATTCTTCTCCCATCTTTGTCACCACATCTGTCTCCCCCTGTCTTGCATGTGTCTTTGATCTTCATCTCATTCTTCCATTTTCTGTCAAAGGAGAACAAGAGAGAAAAGAGAGCACCCTGACTGTCTCCGGCTTCCCTTTCTTCTCTCTCCAACAGCCCCAGAACCTGGGCTCACGTCGCAGCTCTGCCCACACAATACCCTGCAGCCAGAGCTCCAGGGCCGAGTCAGCCCCAAGCACAGGGGAAGCACATCCAAACTGCTGATGGATTCCGTAGGACCATCACTATTTTTAAGGAAGCTGCAGTGTTCCCAGGGATGGTCTTTGATTCTTCCCCAGAATAGCAGAGACCACCAGCTTCTCCTCTTCCCCACATGAGTGCCATGGACCAGCCTACAGTCAGCAGTTTTATTGTTAACTTTCGCCATAAAGACACTCTTCCACTGTTTGGGAAAGAGGCTGGGAGAAAAGAAGAAAATAATCATTGTGTACCCAACTCTTGTCAGCTGGAGATTCTTTCCTCCTGTTTTATGTATCTAGTCCTAATCTTGCACACATAAATTTAAGCACCACTGCATGGTTAGCGTTTTGCAAAGAGGAATTTTCTAATACAACACCACCAATTTACTTGAAAGAAGAGCTGGCGTTGGTATTTACAGCTCATGGGCCCGGGTTTGCTTATAACACTCCTGGTGAACAGGGTGACAGATGCCATTGGTTTTCCTTTATTCAATTCCTCATCTGTGTAACATGCAGGCTTATTATAAACATGCTGCTTCTGTGACAGGGACAAAGCCCCACTCTTGGTCTCTTGTTAGGGAAGACAGCAATGATATTGGGGGAAAAGATTGGAATTTGGAGCCCCCCAGAGTTGGGATTACATCCTTACTTCTTCACTTACTGTCTTGGTTACTTTGGGCAAGTCAATTAACGCTGCTGAGTCGTACCGACGATTCCTTAAGTGCAAAATAAGGATAATGATCCCATTTCTCAGACTGTTGCAAGGATGGCATGAAATGTTCTATACACATGTCCCCAGTACATATACTGTACATACACTGTGCATATATTTTACCAGGCAATCAATGTCCATTCTTCTTTTCCTTCTAGATCAGGGCACAGGGTCTGTCAAATTAAGTTGTTCAGTCAATGGTTGAAAGGGTACGTGGGGGTTTGGGTGGGCTATGGCTGGATGGGATCAGCCTCCCTGCTTCTGGCAGTGGGTAAGGCTCCATGGAGGCCTCCAAGCTAAGATTTTAAGAACGCTTCCCTCTTCCTGATTCCAAAGTCTTTCCAGCTCAGGCATTTTACAATTTTAGGGCTCAAGGAGCAGACTGCTGGACAGGGTCTTATATGAGTCAGGACTCTCTTGATGACAAAAACCCATATCAAATTGCCTTAAGCAATAAAGGGTAATACTGGATTACATTACTGGTTATTCAAGGGACAGCCACCTTCAGGCATAGCTAGATCCAGGGGTCAGTAATGGCTCTTGTTGGAGTTTGTTCTCTCTGACTTGTAGTTCTGTTTTCCTCTGAATTGGCTTTAAGATGGCTCTTTTCACAAGGTGGGTCTTATATTCCTGCATTCCAATGGTTTTAATTTAAAACAGAAATTGGCAATGGGCCAAATCCAGTAGCCAGCCTATTTTTGTAAATAAAGTTTTATTGGAACACAGCCATGCCCATCCATTTTTGTATCGTCTATGGCTACTTTTTCACTATAATAGCAGCATTGAGTAGTTGCAACAGGGATGGTATAAGTCTAAATACTGACCACCTGCATCTTTACAGAAAACACTTGTCACCCTCTGATCTGGAAGGAAGATTCCTGCCTTTGCCCTGTGCCGGTATAAACTCCCAAGGGTCACACTTGGGTCCTGGTCCTCTCCCTGCATCACTCGCTGCAGCCAGGGATGGAGAAAGCTCTGGCTGGCCAGCCTTCGTCATGGGCCTGCCTGGTGGCCGGGGGTGGAAGTGGAACAGGCACCTTGATTGAAAGCCCCACTGAGGCCACAGGAAATGGGATAGGGTCTCTTCTCCTGGAGAAGAGTCAAGGGTGTTACCTGAAGAAGAGGGAAGTCATGCTGGGCAGGCAAAACCCAGGGAGCCCATTACAAAGATGTGAGTAAATCAAAATAAGTGTCGAGCCCGAGGTAATAGGCACAGATGGAAGATTCCCTGCCTTTCGAAATCACGTCCCTAACAATTCACTTTGATAAGAGTTTGAGTCAACGAGCAGATGTTTCTTTTCTGGAAGAAGGACTATCACAGATTCCTGTGATCAAGACATTCTAGGTCTGTCCCGTTCTCACCGCTGATGACTCAGCAGAGGAAAGAGAAAACAAAATAAAACACTATTGATCCTTCGGTTCAAGATATTGCCAAGGGCAGAGGCTGAATTGCTCAAGCCTCTTAAACCAGAGCTATAATCTGAAGCTGAAATGACCCTGCAGACACTGCCAGCAGCCCCTCAGCTCTGGTTAAAGGGCTAGAGAAGCTAGCGTTTTACCCAGTGGGGCTATGAAACTAGCCAAACAATTTAGACCAGGAATGTAAATACATGACCGCCACTTACCCCTCCTGCCGTGAGCATGGAAGACATAGCTAATCCATCACAGAGTTCTTCACCCCATGATCAACACAGCAGGCATGCACTCACCACCATTTGGTAGTAGCATTAAATTTATTTATCTTTCCTGGTTAGCCACGCCTCACATTCCTTGTCTAGCCACAAAGAGTGCCTCCCCCCTTCTAAACTCCTGCCCATCCCCTCAACCCCCAAACCATGTTTCTCCATCAACACCCAGACATAGCAGTCTTTTGTTCAGAAACACTAAATGATGAACCAAATGTCCATCAACAGATATGGATAAACCCAATGTGGTTTACACATACAATGGAATATTATTCAGCCTTAAAAAGGAAGGAAACTCTGACACATGGTACAACATGGATGAACCTTAAAAACGTTTTGCTGGTTAAAGTAAGCCAGACATGAAAGGACAGATATTGTATGATCCCACTTACATGAGTTACATGGAATAGTCAAATTCAGTGAGACAGAAGGTAGTTTGCAGGGCCTGGGGGAGAGGGGATGGGGAGTTAATGTTTAGGGGGTACAGAGTTTCAGTTTGGGAAGATGGAAAAGTTCTGGCAATGGATGGTTCTGATGGTTGTGCAGTAATGTGAATGTACTTAAATGCCACCGAACTGTATGCTTTCAAATGGCTTAAAAAATAAATTTTATGTTTCATATTTTAAAAAGTAAATGGATTTCCATTACCAGCCTGATATTTAGGCTCTTCACGGTTTCCATCCGTAATTCCAGCTTTATTTCCCCTATTTTTCATATTTTCAATGCTCCTACCACAGGTTACTTTCCCAAGATGTCCTCCGCGTCTGTTTTTATCACCATCCCTAACTCAACTCCCCGGCCTGTGGAAGGGACTATGGTAGTTGTATTTCTTTTTGTCCAGGACATTCATCCATCCCCACCTTTTCCTTCCTTTCAGGGCCCCTCTTTCATTCTATGTGACTTCAATATCCTGCAAATCCTACTCTAAACCCACCCTTCTTCTTTCAAACTCACTTGATTTCTTTGAGGCAAATTTCATCTCTTTTCATGCCTTCCCACCATCTGTTTTCCTTGATCTCAGGTTCACTGTGTCCCAGTCTTTCGCCCCAACCTTTTCAACTTGATAACGCAGAGTCACACCGAGTCCAGATGTGCACGACCCGTGAGAAACATGTCCCTGTCATCCCCGCAAAGCCATGACATCTGTTCTCAAACATTCTTGTGCATCAGCTCACCTGGGAGTTCGTATCAAATGCAGATTCTGGCCCCACCCCAGAGATTCTGGTTCAGTTTCTCTAAGGCAGGTGGTCCATGGGCCACACTTTGAGAAACACAGGAGTAAGCTGCGATATATACCTAGGTGTAATATTTCTTTACATTTCACTCCATCTTTATTTCTCATCCAATCAATTTCTTAGTTTTATGCAATCGTTAATAGATACTGTCATTTTGGTAGCTTATCTTTCAACAAGTAGCATAATTAAGAAACTTTGCCAGGTGTTGTCTCTTTCCACTCCATTAGTCACCCCTGGGCTATTTTAACCACGGTGGTGATAAACCACAAATGGGTACCACCCTCCATATGATGCGAGGTACCTGATTTGTAGGCACAGTGCAGGGGAGGCAACACCTCGCCTCCATTCACTCATCCAACTACTGTTTACCGAGTTTTAGCCATCGGAGCACTGTGCCATGCAACTGTGTTCTGGGAATCCAGACACATAGAAGACTAAATAATCTATCGATTAGAAAAGCCAAACTGGTCATCTGAGAGGCTAACTGATAGCAGTTGATAAAGCAGCTGTCCAGAGAGACAGAAAAGAGGACGAATGCCTCTAATCCACTAATTAACCATGATCTTTCTTATTGCTCCTTGCCTGCCTCTCCAAAACCCTTAATTCAACAAACTCAAGCTTTTGTCTTTGAGCCAATCATGGCAACCAAAGGAGTGAAATATGCCAGGTCTTGATCACATTTCTTTTTTTAAAAATTTCAAGTATACAATACATTATTATTGTACATTAGATTTCCAGAATGTATTCTTCTTATGACTGAGAGTTTGTACCCTTTGGTCAATATTGCCCCTTTTCTCCCATCCCCAGCCTCTAGAAAGCACCATTATACTCTCTGAGTTCTCTAAGAGTCCTGGTTTTTTAGATTCCACGTGTAAGTGGATCATGCAGTATTTGTCTTTCTGTGTCTGGCTTACTTCACCTAACCTAATGTCCTCCAGGTTCATCCGTGTTGTTGCAAATGGTAGGACTCTTTATTACGACTGAATAATGTTTCACTGTATATATAATACCACATTTTCTTTATCCATTCATCCATCAACAGACGTTTAGGTCGTTTGCATATCTTGGCTATGAACATGCTGCAAAGAACATGGGAGTGCAGATACCTCTTCAGGACACTGATTTCCTTTCCTTTGGCTATATACCCAGAGTGGGATTGCTGGATCATGTGGTAGTTCTATATTTAATTTTTTTTTTTTTTCCGGTACGTGGGTCTCTCACTGTTATGGCCTCTCCCGTTGCGGAGCACAGGCTCCGGATGCACAGGCTCCGGACGCGCGGGCTCAGCGGCCATGGCTCACGGGCCCAGTCGCTCCGCGGCATGTGGGATCTTCCCGGACCGGGGCACGAACCCCTGTCCCCTGCATCGGCAGGCAGACTCTCAACCGCTGCGCCACCAGGGAAGCCCCTATATTTAATTTTTTGAAGACCTCCATACTGTTCTCCATAGTAGCTGCACCAATTTACATTCACACCAGCCGTGACAAAGATTCCCTTTTCTCCACATCCTTGCCAATCCTTGTCAACCTTTTAACTTGTTGCTGACAGCCTCCTAACAGAATGGGAGAAAATACTTGCAGACCATGTATCTGATAAGGGGTTAATATCCAAAATATATAAGAAACTCATACGACTTAACGGCAAAAGAAAAACCAAATGACTTGATTTTGAAATGGGTAAAGGACCTGAACAGACATTTTACCAAAGAAGACATACAAATGACCAACAGCTACATGAAAAGACACCCAGCATCACTAATCAATAGGGAGAGGCAAGTAAGAATCACAGTGAGCTATCACCTTGCACTTGCCTGGATCGTATTTCATTCCTAGGGCTAGAAAGGGGATATTGGGACAGTCCTAACTCAACCATAAAGGCCGGGGGCTAGGCAGGGGGAGTTCCCCAAAGGAAGATGCCTTGCTATAATCAGAAGAAGGTGAAGGTTAATATTAATCCTACCAGATGCTCTTTTCAGGGCTCTCTCTCCATTCCCAAATCCAGCTGGGTAACCCCATTACTCCCAGAGACCATGACTCCATCTGGGACCCCCATCCCCATCCCCAGTCTTTGCCCACTAGCTTCCTGGGGCTCCACAACCTGTCCCTGAAACCTGCCCGCACCTGGCATGACAGGATGAGGAATTGGGAACCGGCTACTGGTGATGGAAGAGGCAGACAGTCTCTGCTTGTTCCCATAACAAATGGGCGCCTGTCAGAGAGGAACTTAGGAAAAGACACGGCCCCTGAAGGTCTCTCGCTTGTAGACTTTAAAATTTTCCGCTGCACCCTGGTATGACTGTTAATTAATATTATTATTATCTTTCACTGAGATGGATGGGAATACTAATTGATCCTCTCCCACCAGTCTCTCCATAGTCATACTTATCTTTAGACAAATAACAATCTAAGGACGAATGATGGACTCTCGGCATTTAGCACTCTTTTTGTAAAGTGGATAAGCAAGAGGGCAATGAGGCTGAACTTCTGCAGTTAAGCTCCCTGTGCCAATCTGCCTGCCACCATCTCGGGACCCTCTGCTCTGAACTCGCCTCCCCGCTGCCCTCAGAGGTCCCACCCTTCTGCCTGTCCCTCTTCCCCCATCCTGTCCCTTCTGTGGCCATACCACTGGTTCCTCAGTTTAGGGGCAGAGAAAGGGAGAGATCTCTTTGAAATAAAGCGTGGCACAGTGGAAGGAAAGGGGTCTATGGAGTCAAACACACAAGACCCAAATCCTACTGCTGTTACTCCTTAGCTGTGTGACCATGAGAAGTCACCTGTCCCTCAAAGCTGCCTCAGTTTTGTGGAAATAAGAAAGACCACCCAAATAAGAAGACATTCTGTTGCCATATATGGTCTGGCCATTGTCCACTTGTCTATTCAATCTCCCAGTTTCCTCGCTGGTAAAATGGAGAAGAAAATAAACCCTAACTCAGAGATGGTAGGGGAAATAGTAGTAAGACATGATCTAAAAATCCCTTGAAGGAAACCCTCCTGCACTGTCAGTGGGAATGTAATTTGGTACGGCCACTACGGAGAACAGTATGGTGGTTCCTTAAAAAACTAAAAATAGAGTTACCATATGATCCAGCAATCCCACTCCTGGGCATATATCTGGAAAAGATGAAAACTCTAACATGCACCCCAAGAGCAACACTATTTACAGTAGCCAAGACATGGAAGCAACCTAAATGTCCATCGACAGAGGAATGGAAGATGTGGTCTATATATACCATGGAATATTACTCAGCCATGAAAAAGAATGAAATAATGCCATTTGCAGCAACATGGATAGACCTAGAGATTAGTATACTGAGTGAAGTAAGTCAGACAGAGAAAGACAAATATCATATGATATCACATATATGTGGAATCTAAAAAAAATGATACAAATGAACTTATTTATAAAACAGAAATAGATCCACAGACATAGAAACAAACTTATGGTTACTCAAGGGGAAAGGGAGGGAGGGATAAATTAGGAGCTTGGGATTAACAGATACACACTACTATATATAAAATAGATAAACAGGGACCTACTGTATAGCACAGGGAACTATATCCAACATCTTGTAATAACCTATAATGGAAAAGAATCTGAAAAGAATATATATATATATATATATATATATACACACATATATATGTAAAACTGAATCACTTTGTTTATACCTAGAACATTGTGAATCAACTATACTTCAATTTAAAAAAAAAATCACTTGACTTCATGCCTGGCATTCATTCATGCATCCCACAAATGTTTTTCAAGCACCTTTTCTTGGTGATGGGGATATATATTGCAATGGGCAAACAGGAAAGGTCCCTTATCCCATGGAACTCCCATTTTAGTGGCAATATGCAGCTTACAATGCAGCAAGCAATAAATAAACAAAATACTTTCAGACGGTGATAAATGCCATGAAGAAAAGCAAAGAGGGCCTGGGAGAGTGGGTCACTGGGAAGTGGGGTGGGCTGGTACTTTAAAAGGGTGGTCAGGAAAGACCTCTTAATAAAGACTATATTCAGACCTGAAGGAGCCAGCTACGCAATGACCTGGAGGAGAGGCATCCAGACAGGGGAACAGAGAGCATTTGCGAGGAGCATGATGAAGTGCAGGGTGGCTGGAAGGGCGTGAGCCCAGGGGACAGATGCAGATATTGCCTCAGAGAAGCAGGCACGAGTCAGCTCACAGAGAGAACTTTGGCTTTTATTTTAAAAGCAAAGAAAAGACACCAGGGCTTCCCTGGTGGCGCAGTGGTTGGGAATCTGCCTGCCAATGCAGCGGACACGGGTTCGAGCCCTGGCCGGGAGGATCCCACATGCCGCAGAGCAACTAAGCCCGAGCGCCACAACTACTGAGCATGCGCTCTAGAGCCCGCGAGCCACAACTACTGAAGCCCGTGTGCCTAGAGCCCTGTGCTCTGCAACAAGAGAAGCCACCACAACGAGAAGCCCATGCACCGCAACGAAGAGCGCCCCCCGCTCGCCGCAACTAGAGAAAGCCCACGCACAGCAATGCAAGACCCAGCGCAGCCAAAAATGAATAAATAAATTTTAAAAAAAAAGTCACCAGAGGGTTGAAACAGGGTGATGCCACGTAACCGGATTTGCATTTCTAATGGATCATCCAGAGTTAAGAAACTGCCCTGGTGGTTTGGGCAAGAGGTGGGTGGCTTAGACCAAAGCAGCAGCAGAGAGGGAGGGAAATGATCTGACCCAGTGTATATTGGAGGCAGAGCCAGCAGACCCTGCTGACGAGCGCGACTTGGGGAAAGGGAGGGACAAGAGAGGATGGTTCCTGGGTGCAGTGAATGGAGAAGGAGCCGTAATTAATACCTTAATTGCTATTAATCACCAGTTGCTGGGAAGAGGCGGGAGTGAGGAGAGAAGTGTGGCTGGAGGAGGGGGAGAGAGATTTGCCTCCAGCCTGCTTCAAAAATACATGAAAACTACCTCTGTGATCCACAGTTCTCCATACACACAGGCCCCTGCTTTTCTGCCCTCTCCCTCCTGATCCTGACGCAGCCCCTCCCTTCCCTTCCACAGGGAGGAGGAGACGGTTTCTGTGGCCAAACTTTCCTAATTACCTTCACAGCGGCTCTCGGGTCCCTGGACGACTCTCCTGAAAAAGAGAAATCGCCTCTAGATGTGGGCCCCAAGCAGGGAGCAGGCCTGCGATTGGCCCAAGATAATTGGGCTGTTGTCTAGGTCTCCGGAACGGGCTGTTTGGGAACATTAGCTGAGGCCACTGGCATCTTGCTGGGCTGGGGCATGCAGAGAGGCAGAATGAACCAAGCAGGGGGGTGTCCTGGTCATCAGAAACTCCGCTGGGGCCTGGGGCTGCCTCGGGTCCCCTGGGGGTGGAGGTGGGGGGAGGACTGAGCCACCAGCATTGCTGGGAGCTGCGTCATCCTCCCTGGTTTCTTCTCCCAAGAGCCATCTTCCCCTTCAGACTTGCTTCTCCATTGGCTCTTAAGGGGTATAGTAGACAGAGCATTGTGTTCCCAGAAGCCCTAAAACAGCTGGGACTCCCCACCCTGCTGCTGGATCCAATTCACTCACCTGAACCTCCGTTTTCTAATCTGTAAAACAGAGATAAGGACGCCTCCTGACTGGTATTGTTCAAGGATTGAGGGAAATGATGTATGTGAAAGTGTCGAGAAGAGTCTCTGGAATGTCCCATAAGTATTGTTCCTTGCATCCTTTACTTTCAATGGAGCCACTCTCAAAATGCCTCCTTTGCCCCTACGCCCAGCTCAAACGACACGAACCCCCAGACTCTTCCTGGATTCCTCAGTGAGGTTTCTCTCCTCTGCCCCATGCCCCCTACTAAGTGCTTGTCTGCACCTTCCATATTGCCTCCCAGCTCCTACTGAAGCCCCCTGATGGGTGATTAGCAAGGTCCCTGTTAGAACAATCGCTGACGTCATTCTGTGTTTACAGGGCGCCAGGCACTGCACTGGGCATTTCCCATGTGTTACCCCAGGAGACAAGAGCTATTACCACCCCCCGTTTCAGAGATAAGCAAACAGATGCTCCGGAAGCCTGAAATGCTCTCCCAAATTTGCCTTGTTAGTAAATGGGAGAGCTGGGCTTCAAACCCCTGGCTTATCTGGCCGCACCTCCCACATCATGGCCCCCATGCTGCACCTGAACTTGCCCACCTCCATTTTCTCGTTCAAGGTTTATACTAACCCAGGTAAGGAGGAATTATTCTCTCTCTTCTCGATCAGACCCATTTCACAGATGAAAACAATCAAGGCCCAGCAGGATACAGTAACCGACTCAATACCAAGAGCCCCTAAGTAGTAGGTAAAAGATAAACTTACCTCGATTGATGGGGGTTTTTTTCTATTTATATTTGTTTTTATTTTGACTGACCCATTTGAAAATAAGTTGCAATCATCACATTTCACCTGTAAATACTATGAACAGGAATAGAACATTTGCCCACAAAAATACAAGGAATTTACCATTGATATGATAATATTAACTAATAGAAAGTTCATATCAAAATTTCCTTAAATGATCCCAAGCTGTCCTTTGTAGTTCTTCTTTGTTTTAAAAATGAAGTGTGGGCTTCCCTGGTGGCGCAGTGGTTGAGAGTCCGCCTGCCAATGCAGGGAACATGGGTTCGTGCCCCGGTCCAGGAAGATCCCACATGCCGCGGAGCGGCTGGGCCCGTGAGCCATGGCCGCTGAGCCTGCGCATCCGGAGCCTGTGCTCCGCAACGGGAGAGGCCACAACAGTGAGAGGCCACAACAGTGAGAGGCCCACGTACTGCAAAAAAAAAAAAAAAAGAAGTGTAATTTCTATACCATAACAATAAACCATTATAAGTAGACAATCTCATGCTTTTTAGTAAATTTTAGAGCTGATTGATGGGTTTTAACCTAACAAGCATGGAGATGAAGTAAGGACACAGCATCACAACACAGCCTTTTTCCATCAACACAACCTCTCCCTTAAAGGACAAACATCTAGTTGTCCTGAAACCTCATTGCTGGATGTAAACTTGAAGTTGAAGCCTCAATTCTAACTCTGGAATTAACTCACTCCCAACTGGGTTTGGGATGGAAGGATTAACAACTGTCGGTTATTTTCCCGATACTTGTCACATGTTTGCTGAAGGGCAAAGGTGTTGAGATGGCAGGTGAAGACACCTTCTCTGGGGTCGGCAGTGAAGACCCCAGAAGAAAAAGAAGAGCTTTCTAGGCTGTCATTCAAAGCATCATTCTGTCCTCTTGCACGAATGCTGTTTCTGACCCCAGATCTTGGGATGCCAAGTTGGTCCTCCAGACATCAGAAGGGCAGGAGGCAAGATATCGTAGCTGTTAAGAGCACGTCTTGGCTCTCAACTGGGGCTGGGTTGGAGCCCAGCTCTGTCACTCCCTCACAGTGTAAACTTGGACAAGTGGCTTTACCTCTGTGTGCTGAGGATTTAATGAAACAGTGGGTGAAAAGTCTTTAGCCATCTTCTAAAGCTTAGTAAGAACTCAAGAAGCAGGGGCTTCAGAAGCCAAGAGCTCCAGCACAGAGAGGAAGTGCCCAACGAAGAACGGGAGGGCTTGGAGAAGCATGCTGTCTTCTTCCCAGTGAGATGGCAGTGAGGGGGGATGAAGCAAGTCCTGGCGTTGACCCTGGACAACATCAGCTCAATGACAGGTGCTCTCAGCTTCACTCTCATTAAGGGCTCTTATGAGGATAAAATAAAGCCCCACCTGTAAAGTATACAGCCTAGAGCAGGGCGTTCAATAAGCCTTGGGCATCTTTCCTTTCGGCTGCCTCAATTGCCTTGCATCCAGCCCTGGGTACAAGAGATTTGCCATCACCCTCCAGAAAGCCAGAGCCATTTGTTCCTTGGTGTTCTCTCTCCTCTCCGCAGCCCTATCCATCCTCCCCGGGTGTCCCGAGGCACCACCCACACCCAAGTCCCGGCCGCCATCCATCTCCCACCAAACTCACGGGGCTCCTTTGAAATTCAGGGTTCCCTCTTTCCCGTTGGCTCATTTCCTCCTTATTAAATCCAACTCTGCCACCCTCTCCTGAGAGCAGTCTCAGAGGCCCCTCCAAGTCGAAGATGAGAACGTTGTCAAAGTGGCCTAATTGCACTCTGGGGAGCCTGGCATGGAGTCTCATCCCTGGCTCGCTCCTTACTGACGTGTAGTAAGTAACTCGTAGATTTCTCCCGGAGTCCCTGCTCCTGTAGAGTCTGGAGAAAGGCTGCTTCTCCACCCTGGAAGTCAGGCAGATCCTCCAAACAGTTTGCCTCCCACTTGAAGAGCCCAATTCTCAACCCATTCATGGTGTCTCCAACGTGGACATGTTTGAGTGGGTTTACAGCTCACCTCTCAACCAACCAGAACACCCAATGATCTAAAATGTCCCCACACGTGCTCACAAGAGAACACCTACATCCTCACGCACTGCAGCTGGCCTAGACATTAACATATTTCTGAAAAAATGGGTTCCATGCAAATCCAAGTTTCAGCAGGAAGGTCATCCTGGCAGGGGTGCCAGACAAGAGATGAATAAGGTGTTTCCCCTGGAAGTGAGTCTGAATCACGAATCACCTGAAAATCAGAAGACAGAACCAAAGTGGTGGTATCCAACTGTTCATCTGAGAGCAAAGTAGGCTCCAAACAAAAGCAGTCTGAGCTGGAGGATCGGGGACACGTCAGAAAAGAGTCCATGGTGGGTCACGTGAACAGCTTCAGGAGATGTTTAGGTGGGGAGCAACACCCATCACCCCCCATGTCACTCTGTGTTACTCCGTGACATCACATTGGTAGCCTGAGATCAGCCACGGTGGGAGTATTTACACCCCAGTAATTGACAAACTCTACAAATTAGAGTTTAGTTTCACTGTGCTTTGGTTTGGTTTTGGGGTTTAGGTTTTGCAGAAAGCTGGTTGTTAAAGGTTACCAGCACACCAATGGTAGCATGGTAGGGTAGTAGGGTGGTTAAGCTCACAGGGGTTGTAACCAGACAGACTGGGAAATCTGAGTATGTTATTTAACCTTGCTGAGCCTCGATTTTGTAATCTGTAAAGAGTGCTGGGTCACCTTAAAGGGATTCATCAGATTAAATGCCCTCCTTGTACAAAGCACTCACCTCAATGTCAGGCACACAGGAATCCCTCTCTAATAATTATATCACAATAGCCATGCTCCTGGTGCCACTGCAAGAAAGTTAAAGACTTCTTTTCCTGCAATCCCTTCCACGGTCATGCCTGACCAACTTAAAGGAGACAGGCAGCTCAGAAGCCAAAGAAAGCTGAACACATATAGATGGTTTCAGAAGTGCCAAAGTCAAGAAGAAAACGTCTACTTCTCATCTCTGCCAACTTACTTTTTGGGTGTTTGTTTAAAAAAAATAGAATTCAGGAAGCCAAGTCATTCTAGGAGGATTTTTCAATAATTGCCTTTTTTTCCTTCAGATGTTCAGAGATGATTTCTGCCACCATCGAGATACAGATAAAAAGGAAGTCGAGTGTTTCAGTGCCGAGCCCGGCCTGCCTTGTGAGCAGGGAGGTTATAACGAGAAGATAGCTGTCTCGAAGTAAAGCTAATCCGTCGTTTTCATGTCCAACCTTTACAAATCGCGCCCGTGTGGTGGAGTTTGAATCACTCTCTCTGAAAACAAATGCAAAACCTTTCAAGTTCATTCAAAGTCATTACAACACTTTCCAGAACTGAATCCATTACCGTAACCTCCATGGGTGTGTAAAATATGAAATTACCAGCACCCTCACAGAGCCAGAGAATGGGCAAATTAGCAGAAATTGATTATGGGAGCTTCGGGAGCAGCCCCTGTTGTATTAAGTGTCTTGATGACGAACAGCAATATATTATTTGTGAAGTTTTGTTTGATGAGATTGTCTTGTCCACTAATGACGCTCTGCCTTGGTGATCGCAGATTTTGCCATCTAACAAACTGACATGGGGGTTGAGCTTACTGTGTTGTGACTAATGAAAACAAGACAATGAAATTGTTCTGATAGGTCCAGTATCCATTTTGTGTGACAATCCGGATGAGAATGCGGTCACTCCAAATGAGCTCACCGTGGTTTCTCCTCCCTCGACACCATGGGTCATACTTCCAGAGCAGACTATAATTTAGACTTTTTGTCCTTTTCATCACTCCCTTCTCACACCCTGTGCCTTGCTTCTCTTCCCCTTTATTATCTTATGGATCCACTTCCGAGCCAAGTTTGTTAGCAGGCAGGATCAAGGTACCCTAAGAGATAAGCCATCCCAATGTAATCCTTTCTTCTAGCTCCTGTTTTCTTAATTTATACTTTGATTTGTCTCAAAGCAAGATGGACTTCGCTGGGAATGGAGAAGGAAAAACAGCAGTAGGACAAAACCTTCCAAGATTAGCATACTGAGACCTTTAGGGAAGTTACAATAATGTAACTTCTGGAAAGGGGTGCAGGTCTGTGACCTCCCCTTCTGCCAACCCAGCCGTAACCGAATGACCCCAGGCATGGGCACCTGAGCGAAGCTGGGCAAACTGGATTCCCTACTGGGACTTAGACATTTGGAAGGCTAAGATTTAAGGGCTGTATGTCATTGAACCTGAGTCCTGGCAGTCCAAAGAGAAGCATCATGGACTCTTGGGCTTATGTCACATGGGGCACACCTGGCTGTTGCAGGTTCTTAGTTCCCCAACCAGGGATTGAACCCGGGCCCCTGGCAGTGAAAGCGCCAAGTCCTAACCACTGAGCCGCCAGGAAACTCCCAGTTCTTGCCTTTATTGATTCTTGGTTATCCACTACTTTCTGGGGTTCCTTTTGCTACCCCCGTTCCTTCTCAATGAAGCCCCACTTTTTTAAACTTAAGTTTGCCAGAGTCCATTTCTATTGCTTGCAAACCAAATAACTTTAATACAGTAAATTCAGAGAAAGCAAAAGCAATCAAACTGGGCTGAGCGATATGGCCAGTGACTCCCACGCTGCTTGTGTGGCGAGTGGAAGAGTCTGGGCTTTGAAGTCAGACCCAGGTTTGAATTCTAGCTCGGCTGCCTGTTGGCTGAATAGCTGAGAGTTGGTTCCCTCATGTCTCTGTGCCTTGATTTCCTCCTCTGTAAAATGAGGATAAAACTGCTAAACTCTCAGGGCTATTTTTTATGTTTATTTTTTTATTGAAGTGTAGTTGAATTATAATGTTTCAGGTGTATAGCAAAGTGGTTCAGTTATACATATATTTTTCTTCAGATTCTTTTCCATTATGGGTTATTACAAGCTATTGAGTGTAGTCCCCTGTGCTATACAGTAGGCCCTGTTTATCTCTTTTATGTATAGCAGTGTGTATACGTTAATCCCAAATTCCAAATTTATCCCTTCCCCTCCTTTCCCCTTTGATAACCATAAGTTTGTTTTCTATGTCTGTGAGTCTATTTCTGTATCGTAAATAAGTTCGTTTGTATCATTTTTTTAGATTCCACATATAAGTGATATCGTGACATTTGTCTTTCCTGTCTGACTTATTTCACTTAGTATGATAATCTCTGGGTCCATCCATGTTGCTACAAATGACACTGTTTCCTTCTTTTTTACGGCTGAGTAATATTCCTTTGTGTGTATGTACCACATCTTCTTTTTCCATTCATCTGTTGATGGACCTTTAAGTTGCTTACATCTTGGGGCCATTTTTTTTTTGGCCATGCCGCACAGTAGGCAGGATCTTAGTTCACTAACCAGGGATTGGACCCATGCCCCTGCAGTGGAAGCATGGAGTTTTAACCACTGGACTGCCAGGGAAGTCCCCTCGGGGCCATTTTGAAGAGTACACAAGACACCATGTGTAAAGCACAGCATGGACATGTTGTAGGTAATCAACAGTTACTCTTCAAATGGGAATCCTGAGACAGAGTCAGCGTTGCCCTCCCAGGTCATGCTGGAGCCAGGAGTGGTCACATGGCTGCAGAGAAGAGGTTGGCATAACCTGGATCTACCTAACTTACTTGAACCTACTTAAAGGTGCAGGAAAATGGTACCTAACAGAACCCCCTCTTAGAAAGGCTAGTCCTCCAGAGAATGGCATGAGCAACATTGAGGAAGCTGGTGTGTCCCCCAACCATCAAGGCTTCCCTATAGAGGGACGTTTGGGCACCTTCAAGCAGGAGCCAAAAGCAGAAGGGGGAACTGGGATAATGAATCACAGATCACTGCATACATTTGAAGCCACCACAAGATCCCCGGAAACCTACATGTCTAGCCTCCCCATCACTCCGACTTCCTTCATACCCTCCAGTCCAGCACATCAAAGAGACACTCCCTATTCCCTGGTATACAAGAAAAGCTAATGGTTGTGAGTTGAATTAGTTTCCCACTAACCCACAGACACTCTCCCATCGACACTTCAAACTTGGGACGTGAAGACATGATGTGATAGAAGCCAGACACAAAAAGATAAACATTGTACAACTCTGTTTGTATGAAATGTCCAGAATAGGCAAATCTGTAGACACAGAAAGTAGAATTGTGGTTGCCAGAGCTGGTGGGAGGAGGAAATGGGTTCCTCTCTGGGGTGATGAAAATCTTCTGGAATTAGATAGTGATGATACTTGCATAACTTTGTGAATGTACTAAAAACCACGGAAGTGTACACTTTAAAAGGGTGAATCTGGTGATATATGGATTATATCCCAATCCAAAAAAAAGAGGAAAATAGTGGAAAATGGAAAAGAAGAGGGAAGAAAAAATGGAGGGAAAAGAGGGTTGGACTTAGGCTCTTAGGATTTGGATTAACTCTTAGGAAGAGTCAGAGATGCTAAGTGTGGTGGTTAAGAGCATGAATTCTGAAGTCCAGCTGCCTGGGTTCAATTCCCAGCTCTTCTGCTTACCAGCTGTGCCTTTAGGGCCGTTCCTCTCACCTCTTTTGGCCTCACTCCCCCAGAGGTAATATAGGAACGATTTGGGGATTGTTGGGAGGATAAAACTAGATAATCCATGCAAGGTACTTAGCATAGTACGTGGCACATACTCAGGGCTCAGTAAACATGTGTTAGTTTCCTTAGGAAGGGAGGAAATCATCGAGTTGAAGGGAGAGGAGAATTGGGGTAGGGGAAAAGGAGAGGGAAGTTGAGGAGTTGGGAGAGCAGGAGGGGAGGAGGTTGGGGCTCTCTCTGAGGGGTAGGAAAAGTCTGGGGAAGAAGCTTGCTTGGAGAAACAGGCTGGTGCCCTTGAGAGAGATCAGGGTGGTCCCAGCCCAGAAACTGCAGTCAGATCTCCACCCTTCCCACCCCTGCTTGAGTGAAGTGCCCAGAATCAACCCCACCAGCGAGGACCACAGCCCTCCAATGTCAGCTTATGTTTCCCAGTCTGCTGGTTGCCCCAGCGAAGCAGGAACACAGAATGTCTGTCCTCTCCCTCTTCTAAGTCAAAGCCGGGGTGGAGGTGGGAACAGGAGAAGGTGGCAATGTTTACTGAGCTCTCACCATCCCGGATGCCTTAGCATGCATGGCCTTGGGGTGCAGCTACCCCCAGATCGACTCTGTGATGCTCCCACCATCTTGGGTGCCTTAGCGTGCATGACATCTTAGCAATCAGGGTCCCCAGATCAACCTTGTGGTGCAGGGATGGCCGCCCTCGTGCTACAGAGGAGAAAGCCAGGGCTCAGGAAGATGAAAGAACTTCATCGAGTCCTTCACTCATCCATTCAATCCATTCAGCAATATCTGTTGAGCACCTGCCTCGTGCCAGATGACATCTCCAGGGCTGTGGATACAGCAGGGCAAAGACAAGAGTAATTTACATTCTCCTGGAGGACAAGAGACAATAAGCAGGAGATAAATCACTGAACGCAATGATTACAGATTGTGCCAACTGTGGGGAAGGAGAGAGGGACGCACTATTGAGCGGCGAGACAGGAGCACCGCTTCCACTAGGGTGGCCTCTCGGAGGAGGTGACATGAGAGGATGGGATCTGAAAGGTGAAATAGAGCCAGGGTGTCCAGATCATGGGAAAGAGCATTCTTGTAAGTACAAAGGCCCTGGGACAGAACTAGCTCACCTTGCATGATAACAGCTTGCACAATACAAAAGCCAGTACTGTGTTTAACTCTAGCAGGTACACAAGTGGTGCTTAATAAATGTCATCACTTGCTGTTCATCTCAAAGGCCCTTGCAGCTTCCAAACCCGTGAAACCAAGTGGTCCTCCAAAGCAGCAAATGTCTTCTCTCTGTGTGTATCCTCAGTGCCAGGCACAGAGTGGAGGCCTTTTACCAAATGACTTACTAAGGAGACTGTGTCGTTGGCTGTTCTGTACTTGCTAAGTGAGGATGCACGGGAAATCAAAAACGCCTGGCTTGGATGTCAGGGAGACCCAAATTCAAATCCCAGCTCTGCCTGTTAGTGCCTGTGTGATTTGGGGCTCAATTCTTATCCAAGACTCAGTCCCCTCGCCTTGAAATGGGCATGAAATAGACACTTCCCCGTGGGTTCCTTGTGAGCACAAAATGAGATAATGTATCTGTGGTAAGAATTTTTTTTTTCAATCATGAGATTTTTCTGGTTTTAGCCAATCCACATTCACTCTGAGCCTGCACTAATTCCTTCTCTTCTGTTGTCTTTTAATCCTCATATGAGACCATTAAGAGAGGTACTGTTTTTGCCCCACTTTATGGAAAAGGAAACTATGCCCAGAGAGGTTAAGGAACTTGCCTAAAGTCATACAGCGGTAAACAGCTAATAAGCAGGATCTGACTCCAAATCCACGGCATTACCCTGCCTCTGCCCTATAAGCGGGGTGTGTGTGTGTGTGTGTGTGTGTGTGTGTGTGTGTGAGAGCTATTTTTTAGCAACTTATTATCTTCCCCTCCCTATCACCTCCATGATATCTGCCAAGCCACTTGTTTCCTGATAGTTTCTGATACGAATTTACTCACCCAAAATGCACCTACATACACACACACACTTTCTCTCATGAAGGAATCCATATTTTCAGATAATGAAAGAAGATGCAACTGCCTTGACTCCCCAGTCTCCCCTCCTCTGCAGACGATCCCATGCTGTTCTAGTTAATAGGCCCTGCCGCCCCTTCTGACCTGCTCCCCCAAACCCAGCAAGTTCTCCCAAAGCATCCAATCATCGCCTCCCCCCCTCCCTGCCTCTGGCACCGCAGGGAGCGCCTCGCGGAAGCTTGAGCAGAAGGATGATGCTTCCGTCAAAGGGAGCAGGACAGGTTTCCGCGGATCAGAGGGGAATGACTTCGCTGCAACTCGCTCTGTTAACATAATGAGGGGATAATCTGGTCTTTAAATCACAGCCCAAGTGGTAAATCTGCATTGTCAGCCTTCAACGTGATTTACAAAATAATTTTAAAATGCATGAACCTTCTTCTTGATAAAGCATGGGGGTGCTAAGTTGGCTTCTAAACCCAAGGTGAGCTGTTTGCCTTGTGGCCATCACATATGGAGCCAGTGAGGGGAGCGAGAGGTGTGTGAGCTTCTGAAGACCTCCCACATCAAGTTCACGGCTATCAAGTGAGGATCCGGGAGGGTGTGGGTGGTTTATGTTGCCTCTGGTCCTTTGAACGTGCTTTTCTAGCCAACTTCCTGGAAAATGGCTGCTTGCAGGTGTCCCCAGCAGACTCAAATGCCCTTCGCTCATTAGGACTGAGCAAGAGATCATTGACTTCGAGGGTCTCCCCGGCAAGAATCTGTGGAAGGCTAAGGGGAACCTGCAGGGTGGGCTGGGAGTGACACTCAGATGAGCACTTTGGAGAACACGTAGGGGGAAACAGCAGCCTCTCCCATCATCTTCACCACCTGGAAGAGATTGCAGCTGGCAAGGGTGAGAAGCGAGAACCAAGACTCGTTCAATCTGGGAAGAGAAGAAATGCTATACTTGAAAGAAGGGTTGTTGTTGGGTTTTTTAAATATTTATTTATTTATTTGGCTGCATCGGGTCTTAGTTGCGGCACACGGAACCTTTAGTTGCGGCATGCATGTGGGATCTAGTTCCCTGACCAGGGAAAGAACCCCAGGCCCCCTGCATTGGGAGTGCAGAGTCTTAGCCACTGGACCACCAGGGAAGTCTCAGAAGGGTTGTTTTGCTTTGTTTTGTTTTTTCATGTCACTAACTTCTTGTTCAAGGGGACGATCATGTCCACATCCCCGGAGCTAAATGTTGAGTGTTGCTGTCCCAAACTGATTCTGAGCAGGACTTCCCAAAAGCCACGGTGGGACTCGAGTGAGAGCTTTCATAAGCAAACAGGGTAAGGGGGGTCCTGGGAGAAAGAGAACCAGGTGTGGCTTTCTTGACATAAGAGAAGCCATTTTGGGCCTAAGCCTTTTTATGATCTGGGCCTGGTTACATTGCTTGCCCTTGAACAGGTCTCAGTTAAGGGAACAAAAGGATTCAAGTACAAAGGAAAAGCAATTAAGAAACAATAGTTCCCCCAAAAGTCAGAGTCCTAATTCGTCCTCAAGGGAAATATATTACAATCTGATACATATCTTTAGTTTCTGCAGGAACTAAGGCCCTCACCTGGGTGGAGGATGGTAACTACACACTGAGACCCCAGGTTGGTCAGAAACTAAGGGATGATGATGTTGACCTTTTCTGACCCTCCTGACTTCAGTCAACTAAAGCTTGGACTCTTGTCAACCTTTGCCCCAGTTCTATGCTAAATTCTCCTCTGCTCAAGCCCCTTCATGAATATGCATCCACCCAAGCCCCTTCATGAATATGCATGTACCTTAGCTTAAAACTTCCCCAGTTTTGCTGATGGGGAGACACTGCTTTGGGAAACATCCCTGGTGTTCTCCTTACTTGCTGCCAGTAATAAGTCCTTTCTTCTTCCGATCTTTGGCTTGGTTGTGTCTTTTTGCTCGACAGCCACCGAGAGGTGAACCCAGTTTTCGGGTAACACCCTATCACATGGACATCAACCCATCGCTGGACCTGGCTCCTCCCTGTCACTGGAAGAGGAGAAGTGGTGGCTGGACAACGGGCAGGGGAGTAACCGAATCAGAATATCCGGGAAGAGGAGCCCAGGAACCAGCATTTATAATCAACTTCTGCTGTGGTTGTCACGCACACTAAAATTGTAGAACTTCTGGGCTATCGTAAAGGTTCTGAACCCTATCTGAAAATTAGAATTTGTAAAGGGGGAGTTTTAAGAAGTACTGATACTCCAGATCCTACCCCTGGAAATCCTGATTTAATCGATGCACCATGTGGCTTGGACATGAAGAACTTTATAAGCTCTCCCAGGTGATTCTGAGATGCAGCCAAGGTTGACCACCACGGAACCGGAGGAACTTAAGGCTCTTGGATTTCCATGAATTCGTGCCTGCATTCAACTTGAATTTCTCTAAGCGATGGCATGCTCACCACTTCACCTGGTAGTTCATTCCTTGACTGATTGTCTAATTGTAACACCTTATTCCTCCAACTGAGCTGAAACTTCACTCCATACCAATTCCACATGCTGGTCCTACCTGCCTTGAGATCAGGTCACCCCAACAGACAAACTCTAGAGTTGATGAAATTTGCATTCGCTGAAATTGGTGAAATTGCATTCCCTTTGCCCTGTTACATCCTTGTTTCTTCTCCAGGGCCCTCACCTCTTTCCCTCCCTCTAATCCCACCTGGAAGCCAGTGCCCTAATCTCTCTCCCTCCATGAAAACACTCTCAAGCAGGTGTCTGAGATGAGTCAGTTGCACCTTAGAATGAAGGAGTCAATGGAGGAGGGAGTCTTAGATGTCAGAGACCTGGCTCCAGCTGGCTCTGCCCATGTAGCACCTTGGATAAGACCCATTCACTCTCTGGGTTTCAGAGTTTTCACCCCTAAAACTAGGGGAATTCGTCTAGATTCATTTTTAGCTCCCACAATCCAATCTGGGAAAGGAATGGGAAAGGTAGGAATAATGGTTGATGTAGTCAACCAATGGAAGGAGAATGATGGGGGTTGGAGAAGAGATGGAAGGAGACAGGAATTGAGGGAAGAAAGGTAAGAGGTTAGGAAGGAAGGGGAATAGAGTCAAACAAGACAGGGAGGATGGGAGGGAGAGAGAGAAGCAGAAAATGGGGGAAGGAAGGAAGGAAGGAACGGAGGAAAGAGGGAGGGAGAGAGGGAAAGAGGGAAGGAAGAATGGAAGAGTGGGCCTTCCCACAGGAGTCTTTTGAGAACTTTCTAAGGCATCAAACAAAATATTTTGAAAATGTAGACAACACTACTCTTTATATAGTTACTTATTACACGGTGCTGGTGTGCTGTTTGAATCACAAATTGCATGCTAATGGCCTAATTCATAAACCACTGACATTCTTTATGAGTTCTTAGCATTCAGAAATGAAGAATTTGTGTTCAAAATATAATTTGCATTGCAAAATTCAATAATTTAGTTTCTCATATTCATTAATGCCTAAAACCACAACACATAACTTATCCCATTCCAACTCCCTCCTTAGGACACTGAGAAAATAAGTGTTTCAGCTGGGATCTCAAGTACTGCTTGTTAGGGCCAAGTTTGGAACTGCTCTGAGAGTCATCACCAGGGGCAGCCATGCGGGTTTCCCTTAAGGAGTGGGTGCTGAAGGAGTCTGCACAGTAAGAAAAAAGAACTAGAAGAGCCTCTCAAGCACATGTTTATTTCAACTTCCCAACTGCAGGAACCCCACCTGAAACTTCAATTCCTGCTGAAAGAAATGTACAGTTTCCAGGGAAATGGTCAGTGGAAAATCCAGCAAAATAATCGATGTAACATTTAGTTGAATGGTCTGTGCTACCCACAGAAATATTGTCCAGGGACTTCCCTGGTGGCGCAGTGGATAAGATTTTGCATTCCCAATGCAGGGGGCCTGGGATCGATCCCTGGTCTGGGAACAAAATCCTACATGCCTGCCTCAACTAAGAGTTCGCATGCCACAACTAAGGAGCCCTTGAACCACAACTAAGGAGACCACCTGCCGCAACTAAGACCCGACCCAACCAAATAAATAAATAACTCAATATTAAAAAAGAAAAAGAAATATTGTCCAATCAGATGTTTAATGGAAAAGACCATAGAATACTCTGCAAACTAAAACTAGGAACATTCTCTTGGCAAATATCTTTGCTGTGACTTAGGGACCCTGCCTCATCCATCTGAAGGATGAAGTTGGATTCATAGCCTGCCCAGCTATTTTTGTTTCCTGGTACAAGATAGGCACTGAGAATTGTTGAAAGAAAGGAGGGATCGATTGTTTATGGAAGAGCTGATGAGAATGCTTACCTGGCCCAGTGTCCCCTTAAGAACAGGTCTTCAGGGATATATGTGGGGTTGATCTCCAACACACCTATCTTGGTTTGATAGGTTATATTGCAATGTGCTAGGGTAAATCTTTTGGAGCAATATGTAGGCTCTTGGTTTGAACCAAAACCTTTCAGAACCAAGACCTGAGTGTCAGGACAATGAAATTGAACACATATAATTCCCAGAGTCAGAAGTTCTACATTTTAGTTCTCAAAACAAAACCTCCAACTTGCCGTGTGGATTTGTGCAATTCATGCCCTCTCTCTGAACCTTGTAAATAGGGAGATTTGGTTCCTAAAAACTCTTCCAACCCTGAAACTTCTAGGACTTCAAGATGTGACCCTAGTACCATGCCCAAAATTGGACATTTGTCACTCCTGTCTGGATATGTCTGCCTGAGAGCTGGTTATCCAAGCCTTAGAAGGTCAAAGACCAGAGACCTTACTAGAATGTAAAGGGGTCCCTTAAAAGGAACCACATGCCTGTCATTCAATGCTGTATTCCCAGCACCCAGCCTGCACGTCATCAGTGCTTGAGAAATAACCACTCATTCATTCAACAGATGTGCTCTGAACACTGACAATGTGATGGTCTACATCCTAGGCAGTAAAGATACAGTGATAAACAACATAAATCAAGTCTCTACCTCTGTACGGCTTACATTAGAGTGGAAAAGACAGACAATAAACAAGCACACATAAACAAAACAAACAAACAAGTTCAAATAGTGATAAGAGCTGATAAAATAAGGTAATGGGATGGAGAGTGATGGAGATGGGCTGTTTAGATTAGGTGCTCAGGCACATCCCCTCTGACAGTGGAGGGAACATATGAGTTGAGATCTAGACCAAAAGGAGGCAGCCATGGGAAGATGCTGAAGCAGAGCATTCTGGGAAGAGGGAGTAGCAAGAGCAAAGGTCCTGAGGCAGAAACATGCTCTGTGTGTTCAGAGAAGATGAACAAAGGCCCCAGGGGAGGGAGTATTGTGAGTGAGGGACGGTGAGTAAGTAAGGTGGTCAGAAGAGCAGTGGGAGCGGATTATGTAGAGCCTTCCAGGCCCCTGGTCAAGAGTTAGGAATTTATTCTAAATGTGACAGGAAACTCTGGAATGTATTAAGTAGGTGAGTGGCATTATCTAGTCCTTAGCTCTAAAGATCCCACTGGGTGCTTCATGGAAAACTGAATTGTTGAATGAATGGGGTACGAAGTACCTACTCTGTGCACCTTGGAAGAGAGTCAGCCTGGGGGGGTGATACCCATCCATGAGAAGGACGTGGTCCGGCATTTCAGAAAGCCAGGGTGACGCCTGCTGCAGTGGCATCTGGCTGGGAAAGCCACTGAAACCACCTGGTACCCAGTACCTCTCTGTGAAGCCTGAAGTGGCTCTCATTCCAAAATCCACTCAACCTCCTCCTCCCATCTCTGCAAACTCTGCAGCCTTGTCGTAAGAGCAAGTCATTCGTCAGCAAATCTAAAATATTTATTGTGCATATTTTAAAGCCGAAGTGCTACATCATTGAGTTGTGCCCAGATGGGGACAAGGCTTCACAGTGCCGATGACTGGGATGAGGACGTGCCGGACAAAATTGCAGACAATTAATCTGTGCAAATGGAACTCTTCAAAGGGGACTGAAGGACTCACTTAAGCACCAGAGACAAACCAGCCCATAATGATCGCCATTAAAATTTAATACAATTTACTTATTTTGAAAAAATGAAATTCCTCATATCCCTTATGGCTATCACTTACCCTACTGGGAAAATGTGAGAGACGGTAGGACTGCTTTGAGGGCGAATCTTGAACCAGATTCTAGAAAGGGGGTCTCTCCAAAGGCATCCACGTTGATAGATGTTCAACCATCACTATTTTCCTTTGGGAGAGTTTGGATAATATGCATAAGTCCTTGGTGGGCATGTTGGAGGAAGAGAAGCTGGTGGCGAGGTGAGCGAGGTGGTGGTTGTTATTGACCTTGAACAGACTCTAGTTTCCTCTAAGTCTCGGGACTCTTTATTTATAAAATGGGGGTGAGAGGAAAATTTATTCCGTGGGGTGGTGGCAAGGACTGAACAAGATGGCGCATGCAACACGTTGAGTACTGTGCTTGGCACGTGGTCTCATTGGATCCATGTACATCGTCATCTCATCGCCATTGTTGGTTGGGCCACCATTGTTATGGCTGAACTACTCACATACCAGCTGTGGGGCTTTGGGCAAGTCTCCTAACCTTCCCATAAAATGGGATGATGATTTTCTCTTCCCTGTGGAGTTCTTGGGAAGATTAGACAAGGTAATGCATGCCTAACACTTAGGGCCGAGTGCAAGTCCAGTGAAGAGCTGTTCCCATCATCATCACCATCTTCATCATGTTCAGTGATTGACTTCACCATCCAGTCAGGAATCATCTTGGAATTGAGGCTGGTGCCAAGATGTTGTTGGAGGGAAACTAGGCACTAGGAAGTCTCTCCATCCAGGTGTCTGCTCTGCCTAATCTCTGAGCCTCTCCATGCCTCAGGGTCCCCAATCAGTATATTGGGGATCACATTGGACCCACACTCTCTATTAGCACTGTTTTCAAATAAAATGCAATTATAGATACTAAGGCATTAGGAAGGTTTGAAAACAGTTCTCTATAAATATAAGGTGTGGGTGGTTATTGTTTATTAAGTAGAGAGGAAAATTTTTTGTTATTGTTTTGAGTCCCGCAGCCCTGAGATAGCAGACATATATACACTAATACGTATAAAATGGATAACTAATAAGAACCTGCTGTATAAAAAAATTAATAAAATTCTAAAATTAAAAAAAAAAAAGATAAATCAGAGCAACGTCAAGTCAGAGTGAAACATGGGTTTCCAGGACCCAGGGTACTGAGTTTCATCGGGACTTTTTTTTTTTTTTTTCTTTTTGCAATCTTTGCTGAAAGACATTTGAAGTGAAGTTAATAATTGAAACGTAATGAATAACTGCAGTTTGGGGTCCATAGCACAATCATAATTGCCAGTTTATTACTTTTTTAATATATTTGCCGAGTATTAATAATATTGAAATAATGCAAGAAGATCATGGAAAATAAATGAAATATATCATTTGTCAAGGAAAAAGGATTTCCAAACTGTAGGCACTGCTCTTATGAGTTCTGTGATGAACGCAGCAGGGTACCACATCATTCATCGTGGAGACATCACCTGCAAAGTTTGGTTCCTGCAGAATTCTCATCAGGTCAAATCAAGGTGAAGCTACAGAAGGCTCCTAGTGTAGACAGCCCCGCCATCTCTTATGTGCTTCTCAGGGGTGTAGGGAGCATGGTGCAGTAGAAAGTCCCCAAGCTAGGAATAATAATACCCTGGTTTTCGCCCCAGCTCTTTGGTTTGATCTTGGACAAGTCCCTTCCCTGCTCAAGTTCTCCTGGTCCTCAATATAAAGTAAAAAGCAAAAAAGGAAAAAAAGATAAAGGGATTGGAATAGATCCTGGATCCCAACTCTGTCATCTCTAAGAACCCATTTTATTATTTTTCTCCCCCAGGGACTGCCTGTTTTGAAAGGTCTTCATATACTAATTTGAACCTAACTCAATTCAACAAGGCTTGTCTTCTACCCCAGGGCAGTGTAGGGAATATACATCCTCATCTGTAAAGTAGGCAGGTTGATTTGGGCAGAGGTTATCTCAGCACTGGTGAACCTTGGCTAGCGATGGGGACGGTCACAACGAATTTGTTACTAAAATCAGTTAAAGTAATGAAGTCTGCAACGGAGTGTCTAAAACAAACGGGAGTGGATTCGAAGGTCCCTCTGACAAAGCCATTCTTGCTTCTTTAGGTACAGACACATTTCCTTTTGTCTGCTGCATGTCTAAGGCATTCACCTTATGACAGGCGGGCACCCAGCTAAGGAAATGAGCCCCAGGAAAGAAGTGGGCTCACAGCTGAGGTCCTGGGGCCCACCACCATTCCTGGTCTGTGTCTTCCATCCTCAGCCTATAGTAAAAGGCAGTGCAGTGGGTCTGGAGGGTGGGATCTCGGCCACAGTAAGCCTGGAGAGCAGAGCATTGAGCCAAAGAGAGTTACTCTCCAGCCTTAAGATCTCATGGAATGTGCCTCATAGTTTGGGCTTCCTTGGGGTCTGTTGTTTTTTTCTTGCTTTCTATTTCTCCCTTTGGGAGTGGAATGTCGGTCCTACACCTGTCCCAGCATTGTATTTTAGAAGCACATCATTTGTTGGGTTTCACACTGTTCACAGCTGGAGAGCAATTTGCCTCAGGATGACTCATACCTGGTGTCTCACTCATTTCTGATTGAGATGATACTTAGATGAGACTTTGGATTTTAGACTTGAGAGTTGATGCTGGAATGAGTTAAAATTTGGGAGCTGTTGGGATGTAATGAATATATTTTGCATGTGAAAAAACATGAACTGTGGGGACCAGGGGTGGAATGCTATAGACTGCATGTTTGTAGATCCCCCAAGTTCATATGTGAACTCCTAACCCTCAAGGTGATGGTATTAGGAGGCGGGGCCTTGGGAAGTGATTAGGTCATGAGGGTGGGGCCTTCATGAATGCAATTAGTTCTCTTATAAAAGAGACCCTAGAGAACTCCCTCACCCCTTCCGCCATGTGAAGACCCAGAGAGAAAACAGCCATCTATAAATCAGGGAACAGACCCTCATCAGATACCAAATCTGCTGGCACCTTGATCTTGGACTTCCCAGCCTCCAGAACTGTGAGAAATAAATTTCTGTTGTTGATACGCCACTCAGTCTATGGTAGTTTTGATATAGCAACCCAAATGGACTAAAACACTGATTCTAATATTTTAATGAACATTCTTCCCAATTTATATAGATATCCATATATATATATGTATTCTGTTTTATGTAAACACGATAATATATGTGCTCAGCTACAGTCTGTTTTTTTTTTCCCCTGTTCTATTCTATGCCAGGAACTTCTACTCATTACAGCAAAGCCCTGCAGAAGTTTTCCATTGTACTTATTTACTATTAATAATTCACCACTGACATTCACACAGCTATCAAAAAGTAGCTGTAAAAAGAACAAGAAAGCTTTTTTGTGTACTGATAGAGAACGATCTTCAAGATTGGTTGTTAAGTGTAAAAAGCAAGGTTAGGACAGTGTTTACTTTGCTCCCATTTGTGTAAAAAAAAGAAAGAAAGAAAAAGTAAGGTGGGGTAGGAAAAATATATAAACATACTTGCTCTGGAGAACCCAAAGAGCTGGTGGTGCTGGTTGTTTCTAGGAGAAGCCCCAGTGGGCAGGGGCCTGAGGCTGGAGAGAGACATCTCATTGCAGACCCAACTCTATCTTTGGAATTTGGGGCCATATGATTGTATTAACCCAGACAAAACACATGTGTGTTGTGTTTTTATGTTTTATATACTTCACTGTGTATGAGTTAAGATTTGGGGTCTGTTGGGATGTAATGAATGTATTTTGCATATGAGAAAAACATGAATTTGGGAGGGCCGGGGGCAGAATGCTACAGACTAAACGTTTGTAGCCCCCTAAAAATCCACCCAATTCTTACTGACCTCTCAATGTATAAAAATATAGCATTTTATATGACACAAATGAACCTATCTACAAGACAGAAACAGACTCACAGACAGAGAAAAGAGACTTGTGGATGCCAAGGCGGGGGGTAGGGGGGTGGTTAATGGACTGGGAGTTGGGGATTAGCAGATGCAAAGTATTACATACAGGATGGGTAAACAACAAGGTCCTACTGTATAGCGCAGGGAATTACATTCAATATCCTGTGAAAAACCATAATGGAAAAGAACATAGGACTTCACTGGTGGCGCAGTGGTTAAGAATCCGCCTGCCAATGCAGGGGACACGGGTTCGAGCCCTGGTCCGGGAAGATCTCACATGCCGCGGAGCAACTAAGCCCGTGTGCCACAGCTACTGAGCCTGCGCTCTAGAGCCCACGGGCCACAAGTACTGAGCCTGTGCGCCTAGAGGCTGTGCTCCACAGCAAGAGAAGCCACCGCAATAAGCCCGCACACTGCAACAAAGAGAAGCCCCCACTCGCAGCAACGAGAGAAAGCCCGAGCGCAGCAATGAAGACGCAGGGCAGCCAATAAATAAATAAATTTTTTTTTCAAAAAAAAGGTGCTGTGGTTACCAAGAACTTGAACCAGTTATGTCTAGTGCCAAAGCCCTTGCAGCCTTGGACTCAGAAGGCCATACAATTTGTCACCCAAACAAGAACACCGGTCCTTATCAATAATGCCAAGAATGCAGGCATAAGGCAGGACCGTCCCAGGCCACACTAGAAAACAACTCAAGATAAAGAACATGAAAGGAACAATGACGTCCATTAAAAGATCAGAGACCAGGGCTTCCCTGGTGGCGCAGTGGTTGAGAGTCCGCCTGCCGATGCAGGGGACACGGGTTCGTGCCCCGGTCCGGGAGGATCCCACATGCCGCGGAGCGGCTGGGCCCGTGAGCCATGGCCGCTGAGCCTGCGCGTCCGGAGCCTGTGCCCCGCAGCGGGAGAGGCCGCAACAGTGAGAGGCCCGCGTACCGAAGAAAAAAAAAAAAAAAAAAAAAGGACCAGAGACCATTAAGCTGAGCATGGGATTCAGGGAGGGAAAAGTTCTCAGTGTAACCAGAAGATGGCTTTCTCGAACCAATTCCTCCTTCTGCTACAACAGGAAACCCCCTTCTACCCCAGTCCCACATGTGAAATATATTTGACATTTCAAAAAATAATTGTCACTTTTATTAATGTTTTAACCTATACATTTTAAATGTGACAGATGAGTGAGAAACGGCAGTCTGTTTCAATGAAAATTTCATACTCTCCAGCAATAAATCATAGACCAAAAAGAACCCGACATGGGTCACAATATTTCTTGCCTGTCTGTGTAGGGGTTACTGGAGTTTGCCAACGTTCACTTAGCAGAAGGATTCCACTTGGGAACTTAGAATCCCTTGTCGAGAAGGATGGGAAGCCGGCCCCCTCTCACCCGCTCCACCGGGTGCCCCTGCTCCAGACTCTGTTCCAACATTAGGGCCCATTCCCAAACTTTTCATCCAGAATCTCTACTGATATTCTATTTTCTCTCTTGTGAAGTCTTGCAAGACATGCTTTATCCTATCCTTGGTTGGCAACAAACCAATTCCATCTATTCTATATGTTTTAAGAAACCCAGAGAAGGAGCTGCTAGGGTCTCCCCTGGTCATCCAAGCTGGCTTTTAATCCCAAGGTCGGTTCCTTCCTTCAACACCATCTCAGGAAACCTTCAAATCTGGTTTGTGGTTTACAAAGAATTGAGTCAATTCACTGTGATCTAGATTCGCTCTTGGAAAACTTTAAGTGTACAAGAATAATTTGGAGGTAGTGGTGTGGTTGAAAATGCAGATTCCTGGACCAGGATCTCATAAATGCTGATCCCATGGGTTGGGGGAATGGGGACCAGGAGTGTGCCTTGGACACAAGCATCCCAGGTGAGTCTAACAAAGGCAGTTTGAAGATCACGCTTTCAGAAGCACCAGGCTGAACAAGCCTTGGTGGGAGCATGAAGCGCGAAGCCTGGGGTGGTGGGTGCTTTGGGGAAACTGGGATATTTCCAGCCAGAACCACCTGGGTATCAGCTCTCTGATCCCCCTGGCTCTGCCCCACATACTCCTTCTACACCAGAGTTTAGCAAACCTCGTCTCTGAGGCCAGATTGAAATGCCAGAATGTATGGAGATTAATCACAGAATAATACAAACTGCAGCTTATCATCTCCCATATATTTGACATAATTACCCTACAAGCAACATGAAAATGTTATACCGTAATAACTCCCAGCGAGAAGAAAAAGCAGTGTTGCTGATAACATGAAAGTAGAGAAGACAGAATAGAGCCCTTCGAAAACTTTTAATTAATTTTTCCCCCTTTCAGCATAATTGATGTCAATTCAGGCTTCAGTGTTTTCAAAGCGCCTGGCCTCAGAGCAAAGGAATTTAGGGCTGGTGCGGGTTGACTGCAGAGCAAAGCTGGGCCCTCCTGCATTTCTGCATCTTTTTTTTTTATTATTTTTTGAAGTACAGTTGATTTACAATATTGTGTTAATTTCTGCTGTACAGCAAAGTAATTCAGTTATACATATATATATAAATATATATATACATATTCTTTTTCATATTCTTTTCCATTCTGGTTTAACACAGGATGTTGAGTATAGTGCCCTGTGCTATACAGTAGGACCTTGTTTTTTATCCATCCTCTATATAATAGTTTGCATCTGCTAATCCCAAACTCCCAATCCATCCCTCCCCTACTCCCTCCCCCTTAGCAACCACAATTCTGTTCTCTATGTCTATGTGAGACTGTTTCTGTTTCGTAGATAAGTTCATTTGTGTCATATTTTAGATCCCACATATAAGTGATACCATATGGTATTTATCTTTCTCTGTCTGACTTACTTCACTTAGTATGATAATCTCTAGGTCCAACCATGTTGCTGCAAATAGCATTATTTCATTGTTGTTTATGGCTGAGCGATATGCCATTGTATATATAGGTACCACATCTTCTTTATCCATTCATCTGTCAATGGATATTTAGGTTGTTTCCACATCTTGGCTACTGTAAATAATGTTGCTGTGAACATAGGGGTCTGCATCTTTTAAACATGTAACAGACTGCATCACTTCCCTGTTCAAACTTCTTTCACAGCTCCCATTTCCTGCCCAGCAGAACACAAAGACCCAGGGTCTTCGGTGTCCTTCAGGAGCCTTCTGGTCAGGCACTTGCTTGCTACCTTGCCAATTTCACCTCTTGCCCCTCCCCCACGGGCCCCAGTCTTCCCAAATCACTTGCAATTTCTCCAATGTACCATTCTTAGTCCATTTGAGCCACTATAACAAAGTACAATAGACTAGGTGGCTAATAAACAACAGAAATTTATTTCTCACAGTTCTGGAGGCTGGAAGTACAAGACCAGGGCACCAACCCGGTTGGGTTCTCGTGAGAGTTCCCTTCTGGGCTGCAGACAGCTGTCTTCTCGTTGTGTGCTCACATGGCAGAAGGAGTGTAAGAGAGCTTCCTGGGGTGTCCTTATAAAGGCACTAATCCCATTCATAAAGGCTCCACCTCCATGATCTAATTATCCCCAAAGCCCCACCTCCTCATACCACCACATTGGGGTCAGGATTTCAACATATGAATTTGGTGGGAGGGGGGGACACTGCACCTTCATTCCTCCAAATATTTGCACTGGACATCCATCCCCACACCACTTCTTCATCTGGCCAGCCCAACTCATCCTTCAAAGCTCAGATAGCATCTCCTTCCAAAAGCTTTCCCTCCTTACCAGCAGCTGAGATTTCCACCTTGGGTTCCCAAAGCCTCCAGGTGTCTCCTCTCACCCAGAGCTTATCACACTCGTACTGTTCTATGAGTCACTTTCTCTCTCTCCTCCACTAGAAAGTGAATGTACCTTATTCAACTCTGTAACCCAGCATCTACAGTGTCTAGGATAGAAGATGCCTCAGAGAATATTGGAAGAATGAATGAATAAATTATTTATGATTACTAATCTCACACACTGTTGATGCCCATTGTATAGGAAACTATACAGTACATTCCTGGCAAGAAACCACTCATCTCTCATGATGAACTACTTTGAAGCATTGCTCAAAACAGCTTCTAGTGCTTGCTTCAGCAGCACGTATACTAAAATTGGAACGATACAGAGAAGATTAGCATGGGAAATGAAATTGAGTTATTTGTAGTGAGGTGGATGGACCTAGAGTCTGTCCTACAGAGTGAAGTAAGTCAGAAAGAGAAAAACAAATACCATATGCTAACACATATATATGGAATCTAAAAAAGAATAAAAAGAAGAAGCTAGTTGCAGGACAGGAATAAAGACGCAGACGTCTTTATTCAAGTAGAGAGTCCAGAGAATGGACTTGAGGACACGGGGAGGGGGAAGGGTAAGCTGGGATGAAGTGAGAGAGTGGCCTGGACATATATACACTACCAAACGTAAAATAGATAGCTAGTGGGAAGCAGCCGCATAGCACCCGGAGATCAGCTCGGTGCTTTGTGACCACGTAGAGGGTTGGGATAGGGAGGGTGGGAGGGAGACGCAAGAGGAAAGAGATATGGGGATATATGTATACGTATAGCTAATTCACTTTGCTATACAGCAGAAACTAACACACCATTGTAAAGCAATTATACTCCAATAAAGATGTTTAAAAAAAAAGCCAACACAAATAAAAGCCAAAGTCTTAACAGTGAAAAAAAGCAAATTATATAACCCATTATTTCCCTTTTTTATTGAAGTATAGTTGATTTACAATATTGTGTTAGTTTCAGGTATACAGCAAAGTGATTCAGTTATAAATAAATTTTTTTTCAGATTCTTTTCCACCATAGGTCATTACAAGATATTGAACAGAGTTCCCTGTGTTACACAGTAAATCCTTGTTGTTTATCTATTTTATATACAGTGGTGTGTATCTGTTAATCCCATACTCCTAATTTATCCCTCCCATTATTTCTTTTTTTGCCTAGCCTGCCAGGAACCTCAAAGTTAAATGCCATACTTAATCATCACGATGGTGCTAGTCTAGAGTTTGCTGATTAATTTTCTCTTTTCCTCTCTGTTATTTTATTATTGTTACTCTTTTCTACTTTCAATATACTGGCCCTATTTTCTCATTTTATTCATCATTGGTATTGCAAACATCTTCATATAGTTGGGCTGCAAAGAATAAGTAAAGGAAATACCCTCTGATGCATGCTTTATGTCTGACTTAACAGATAAGCACACCATTTAGATAAATAACAAGCATAATTTGTCTAAGCAGTAACCAAATAGCAAATGTCTGTTAAGCATTAACTGTGAGACAGGCAGTAAGCTAAGCCCTATGCATCCAAAGAAGAAAAACATATGGTTCCCTCACTGAAGGAGTTCATTGTCTGCTGGGAAGCAGATGTGATTACAGCCCAGCACGGGTACCTGCCATGATAGAAGTTTGTCCTGGGTGCCATAGGAGTAGGGAAAGCAAAGCATGAGGCTTCCTGGGGAAGTTGGGGAGAGGTTTTCTAGAGAAAGTAATGTTGAGTAGGGTCTTAACGGATACATAGGAGTACATCAGTTTGCTTCAAAAAAGTGAAGTGATATTGTTGGAGGAACACATATGGAGTGGGGGTGGGAGGCCGGTAGCTGACCAGCCTGTTAAGACAAGGAAGGCTGGATCATGAAACACACAGAGGAAGACCTTGCTGCCAAGTTTAGATCTTATCCTACAGGCCACTGGTCTATAATAACTGTTTGGCATACGGGGACCCCATTTCAATGTTCAGAAATTTCATGGCAGTAGTTTCAGTGCAAATTGTCTGAGAAAACACATCACAGCAAAAGTTATGGTAAGTTCAGTGATGCATTTAAATTAATTTGTACTTTGTTCAGCCCAATCAAATCTATAGACGTTTGAAAAATAGCTGCACCCAGCAAAACGTAAGCTGTTCTCCTCGTAGCTATAAATAAAATATGACTGTGTCTATTGCACGTGGTTACCCTTCTCCCCAGCACCTTACATTGTGATGCTCAGCATTGAAGTACTATAGTCTCTGCGTTATGTCTTTCCACTGTGGTACCAACTCATGGACTGTTTTTATCAGATGCTTCTCTCTTTTATTTAACTAGGCCCGTTCTGCACCTTTTCTCTTCTCTATAAGTGTTCTTCACTTTCTTCAATATTCTTTATTGATAATCTGTTGTTGTCAAGTTACACTCTGATGCGTTCATCTAAATTGGTGGTCCTCAAACTTTCAGGCTCATCAGCATCACCCAGAGGTTAAAACACAGATTGCTGGGCCCCGCCCCAGAGTTCCTAATTCAGTGGACTGGGACCTGAGGATGGCGTTCTAACAAATTCCCAGGTGATACTGATGCTGCTGGTTGAGGGACCGTTGATTTACATTATCTCTCTTCTACTTTATTAGCAATCTGTCTATGGGTTCATGGATTTCTTACATATTTTTACCCTCTTAAAATTTTCAAACCCTTGATTTCAAAAACCAGAGGTCCCTAACCTTTTTGGCACCAGGGACCGGTTTCGTGGAAGACAGTTTTTCCACCGACGCAGTAATGTGAGCGATGGGGAGTGATGGGGAGTGATGGGGAGTGGTGGGGAGAGATGGAGAGCGGTGGGGAGCGGTGGGGAGCGATGGGGAGCGATGGGGAGCGATGGGGAGCGATGGGGAGTGATGGGGAGCGGTGGAGAGTGGTGGGGAGTGGTGGGGAGCGATGGGGAGCGATGGGGAGCGGTGGGGAGCAATGGGGAGCGATGGGGAGCGGTGGGGAGCGGCAGATGAAGCTTCACTCACTTGCCCGCCGAGTGAGCGCTCAGCCCTGTTCCTAACAGGCCACAGACCGGTGCTGGTCCACGGCCCAGGGGTGGGCACCTGTCAGAAACAAATGCTCAAAAAATATGAAATAATTAACTTAAGAAATAAATGTCAGGCAATGTGTACAATCCCTATAACAGTTTTACATCTGCTTGATGTCTACGATGGATGGTACATATTCCTAAGAATTATAGGAATTCTTAACTCATTTCAAACTAAGTAAATAAATGCCTCTAACTTGCATTACCTCTGTCACCTGTCAGTATATGTAAACACTTATCAATTAAGAGCCAAACCTTTTGTGTGATCACTCTATGTTTATATATTCATTATGAGAAACTGAATACGCAAACAGACAATGGCCAGAGCATATTAAAATAGGTTTCTAACCCACAATCGGCAGCAAACAGCCCAGGAAGGTTATCTACACTAACCAGGCCAGGAAGCCAGCCTGCTCGCTATAGCTACATATATTCCATAGGTCAGACTGTAGGAAGTTAGACCATTATCTCTAACAACCAGTCCAGGAAGCCAAAATTGGCCCCAAACGGTCAGGACTTGATTAATAACTGACGGCTTCCCTAATTGTTGTCCATTCTGCCAGCATGGGACTAACCAGAGAATGTCTCGTATATACCCCTAACCAACCACTAAGATGCCCCACTTCTAAGTAGCTCATCCCCAATTCCCCATGCCAACAGCCTCCACTCAGGGCACATCTGAAGACCCCCCACCTTGTTCTCCTACAAAGCTTTTCCTCTCCTCTGCCTGCCTTTGAGCCTCTGCCCAAACACAAGGGAGTCAGCCACCATCACTCGCGTCTTGGCTAGCTCTGAATAAACAGCCTTTGCTTGTGCTCGTTTGGTCGGTCTTCGTTTCCTCAGTCAGATGGAGGAGCCAGAGGAAAGCCCCAGCCAACTGAACCTTGGGGAGGGGTCTCTAAGCATTTCATAAAAAGATTTACACATGTAAGACCCATTAGGATATTATATACAATGGTTGCTGTGCGCATGTGCTCTCGGGCCCTTCTCCGTAATTATGCTGAAGGACTATGTGGCCCTGGTGATGGCAGCCATGGCTGTGGGCAAGTGGGAGCCCTCTAGGAATTTCTGAGCTGAGACATGTACGATCTGTGCGTTAAAATCTTCATCCCAGCAGCGGTGCAGAGGATGAGGAATAAGGAAGGGCAGGAAGAGTCAGTCAGGGTTTCTTTAAGGAGATTGAACAAGAACTGTAGACCAGATCCTGTCTCCATGTACCTTTCCTGGTCCTGAAGTGAATTCCCATTGCCCTTGGAGAGCCAAGGTTTCATTCCTGATCACAAAGGGTGGGGTCACTGTCTTCCCAGGCAGGGCCTCGTGTGGCCTCCGTGTGAAGCTGCGTGCAGTCCCAGGCCACAGTCATGCTTTGTTTATTTTTTCCCCTGGCTGCAATGTCTGACGTGCAGGATCTTAGTTCCCACACCAGGGATTGAACCCACGCCCTGGCAGCTGAGTCCTAACCATTGGACTGCAGGGGAATTCCCAAGGTCATGGTTATTTAATTAGCACAGTAGATTTTCATCAGGAAACCAAGAGGCACATTCACAGCTGAGAATCCCCTCTTAATTGCTGGGTGTGGGAGGCCCATCATTCCTTCGATGGGCCCGTGGCTTGCTCTTTTGCCCTCCAACATCTGGCCTTGCTGGAGCTATGGAAATGATTCCAGGCTAGGTGATAGGCATCCCAGGAATGAGACTCTGCCCAGAATATTTGGCCAGACTTCTTAAATTTCATAGAATGGGAAATGCACATTCCACACTCTCGGAGGTGCTGCAAGCCAGAACACCAGAAAACCCTGATCTTCCAATAAATTAAGTCGGACGCCCCGAGTTGGATCCAAGCCTCGGTGCTTAGCAACAGTGGGCACCCGACGGCACAAGTGCCTTACCCTCTCCATCCCTCCACTTCCCTGTTTGCAAAATGGGTGCAATGTGAACATCTGCCTCTCAGAGCAAAATGGTGCAAGTGAAGGGCTTGGTGGCCTGACCCACAACAAACGCCAACAATAACAACACATACATCTTGAGCTCCAGGTGGCACTTTGTAGCATCCCGCAGTGGACGTCAGCAATTTCCAAATGCAAGCCCCTTGGGCCCATGCAGATCTACAGCAGCACTTCATGACCTTTTATTCATCACCACCTCCCCAAAGAGTCTTTTAGACTTTTTTTTCTTAATTGCCACCCCACCCACGAAATTTTAATAGCACAGATACACTGTATATCCGTTTATGGACTATGGTTCTTTGGAGAGCAAAAAAAACATGAATTTTTTTTCACCTCCAAGAACCAATTTTCTCAACAGGGGTGAAATCTTCTATGCATCTTTTATCCTCTTCCCTGCCCAGAGGGAAGTGACCTATGATTCACTGTGTATATACGTGTACAAAGCATATACACACATATATTGATGATGGTAGCTTTACATTAATTGATTAGTATGACAATGTGAAATATTTACATTCTACATACAGGAGGAACTAGTGTTAAAAGAAATAAAGCACCTCCTAATTTTTTTAAAAAAGAGCCAATTTTCACTCACGTTAAGAATGCATGATCTCAGGGCTTCCCTAGTGGCACAGTGGTTAAGAATCCGCCTGCCAATGCAGGGAACACGGGTTCGAGCCCTGGTCTGGGAAGATCCCACATGCCGCAGAGCAACTAAGCCCGTGTGCCACAACTACTGAGCCCACGTGCCACAACTACTGAAGCCCTCGCGCCTAGAGCCCGTGCACCGCAACGAAGAGTAGCGCCCGCTTGCCGCAGCTACAGAAAGCCCACATGCAGCAATGAAGACCCAACACAGCCAAAAATAAATAAACAAGTAAATTTATAAAAACAAAAAAAATGCATGATCTCAAAGAGAGTGAACTGAGAAAAGTAAGATAGTCCACACATATTCAGTTTAAAGTACAACCTCCGATACCAAAATATTTCCCTTCCAGTGCATGCATTGCATACATGCACGCGTGTGTGTGTGTGTGTGTGTGTGTGTGTGTGTGTTAGTGAGGGAGACATGGTAGTGACGGGAGATGGTAGTGTTTGTCTTTCTGTATGTGGTTTTGTGTGTGTCTGTGTGTTTGGGGGGTTGTTTAATTGATGGGCTGACTTGGCAAGATGAAAATGGGTAGGAAAAAACCTTAGTCCTCCACATTTTTTTCCTGTTCAGTGAGATCTGAAGTCCGGATCCCTCTCGTCACTCTACCTGTCAGAGCTCTGAAGGTTACCTTCCTCCCACCCCCACATTCACACATGCTCATGGCCTGTTCATCGCCCTGTGGTCCTGGCCGGATCCACTGGAGAGAGCACTCCCCGCACCCCGGGGAGGGAACCACAGGAGAAGAAGGTGGACTCAGCATCCGTGGGCTCAGCTATTCTCCATCCTACCTTGTGCTTGGCATATGGAGGTACAAAGATGGACAGTTCACGGCTCTGACACTCAAGGTGGCCACAGTTGAACGAAGGTGACTGATCTCTCCCACCTTCCTGCTCCCACACTCTTTTGTTGGCCCCCAAGCTCATCTTCCCGGTGGCCAAAGCAAAGAGAGAAACTCCATAAGTGACAAGATTCCCGGTTTCCTTGGATAAAAACCTACTAACCGTTGAAGAAAAACATTGCCTTTTTGTCTCAGAGGCATGAGAGAAATTGTTCTTGCAGAAGTTGTAAACGATAGCCCAGCTGACATTACGGGGGCATTTAAATCAACACCCTTACATCATATTTAACATCCTTAGGTGATATCCTGTGATAAACCATAGTGGAAAAGAATATGAAAAAGAATATATATATATATATATGTATAACTGAGTCACTTTGCTGTACAGAAGAAATTAACACAACACTGTAAATCAACTATACTTCAATAAAGGTTTTTTGAAAAACATCTTTAGAGATGTTTTGGAGAGGAGCCTCCCCATTCAAGCCCATGTGCCATTCAGTGAAAACAATGGTCCCAATTACCAAGAGCTGGAAAGCCCTCTCATGTCCTTCAGTGATTGACTGGATTAGTGAAGTGTACCACATCGATGCTGTGGAAAACTACTCAGGGACAGAAAGGACAGAGCTATGGATGCAGGTCACACCCTGGGTGCATCTCATAGGCACTATGCTGAGAGAAGATGGGCCAATCTCAAGAAGTTACATACTGGGGAATTCCCTGGGGGCACAATGGTTAAGAATCCTCCTGCCAATGCAGGGGACACGGGTTCAAGCCCTGGTCCAGGAAGATTCCACGTGCCACGGAGCAACTAAGCCTGTGCGCCACAACTACTGAGCCTGCGCTCTAGAGCCCGTGAGCCACAACTACTGAGCTCGTGTGCCACAACTACTGGAGCCCACGTGCCTAGAGCCCGTGCTCCGCAACAATAGAAGCCACCGCAATGAGAAGCCCGTGCACCGCAACGAAGAGTAGCCCACAACTAGAGAAAGTCCACACGCAGCAACAAAGACCCAATACAGCCCAGAATAAATAAATAAATTTATTTTAAAAAGAAAAAGAATCACAACTCTGAACTACTCAACAGCAACGCTAGAATCCAGAATACAAGAAAAAAACAAAAGTTATGTACTTTATGATTCCACTCACGTCGTAGCCCCTAAATGACAAAACTCTGGCGATGGAAAACGAGATCCGACATGGGGTGGAAGGGGTGGGAAGTGCAATTCTAAACAAGTAGCACGAGGGTCCTGTTTAGGGTGATGGTAAAGTTCTGCATCTTAGTTATAGTGGCGGTAACAGGAACCTGTATGTAGGAGGAAACTGCATAGAACTACACACACGCGCACACACACACACACACACACACACACAGAAATGAGGTCTGTCCTCACCTTAGCATTGCACCAATTTCCTGATATTAACATTGTACTACAGTTACATAGGGTGTCACCCCTGGGGTTCACGGGACTCTGTGTACTAGTTTTGCAATTTCCTGGGAGTCTATAATTATTTCAAAATGCCAAGTAAAAACAACAACAACTAAAGACGACGGCCGTTATCTAGGCGTTCTCCCGAGTTCTCCAACCCCAAGACTTCTGCCTCCAGCTTGAAGGTGAATCCTCGCTGGGTCAGCACAACCCCCCTGCCCTTCCTGCGGCCCCCCCAAGTCAAGGCTGATGCAGCTTTCAGCTCTCAGGTGGCTGCGCTGTGATTCCAATGCATCTTTGATCCCTCACTTTTGGTCTCTTACCACTTAAGCTGCCTGTGTTTCATGCTCCCTGAGTGATCTCCATCCTTTCATCCAGGCCCTTTGATGACTTAGTTCTGGTCAGTCACTAATCCGGCCGAGCTTCCTACTTCCCACCAGGTTTTCTTCTGTCTTCTCATCATTTCCTTTGTTGTTGGCCCTTTGCTGGGCTGAAAGGCCACGATGGAAATGCCAGGGGAGTGCAGGACCTCTGACCACCGCTGTTGTATCCCTCTGGTCTAAGAAATACTAAGCTGACCCCAGGGCTTTGGCTCAGGGATCCTGCTTTCCAAACCATGACCTGTGATTTAATCCGTATCATTTCATAGTTTGGAATTGGAGTCCTAGAAAAATCTGGCAACAGATGGTCCCTCCTGCAGGTACCTGCGGCCAGAGAACTCATTCAGGAGAATGAAAAAGGCCATGGAGTTTAAAGAATCAGGAGGTGGGGATTCAAGTAGTCGCATCACCATTTGCCAACAAGGCTTTACCTCTCCTGGAGACGTAAATGACTGTACTGTACCTGCAGATGTGCTCCAAGCATCTGATGAGATAAAGGCAGGAAAGGGATCGGCAAACAGGACAGCACTTTGCAAATAAAATTTACAAGTTACTACCTTAGTTTCATCTTCTTCCTCTTCCAAGAACACTTTTTTGCTGTTGCCTCATTGGCCATTCATCTGATGTCATCTGTCATTAGACAAACTGAAGATTGTCCCACCTGAAGGCAACGGAGCCAGAGTATCTACAAGCTCCACCCACTGTAGGTTAAGAGACGCTCCCAGGGCTCCTAGCTCCCCTGCACTTCCAGCCTACCCCGGGTATTAGCCAAGCACTATTAGCCAAGCTCTAGAGCCCGTGAGCCACAACTGCTGAAGCCCATGCGCCTGGAGCCCGTGCTCCACAACGGGAGAAGCCACTGCAATGAGAGGCCCGCGCACTGCAATGAAGAGAACCCCCGCTCCACGCGCAGCAACAAAGACCCAATGCAGCCAAAAGTAAATAAATTATTAAATAAATAAATAATAATAAATAAATAATAAATAAATAAATAAATAAATAAATAAATAAATAAATAAATAATAAATAAATAAACTGTACCTGTCCAGCTGTCCAGGGAATGGAGCAGAAAAATCCCCCTGAACTTGGATCTGACCCTAGTTCCCATACCTGGTAGCTTGGTTTGTGAACCTAAACAAGCTATTTCCTTTCTCTGGACCTCAGTTTCTTCATCTGTGAATGGGTGACCAACACCCACACCCTGGGTGTTTTCTGGGGCATTCAAAGTCTCGAAAGAGATCCCAGAAGTGAACAAGCTTTGGAAGCTCTAAGATGTTCTGCACATAGGAAGGACATTTTCAACCCAAATGCCCCCAAGATAAAGGGTGGGTCCAGCAGGGGGCCCACGTGGATCAGAACTAAGGTGAGGCCCTGGGTGCAAGATGTAGGGGGGCCCCAAATGACTCATTCATCCGGATAGATAACACTGCAGTGCACTGCTTCTTTTAAAATCAAAAGTAATCCTCCAAATACCCATGATGAACAGAATATCAATATCTTTAAATGAAGACGGGATCTGACCCTGCAACTCCGCCAAGCCTTGCTCTCCTCACACTGGTCTCAACCCCGAGACCTGGACTCCAGTGCGGGAGTGATTGAACGGCTAGTGTCGAGGAGGGGAATTCCCTGAGCGCAAGGTCACCCTATGGGTTTGGAGGTCCAAATCTCCTAGCCTCTAACCAGGAGTTCTTTCTATCCCACTGGGTGGCACGTGCCCTGCCAGGAAGATGCTTCAGGGAAGGTGTGTGCATGTGTGTCCCCTGCCCTCACCATCAATACTAAAGTCGACCCGTACGAGCAGGTGGTTTTCTCCAGAAGAGCCAGGAAGCATGAGAAACATCTTTACCGCTGCCCCTGATTTTCTACGTTCTTATCCACATTCTGAGTCCTTGGTGTTTCCATCCAAAGCTGAACTTGAAGGGACTGAAGCCCATTTCAGTAGAAATAGCAGGTCCTAAGACTGCTTCCCAGGAATCCTTCCTCCAGGATGATAAGAGATGCACTGGAGAGGGTTCCCACCCCTGAATCTTTCCCTTGGTGGAGCGTTGGGGCTGCGCAAACAGATGAGGCAGTGTTTTCTGCACAGCTGCTCCAGAGCTGGGCAGAGAGGGTACCTGCATCTTGGCTTTTCGTAGTTTCATGCCCCTCCTCACATGTCTCTGTTGGTAATTACGTGTGTGCCACCTGATTAATATCTGCCTCCCTCACCCCTCCCCAAACCAGGCTTTCTGGGGGGTGGGGTCTGCCTCCATCCTGCTCACTGCTCCACCTCCAGGGGGAGCGCAGAGTACGCCTCCCATACAGATTTGTTGGCAGTATGAACCGTGGAGTTCATTAAATCCATGGAGTGAGGCAAGGTCCGAGGTCTGGAAATGAGCAGAATACTGAGAAGAGCAGCCCTGGTTCACACTTACAAATGAGAGGCCCCATTCTAAGCTCCGCGCAGCGTGGACGCGTGTAATCGCTGAGACCGTCCCGAAGGCAGGTACCGCTAGGAGCCCCGTCTCATGGCTGAGGAAGTGACGGCACAGGAAGCTTAGGCCATTTGCGCATCACGCTCTGCAGGCCCTCCCTCGACACAAAGTCCAAGCAGAAACATGATGCCCATGGTGGGTGCACAGAGAGAGGTGCAGGCAGCAGGTGGCATCACCATCTGCCCGCTTCTGGGACTCTCCCTCCTTCCTCCCCGCTGGTCCCTCCTTCTTAGTAAGCCTTGTGGTCTCCACTGGTTTTGCCCCATTGGAGCCTGTGTTTATCACAGACACATAGGGGCCTCTCCTCTCTCACACCACACTGACGCTCTGAGCATCTCAAGGATCCCAAAGGCTTACACTGCCGTCTAGATACAGACTCTCCAAAGCATTAGACCAAGTGGTTCTCAACCGGGGCCAGCTTCCCCAGCCACCCCCGCCGCCAGGGGACATCTGGCAATGTCTGGAGACGTTTGTGATTGTCATGCCTGGGAAGGGGGTGCAGTTGGCGTCTACTGGGTAGAGGTCAGAGATTGGGCACCCATCCACTGCACAGGGTGGCCCCTACAACGCAGAGTGACCTGGCCTCAGATGTCACTAGGGCTGAGGTTGGGAAGTCCCGGTTGATTCCACTCTGTGCTAAGAAGTATTCCCAGCTGCCTCCTAGGCGTGTCCACTTGGCTGTCCCCCAGGGTCTCAAACTCAATATCTTCCAGAAGGAACTCATTGTCTGCACCCCTCCCCCAATACTTCCGGTTGGCTTGCCTTCCAGCATTTTCCACCTCTGGAAATCTGGTTCCACTCACATGACTATTCCAGCCGGAACCGGCATCATCCGCGCACATCACACACACACCAAATTCAGCAACACCCCCCCCCCCACCCCGCCTAAATGCCAGCTGAGAATTCTTCTTGCCCTCCCATCACCTCCGCCCTGCTCGGGCCACCACGTTCTCTCCACTACACCAGTAACAGCCTCTTTGCTGGCCTTTGTCCCTGCAGCTTCACCAGCGACCCCCCCTCCAGCCCACCACCCAAGCAATGGGCAGAGAGATCCTTCTAGAGCAAGAAAGTGTCACCTCCTCCAGAAGACTCCCCATTTAGGACCGAATTTGGTGGTGGTGCTTGCATGACATTGTGAAGGTGCTGAATGCCACCGGCTTGTGCATTTGAAAATGTTGACATTTTACTCTGTGCATCTTTTACCACAATTTCTTAAAAACCTCCCCATTGGCCTCTGGGCTCCTCTCTGCGGCTTCCACCATCCGGCCCCTGCCTATCCCCCCAGCCTTCTTTCTTGCTAAGGACTCAATCATTGGACTTTTCCTGGGGACTGGAGCAGGGGGCGGGGGTGTGGGGGCAGGTGGCTGAGATCTTGCAGGTGGAAACAGTGAGGCAGTGAGATTAAGAAAGCAGGTTATGGGCTTCCCTGGTGGCGCAGTGGTTGAGAATCTGCCTGCTAACTCAGGGGACACAGGTTCGAGCCCTGGTCTGGGAGGATCCCACATGCCGCGGAGCAACTAGGCCCGTGAGCCACAACTACGGAGCCTGCGCGTCTGGAGCCTGTGCTCCGCAACAAGAGAGGCCGCGATAGTGAGAGGCCCGCGCACCGCGATGAAGAGTGGCCCCCGCTTGCCACAACTAGAGAAAGCCCTCGCACAGAAATGAAGACCCAACACGGCAAAAATAAATAAATTAATTAAAATGATCCAGGATGTACCTTTAAAAAAAAAAAAAGAAAGCAGGTTACTCTTGTAGAGTGTGGCACGTGGTGTTTTCTGAAGATGCTGCCAGCACTACATCCAACACCCCAGGCTCTTCTTAGCATGTGACTCTGATACTCTTCCCAGGGAGGCTGGGGTCTGTGTTCCCTCCCCGTGTATCAGGACAGGCTGGTGATGGCGGCAGAGGGGATATGGCTTCTGAGGCTAAGTTACAAAAGGCAGTGCAGCTGGCACCTTGCTCCTTGGACCCCAAGCCTCTGACTGCCCTGCTGCCGCCATGTTGTCAGGAAGCCCAATCTAGCCCACGTGGAGAGACTGTTACCAACCCAGGTTCTTGGCCTCCTTAATCAACAGACACTGATCAGAGGCCAGACAAGAAATTCAGGCAAGGCTTTATTGGGGCCCCTGCTGCAGCAGGGGTGGGGAGTGAGAACAAGTAAGAGGGTCCCTTGCTCACTCGCTCCCCGGGGTGGGGCCAAGCTAGTTCTTTATAGGGGGTGAGGGTAGGGGTGGGTCCAGGGGTCAGGTCAGAGGGGCGGCTTAGGTAGTTTGCCCACCCCTTTGGTGGTGTGGAGTGCAGGGGGCGTGCACACCATCCTGCTTTTGCTCCCAACGCCCTGTTTTTGCTCCCGGCTCTTCAGAAGTGGCAGTTAGGCTTTTTGGTCTTTTTGTATCTTGCTGTCCATAATTTGCCCCCACCGCACATGCATGCAGTTATTTTTAGTCCCTTACAGTTTCTTCGTATATTCTTGCTCAAGGAGACCTTTGTGCAGGTGCAAGCCCTGCCGCAAGGGGTCCCAGGTCGCAGGTCCCAGCCTGTCTCAAGATGTATGGAAAGGCTTTGAGGAGACACAGAGGAGTGCTCAGCCTGCTTGGCTGCACGCCCCTGTTGCTCCAGTTCCAGTCCCTGCATGAGAGAGACCAAACCAGAACCAGCGGCTGAGCACTTTCTGAATTCCCGACCCTCAAAGACGACAAAGGATAAAAAATGATCCTTGCTGGTTCTAGCCACTGCTTTTCTGGTGACTTGTTATGAAGCAACAAAGGAGACAGGCAGGGATGGTGCCCAAGAGCACAGATGCCAGTCAGCCAGCCTCCACCCATTCCCCCCCCACCTCGTACCGGGGGTGCAGCTTGGGCAGTTATCTCCCCTCCCTAACCCCAGTCTCCTCATTGTGGAAGAGGTGATCACAGCACCTGCCTCACAGGTATCTTAAGACTGAAGAAGATAAAGTGTACTCAGCAGGTGGTAAGCACTTGATACTGTAGCTGTGGTTATTTTTCTGAGGTTTAAAACCATCCTGTTACAGTGCCTGTATTAATCTCCCAGGACCACCATGACAAAGTACCCCAAACTGGGCAGCTAAGAACAACAGAAATTTATTCTCTCCACGTTCTAGAGGCCGGAAGTCCAAGATCAAGGTGTCGGGAGGGTCACGCTCCCTCTGAAGGCTCCAGGGTAGGATCTTCCTGCCTCTTCTAGTTTCTGGAGGCTCCAGATGTCCCTCGGCTACGGCAGCACCACCCCATTCTATGCCTCTGACTTACCTGGCCTCCTCTCTGTGTGTCTGTGTCTTCCAATGGCCTTCTTATAAAGACACCAGTCGTTGGGTTAGAGTCCACCCTAATCCAGTGTGATCTCATCTTAATTTACTAATCACATCTGCAAAGACCCTCTTTCTTTCTTTTTTTTTTAATATTTATTTATTTAGCTGCACCGGGTCTTAGTTGCGGCAGGCATGTGGGATCTAGTTCCCCGACCATGGATCGAACCCAGGCCCCCCGCATTGGGAGCACAGAGTCTCAGCCACTGGACCACCAGGGAGGTCCAGAGATCCTCTTTCCAATTAAGGTCCCAGGTACTGGAATCACGACTCCAGTATCTTTTGGAGTATAGCCTTGAACCCACAGCAGGCCCACATTTAGGTAGGCAAGTACAGCGCGCTTAGCACACACCTCACCTCAAAGGGCCTCGTGGGTGAAAAGTGAAGATCAGATGCGGATATCAGACCATCCAGGTCTGACACCAGCTCGTTCCGTGGTGCAGATTCAGGACCAAGTCCCAGGCAAAGAGAAAAACAAACAGCTGGTGCCGGGAATTACAGGTGAGGCCTCAGCTCACCTCTCGGGCTCCCCGAGGCTGCTGCTTCCAGGCAAGGACTCAGCAACCCAGAGGGGTGCAGGAGGGAGCAAACCCCACAAAGAAGCAAGGAGACGGGATGGGGGAGTCAGCTCTCCCAGCACATAAATATTTTATTAGTCATCACAGCCTCGTTCCTCCTCTGGGGCTCCGACTATGCCGTTACATTAAGCATTTCTAACTGAGGAAATAGAAATGAACATGGAACAAATGCCGATGTACTGAGAGAACGCCCATGTCCTCCCAGCAGGGAGAGGCCCCCCCGCCCTGAGGTTACAATACTAGCAACGTACCGCGGTTGCTGATGAAAGGGCAGGAATCCTCAGGTGCGGCAGCATCTGGTGCCATGACCACAATGGGGGCCACCAGGAGGTCCTCAGACCCCAAGGATGGTGGATGAGGAGGCAGAAGCACACAGCTCGGCTCAGTGATCAGAACACCGGGTTTGGGTCTTGGTCCTGGCCCATGACCTTGGACGCAACCTTGGCCTCACCGAGCCTCTGCAGGAGCGTCCGTCGGTGGGAACCACGGCGGACGCCCCCTCCCTGCAGGACAGCGGCAAGGGTCAGATGGGAGCCAGGAGCTTGGGAAACTCTAAAGTGCTCCCAGGCGTAAGAAAGGCATGCGCGCCGGGTGACCCGCCCTAAATGGTGTTCCCGGGAGGCTTCCAGAAGAGGCGAAGCAGATCGCTCGTGGCTGCGCACAGGGGAGACGCCTCCTGGGAACAATCGGGGACATCTGAGCAGCAGTGAGGTCATGTCCTCCCTCTCCATCTGTCAGTCCTACCGTGACAAGCTCACACCTGCAGGGTAGGTGAGAAATTGGAGCTCAAGCAGGAGAAGGAGCTTTCCCAAGGCACACGTCTGGGAGGCAGAAGAGCGAGTGCCCTGGAGCGCGGCTGCCCGAGCCCACCCGCCTGTCTCCCTGAACCACACTTCCTGCCCCACTTACAGAGTCTCTTGTCTCCTGGGCTGGGCCCCCGCATTTGAGAGAGGGTGGTGGGATAGCTGTGCCACCAGACAGCCTGCAGGACAGGAGATGCCATTCCCCTAAGAGGGACTTCCTAGACCCAAACATCACATCCACACCTGATATCTCATGGGACCTGGTGACAATCAGTTTTGCTCACTGGCGCGTCCCCAGTACCTGGCGGAGGACTTGGCACAGAAAGGCTCTCAGGAGACATGTGCGGGATTTAATTGGATGAAACGGGCTTGGGGAGGACCATCCGTGGGCCCATTTTACAGACAAGAAGACTGAGGCCCAGAGCGAGACAGGAACGTCCCCAAAGTCACAACCCTGAGCAGGAAGAGGTGCATCTGTCTGTTCCCCGCCTTCCTCAGACCTCTCCGCCTAGATCTGGCACCACTCCCCAGTCTCAGCTGGGCCAAGGTGTGATCCTGGGGGTCTCGGAGCCCCTGCTGGAGAAGGGTCTCATAGCCGCCAGGGCAGAGGTTTGGGCAGCCGTGATGGTGAGAGACTGGGACGAGCATCTTCCCTTCCTAGACACCTTGGAGAAACACCTTCCTCCTGGGGCCTGACCCTGCCGGGCTCCCCCTGCAGGCGGGCCGAGCGGAAGGAGCGGGCAAAGTGCTTGCAAAGCCGGGTTCTGTCTGCAGCCTCTGAAAAGACCCACGGCACCCACGGCTGATTGTAACAAGATGCAGAATAAAATTTACGCCCCCACCCAAGAGAATCATAGAAGAGGTGAGATGCGGGTGGCAACGCACAGTGCAAAGATCAGAAGTTCGGCGTGGATGACGCTGGCTTCGAACCCTGACTGCGCGGAGGACTGTGCAGCCGCGGGTGTTCCCAGCCTCAGCCCAGGGCCCGTGGCGCTGGCCTCCTAGGGATGCTGTAAGAATCGAACCCCATGGCACGGGTGAGGAGCGCCTGGTGTGTAGTAGGTGCATAATAAATGCTCTTTGCTTCTCTGCGCCTTCTCATCCCAGTCTTTCTCCTTCCGTCACTTTTTCTTCATCTTCCCCCTCCCCCATACTGTAGTCCCTGCATCCCAAGAGGCCCGCAAATCCCAGATAGGGAACCTCCCGAGAGCCAGGTGACCGTCCCCTTCCCCCGAGGGGCAGGGAGGAAGCAGGGGCTCCAGGGTCGTAGGTGAAAGGAGGGCTGGGAGTCTGCGCTGCCCTGGGGGCTGCCCAACACGCCCCGCCCCCAGACCCCCGTTGCCTGCCAGCCCGGAACAAGCTCATAGTCCCCTTTGTGTCACCCATCCCCTGGATCTGAGGGTCTCTCCTGCACCCTGATTCCTTTGCATTCAGTTTTTCTTTTTTTTCCCTTGTGTTTTTTTTATTTTTATTTTTATTGGAGTATAGTTGCTTTACAACATTGTGTTACTTTCTGCTGTACAGCAAAGTGAATCAGTCATTCGTATACATATATCCCCACTTTTTTGGATTTCCTTCCCGTTTAGGTCACCACAGAGCACTGAGTAGAGTTCCCTGTGCTATACAGTAGGTTTTCACTGGTTATCTATTTTATACATAGTAGTGTATATATGTCAATCCATTCTCCCAATTCATCCCACCCACCTCCCCCCTTGGTAGCCATACATTTGTTCTCTACATCTGTGTCTCTATTTCTGCTTTGCAAATAAGTTCGTCTGTACCATTCTTCTCAATTCCACATATAAGCGATATTATGCGATGTTTGGTTTTCTCTTTCTGACTTACTTCACTCTGGTCCATCCACGTCTCTGCAAATGGCACAATTGTTCCTTTTTATGGCTGAGTAGTATTCCGTTGAATAAACGTACCACATCTTCTTTATCCACTCCTCTGTTGATGGACATTTCGGTTGCTTCCATGTCCTGGCTATTGTGAATAGTGCTGCTATGAACATTGGGGTGCATGTGTCTTTCTGAACTATGGTTTTCTTCAGGTATATGCGTCTCTGGTTTTTCATTGTCCGTTTCACTCTCTGTTCCTCTCTCAGATTCTCTGCCCTTCTTTCCGCCTTTTTCTGAACCTCCCTGGGTCTCTTCCTGTCTCTCTCTCTTCTTTCTCTGGATGCAGCTCCTTCCTCTCTGTCTTCCTCTGTCTTCAGTCCACTCGTCTCTGTCTGCACCTCTGTCTTTATCTCTTTTACTGTTGTTGATATGTTTCTCTGGGCCTCTCGTGGGTGTGGATGTGGGCGTGGGTCCATCTGTTATTCTGTCCTTCTCTCTTGCTCTGTCTCTCTCCCTTCCCCCATCCTCCAGACGCTCCAGCGGGGACCCAAATATTTGGGAGAGTTCAGGCAGCTGTTGGAACTGGCAGAGGTTGTGCGTCTTCCTCAGTGTTCACAGAGGCCTCATATCAGCGTCTCTGCCCTTGGGTATCATGTGCTGGGAAATGACAAACGGAAATTCACTGACAGGATAAGCAAAGGCCATGGGTTGCTCCCTTTTTGGCTATAAAGGAAATCCAGGCCTCTGACTCTCGAGGGAGCCGCCCACGATGTCAGAGGATGGGAAACAAGTGACCACGCTGAAGCCCTGAAGCCAGGGTCTGGGTCCTGGTTGTCTCACCTGCAGCATCAAGTCCCCATTCTGCAGATGAGGAGCCTGGGGGCCTCAGGCTCCTTATCTGCAAAATGGGGCAACAGTGCCTGCTCTGCGAGCTCCTGTCTCCCCCGGTCTCTTCCCCCTCACCGCAGCCAGGATCCTATCAGCCCTGAGGCTCATCTCCAGAATAAAGCACCGAGGTCAGCTTGGGGAGACCGAGGCCAGGTCCTCACTCAACCCATGTGTCCAGCCTCCAGGGAGACTCCCCTTCCAGACCCTACAAGAGGGGCCCAGGAAACACTCATGAATTGATGAATCAATTACCGGTTCTTCAATCCTGCTCAGCAGAGGACCAGCTCCATGGGACACTGTGGTCACTGCCAAGGTCACACTCCCCACGCACCCGTCCCTGCCCCTCCTCCACTTCTTTATAGAACCTCTTCCCAGGTGACTTACCATATGTTTTACCCATCATGTTTATTGTCTGTATGTCACACACACACAGACACACACACACAAATGTCAGCTCCATGATGACAGGGGTTTTTGTCGCTTTTGTTCATGGCTAAATTCCCAGTGCTCCAAACAGCACCTGGCACATCAGACATCCAGTAAGTAATAGTTGTTAAATGAATGAGCAAATGGAGTGATAAATGCGTGAATGAGTGAAGGCATGAATGAATGAATGAGTGATGGATGGATGGATGAGCGAATGAATCAATTAATGGACAAATGTATGAAGTAGTGAATGAATGAATGACAAATGAATGAATGACTGTATAAGAAATAAATGAATGACTGTATAAATGAATGAAGAGATGAGTGGATGGGTACATGAATATATAAATTATGAACAAATCCGCGGATGGATGGTTGGAGGGTGGACGAGTGTGTGAGTAAATGAGGGGAATGAATGGATGAGTGAATGAATGAACCTTCACTGCCAGGCAGGGTCCTCTCCGAGGGGGCAGTGGGACAGTTCCATGGGCCATCCAGCCAGGTCTGGACTTGAGGACACAGGTCTGGGCCGAGCTTCCACCGCAAAGGGGAGGCACCTACTTACCCTTCTTCTTGTCCTATTTACCTTTTTATGAGCAAAAGTCGCCTCCCCTGAACCCCCAAACCCCCCCTGAATCCAAGCCACGCCTCCCCCAGTCCAAACTCTTTCATCTCACCTGGGTGATGGGAGAAGCCCCTCCCTGCCATCTGCTCTCCACTCGCCAGACCAAAGGAGCTTCAGCAGTTGTTCTCACACCACCCCTGCACAGCACAGTCACCTGGGGAACTTTTTAAAAATACCAGTGCCTGGGCCCACTTTTGAGGTTTTGGTTCCTTTAGGTTCAGTTGTTAGAAGTTTGATTTTATTTTAAAGCCCCTGAATGATGCCTGGGTTGAGAACCGCTGTCTGGAAGCCGATGCATCTCTGCACCATCTCTGGAGGAGTCCCATTGCTCCCAAAGCAGGAATGGAGTGGGAAGGGATGGGATGGAATAGAAGAATAGAATAGAATAGTATAGAATAGAATCCTAAACCCAGCTTAATCATCAGCACCTCCTTACCCTGGACCATGAGCACTCTCCAGCCCACGTCTTCTGCCTCCTTATCACCCCTGTAACGTCTATCACTCTCCCTCGATGCTCCTTCCTTCTTTCCCTCAAACACGTAAGCTTGTTCCCACCTCAGGTACTTTGCACTTGCTGCCACCTGCCTGGTCCTCTGTTTCCCCACCTGGTAGGTTCCTCACTTGAGTCTCAGCACAATGCCACCTCTTCCAAGAAGCTCTCCCTGACTCTCCTTCCTAGAGTAGCACCTCCCAGCCACCCTCCAGCTCACGGCCCTGTTTTCTTCACTATGTGAATTTCTCATGGGTACTATTGGTTCATGCGTGTACCATCTGTTTCCATGTAACTGCAGGGATTTTTGTCAGTCATCCCCACTGACGTGTCCTTAGACCCCCCAGAACAGTTCTTGACACATAACAGGTGTTTGGTAAATATTTATTTAATGAATGAGATTCTTTTCAGCTGTGTTGTCAGTTCCTTTAGAACACACATGCTTTCTCTTGTTATTATTCCTTTCGTTCCCCTAGCAGGGTTTTTCACCTTCGGCACTTTGACATGAGGGACTAGATGGTTCTTTGTGGTGGGAGCATCCTGTGCACTGTGGAAGTTGAGCAGCACCCCTGGCCTCCACCCACTAGATGCCAGTAGCACTCGTCCCCAGTAATGACAACCGAAAATGTCTCCAGACATTCCCAAAAGCCCCAGGTCCCCAGGTGGAGAGGGAGCGGCGAATCTCCCCAGTTGAGACACCCTGCCCTGCAGTATTTAACCCACTGCTGGGCACTCAGGAAGCTGAGAACAAATGTCCCTGGACTGATTGGAATGTCAAGTCCAGCCTCAGTTCCACCATGTGACCAGCAGGTGGCAGCAAAGACCGCTCTCTCACTAGCACGGTTGCTCTCGCTTTGTGAAAAAATTTTTCTTTCCTCAGCCTAGAAACTGGTTTTGCAACCACGTTCACGCGGTGCGATGGGACTTTGTGAGCCATCCACTCAGTTTGCGCTTTTCCGAACTAGAGCGAAAGAGAAGCAGCAGGAACATCCTGAGCCCAAGAGCAGACAGGGTCGGCAGAAGTGGAAAGGAAATCATCTTGGAATCAGGCAGATCTGAATTTCAGTCCTAGTTGTACCCTTTCTCTCCTTAATTTAGTCCACCTGTGCCTCAGTTCCCTGACCTGTACCCTGCCTCACTTATCTCCAGTCATCACCAACAACCATGTTTCACCTGCCAGTCTCTCCTCAACCATGTGGCCGCTCAGAGAGCAAGGGCTTGCTCTGGTGGGTCACTGCCCCTAGTTCCTGCCATGAAATGGCCTGTCCTCGGGGGTTTGTTGAACGACTGATTGATTGATGAGCTCGTTGAGCAATGCAGGTAAGGGATGACTCAATGGGTTTCAGCTGTGATGATGTCATGCCATGCTGAGGATGATGACATCATGGAGATGGTCATGTTATGATGAGGAGGAGGATGTCATAGTTCAAGTAATGATGTCATGGTCAGGAGATGTCATGGTGAGAGTAAGGGTGTCATGGTGGGGTGAGGTCATGGTGAGGATGATGACATCATGCAGTTGATAATGGTGTTCTCATGGTCCACACCAGTGGTCCCCAAACCTCTTGCCATCAGCCCTGCCCGGGCAGTTTCTTTTCTTTTCTTTTTTTTTTGAATTTATTGTATTTATTTTTTAATTTATTTTTGGGCTGCATCAGGTCTTAGGTGTGGTACACGGGATCTTTTGTTGTGGCTCGCAGGCTTCTCTCTAGTTGTGGCGTGCTGGTTTTCTCTCTCTGGTTGTGGCACGTGGGCTCCAGAGCACGTGGGCTCTATTGTTTGCGGCACACAGTCTCTCTAGTTGAGGCGCGCGAGCTCAGTAGTTGTGGCGTGTGGGCTTAGTTGCTCCGTGGCATGTGGAATCTTAGTTCCCCGACCAGGGATCTAACCTGCGTCCCTGCATTGGAAGGCCAATGCTTTACCACTGGACCACCAGGGAAGCCCCTCGGGCAGTTTCTTAAACCTGAGGTTCCCCAATCCCTCCCCACATCTCATGACTCAGCATCTTACAGGAACAGGTTCCAAACCTTAGCTGATGTTGGAATCATCTGAAGAGGCCTTAAAAATTATCAGTGCCTGGACTCCCTCCCTAGAGGTGATCAGAGCAGGGATTCAGCCCGGGAATCAGGGGTTTTAAGATGCCCTCATGATTCTAAGATGCAGGAAGGTGACAGCCAGCCCTGCCACTTAACAAACTCCCAGGTCAGTGTGATACAAAGGGTGATCCCAGACCAGGAGCATCTGCACCACCTGGGAACAGATGAGAACTGTGAACTGTGGGACCCCACCCAGCCCCACTGACTCAGAGACTCTGGCCAGGTGGATTTGGACATGCAGCCACTTTGGGGCCCCCATCCCCATGGGCGGAAATATCAGGATAAAAGAGGGATGGAATTTTCTGGGGGAGGGGCAAAGTGTTACGATTAGTCCCCAAAGATCACCCTGTCAATTGACCAACTCCGTGGGAAACTTTCAACTCCGTATTCTAGACCAAAGCTCCACCCCACACGATAAAAACCCTGTATCAAAACTGGAGTGATTTTCACCCCAAAGGAGCCAAGTCTTCTCAATACCAACAGGGCTGAGGAGATAGGTGCACCCCCTCACCCAGACTCGCTGTAGCCACGCCAAGAAAACATCTTCCTCTGGCCACACAACTGCTATGGGGTGTCATCATTTCAGAGAAGAAGGGCTGCAATATGTCACCAGGACCCGGCCTGTGATAGTACAGACCTCCCATGCTAGCGCAGAAGCGAGCCACAACCCCTGCTGCTTTCAAGGAGACCGTGTGTGTTTACGCTGTGTAAATCCTCCCAATCAAAGCTGGTTAGAGATGCAGGATCGCCAGCGCCGCACCCCACCTACCGAATCAGAGGCTGCATTTTCGTAAGATCTCCATGAATTTGAGATGCGCTAGTATGAACCAGATGCCAGGCCACTCTCCTTCTTGAGGTTTTTATTGTTGTCGTTCCCCCAAATGCAGCCTCTTATGGAGCTGAGACCATCACCACAGGAAACCCCACCTGTGTTTTATAAAGTCACACACAGGCATCTGTCGGGGTTCTAAGCCAGTCTGATCCTTATCTCAACCCAGGCTGTACTTTGGGAAAAACCGGAGCAGTTCTGGAAGCTAATGGTGCTTGGGCCCCCAACCCCAGAGACTGTGATTTCATGGCCTGAAGTGACACCTGGGCATTTTTTAAATTCCCCGGGTGACTGCAGTGGGGTGTTAGGGTTGAGATCTGCTGATGCCCATGCATAGGCCTTATTCAGGGCATGTCAGAGGACTTAGCACATGACACTGGTTATGTGTTTCCCAGCGTGTTTAAATCTCACTGGCCTTGTATGTTACACCTGGGAACTGGACTCCATCAACACTTTGATGTGGAAACTATTTCTATCACAGGCTCGGGGTGTCCTGAGCTCACATGTAGCGTTTGGAATGAAGGCTAAATGCAAAGCCGATGGTCCAAGAGATGCTCGTTGTGTTTGGAGGATCATTGTTTCCCACTAAGTGTGAGTGCGGGTAATTCTCTCCTCCGCGGTGAGCTTGCCAATGAGCGCTTCTCGGGCATCACAAGTTTGCTTGTTGCCCTTCCTGCTGATTGTGGCTTGCTGACCCTTCCTCTCCTCCCATGAGGACCTCCTGGCACCTGTGAAGTGACACATGAATGGGACCACTGACCGCCTGAACGTCCAAGAGGGGCTTTCATCTCTGGGATGACTCTGTGTTGTTTCAAAAGCGAGTCGCTAACCACGGAGAATCATTGGATTAACTGAGCCTTTTCTGCTTGAGGCTCAGGACTCTAGACCAGGTGAGCATGAGGCCGGCTGGGGTCAGGGAGGACACGTCCACCTCCTGGTTGCTGCGAAGCCCAGATCTCTGCTGCCTGCCCTCCAATTTCCCACGGTGCCTCCTGCCTGGTTCCAGGTCGCGGGAAGCATGAAGCCCGGTGTCTGAGACGCAGCATCCTCCACACACAGGATCCATGTTGCAGCCAGCCGGCATGAACCTGCTCAGAAAAGCTGTGATAAAGGAGAACATGCCTCTAGCTTGCTGTATGTTTTTGCAACACTTACCTAACCTCTCTGGTCCTCCGTTTCTTTAACAAAGAAGAGAAACCCATCCAAAGGGCAGGAGTGAGGATGAAGTGAAGCCAGAGGAGACTCACGGAGGTTGCAATCAGTAAGTTCTGTACATGATGAAGGAGGTGCTTTTGCTTTTTCATGGGTTTGGCACTCAGCCTCCTCCAGCCCACACGAGACACACGTGCCTAGACAGAGCACACACCGTGCCAGGCAGCACTCAGATAGCAGCCAGGGCTGGAGCCCGGTCCACAGCGGCTCTCAGGTGGTGGCCTTTGAGGAAGAGGAAGCCGCAGCCCACCGAGATGGGTCCATGAGGCCCCCACGCCAAGCCCCTCCCTCCCACCACGACCAGGCATCGGGGCTCAGATGGCCTGGTCCTGCCTCCATCTCAGGCTGAGCACGCGGGCTGCTGCCAGGAAGGCCGCCCCGGTGAGGAGCTCGGCGATGAAGCTGATCCAGCCCAGGGCCAGGGACCAGCCGAAGCGGATGTCCACCTGGTCCAGCAGGGCCTTCTCCTCCAGGAGAAACAGCGCCTCCCGGAAGGCGGCGGCTGAATACGCGATGTAGACGCTGATGCCCGCGAGGGTCACCAAGGCTGAAGGGGTTGCAAAGGAGAGCAGATCAGACCCCCATCCCCGGGCCCTGCCCCTCCTTCCCACTGCCGGTCCCTCTGCCCAGTGTGCTCCCTCCTCCCTTCCCCTCCCTTCCTGCCACTGGTAACTCCTGCCCATCCCTGCATCTCAGCTCCTGGCGATTCCTGGACCCCCCACCCCCCACGAGCCAGTCCAACCCACCGTGGGGTTTCGCAGCATCACATGGCCCTCCATCACTTCCCAGGTCAGAATTTGTTTGTGAAACGACTTAACCAATGCCTGTCTGCCCCAATGTGAGCTCCAGAGGGTCCACCCTGGATGCCCAGCCCCTAGAGCAGCACCCTGCACACGGCAGTGCTCCATGCATACATTATTAGAACGCACTGTCCAGTCCCATAGCCACTGGTCCCACACGGCTCTTTAAACTTTTATTAATTTAAATGAACATCTCAGCTCCACGTTGGCACCTGCCACACGCCAAGTGCTCGTTGCCTGTTTCGTGGCAAATTAGAGAATTTCTCCATCAGGAGAGTTCCCCTGGAAGGTGCTGTTTGGAGAATTAGTCACTGGGCAAACTATTAATGCCAATGTTAATAATAATAGCAGGTGGGTGGAGGGGATCAGAGCCTCACCGTATTCTCACCTCCAGGCATTACTTTTCTTTATTTCCCTCCATGGATTCTGCGTGTGTGTGTCATTACTGTTCTTGTTCTTTTTTAAGGTCCATTTCAAATGCACCAGAAGCAGGGAGGCCATAAAACAACCAGCTGTGAGTTTGGTTTTAATCAATCAAAGCAACGCCTGTCAGGATGGCAGGTGCACATGAAAGACTGAGGGTGGCCAGAGTGAGGGTCTCCCTCCAGCCCATGGCCCTAACACTGACGCTCTCATAACACGCTTCTTCTGTGAAATAATCAAAGCCATTCTCAGAATCTGCTCTCACCCCTATGCTTCTCTCTTGGGAACACAGACCCAGGGACCCTGGGTGGGGAGCTACTGATCCCTTCCAGCTAGGAGATCACAGGAGGGGGAAGCAAGCCCCAGAAGCGATGGGACCCCCCAACCCTTCCCTTCTGGGGGATCGGGCACAGCCCCTCCTGGAACCCGGGCCCCGTGCAGGGTGGGCACCTACCTCCAAAGAGGAAGAGGGTCCCCGTGAGCAGGAGAAGGAGGGAGGCTCGCAGGAGGAAGCTCAGAAACCCTGTCATCCCCCCAAAAACCATCAGGATGAGGCTGAGGGGCAGCAGAATCACAAACGTCCCATGCATGGCTTAGGGGAGACAGGAGGACAGCAGGTTACTAACATCCTTCTGTTAATCAACAGACATTCACTGAGCACCTCCTGTGGGCCAGCACCCAAACGCTGGGGGAAAAAATCAACACCACTGCTTCTTATAATAATGATGATAGGGCTTCCCTGGTGGCGCAGTGGTTGAGAGTCCGCCTGCCGATGCAGGGGACACGGGTTCGTGCCCCGGTCCGGGAGGATCCCACATGCCGCGGAGCGGCTGGGCCCGTGAGCCATGGCCGCTGAGCCTGCGCATCCGGAGCCTGTGCTCCGCAACGGGAGAGGCCACAACAGTGAGAGGCCCGCGTACCGCAAAAAATAATAATAATAATAATGATGATGATAATAATATTATTAATAGCAACAGTTATCGAGGCTCAGCTATGCCAGACTTTGTGCTGTATGAGTATCAGCTCAAGTAATTCTCACACACCCTGCGAGGGAAGTATTGTCCTTGTTCATTCGCTTCTTCACTCAGCACGTGTATTGAGTGCATGCTTTGTGCCAGGCTCTGTCCCCGGCACAGCGGATTCAGCGGCAAATCCACCAGGACTCCTGCCCTCGTCGGGCTGTGTGGATTCAAGCAAGTGAACAAATAAGTGACAAAGTTGAGCGGTGGTGACAAACTCCTGGGGCGGGGCGTGAATAAAGCAGAGGAGGGGCCGGAGCAGTGGCTCCACTGAAGAAGTGACATTGGAGCAAAGACCTGAAGAAGGCGAGGGAGGCAGCTGCGCAAGAGCCGGAAGGGAGGGGCCGCAGGGAGGGGCGGGGGCGGAGTCTGAGATGGGAGGGCGTGTGCCGGGTGCGGCTGAGGCTGGCAAAAGCCGACGAGGGCAGCGGGGAGACAGGGAGGGGAAGGCGGTGCAGGAGGAAGGCAGAGTTAACAGCAGCTCACGTGGGGCTCCTGTGCCATCGGGAAGATTTTGAACTTCTCTCTGAATGAGATGGAGGCCACCAGACAGTTTGGGGCGGAAGAAACTAGAATTTAACTTCAGTTTCTAGAGGTCGCTCTGGCCACTATATTGAGAGTGGACAGCAGAGGGCGTAGTGGGTTGAAAGGCGGCTCCCAAGTTCACATCCAGCAGGAACCTGTGAATGTGACCTCATTAGGGACAAGAGTCGTTGCCGATGTAACGAAGTCCAGGGTCTCCAGATGAGCTCATCTCGGGTGAGACCCAATGACTTTATTTATTTATTTATTTATTTATTTAAACATCTTTATTGGAGTATAATTGCTTTACAATGGTGTGTTAGTTTCTGCTGTATAACAGAGTGAATCAGCTATACGTATACATATATCCCCATATCTCTTCCCTCTTGCATCTCCCTCCTTCCCACCCTCCCTATCCCACCCCTCCAGGTGGTCACAAAGCACCAAGCTGATCTCCCTGTGCTATGCGGCTGCTTCCCACTAGCTAGCTATTTTACATTTGGTAGTGTATATATGTCCATGCCACTCTCTCACTTCGTCCCAGCTTACCCTTCCCCCTCCCCATGTCCTCAAGTCCATTCTCTAGGTCTGTGTCTTTATTCCTGTTCTGCCCCTAGGTTCTTCAGAACCTTTTTTATTTTTTTTAGATTCCATATATATGTGTTAGCATATGGTACTTGTTTTTCTCTTTCTGACTTACTTCACTCTGTATGACAGTCTCTAGGTCCATCCACCTCACTACAAATAACTCAATTTCGTTTCTTTTTATGGCTGAATAATATTCCATTGTATATATGTGCCACATCTTCTTTATCCATTCATCTGTCGATTGTCACTTAGGTTGCTTCCATGTCCTGGCTATTGTAAATAAAGCTGCAATGAACATTGTGGTACATGACTCTTTTTGAATTTTTGTTTTCTCAGGGTATATGCCCAGTAGTGGGATTGCTGGGTCATATGGTAGTTCTATTTTTAGTTTTTTAAGGAACCTCCATACTGTTCTCCACAGTGGCTGTATCAATTTACATTCCCACCGACAGTGCAAGAGGGTTCCTTTTTCTTCACACCCTCTCCAGCATTCAGTGTTTGTAGATGTTTTGATGATGGCCATTCTGACCGGTGTGAGGTGATACCTCATGGTAGTTTTGATTTGCATTTCTCTAATATTAGTGACGTTGAGCATACTTTCATGTCTCTGTTGGCAATCTGTATATCTTCTTTGACTTTATAAGAGAAAGGGGAGAAAATACAGAGGAGAAGATGAGGTGAAAACAGAGATGGAGATCAGAGTGATGCTTCTGCAAGCCAAGGACCACCCAGGAGGGACGGCAGCCCCCAGAAGCCAGGAGTGAGGGCTGGAATGGATTCTCTCCCAGAATCTCCAGAAGGACCAATCCTGCTGACACCTTGATTTTGGACTTCTGACCTCCAGAACTTGAGACGATAAATTCCTGTTGTTTTAAGCCTCCAAGCTTGCGGTAACTTCTCAGCTGGCCGAGAAAACAGTACAGGGACCAAGCTGGAAGCAGGAAGACCATTGGGCGGCTACTGCAATAACCCTGGACCTGGATGGAAGCAGTGGGGTGGTGAGAAGTGGTCAGGTCCCAGGTATATTTTGAAGGTAAAACAAGCAACCACTTTGATGAGAGTAGGAGAAAAAGAGAGGGGCAAGGTGACACTGAGATTTAGGGCCTGAGCCACGGGATGGATGAGTTGCCATCTGCCAAGATGGGAAAGATGGGGGAGGCAGAGTGGGCTGCGGTGGATACCAGGACTTGTCAAGGGTGAGACGCCTGCTGGACTCCAAGCAGAGATGCCACAAGCAGTGGTTTACAGTAGAGCAGAGTTCAGTGGGAGATCTGGGTGGGTGTCAATATGGTACCATTATTATGAAGGTTGGAACAGAGAGCAGACAGAGTGGGACCCAACTCAGCCAGGGTGTTTGAGAAAATCTCACAGGGGCTGAGCTGCAGCTAAGACGTGAAGGAATGCGGCTTCACCAGAGGACGGAGGCGATAGTCAAAAAGTGTGTATCCAGCACCTGCCAGGTTCCAGGGCTCAGCAGGGAGCAAAGCCAGCAAGGATGCAGGAGTTCATATCCTTCCCAGCCACTGGAAGCATCCTCTGCTGGAGAAGAGTGACAGGTGGGGGGATGGGCAGGAGAGAATAGGGGGAGGCCAGAGAAAGAACGACTCAGAAAAGTGCCACCAGCATCCATCCCCCCCTCCTCTGACCCCACATTGCTTGTCTTTTGTGAGTCACTTAATCCTCAGAACCCCATTTTCACATCCATGAAATGGAGGTCATAATGTGCAGCTCATGGTACTATCATAAGAACAATGTGTGTGGAGAAAATGGAGAGTTTCATAGAGCAAGTATTAAATAAACCATAACCCTGCCAACAATAAAGGTGATGAAGATAATCACTCAGTCGGACTTCCACTGTGATCAAATCACTTTGTCTTCAAGACCCTAAATGCCACCAGCCTTGGCAAGTCGAGGAAACAAAGCTGATTTCCTTTCCGGGGCCGTCACACGATAAAATGTGATTCCAGGGGGCGGGACCTGTAGTCCTTCCTCCTTCCCTCCTTCCTTCCCTCCCTCCCTCCCTCCCTCCCTTCCTTCCTTCCTTCCTTCCTTCCTTCTTTCTTTCCTTTCTTTCTAAAGGAAAAACTTTGGGAAAGGAAGCACAACAGCTGGTGTGAAAACCTGGTTCTGTAAGCTCTGTCTCCTGCATGGCATTGTCTCCAGATGATGGCTGAGAAATGAAATCATTTCTCATTTAGAAAGTAATGAGGTTTCCCGGAGCTGGTTTGGCCCAGCAGTCCCATGTGTGAGGTCCCCAGACAAGGCTGCTGCTGAGTTCACGTCCATGTTCAATTAAATGTCTGTGCAAGAACAGGACACCCGCTGGGAAAGCTGTAAGATCTGCTGAAATTTGGTTTAGTATATATATATTTTTTTGGTATGTGCCTTGGTATTTTTTATTTTCTGATTTTCAGGACTGCTGTCTGGGGACATAAATATTGATTCTGAGTTATGTTCTACTTGGAAATGTCCCCACCTCCAGTCACATCTCACTCAGAAACAAACGTCTATGGGCCCCATAGAGCCTGGGGCTGCTGCAGGGGACAAGGTCTCTGCCCTCATGGAGACCACAGTCCAGTACAGGAGACAGACTAGAAGGAAATAAAGGGGATAATTACAGACCAAGTGTCACAAAGGACATGAGTGTGATGATGCAGAAAAACAGGGTGGGCAGCGAGGGGGGTGCACTTCTATAGATGAGATCGTTGTTTTAATTTCCTAGAGCTGACATAACAAATTACTACAAACTAGGTGTCTTAATAGCAGGAGGAATTTATTCTCTCACGGTTCTGGAGCCCCTAAGTCCAAAATCAAGGTGTCAGCAGGACCACGCTCCCTTCAGAGACTCCAGGGGAGAATCCTTCCTTGACTCTTCCAGCTTCTGGCAGTTGCCGGCAATCCTTGGCATTCCTTGGCTCGTGGCAGCATCCCTCTGTCCACCTTCATCTTCCTATGACCTTCTTTTCTCTCCTCTGTGATTCTCCTTTGTTTTACCAGGACACTCGTCACAGGATTTAGGTTAATCCACAATGATCTCATCTCGAGAGCCTTAACTCAGTTACACCTGCGAAGTTACTTTTCCCAAATGAGGTCCCATTCACAGGTACCGAGGGTTAGGATGTGGACACATCTTTTGTGGGGGGGGCGGTGATACCTTTCAATCCACTACAGTGTTTACAGTAGGAGCTCAAGACGTGAGAGCTAAGATTACCGTCTAGAGTTAATAATACTAATAATGTTGGAGATGAGGAAGATAACTAACATGCAGCCCTGTCCTCAAGGAAGCTATGTTCTGATGACAATAGACTCGAAAATTTACAAAAATTATAAAAATCCACTTCCTTACCAGGCATAACAGGACTGAATATCTCTGAGCATTTCTTGGAGTCTCCAAGTCATACTGACAAGGTTTGAAAATAAAGATAGTGACACCTTCCCCTTTGGGAAATGGTTCCTGAGACTTCCTTCTTTCGCCAGAGCTTCTGATGTTTCTGGAGAATAATACTTCTCTGCTCTCTTTAAGAGAAGGACTGTTACTTCGCTAACCACCCCGGGCTTCCTGACCTCGCAAGCGTTCTGCAAGGCTGCTTTTCCCATCGAGCTATTCTTTGAACAGTGCAATAATGAATCATTCACACAGTTATCCTTGGCGTGAACGACTTGGCATTTTTCTGGGTTTGCTTTTCCTTTGCAGCAAAGCACTTCTGAGTTGAAAAGATCTCTTGCACCTGGTACGTATTTGCTCTTGATGGAAAAAAATGACCTGTCAACATTATTAGTGTTATTAATTCTACATGGTAATCTTAGTTCTCACGTGTTGAGTTCCTCCTGTAGGCAGTGGAGGATAGCAGAACTCTGAACCCAAGAAACAGGCTAGGAACTTTTCCCCTGGTCTGCCGTGGCCTCCGGTCTTGGCACACTCACGTTATACTGGAATTACCCTCGGTGTAGCATCATTCTAAAAGAATAGAAACTGCCTGGGTTCAAATCCCAGATCAACCAGTTACCGTGCAAACTTTGGTAACTTACCTAACCTCTCTGTGCCTCGGTTTCCTCATTTGAAAAGTGAGGAGTATAATAACAGTACCTGCCTCGTGGGTCTGTTGTGAAGGTTAAATGGGTTAAACACGTAAAGACCTCAGGACAGGGTTTGGCACACAGCACCTGTTCTGTAATCATTGACTGTTATTTTTATTGCCCTTCAAGCACTCCACTGAAAGTGGTCCCCACCTCCTTTTATTACATGCCCCTGTTTCATTTCCTTTGTTACACCTACTACTATTTGAAGCCATGTTATGTTAATTTATTCACTGGTCCGTGTGTTTATTATCTGTCTCCTGCACTAGACACTAAGCCTATGTGGCAAGGACCCCACCTGTCTCATCATGTTTTATCCCCAGCACTAAGCAAAGGCATTTGCAATGATTAGCTCCATTTTACAGATGAGAAGCCTGAGGTTCAGGGAGACAATATGACTTAGAGCAGAAGGAGGAGACAATAACTGACCTCCTGCTTTGGGTGATACCCTACGCTGGATGCTTTCCTTCTGTGATCTCATTTCATCTCAAAACAGCCCAGTTATTTTCTCAATTTATTATTTTATTGAAGTATAGTTGAATGACAATGTTGTGTTAACTACTGCTGCACAGCAGAGTGACTCAGTCATACATATATATACATTCTTTTTCATATTCTTTTCCATCCACAGGATATTGAATCTAGTTCCCTGTGCTATACAGTAGGACCTTGCTGTTTATAAAACAGCCCATTTATGGAAGGAGGTGGCTGGCCAGAGGTCACACAGCTGGGAGGAGGGAGGGCCCTTATCTATGATGTGGCTGACCCCACCCCCCACATCCTGCTGGGAGAGGCACATGACTCAGCTCAGCCAATCAGCACATTCCTTCCCTTCGGCCACACTGACTGGCTCAGACCTGGGCACATGATCCAATCTAGTCCAGTCAGAGACCTACCTGGAGGTTTTGCAGAATGACTGGGCAACAGGCTCCTTCTGCTTAGGTTGCTGATTCTGGAGAGGATTTAGTTGAAAGCAGAACCCAAACAGAAGCAAAGCCCAGAGAGGAGAAGAAGAAATTGAGTTTAGCTCTGGATCCCAGGGGACTTGAGCTTTTCAGTTTCCTGGACCAGGAATTCCTTTTCTGTTTCAACTAGTATGATTTGAGTTTCCGTCACTTACCATCAAAAGACTCCTGGCTGATACAGCGAGCCCGGTTGGTTCTAGACTGTGGCTCTTTTATGTAAACTGTGCTGAATTTGAAGACCCCCCCCCCCCCCGCCACCAAAACAAATTCCAGTCCCTAGCCAGGGAACCAAACCCATGACATCCCCAGAGCTAATCAGGAAGATAAAACATCCAAGCAAGGTGGATTTTTATTGGGTACTGAAGTAGGCTACCTGCTTGGATTTTCTTGGAGGGAAAACCAATGCTTCTTCCCATACAGCCCCGCGGGGATTTGTCTAGGAGGCTGACTCACAGAACACGCTGCTTGTCACCTGGCCTCTCTCCTCTATGGGCTCTGCATAAAGGGAATGAAACGTCTTCATATAATAAAAGAACTTGGACAACATTCCAAACTCTTTCTGGGGATAAAGAGATTCTGTGAAAAAGCTCTCTCTGGGGGTGATTTGCAGTGAGCACGAGGTCTGACGCGCAGCCTCCTCTCTGTGATGATACAGTGGTAGTAAGAGCAGCTAACACCTATGGCAGACTTAAAGGAGCCAGACACTGCCTGAAGCTCTTTAAACACACTCTCCCACTTCATCCTTGAATTAGCCTTATGAGGAGACATGACAGTTATCTTCATTTTGCCCATGGGGGAGCTGAGGCTCGGAGAGGTAAGAAATTTGCCCAAAGCCACATGCCTAGTTGGTGGTGAAGCGGGGGGTTAGACCTAGGGCCAAGGGAACAGATGAACAGACTGTGGATGTGAGTTTTGCCTGTTTCTCAAAACGCTGGACAACACACGGTTGGTTCATTATCAAGTTTCAGGAAGAGGCCAGACCAGTGGTGACTGTGGTTAGCCATCCAGTTTACTCACTGATGTGACAAGCAGGCTGAATGCCAGCACCCAGCCCAGCAAAGGGCCATAGATGTGACTGCATCTAAAAGAGGCTGGGGGGACTTCCCTGGTGGTGCAGTGGTTAAGAATCTGCCTGCCAATGCAGGGGACACGGGTTAGAGCCCTGGTCCGGGAAGATCCCACATGCCGTGGAGCAACTAAGCCCGTGCGCCACAACTACTGAGCCCGCACGCCACACCTACTGAAGCCCTCGTGCCTAGAGCCCATGCTCCACAACAAGAGAAGCCACCGCAATGAGAAGCCCACGCACCGCAGCAAAGAGTAGCCCCCGCTCGCCACAACTAGAGAAAGCCCGTGCGCAGCAACAAAGACCCGACACGGCCAAAAAAAAATAAAATAATAATAAATAAATAATAAATAAAATAAGCTGCACAGGAAAAATTTTAAAGTCCAAAGAGACACCAGCTTTGTTTAAGGCTGTAGTAGCTGATACACCATCTCCTTGCTACCTTCTCCAGCCTTCTCTGTGGACCACAGCACTACATTCAGAAGCCTGTTAGCCAACACAGGAGTTTTTGAACAGGAATTCTTGATTACTCTTGATATGCTCTGAGAACACCCAAAGTTCCTCCTAGCACAGCTTGGGGCTGAGGACAGAGTTCGTGAGACCACTTCCTTTCCTCCACCCCCCTCATATTCCAAGCATCTAGGGGATATCTCCTTCAACGGAACTTCATTCAGTGGTGTGCTGGAGCTGGATTATATCACAGAGTCAGCTGTTAAGTTTTCAGCAGTATGAGGAGCCAGTTGACATCACGTTGACAGCCTGAAACTGACCACAGTGGGAATATTTACACCACAGAGATTGGCAAATGCCACAAATCAAGACTCTCCCCTCCCGCAGACAGCCAATTGTTAAGTATTTTCCAGCCCACCACTGGACTTTAGAGAAAGAGTCTGGTTCATTCATATACTCATTCAGTCATTCAACAAATTTGGATTGAGTTCTACCTCTAAATAATAGAGTTTGCATTCACTCTCATGCCTGCTCAGCAAACCTTGGCTCATGGGCTACTCTATACCAGACTCTGTGCTAAACACAGGGAATCCAGCAGTGGCAAGAAAGACGTGGTCTCTGCCCTCATGGAGCTCAGGGTCGAAAAAAATGCCACACAACCTGCAGCACGAGTAGGAGCTGACCAAGTCAAGCTGGAAGGATGGGAGCAGGGAGACTCCAGTTGGAGGCAATGGCATGTGCAAAGTTCCTGTGGCAGGAGGAAACTTAGCACCCCTCCAGGAACTGGACCAAGGCCAGCATAGCCGGAGAGGAAAGAGCAAAGGGGAGAGTGGAGTTGGAGAGGGACCCTGGCAGCCCTTGTGGGCCATGCTAGGGACTTGTCTTCATTCTAAGAGTCACATCCCCAAGCCTCACTCAATAAGTCTATCAAAAGCTGCACATACTTTTCAAGGTCTATGGAACTCAGTCCTCATTTCCTCATCATGTCCTTTCTGTGGTACCTCTCTGGGCCTCAGTTTCCTCTTTGGAAAAATAAAGATTAAGACAGAGATGACAAAGAACTTCATAGGGAGGCTGTGGAGATGAAATGAGGACACAGATGGAGAGCGTTCAGCTCCATGTCTGGCCAGCTGCGAGCCTCAGTGAATCGAACTATGACTTTGACTTCCCTCCTTCCTCCACTGTTTATTCAGCCCGTTTGCTTTCTCAAATTCTATCCTCCCACCTTTCCAGAGTTCCAATCACCGTGCCAGGCACTGGGAAATCAGCCAGGAACAACAGACACATGGTCCCTGGCGACAGGGAGCCGTCCTCTGCCTCCTGGTTGCCTCTCTTGAATCATTCAACAAATATTTACTGCATCCCTGCTACTGCCAAGCGCTTGTTCTCAACACCGAGGATGCAGAGAAGGCTGACAAGGGGTTGTGACAGTCAGCTCCCTGGGCTGGTTTAGGTGTCTCTTCGGGCTCCCAGCCACCCTCCCTCGTGCTGCTTGTCACTCTGAAATGTAACTGCGCACTTCCACCTCGGTCTCACCAGCTAGTCTGTGCGCCCCCTGAGCGCCTGGCCTGGGCCTTCGGCAGCAGCACGGTGCCTGGCGCACAGAAAGCCTTCAGCCAACGTTTGTTGAATGAATCCTCAACCACACGTTACGGGTGGAGCAAGTGGACCCCGGTTCCTGCTCCTACCCGCGTTCCCCTCTCCCGCCGGTGCCAGAGGCCGCCCCGACCGCCCTCTCCAACGCAGCGCCAACGCCCCCCACCCCACCTCGCCTGCTGTTTGGACAAAAGCTCCCAAACTGGTGTCCAGCCCCGGGTCCTCCCCCATCCCACACTCCCCGGACTCACTGAGAAGTTGTCGGCTCGAGTCGCTGAAGGTCACGTTCTCCTGCCAGAAGGGGTTCATCAGCGGCGCGCACGGGCTCTGGACTGGATGGGGCAGAGGACTCGGTGGGCGGGGGCCCCGGGGTTCGGACCCCGGACCGAGGCTTCGCCCCGGCGCCTCTCGGAACTGCGAAGGCAGCCCCAGAAGCCCTGCCCACCTGCCCTTCCGACCCCAGATACCGCGTTTCGCGCCCCGGGGCTTGGGGGGTGGATGCGCTCCAAGCAACAAGTCCCGGGCGAGCCCGGCGCCGCGCAGGGGCGGCGGTGGCGGCCACCGCCCCGGGTACCCGGGTACGTCCTTACCCCGGCAGGTCCGCCAGAGGCCGGAGTGCGAGCTCAGAGGTTCGAGCTGGCTGCGGTTGGAGGCCCCTGCCGGGTCCCGCGCCCCCGGGCCGCTCCGCTGCAGCCGCTCTGTGTCAATGATGTACCAGAAGTCCGTGCCGATGGCGGCCGCCAGGAGCACAAAGCTGAGCGCCCCGCTCAGCGCCGCCGCGCCGGCCAGCGCTCCCAGGTGCACCTGCATCGCCGAGCCGGGACCCCACGCGCCGCCCGCAGCCCCCCGCGCCGCCTCCCGCGTCCCTGAGCTCGGAGCCGGAGAGCCGGCCTCCGGACCTCGATCCCTCCCTCCGACCCTGGCTCCGCCCCTCAGCCCCTCACCTGCGCCCTGGGACCTGCCCCGGCTCCTCCCTCAAACCCCATACCAGCCAAACCCCACCTCAGTCAACACTCCCAGCCCTAGCGCAGCCCCTCACCCCCACTCCTCACTTTCCCCCGACCCTTCTCCCTCCTACCCCCTCCCGCACTCTCCACGAACCCCCAGCCGTTCGCCACTACGCCCTGCCTCTGCCTTTCCTCCCCAAGCCCGGCTCCTCTCCTCGCACCGCCGACTCAACTTCCCACTTCCCTCCGGGTGCGCCAGGAGTCTTCCCTCTGCCGCCCTTCCCACCGCTCCCTCCTCTGCTCACAGCGCCCAGGTGACCTGCACTGTGAGAAGGGCTGGGTGGGGTGGGGGAGGGAGGGCGGCCTTCCCGCAAACTGGGGGAGCAAGAAGGACGGGCAACGGCTGTCGGGTTTGCAGGTAATCTTCAATAGCCTCTCGCTCCAGCTTCAACCACCCTTCCTCCAAAATCCACCTTCAGTTGATTTTTCTAGGCTGGCTACAGAGGAAAAAGACAGATCAGGTTCTTTTTTATAAAAGCTCTTTAACAGATTACCAGCAAGGTCCTACTGTATAGCACAGGGAACTCTGCTCAATATTCTGTAATAAGCTAAATGCGGAAAGAATTTGAAAAAGAATAGACACATGTATATGTATAATCGAATCACTTTGCTGTGCACCTGAAACTAACACAACATTGTAAATCAACTATTGCCCAATATAAAATTTTTTTTAAAATTTTAAGTTCTTTAAAGCAATGGGCCACGTCTTCTGAGTCCATCATCTCTACCACCAAAGTCTTCATCACCATCACTGCCACCACCAGCACCACCACCAGCACCACCACTACCAGCACCACCATCACCACCACCGCCAGCACCACCAGCACCACCACCATCATCACCATCACCATTCTTTTCTTCTATCATCACCATCCTCTTCTTTATCATCACCATCACCCTTATCAATTCCACCACCTTTTTCACCACCATGAAACCTTTCATTATTTCAAGAAAGATTCTTGAGTGCCTACGATGTGGCAGACACTACAGTTTATATTAAAAATATAGCCATAAACAATCCAAACACAGCCCCTACCCTTAAGAAGTGTGTGGTGTAGGCTTCCCAGCTTTTTCAAAGCCAGGAATGCAGAGGAAAAAAATCATACTTGCATGGCACACCGGGATAAATAGAAGAAGCTTCTAGAAGCTGGAGATGACCAGCCTCAGGGGCTGCAGCTACCAAAGGCCCCTGGAGGCTGCCCTTTATGGCTGAGAGACCAAAATCTTGGCGCTCCTGTGACACGTTCTTAAGGAAATATTGTGCCAACTCCCAAAATTTGATGAATTGGGGAGAGAATCCTCCAACAAAGCTTGCTTTGAACAGGGTACTCTGAGAGAAAGTAAAAGAGGGGAGGTCTCACTGGGATTCGGAATCCAGGAAGTGACATGGAGGATGAGACACAAAGAATATAAAGGCATTTGACGCCTAGGGGATGGCTTATACAGAGGGTTTGGTACATTTTAGAGAAACTCCAAGAGTAATCAGGCTGGAACATAGTGAGAGAGGAGTAAGTAGAGGGAAATGAGACTGGAGGAATAGGTTGGGGCCAGGCCATGCATGTCCTGGGGTCACAATAAAGAGTTTGGTTTCTAGTCTAGGCTTCTGACCAGTTTTGAGAAGAGTAGTGAAATGCTGTAATTTACATTTTAAAAATCTCACTCTCCGTATCGGCTTTAGTGTGGAACAGAGACTGTAAGGAAACAGGAAAGGAAGTGAGGAAGCCAGTTAAGAGCAACATAGAAGTAGAAGCAGCAAGAGATGCTTGGATGCCTAAGCTATGGTGGTGGCAGCAGTGAGGAGGGAGGGAAGTAAATAGATTTTTTTTTTTAATTGAGAGGGGTAGAACTGATAGGACTTGGGGATAGACTAAGGCTGAGAACCATTCTTTTCCTTGTTGCTTTATTCTCTCTTACCACCACCATCTTAATCTTCATCATTGGCATCCTCATCTCCATTAGCAGCAGCAGCAACACACTGAACAGAGCCATCATCAGCGAGAACACATCCTCCCCTTGATTTTACACACATTCTACTGCATCACCCCTTCAACCACCATCTTGATTAAGATTGATCTCTCCCATTACCATCCCCACTGATGGTTTTGCCTTCAACTCCATCACCTTATTACTGTTATCTTCCATTGCATCATCATCCAAGCAGTCCTCCACTGTTCCATCTACATTAGGGAGCCTACATGAAGGTAAAATTCAATAAGGCTGGTCCCAGGACCCCTAATAATGTCTTTAAGGTTTAATCTCTTCTCTCTCCCTTTCTCTCCATCTCTCAAGTGTTTTTCCTCTCCTGGCCTCATTCTTATTCAGACTCTCATTTGTTGGACCCCAGGAGCTACCTTTCACTGCTTAGCAACCCCAACAAAAAGAACAAATCTCTTTCTCAGCGGTGCAAGTCACATTTCCAGAATCGAAGCCCATATCCCCATCTCTGAACCAATCTCTATGAGTGATAGGGCTAGAAAGCTCTGATTGGCCAAGCCTGGATCGCCTGCCTGCTCCTGGAACCAAGGCAGGGTGAATTGGTCCCATCCTAACCATTTGAGTTTAAGCAGTGTCAAGGCTGCCAGATGTACCAAATAAAAGCACAGTGTGCCTGGTTAAATTTGAATTTCAAATAAATAATATGATTTTAGTATAAATATGTTCCATGCAATATTTGGGATACACTTATATTTTTTAAATTGTTATTGTTGTTGTTTAATCTGAAGTTCAATTTTAACTGAGTGTCCTGTCTTTTATGTGGCAAACATAGCTGGCTCCCCAAAGCAAAACCAAGGTGCTATGACCAGAACCAAGAGAAGGGGTGATGGCAGGGTGGACGGTGGCCCTCCACCCAGCACATGCATTTTCCTTCACTAGGTCCCATGTCTCTCGCCTGCATAAGGAGAACTTCTTCCTGGCCCCTTTGTAAAGACAACCTTGTAAGCTTTGATCATTCTACTTTTCCTGAGGATTTTGATATAATGTACCTGAATCGTGCTCGGTCACTCTAAAAAGCACAGAGAGTAATGAATGTTTTTCAATGAATCTGGGGAGGGATGGAGCACATCAAATATCGGATGCTATCATTACTCAGCCAGTCAACTGAAGAGGCAGGATAAAACCTGAAGGCTCCTGAGGCAGAATGCAAAGGAAGCACAGCATTTAGGATTCAAGCCACACCAGGCGCCATGCTGGGTACCGGACTGGTGGAGAAAGGGCATTGAACAGGGATTCCAGAGGCTGGTTTTGAGTCTTAAATCAGCATCTTACAGGCTGTGTGAGCCCAGAGAAATTGCCTGTCTTCTCTGAGCCTCAGTTTTCTCGGCTGTAAAATGGGGGCACTCATACGTACCAATCTCAGAAGGGCACCATGAGGGTGTAATGATGGTGGGTATAAGTACTTTGTGACCTATGCAGAGTCATACCAACATAATTATTAGCATATGTGGAAACGCTTTGAGAAGAGGGGAAGAGTGCATTTCAAACATGCAAAGAAGAAATATTTAAAAAAAAGAGGAGGGCATCAGCACCTGCGCTGCCTCATACTGAGAAGCAGGAATTTGCTTTTCAGCACCACGGACAGCAATCTGCTGGCAGCCGGGAAGCAGAGGGAGCCAGAATTTGGGGTATCCATGGAGCCAAACAAATATTGACTGAGCACATCCTGGGGCCAGGCGCACTAGAGAATACAAAGATGTATGTGGTCTTGACGTCCAAATAACTTAATCTCTTCAAGTCATCAACATTCCTAGACTGATACAGCTGGGGCAAGGCTTCTGATACTTGAAAAGTGGGGAGAATCAAAGGGAACATGTTTTCTTTTCCAACAATTGCTGAATATCTGCTGTGCGTTCACATATCCCATCTAATTTTCTCACTAGACTACCACCCTCAAAGAGAACAGTTACTGCAATGTCCTATGCATTGTTACATCCCAAGTGCCCAGCACGGCGCCTGGCATATGGCAGATACTCAGTAGTTTTTGAATGGATGTGTGAAGGAATTCTTATAGAATCCTATTTTACTCTTTTAAAAAAGAATAAAAAAAGAGGAAAGCAGAAGGAAGGGAGGATGTCGGGATACCGGGAAGAAAGGTTACTTTTCATTATGAAGCATTGAGTATCATGGGAAAGCCGACATTTTTTTAATCAGTGAGATCTGGATTTGTGCAACTCTGCAGCCCTGAGGCCCTGCTTGCCTCGCCAGCCTCACAAACCCAGGCTTCAACCACGCGAAGTTTGTTCCTGCCTCTGAGCATCCGCACATGCTGTTCCCTTTAACTGAAATACTCTTATCCCCACCTTTTTTTTCCTTTTTATTTCTTTCTTTTTTCGGGGGGGTGGCTCAACTTAAAAATTAGTTCTTTGGAAAGGGCTTAGCCAACCCCCGATTTAGGTTGAAAGCTCTTAGGATACAATGATTTATGATGATTCAGGTGTGGTTAAGGTCCATTGTATCTCCTTAGGCTCTCAACTGCTCAGCGGCACGCCTACAACATTTACCACACACACCTGTGACTCTCCACATATGAACTTTTCTCCCCAAGTGAGAAGGCTGGAATTACTGGAGAGTGAAGGCCCCCAGGAACACCGAGCACTGATGAAGTTGGAGGATAAATAGCCCTAGCTACCTCACCCCTTTGGGGAGGGAAAGGCTCTGAAGCCTGTTCTACTCTGTCCCCCAGAGTTTCCAAGGGGGAGTGAAGCCCAGCTGCCCACTGCAATGATGTCTTCAATTGATTTCCTTTCTTCTTCATCTTAATTCCCCACTCTTGTACCAGTGTGTCCTAGGATCACCCCCCAAATACAATTACTGGCTCTCAAATCCTTATATCAGAGTCTACTTCGAAAGAAACCCAACCTAAAACATGTGCTATCTTAGCACTGAGACTCTCCCCATAGTAATGAATGATTATCGAGTGACGAAGTCATTTGCTACCTGTCCGTCTACTCCTTTGGACATTCAAGCAGGATGGTAGTTACTGGAGGATGGTTCATCCAACACCATTCTGATCCACCTCCCCCTTCTTATTTCTAGGTACCTTCCAGCCAGTGGTGGCCACGTAACATAATTCTGACCAATGAAGTAGAAGCAAGAGTCTGTTGGGAAGGGCTCCCCCAATTTAAAAAAGGCCAGGCCCTGGGAGGAGAAGGCTTTTGGTCCACTTGTAATACAGACGTGATGTCTGGAGTTACAACAGCCATCTTACAACCATGAGTTTAACCCTCCTGGTGGGAGGCAAAAACAAAAAGAGTCTGAGTCTCTGATAGCATCGTTGAACAGCTGCCCCATCCTTGAATTGCCTACCTCAGAAATTCTTGTTATAAGATAAAAATAAGCCCCTATCAGTTTAAGCCACCATCTTAGGGTTGTCTGTGTTTGCAACTGAATGCCTTATGAACTGCGGCAGACACAGAATATGTTGGTCCTACCCCATGCATATCATTGGCCTTTAGGTTAGTACATGATACACAGTAGACGTGTAATGAAGATTTGTTGATTCAATAAATGAAAAGCCTTCCCAAAAGTCTCTTCTTGCAAGCACAGAGCTTATTTTGTGTGGCAAACTTGTAAGGAACCAACTCAAGGCTTTAGACATATAGCCAGGATATCGGTTCAGTTATTAAGATCGCCACACTAGAGACAAATGGCCTCTGTTTATTAAATCTCATGAGGTCATGATGTTCTGCTGGCCAGTTGGACTCCATGGACTTGACCCCTGCATAACTGTTTAAGTGCAAAGCCTCCATCTGTCCATTAGAAACTTCTAGAAGGACTGGCTGCCACTCTTCATATCCTATATGATGTAATCAGCTTAGAATGAAAAGGGATCAGTAACTCACTGGTCTAATTTTCCCATTGCACACCTGGCGTGATGCCAAGATGAAGTCTGAGTTGCCCTTTTTTCATTTCAGGGAGTCTCTTCCCAAATTGGAATAAAAATCCCTCAGCCAGAGAGAAGCCGCTTCCAGTAGCAATGTGGTAGGGAAAGAGCTAGGACCATGAGCCAGTGCTCCTGGATTGCAGCACCACTAGCCTGCTGAGAGATCTGAACTGATTGCTTCCCTTCTCTGAGCCTCGGTTTTCTCATCGGTAAAAAGGGCTCGTAGAAGTCCTCTTCTGGGAATCTATTCCTGCCACAGTTTACATGCTGCATAGTTGCAATGTGGCAGGCATCATAGATTTCTTTTTTTTTTAATAGATTTCTTTTCTGAATCTTCACATCAATCCTATGAAAGAAATATGCTCTTCCCCCCACCCAGTCTTATAATGGGTACAATTGGTATACAAAAAAACTGCACCAAATTAATGTATACATTTCAGTGAGTTTAGACATATGTACACACTTGTGTCACCATGACCACAGTCAAGGTAATAAACATGTTCTTCACCTCCAAAAATTTCCTTGTGTCCCTCTGTTGTTTTGTTGTCGCTATTGTTTTGTTTCTATTTTTCAGTAAGAACACTTAGCCTGAGATCTACTCTCAACAAATGGTAATCTCATCGGGCAGCACACTGACAGGTACACCCCACAGGCGCACCCGGAAATAAGGCTTAATCTGGGCGCCTCGTGGCCAGTCAAGTCGATGCATAAAATTAACCATCACAGGGAATTCCCGTGCGGTCCAGTAGTTAGGACTCCACGCTCTCACTGCCAAGGACCCAGGTTCAATCCCTGGTCGGGGAACTAAGATCCTGCATGCCCCGCGGCGTGGCCGAAAAGAAAGAAAAAAGAATTAACCATCACAGAGAGGATGAGGAATAACTGTAAATAGCCATGAGGTTGCTTTTGGGGGTGAAACAAATGTTCTAAAACTAGATTACGGTGATGGTTGCACAACTCTGTAGATATACTAAAAACTATTTTGTATATATAAATATATGTACACTATAGATAGATAGATAGATAGATAGATATGCAAATTTATAGAAGCCTAGGCCAGACTTGCCCAGGCCTGAACAAAAGGAACAGAAAGGGAAGAGTTCAGGAGCAATGAGAATGGTGATGCAATGATGGTGGAGGTGACAAGGACGATAGTAACCACAACAGCACCGCTTATTGAAAGTGGACGTCTGCTCTGTGTCAGACACTGTGGCATCCGTCATATCACTTCATGAACACGGCGATCCTGGGAGGCAGTTCTGGTTGAGAGGCTGGGGGTCTATGACCAGCACACAGCTCTGGAGTCAGGCTACCCAGGATCAAACCACACCTGCAGCCCTTCCTAGCCTGGGACCACGAGCAAGGTCCAGAGCCTCCCTAAGCCTCAGTTTCTCCATCTGTAGAGAAGACATAAGATGATCCTGACCTTGGGATTACAAGGACACGACCTGGAATCAAGCACGTGAAGCTCTGAGCAGAGTCCCCGGAAACCCCTAGAAAACAGCCAGTGTAAATGTTAGCTCTGGCTACTAGCGTGGGTCCCTGTTGTACAAAACATGACACAGTCATTCAGAGTTTGACCCAGCAAGGTCAGATATCTAATAAGGCAGAGACGTGGCTTTCAAATCCAGGCCAGACTCCCAACTCTGGGCTGTTGCCACTACCTGGGTATGAATCTGAACAATTAGGCCTGACACCTTCACCTACCCCAGTGCTGCAGACAGCAGACAGCCTGCCCCAGCCCTCCCCCGAAAGCATTTGCAGCTCCCAAGGAGACAGCATCTCTCCAGATTGTTAGTGCCAGAATTGCCACATCAGTGCCCAGCGTCAGCCTCCAGCCAGCTCCCTGCAGCCCTCCCAGGCTGGGGTAAGCAAAGGTCAGACCAGAAATTTGCTAATAGAGATTCTGGACATCACAAGGGGTAGGTCTGGAACCAGCCAGATCTCCAAGGTCATGTTCTCTTGAAATTGCCTGCTGCTGGGGCCATTGCCACTCCCTTCCCCACCAGGACCTGCAACCATGAGAGACAGATTTCGTCCTTCTCAATACAGTGGCTCAGCGGGGTCTGGGGGAGAGGCGGAGGCACTAGAACCATAGAGCTGGAAGAAACCACAGAATCAGCCCAATCATCTTACAGAGGAGGAAAGCGGGACCCAGAAAGGAAAGAGCACAGTTCTGCAAGCCCTCATGGAAGACAAGAAGAGGGGCATCTCTGTTCAGCTTCGAAAGCTCTCGTTTATTGAGCAGCTACTGTGTGCCAGGCACAAAGGATACAATAGGAATAAGACAAGGTCCCCTTCCTCCTCTGAGGACCTCACAGTGTCCCAGGAAACACAGAACAGGAAAGGAATACGCTCAACACTACATAGTACATGCAGTCACAGAAGAAGGTCGAAACCATACTCTTAGAGGACAGCTACCATTTGTGAAGGTCTGACTTAAAAGCCCTTCCCATAGCAGGATATTCAGACAGCCCCCCACTCCCTCCTCCAGCCAATCACTCTCCCCCATACCTGGTCACGTTCCTGAGATTTCATCTACACCGCAACCCTGCATGAGTTTCCTGTGGCCGCTATTCCAAATTATCACAAATTGAGTGGCTTAAGACAACACAAGTTCATTCTCTTTCAGTTCTGGGGGTCAGAAGTCTGAAATTAGTTTCCTCGGGCTAAAGTCAAGGTGTGGGCAGGGCTGTGCTGAATCTACAGGCTGCCTGCATTCCTTGGCTTGTAGCCCCTCCCTCCATCTTCAAAGCCAGCTGCATAGCATCTTCCCTCCTCTCGGACCTCTGCTCCCTCTGCTTTTGCCCTTATACCTTCCCTCTCTGACCCTTTTGGCTCTCTCTTAGAAGGACACTGTGATCCCCTTGAGCACACTCAGGCAATCCATGAAAATCTCCCCATCTTGAGATCCTTAATTTAATCACATCTGCAAAGTCCTCTTTGCCATGGAGAGTACTACAGTCACGGGTTTCAGAGATTAGGACCTGGACACCTTTTGGGGGGCCATGATTCTGCCCAGCACAAACCCCAAAAGGTAGGGACTCACTATCACCCCCACATTAGAGATCAGGAAACCAGGACTTAGAGAGGTGGAGTAACTTACCCAAAGTCACAAAAGGGAAAGAGATTTGAAGTGGGTTTACCTGATTGGGAAAGAGATTTGAAGTGGGATTTTGAAGTGGGTTCCTAAGAGCATGGTCTGGTCTCTGCTCTGCTACAAAAGACAGAAGGTTGAGGTCTAGAGCCAGCGAAAGAAGACTTCCCGAAAGAGGCTTCCCAAGCCAAACTGCCTTTGCAACTGGGGCATAGATAGGGCATTTGGGGCATTCTGGGGTTGAACTGCAGGACACCTGGCTACACTTTCCACCCTGCTCCCCAGACCAACATCAACACAAGCAACATGGGGGAAAGAAACCAGGTAGCTGATGTCTCCAAACAAGCCAGGCCGCTTGCCCCTGTAGTTCCATATCATCGAGACAGAAATGGTAGCTTGGCTGGAAGCTTCAACAATTCAGTCGTTTACCTCCAGTCCCCAACTCGTCTGAATCGCTGAAACCTCTACAAGCATCTTTCTCCCACCTGAAAAATGCGCATAATTGATGCCTATTAAAGTAAGCATATTCAGGGGAATTCCCTAGTGGTCCAGTGGTTAAGACTCCGTGCTTCCACTGCAGAGGGCACAGGTTCGATCCCTGGTCGGGGAGCTAAGAGCCCACAAGCCGCGCAGCGTGGCCAACAAATAAATAAATAAGTAAAGTAAGTAAGTAAGCACATTCACTACCCTCCCTACCTCCTTCCATTCATCTCCCTGGCCCTGGAATTTTGTTCAGAGACATCTTTCCAATATTCAGAAGTCTCTCTTTTCTACAACAGCTGAGGGAAATAAGGCATCTAGACACAGGACAGACAAGCCTGGCCTTATCCAACCTCAGCCATTACTTCAAGTCTGAATAGAATCCCACAGAGAATGTACCATCAGAGACTCTTGGGATGCGATGGGCCAGGAAGGAGTGGAAATGTTCAGTATAAAAATACTATGTAACTTTTTTTTATTCTTGGGGAAAAGGAAAAAAAATTAAGTTGTTTATTATGCAGAGAAACCTCTGGTAACCTGTCACGTGCGTTTCTTTCTAATCTTTTTTCTATGAATAAAATCATGATGGTAGCATTTCTTTCTTTCTCAGGGTGCGGGGCCCTGCTCTGAGTGTTTTACTCGCATCGCCCCGGTCCTCATGGCAATTCTACAAGGTTATAGAATTACAATTCTACAAGGTTAGAATTGCTCCACGTGGCATGCGGGATCTTAGTTCTCTGACCAGTGATCGAGCCCGTGCCCCCTGCACTGGGAGCACAGAGTCTTAACTACTGGACCACCAGGGAAGTCCCTATGGCAGGTGCTTTGTATGTGTTACTTCACTTAAGTCTCCCAACAATGCTATTCTTATCACATTATACCCATTTTACACACCAGCAAATGAAGTCTCCAGGAGATGAAGTGACTCACCAGAAATGAATCAGACAATGCTCGTAAAATTCTTACTACCACGTCTTGCACAAGGCCAGTGCTCCATAAATCTTACGGTGTTTGTACTCATTCAGTTTCAAGTTTCAGAAACCTAACTCAAAACAGTCTAAGCTAAAAAGAGCTCACAGAACTGGGGAGCTCTGGGTGGCTGTCTCCAGGCATGGCTGTATCCCGGAGCTGGAAGGATATCTGTTGCCAGGACTCTGTCTTTACCAATCTATTAGCTCTGTTTGCTTCTGTTTTTCAGGCTCTATCCACATGACAGACCTATTTCTTCCCGGCCTAGCAAGCCTGGGAGAACACAAGCATCCCTCTCCCAATATCCACAGGCTAACCTGAAAGAATATGATTGGCCCAGTTTGGGTCACATACCCCTTGCTAGAATTACATCACCAGGAGGTTGGGGCTCTATGATTGGCCATCCTGGATCACATGACCAGCTTCCAGGGGCAGGAGTGTCATGATTGACAGCCTCACCCAGAACCTAGGTCAGTATAGTGATTCCAGAAGGAGTGCTGCGAGCAGAATGGGCGGGGCACCTTGATTGACAGCACCGCTAAGACTGCGCAATGCAGGGGATGGTTCCCCTAAGAAAAATTAGGGTACCATTGCCTGAAGAAGGAGAAGGGGTGCTGGGGAGCCTCAAACCCCAGGTGTCCACCGTAGAGTCCCTTCTGATTCCTGGTGTGCCAGCCGTACCAGGCTGCTGGTGGTTTTGCAAGGACAATGCTCTCCCTCCGAGTCTTTGCACCCAGAACGCCCTCCCTTGTGACTTGGCCGTTGATTAGTTCCTACACATCTTTCAGGCTCTCCATCTTTTGGAGTCTTCCCCATCCCCTTGCCAGGCTGAATCAAGGGAACTTTGTGTTCCCGCAGCGGGGCCTGGGCTTACTTCTATCAGCTCCTAGAGGTGGTGGCGCTGTGGCCTCCTTCTCGCCTCTCCAGCCCCTATCCAGCTTCTGGCCCTGGTGCCAGCTCAATAAATACCGATTTTTGGTCTGACTTTGGATATTCTTCCTGTTCTGTGGGGGAGTTTTAGCTGCAGGAGAAAAGGGCAGCTTTTGTGCAAAAAAACAAAAATTTCTATTTCTTCTCTCCCAGTTGGGGAAATGTGTTGCTGTCAGAGCAGTGCCGAGCTCTGTGGAGAAGGAGAGAGCAAGATAGCTTAGGGGTGTGGTTCAGGGAAGGTGTGCTGGCAGGAAGGCAAACAAGAGGTGCTTCATGTTCTCTGGGATAAAGCTGGAATGCTGGGGGAGGGGCACACAAGGGCTGAGGGACCTGGAATGGGATACAGGAAGCAACAGCCATCCCCAGGGGAGGCAGTGCCACGTGCGCACAAAGGCCTGGGCTTGGAGTCTTGGGTTCAAGTCCTCTTTTGTTAATGAGCTATGTGAATTTGGGCAAGTTATCAATGTCTCAGAGCCTCAGTTTCTTTCATCTATAAAATGGGGATAATAGTGCCCACCTGACAGAGTTGTTTTAGGGTTTAAAGGGAACAGCCCAGCTTGGTCCCTGGTTTATAGTATTTACTCAATAAACACACATGCTTCTCTTTAGTTCCTGAACAGTTCTCATAGAACCACGGTCCCAGGCCAAATACAGCCTGGCTTTTGTGAGTAAAGTTTATTAGCAAACAGCCAGGCCAACTCATTTACAGTTGTTTATGGCCTCTTTCATGCTACAACGGTAGAGCTGAATAGTTGTGTCAGAGATAATATGGCCAGGAATGCCTTAACTATTCACTATTCTGGCACCATACAGGGTTAGTTGGTAACCCTTTGTGTATATATAAGATATATATCTTATATACAGAGTCTCATTCTTTCTAGACTGTCACTGTGTCACCGTAGACTAGGGGACCCAAACTCAAATGATTCCAGGGGTCTCACCAGTCATGCCAACATGCAGTTTGCTAATGTAAACATTTTTGTGGATGAATAAGCTATCTTCCATTTTTCTTGAAACAGAAGTTCTTCTACGTCTTCGTTGTGTGTTTGTTTTCCATGTTTGATTGAGACAGGGCACTGAGAAATTTATTCATTCAATAAATGTTTATCAAGTGCATGATATGTGCCAGGCAGTCTTCTGTAAGCTGAGAATAAAGCAGTGAACAAAAGAGACACCCACCCGGTCCTGCCCTCACAGAACTTCTGTTCTAGTGGGAGGGAGAGAAAATGTGTCAATTAACTTGCAATATTGGGGGGTGATAATTGCCCTTATGAGAGGCAAGTTATGGCAGCAGGATGGAGAGAGAGGTGGGGGCCATACTGAATTGGGTGGCCAGGAAAAGCCATGCAGAATGGGAGGCTGACTGGATTCTGTCTCTCCTTGAGCACAGACAAAAGTTTTTGTATTCAAAGAATGAACACTGGGAAAGAGGAATGAGAAAGCTCCCTTGGGGCTGGATAGAAAATGGGAGCATCCAGAGACCTGGTCTTTGTTCCCTCCCAGAGTTTGGAGTTCACACTCAAGAGAGGGGAGACATAATAATAATGTTACCAAACGCAAGTAGTTCGTGTTCCTGATGCACAGTGAGGCCGAACAAACCCAAACGCAGGAGTTTGGAGCAGAGAAAGGTTTATTGCAGGGACATGCAAGGAAACGGGTGGCTCGTGCCCCCAAACCTGCAAACGCCCCCAAGGGTTTTAGCATTTTTAAAGGCAAGGTAAGGGAGGGGCGTGGTTAGTTGTTGCAAATTTCTTGGTGCCAGAATCCTTTGTTCTTGCAGCTGTCCATGTAGGTCATATCACGATGTTCCTGTAAACCTCCAATAAGACAAATGTTATTCTCTGTTCTGCAATTTTTTTATCTCCATGTGAATGGAAAAGAGCCTTGAGAATGGGCTATCCTGTCTATTTCAGGCTATAGGCAACATTCTTAACTGGAAGCAAAAGCAATAGAATGCAAAGGTTCAAGTAAAAGAAACAGACCCAATATGGAGTCAGATTTGTTCTTCCCTATTACAATAATAGCAATAATAATAATAATAATGTCAGCTAACCCTTACTTAGCCCTTTCTGCAGGCCTGGCACTGTTCTAGTTGCTTTATCTAATCCAGTGAACCCAAGTGATACAAAGGAGTGGGTTATGGAATCCTGGAACCCACAATGGGGGTGTTCCCACAGCTGAAGTGTCTTTTATATGCCTTGCCTAGACCTGTCTTGAAAGTAAGAGGGTCTCGTATGGCAACACTATCTACTATGATAATCACTGTCCCAAATGACTATTTTTTTCTTTTGTTAAAAATAATCTGCACTTAAAAAAATAATTATTATTATTTATTTATTTGGTTGTGCCGGGTCTTAGTTGCAGCAGGTGGGCTCCTTAGTTGCGGCTCCAGGGCTCCTTAGTTGCACCCTGTGTGCTCCTTAGTTGCAGCATGCACGTGGGAGTTAGTTCCCTGCTCAGGGATGGAACCCGGGCCCCCTGCATTGGGAGCACGGAGTCCTATCCACTGCGCCACCAGGGAAGTCCCCCAAATGACTATTGAGCACTTGAAATGTGGCCAGTGTAACTGAGGAGCTGCATTTAAAACGCTTAAAATTAAATCGCCACATGGTGAGTAGTGGCTATCATTTTGGATGGCATAGCTCTAATCCACATAATCTATAAAATTATAAACCTACTGTCTCCTTCACATTTCTTCTGCCAAAATCCAGATGTCCAGTTACCTACTTAATATTTTTCTTTAAATAGAATCACCTTGTTAAAATCATCTTTAAAAGAGCTCTGGGTGCTACTGCTGCAGTGGGAAACTGCCATTTCTTACCAGGCAGAAAAGGTGGCTGTGAAAGTGAATATCGTGGGAAACGAGGCAAGCCTACTGGATTCTCGCCTGGAACTGCCCAAGTCTGAGCCTGAAGCTTGCTGTCTTGGTAAAAAGGGAAATGGACAAGCGTCAGCTATAAGGGCATTTGTTCCAGCAACAAATTGAGACTTCCTGCTGGGAGCGATCAGAGGGCTGAAGGAGCATTGGAGAGGAAATGGCTGTCTCTCTGTGTGATCAGATGTTACTCAATCCTTGATGTGCAACATCTGAAAACACTCTCCAATCCCACCCACCCCTGGAGGATGCATCCCACCCACCTCCAGAAGATGCAGCCCCCCCCCCCTTGGGAAACCGGTCCATGTGCAAGCTCATGAAGGGCAGCTGGGGCTGTTTCGCTCTGCATTTGCTCCCCAGGGCATGGTACACTTGCTGGCACATAGTAAGTGCTCAATAAACGCATGTTAAAGCCTTTCCACCCTGCCTTATCCTGGCTCTTTCACCTCCCTTGCCCCACCGGTCACCTTTGCAGTCATCGAAGGTAGGCGTGGGTTGGAAAGATGAAGCAGCTGTGCAGATCGGCAGAGACCAACGTCTTCTCCTGTCCAGATCTCCACCAAGGGACACTCATCACAGGCCCAGCAGCCCTTCTGCCAGGAAGGGTCTTGGTGAGCAGATAGTGGGGTGACTTTGAGTTAGTGCAGAATTGGGGATGGGCCCAATCGGCATCTTCCTTACCTACGATAATGTGTTAGGATATGATGTCCAGGGGCGAACAGGGAGATGCCCGCCCCCAACCCACCTAATGAGGCAGGAGGGATCATCATTGGTGATGCCTATGAAAATATTCCTGATCTGAAAAGTGGGGCTTTCGGGGGACATGGCTGCCCTTCTAGTGGGCTCTGAGCACCTTGCTGCTCTTCGCTGCGGGAATTGGAGGGTTAGCAACATCGGCTCTGGGCAAGTTACATCACCATTCTGTGTGCCTCAGTTTATCTGTAAAGTGGGAGTAATGATAGCACATTCCTTCATAGGCTGTTGCAAGGATGGAATTAACATGGGTAAAGTATTTATAACAGGGCCTGGCACACAGCAAGCACTCAACAAACATTTGCCGATTTATGATTGTTTTTGTTGCCAGGGTGGGGCGGGCCACGGAGAAGCCCCTCAGCCTTCTACAGACCCTGTCCTGGGCTCACTGTGTCGCTGACAAAGCTCCAGACCTGGAGCCCTTGTGAGCAGGGACCAGGGCACTGCAGCCCCGCTGGCTCTGACCTTTGTGTCCAGCCAGCTTTCCTTCACCGACACTCTTTACGAGCTGCTTTTTAGCCACACACTGTTGGGCAGAGGGGTTGTTTTCCAGGTCAGCTGACAGCGTGAAGTGTGAAAAGGTTAGAGTGTGGACGTGGGAGATGAGGTGTGTGTAATGGAAACGACGTGAGCTCCAGAGCGGGGCGGTGGTGTTCTGACCGCCATCTTCCCCCAATATGCATTCTGGAGTCATAATTCCTAAAGGGTAGACCAATCAGATGCTCTTCTTTCCAGAATATGCCTCGTGAATAGAGACCGTGATGAAGGAGAGTGCTTGGGGCGTAGGGTTACCCCATTTCTAAGGTAACGCCTTGAAGAAGGACGCTTTGCTTTTGTCCTAAATTTCCTGAGCTCTCTGGACCCTGTCCCTCTCAAGGTCTGGCTTTCCCAGCTTTTCCATCCTTTTGGTGTGAGAGTCCCCCGTACACTGTCGTATTTTTTAGTATACTTTAGCCATTGCTGGTTTCAGGGGCTTCCAACCAAGCCATCGGAACAGGCACAGGGCTGTGCAAGGTCAAAAGGTCTAGGAAAGCGTGCAGAATGGATCAGACATTAGACGAGTGAGTCCGTCACCAGAAGATCATCTTGGATTACCTGTTAGGGGCCTAAATCCAAGGGTCCTCATAAGAAGAGAAGACACAGACACAGAAGAGAAGAGCATGCAAAGATGGAGGCAGGGATTGAAGCAATGCGTCTACAAGGCAAGGAACGTCCAGGGTTGCCAACTGGAAGAGAAGCCTGTAACAGGTCTTTCCCAAGAGCCTCCAGAGGGAGCCTGGCCCTGCCAACACCTTGATATTGGACTTCTAGGCTCTGGAACTGTGAGACTACACAATTCTGTTGTTCTAAGCCACCCAGTTTGTGCTGGGTTCTTACAACAGCCCGAGGAAACTCCTACACTTGTCTCAAGGAAGGGGAAAGGCTGTAGTACAACTTATGCTCCACAGCTCTCCGTGGGAGAGGCTGAAGCTGGAACTCCACCTGAGCCCTCGCTCATGCTGGCCTTCTCGCCTTCCCGGTCCTACTTTCCTCACTCCCTTTCCAGTTTCTCCTGGAAACCCTTGAAAAATCACTTGGATGTGAAGTCCCATCTCTGGGTCTGCTTCTGGGAGAACCTGACCTGAGACAGGGGGTAGGGGGCAGGGCTAAGATTGGCATCGAGGCTGCCTGACTCCAGAAAGCTGGAAGCACATTTTAGAAGAGTCACTTTACTTTTCTGAACCACTTTTCAGAGTCAGACCCACCTGGGCCAGTCCCCTAGGAACTGAGTTACTGCAGGCAAGTGACTTCACATCTCTGAGCCTCAGTTTGCTGATCTGCAAAATGGGGCCAGTCTTGGTGTCTCCCTCTTAAGGCAGCCTGGAGAATTGGAGATGACGTGTGTGAGCGTGCTGCAGGCCCCCGACCCATGGGTGCTGTGTTCTGCACTGCTGGGTATGTCCAGACAGGTGTGAGTTCTCAGGCAAGGCAGCGTCATCCTGACTCGGTGCTCTTGAAGGAGAGCCGGGCCGATGCGGACCTTCCGTGAGCCCTCTGCCGCTCTGGATTGATTAGATTTGGTTCACCAGATGTTCCCAAGATAAAAGGAGCTGATGATGAGCCATATGATCAAGGTGCCTTTGTGAAACCTGAAGCCTCGCGGAGTATCGTCAGCTAAAAACGAGAAATTCTGAGTTGGAGAGAGAAAAAAAAAAAAAGATCACAAAGGCTGGGAGCAGAATGAAAGGGGCCATCTGCATTCTGACTCTCCAACAAGAGCCCCCATTCCTGTTCGGGGTGGGGTGCCTATGGGATGGGGGTGCATTGCAGGGGAGAAGGCATTGGACCAGCCTATCCTGGTTCACCCAGAAAGAAGCCAACGCTCAGAGAGGACACCTGAAGTCTCACAGGTGGGGGCCAGTCCCAGGTCTACTAGAGTCCAGAGCCCAGACTCTCAACCCATGTGTCCCTTAAGCTGCCCAGGGTCCCTCCTGGGCGCAATTCGGTGCTTTTCTCGCCCCCCCCCCCAGCCTATTCCCCATCTACCAAGTCCAGCATTTCAAACCACAATGTGTTCTAGGAAGTTCTTACTCAATACAGCCATGACCCCCAGAGGACTCTCAGGAACAAACAAGAAAGCATCTCTATGAGAGGAACCATGGGCATTGGTCAAGTCACCGCTTTCCTGAGTGTCGAGACCACGATTGCCCGCCTGGATGGTGGATTTCAAGGCACTCGGAGAAACAGGTAACTACAGCTCAGCTGGAGAGCTTCCTGGGGCTACAGATTGGGGGCGGGGCAGTTTGCAGGGGATATATTGGATATAAATCTCTGTACTTAACACTTAATGTTGCTATGAACCTAAAACTGCTCTAAAAAATAAAGTTTATTAACTTTTTCATGTTTTAAGAAAAGAAGGACGGAACAGGAGGGAAAGAAAAGAAAAGGGAAGGAAAGGATGTTGGGCACATGACTTAACCTGTCTGACCTCATCTATAAAATGGGAACAATACTTCACTCATAGCGTTGTTGTGGGAACTAAAAGCGATAAAACATATGAGATGCCTGGCACAGCCTCCATTCGTCCAGGAATTATTAAACAGGACATGGCTTCGCATTCTGGAGTTACTATCCCTTACTCAGCCAGCAAAGATCAATCCCTGCCCAAGCTTGAAGAAAAGAGACATTTTAAATAAAATTAAATAGAAATCAGAGGGGAGACCCAAAGAAGCTGTTGGGCAGAGACAGTTGAAAAGCAGCTTAAAAATAATTTTAAAAATAAATAAATCAATCAAAGTAGCTAATCCTTCCCTGGGGAGATGGTGCATTCGCCTCCCCTGTGCCTCCCGCCACACTGGTCCTGCTATTCAGAGGATGTACCCCGATATCTGGATCCTGGTGATTCCACTGCCACCCTACAATAAGTGCTCAGATGCAGCAATCGGACACCTTGCTAGGAGACAACCATAATCAGAAGAGGGAGGGAGCCTCACCAGGAAGAGAAGATGCCATTCAAAGTCTTCCACCAGCATCCTGGGTCCTGGGGTAATCTGGGAAGAAGGAAAACAGAGCAGGCTTGGGACACTTGGAAATATTCATTATTCTCCCGAAGCCAGACACAGGAAAGAACAGGGTGACTTCTTAAGCTCATCTCAAAAGAGAACATTTTGATCCTGGTCTAAGTGTTTCACCAAAACCTCTTCTGCCCACCATGCACAGCGAGTGGGTGGGGTGTCAAGGGCCAGTTTCTCTGAAGTTACACCTTCCCCATGACATCTGGGGCAGTAGCGCCTCCAGAGGCGCTCCGGAGGTCTCCAGCCTCTCATTCTTTCTGCAGAGTCCCCTATCACAGGTGCTCAGGAAAACAGTGAACCAGGCAGGCAAGGCCCCACTGTCATGCATCTTACATGCTAGTGCAAGAGACAGATGATAAACACGGAGAAATTAAATAACAGGTCGTTCTGGAGAGCGCCAGGCCTAGGAAGAAAATAAAACAGGTGTGTGATAGAGATCCTTGCACAGATGGTAGGGGGCAACACAGGATGGGGCGGTAGGGAGAAGGCCTATCTGAGCAGGGAGCATTTAGACTGTGAACTTCAGAAGGAGCTAATCGTGGGGGTGGAAACCGGGCTGGGCACTGGTCTTCGGAGCCCAGGGGACACCAAAGCCTTGAGGCACCAACCAGCTGAGACCACCTGTTAGCTTCCTAACTGGGTACCACAAACTAGGGGGCTTCAACAACAGCAATTTCTTCTCTCACAGTTCTGGACAGCAGAGGTCTAAGATCAAGATGTCAGAAGGGTTGATTCCTGCAAGAGACTCTGAGGGACGCTCTGTCCTCTGCCTCTCTCCCGGCTCCTGGTGTGGCCAGCAATCTTTGGTGTCCCCTGGCTTGTAGACTGGTCACTCCAATCTCTGCCTCTGTCTTCAATCACCTTCTTCTCTCTGCATCCTCTCCTCTTTTTATTTATTTTTTTAATATTTATTTAATTTGTTTATTTATTTATTTTGGTTGCATCGGGTCTTAGTTGCAGGCTCATGGGATCTTCGTTGAGGCATGTGGGATCTTCTCATTGTGGTGCGCAGGCTTTTGTTGTGGCACTCAGGCTTCTCTCTAGTTGTGGCGTGCGGGTTTTCTCTCTCTAGTTGTGGCACGCAGGCTCCAGAGTGCGTGGGCTCTGTAGTTTTGTGGCACACGGGCTCTCTAGCTGAGGCGCGTGAGCTCAGTAGTTGTGGCGCACGGGCTTAGTTGCCCCGCAGCATGTGGGAATCTTAGTTCCCCGACCAGGGATCAAACCTGTGCCCCCTGCGTTGGAAGGCGGATTCTTTACCACTGGACCACCAGGGAAGTCCTCTTTTTATAAGGACACTTGTCATTGGATTCAGGGTCCACCCTAAATCCAAGATGATTACGTCTACAGAGACCGTATTTCCAAAGAAGGTCACATTCGGAGGTTTCAGGTGGATATGAATTTTTGGAGGATGCTTTTCAGATCACTACAGATCCTTAATTGTGTGATTTTAACACAATTAAAAGGGTATCTGCAGTCCTGTGAGGGCCACAGCAGGCTGTGGGAGATATAAGAATTGGCTGGGTTATCCTTAAACAATTCATAAGAACAGCAGCCGAGATACTTCACCGCATCCCTTTTTTCCATGCATCCAGGCCCAACATCTAATAGGCAGCAGCAGAGGCTGCTCACCCACGGCCAACCAGAAAAGCCAAGAAATTAGCAGCCCTGACCAATGACTGCGGGATTTGGTGTATAAATGCCCCAGCACCCACACCCTTTGGGTGAGACAACTCAGAGGCATGTGTTTTACACTGGTTCCAAGAGTTCCCCAATAAGACTAAACTCCAGGAAACTGGAAGCTTCATACTCAGCTGGGGCTGGAATATAAAATTATGCAGCCACTTTGGAAAACAGTTTGACTGTTCTTTAAAAGATTAAACATAGTCACATAAAGACCCAGCAATTCCATTCCTAGGTAGGTAGCCAAGAGACATGAAAATGTATGTCCACACAAAATCTTTTTTTTTTTTTTTTTTTTAATGCGGTTCGCAGACCTCTCACCGCTGTGGCCTCTCCCGTTGCGGAGCACAGGCTCCGGACGTGCAGGCCCAGCGGCCATAGCTGACAGGCTCAGCCGCTAGGCGGCATGTGGGATCCTCCCGCACCAGGGTACGAACCCGTGTCCCCTGCATCGGCAGGCGGACTCTCAACCACTGCACCACCAGGGAAGCCCCACACAAAAGCTTTACATGAGTGTTCACAGCACCATTATTTATAACAGCCAAAAAGTAGAAACAACCCAAATGTCCATCCACTCATGAATGAATAAATAAATGTGGTCTCTCCGTACCATGGAATGTTATTTTGCCATTAAAAAGGAATGAAGTACTTATAATAACTACAAATGGAGTATAACCTTTAAAAATTGTGAATCACTATACCATACACTTATAGCTTATATAAAATTGTACATCAGCTATACTTCAATTAAAAAAATATTCTCAGCCAAAGACATATGTTTAATCATATTGGAGTTTACCAACTCATGTTTTAAAAAATTACACTGGCAACTTAGAATAAATTAATTTGACAATTGATAAGACATCTCAAAAAAAAAAAAAGGAATGAAGTACTAATACATGCTACAACACGGGTAAACCTTGAAAACATGCTCAGTTAAAGAAGCCAAGCACAAAAGAGTGCATTTTGTAGGATTCCATTTATATGAAATACCCCACAGAGGCAAATCCACAGACAGAAAGTGGTTTGGCATTTGCCATGGGAGAGGGCAATGGAGAGTGAAACAAAACAGGACACTATGGTCCTTCCCCCACCCCCATATCCTCCTGCCTTTTGTCTGTGGAAAAACCTTAGCCAAAGAACAAGTTTAATCAGAGAAGTGAGAGAATGTAGAAGCAAAGAAAAACAGTCAAACAGGACGAAACGATAATAGTTTAGTCAGTAAGCAAAGTCAAGGACATTTAGTTCCCTCTCAAGGGCTACAGATAATATTCTGAGCCATATCTTGTGAGCTGTCTTATAGATACTGAAACCCTCACCAGGTGGAAGAAGTTAACTACATGATGACCAGGCTGTAGCCATGACATAAGCTGCCACAATTCCGAGAATTGGCCTCAAGGAAATGGGAGCAAACCGACCCGGGGAACTGAAGGTTAACTGTATCTAAAACCATCAATATGGTGCTGGTCAAACAACCAATGACCAATTTCAAGATGACTGTCAGAGCTGACTGTGCTGTTTCTGCATGTAGCCCCCTCCCTCTGCCTATAAAAGCTCTTGCCCCCTGGTTGTCAGTGGGGGGGAGTTGGCCTTTGGACAGGACTCTGCACCTCCCCACAGTTGCCGGCCTCCAAAATAAAGCAAACTTTACTTTCCACCAACTTTGCCTCTTTATTGGCTTTTGAGTGGCGAACAGAGGGACCCCACTTTCAGTTACAGGAGGATGCTGATGGGCACAGTGTTTGTTTTGGGGTGATGAACATATTCTGGAATTAGACAGTGGTGATAGCTGTACAATGTTGTGAATATACGAAATCCACCAATTTGTACACTTTAAAACAGTGAATTTGACAGTATGTAGATTGTATCTTAGTTCATTCAGGCTGCTATAACCGCATGCTCCAGCCTGGGCAGCTTATAAACAACAGAAATTTATTTCTCACAGTTCTGGAGGCTGCAAGTCTGAGATCAGGGTGGCAGTGTGGTCGGGTCAGTGTGGCCTGTGTGACTGTCTTGTACCTCAACTGTCTTTTTCCCAAACATCCATTGATGATTCTTATCTGGATCAGTCAGCATTAAGGTGACTTTAAAGAGTGATTTTCTATTTCTACTCATCCTTCCTTCTATAGTTTCCCACTGCATTTTTCCATCCACCACCCTTTTAAAAAGTCTTTTAGTTTCATTATGAACTCATGGAGTTTTTCACTGAAATAAAATTCACCATTCTAAAGTGAACAATTCAGTGGCATTTGGTACATTTACAGTGTTGTACCACCACGCCCTCTATCTAGTTTCAAGCCATTTTCATCACTCCCAAAGGAGACCCCGCACCCATTAAGCGGTCGCTCCCCATTTTTCCCTCTCCCCAGGCCCTGGCAACCACTAGTCTGCTTATGGTCTCTATAGATTTGCCTTTTCTGATGTTTCATTATACGTGGAATCAAGCAGTACGCGTGTGGCCTTCTGTGTCTGGCACATTTCACTGAGTATCCTATTTTCAATGTCCATCCACGTTGTAACATGTATCAGTACTTCCTTCCATGTTAAGGCTAATTTCCCCCTGTATGGATAGACCACATTTTATTTATCCACTTTCCAGTTGACGGACATTTAGGTTGTTTCTTTTTGCTACTATGAATAGTGATTTATGAACATTCGTGTGCAAGCGCTGGCCTGAATGTTTGTGTCACCCCAAGAGGGCCTTCACCACAACCTGACCACGCTGGTACCCTGAACTCAGACTTCCAGCCTCCAGAATTGTAAGCATTTCTGTTGTTTATAAACCGCCTACTCTATGGTATGCTGTTACAGCAGTTTCAATGGACTAAGACTTGTTTTGAGTGCCTGTTTACATAGTTTGCTTTTATTCAATGTGTCGTGTTTTATTCTTGCCAATAAATATTCATTTAAAGGCTCATATTGTCCCACATTTGACCAGTGTAAGCCCCTGTGCACTTTCATTTTTAAATAAATTTCTAACCATAGAAGTGATGTATGTTGCAGCCCTTTAAAAATTAAAACAAAGTCCTCTCAAACCTACCTTCATCCCAGCCCCTATCCTGAGAAGGCATCTTTCCAGATTTTTTCTGTGTATTTATATAATATGCACATATCCTGAGAAAACATACAGTTTTTGAGTGTTTTCTGTTACTTAACTAATATTATACAGTATGTATGGCATCGTAACTGGCTTTTAAAATTTCTTTATTTTAATTTTACTGGAGTACAGTTGATTTACAATGTTGTGTTCGTTTCAGGTGTACAGCCAAGTGATTCAGTTATACATATATATTCATTCTTTTTTAGATTCTTTTCTCATATAGGTTATCACAGAATATTGAGTAGAGTTCCCTGTGCTATACAGTAGGTCCTTGTTGGTTATCTGTCCTACATATAGCTGTGTGTGTGTGTTCATCCCAAGCTCCTGATTTATGTAACTGGCTTTTTAAATTATTTATTTATTTTTTTAATTTTACTTTTTTGTTTTATTTTTATTACAGAGTACAAAATACAGGGCATGCTACACAATACACTGCATAACCTTCTAGCAGCGGTAGATGAGCATAACTCAGTTATTTTTCATCAATCAGGAAAATGCTTTTTTTTTTTTTTTTTGCTGTACGCGGGCTTCTTACTGCTGTGGCCTCTCCCGTTGCGGAACACAGGCTCCTGACGCTCAGGCTCAGCGACCATGGCTCACGGGCCCAGCCGCTCGGCGGCATGCGGGATCCTCCCGGACCGGGGCACGAACTCGGGTCCCCTGCATCGGCAGGCGGACTCCCAACCACTGCGCCACCAGGGAAGTCCCAGGAAAATGCTTTCTTAATCAATGTTCTCCAAACCCTTTGGCAATAGTAACAATCAACTCCAGAGATGCGCCTATCTCTTTCCACCAAGTTCCACAGATACGAATAATGAGCAACCCTTTTTTCCTTGCCCCCCGTTAGTGAACCTGTGGATGCGTGCAGTGGCCATTCCCGGGATGAACAAGCACGCGGCCATGACGGCAACCCCGGGGAGAATCTCGAACCACATCGTGACACCATTACCAAGGCCAAACACTTCCTTCCAGGCCCCTTAAAGGTGACCTGGCTTAACTGGCTTTTTTTTTTTTTTTTTTTTTTTTTGTGGTACGCGGGCCTCTCACTGTTGTGGCCTCTCCCGTTGCGGAGCACAGGCTCCAGACGCGCAGGCTCAGCGGCCATGGCTCACGGGACCAGCCGCTCCGTGGCATGTGGGATCTTCCCAGACCGGGGCACGAACCCGTGTCCCGTGCATCGGCAGGCGGACTCTCAACCACTGCGCCACCAGGGAAGCCCTAACTGGCTTTTTAAGAATCTAACAATATATGACTTGGTAAAATTAGTGAAATTGGTGCGTTCTTTAAGATGAAGAGATACGCTCAGATCAGCTCAAGAAGCACAGGAAAGTCGTGCCTGGAACTTTCCACATTCTATTTCACTCATTCTCACAACAATGCTTCAAAGTAGGTATTATTATCAGTACTCGAGAAATTAGAAAATTAAGTTCAAAGAAGTAAAGTAACTTGCCCGAGTACCTAGCATGTGAAAAGCTCTCCACAATCACGCATCAAATGAGTGACTATGATTACTGAGTGGCCGAGCTGGGATTTGAACCCAGCTCCATCACACGCGACGGTCAGCTTGGTTTTTCTCTACGCAGTACCAGGAACCAGAGAGGCAATCACTGTGCATTTGTAGCAGCTGCTGTTAGAGGCTGGTGAGATGCGGGGGTGGGGAGGTGTAGAATTATAATCACCTGCTCTCAGCAGATCCAGGGGAAGAGCTTTCTCTCCAGGAGGACAAAATCTTCCAGGGCCGATTGGGAAAACGCATCAAGCATTTAGTAAACGCATGACCTTTGGAAACGGGGCTGCTCTGAATACCCGGGCTAATAATGATCACCTGATAGCAATTTCCTGCAAGCTGGTTTCTTATCACACATCTGGCAGGCCATCCGCTTTCCTCTGTTGCATACATGATTTTTCATTAGCCCAGGCAGTGGGGGTGATGTACACTCCGGCATATGGGAGTTAGCCAGTAACCCTTGCATCGCCAAGCCTCGGGGGAGACTCTCAAAGGAAAAGACGTGCCTGGGATGCTAGAAACGGCTTTTCACTCTAAGGCCCCATCCAACGCTGGGGCATATCAGAGACCTGGGTCTGCATCCCAGCTCTGCCACTCAGCAGCTGGCATTTTGAGCAAAGCATCTCACCTGTCTGAGCCTCAGGGGTGGTTGTGTATGTAACTGAGACTCAGGAACGCGGGGGGGCCTCTCCCCCTAATCTGCAAAGTTCTGCGAAGAAGGGCAGCTTTCCTTCCCCCTTATTCTGAGCATCTACTGCTGTGTTGCAAACTACCCCCAAATTTAGTGGCACAGACCATAATAACACTTTTGTTATGTTTATGGATTCTGTGGGCCAGGAATTCAGACGGAGCACAGTGGGGCTGGCTTGTCTCTGCACTACGATGTCTGGGAGTCTCAGCCAGGAGGACCCCCATAGCTGAGGTGGCTCACACAGCTGCGGGCTGAAAAACTAGGTCTAGAGCATCCCTTCTAAGATATTTTCTATTATGGGTCAAATTACGTTCCCCCAAAAGATGTGTTCAAGTCCCAAACCTGTGAATGGGATCTTATTTGGAAATAGGGTCTTTGCAGGGTAAATAAGTGAAGATGAGGTCATACTGGTTTAGGTGGGCCATAATCCAATGACTGGTGTCCTGAGAAGAGGAGGGGATTTGGACATAGACACAGAGGGAAGATGGCCATGTGAAGATGGAGGCAAACGTGTCACTGGAATGACTCATCTACAAGTCAGGGGTCACCGGGAGTCACCAGACGCTAGGAGAAAGGCCAGAAAGTTATTACAAACTGCATGTGTCCCCCCCCCCCCAAATTCATATATAGAAGACCTAACCCCTAGTGTGGCTGTATTTGGAGATGGGGCCTCTAAGAAAGTCATTAAGGTTAAATGAGGTCATAAGGATGGGGCCCTGATCTGATAGGATTAGTGTCCTTATAAGAGACACTAGAGAGCTTGCTCCCTCTCTCTATTCATGTACTCAGAGAAGAGGCCGTGTGAGGACACAGTGAGAAGGTGGCTGTCTGCAACCCAAGGGGCGATCCCCTCACCACAACCTGGCCATGCTAGCACCTTGATCTCAGACTTCCAGCCTCCAAAACTGTGAGAAAATAAATTTCAGTTGTTTAAGCCCCTCAATCTATGATAGTTTGTTACAGCAGCTCAAGCTAATACAGAAGGATCCTTCCTGAGAGACTTTGGAGAGAACCTAGCCCTGATGACACCTTGATTTTGAACTTCTGGCCTCCAGGACTGTGGTGAAAATAAATTCACCAAACTTGTGGTAATTTGTTACAGCAGCCATAAGAACCTTAATACAGTTCCATCATTCACATTTGCAGGGCCTGGCCGAATGGTGAACAATGGATTCAGCTGGACCTGTTGACCAGAGGGTCTACACCTGCCCGCCCCCTCAGACATGGCTGGGGCATTTACCACCTGAATGAACTAGTATAAGCAATAATATAGTTGACCTGTGAACAACGCAGGGGTTAGGGGCACTGACCCTCTGCAGAACTGAAAATCCAAATATAGGACCTACTGTATAGCACAGGGAACTCTGCTCAATATTCTATAATAACCTAAATGGGAAAATCATTTGAAAAAGAAAAAAAAAGAAAATCCAAATATAACTTTACAGCCTGCAGATTCAACAAACCACAGATTGTATAGGACCACAGTACCTGTTTAGTGAAAAAAATGCTCCTATAAATTGACCCATGATGCACAATTCAAACCCATGTTGTTCAAGGGTCAACTGCTATAGTTTATAGGTGCTCTTGTCATTTCTTGAGTGCTCACAGCATGCCGAGGATGATGCTAACTGCTTTACAAGCATTATTCTCTTTTCCTTTGTGGATACGGAGAAATCCTGCATAAGTTGCTGATGGGAACCAGCAGCTGCTCCTGCCTCCAAGGCACTCACAACCTGGTGGGGGAGTCACAGGTGCTCTGATGGAGACAGTAGAGAGGACTGGGAGGGCCCAGACACTCATAGTCGTGAGCTGGAGGAGGGGGAATCAGGGAAGGCTTCCTGGAGGAGGTGACCCCCAAGTAGGTTTGCCACTCTGCCATAACTTAGTGTAGAGCCCTCATAGCACATCCGTTTTGGGCCTCATGAATGATGGAAGGGACAAAGTATCAGGAACCAAGGACTCCCCAGTTTCCTGCTTAAGGGAGGGTCCCGGAAACTGCTCCGTAACACTTCCCTTTACATCCCATTGGCTTAATCCCTTTAGTTTAACTCCATGTCCTTGCTATTGCAAGGGAGGCTGGGAAATAGTCTTTAATTTGAGGGAGGCGTGTGCCCAGCAAAAATATTATACAACTATAGGAGGAGAGGAGAATAGATACTGTCCGTGCCTCAGGGAGGAAAGGTTAACGGGGTCCAAGTGGAGAGTTTGAACTTGACGCTGAGGATGACAGGAAGCCTGGGATGACGTGAATTACCTCAACATCTCAGTGAGGAGCTACCCAGACCCCCAGCAGCTCTCTGTCCAGCTCCCTAACACATCCGGGCAGCCCAAAGATGGGCAGTGACATCACGTCTGCTTTTGTCTACCCTCTCTGCACACCCCATGAGCACACATTCCTCTTTCCTTTCTTCTTTCATTCGACAAATTGAACTTTTTGAGCAGCTCCTATGCACCAGGGAGTGCCTGGGTGGGGAGAGGTGGCTTTTTTTTTTTTTTTTTTTTTTTGGCCAGGGCCTGGGGATTGCAGGATCTTCGTTCCCTGACCAGGGATCGAACCTGGGCCCCCAGCAGTGGAAGCGCAGAGTCCAAACCACTAGACCACCAGGGAATTCCCCGAGAAGCGGTTATTTTAAATAGGATGGTCTGGGAAGATCTCACTGAGAAGAGGATGATGCCTGAGCACAGGCCAGAAGGAGGTGAGGGAATGGAACAAGGCAGGTGGGTGTCCTGGAGAGAAGCCTCCCGGGTGAATAGGAGGGAGCAGAGTCGGGTATGAGATGGGGAGGGGATGACTGTGAGAATACTGACTTCCTTCTCTCCAAGGTGGGGGCCTCCAAGGGTTTGAACAGAGGAGGGACGTAATCTGACTTTTGTTTTTAAAAGATGGCTCTGCCTGCTTTATTCTCACAAGCTTTTAGACAAAAAACCCAGAGGTGTCTACACCACCTTCCTCGGTGCCCTCCTAGCACCCAGACATCCCCTGGGAACAACCCAACCAAGACTAGAACGGGGTCCCAAGATGCCCAGCCGGCTCCCCCTGTACTGTCCTGGGGAGTTCAAGAAACAATCTGTTTCCTTTAAAAACACTTATTTATGTTGCTTCCTCACTCTATTAACCACCCCCTCATGTTTTATCCATGAAACTGATGTTGACCCTCCGTATGTGCATGTAAATGTGTGCACATTTTACATCTGTGGTCCTATGTGCTTGGAAGCTTACTTGAAGTGCAACAGTTGTATCAGATTTCGTTTCCTGTTAGACGCTAATTAACCTGAGGTTCTTCATTCGCCTGGTGTTGGAGACTTGACGAGTGGATGAATGAATGAAACGAGTACCAGCTATTATATTAATAAGTACTAAGAGCAGGGATAGCGATAATTAGTATATAGCTAGTATGCTGGTTAACGGCACAGGCTCTAGAGCCCTATTACCCGGGTTCGAATCCAAGCCTTGCCACTTAGCGGGGTGACCTGGGGCGACCTAACGGCCCCCCTCTCGCAGACCCGTCCCACCCAGGCCGGCCACCCCATTAAACCAGGGCAGGTGAGAGCAGACCTGTGCAGGTGCGAAACTCACCTCCTCAGGGCTGCACCAGTCTGCCAGCGAGGCTGGCACGCATGCGCGATTCGGCAGATAGGCGTGGTCACGGGCGACGAGGAGGGACACACGCGCAGGGGGTGGGGCCGCGCCTGCGCAGGCTGCCTGCAATGGAGGCAGCTTGCGCACTGTGGTGAGCGTTTCGGTTGGGACTTCAGGCAGCGGCCGGCGGTGGGTAAGCCCGTGGGAGAGGCGGCGGCACGCGGAAGGGTGCAGGGAGCTTCCTGGCACCGAGCCTGGCCTTGAAGTGCGGGCTCCCACGGGCCTGAAGCCTAAGTCCCCACTCAGCCTCAGTTTCCCCTTCTAAGCCAGGGTGTTGGGAGGAGTCCATGCCTTCCTCTGGGTTTCCGTTCGCGGTCCACGCAGCCCCCTTGGTTTTGGGTTAGGAAGGGAGGGTGATGCCCGAGCTGTGACTGCAGTTTGAGAGGGCAATGCTTAGCTCGCCAGCTGGAGTTAAGGCAGCGGCAAGACAGAGAGAACGAAGAGCCCCGAGGGTCGAGGACCCTGGAGCCCCTGACTACGGCTCCGCGCCGCGGCCAGGGCCAAGTCTTTGCCCCACAGACCCGGGCCTCGGTGTCAGAATCCTTCCTACTTCCTGATTGTTGATGACCTTGTGACACCTGGCAGAGAGAAAGCCGGGGAGGCATTACAACCCCCAGATCCCAGCAAACTGTTTTAGTGGGCACTCCTGACGGGGCTAGGATGACAGCGTCTGCGTCTGGCCCCCACAGCCTTAAAGGAGCCAAGGACACTTGTCAGCTGCCCAAAGGAGGAAGCAGAGGTCCCATCTGCAGTCGGGGTGTCCTTTCCCTCCTCCCCAGTGAGAAGAGGGGACTGAAGCCCATCCAGCCCCAGCATTCCCAGACAGAGACTGTGAGTCAGCTATTCCTAAATAGAGAAGCTATTGCCTTATTACATCTTCCAGCACATCAGTTAATAATTATTCTTATCAACACTATAATGATAATATTTTCTATTGTCATTTATTGAGCACTTACTATGTCCTGAACCCTGAAAACGATCATTGTCTCATTTAATCCTCACACAGACGCTGAGACAGGTACAAAGTGCTACTGCATTCCCAGAGGTCTGGTTCTCGGAAAAGCCCCTTAAAGGGAATCCACTTAACCTAGTACTCCATTGTAGAGTGCGTTTCCTGGGAGACCTGTGCAGGTTGGATTTTAAAATTGAAATTTCAACTAGAAATTAAGAATACGGGTTTGGCTTTTCTCAGTATTTAAGAAAATTTGGTATGCGGTGGCAGTATTTTCCCCCAGGACCTCTTTCAGTCCCTGGAGAGCCAGATCTGTCTTTAAAACGATTGGTCATGGAAGGTCTAAGCTGTATTTATACTGGATACGCTTCCTGGATCCATCCTAATTTTTCCAGTCCACGTTGGTTGAGGGCTTTTACCTGAGGGTCGAGCATTTCTTCTCCATTGCTTTCATTGACACCATGAAATCCTGCATCCATCTGCCAGATTCACAGGCTCACTTCACAAGCCACTCGCTTTGTGCTGGCGTATAGTGTTAGATAGGAAAGCCAGCCAGCAGGGGGCGACTCTTGTATAAAAATGTTTGTGTTGGTACAACTTTTGCTTCCCCGTGGAAAGTACTTAAATGTAGGCACTCCAGTTATGTGGACTCAGATTGTGGACAGCCTGGGTTATGACGATCCCATTTTCCAGTTGAAGACATGGAGGCCCGAGAGGTCTCATGACATGCGTGGGGCACACACGTAGTGCACGCACCCACCCAAGTAGGGACGGTTCCCGTAGGAGGTCAGGGGTTGTGGGCAGGTTTGGGTCAAGCATCTGAAACCAAGGATTTATTAACAATTGCTGCGGACCAAGGGCTCTGCTCAGCACTTAACACCCTTCCCCCACATATCTCCCCCCATCCCCCCACCTACTGCCAACCCTGCAAGGTGAGAATGTAGCTGAAGAAACGGGTCCAGAGAGGTGGAGTAATTTTCTCAAGGTCATGTAGCAAGGAGGTAGGAGACTGGGTTTATACCTGCTCTGCCCAGCATCACAGCTCAAGGCTCTGTCTGCACGCGGCCGCTGCTGTTTAATGCCTTTTGATGAGGTGGAACATTTGGGTGGAGGGAAAGCCTTCCTGTTTTTGACCACCTTGCCTCCAGCATGGTTTTCCAAATTTTAGTTACTGCTGTGTCACCTTCATAATTTTTCCACATCTGTATATCACCTGTACAGTGATTCCCTTAGTTGCTTTTCCTTTAAATCCACTCACTTTTTTTTTTAATTTAAAAAGAAGGTTTAAAAACAAATGACATATGGGCAGCTGGGGCCAACTTCTAGAAGAAAAAGGTTATAGGGAAAACAACTTCTAAATGCAAAGCATAAATTGTGATTGAATACTGGTTTAGGAAAAACTAGCTGCAAAGGATGTTTGGGTGTCAAATGGAGAAAATTGATCATGAACTGGGTTTTAAATGGTATAAGGGACTCGTTCATTGTTTTAGGTCTGCTAATGGTCTTATGGTTATGTAGGAGCGTGTTCTTTGGAGACAGATGCTGAAGAATTATTTAGGGGTTAATGGTGTGATGTCTAGAAGGTGCTCAGTTCAGGGGAGAAAAAACCTAGATAGATGGATTGATTGATCATGTGAAAAAGCATTAATGATCATTGAATCTAAGCAGTGGGTATATGGCTGTTTATTATGCTATGCCCTCAACTTGCTATTTGAAAATTTTCATAATAAAAAAATTGGAAAAAATTAAAAAGGGAAGGAAAACTTTATCAGTATAAATGGAAATGTAGATCTCTTGCCATAAATAAACGATTACTATGAAAATGAACACAGTGAAAAACAAAATAACAGTTCTAGCTGGATTCTGTTCGCTTGCCAAGGCTCTGAGACTTTCTCCTTCAGGAAGAATTGAGAGAGGATTGAAAAGGGAGCTCTCTGCCACCTGGCTGGGGTCGTTTGCACTGTTCCCCTCTGGGACCTGCTGTCCTGAGGACTTGCTCTCGCCTCTCAGGTGCTGCTGTCCCATGGCTGATGGGGAGCCCAGGCCATGGTTGCCGTCTCCCGCCCCGGCCATGGACGAGATCACCTTCAAAAGCGACACCGTGCTGTCAGACGTCCACCTCCACACCCCAAACCAGAGACACCTCATGGTGCGGCTGAGTGGCGTGGGGCAGCCCGGTAAGGTCCCTGCACCCCAGGGAGCCCGTTGTGTTTCCTGCTTTCTCACAGAAAAGATTGGGAAGACTGGATTGTTTAGCTTATCCTCACACCACTTCTTAAGTGCCCTCGTTTCACTGAGCAAACCCCTGTGCTTTCCCGAGCACCTGCTCTGTGCCAGACCTGGACGCGACGCCGGGAACGCAGAGGGAATGAGTCGAGCTCTGCCCTGGGGGAGCCCGTGGGCCAGTGGGGGAATCGGGGCCTGGGGACTCCTCCAGCCCACGGCCCCTACCCCCGGCTGACTCCTCCCACCAGGGCTCCCTGGTTTTTCTCCTGTACACACTCCCTCACTGCTCTCCCCAGCAGCCCAGGGGGTCCTTTGAAAAATGCAAATCATACCACTGCCCTGATTTAGACCCTCCAGTGGCTTCCCTTGCTCTTAGAAGGAAATCAGAGCCCTCACTTCGGCCTGCGAGGCCCAGCCCCACCCAGCCCCTGCGCGTGTGTCCACACTTCTCTCTCCCGCCCTCGCTGCTCAGCGGCCACTTTCTGCCCCTTTCCGCCCCTCACACACTGCATGTGCCTTCCTCTCTGAGCACCTTTGCTCTTGCTTTTCGCTCTGCCTAGAACGTTCTTCCCTCCCTGGCCGCCCTCCCCAGCTCCGATCACTCTGTTGTATTTGCTTGTTGTTCTTAACTCCCCTTTCCCTCATGTCCCAGTTTGGATTCCTGGATTCAGGAAACTGAGGCTCAGAACAGATAAGCGAGTTGCCCCAGGGTCAGACAGTCGGGGGACGTGGAGGACTCTGGCCCAGGACACCCCCTGCCTCCAGCCCAACTCTCCCGGCACCCATACTCTTACCAAAGCCTGTCCCAGTGACTTTCTGGCCACCAGGTGGTAAGGGACACAGTATCCTTGTCCTCACTTCCAACCTTAAGGCTGAACAGTGTGGTGAGGAGGGCAGAAGCGCAGGGGTTCAGTAGACCAGGTTTGAATCCTCAGCCACGCCCACAGCTGTGTGACCTTGGTCAGCTCACGTAACCTCTGAGCCTCAGCCTCCACATCTGTAAAACAGTGACACTGGGACTTCTCTGGCGGTCTGGTGGTTAAGACACCGCACTTCCCCTACAGGGGGTGTGGGTCCCATCCCTGGTCGGGAAGCAAAATCCTGTAAGCCGTGTGGCGCAGCCAAAAAAATTTTTAAATAAAAAATAAAATAGAGTGACACTGCCGCTTTCATAGCCGCTGTAAGGAGTAAATGCGGTCTTGTGAGCCCAGCGCCTGCAGTGCAGGTGCTCATCAGCGGGGCTGCGCTGGAGGCTGCAGCGTCACAGCCGAATCAGACCTTTGCTGCTGGTTTTATGATATTTCCACCTGGACTTTCTTTTTTTTTTTCTTTTCCATTATGGTTTATTTACCGGATATTGAATATAGTTCCCTGTGCTATACAGTAGGTCCTTGTCCTTTTTTTTTTCCCACCTGGCCTTTAAAACTCTTCCCAGGTGGAAATTGAGGAAGGGAAATAGAAAAGGAGACGGTTTGGAAATATACTGCTTTGTGTTTTGTCTTGCCTTTCAGTCTTCCTGTCCCAGTTCAAGCTTCTGTGGAACCAAGCCCCTCAGACAGACTCGGGGGCTGAGGGTGGCAATCACAGAGCCCATCACGCAGAGGCGACTCCTCCCGCCAGAAGTGGCTGCAGCAGTGAGGGAGTCTCCCTCCAGGCTGGGGCTGACGCCACCAGCCAGGAGGGGGTGGCAGCTCAGCTGGACGAGGATGGGGATTTGGACGTTGTGAGAAGACCACGGGCTGCCTCTCCCTCCAAGCCCTCGGGGCCTCCGAGAGACAAGGTACATCCCATGATTCTAATGCAGGAGGAAGATGACGTCCTGGGAGACGAAGCACGAGAGAGTGGCCCCTACGATGTCATCAAAATAGGTAATAAAGGGCTGCTCACCTGCCGCCAGGCGGCGCCACAGCGTCGGTCGGGGCACAAGGCTGCTGAGCACGGGCCCATCCAGGCATCTCAGGGCAGGACAGGTTAGCAGAACGGGTGTCCAGACACTGGGAGCCAGTAGTGCCGCTGGCAGCAGGGGAGCTTGCCAAAGTGCTGTCGGGTCACCCTCCTGCTCCAGACTCTTCAGTGGCTCCCCATTGCCCTCGGGACACAGTCCACACGCTCAGCATAGCTCCGGGGCCCGTGTGTGAGGTGGCTCCGCCCTCCTCTCCAACCTCAGCTCACACCAGCCTCACCCGCTCAGCGTCTGTGCGCTTTCTCCCTGGCACCTCTGCTTCTGCCTCCTTCTCAGAGGGCTTGCTCCCTAACACATGCCTGATCGCACAAGTCCCAGCTTGGCTGTCCCCTGCCCCGGAAGCTTCAGTGCTGCTGCCTCCTGCATCAGTACTCTGATCCTACGTAGCATGCCAGGGGGTGGGTCGGGGTTGTTTGTGGAAGATTTGGCCCCCAGGAGCCCGCAGCAGGGAGCCATGGCAGATTCTGGAGCTGGAGCAGGGCAGAGGGGGAGGGAGGGGGAGGGAGATCCAGAGTTAGCCTGGAGGAGTGTGTGGGCCCATCAGATGGGCTGGGAGCTAGAAGCTGGGGGCGTGGGGGGTGGAGGAGGCAGGGATGCAGTGGCAGGAGAGGTGGGGCGGAAGGAGGTTTCAGCAGGCACTCAGGCAGGGCCCAGAGGGTCCATGCCCGGGCGTAGGGGCAGGCAGAGGGCTTTGGTGACTCGGGGATTTTGATGTCTGGAAATGCCAGGAGTGGAGAGCAGCCAGGGCAGGAAGGAAGCCAGCGACGATGAGGCACCTGTAGTGCTTTGATGTTCACCTTCATCATCTCACATAGTCTTCTCAGCCTCTCTGAGGGGTGCTACAAATGAGGAAGTGACGAGCCCAAGGCTGTGCCGTTTGGGGGCAGGGAGGAAGGTTCTGAGTCCGCGTGATCCGTCTCCACAGCCAGGGCTCTGGCCATCCCCAGCACTGCTGTGATGTGAGTCAGTTCACTGAGATGCAGGGTCCTGGATGGTGCCTGAGGTCCCAGGTAAAGGCCTCCCCCAGCACTGGCCTGGGTTGTGCACATGGGGTCTGCTGGGCGCTCTCAGAAACCCAGACAGAACAGCAGCTCTGATAGCCATGCGGTCATCCGTTCAGCAGACGGTTACCGAGGGCCTGCTGGGTACCAGGCAGGCTGGTTCTAGACCACCCTGGTGGGGGCCCTACCCTGTTTTCTGTGGATTACCTCTGGTCCTCATGGCCTTTCCAGGGATGAGTATTCCCATTTCACAGAGGAGGGAACTGAGGCTCAGAGAGGTTGAGGAACTTGCCCAAGATCACACAGCTAGTCAGTGGCAGAGCCTTGACTCACACTCAGGTCCATCTGACACCACAGCCCATGTTTCTTACCCATGTCATGTGATCAGAACATTGGAAAGTGTTATTCTTGGGGATCGATGACTGCTCCTTTCCCTCAGCCATCACTTAACTGGCCTCCCTGAGGAGGGGAGCAGCAGACTTCACAGCGAGCTGTTTGGCCTCCAGGGCGCATGTTTAATGTTCCGGGAATTTCCCATCCTGCAAGCTGAGAACAAAGTCCCACAGGGCGGGGTAGGGTCAGTGTGCCGCCAGCTCTGCCTCGCTGTGAAGCCCCATCTCACAGCGCCTGGAAGTTCGCCCTCCTTTTCGGCTCACTGTCGCTCAGTCCCTACCTGCCCTGAGGGAGGAGAATAGAAAGGTCATTGAATACCTGAGCTTAAGCAGTAACTCCTAACTATTCCATCCGCAGCTGTATACTCACATCTGTAAAATGTGGCACAGGGGAAGGGGTCCTGGTCTCAGGATCCTGTAGAGCTCCTCCACCCCTCACAAGCCAGGGGACCCCGGACAAGTATCCTGCCCACCCAGAGCCTCAAGTTTTTGGACCTATGAAAGGGGGTCGGGGAAGCTGCCCTCCCTGGGTTTTGGTGGTGATTTCATAAATAGTGCCCCGTAAGTGCTCCTGCAGGGCCTGGTGCAGAGCAGGTGCTGAGCAGGTGTCCCTCCCCTGGCCACCCTGTTCCTCCCATTCGTAAGCCCAGCCTTTTTTTAAGGTTATAGACCCATTTGAGAAACTGATTAAAATCAGATTCTCTTAGCGGGAGAAGAATGTGTTTTCCAGACTACTTCCAGGGATTGTCAGAAATCTAAAGTTTATCCACGAACCTGCTAGGAATCCACAGACCCAAGGTTCAAAGTAAATTATGATCATTTTCCCCATTTTATAGATAAACTGGGATGCAAAGAGAACTCAGAGGAGGCAGGGCTAGAACTTGGGCTGTCAGATCCCAAGTCACGTGCCTTTTCCATTGGCCTGTGACTTGGGCAAGTACGTTAACCTCTCAGAGTTCAGTTTTCTTGTCAGTAAAATGGGTATAATCTCTGGTTGTGAGGAACTGAGAGAGATGGCACATGTAAGTTCTTAACACAGTGCTTGGTGCGTAGTAGGTGCTCAAAAAACGTGAGCTGCCGTCAGCTTTCATTCCAGGGGACTGATCTGAGTGTGGAGGAGGGAGACGGGCTGAGGAGGAGAGTCTGGGTTCCTGCAGGTCTAGAGACAGTCCTGGTAGGGGCAGGGTACAGCTCAGATACTAAGACTGTCTGTCTAAGCCCATTTGCCAGCCCTGGAGTTTCTCGTGTGTTCCTCAGGCTGGGCTTTTATGTTCTTAAGACGCCACTGGAACTGTTTAAATATAAAGTGTGACTTTCCCCTGGGGCAGGAGCTCCCTGCCCTTGACCCTGTTTAGGGAGGCCATTGAGCCCATGAATGAGGTGATGTTATTTCTGTAGCTTGTAAAGGAGCAAACTGTGGCTCTGGTGCTGAGAAGTTCAGTGACTCACGCCACCGGCCAGACTGCGTGACTGAGCCTGGCTCACACGCAGGTCTTTCTGAGCTCAGTCCATGTTCTCACTCAAGGGAAGCTGAGCACCCCTTAAATGCAGCTGGAGGCAAAACTTAAGTCCACGGGCCCCCTCGGAGAAAAGACCAGGCATAGACGACCGAGGTCCCCGTGGGAGGGCACCCCTGGCTCAGCCAGGTAAACTGGAAGGAGACAAAGAAAGATGGGAGGAGGGGAGACGCGCGCCCCAGCCGGGGGCCAGTGGGCCAGGGACAGTGTGCCGTGGGGCTGCAGCGGGGGGCCAGTGGGCCAGGGACAGTGTGCCGTGGGGCTGCAGAGACTGGGCAAGAGGGATGGGCAGGATGGGGGAAGCTGACACTGAGGGTCCAGAGCAGGGCTGGAAAGCAAGGAGGCCTCTTCTCTCAGGCACGTGCACACTCACACAGACACAGACACGCACCCCTTCAGCCTTGCTGTCCCCTCCCCCCGCCATCCCCGCTCCCTGCTCCCAGTTTGAGGTGAGCCTGGGGTTTGATGTGAACTAGTCTGCCGTGCGTGTGTTGTGGTGTTTTGATGGCCGTCACCATCTTGCTTAAAGATACGAGAGCCGGTTCTTATTTAACAGGAAAAACGTTTGCCATCATTCCCTTTTCTCCTTGATCTCATAGTTCTGTTCTCCATCTCCCCCCAACAACCAGCACCAGATTTTGTCCTAATGTATTTTGTGCTTGAGAATACTCCCTAACATACTTATTTTTCATCTAAAAAGGATATAATCTGAAACTTATTTTGTTAACTTCTAGTGTGGTTCTGAGTGTAAGAAAGTATTTTGGAATGAGTTGTGATTATTATTCCCATACAGTTGATCGAAAGAACATAAATATATTATGATCGTAACATGTAGTTACTGAACATAAAAGAGTGGAGTGTGGGGTATGTGTGTGTGTTTGATTAAGTTGGGCCAAGTCCTCCTGTGACCCGAGTCTCCGGGCCGCGGGCAGAGAGACCCAGGGATCTGAATGAGAGTGACGCTCCCTCGCCCCCTCCTGACTGTAGCCTGGCCTGTGTTTCTGCTGCCTCCCCCGCACCCCGTCTGTCTCTGTTCTATCCATCCCCGTTTTCACGGTGGCCCTTTCTCTCTCGGTTTCCGTCCCGTCCAGAGCACACCATGGCCACCCCCCTGGAGGATGTTGGCAAGCAGGTGGGTAGGTCCCGTCCGCTTCCCACGGCCCTGAAGGGTCTCTCGGGAGCCACAGGCCACCTTTGTTCCTGGTCCCTCTCCCCTCCAGGTGTGGCGGGGCGCCCTGTTCCTGGCGGACTACATCCTGTCCCAGCGGGACCTCTTCCAGGGTCGCACGGTGCTGGAGCTCGGGGCGGGCACCGGGCTGGCCAGCATCCTCGCGGCCACCGTGGCTCAGACCGTCTACTGTACAGGTAACGCCCCGCCGTCTCACGCTGAGGGGGAGTAGGCTCTTCACAGGGCGTGTGCTGACTAGATAAAAAGTGAGGCGGGAAACTGGACACTGGACCTTGGCTGCTCTCGCCTTTGCCCTCCTCTTTCACTGGTTTTCTCCACCCTTCGTTGTTTTCTCAGCAGCGTGAGGATGACCCAGCAGGACCGGCGGGTGCAGGACCAGTGGTTCTGCTGGTACCTCTGTTCACAGCCCCTCAAAAGAGTAAACATCTCAGAAAACCATGAGAAATATGCCTCTCATACGGCTTAAAAACAAGCTTCTTTTTTTTTCCGATTATGGAAATCTTGCCTACTCTCTGTGGAAAATTTGTAGAACAGCAAATAACATTTCCTCATAATTTTACATTTCCCATATAAATTCAACAATATGCAGTTCATTGCATGCCCACTACATGCCAGACACAGTTCCAGATGCAGGAGACCCAGGAGTGAATGAAACAGATCAAGTCGCTGTTGATCTGATCAAGTTTTAGAATCTAGTTTTTAACGTTCGTATACATATTTTTTACAAGTTTTTCCTTTTCCTCTGTGTGTACCTATTCCCAAACAATAGCTAAAGTCAAACTGTATATATTCAGTGCTGTATCCTGCCAAAAATGTCAAAAAAGGGAAAAAGCATTTTCCACTGTCGTTAAAAATTACTTATAAATGACTTTCAATGACCAGGTAATGTTTTGTCCCTTTTTTTTTACCCATTCTTATATTACTGGACATTTTGGCTGTTTTCGTATGTTGTGTTTTGTTTGCATTTGTCTGTCGCACTGCAACAAATACCTTTGTGCCTCATTGTCTGATAATCCTTAAACTAGATTCCTCGAAGTGGGTGGGACCTTTCTTAAGCTTTTGATACTTATGGTCAAATGATGGCTTTTTAAATTTTTTATTTTGAAATAATATTAGGTTCACATAGAAGTTGCCAAACTAGTATCGAAAGTGCCATGTACCCTTCACCCAGCTCCCCCGGTGGTAACATCTTCTACACCATAGTTTGGGGATCACACCAGCAAATTGACACAGTGCAGTACTGTCAGTTACACTCCAGATTTGCCGACGTGCTTTTTTAGGGAGAGTATACCAGTTTATAAGAAAGTACAATAGTATCTTATCAGGTAATTATTGTTAGTGTCATTATGTTTTAAATCTTCGATATCTGCTAGGCAGGAAGTGGTGCTGCTGACGTGCTTTGCATTTCGTCGATTCCTAGTTGACGTTTTCGTGGCGCACGTCTTTTGCTTCTGAGCTAGGAAAGGGGAAGCTAGGGGTGGCCTGGGAGTCGGGCGTACTTTTCAGATACCCTGCGTAAGCCACCCTGTTTACGCCTCCTTGACAATTCAGTGTAAATCGCCAGTGAACTTCTCAAGAGTCAAGCCGTAAAGCAACAGTGCCTAGCGCCTGACAACAGCATCTAATCAAGTTATCTTACCCCTGAGAGAGATTTACTGGAGAGGAAGAGAGCTTGCATCCTGTCAGCACATTCCAGTTAGTAGAGCCTTTTCATGAGCATCAGCGCCTTTAACCTCACAGTGACCCTGGGCAGTCGCCGGGGAGCCTGTCACCATCCCCTCCATCCAAGTGGGCAGGGTAAGGCTGAGCTCAGGGGGCTGGGCGAAGGTCACATACATGGCCGCTGGTTCACAGCACGGTGCCTCTCATCATGTGGGGGGCTCAGGCTGTTTTCTGTGGAGCAGGGTTCTGTGGGCTCCCTCGGGGGCTGGCCAAGGGGTGGAGGCGGGGGCAGCCCCAGGGCTCTGGGTCTCCCACCGCCGCTCAGCCATCGCTGCTCCTCTCGTATGTGCTTGGTGTGTTAGAATCCCGCACAAGATCTGTTTTGACAAAAAGTACCATAAAGGCTTAAAAACTGCTGACCCAGTCCTGTGTTGTCAGGCACATACATCAGTATTCTCTTTACCCAGTGGCCCAGGAGAAGGGACAGGTGCGGCCCTTCGGTGAGCAGAGCCCCCCACACACACATCCCCGGCTCTGCATGGTCCCTGAGGTGGAAACGATTGTCCAGTCCTGGGAGGTCTGCAGTGGGCGGGCGAATGCCATTCACAAGACCCCCTGTGCCCTCCACATGCACGCTCTCCTAATGGGAAGTTAATTTTGGCAAAGCACTTCCCCCACTGCCGTCAAGGATACACTGTGCTACAACTCAGGTCTGCTCAAGTGACAGGAACCCCCATCTCATCAGAGCAGCAGGTGGCTTGGGAGACGTGATGGCAGGACGGTGAGTCAGGCACCAGGGTGCCTGCCTCCAGCCTGCCTGAATGTGCTCTGTCTCCACCGATCACATCCAAATGCCCTCCTGGCTCCAGTCAGTTTTCTGGGGTGTCAAAGAGCGAGGCTTGTTGGAGTCAGAGACACCTGGGTTCAAATCCCAGCCCTGGCTCTGCCCAGCCACGTGGCTGCCAGAGTCACTTTGCCTGTGACGGGACCGTGACACCAGCTCAGGGTCATTAGAAATATGGAGGGTGGATCCGGGAAGTGTGTGCATGTGTCATATGCTCTAAAGATGCTGGGAGTTCTCACCCTTCCCTGGAATGCAGAGTCTGTCCCCACCAGGACAGACTTCTCTGTTTTAAGGCAGAGATCATTAGAAAGAGCCTTAAGGTGAACATATTTCATTTTAGTGTAAAACACACGGGAGAAACTTTTGTTTCAATTTTGCACGTTTCTGCAGCCGTGCTGTTGGTACCAGCTCTCTCCAGGCAGAAGCACAAAGATAAAAGTGTCGTCACGACCGGCACCTTATGACTTGCCCTTCTGTCTTTCCAGATGTCGGTGCAGATCTCTTGGCCATGTGCCAGCGAAACATTGCCCTTAACAGCCACCTGACTGCCGCTGGAGGTGAGGCCCAGCAGGTCCCCGCCCGGGAGGGAGGTTTCCCTGTTTCGCAGGTGAGACAGACACCCAGAACCACGACACTGGGAGGCGGGGTTCTCCCTGCGTCCCTGGACACCCCGGTAGCGGAGGGAGCGGACGTCTCGGCTTCGTATCACTTCAGATGCTTGACGGCTCTGTCCTCGCCTCATCTCCTCCCACGCCCACAGCCACGTCCTACCTCAGCTCTGTCCTCCCTGCAGGTCGCAGGGCCCTGCCTGGTCTCTCCAGCTCCTGTCTGAGCTGCCCAAGCGTCCAGAGCGACCTTTCTAAGATGCAGCCTGACCCCTTCACTCCCCACTGAGCATCTTCCGGGGGTGAAGTCCAAGCTCCTCCTCTGGCTCCAGACCTCCTGGTCTGGCCCTGGCCGGCTTTTCCTGTCTCCTGTCCCGGCAGCCCCGCTGTCCAGCCCTGCATCCGGCGAGCCACGGGCTCACTTCACATGCTCTTCCCTCTGCCCAGAGCGCCCCCACCCTGTCGGCCTGACCATCAGATTCCTGCCCCGCCGCAGGAGTGAATTGCCATGATGGAGGAGCTGCCCGGCCAGGCCTCCTGCTCCAAGCGCGATCTGGGGCGCTCTTCTGGGCTCCCACCGGGTCATCTGGGCCCCCCAGGCTTCAGAGCCTTCAGAGGTTGCTCATTGCTCTCGGAGTACAGACCCAGCTCCTTGGCTTCTCCGGGCCCCGTGGGGCCTGGCCCTTGCCTGTCGGCAGCCCCTTCCCCACAGCGGCTCCCTCCGCTCTAGCCATCCTGGCCTTGCTGGAGGTTCCATCCGCTTGGGGCCTTTGCTCTGCTCTCTCCTCCTGCCTGTTTCCTCTCCCTCTTCCCCCGTCTGTTCCTAATCCTGCTCAGACGTCCAGGCAAGATCACAGTCCCCTCACAGGCTCTCCTTGCACCTTGAACCATGGTATTTTGACATTTGTTTGTGGGACTAGTTGATTGGCATCTGCCGCCCCACTAGACCACGTGCTCCGTGAGGTCAGGGCCCTGTCTGATCCCCTGTGTCATGTTTGTTGAATGCCCAGGGCACAGCAGGCTGTCAGCAGGCCTGGAAGGAAGGAGTGGTGTGAAGTGCCTTCTCAGAGCCTTCCCTGACGCCCATCGACACGAGAGCCCTGTCCTCCCGTGCACCTGGCGCGTCCTTTTCATAGCAGTGTCTGCTCCCTGCCTGTGTCCTAGGACAGGGACGTACCTCATGAATCTCTGCCTCCTGGGCCGACACCAGGCCTGATGCTTAGCACTCAAAAAATGTGGGATGGATGGATCTTGGTGTGTAGTGGGAAGTTTTATCTTCTTTCCTAACTGTTCAGAGTTTGGGGAGTTCCGCTTGTGTTTGTTTTGCAGGCGGTGTGATTAAGGTCAAGGAACTGGACTGGCTGAAAGACGATCTCTGCACAGGTGCATGGCCTCCTCTGTCGTGTCCCAGTTGATTCATTGGTTCCTTGGGCTGCCCCCAGGCCATCAGCCCTGTGGCCTTGACCGCCCAGCAGAGTCCTAGCTCTGTTGGCTGAAGAGTGACAGCTGCCATTCTTAGTGCTGCATGTCAGGCACCCTACACGCATTCTGTCATTCAGACTCACAGTATCACTGTCCAGTCGGTCCTATAGTCCCCAGTTCCGGGGAAGACTGATGCTCAGAGAGGTTCAGTGCCTGCCCAGGGTCACAGGTACCTGGCAGGTCAGGGTGTGAACCCAAGTCTGGGACTCCAGGGCCTAGACCGTTTGCCTGCCAGGAAGCAGCTTCCCGCTTAGCACCCGTCCTCTGCCTGCAGCAGGGAGTCGGCCCCAGGGGTTCAGGGGCTGCTGGGTGGGGAACATTTCTAAATTTCTTATGCAGACTGTTTCAGACCTGCACCTTTGCTCTTTCTTTGTACAAGAACTTTTCTTTTCCCTGTCAGATGTCAGGTGAGGAAAATCATTGCTTGTTGAGTGCCTGTCACCTAGCAAGCACCTAGCACACTTGAGGTCCTTTGGTCTCCCCGACAGTCCTGTGAGGGAAGCATTGTTATGCCCATTCTAGTGCAAACACTGCAGCCCAGAGAGGTGAAGCACCTTTCCTGGGGTCACACAGCAAGTCCACGGGGGCAGGAATGCCATGGACGGAGGTGTAGATCGTTTTCTGCACAGGCTACTGGCCGAGTCAGCAGGTCAGACCCCCATGGATAAGGTAGCCGCCCCGGCAGAAGGGGCACCTCCTGCCCTGAAGTTTTCCACGTGGGTGGCAGAGGCGCTGGGATTCGGGGCTGCCTGGTGGCGCCCACTGCACCGAGCTTACCCGACCCCATTTCTTTTCCTGAAGCTTCTTTCAGTCTGTCTCGGTGAGAGCTGGTGGCCCGCAGAGAAAGGGCTGAGCCCAAGGTGTCCTTCCCCTTTCACAGATCCCGAGGTCCCCTTCAGCTGGTCGGAGGAGGACATCTCCGACCTGTATGGCCACACCACCATCGTGCTCGCGGCCGAAGGTGAGGGCGCCTCCGCGGCACAGCCGGGGTCACCGCTCGTCGTCACGGGCCGGCTCCCACCACGGCTCCGTGCTGCTTTCATTCTGAGCGCTGTGGCTGTTATGTTTATCAGAGATTCCGTCCATGGGGCCCGCTGAGGACTCATTTCCTCTGATATTTGCCTGTTTTCTTCCCCGCAGTGTTTTACGACGATGACCTAACTGATGCTCTGTTTAAAACACTGTCCCGACTGGCTCACAGGTTGAAGAACGCCTCCACCGCCATCCTCTCTGTGGAAAAGAGGTGAGCTCCTTGCGGGGCCAGACTCTCACCTTCCAGATGCGTCCTCACTGGTGTCGTCCTCATCACTTGCTTATCCAGGACCTGCTGCGGCCGGGCCTGCTGGTCCTTTACACACGTGGCCTCGTTTAATCCGCTCACCAACCCCGTGTGCAGGCACTGCCATCCCCATCGCACAGCCGACGGGAGGAGGGCTGAGGCGTCAGGGACCCGTGCAGGCTGTAGCTGGGCAGTGAGTGCATCAGAGCCCAGACACATGTCCACTCTGCACCCCGGGCCTCTGCCCTCGCCCTGACACAGGGCCCCTCCGGGGCGTTTCTGCCCGGATGTCCTGAAACGTTAGGGCTCTTGTTGATGGAGTGACCGTGTTGTGATAGACTCCGTGCTGGGCCCCCTGCACACATTTTCCTCTAATTCTTGTGATAACCCACAGCTTTTCTGAAGGCAATTTAGAGTATATAGCAAAAGCCATAAAACCAAACACACTGATTTTTTTTAATTGGAGTACAATTGCTTTACAACGTTGCATTAGTTTCTGCTGTACAGCAGAGTGAATCAGCTATGTGTGTACATATATCCCCTCCCTCCCACCCCACCCCCATCCTAGCCATCTAGGTCATTACAGAGCACTGTGCTGAGCTGCCTGTGCTATACGGCAGGCTCCCACTAGCTAGCTATTTTACACATGCGAACACACTGATTGACCCAGCAGTTCAGCATCTGGAACCAGCCCTGAGGAAGCGATCCCAGCCGTGCACAGAGCCGTCCAGATGGACACATCTGTTGCAGCGTTGTTTACACCGATGACCTCCAGGACCCCCTTCAGGGTCCACGTGACCAGTGGCAACGTGTGGACCCGATCACTCGGGTGGAATCTTGGGCACATGCCTTCCCCTCTCTGAGCCCCTGTCCCCACCTGAGCGGAGGCCGTAGCCGGCCCCACCTCCCAGGCTCTCCTGCAGATGCCAGAAGGCCGTGCACTGGCGCCCAGCATGCAGGAGGCGCTCAGTTAAAATCCAGCGCCGTGACGGGAGGGAGCCACAGAGCCTCCGGTGGTGACAGGCAGTATGTGTGTCCCGGCTTGTTCGCAGGCTGAACTTCACGCTGCGGCACCTGGAGGTCACGTGTGAGGCCTACGACCACTTCCGCTCATGCCTGCGGCGACTGGAGGGGCTGAGCGGTGGGCGCCTGCGCTTCGCAGTGGAGCCGGTGGACGTTTCCTTCCCGCAGCTCTTGGTCTACGAGCGCATCCAGCAGCTGGTAGGTGTGCCCGCCTGCCCGAGGGCAGCTTGCTCTGGCGTGAGGCTGTCGCCTGGAGGAGGTCGTGAGCCAGCCTCCAGGTCCAGCCCGGCCCGCGCTCTCCCCGCTGACCCCGACGCTGGGCTCTCTCCAGGTCCAGGAGGGCCTGCCTGGCCAACGGTCACTTGGCCTTAGAGCACTTCCTCTTGCCGCGGGCAGTGCAGACTCCAGGGGAAGCGGGGGCTGGAGGGGGCATTGCGTGTGGGTTGCTCTTGACTGGGCTGAAGATCTTGACGCAGGAGCCCCGGTGCCGACGGCCACGTCTTCACTGTGGAAGTGTGTGGCCTCGTGGCCTAGGCGGGCTTGCCTGATGGCCGGTGGCCCGTCTGACGGGGCAAGTGGGGTCCCATCACATAGGCCTCTGAGCAATAACCCCGATTACATGCTCTAGGTGCCAGCTGTCTCAGCGAGAGACAAGGTGAGTCCCGGCCAGGAAAGGGCGGGGCTGGGGTTAATCACTTCCTATTACAGTTTTAAAACCAGCACTAGGGGGAAATCTGCAAAGTCAGAAGACCCTTTAAAATCCCTTAAACTTTGTAGGAGCTGGATTCGTATAAGTCCCAAGGTCTTTCGTTCTCTTGGCCTCTTGTCTGCAGCCGCCCTGTGTCTGGGTCTTTGGAGGCCCGGCCTGGCTCTTAGGAGGAGGGGCCTGCTCAGCTCGCCCCCCGGTTCCCTGCCGCCAGCAAGCGCGGCGTTGCGTTCGTTCGTGTGTGCGGTTCCATGTGCGAGGAGGGCCTTCCCTTCATCGCTCCGCGGCCTCTGAGCTTCCCGGGCCCCTCCTAGTGAGGGTGCCAGGCTCCCACTAAGAACTTGGCGTGTTTTGTACCTTCTCCACCTGCCAGCATTAAGAGGAGCATCACACAGCCAAGAAATCAGCTCCTCACAAAATCCAGCAGCTGTGCTGCACGGCTCCCAGAATGGAGAAGGTGTGCGGCGTGTGGCCGTTCTGGTCCCTTTGACAGTGTGGCAGCCTCCTGCCTCTCAGATCAGTGCCAGGACTCAGCATCCAGCTCCGCCTCCACGGAACAGCCCAGAGCAATAAAAGCACCGGGAGAGGCTCCCTGCTCTCGCGGTAGCTTTCATGCTGCCGTTTTCGCGTCTTGTTCGGGGCTTCTCTTTTGCTGATTACGTTCCTTTATGAAATCGTGAAGTCTCATTTGCACATCTCGGAATCTCCCCCTCTCTCTGCTGCAGGAGCTCTGGAAGGTCTTTGTGGAACCAGTAACAGAACCCATCGTGTCTGCAGACACAGCTTCTTGACTGTTCTTGTGATGTTTCTAATAAAATTGAAAGCTCACAAAGTAATGTGCTTGAGATTTTATTGTTTAAAAAATACGGCAGGTGGGCCTTTTGTGACCCAATGCGTTTTCTGCTTCCCAGCAGCAGCCAGGGAACGTTACTGCCCTAGGCTGGGAGTCCATTTGGTTGCATGTGGTTTTTGTGCTGCCGGCTTGGAGTAGGTGTTGCAGGGTGTTTGAGAGCTGCTTGGTCAAGTTGGGCGGTGTTCTCAGCTTGGTTCCGCTGGAGCTGATGACCTTACCCAGGTGCTTCCCTTGGGGCAGGGGCCCCAGGCTGCACCCATAGTCTTTTATGTTCTCTTCTTCTAACTGCTTACAAATGAGTTTAATACCAGCTTCACAGTTGCCGTAATACCACCCCGCAAAATGGGGCACAGAAGCCTCCTTGCCTTCCACGCTGCGTGTGCCCTGTCCCTGTCCCTCTGCTGGGGGCCCCTTCAGAGGAGGAGGCAGGAGCTCCCAGACTGGACGCCTCTGGCGGTGGCCCTTGTTTTATGTTTTAACCCTTTGTAACCAAAATCGGGCGTGCGTAGAACAAACATAAAAGCCACTCCTTTGGGTCCTGCAGCTGCCTAGGGCTGGGGTCCGCGCAGCCACCCGCCTCGAGGGCATTTCCCTTACTCGGCCTGGCCTTGTTCCCCCTGTGCCCTCAGTCTCTCCACCATGCGCCACCTGTGCACGTGTTTGTCTGTCTGTCTGGTTTTTGATCTTTTTGTCTGTGCCTCTGCTGTATCTCACCCCCTCCTTCTTGCTCTCCCCCTTTACCTTGTCTCTTTATGCCCCTCCCACCACCTCTCCCTCCTTCTCCTTCTTTCCAGTTAGGGTCCCTCCCACCCTCCCGGAGGCTCCATTTCCCCGCCTCGCTGCTCCTGCCCGCTTTCCACCAGGGCCCGGCATGCCCCTTCCCCGGCTGCCCCTGCAGCTGCAGCTCAGCTGCTCCTGCCCACGTCGCTTCTCCCCAGGCACAGGTCCGATTGCCAGGCCCGTCGTACCCCCCACCCCTGGTCATTGGCCTATCCTGACACCGTGGGCTAGGCTTTTGCAGGTCTCAGTTCATTTCATTTTCCCAACAACTCTAGGAAGTCAGCAGCCTGGTTAGACCCACTGAACAGTTGAGAAGACTAAGGCTCCAAAAGGGAAAAAGTCTCCATGAGGTCAGGGACCCTGTTTGTCTCATATACCAGTGTATTCCTGGCACGTGGTCCTGGCCCAGAGTAGGTACTCGGCACATGTTGTTGGTTTTTTTGGGTTTTTTGCGGTAGGCGGGCCTCTCACCGTTGTGGCCTCTCCCGTTGCAGAGCACAGGCTCCGGACGCACAGGCTCAGCGGCCATGGCTCACGGGCCCAGCCGCTCCGCGGCATGTGGGATCTTCCCGGACCAGGGCACGAACCCGTGTCCCCTGCATCGGCAGGCGGACTCTCAACCACTGCGCCACCAGGGAAGCCCTCGGCACATATTGTTGAATGAATCGTTAGTAGGAATTACTGCTTAGGATGGTGGTTTTCAGTTGTGGGCAGTTTTGCTTCCAGAGGCATTTGGCAAAGTTTGGAAACATTTTGGGTGGTCACCGCTCGAGGAGATGGGTGCCACTGGCCAAGGAAGCTGCTAAACATCCTGTCCTGCACGGGAGCCCCCCCCCAACAAAGAATGGTCCAACCCAAAATGTCAGTGGTGCCAAGGTGGAGAAACCGTGACCTGGAAGAAGAGAATTAGCTACTTTAGGAAAGAAAAGTGGGCCTCCGCCGTACCTGCCGTGAAAGCAGTGCAGGAGAATGAGTCCCAGCCCTTCCCTCTGGGAGTGGAAGGAAGTCTACACACATCATCTCTAAATCTTACAAAGATCCCAAGAGGAGGAAGTATCCCCATTTTAAATGTGAGAAATCTGGGACTTCCCTAGTGGTGCAATGGTTAAGACTCCATGCTTCCATTGCCGGGGGCACGGGTTCGATCCCTGGTCAGGGAACTAATATCCTGCATGCCACGTGGTGTGGCCAAAATAGATAGATAAATAAATAAATAAATGTGAGAAGTCTGAAGTTCAGAGAGGTTAAACAATTTGCGCACCATCACACAGCTGCCAAGTGGCAGAGTCAGGCTCCCAGCCCGGGCCTGTGCTCTTCCCACATCCCCACAGTGCGGTGCCTGGACCGGCAGCACCGGCGGCAGTGGCATCACCTGGGAGCTTGTTAAACATGTAGCAGCAACACGAGCCCAGACCGGAGTCAGATCCGCATTCTGACAACACCCCGGGTGATTTGTGAACACAGTGGTTTGAGATGCATAGCATTTGAGCTACTCCCACTTCCCAAGGTTCCCACACACATACAAAAATCCCTGATAGACTCGCCATAATCAGGCATAATCCCTGATAGACTCGCCATAATCGTGCAGATCACGATGGGATTTATTAATAACAAGTCTTCGAAATAGAACCCCCACCCCCCCAGACAGAGCCCCAGCTGGTGATGTATCAGCATTACCGGTGACATTTTCCTCGTGCTCCTGGGGACAGGCCTATAAATGTAATTGACACCCAGCAATAGAGTTTGTCACGCCTTTCACCTGGCACGTTAGGGCAAGTGCTTTAATGTCCAAACCACTTGGCCTGAAAGCTTCCTCTAAGTGGAGCCTGGAATTAATCTTGATTCACTATAGTTCAAGGCATCATCAGATTTTCACTTCTCAGAGTGGAAATGCACCCTTATCGCCGTGTTTTAAGGCTTTGCTTGAGCTTCTGTAAGCGCTTGTTTGGCAGTGCTATTTCAGAATCATCAAACCATCAAGGTGTTCTGCTAGAGAATTAACCCAGGCCATTGGACTCAAATTTTTTTTTTTTTACATATTCTAACATTTTCAGAGGATATATGGCCCAGGGAGGGGACTTGACTTGGTGATTCAAGCCTACACGGGAAAGATTTGGTAAAACCAACAAATAGTAACGCTGTGGGCCCAGCACTTCTGATTCTATGCACGTGAATCACCCAGGGGTTGTTTTTTTTTTTTAATTAATTAATTTATTTTTGGCCGCATTGGATCTTCGTTGCTGCGTGCGGGCTTTCTCTAGTTGCGGCGAGCGGGGGGCTACTCTTCATTGAGGTGCACGGGCTTCTCATCACGGTGGCTTCTGTTGTCGCAGAGCATGGACTCTAGGCGCGCAGGCTTCAGTAGCTGTGGCTCGCAGGCTCTAGAGCACAGGCTCAGTAGTTGTGGCGCACGGGCTTAGTTGTTCCACGGCGTGTGGGATCTTCCCGGACCAGGGCTCGAACCCGTGTCCCCTGCATTGACAGGCGGATTCTTAACCACTGCGCCACCAGGGAAGCCCCTTACCCAGGGTTTTGACAGACGCAGATGCTGACTCAGTCCCGGGTGGGGCTCGATGCTGCAATTTACCAGGCTCCCAGATGATGCTGATGCAGGGACCACACTGTGAAGAGCAAGACTGTAATGTGTCATCCCTGGTTAAGGGCACAAACTTTGGGGTTGGGCAGACCTGGGTTCAATCCTGGCTCTGCCACAGACCAGCCAGATGACCTTGGACAAACGACCTAGTCTCTCTGAGCCTCAGCTTCCGCATCTGTAAAATGGTAAGTCTCCCCCTCTTCATGGAGTTACTGTGAAGATGATATTAGATAATCTGAGTAAGATGCACTGGGGAAATTTTCAGTAGATTGCAGGTATTGTCCTAATGTAGAGTTGTTTGGTTTGGGAGCATCTTCAGTTTGTACACCGTGGCCTGGGTGATTTATAAGGTCTGGTTGTCTGTCATCGTCACCTGCTAGAGGAGTCACTGAGAGCCATCTCTACCTCTCTGTGTACATAAAACGGATCCTGGGAATTCCCAGGCAGTCCAGTGGTTAAGACTCGGTGCTTTCACTGCTGTGGCCCGGGTTCAATCGCTGGTCGGGGAACTAAGATCTCACAAGCCACAGTGTGCAGCCGGAAAAGAAAAAAAGAAACAAAACAAAACAGATCCTGTGTGTTACCTATCCTGCCACAATAGCTGGGCAGAGAGCAAATTTGAAGTCATACTGAACAGCCCTGCCTTAAATTCCAGGCTCCGTGTTACACACAAAGGTCACTTTGGAGGACCTGAGTGGCCCTCAGAGGAATAGGCAAGTCACCCTCAACACCACTGGTGGGGGAGACCACTGCCTGGGGAAGCGATCTCAGGGTCCAGGTATCTCATACAGGGTGGAGCTGGAAGTGGGATGTCGTGTCTGCCCCATCCGAGGTGAAAACTAATGCATGGGGCTGACCCTAATTCGGCAGGCAGATCCTGGCCCTCCGTGACTCTGATGTAAAGCATCCTGGCAGGAGCCCCAGCTTGCTGTGTCTCTGCATCAAGGTGACCCGTAGGCCTCTGGGCTCTGGGCTGCAGCAGCCGTACTGGGTACCTGGGCGCTGGTCCTCCCGATGGGATGACGACACTGTCGTCATGCTATGACGACATGCTATGTTCCCTGCCCTGCAGTCTTCTAGAAAGCTACGCAAGTGTGGTATTAGATCTCAGGAATGTGACTGCGAGGTCGAACCCACCTCGGCCAGCGCACGGGCTGAGGTGCTGAGCAGGTGGTCACACTGCAGACAGTGGAAGAAGGCAGGGGTTCACCCCTGGTCCCAGCTAGAACCCAGGACACCTCCCAGACTGTGCCGTTCCCCACCCGGCGTGGCAGCCCCGTGCCCCAAAGCAGGTGTCAGCCAGGACTTGGTGACCCAACACTGCTGAGTGGTTTTTCTCCACAACACTGGGGCAGCCAGCTGGTGGTTCTGAAATCCATGAACTATTCAGTGATGTTACAGTCTCTCTACCAACAGACTGAGAAATCAACCTGATGGTTTTGTGCATTTTAACCCTCTGTTAAAACCACAGGGAATTCCCTGGCGCTCCAGTGGGTAAGACTCCACGCTTTCAATGCAGAGGCCCGAGTTCAATCCCTGGTCAGGGAACTAGATCCCGCACGCATGCCGCAACTAAAAGATCCCTCATGCTGCAACTTAAGACCCAGCGCAGCCAAAATAAATAAATAAATATTTAAAAAATAAATAAAAATAAAACCACAAAGGGACAGGGTCAGCCCCGCAGACCAAAAAAAAAAAAAAACCTGTGGGCTTGGGTGATGGAAGATGCCCTGGACGCTTGGGGGCAGCCCTGACCTCTGTCCCCACATGGACACTCTTCTCGTCAGAGCAGTCTGGCATCCAGTGAATGTGAGTTCTGTGCTGATAGGAAAAAAATCGATGGGATGATTGGAAAGAGCATAAGAATCAGAGGAAGAAACAGTACCACCATTGGTGATTAAACCCGTGGGAAATAAAGCTAAATGCAGTGCAGTGGACAAATAAATGAGTAGAAACACCAATCTCTATTGATTGATAGATGCCTGGTCAAAATGGGTCTTGAATTAGTTTCCCATGGGAAACACTAGGTGATTTTAAGCAGCAGAGTTGTAATGATTAAAATCTAACTTTATTCTTAGCTGCCATATGTAGTAAAACCTTAATTAACTAGAACTCAATTCATTAAGCCTGCTTCCCCATCACTTCCAAGGCTCAAGCCACGGGGAGAATTAAGCATAGGAGGGAACTTGAAGAAGGATCACAGCACATCAACACCCTCCCCTAAGCACCTGGGCAGTGAGGAACCACCTAGAAAGATGATGACCTCAGGGGAGGAGAAAGCCTTGCTTCAAAACCAGGCCTGAGTACGATGCTGCTGTGGGAGCCCTGGAGTAACAAGGTAGTAAAAGCCAACTGTTCTGAACACTTTGGAGGTGTTAGCTCAGTAAATCCCCCGGCATGCACATGAGGCAGGTAGTATCAACCCCACTTTATGGCTGGGTAAACTAAGGCATGGGGGCAGGCCAGGTAACCCTCCCAAGGTCACATAGGTGGTAAGCGATGGAGTCAGAAATTGAACCCAGGCAGTCTGGACCTAGAGTCTGAACACACCCACACGCCATCCACCCCTCCAAGTAATCTGCCCACCACGGCACTGCTTATAAATGGCAACTCTAAGGTATGTGTTTCTACGTGGAAAGTTACACACTGCACCACGGGCTTGGGTTAATCCTGGGGCGTGGGATTGAGGAAGGAGTTGATAAGAGACTTTGCCTTTTGTACTGTGCACACCTACACCTGACCTTTGAACAGCACAGGTATGAACTGCCTGGGTCCACTTATTCTCGGATATTTTTCTATAGTAAATACTACAGAACCTCACAGTCCATGGTTGGTTGATCCGTGGATGCGGCAGGACCGCGGATACCGAGTGCCGACTAGAAATTAATTATACTTGGATTAATTCCCACATTGTTCAAGGGTCAACTGTACTTTGTTTTTACAACCAGCGTGGGGTATTTTTGTGTTTTTCTTTTTTACTGCAAATAAAGATAAAAGATAATTAAGCTCACGCACGTGCACCCACGCACGCGCGCGCACACACACACGCACACACACGCACACACACACCCTCAAATGCTGCCTCCACCAAGAGACACATTTGAATGCAAATGGGTCAAACCATGCTTTTGGAATGTGGCTCAGTAGCCAATCTCGGAAAATAAAATCAATTTTGACCCAAAGGCTCTAGAAAGACTTAGAGAAACAGTTACCCGTGTGGAGGCCAAATCATGCCTCAGGTGGCTCTGGGGCTGCAAGTCCCTGTGCTCCGTCCTCCTCCAGCTGAGACCCAGATGACAATGACACAGAAGGAGAGGACTCGGGGCCAATTAATAAAGCTCCACTTGTCCAGTTTTCCTGTTTGGGAATTTGGCATATCCAAGCCCAGGAGAGCATGGCCACCGTCTGCGCTAAAGGCTGGAGTCGCGCCATAGATTTTATCCACATTTCTAGCCCATTACTTTTTCAAGGAGAGCCCTCACGGACATGGCAGCAAACTGAAGGTGGGCGTAAATCCAGCCACCACAGGGGGAGTGACTCAGACCTCTGAGCCTCTGCCCAGTGGCTGGAGAACACTAACATAAGCGAGGCCCTCTGTAGAGAGCACAGAGGTTGTATTAGTTATCTATTCACTGCATAACAAAATAGCCCCAACACTTAGAGGCTTAAAACACAAACATTTATCCTCCTACAGTTTCTATGGTCAGGAATCTGGGTTTGGCTTAACTGGGTGCCTCTGTCCCAAGCTTTCTCACAAGGGGTTCAGTGTCTTTGCTCTTTAGGACATTAACCAAATTTATGTCTAAAATGGCAACTTCATCTCACCATTTTCCCAACTTTGAAAATCTCCGGTTTTCGTATCCTCTTTTGAACCAGCTCATCCTGCTTAGTCCCTCTTTAGTGAATTAAACAAGGTTCTGCAGCGTGCTCGCTATCAATTTGAAGAGAATTACCTTTTAGTGCTTTGAGAATTATAACGTCCACGGGGTTGATAAGCGCTACGAAGAAAAGTAAAGCCATCTAGTAGAGCGTTAACGATGGGGGAGGTGATGGGGCGGGTCCTGAAGACAGAGGAGCCGGCAGTGCAGAGAAAGGAACGGAGGAATGAATGAATGAATGAACCGCAAGGGAACCAGAGCTCTTCGTCCTCCTTGCTCTGCCCCAACCGGAGGTGAAGACGGGGGCTGGAGCTACTTCTTAGAACCCGCAGGTCCTTTTCTCCTCCCACCTCACCTCCAGGCTGGCTCCCCGGAGGACTCTCGCCGCGAGGTGGCGCCCCAGCCTCATGAATCGACAGCGGGAACTGCAGCGAGGAATCAAGGGCATAGTCATCTGTCCCCTTGGCCACTGGCAGCCGCTCCCAAGTGGACCCTGGGAGTCACGAGGGACTCTCTACCCAACCTGCGCTACATTATCCGATGGCACATTAGTTCTGAGAGCCGCCAGGGCCTAGTTAGCCCCACACCCTAATTCAGGTCAAACCCACGTTTATTAAGCACTTACTACTGCTCTCATTTATCAGTACATCAACCCTGAACCCATTTTAGAGGTGGGTAAGCTGAGACTCAAAGAGCACACGTAGGCTGTCCGAGGTCCCAGGACTCAGAAGTAACAAGGGTGGGATCTAAGCCCGGGTCTGCCTGGCTCTGTAGTCAGCATTCTTACAATTACCCCCTGCCCAGGGTGGGGACTGTTTGTCAGGAGGCAAGCAGGAGCCCTGTGGATCAGAGAGTTTGCTATGCTATTTTGCTGGGATAGATCCAAGGGTTTGATATGCGAGGACTGAGACACCTGCCTTAGGCTTTAAGAAGCAGTGCACATTGGAGCCATACAGGACCGTTTCTTTGGGGGCAGCAACGTCTGGATCAAGGAGTTAAGCTCACAAATGGGTTGCATGGGCAATTGCGGAGTTTCCAGCTTCCAGCTTACCAAGAAGAGAGCCTGGAGCTAATGGTTTGGATGCTGGGGCCAGGGACAAAAGGAACTGAGCTTTCCCCATACACCCTCTTCCACTGAAGGCTCCTGAAAGGCAATAAGCCTGGTGGTTAGAGCATGGCACCAGGTGTCTGAACTGGGCTCAAGCCAGCCCTAAAACTCACTTCTCCAAGCCTCGGCATTTGTGTCTGTAAAAGACTGTACTTGATAATGCATATAAAACACGTGGCACATAACCTGGTTCAGGAGAGATGCAAGAGCTGGTGGTCATCATCATCATCACTTGCATCACCACCGCCATCAGCATCATCGCCATCACTATTATTAATTGTTCACTGTTGCATTTCTACTAACTGCCTGTCTCAGTGGGGGATGGAAACTCCCCAAGCAGCTGCCTTGCTCAACAGTTAACGATGCTAAAACAATCTCACTTGCCTAACCACTTCGCCTAAGTGTTATTTGACTGACAGGATGGGTTATTTTGGGGAGAAAAATAAATCATAGGAGCTCTTGAATGCACCATCCCTGAAAGGTTTCCATGACAACCCACACCTGGATGTTCCAGGGAGAAGGCAGCCATGTGGGGAAGAGTGAGAACTAAACTCGAGAGATGGGGAGGGGGCATCCCCCCAGTCCTATTTTTCTGGCTGTGTTTGTACAGTAGGACTCTTTACATAGGTTCTCTCTTTTAAACCTCACCACAATCCTATGGGGCTAAGTACTATTATTCTTACCCCCATTTTACAGATGAAGAAACTTCGACTCAGAGAGGTTAAAACTTGCCCAAGGTCGGTCTTGTCAAACTAGAGGAGTTATACTAGAGCAGGGTTTCTCAGCCGCGGCACTGTTGACTTTTTGGGCCAGATAACTCTTCGTTGGGGCCTGGGCTGTGCACTGTTAGATGTTTAGCAGCATCTCTGGCTTCCACTCAATTGATGCCAGCACCTCCCTCCTCCCCTGGTCATGACAACCCAAACCGGCTCCAGACCATGGCCAGGTGTCCCAGCTGGTCACCCCCAGGCTAGGCTAGTAGTCATTCCTTACACTTGTAGGGTGCTCTACATGTATAATGCTCTTTCACAGGACCTGTCTCATGGGATCACATGTAATCATGTAACTCTGAGGTCCTTAATGGCGAGGATCCTGGGATCCTGGGACCCAGGGTGTGAGCCCAGTGGCTGAACCAGGGGAGGGACCTGGGAAATCAGGGTGAAACTCAACCGTCTAACCTCCTCGCTGAGCAGACACATCTTGCAGTACCACCCCGTTTTATGGGCAGGGAAAGGAGGGTCAGAGAGGAGGGGGAGCCCCCAAGGATCCCGGGGCCTGTGAGCGGCAGTGCTGGGTGAGTGGTTTCCACTGTAGACTCTAAGGACTCCAGATCCCAAAGGTCACATTTGTTCAATAGGCTCGCCCAGCTCAGCTTGCTGTGCTGTATCACAGACTTGAGGACGGACTGAAGCAGCCTAGAGTCACAGGCACCCCACTCAGGACCCAGCGTGGCAGACGTCAGGCCCTCGGTCACACATAGGACCGTGGCATGGGGGGAGGGCTGTCACCTGCCTGCGGTTACAGAGGAGAGTGGAGGATATTTCAGTGAAAGTAGCTTTGGTTCGGTGGTCCTCATAAAGAGGGTGGGACCTCACGTGATGCGAACACTGATTTCCCAAGCTGTATGCACAAGCTACCACATTTAATCCTCTCAACACCCAGCGAGGAGAAATCATCATCCCCACTTAGAAAGCTGAGGCTCAGAGAGAGCCAGTGACAAGCTCAAGGTCACACAGCTGGGAAGTAACAACCGGTCTGGGACTGGAACCCTGGTGAATGCAGGTAAGGAGAGGCCCGGGAGCTGGCATGTCATCTGGTACCTTCCAGGCAAGGCTCCTCCCTCCACTGCCTGTGAATTCAGCAGGAGAATGAGTACTTGCGTGTACTTCATGTCTGCAAACTCCCAGGGACCCCCAAGATTCGTTTTCATGAAGACCTTTTCTGTGGGAAATGTATTTGAAACATCAGTCAACCAAGTGTCCGCTTCCCACAAACCCTGGATTTTTTTTTTTTAATTTACTTATTTTTGGCTGAGTTGCTGCACGTGGGCTTTCTCTAGTTGCGGTGAGCAGTGCAGGGGCAGGTGGTGCTACTCTTCGTTGTGGCGCACGGGCTTCTCATTACGGTGGCTTCTCTTGTTGTGGAGCACGAGCTCTAGGCGTGCAGGCTTCCGTAGTTGTGGCATGCGGGCTCAGTAGTTGTGGCTCGCGGGCTCTAGAGCGCAGGCTCAGTAGTTGTGGTGAACAGGCTTGGTTGCTACATGGCATGTGGGATCTTCCTGGACCAGGGATCAAACCTGCATTGGCAGGCAGACTCTTAACCACTGCGCCACCAGGGAAGCCTGGATCTTTATGGCCATGTTCAATTCAGGAAGAATAAAAAGTAAAAATGATACTGTTTCCTCTACTTTGTTTCAGTTCAATTAGATACATACTGAGCCCTGCTCTGTGCTCAGTAAGCCAGGCTGGCTCCTGCGTTCCCCAGCGGAATGCCTCTCTGCTCGCCCCGTAGAAACCTTTTTATCATCCACCTTTCCTTCTCTATCTCACCACCCCACCCTGTACTGGGGTCTCCTGGGATCACTTCCCAGATAAAGCTATCAAATCCTGGTTCCAGGAGGAACCCACACTGACTGTGATGATTTGATGATGTTCATAATAATGGCTAATATCGTGCAGTGCTTACTGTGTGCCAACCATTCCACTATGTGCTCTGCAGACATTTCTCCCACTGAACACTCAGGGGACCCCGGTCATGCAGGCATCATGATCATCATCCCCATTTCACAGATGTGGAACTGAGGCTGGGAGAACTTAAGTTGTCTATGTAAAGTCATACCCCTCTTAACTGTCAGAGCCAGGATATGAACCCAGATCTCTGTTGAGATTGGCTGGGACCTGGGACCTGGGACCCTTAACCAGAGTGCTTGCACTTGCAGGAGCAACTAAAAATAACTGCATGCATGCGCGGTTGGGGCAATTAGGAACAATAAGGTACAAAAAGGCCACAAACCAACTGTCATTTCTGAGGTGCTGGGTGCAAAAGCAGCATACTACCCATGATCCCTGCACAGCACCACTAAGAAGGTGAGCAGACCACCTAAGGCCACACCCCTCTGGCCCAACCCACCGATCCACCCCTACCCTCACCTCATTTACAAAACCAGCTCCCAGGGCTTCCCGGGTGGCACAGGGGTTGGGAGTCCGCCTTCCAGTGCAGGGGACACAGGTTCGAGCCCCGGTCCAGGAAGATCCCACATGCTGCAGAGCAACTAAGCCCAGGTGCCACAACTACTGAAGCCTGCACGCCTAGAGCCCGTGCTCCGCAACAAGAGAAACCCACCGCCGTGAGAAGCCTGCGCACTGCAATGCAGACCCAACGCAGCCAAACAAATAAATACATACATACATACCTAAGAATTTCACACAGAAAAAGGAACCAGCTCCCTCCTCAGGGAGCGAGCAAGGGCACATGTTCCTTGCGGTTGTTTTGCTCCCTTGTGCTGCAGTCCCAGCAAAGCCTGGCCTGAACTTCTCGTCTGACCTCTTATCAATTTCTATTGATTAAAGAGTCCAAGGACCTGAGTCAGTACCGAGGGGAGGATGAGGGGGAGAAATGACTTTGGAATTGCTGGTCCTGCGGGAAGTTTGTTCTCACTTTGGGTTTTCTCCTCCTCATTAGGGAGTTGTCAGGGCCAGGTATTAATAGAGTGCCTACTGCATGCCAGGTACTGTCCTCAAAGACCTCAGGAAAGACCTAAATGCTTAGCTATTTTCTCCAGCAGTGGAGGTTAGGGGGCAGCCACACCCCTCCATCTGACCCCCAGACATGCCCTTGTATGTATTCACCAAGAAGAATTGGGATGAATAGGAGGACGTCTCCAGCCACAGGAGGAAGGGACCTCGTACACAATACGTTCCTTCCATATTCTGGGAACGACATAAACATCACCTAGCACTAGGTTTCTCAGCTTCGGCACTGTTGACATTTGAGCACGATGATTGTTCTCAGGGGCTGCCTTGTGCATTTCCTGCCTCAGGGAAGCTCTGCAGGGCATGGGGCGGTGGGGGGCACTAGGGAATGACACAGTCCCCCTGATGTTTCAGCGTGTCCGGAGCTACCAGGGTAACTGCACTGTCGTGTCTCTTTCTGGCTGGCAGCTCTGAGGGGCCCAGACATCACAAAGGCAGCAGAATAAAGCATGTCTGTGACATAGCAGATGTGGCAACTGCTTCTGTTGGTTGTGGCACACCTCCCCACACTGTCCCCGTTTTACCTGTCCTTCAGGTAAGGGAAGTTGCAGGCAGCCCTGGGTCTTCCAGGAGCCCAGCACAAGGAACAAAATGTATGGGAATCAGTGCAAGGAAATCCCATCCAGGTTTGCATTCAGGCGTCCACTTATGTCCCAGCCTTCCAGGTGACCTCTGGCCATCATGGCTGACGTACCTGCTCCCACCCTGGGAACATCATCCTGTGTTTGCTTCTAAGAGTTTTATAGTTTTAAGACGTATTTAGGTCTTTGATCCATTATGAGTTAATTTTTTATATGGTGTGAAGTAAAGGTCCAACTTCATCCTTTTACATGTGGATCTTGTGGTAGGTACTTTAATTACCCAGTTTACAGATGAAAACACAGAGGCTGAGGAGGGGTAAATGACTTGTCCAGTGTCACATGGCCACTGGAAGGTGAAACTGGAAATCAATATCAAGTCCCAAACTGGTCCCCTTTCCCTTATACCCAAATGCCCTCTATGACACCCCTTTATTAGTTTGTGAGCAGGGAGTATGGAAAGCACAGACCTCAGAAATAAGGCACACATTTTAATCTGTCTCTGGGCAAGTTCATCCTCATCTCTGAGCCTCAGTTTCGTTTTCTGTACAGTGAGTTGCTGATTGCTGAGGGTCTTTCCTGCTCAGAGCCCCAAGAGCCTCAGGCTCCATTGTCCTCATTTCTCCTCTCAGGAGGTGCAGTGGGAACCCTCACAGGCAGAGCTGCTTTTCTGGCAGGAGTTCCCATCCTGGGCCTCAGCCAGCCTCTGGAAGACATTCTCAGCATCCCCTGGAAGACACCTGCAGCCCCACAGGAAAGCCTCAGAGCTGAGGAAAATGCAAGCAAAAAAAATGCTAACGTGAGCAGGGCTTTCTCTACCTGCTGACAGTTTTCTTCATAAGTGTTACAATGAAGCTATTTGAGAACCAGCTTGCAAAGCCCCTCGCTCTAACTATCCCTCTCACACCCTCCCTGAACCAGAAACAACGCAGCACCTCCTTGGATGCCCAGCACCAGGGCCTAACCCACAGTGGATGCGCCGTACACAGACGCATGAATGAATGAACAGATGAAGATGACTCCACACACTTTGTCTCCCCTGACTGCCTTAGACCAGGGCCTGGCAAACTTTTCTAAAAACGCCAGATGGTGAATATGTTTGGCTTCGCAGGCTGTGTGGTCTCTGTCGCCAGTAGTCCTCAGCTCTGCTGTGGTAGCACAAAGACAGCCACAGACATGCAGAAGTGGGTGGGGATGGCTGTGTTCCAGTAAAACTTTAGGCACAACGAAATGTGAATTTTACACAATTTTCTTGAGATACAAAATATTCTTCTTCTTTGGACTTTTTTCTACTATTAAAAATGTAAAACCTATTTTATATCCTAGCTTGCAGGTCATATAAACAGATGGTGGGTTGCATTTGACTTAGACTTCTGCCTTTTGTTTTTCATTTTAAATACTTTTTTCTTAGCACAGAAGCAATATATATTCATTATAGAATAATTAGAAATTAGTGACATGCAGATAAAGTAAAATTATAATCATCCACAATTTCAACATAAAGAGGGAACTACTTCTGGGCATTTATGTTTTCAGCCTATCTGTCTATCATCTATCATCTTTTGGTGCTGTCCAGTGTGATAGCCACTAGCCATGTGTGACTATTTAACTTAAAACTAAAATTAGGGAATTCCCGGGCGGTCCAGTGGTTAGGATGCATGCTTTCACTGCCGAGGGCCCAGGTTTGATCCCTGGTTGGGGAAACTAAGATCCCACAAGTCGTGCGGCACAGCCTAAATTAATAAATAATAAAATTAGATAATATTTTAAAATTCAGTTTCTCATTCAACTAGTGACACGTCAAGTGTTCCGTACCTACCTATGGCTGGTGGCTACCATATTGAACAGCACAGATAAGAACATTTCCACCATCACAGAAAGTTCTATTGGATAGCACTGATTTATCTGTATCTATTTATATAAATTTACCAAAAATAGAACAATACCAAATAAACTTTTTAGGTGAATATCTTTTACTCACTTAATACTTTGAATCAACCATTCAACATCCAATACTATGTTTTATTCAATTCCATACCATTCAATATTCAACACCTATGCTTTATTGGAGGCATTCAGTATCATGTAACAGATGTCCCTTCCGAGTCCCTGTTGTACATTTAAGTTGTTTCCAGTTTTTTGCTACAAGAAACAAAGTGACAGTAAATCACTTTATCACTAAACTTATGCATCATTCATTGTTTTAGGATAAATTCATAGAGGTTTAACTGCTAGTTCAAAGGGTAAGCTCATTTTTAAGATTTTTTTAAATAGGAGTACTCAGTTTCTTTCCAGAAAGGCTTTGAACATTGATACTCCCAACAGCAATTTATGAAATTGTCCACTACCTTGAAACCTCCACAAATAATGGTAATTATAATAAAAACGAGGCCATTTTTGTAGATGAAATTTTCCATCTCTTTAATTTGCCTTTCTCTGACAAACTTTATTTCCTCCCATATTTACTGATCATTTTATTTCTTTGAGTGTGTCTTGGGCAATAAAAGGGATTACCTGTGTGGCTTAGGTTTTAAGGAAAAATTGCTCGATTTATACCCCAGGCCTCATAAAGTTCTGCAAGGTGAGAGGATTAACATACCAAAGAGACTGGCAAAGCTCAGTTTTAGTAGAACTGTAGATCAATTATACTTTGTCTATTCCTTCGTATTACTCTTATTATTTCTTTTGGTGCCTACAGTCACAGACCACACTAGGGGTCAGGTGGTTTGTTTGAGTTGTTTTTTTTTTAATATTTATTTATTTGGTTGCATGAGGTCTTAGTTGTGGCAGGTGGGCTCCTTAGTTGAAGTATGCATGTGGAATCTAGTTCCCTGACTAGGTATCGAACCCAGGCCCCTCGCATTAGGAGCGTGGAGTCTTATCCACTGCACCACCAGGGAAGTCCCTGTTTGGCGGTTTTAAAATGTATTTGTTTGCTTTATATTTATCTTAATTCCTAGGACTATAGTCCTGCTCACCTAATCAGAGATAGGGCAGCCTGGATTCATGGAAGGCAGGAAGGAAGGACCTCAGGGTTTTGCAAGATTCCAGCAGACTAAGGAAATAGTTACCTGATCATGCTGAGTGGGAAAACCCAAGCTGTATTCTTCCTTGGCCTTTTAAGTTCTGGAATCCCCATTCATCCATTCATTATGAGCACTTGGTCATCTCATGTTGTTCTGATGGGTAGTTTCTTGTGTTTTGATTTTACCATTGAATGAACGCACCCTCTTTCTAAATACCTTTAGAAAGCTACCGGGCTATCAGTCATTCACACTTTAGTATTAACTAGTTTTCATACAGCATTTTAATTTTTATAAAAGCACCTTTATCACATCTACCACCTCCCTCATGCCCATGAAGGAGGTACTATCACAGCTGTCTCCACTTACTATTGAGGAAATTGAGTATCAGAGGGGCGGAGTGACCTGCCCTAGATCGTGCAGAATGAACCATGGACTCCTAGTCCAGTGATCTTTGCATTGACCCCAGGATGCACTAGCTATTCGTCTTCCGGAGTCGATGGGCTAGGAGGTGTTAAGTGAATGGCAGCTCTTAGGGCAGAGAATGAGAGGGCCCTGAGCACCTGCAAGGGTGGGGGGGAGCACGTGAGGCGGGGTGGGGTGGGGGGGTACGTGTAGGCAGGGGAGGGCCCGATGCTCTTTCCCCTCCCTTTCATACGGAACCTTGTCTGACTCCGAATCTAGGTTTCCAGAGCCCGGAATCCGGGCCGCAGGGTGCAGATGGGGCAGCTACACTAGCCCGCAGCCGCGAGGGTCCAGAAAATGGTCAGGGGGTGATTAAAGTCTAGGTGAAATCAAACTATAGAGCCACCCCGCTTTTAGAGACGGGCTCCCCACCCCTCCATCAGATAGGCTTGGTGGGGGCTCCTCGCGGCAGCCGCCACAGTCCGGACCCTCGCTCCCGGCCCTCGCAGTCCCTCCTCCAGGCCCCCAGTTCTTCCGCCCCCGGAGGCCGGACTGTGCCCCCGTCCCTCCTTCCCCCTCCCTCCCGGGGGCGGTGGCCCGTGGCGGACGCGCTGATTGGCGGCGGTGCGAGCGAGGGCCGGAACCGGCAGCGCTGATTGGCCAGAGCCTCTCGGCGGAGCCACGGAGCCCGGCGAGTCGCTGGGGGAAGCTGGGCAGAGACCGGGAGGAACCGGAGCTCAGGGCGCGGATCCCTCAAGTCGGTGCCTGGCAGGTCGGAGTCCGAACGTTGAAGCAGGGGCCTGGAGGTAAGGACCTGGCGCCGGGTCGCGTGAGACGAGCCCTTCCGCGGGAGCTGAGACGGAATCCTTCGGCCCTGCCCCAGGGAGCAAAAACGGGGCATCTTCTCACAGAGACGGAGCCCTCATCTTCCCGAGACGCGGGTCTTCCCCCCCCCCCGAAAAGAGAGGGTCTCTCACCTCCCAGAGAGCAAAATAGTTTACTTTTCCCTTCAGAAATGGGCCTTTCCTTCCTGGCCCCCGGCTCTAGAGATAGGATTCCTCTTCCTACTTTACCCCTTGGAATGGAACGTGCCCCCTCAAAGTGGGTTCCAGCCTCCCCAGGTATCTAGGGCCCCTTGATCTCTTTGGAGACCCATGCCCCTTCCCCTTCCCTAAAAAACTAAGTTTGGATTCTTCTCCCCACCCAGCCTTCTCAGCTCATAGATAACAGTGTGTTTCCTCCAGGAGGGGAAATAAGCCCCTCCCTAAGAGAAGGATATCCCTCTCCAGAGATTCTGCATGTCACCCTCAAACGCGATACAGACCTCCCTGGGCCCCCCAACTCAGAAACTGGACTCTGCGATTTGCCTTCAGAGGTGGATGATTACCTACCTCCTCCCACCCCCCCATCCGTAAGAGAGAGACGACGGTTGGTTGTCTCAGACACCTCCACACTGAAGGCATTTGGGGGATTTCCCCTCTTTCTCCAGTCAAGATGTAACAGAAGGGGTTTTCATACTCAGAAACAGGGCCAGGGTCTGGTCACCAGTCTGGAACAGTCACCCACCTCAATCCACCCCTCTGTAACCCTTTTACACAAACCCCATCCAACTAACACCCCCCCGCCCCCATCCACCAGTCCCATCCTTCCCACCTAATTCCATCTCACCTTTCCTCACCCACCCTGGCCAGAGGTAAGGCCAGAGGATGAGGTTTAGTAAGACTGAAACTCTTAAAGCTGGGATCCTGAGCCTAGAGATCATTCCAGGAGCCTCCAAACTGCCAACAGAGATGGGCTCTGAGGCAGCAGGACCAGCAGGGACCACCCCCCGCCAACACACACACACACACACACACACACACACACACACACACACACACACACACACAAAGGACTGTGTTCAGAATATCCTCCCCTGAGGCAGGCCAACCCCTCTTCTAGAGAAGAGGGTGTCAGTGCATACAGAAGGGCCCCAATTTGCTCCCTGGGGCTGCCCCTCCCCCAGCTCCTGTGGGCATTGCCTGGTGGAATTCCCTAGGCCCTTGGCCAGGGGAGATGCTGCAGGAACCATCCGTTGGGCTGGCTTCAGTGAAGCTGGACTAAGGGGCAGGATGTTGGTGACCTGAGCGGGGCTGGGCACCGCTGTAATCTGGCAGGCCAGGATGGGGGCGGGAGGCAGGGGAGAGAAAGGCAAGGAGCTTTGCTTTGCTCTTTGGAGTTCACCCTAGAGGTGGAGGAGGAGAAGCGTGTGTCCTGGACGCCCAAAGAGGTCAGCCCTGGAGAGAGAAAAATGGCCCAGTCGGGAGTCCTTAGACCTCCCAGGGACTCCAGATCAAAGATCTTGCTCCTTCATTTGACAGTTGAGCAAAGAGAGGCACGAGGAGGGGAAGAGACTTGCTTAAGGTCACCTAGCCAGTGGGTAGTGAAGCTGGTCACAGCCTCTCCGGGACTCCTGGGCTAGCGGGGTCCTGGACACTACCTCTTGCCCTCATATTTAGAACCGGGACTTCTGGGCACTGTGGTCCCCACTTACCAGAGGTGGTACAGAGGCTCTGCCAATGTCACGCAGCTAGGAGCAGACAGAGCTGGAACCCAGCGCCGTCCCCCAACAAGCCACCTTGTAGATCCATTCCCAGGGCTTTGCACTTCACCACCCAGCCCTTGGGATCTTTGTATTGAGCCCGCTGCCCAATCTAGGCTTGCCAGAATACAAATGCACTCGGGATAGCAGATGAGATCAGTTGCAACAGTCTGGAGCCGACGCTGCTGCAGGAATATCTGCTGCAGGTGAGGCTTGCTCCAGGCACTTTGGGCAGAGCTCCCCCCGAGACCTGGAAGTCACGGCCCCTCCCTCCAGGGCCCCCCGCCTCGATCCCTGCCTTTTCCCTCCGGCCCCGAGTTCCCTGCCGCAATGTCGCACCCCAGCTTAGAGCCCGCTCCTTTTCCTGAGGCCTTGGATGCCCACCAGCCCACTGGGTCAACAGCAACCAGGTCCCTACAAATGGGAGGGTCTTGAGGCAGAAACTCCCCCTGCCTCCAGCGAAGGGGTTGGCTATTGTGTTCCAGTTTAGAGCAGGGATCCAAGTCCAAGGTGCCGAGGTGAAAGTTCAGAGTATGAGGGAGAACTGTAGCGCATGGGGGTTGAGAGATGGGTCTCTGAACCCCTCTTATCAGGGTCTAGAGCCCAAATCTGCTACTTAGTATGTTTCTTGGAGGAATTATTAAATTCTCTGTGACTCAGTTCCCTCAATGTCCTTATCAGGGTAAAATGAGCTAATCTTTGTAAAGTGCATGGCACAGGGCAAGTGGGCAGAAGCAGTGATTATGATTACAAGTCATAAAACCTCTAAACCTGGGTAGGGAGGTTGTGCTTTTAGGTAAAACTTATGACTCACTGTGTAGATAATCTGTCAGGGGTAAAGGCAGCGAACAGTCAGCCCCTGTTTGGAGACAAGGGTGATGTCTTCCCAGAGAGACCGTACAGTATTTGGAATGCACCGCAGACCCTAAAGTCAGATGGAGCCGGGAGTCTACTCCCATTACTGCTGACGGGGGACCTTGGGCAGGTCATCCACCTCTCTGAGCCTCAGTTTCCTTATCTTTGAATTGGGTTTGTTGGGGGGTAGGCATCAGGTAAGAGAGAGGTCTAGAGCAGGGTTTCTTATCCTCAGCAGTGTTGCCGTTTGGGGCCGGATCATTCTTTGTTGCGGGGGGCAGGGGGCTGTCTTGTGCACTGTAGGATGTCTAGCAGCATCCCTACCCTCTACCCAGTAAAGCCACTTGCAACCATTTCCATTTATGACAACTAAAATCATCTCCAAGCATTGTCAGATGTCCTCTGGAGGGGGGCGGCAAAATTCTCCCCCCTTGAGAACTGCTGATCTAATACAGGTGCCCCACTCATAGTGGATGATTGACATAAGAGAGCATCCTTCTTGTTCAGGTTCCTCGTTCTGGTTTGTGCGTCATGGAAGCGGTGTGTTCACCTGCTGAGCCTCCCGATATTGAGGGCAGTATTAACCCCTCACGTTTCAGCAGGAAAGTCTGGAGCACCTCCATGTATATTACTGTAGGTTTCCCATTTTACAGGTGAGCAAACGGAGGCCCACAGAAGTGAAAGGACTCTTCTAAAGGCATTACCCCCTTCCCTGCTAGAAGTCGAAGAAACATCCATGCAAGAAACAGTTTTAGAAATCACTTAGTTCTGGGGCCTTCTCAGATCCTTCGGCAGTCTCTTTCAGAATTTAAACTGCGTGCCCTTGGGCCCGGCCATCCCACTTCTAAGAATCTCCTGTAGAAATGCTCACACAAGCACACAGTAGAATGCAGGAATGTTCGCCTCAGGGCTTGGCAATCCAAGATGGGAAGGGGTTCCATTACATGGGAATATAAGCCGTCTTTTTAGAAGAATGGGGGAGAGCTACATTCCTGACCTGGAAAGACATGATTTAGTGAAAACACTAAAGTTACAGCATCAGTATATACAGTATTTTAGTAAGTATATGTAAATACATACAGGGAAGCAAGGAGCATGAAATGGGCCTGTGTGTCTGTGTATATACCTATACATATATATGTAAATGAGTCTATCCAGGGGGGAGGAGAAGGAAGGGAATCCTCTAGCCAGCTTCCTGTGCATTACAGATGAGCCAAGCACAGTCCCCGGAGGTTGAGGCTTGCTCAGGGTCCCTCAGCCAGGAAGGATGGCAGGGGGACTGTAGCCCGAGTTCTACAGCCCAGGCTGGGGCTCTTTCAGCTGCCTGGCCCCCAGGTCAGTGTGGCGGGCGGGGTCTGAGGACTGGACATTCCTGCATACCCTGGTCCCTCTCTCCTGGGAAGTGGTCAGGCCAGAAGCTGCCAGTGGCTGAAACTCAGGCCTTTGAGCTTCCTAAGAGTTCTGGGGCCAGGAGACAGGAATCTGAGGCCTCATGTCCACAGGCCGAGCCTCTGCCCTGGCCACAGCGGATTCTTTCTACCAGCATCCCAATGGGTCTTGAGGTCACACTGACCGGAGAGAGGGAGGAAGGAAGGAAGGAAGGAAGGAAGGAAGGAAGGAAGGAAGAAGGAAGGAAGGAAGGAAGGAAGGAAGGAAGAGGGAGGGAGGGAGGCAATGGTAGAACCTACCTCTGGGTTACTCTGAGGATTAGCTGAAACCCTGTTCAAACACCTGGTACGTGGTCCCCCTTAAGTAATGTGAGTGCTGGCTCTCTCCATCTCTGTCTGCTTGCCAGCCCCCCTTGCCAGGATGCAGGGGAAAAAAGCCTCGTGGGAGCCTGAGGGCTTCAAGAACGCCCAGGCTGAATCACCAACCCCCCTCCCTCCACTGCATCCCTGCAGAAAGTCCGGGAGGGGTTTCTAAAGGTGTCTGCACTCCTCCCTCTCCCTTGTGTCTGACTAGCCCAGGCATCTCAGGCATTAAATTGTCTTACCCATCCCCGGAATGGCATAGCGTGATATGGCCTCTAGTCATACATTCTTTCCATAGTGGGCTCGACTCCCCAAGGGCAAATTGCCCTCCTTCTTCAAAAGCTCTCTCCCTGACCCTCCCTGGCCCCAGCCTGGAGATCGATTTTTCCTCGGAACTCCCAGCACTTAAATCTGAGGCCTCCTTGGGTCCATGACTGTTTGCTGTCTTTTCTCCCCTTCTGTATCCCTGGGGAGTAGAGATCATACAGTCAGGTCTCATTCCCTTCTGTCCCAAGTACAGAGCACCTTTCCTGGCACACAGTAGAGACTGGACGAGCATTTATTGTGCAATACATATAGCATAAAATTTGCCACTTTAATCATTTTAAAGTGTACACTTCAGTGACATTAAGTACATTCACAGTGTTGTGCATCTCTCACCACTCTCTAGTTCCAGAACTCCTTTATCACCTCGAAAGGAACCCTTGTCACTCCCTTCCCCCAGCCCCTGGCAACCACTAATCTCTTTTTTGATTCAATAGATTTGTCTATTCTGAATATTTCATATAAATGGCATCATCCAATATGTGGCCTGTTGGGTCTGGCTTCTCCACGTTGTAGCACGTATCAGTACTTCGTTCCTTTTTATGGCTAAATAATATTCTGTTGCATGGATATACCACAGTTTGTTTATCCATCTGTCAGTTGATGGACATTTGGGTTTCCAACTTTTGACAGTTGTAAATGCTGCAGCTCTGGGCATGTATGTACAGCTTTCGGTTCACAGATCTGTTTTCAGTTCTTTGGGAAGTGGAACTGCTGGGTCATAGTAATTTTTTGCTTAACCTTTTGAGGAAATGCCAGACTACACCATTTTACATTCCCACCAGCAATGTGTGAGGGTTCCAATTTTTCCACATTTTTATCAACACGTTATTTTCTGATGACTGTTATTACAATGTATTATTGTCATCCTAGTGGATGTGAAGGGGTGTCTCATTGTGGTTTTGATTTGCGTTTCTCTGATGATTAGTGACGCTAAGCATCTTTTCATGTGCTGGTTGGCCATGTGTATGTCTTCTTTGGAGAAAGGTTCATTCAAGTCCTTTGCCCATTTTTGAATTGGGTCGTTTGTCTTCTTGTTGCTGTTGTAAGACTTCTTTATATACCTACGTATATCTTTGTGTTGCCATTTCTTCTTGCATTTAAACATTTGCTCAGCTCCTGGGGGTCACGCACTGTCTTGTGACCTCGGGATGTCAAGGTGACTACACTATAGTTCCTGCCCACAAGGGGCTCCCAGTTTATTTATTTATTTTTATTAATTTTTGTTGGAGTATAGTTACTTTGTGTTAGTTTCTACTGTACAGCAAAGTGAATCCGCTATACATATACATATATCCCCTCTTTTTGGGATTTCCTTCCCGTTTAGGTCACAAGGGGCTCCCAGTTTAGAGCAAAGTTTCTTGACAGCACTAGTGCCATTGCTGGGGTGCGTTTGGGGGTGCTGTCCCTGCACTATAGGATGTTTAGCAGTATTTCTGGGTTTTACTCCACTTGGTGACAGTCGCATACTTCCCCCCAAGCTGTCACAACCAAAAATGTCTCCAGACATTGCCAAATGTCCCCTGGGGGGCCACTTGTCCCCTGGCTGAGAATCATTGGTTTAGAGGCTTAGACAGTTGTGTGTATCTACAACTTCAGTCATATGTCTTGTGCCTAACAGGGTACATAGTGGGCATTCAGGACTTATTTGTTGGATGTTGGATGGGGGGATGGATGGATGGATGGATGGATGAAATAATGAATGCAATTTACAGGGTTTGGACATGTGCCTGAAACTCTAATATGTGAAACAAAACACTCTTCTTCCGACTGGAATATTCTACCCCTTTCTGCCTAGCGCAATGGTTCTCACACTTGAGCATCAGAATCCCCTGGAGGGTGTGTTAAAACAAAGATTGATGGGCCCCACCACCAGAATTGCGGTCCCACCACCAGAATTACGTTGAATCGCTGCCCCCCAGAATGCTCCCAACCCAGTTTCCATGTCCCTTGGGAAGCCTGCACCAGACTCCTCCCACCTCCGCCAGCCTGTCCATCCTCAGAGGTCTCACAGCCTTAACTGCCAGCATCTCCCACTTGGGTGCTAACATTTACTGCTTTGGACGGTCAGCAACATGCTGGACATCTGTCGCTCAGCCACTGCATTGAGAATTCCTTCAAAGCTGGAACCCACCATGTCCTAGCACCCCTAGAACCCTGCTACGCAAGTGTGGTCCAGTGCCCAGCAGCATGACATCACTGGGGAACTGGTTAGAAATTCAGGCTCTTGGGACCCCCTCAGGCCTACAAAATGCAGTCTGCATTTTAACACCATCCTGGTGGGATGGGGGGTTCATGTGCACATTCACGTAGTTTGGGAAGCCTGTCCTAGGCCGTCTCTACAACCCTCACAACTCAGAGCTAATCCCTTGCAACTTCGCTGATGTGTTATATTGACAGCATCTGTTACACTGTACATGGTGTCTGGGCTGGAACATCATTAGCGCGTTACTGGCCATTCATCTCTTTGCCTGATGTATTTTGTCTCTTGGAATGGCTAAACTGACCTTGCTTTACCCCCTGGAAAACCGGAGGGGCAGCGTCTCGCTCAAGATCAAATGAAGACCGTGAGGCAGAACAGAGAGACGGCCATCCATTCCTTAGCGGAGAGCAGTTGAAGCACCATGGTGGTGACACATGAAAATATGGGGTGGGAGGGTAGCATTCTGAGGCTACTAGGTTTGCTTTTCAAACGTGGAGAGCTGGGAGATGATTCAAAAGTAGGCCAAAAACAGGGGCTGAAGTGCTATCTTGCCATTTATTCAACAAATATTTATTGAGTACTTCGTAGATGCCAGACATCGGCATCACGTGTGTGGTATTAACAAGGAATACAAGGTCTCCCTCTTAGTGGCTTCTGTCTAGGTGGGCAGTCTAGCCATCTGCATTCATTCATTCCTGTGAGCGTGCCCATTTATTGCACAACTTCCGTGTTTCCTGACAGAACTAGTGGTGTGTGTGTGTGCGCGTGCGTGTGTGTGCGTGTGCATGTGTGTGCATGGTGAGGGAGAGATGAACACCCAGCTACTACACCAGAGGATCTTCTAGGCTAGCTGTCAGGGGACAGGCCTATAAACAACGATTCAGAGAGATGAGTGCCAGGTGTGTGTGTGGGAGCGGTTAGTGGTCAGAGCTCAGAGAAGGAAGAGGTTCCCTGTCCCTGGGGATGCTGGGAAGGAAATTTCAGGAGGAAAAGTCAGAAAAGCCAGGAAAGATATTCTCAACAGATAGAACATGAACAGGGGCTCAGAGACTTCATGGAAAACTGTCAAAAGAAAATCTTCAGGGAAAAGGTGCCGGGGGCGGGGAGGGGGGAATAAAATCATGGTTCCAAATACAGATGCAAAAACAAACACTTGTCAGTGATTTTAGTAAGCTCATTCAATGAGAGAACCAAGCAGATGTTGGAACTGGTTCAAAGGAAAAGTCAAATAAAGCACAATTGTCTACCGAGTCAAGGAATGCTTAAATGCATTACAAATGGAGACAAAATAAAATGGTTGGACAAGACGGAATTGGCTTCTCTATCAGATTCCTACAACTTACAAAGAGTTGAAAAAAATAGCTCGAAGATAATGAACAGGGCTAGAACCAGATATCTTAAAAGTTTGTGTTGTATGCAAACGATGCATAGTTTTCCATGGAGATGCAATTTTTTTTTCTATAAAACCAATGTTCAGAGGATGGGGGAGGCCTATGGCGGAGCCCGCCCAGGGTGGATGGGCAAGGAGAGGGAAGCTGCAGGGGGGCCAGATCATGGACAGCCTGGTGACCCTAGGTAATGAGTTCAGACTTGACCTAGAGACCCCTGGGGAACCTGGAAGGGTTTTAAACAAGGAGGTGACCTGATTTGATTAGCACTTGAGCAATATCCTTCTGGAAGATTCGTGGAGAGTGGACTGGTTGTAGAAGGAGCAGACAGAGAAGCCTGTTAAAAGATGAGGTGGGGGGGGCTTCACGCAGAGTAGGGCTCGGCAAATATTTTCTTTAAAGTGCAGGTAGTAAATATTTGAGGCTTTGTGGGCCACACAGTTACGATCGCAACTGCTCAAACTGTACCGTGAAATGTAAGTGAATGGACGAATCTGTGTGCTAATAAAACTTTATCTACAAAAACAGGCTGGGGGGCCAGATGCCCCCCCACCACAGTTTGTCAACCCCTCATCTAGAGCAGCGTTGGAGAGGCTAGAGCTGTCCATGGTTTTGACAGGCCTCCTGCATCCCTTCCTCGAGATGTTTAGAGGCCATTGGCAGCTGTTGGTGGGAGTCCAGGGACACTGCTCCCCTCCCTTTGAGTGTGGGTTCCCTGAGGGAATCAGACAATCCCTGGGGCGGATCACTGGCCTTCTAGCAAAAGCTTTCAGGACCTCGAAGCTCCTTCAGGGCAAGATTGGCCAAACAGCCTCTTAAAGCAGCCAAAAGAGCAAGCCGTCACCTCAGCAGGGCTTTCCTGCGTAAGATCAGAGTCTGCCTCCCCTCTTTGCCCAGAGCTGTAAATAGCTCTCTGCTGGCTTTGCAAGTGCCATTCTGGGGACAGGCTGGAAATGAGCACACCAAGGAGCATTTGTGCAGATTACTGCCTGCATGCGAATTTGCATGCTTGGCATCCTGCCCCAGCCCTAAGTGCACAGTCCTCCCAGGGGCTGAAAGCAAGACTCAAAGAAGAGCCACACACAGAAGAGCATGGACGTTCTGACCTGGGGACAGCGTCCAGGAGCGATCCAGAGTTGGGCTGCCAGGGTAATGATAAGCTAGAGGGACAAGAGGAAACATTCAGAGGACCCTGGACGGAGTTTCAACTCAGGCTCTGCCCATCCGAACGCAATGTCCCATAAACAGTGGCAACTCATATTTGCTGAGAATTTGGTGGGTGCTAGGGCTATTCTGAGGGTTTTATGTGTATTTTGTTCGTCCCATTGCTCACAACAACCTAAGGAGGAAAGACTGGTCAGGTTACAGAGGTAGGAAATGGAGGCTCAGAATGGATGACTGACTCCCGGGCTCTCATAGTAAAAGCAGCAAGTCTAGAGAGAAACCCAGGCTTACAGACCCCGACCCCTGCTGTCTAACACTAAGCCACACGGATGCCTCTGGGTATGCCCACTGCTCTTGCTGGCCTCAGTTTACTCATCCATCAATAGGAATAATAATGTCTTATCCCTTGATGATCACAGCAGAGTTTGGGAGGACCAGCTGCCACAGCAAATGAGAAAGCATGGTTCGAAAGTCAAAAATGCTGAATAAAACTGGTGGTGGGTGGAGAAAGCCCAAAGCACTTCCAGCAGCAGCCGCCCACCAGCAACTCGGATCATTTGCGTAATTGATAGATTCGACCCTGTGCAACCCCTCAATGTCCTGCTGTGGGCTTGGGGTGGGGTCTGTTTCTTAGACCCTCCTATGGGGTCAAGGAAGAAGTCCTGTATTTGGAAAGCAGCTGTGTTGCTGGCCCCCTGAGCGCCCTGGAGGTTGTGACTTCTGGGTCTCAGTTTGTTCATCTGTAAAATGGCAACAATACTGCCCTTTGAAACAGCGTATGGGTGGTTATTAGATTGGATGATAAGGGTGAGTGGTTGAATGCTTTCTACCTGCCAGGCACTGGGCTCTATTTGGATTATCACATTTAATGCTCCCAATAATTCAGATGGGGTTGACCTTTCTGTGGACATGGAAACAGAATCAGAGAGTTTTAAGTTTCTTGGCCAAGTTCACAGAGGTAGGAAGGGCCAGAAACTGGACATGTGAGACATAATTCAGTCCATAGCAAGACTACTATAAATTGTGTTGCCATGAACATTCTAGAACAAAGTGTTTTAGACTCCACCAGCAGTGTGTATGAGGGTTCCACTTCCTCCATACCCTTTCCAGCTCCAGCACCTCTACTTGCTATTATATTTTAGCCATTCCAGGGGGTGTGTAGTTGTGGGGGGTTTTTTTGTTTGTTTGTTTTATTTTTGGCTTCATTGGGTCTTCGTTGCTGCGCACGGGCTTTCTCTAGTTGCGGCGAGTGGGGGCTACTCTTCGTTGCAGTGCGCAGGCTTCTCATTGCAGTGGCTTCTCTTGTTGCATGCAGAGCACGGGCTCTACGCACGCGGGCTCAGTAGTTGTGGCTCGCGGGCTCTAGAACACAGGCTCAGTAGTTGTGGAGCATTGGCTTAGTTGCTTCGCGACATGTGGGATCTTCCTGGACCAGGACTCGAACCCGTGTCCCCTGCTAACCACTGTGCCACCAGGGAAGCCCCTGTAGTTGTTTTAAAAATTTCTCTACTAACTGAATTCTATCACCTTTTCTGTATGTCTGTTGACCATTTGAAGTTTCTATTTCATGAAGTGCCTGTTAAGATCTCTTGTCCATTTTTCTTTCTTTCTTTCTTTTTTTTTTTTTTGCGGTACGCAGGCCTCTCACTTTTGTGGCCTCTCCCGTTGCGGAGCACAGGCTCCGGACGCGCAGGCTCAGCGGCCATGGCTCACGGGCCCAGCCGCTCCGCGGCATGTGGGATCTTCCCGGACCGGGGCACGAACCCGTGTTCCCTGCATTGGCAGGCGGACTCTCAACCACTGCGCCACCAGGGAAGCCCTCTTGTCTATTTTCTTTTTCTTATAGCTTTGTAGGAGTTGTTTAATCATACTGGGTAGTGATCCCTTTGCCAGTTATATGTTATTCTACTTTGTGGCGTGACTTTAGTTTTCAATGGTGACTTTCGGTTATTGGAATTTTTAATTTTTACATATTTCATATTCATCTTTTTTCATGGTTGAGGCTTTTTGTGTTCCATTTAAGAAATTTAAAGTCATTCATATTGCCCCCTCAATTTTCTAGTAGCTTTCACATTTTGCGTTTCATATTTATCTCTATAGTCTGCCTGGGGTTGACTTTTAGGTATCGAATGAGGCAGGATCATGATAAATTTTTCTTTCCATATGGATAATCCCATTGACCCAATATCACTGACTCTTTATAGGAAATCAAGCATTCATATAAGTGTAAGTCTGTTTTTCTGTTCTCTATTTCATTTGTGAAGTGTGTTTCTTTGCCCCACGCCACATTGTCTTAACCACTGTAGCCTTAGAATATGATGGAACATTCCAGATTGCCTCTAAAGAGGCTGAACCAATCAACACTTTTACTAACAATTCAATAACGGTATAATTTATGGATGTATGATCCTAAGCATAGGCACAGCTTAAAGAAGTTTACAGTTTTATAAGTGACCAGACATGACCCAAATAATTATACAACAGAGGTGTCCTGTAAATGGGGTGCCACAAAGAGGGAGGTATGTGGGGCTGAGTGTGCATGGGTGGGCAGGGGCTTGGGGGAGGTTTGATCTGGTGGGAGAGAGATCAGGGAAGGCTTCCCAGAGGAGGTGTGTCATGAATCAAAATTGAGGGTTAGTAGGAATTAAGAAATCAGAAACAAGGGAAAAGCATTGGAGGCAGTGGGAACAGCAACTGCAAAGTTGCTCTGGCACAGAAACCTACACAGGATGGACACTAGATCCAAGTGGCAGAACCTAGAGAGAAGGGGAAGTTGCCGTACCTGAAGGTGGGAAAGGTCAGAGGATCCAGACCTCAAGGCTTTTGAACCACATTCAAGAGCTGGTTTTTATACCAAGAACAACTACCCTAAGAAAAGAACAGGAATCTTCCAGATTAAGGGCAGTTTCAAGCACCTTCTCAGTGCAGCTAGAGTTGCTTGTTTGCAGGAGAATCTGTGTGACAACCTCTGTAGTAACACATGGGTCCTATAGCCTCATCCCACAGTTCCTGGCACTGAGCGTCTGGGTTTTCCTGGAAGTGACAGTTTTACCTTGCAGGCAGCCCGAGTTCTGCCGGCAGCAGCATCTGCCCAGCTCCATATCAGGTCTGGAACCCTTCTCTCCCCAGCCTGGAGAGTGTATCCTGCCTGCTGGGCATTTGTGGGATGCCAGGCCCTGCGCCATGGACTTGAGCCATTCCTCTTCATTCATCATCATCTCTACTCATCACCCCACAGATGAGAAAACAGCAGCTCAGAGAGCTCAAGTCACTTGCCTAAGACCACACAGCTTCCAAGGGGCAAACATGACAGTTTTCAGCTCTCTATGAATTTTATTTTCTAAACTTGAATGGTACTTTTTTTTCCTTTTCGAAATAGTGGGTGAGATTCTTCAGGAATTTCACCTGCAGAGTTCCAACACTGAGTCTGGATTTTAAAATATCCCCAGATCTGTGCCCTGAACTGAACCGATGAATACCCAGGCCTAAGACCCCTCATTCTGCCCTTGGCACTGCTTTTTCAATTTGGTAGCCAGCATGGGGTTTTGGTTCTTTCTGCACTGAGTAGAATAATTGAGAAGGTTTTAATATGTCAAGATATATGTCTGCTGGGGTTTTACAGAACTGGGGGAGGGGGAGAGAGCTATATCTACACCAGCACTTAAAATCTCATCAAATGGGTCCGTCCCTGTTTCAGGATGGGAAATCCAGACAGGGCCGACAAGATTGATGATGTTTTCATGAATCTGGGCATCTATTGTGTTCCTTGTGGGTTTTCAAGGCAGGAATTTGCTGGCAAGAGAATGAAGCAGCCAGGAGCTTCAGAGAGGTCTCAGAGCCTGGAGAGATGGTATAGTTTTGGAACAAGGATTGGCTTTCCCCTCCACAGTGGGGTATGCTGGGGGGTGGGGGTGGGAACAGACTACGGATTTCCCTTATTCCCTCCCTTTGCAAGCCGCGCTCCCCGTATTGGCTGACACTTCTGTTTGCTGAGCACCTTCTCTGCACGGCAGTGTGCTGAGGGCTGCAATTACCCTCTCTTGGGACCCCATAACAACCCTGGGACGGGATTTCAGACCCATTTTACAGATGAGGAGCTATTAACAAAACTTGCAACAACTCCCAGAAACTGACTGCGGGAGTTGGGATTTGAACTGAGTCGCCTGACCTGCTGCATTAGTCTGTCAGTGGTCAGGAATCCCCTTGGGGCAGACATAGTTTTGATTGGCATTTCTCTGTTAATTAGCGATGTTGAGCATCTTTTCATGTGCCTGTTTAAGAGTAGGGCATTTCCAGTGGGGCAGTTGTGGCCCCACAGGGGACCTTTGGCAAGGTCTGAAAACATTTTGGGTTGTCACAGCTGGTGGATGGGATAGTACTGGCATTTAGTAGGCAGAGGCCAGGGACGCTGTTAACATCCTGCAGTGCACAGGACAGCCCCCAACCCACATACAGCAAAAAATTGGCTGGCTCAAAAAGTCAATAGTGCTGAGGCTGGGAGACCCTGCTTGAGAGCACGCCTTTTCCACCCCCTTTCGAAGGTTTTCTTGGGAAGTTTCTGTAAGGGGACGCCTCTCTCTCTGACACATTGTGCCTCGGGACTGGTTCTTACCGGGTCTCTGGGTGTTTCTTCTGCTAGGATGGCATGGCCTAGGCTCTGCATTGGAGTCAGTAAAATGCTTTAGATAACATCCAAGAAGGAGGCGGCAGCTGAACTCGTGATGTTCAGCTCAAGATGGGTTGTTGTTTCTTTTTGGCTGTACAGTGCGGCTTGTGGGATCTTAGTTCCCCGACCAGGGGTTGAACCCGGGCCTCCTCCTGCCGTGGAAGCGCCAAGCCCTAACCACTGGACCGCCAGGGAATTCCCACAATTTTAAAACCCACCATTCTGGATCCAGGGCATTTCCAGTACTGCCAGTTCACCCCTGTGTTGATAGGGGGTTAAGAGAAAAATCCCCCCATGGGGGCCTGAAACTCAGGACACTTGCCGTATTATATTCTTTTCCTTCTCGTGGGAACGCAGCACATGAATGCATTCGTGCCGAAGCTACTAAACACATGTGCCCGGGGTCACCGCACGTGTCCGGGTGAGATCCTGCGTGTTTATCCTGGGGGATGAGCAGCTGTGCAAACTCTCGCCTTTTGTGTGGGGTTTTGCTACGTTGCCCAACTGAACAGTGGAACACTTGGGCAAGTTAGTTAGCCTCTGTGCCTCTTCTGTAAAATGGGGTTAATAATCACATCTGATGAGGCATCAGACAGATTGCTTGTCTTCTCTGAGCCTTGTTTTTTCGCTCTGTTAAATGGGAGGGTTGGACAAGATCTCTGAGGTCTTTATCCAGCTCTGAAAGTTTTAAATTTGAGATGCCCAGTTGCCACTGCCACTTTGCTAAAAGAAGAGCTTCCGGTGGAATAGTGGACTTGGCCGTGACTGGTACACCCTGAAGGCTGAGCCATCCCTGGAGTAACTTTAGAAAGCTGGTCTCGGGTCAGGCACTCACAGGCAGAGAAGGAAAAGGAAACTCGGGGAGGCCACCTCATCCTGACAGAGTTCCAACTGGGGGCTTTCGGGGGTGAGTCCCCCAGAGCTCCATGCCCCCTTCCCCACACACACGCTGTGCATCCCCAACCTCCTTCCGGCTCCCCACGTATTTCCTCACATGAACACAAGGCCCAGTAGACGGTGTTCTGTGGGAGCTGCTGAGCCCGGGAGCCGAGCTGGTACCAGGAACACCGGCATCCAGCCTTGTCTGACCAGAGCCCATATCTCCGTGAGCTCTTTTTTCTGCATCTCTTCAGATCTGTGAAATGAAGAGTCCCAGGTTTGCTTGGGGATGTCCTTTGGAAAGAAGAATGGCATGTTGACGCCACATGGTTATTGGGGAAAGTTGCTGAGTCTACAAGACATCTCTGCACTTGAGTCGGCATTGGATGAGAGACAGGAGAACTCCTCAGAGATTTCTGTTAAAAGACCAGAATGAGAGGCAGATGGTTCATGGTGGCTGCGATAAGAGGCCGGTGACTTGGTGTACTTTTCATTTTCTGCAGGAGCCAAATGATGGTAGAGATTGCATTTCTCCGCACCTGTAGAATCGCCCCATAGCACCATGCTCGTGATTCTGCAGAAAAGCCAGGCAGCCAGACAGATATGGGTTCAAACCCCAACTGTCAACTTATTCGATACAAGAAGGGGGGTGAGTTTTACTTTACCTTCTGTGAATCTGTCTCCCCATCTGCAAAATGGCTCTGCCGTCTCATCACGAGATGTTTAAATGCATCAGTGATCAGAGAGGAGAGATAAAGCCTGACCCACAAAAGGGTGCTTCAGATTTCTTTGCCTTGGTTTTCTTATCCACTAAATGGGAAGACGTCTTCCATGTGATGGAGTGGTGTTTTGTCTCTAAACAAACAGCACTCGTGGTGACAGAGAGACACAGGGTAGTTACTGGTGACAACCAACCAGAGCAGTTTGCCCCAGGACACCCGTCATTCCTTGGACAGTGGACCCTGGGGAGTGGACAGTCCAACAGGGCACAGAATCTCAGAACCTGGGACCAGGAGGAATCTCTGAGCTGATCCAGTCTAACCGTGATGCTTGAAACTCCTCTCCTGCATCCTAGATGAGAAGACGCCCAGCCTGTGGAGTCGAACCCACTCCAACACGAGGAGCTTCCTTAGTTATTGGCCCGAAATCTGCCCGTCCTGGTTATTTCTCTCTCGTTTTGTGACTTACCCAAGACGGCAGCCATCGCACAAGGCACAGCCGGCACATGAACCCAGGTCTCCGTGCTCAGCTCGTGCCCATAGCCCCCATGTTATTCGGGATCCTATTGCGGCCTTCTGTTCTGCCCAGGTTTCTGGGCACACAGCAGGGCTGGTGTGACTGTGCAGGGGGACTCCCGGGGAGAAGGCTGCTCTCTACCTTGAGAACTCTTGGGAACTTTGGGAGTCAGCAATCTGACTGTGTCCCTGAGACCTGGTCAGCCCTTCTCATCTGCAAGTGCTGACCGGCTGATGGGACTGTCACAGGAGAGACGGGGGAGTGTTCCCAGCAGCCGGGTGCGCTGGGGGCAGACCTAAGGAACACTGGTCTTGGATGGCCTGTCCCAGCTGACCCAAGGCCACCTACTTCCCCAGGAGAAAGCTGCCTAGGTTGAGGAATCGTTTGTTCTCACTCTTTTTTTTTTTTTTTGGCCTCACAAAGCTGCAAGATCTCAGCTCCCCAGTCAGGGATCGAACCCTGGCCCTGGCAGTGAAAGCACTGAGTCCCAACCACTGGACCACCAGGGAATTCCCAATCATTTGTTGATTTTAGTTTTTCCTCCTACAAAGTCAGCATGCTGCCCCCATTCCCAGAGGTGTCCACATCCCAAGGACTTAGCAACATTCAACACATAAATTATATTTCATGTCCATGATGAAACAGAGGTGAAGAGGAGCTTGCATTCCGGGGCAGGGAGACGAATGCATCAATGAACAAATGGGAAACTGTGAAGGGCCTCAACGAACATAAAATTTGGCAAGGTGAAGTAGTGGAGTCTGGAAGGCCTCTCTGAAAGTGTGATTTCTGAGCTGTGGAACGTGCCACCCATTCAGAGACAGGGAAGTATGTTGGCCGGGGTTGGGGGGGGGCGGGGCTCTGTACAGGAAGTGCACGGCAGGACCCAGGTCCAGGGACTTTGAGGTTGTAATGAGAAGGTTGTGTTTTATTGTCTTTGCAATCAAACACCATTGGAAAAAAAAAAAAAGAAAAAAAAAACCCACCATTGGTAGGCTATTAACCAGGGAGTGACATTGGTCTGTTTTGGCTGCCCCATGGAATGTGGATTGAACAGGGCCCCAGGGAAAGCTGCTGTGGCTTGGAGGTGGCTTGGATTCGGGTGGAAACAGAGAGAGAGGATGTCCTGGAAATGTCTGGAATGATGTCAGGACCTGAGGGAGTGGCATCAGTGCCTGGGTTCAGATCCCAGCCCGAGTGATGAGCATACGAGCTTGAGCCTTCCTTTCCTCGTGTGTAAATTTTAAATGAGAGGAGCCGACGATTTGTGAATTGGAGGTGATGAGAACAGTGCCCATCTGTCATGACTGTCAGAAACATTCATTGAGAGGATGCTGTCGTAACAAAGTATCACAAACTGGGTGTCTTGAAACAACAGAAATTTATTCTCTCACGGTGCTGGAGGCCCGAAGTCCAAAATCAAGGTGTCAGCAGGGCCACGCTCCCTCTGGAGGCGCGAGGCCTCCAGCTCGGTCTGCCCGAGGGAGAATGGAAGCAGCTGAGTCCACAGCCGGGAGGTACCTTCAGTCCCCTCCCCCCAGGGCCCCTACAGGTGACCCCATCATGGTCTCTGAGCGAGGAGAGCCAAGAGGTAGGCAAAATGGGACAGTGTCCCAGATATATCTTCTCTCCCTAGAACCACCTGAGAAATGCGGTGTGCCCAGGTTTGAAGGAAACTGAGGTTCAAAGAGATGGCACTAAGCAGATATTGACTAGAAGAGCCAATATTTGAATTGCAGCATCGTGACATAGGGCTTGTGTACTTTCCTTCCGCCCTTCCTCACCAGGGCTCTCCCTCCATCACACTAGCTCCAAAAGTGCTGAGACGTGGACAGAGCCTCTCAAACTGAGTGTGGTTAATACAACAATTGATCATTCTCTCCCCCACTTCTGTGGGTTGGCTGGGCTCAGCTGGGTGGTTCTGGCTGTGGGTCTCTCATACAGTGGTGGGTCAGGTGCAGACGGGATGGGAGTCATCCCAAGACTTGACTGGGCTGGGTGTCCAAAGCACTACTTCTCTCCCAGGCCTGGCCCTGTGGTGCTTCTGGCCTTTCTCTGTGCACAGCTCTCAGCCTCCAGAACCTCTCCCTGTGACTTGGGCTTCTCATGCATGGCTCGGAAGTCTCAGAGAAGTCCGTTTGCTTCCATGGAGGCTGCTTCCAAGAGGTAGGAAGAGGCTCTGCCTGGAACTGGCACAGCATCACTTCCGCCATATTGTTTTGGTTTGTTTCCTGGAGGCTCCATTAAGATATAATTCACATGCCATACAATTCACACATTCATTTCACAATTCAATGAGTTTGGGAATATTACGTTATTAGTGTTTTTTAATTGTGGTAAAATATATATAATGTGAAATTTGACATTTTAGACAGCTTTAAAAGTACAATTCAGTGACATTAATTACATTCCCATTGCTGTGCAACCACCACCACTATCTAGTTCCAAAACCTTTTCATCCCCCCAAACAGAAACTCTGTAACCAATAAGCAATAATTCCCTTTTCTCTCCTCCCCCCAGCAACTGGTAACCTCTAATCAACTTTTTGTCTTTATGAATTTGCCTATTCTAGACATTTCAAATAAGTGGAATCATATACTATCTGTCCTTTACTTGACTCCTTTCACTGAGCATGATGTTTTCAAGGTTCATCCATGTCGTAGCATGTATGAGTACTTCATTCTTTTTTATGGCTGATTCCTATTCTGTTGTATAGATAGACCATATTTTCTTTATCCATTTATCTGTTGATGGACACTTGGGTTGTTTCCACTTTTTAACTACTATGAATAGTGCTGCTGTGAACACTGGTTTACAAGTATCTGTTTGAGTTGCTGCTTTCAGTTCTTTGGGGTATTTACCTAGGCGTGGAATCGCTGGGTCGTATGGTAATTCTCTGTGTACCTTTTGAAGAAACAGCCAAACTGTTCTCCCTAACGTGCCATACTGTTTTGGTCAAAGTAGCCACAGTAGCCTTTCCAGATTCAATAGGTTGTAGAGACAGACCCCTACCTCCTGAGGGGGGAGCAAGGTCACAGAGACAGGATGTGCAGGAGGGGAGACACTGCAGTAGCACCTTTGCAACAAGCAAACTGCTGCACGGACGGGGCATTGGTCAGTCCATTTATTCATTCCTTCAGTGAATATTTATTGATGTTGTCTGTGCCAGGTGCTGTGCCATGGTGCGGATACAGGGCATCCAGTGTGTGGTTCTTGCCATCTCAGAGCTTACAGTTACTTGGAGAGAGTCCTGAACTAAAATTATGCAATTGATTTTGGAGGAAGGGACCTGGGTTTTCTTGATATTCCTTTTCTCCTTCCTTTCACCCTTTTTTATGTTTTAAATTGTTATGATCATCTTTAAAAAATTTTTTTATTAGAGTATAATTGATTTACAAATCAGTACATGTGATTTACAGGTGTATGGCAAAGTGAATCAGTTATACATACACACATATCCACTCTTTTTTTAGATTCTTTTCCCATATAGGTCATTACAGAGTACTGAGTAGAGTTCCCTGTGCTATACAGAGGTCCTTATTAGTTATCTTCTCCTTCCTTTTACCTTTTTTAAAATGGATGAATAGCTTAATATGGCAAACTGCACTAACCTTAACATACGGCTCCATGAGTCTTCACCTATGTAAACACACACAGGACCAGCACCCAGATCACAATACGGACCATTCCCAGCCCCCAGAAAGTTCCCTCGTGCCCCTTCCCAGTTAATAACCCCCAGAGGGTTACCGCTGTTTGACATCTATCAGCAGAGATTAGCTTTGTCTGTTTTTGAACTTCATCTGAATGGGATCTGCAGGAGATGCCCTTTGGTGTCGGGCATCTCCCTCCTGCTTGTGAAACCCTGCAATTAATGCTTTAGTTAAAAGCTGCAGTAGGGCTGTGAGCGCGTGCAGTAGTGAGACAGAACCAAATCTGGGGAGAATCATATCAATACTGACAACAGAAAAGCTTGCCTTCTGTTATTTATTATGCTTGCATTGGCAAGCATAATAAATGCCTGCGAAGCATTTATTATGTGCCAAGCCCTGCATGAAATTATAATGGGGGCAGAAGTCAGAAGGCCACGGGCTCTGGGACAGTTCCCAACAGGGTTGGACTCCCACCTCTGCTGTTTATCATCGGGTGTGACTCTGGGCAGGTTCCTTAAATCTCTCTGTGCCTTCGTTTCCCCTTTTGTAAAATTAGAATGACCGTTGCTGTATCATGTCACATATCTCAGTGATCAAAATAGACACGAAGCTCTGTATTTAGGGAGCTCGAATCCTTATGGGGATGTGGGGAAGATAGACAGCTTTTTTTAAAATTGAAGCATATTTGATATACAATATTGTCTTCGTTTCAGGTGTACAGCATACTGATTTGGGTTTTTTGCAGATTATGTTCCATTATAGGTTGTTACAAGCTGTTGGGTATAATTTCCTGTGCTATACAGTAAATCCTTGTTCCTTATCTCTTTTATGTATAGTAGTTTGTATCTGTTAATCCCATACTCCTCCTAATTCATCTCTCCCCTGCTCCCTTTCCCCTTTGGTAACCATAACTTAGTTTTCTATGTCTGTGAGTCTGTTTCTGTTTTGTATATAGACTCATATTATTTTTTAGATTCCACATATAAGTGACATCATATAGTATTTTTCTTTCTCTGCCTGACTTTACTAACATAATATTCTCTAGGTCTATCCATGTTGCTGCAAGTGGCATTATTTCATTCTTTTTTTATGGCTGAGTAATATTCAATTGTGTATGTGTGTGTGTGTGTGTAGACTGCAAATGCTGGCTCTGGAGAAACACGCACCTCCAGTGCTGCCTACGTGTTAGCAGGAAAGGAAACACTGTCTGCTGCAAAGAGTGACTCCACCAAACCAGGGTTTTCGCGCTTTCTCTAAAGACTGCACTCTGGACGTGGATGCACACGGGTCACTGTTGTGTCGTTAGGAAGATAGGACCGATCCGTGGTTTCAAGGCTTGGAAAGCCTAGATCAGCGTTCAGCAAACTTTTTCCGCAAAGGGCCAGATGGTCAATATTTTCTGCAGTGTGGCCGTGTGATTTCTGTTGCAGCTACACAGCTGCCTTTGTAGTGCTTTGTAGTAGCCACAGTGGCCGGAAATAAACGAGCAGATCTTCATTTGCAAAAATCACGCAACTGGCCACACTGTGCAGACTCATAGCTTAGAATTTGAATCCCTGGGCAGCCAAGCCTCAGAACATCCTCTTTCCTGGCCTTCCAGGAATTCCGGGCTTCCTGACTCCAAGCTTCCCTTTCCTCCTATGTCTTGGGATGAGTCGAGAAATTTCACTTTGTGTTGACGACATGTGCCCTGAGCTCCTTGACTGTGCTGACCTACTTTCAACTTTCAAGTATTTACAACTGGGATTGGAATCCGGTTTGACCTGGTTCAATGCCAGGAAACAAATGTCCCTTTTAGAGTCCATTTGAAGGCTCACCTCCTCCTCCCACATCTTCAGAAACCAACTCGAACACAGAGATCAATGTTCCAGTGTCTGTGAGGCTCTCTGTTAATGCCGTGTCAATTTATTCAATACTTGTTTTCCTGTAATTAAATGTCTAGACACATTTTGCTGCCATCAGCTGAGGCTACCCTAGCTCTCTGTTATCATTTCTCTGTATATTATTAGAGAGAGAGGCTGCTTTCAGGTCATTAGCAATGATTCAGAAAATACCAAAAGGTGGAAAAAAGTAGACTTCCACTTCATAGCCCCATATCCAAGACAAAATGGTGTTGAACAGAAAATCCATTTCTTTCCAGCCTTCCTTTCTCGTGTATTGGTTTATGGGTTTGTTTTGGCACCTCTATGAAAGTATAGCCAGACTGCATATAAAATTTTACGGTCTTTTCTCTCTCATTACATCACTTCAAAAATCATTCCTCTGGGGCTTCCCTGGTGGTGCAGTGGTTGAGAGTCCGCCTGCCGATGCAGGGGACACGGGTTCGTGCCCCGGTCTGGGAAGATCCCACATGCCGCGGGATCCCACATGCCACTTATTGAAGAGGCTGTCTTTTCTCCATTGTATATCCTTGCCTCCTTTGTCATAGATTAGTTGGCCATAGGTGCGTGGGTTTATCTCTGGGCTTTCTATCTTGTTCCATTGATCTATGTTTCTGTTTTTGTGCCAGTACTATATTGTCTTGATTACTGTAGCTTTGTAGTATAGTCTGAAGTCAGGGAGTCTGATTCCTCCAGCTCCGTTTTTTTTCCCTCAAGACTGTTTTGGCTATTCAGGGTTTTTTGTGTCTCCGTACAAATTTTAAGATTTTTTGTTCTAGTTCTGTAAAAAATGCCATTGGTAATTTGATAGGGATTGCATTGAATCTGTAGATTGCTTTGGGTAGTATAGTCATTTTCACAGTATTGATTCTTCCAATCCAAGAACATGGTGTATCTCTCCAGCTGTTGGTATCATCTTTTTTTTTTTTTTTTGCGGTACTCGGGCCTCTCACTGCTGTGGCCTCTCCCGTTGTGGAGCACAGGCTCCGGACGCGCGGGCTCAGCAGCCATGGCTCACGGGCCCAGCCGCTCCACGACACGTGGGATCTTCCTGGACTGGGTCGTGAACCCGTGTCCCCTGAATCGGCAGGCGGACTCTCAACCACTGCGCCACCAGGGAAGCCGTGTTGGTATCATCTTTAATTTCTTTAATCAGTGTCTTATAGTTTTCTGCATACAGGTCTTTTGTCTCCTTAGGTAGGTTTATTCCTAGGTATTTTATTCTTTTTGTTGCAATGGTAAATGGGAGTGTTTCCTTAATTTCTCTTTCAGATTTTTCATCATTAGTGTATAGGAATGCAAGAGATTTCTGTGCATTAATTTTGTATCCTGCAACTTTACCAAATTCATTGATTAGCTCTAGTAGTTTTCTGGTGGCATCTTTAGGATTCTCTATGTATAGTATCATGTCATCTGCAAGCAGTGACACTTTTACTTCTTCTTTTCCAATTTGTATTGCTTTTTCTTCTCTAATTGCCATGGCTAGGACTTCGAAAACTATGTTGAATAATAGTGGTGAGAGTGGACATCCTTGTCTTGTTCCTGATCTTAGAGGAAATGCTTTCAGCTTTTCACCATTGAGAATGATGTTTGCTGTGGGTTTGTCGTATATGGCCTTTATTATGTTGAGGTAGGTTCCCTCTATGCCCACTTTCTGGAGAGTTTTTATCATAAATCGGTGTTGAATTTTGTCAAAAGCTTTTTCTACATCTATTGAGATGATCATATGGTTTTTATTCTTCAGTTTGTTAATATGGTTTATCACATTGATTGATTTACATATATTGAAGAATCCTTCAATCACTGGGATAAATCCCACTTGATCATGGTGTATGATCCTTTTAATGTGTTGTTGGATTCTGTTTGCTAGTATTTTGTTGATTTTTGCATCTATATTCATCAGTGATATTGGCCTGTAATTTTCTTTTTTTGTAGTATCTTTGTCTGGCTTGGTATCAGGGTGATGGTGGCCTCTTGGAATGAGTTTGGGAGTGTTCCTCCGCAATTTTTTGGAAGAGTTTGAGAAGGATGGGTGTTAGCTCTTCTCTAAGTGTTTGATAGAATTCACCTGTGAAGCCATCTTGTCCTGGACTTTTGTTTCTTGGAAGGTTTTTAATCACAGTTTCAATTTCATTACTTGTGATTGGTCTGTTCATATTTTCTATTTCTTCCTGGTTCAGTCTTGGAAGGTTATACCTTTCTAAGAATTTGTCCATTTCTTCCAGGTTGTCCATTTTATTGGCGTAGAGTTACTTGTAGTAGTCTCTTAGGATGCTTTGTATTTCTGTGGTGTCTGTTGTAACTTCTCCTTTTTCATTTCTAATTTTATTGATTTGAGTCCTCTCCCTCTTTTTCTTTTTTTTTTTTTTGCGGTACTCGGGCCTCTCACTGTTGTGGCCTCTCCTGTTGCGGAGCACAGGCTCTGGACGCGCAGGCTCAGCGGCCATGGCTCACGGGCCCAGCCGCTCTGAGGCATGTGGGATCTTCCCGGACCGGGGCACGAACCCGTGTCCCCTGCATCAGCAGGTGGACTCTCAACCACTGTGCCACCAGGGAAGCCTCAGGGGTTTTATCTTGTTCCTTCATCTGGTACATAGCGCTCTCCCTTTTCATCTTGTCTATCTTTCCGAGAATATGGTTTTTGTTCCACAGGCTGCAGGATTGTAGTTCTTCTTGCTTCTGCTGTCTGCCCTCTGGTGGATGAGGCTGCCTAAGAGGCTTATGCAAGTTTCCTGATGGGAGGGACTGGTGGTGGGTAGGGCTGAGTGTTGCTCTGGTAGGCAGAGCTCAGTAAAACTTTAATCCGCTTGACTGCTGATGGGTGGGGCCGGGTTCCCTCCCTGTTGGTTGTTTGGCCTGAGGCAACCCAACACTGGAGCCTACCTGGGCTCTTTGGCGGGGCTAATGACAGACTCTGGGAGGGCTCACGCCAAGGAGTACTTCCCAGAACTTCTGCTGCCAGTATCTTTGTCCCCATGGTGAGCCACAGCCACCCCACTCCCGCCTCTGCAGGAGACCCTCCAACACTAGGAGGTAGGTCTGGTTCAGTCTCCCCTGGGGTCACTGCTCGGTCCCCTGGGTCCTCATGTGCACACTACTTTGTGTGTGCCCTCCGAGAGTGGAGTCTCTGTTTCCCCCAGTCCTGTCGAAGTCCTGCAATCAAATCCCACTAGCCTTCAAAGTCTGATTCTCTAGGAATTCCTCCTCCCGTTGCTGGACCCCCAGGTTGGGAACCTGACGTGGGGCTCAGAACCTTCACTCCAGTGGGTGGACTTCTGTGGTATAAGTGTTCTCCAGTCTGTGAGTCGCCCACCCAGCAGTTATGGGATTTGACTTTACTGTGATTGCGCCCCTCCTACCGTCTCATTGTGGCTTCTCCTTTGTCTTTGGATATGGGGTGTCTTTTTTTGTGAGTTCCAGTGTCTTCCTGTCGATGACTGTCCAGCAGCTAGTTGTGATTCTGGTGTTCTCGCAAGAGGGAGTGGGAGCACGTCCTTCTACTCCGCCATCTTGGTTCCTAGTCACAGACGCTATTTCTTGAGTATAACTGTGTGCTAGCGAATTGGCCACATTTCTTGGCAGAATGTCTAGACCCTTTGGATTAGAACTTTGCATACACGAGGATGTCAATAATTTTTTTCTTTTCCATTATAGTTGATTACAAGATATTGAATATAGTTCCCTGTGCTATATAGTAGGACCTTGTTGTTTATCTATTTTATTTATTTATTTATTTTTGGCTGCATCGGGTCTTAGTTGTGGCATGCAGCATCTTTGTTAAGGCAGTCAGGATCTTTCATTGCAGTGTGTGGGCTTCTCTCTACTTGTAGCATGTGGGTTTTTCTCTCTAGTTGTGGCGCGCAGGCTCCAGGGTGCGTGAACTCTGTAGTTTGCGGGACGCAGGCTCTCTAGTTGAGGCACACGAGCTCAGTAGTTGTGGCACACGAGCTCAGTAGTTGTGGCACGTGGGCTTAGTTGCCCCGTGGCATGTGGGATCTTAGTTCCCTGACCAGGGATCGAACCTGCCTCCCCTGCATTGTAAGGCGGATTCTTTACCACTGGACCACCAGGGAAGTCCCCATCTATTTTATATATAGTAGTTTGTATCTGCTAATCCCAAATTCCTAATGTACCCCTCCCCCCTCCCTTTTCCCTTTGGTAACTGTAAGTTTGTCTTCTATGTCTGTGAGTGTGTTTCTGTTTTGTAAAGAAGTTCATTTGTATCATTTTTTTTAGATTCCACATATAAGTGATATCATATGATGGCTATCAACAATTTTTTTAATATAGTTGTGTCATTTGGAGAAGTTTCTTTTCTTCCAAGCCCTCAGTGCTCTCATCTATAAAATGGGAATAGCAAGAATTCACTCAACAAATAGTGAATGTGCGCCTTGTGTGTGCCATGCACTGTGCTGGGCGCTCACCCCATCTCTGGGGAATGGGGAATATCCTGGAAGGCATGGAGTAAGAAGATACACAAATGTATAAGTGCAAGCTGTGATAAGTGGAAAGGAACAGTAACACAGGAAGCTGTAAGAAATTACAGCAGGACAAGCATATTTCCATGAGGTTCCATGAGGAGATAACACGCAATGATTGAGACCTGAAGGATGCACAGAAGCTGGCCGAGGAGGCCTGAGGGAAGCAGTGCAGGCAGCAAGAATGGCCAATGCAAAGGCCCTGAGGCCACAGAGCTCTGTGCTTTCCAGGATTCAGAGGCCAGAATGGCTGGAGACAGTGAACAAAAGGCAGTGGCAGGACATGAATTAGGAGAGATAAACACGCGGCTTCGTGAAAGACTGGGAACCAAATTGTCCTTAGCTGTGGAGTGACAAGCTGAGAGTGTGGAATTAGGAAGATGACTCTGTCCCTGCAGTAGACCTGCCGAGAGATGCCCAGGCTGGAGCACCTAATGGAAATGGAGAGAAGCAGATGAGTTAGAGGCAGATTAGAGTTGCCTTTCTTCCTCCCTTCTCTGGTTTCATCCTCAAGCTGATGACCAGGTAATTCTGGTCACATTCAAAGAATCAGCACCAAGGTGTGGTTGACTTTTATGCTGGTTTACAGCCTGCATTTCTGAGGCAGCAGCCACACCATGGAGCCAAAGAGCTGGCTGGACTGAACTCCGGTGCATCCTCGCCAGGCATTAGGGATGTTGGCAGCCCAGGTCAGGTATCACTTGTGCTTCAAACTGGTCCAGGATCATCCAGGACCAGTCGTAAAATCACCACCACCATCCCCATCCCCAGTAGAATACAGCCAATCTTTGCATGTCATAAGTAAAAACCCGGGGGAGGAGCAAGCTCTTATGACCTCACAAAAGAATGACGCCACCATTGTGTCCGACAGGGAGCTGCTTTGAGGGGTAGAAACTTGAACTTGGTCATTCCCTCTAATTCATATCCCATCGAAACAAAAGGAGGCATGCTGGTGGGGGATTCACAGTCTGGTTTGCTATCCATTTTTTTTTAATTTGAGATACGCGGGCCTCTCACTGTTGTGGCCTCGCCCGTTGCGGAGCACAGGCTCCGGACGCGCAGGCTCAGCAGCCATGGCTCACGGGCCCAGCCGCTCCGCGGCATGTGGGATCTTCCCGAACCCGCGTCCCCTGCATCGACAGGCGGACTCTCAACCACTGCGCCACCAGGGAAGCCCTCCATTCTTACGGTCCCACGTTGGTTCGGAGTTCAGAGTGCGTTGCATACTTTTTAATGTTTATTTGATCGTATATATTGATTAATCAGATTGTTTAAAATTAAGTGCCGCAAGTCAAATCCTTTTTCTCGGGAGTTTAATTTTTACAGACTGATACGTTGTAAGAGGAGATCGGACATTAGCGGGTGGCCGTGAGGGGCCAGGTTTCCTCGGATAATTAGCTCCATGGTCTTGGGCTTGTCACCTAAACTACCCGAGCTTCATTTTTCTCCTCTGTAACTTGTAGGAGCGCCTGCTTTCCGGGGTGGAGAGAACAGTGGAGTTAATATATGTGAAACACTTAGAAGAGGGCCAGGCATCTAGCAGGTGCTCAGTAAATGGTGACCAAAAACATTATTGAAGGTTTAGAGTCATTCTAGGTATGTAAAGGCACCACCTAAGCTGCCACACACGACTGCTGAGCACCAGAAACGTGGCTCACCTGAACCGAGATGTGCTGTAAGCGATTCTAAAGATGCAGTAGACCCAAAAAATTAAAATGCCATTAAATTGTTAAAAAAAAAGAAAAGAAAAATATGCCATTAATTAGTTTTTACATCGCTTATGTGTTGAAATGATATTTTGGATGTATCAGGTTAAATAGAACATACGACTAACATTAAAATTTCACTTCTTCCCCTTTTTTGATAACGTGTTCAGTAGAAAAAAATTTTTAATGGGAATATTCAGTAATTTGGGTATGGCTCTGGTCTTTTTTTGTTTTTATTATTAGAGAATAGTTGATTTACAATGTTGTGTTAGTTTCTGGTGTACAGCAAAGTGAATCAGTTATACATATACATATATCAGTTCTGGTCTTTATCCAGTCCTATTTTGGATGTTAGGTGATCCATGAATTTACCAATGGCTATATCCATTTTATTTTTTTTAATTTTATTAAAGTACAGTTGATTTAATAGAAAATTTTAAATTGCATACCTGACTCGCATTTAGAGTTGACCCTTGACCTACACGGATTAAACTGCACGGGTTGTTTTCAATAAATGTAGTACCTATAGGGACATCCCTTGTGGTGCAGTGGTTAAGAATCCGCCTTCCAATGCAGGGGACGAGGATTCAATCCCTGGTCAGGGAACTAGATCCCACATGCATGCTGCAACGAAGAGTTCACATGCCACAACTAAGGAACCCGCAAGCCACAACTAAGGAGCCCGTGGGCCGTAACTAAGACCATGTGCAATCAAAGATAAATAAATTAGTTTAATTAAAATTTAAAAAACTGAGTCTATAAATATATATGTGTGTGTGTGTATACACACACACACACACAAATATATATAGTACCTATATTTCCACTTTCCAGATCTTTGGATTAACTAAGTGTGACAGAGAGTTTGTATTGGATTTAGAGATCACAGTATGTGGAATACAAAAAACTAGGGTTTGAGTCCTGATTCTATTCACACTGTTTCAGCTTCCTGCCCTTGGGTGAGTCATTTATCAATTCCTTTGTTTTTGAGGCAGAGAGAGCAGTACTCGGATTTTGGACTGTGGAGGGTTGATGCCCCTAACCACCACGTTGTTCAAGGGTCAAGTGTATATTTTCAACAACACTGGTCTAAAGGTCTGATTTAAGAAGGTGGAATGATTAAGAAGTGGGAGAAACATGAACTTTGCAGTCAGAAAGATTTGGGGGTATCTGGGTAGCATCCCTCTGTATTTTATCAGGGAAGCTACTTAACCTCTCTGTGCCTCTTTCTCATCTGTAAAATGGGAGCAAAAATCCCTACTACAGGAGAGTTGTTTTGAGGCTTAAATGAGATCATACAAGTAAAGTGCTTACCTCAGTCCCAGGCAAAAAATAGGCACTCAAACAGAAGCAACAAGTATAGCTTTTGTTCCAGGCACTTAAGGGGTGTTTAGTATTCAGAAGTGGGCTTGAGGGGCTTCCCTGGTTGCGCAGTGGTTAAGAATCTGCCTGCCAATGCAGGGGACACGGGTTCGAGCCCTGATCCGGGAAGATCCCACATGCCGCGGAGCAACTAAGCCCGTGTGCCACAACTACTGAGCCTGCGCTCTTGAGCCCGTGAGCCACAACTACTGAAGCCTGCGTGCCTAGAGCCTGTGCTCCACAACAAGAGAAGCCACTGCAGCAGAAAGCCCTCGCACCGCAACAAAGAGTAGCCCCTGCTCGCTGCAACTAGAGAAAGCCGGCGCACAGCAGTGGAAGACCCAAAGCAGCCAATAAATAAATAAATAAAATCTAAAAGAAGTAGGCTTGAATACACTATGGGAAACAGTATGGAGGTTCCTCAAAAAACTAAAAATAGAGTTACCATATAATCCTGCAATCCCACTCCTGGGCATATATCCAGATAAAATGCTAATTCAAAAAGATACATGGACCCCTATGTTCATAGAAGCACTATTCACAATAGCCAAGACATGGAAGCAACCTAAATGTCCCTTGACAGATGAATGGATAAAGATGTGGCACACATATAAAATGGAATATTACTCAGCCATAAAAAAGAATGAAATAATGCCATTTGCAGCAACATAGCTGGACCCAGAGATTATCATACTAAGTGAAGTGAGTCAGACAGAAAGACAAAAACCACATGATATCTCTTATATGCAGAATCTAAAATATGACGCAAATGAACCTATCTGCAGAACAGAAACAGACTCACAGACAAAGAGAACAGACTTGTGGTGGCCAAGGGGGTGGGGAGAGTGGGAGGGAGGGGGAGGGATGGAATGGACTGGAAGTTTGGGATTAGCAGATGTAAGCTCTTATATATAGGATGGATAAACAACAAGGTCCTACTATATAGCACAGGGAACTATATTCAATATCCTGTGATAAACCATAATGGAAAATAATATTTTAAAAGAATATATATAGGTATGGGCTTCCCTGGTGGCGCAGTGGTTGAGAGTCCGACTGCCGATGCAGGGGACACGGGTTCGTGCCCCGGTCCGGGAAGATCCCACATGCCGCGGAGCTGCTGGGCCCGTGAGCCATGGCCGCTGAGCCTGTGCGTCCGGAGCCTGTGCTCCGCAACGGGCGAGGCCACAACAGTGAGAGGCCCGCGTAACGCCAAAAAAAAAAAAAAAGAATATATATATGTATGTATAGCAGAATCACTTTGCTGTACTGAAGAAATTAACACAACATTGTAAATCAGCTGTACTTCAATTTAAAAAGAAGTGGGCTTAGTAGATCTGAAGATAAACTAATAATAATAACTCTCATTTGTGTAGCAAGATGACTTTGCCATGCTGTTTTCACCTCCATTGCCACCTTTGATCTTCAGAACCCCTCTGGGAGGTATGGTCAGCCCCTTGTAGATCTGGGGAGACTGAGGCACAGGGACCCTGCGAGGTTTGAGCAGGACCTAGAGCCAGGCGCCTTCCTGTCAACCCCATCATGCTCCCTTGAAACTTGCCATGCCTCCAAAGTGTGTTCCAGTTTTTGCTTCACCCTCTGGTTAGGTATTTTCCACAGTCATCCCTGGAACAGGGGAGAAGACCATCACCTAGTACAACCAGCCCCTACAGGACTGACCTTACCTAAGGGTGCTGCTGGGGTGCTGTGTGTTACCTGGGGAGGCTTGAAAGGCTGGGAAGGTATTCCTGGTGAAGAGCTAGCGTTGATACTTGTGACAGAGAAGAGGCAGCTCATAAAAGCACGTTCCCTGGACACATTGGTCCACTTAAATCTCAAACCAATGTGATACCCAAGTGTAGGAACTGCTGGGGACTTAGGAGACATTGCCCCATACATGCTCCTTTGCAAATTCTTTGACTTAGATTTTGATAAATTGCTCTCCGAGGTATTTGTATAAATGTGCACCCCCACCAGCATGGCCAGATATTTCATGAAGATAAATCAGTGTGGAGAAAGCAGAGGGAGAGTGAGATGGCAGCCGGGAGACCAGCCAGGAGGCTGGGGCAGCTGTCCACCTAAGACATGAGGGGTACCAGAACTGGGACAAGAGGAGAGGCTGGAGCCCAGAGCTAGTGTGGAAGTAAAATCCCAGGGCATGGTACCAAGTGAAGGTAATGGGAGGGAGGAATCAAGGGTGTGTCTCAAGTTTCTGGCTTGAATAAATGGGGAGACAGTGGTTCTGCTTACTGAGGTGCTGAACACAGGAAATGGAATAGGTGTGGTGAAGGGAAAAAATGATATTTAGTTGAGAAGGTATTGAGCTTAATGTGCAGGACCTCCTGTTGGAACAGGGAGGAACATTCAGGGATGGTGAATCATTCATGGAAACCATGAGTGTGCATGAGGTCTCCCAGGGATGCTCAGATGGATGGATGAGTGGGAGGCTGGGTGGGTGGATGGGTGGAAGAGAAGGTAGATGGGTGGATGGATGGATGGATGGATGGACAGCTAGATGACAGAAATCTAGATTTTTTTCTACTTAGATTGAATCAAATTAAATTGCTGTTTTGTTCTTTAAAATGATCAAATATTTAATTTTATTCACGCTGAAGTATTTGAGGGGGAAGGGCACTGATGTCTGCAGTTTACTTTGAAATGCATCAACAAATCAGGAGGGTTAATGGATGGAAAGAGGGGTGGATATGTGAGAAAGCCATCATGGTAAAAATGTTAACAGCAGAAGCTAGGCAGTGAGTGGACAGGTATTCAATGTCAAATTCAACGTTGGTGTACGTTGGAAATTTCCATAATAAATTCAGGGGAAATGTTTTTCAATGGTCAAATGTTGACATTTTTCATGTGGTTTCACCGAATGTTTACTCTTCATTTGGCCAAAAGATCCTTCCAGGTTTCCTTTCTGTGGCATCAACAGATCTGCCTTGCTTAGACTCCTTTGGCCTTACTCTTCCCATAGATGGGGGCTGGGGGTCAGCGATCCCCACGCCACTCCCAGAGTTCAGGTTAAATTGCCCCAACACGCTGATTACCGCGCCAAGTTCGCCGGTATCTGGCTTGTAATAATTATAGATTTCCTCTGCGATTTGAGCCCATTGGTTGCCACGGCAACGGCGTAATAGCTCAACTGAAGCGCTGTCACGATGATTTAGAACCAACTCGTCTCTCTCGCAGCCTCCAATCTGGGTGCCCCCACCCCCTTGCCGTCGTCATAGCAACTGATGAGCAGCATGTGACCAAAAGCTCTGTGTCACCCGCCCACCACTTGCCCTCCCCATCTTGTGACCATTCCCATTTCCTCTTCTGGGCCCCCTGTGGACAGGCATTGACCCCAGCTTGGTCTATAATGGGGAGGCTAGAGTAATCCCCCAGACCCTGCCCAGAGAGGGGGTTAGAGAGGGACTGGAAGAGACAGGGCAGCCCGTCAGCCCTTGGAGGTCTTGGAGATGACCTGGCGCCCCTCAGAGCCCCTCAGGGCTGTGGCCTCATCATAGGCTGGATCTGCTGTCGCCGCCACCGAGTCCTGGGGAAGCCATTTAGGAATCTGAAGCCTTGGATCTCTGCTTTGTAGCTTCAGGAATTCCTGAGCCTGTTAGAGAAAAATCTAGGGAGAGACCCCCGACGGGTCAAGGGGAGAAAAACAGTCTATTTCAGAAAGTCCCAGAGCAGGTGTTTCGTGTGGATCTTTTCCTTTCTGCTTCTGTCTGGAAAGCTCTCTCTCTCTCTCTCTGAATCCATGTCTCGCTCTCCCCGCCCCTCCTCCTCATCCCTTCTCCCTCTAAGCACTTGCTGGGAACCAGCTGAGCGCGTCCTTTTCCAGATCTGCTTTGCTTCCTTTTCCAAATCTGCTTTGCTTCCGAGGAGCCCTTTTCTCCCTCCAGTATCTGAGCCCATGTTCTGGGGACGGACGGCCTGGGAGTCTGGAGCATCCTCCCGAGGGGGGAGCTGGTACCCGGTGGCGCCTCTTAGGATGAACCCGCTGGCCGCGTCCCTGGGACTCTGCAGGATGGCATAGAGGAGGCATTTTAAGCAGGCGGGAGCTGGGCTTGCTGCAGGACCCTGACGACCAGGCGCTGTGAGTGTAGACGTGTGTGTGTGTGTGTGTGTGTGTGTGTGTGTGTGTGTGTGTGTGTGTCCATGTGTTTGCATGTATCTGCTGACATGTGGAGGTGTGTCACTGTTATCTGTGGTGTTTGGCGTACAAGTGTGCCTGTGTGTGACTTTCTGTCTGAAGGACACACAAACCTACATGACAGATTTTTCAAGGATATTTTGTGGAGAGAACACAGCAGGATGAGCCCCACCCCTTTTTATTTAATTTAATTTTTTATTGAAGTATAGTTGACTTTTTAAAGTATGGGCCCCTTTCAAGTGGGAACAAAATAAAGACAGATGTTAAAATGATAAGTAAGGAATTTGCATTTATCAGTAGGTTGGCAGAACCACTTCCGACATGCGTCTGCCTCCTGGCCCCAGGAAATGAAGTGTGGGTCACCTTGAAAGGGCATTTTCACTCAAACCCCCCAAAGAGATCCTTCCTTTCTGTCCTAAGGGTTAAAACAGCATGCGTGCACACACACACACACACACACACACACACACACACACACACCTTTCTGTCTGAAACTGGAAAAATGGAAGGCTCACGGGGCCCCATCAGCGGACATTTCACTTTCCTCCGCCACAAGACGGAAGGATTTTGCTTGACAACCTGGAGGGCTTAGTCAAGGAGACGTGAGGAAACTTTGGATGGCAACCTCCTCACATGGTTTACTTCCGGTCAATTAGAAGTCCATTTTGAATTTTTTGAGCAAAGCAGCCCAAGCCCCAAGAACCAGCAAGAGGCAAGCAGGTTTAGAAAGGGAAATTTCATTTGCAGGGCGAGACGTGGGAATCCTGGTGACTCGCCGTCACCCCTGGAAGGGAATCCTTTGTGCTTTGCCTGTCCCTGAACTTCTGGGAAGCTTGGTGGCCAGTCGCTCTGGATGAACACTACCTGTGGGCTGGGCAGTGCCCTTGGCATCTTGGAGGAGAAGACAGATCCAGAGACAAGGACCAGCCTCAGGAAGGTTCCGGTCCACGCAGGCGCAGACCCTGCTTATTCAGTGTGGTGCTCTCACCCTCAGAGGCGTTGCTGCCACTGGTAATTCCAAGATGCCACTCTCGTTCCCTACACTATGGCCTCTGTCTGCAGTGGCCCCGCCACCTTGGTCCACCTGCTCAAAGCTCAAATCACCTTTAAACATCCTCTGTCATTGCTTCCGGGAAACCTCGTACTTAGACCGAGGTAGAGCTGATGCTGTAGGGGTAGAGGGTAGGGGTAGAGCTCTGCCCCGCCCCCAAACCCCCTGTACCTCTACCCTATAGGGCACTTCCTCCATTTGCCCATGGGCCACAGTTTATTTTACAAGGACTTAAAAATATATATATTAAGACTTTCAAAGCGACTGGCCTAGACTCTTAAAATGTCAATGGCATGAAAAGCAAAATGGCTGAGAAATGGTCCCAGGTTAAAAAGAGATGAAAGAGCCTCGCACACAAATGTAATGATGAGTGATCCCGGTTTGGAGCCTGGAAAACAGAAACAGCTGCCAGAGACATTTTGGGGACAAGTGGGGGAATCTGAATACAGAATATATTAGATAATACTATTATGTCAATGGTGAATTTCCTGAAGGTGAAATACCTTGTATCTCAGATAATTTGTACTGAGGTTAATATAGGACAATGTCCCTGTTCTCAGACTATACAGGCTGAAGGATTTAGGGACGAAATTCACAATGTCTGCAACTATCTCTCAAAGAATCCAGAAGAGAGATAATAAATACATAGACTGATAAATAGATGGGTTAGGTACACATGTGGCCAAGTATTAACAATTGGTGGTTCTGGGATTATGGGTGGTTGTTGAGCTATGCTTGCATCTTTTCTGTACTGGCCACATGCTGGGCACTCTGCCTAGCTCGGCACGTGGATTGCCTCATGTAATCCTCAGAGCAGCCTTGGGATGGGAGAACTCTATCATACCCATTTTCCAGTTGAGAAAACAGAGGCAGAGCCAGATTCCAGCCCCAGCCAAAACCCACATGATGTCACTGCTCCACTGCCACCCTTCTTGTGAAATTACGAAGGATAACTCAATAGTCTTGCCCACTTCCAGTTTGAGTCTGAGTGACTTCACCTCTTTACTGTGGTGTAGAGGTTAAGAGCGCTGGATCTAGAGCCAGCCTGGGCTTGTATCCTGGCTTACCTACTTAGTGGCTGTGTGTTTCTGGGCAAGTCACTTAACCTCTCTGTGCTTCCAGTTTCCACCCCATCCCCCCCCTTTTTACGGGGGTTGGTAAGAGAGGAGGATCATTGTAACTGCTTCAGGGGATTGTTCTAAAAATTAAAGGCACTATTTATGGAAAAGCTTAAAAGAGGGTTGGCCCGAAGTAAGTGATCACTAAATACTGTTGTTGCTGTTATTCTTGTAATCCCAGCACCCCTGCCTCAGCCAGGGATGGATGAACCTGGAGGGTCTTTCCCTTCTGCACCCAGGGCTGGCTTTCTAGAGCTAGCCTCTGGGCAGGTGGCCCCTAGTGGGTACTGCAGAGATCTTGGGGCGGGGGGTATGGTAAGAGGCCTCCCTATCCCACCTCTTCCCAACAGAACTGCCCTCCTGCTTTCGCCTGGCAACGAGTTACTCAGGTGTGCTGTAAAGACCTCCAGGGAAACACACGTTTAGTCAGAGCCCATAAGCCCACGAGCTCACCAGAGCCTCCGAAGTCCATCCCAGAGGGCTGGAAGCAGCCTCCTGTGTTTTGTCTGTTTTGTGTTGCTTTCACCCCTTGACATTATGGGGGTGACTCTTCAGGGTGATCAAGAAAGAACCCAGGTAGGGAGTGTTTATCAGTTCACTCATGGCCTTTTGGTTTTGTGAACCAGATGTTCGCACACTTGAAAAGTCATCCTGAGAGCAGACTGTGGTGGCCAGCGGGTGCGGGGGTGGGGGGAGCTGTATCTCAGTCCTGAGCAGCTGGGGCGGATCCTCAGTCATCCTGGTCCCCATCCACTGCCCCCTTCCAAGGGGGTGGAAAGGGAAGGACTGTTGCCATAGTGACCGCAGAACCCAGGCTGCCTCGGTGGAACCCTGTGCTCAGAGCATCCAGCTCTGGGAGCACACAGATGTTTGCTGGGCCTCCTCTGCCTCTGACATGTGCTCAGTGCTGGAGGTGATGAGACAGGCGGGTTGATGGCTGTCAAGTGTTGCTGATGACCCTTGTCACGATGTGAAATTGTCTTCCTTGTTTACTTAGTTGTTGTCTGTCTCTTCCGCCGGAACAGAATGCAGGGACTCTGCTGTCTGGTCCCACCATCCCACCTGGGTCCTCAGGATTTAGTGTTGTGCCTTCAGGCCATAGGCTGTCAGGACATAGCAGTGCCTGCTGGCGGGCCCGTGAGTGAATGAATGAGTGAATACATGAATCTCACAGGCTAAAGGCGGAGACAGAGATGTGAACAGATACAGTACAGGTGAACAGGAAAAGAATATGCAGATAAATCTGTGGCTAATCTAAACACGACAGATGTTGACAGTTGGAACAAGGTGGTAGGTAGAGTCAGATTCATCTTGTGTTTGAAATTTAATTATTTATTTATTGGCCATGCTACGCAGCTTGTGGGATCTTAGTTCCCCGACCAGGGATTGAACCCGGGCCCCAGCAATGAGAGTGCCGAGTCCTAACCACTGGACCGCCAGGGAATTCCCCTAAAATATTTAAAAAATAATAATAAAAGGAAAGATTGCTGGAGAAATACAGATGAGTGGCATCTAACCCTGAACTGAGAAGCAGGAAGGCTTCTTGGAGTAGGTGGCCGGAGGTGGCCACTCTGAAAAGGTACACAAGAGGTAAGGGAATATGCACAGGACGAGAGGCAGAAAGGACATTCCAACAGACAGGATCATGTGAGTGACAACCCGGAGGCAGCAGAGAGCGGAGTGTGTACAGGTCAGCGTCCAGAGGGCAGGACATACAGGTTGGGGGCAGGGGGTACCCAGCCAAGCAGCTGGGCTTTATCCTGCGGGTAGCAAGGAGCCAAGGAATGCTGGGGCATTTCACATTTTTTAAATGTGAAAAAATAAGATGGTTTCAATAGAAAGCCCTCAACTCATTCCTGAAAGCCTTATCTTTTTGCCTGGAGGATGGCTGGGGGTTTTGTACATGTCTCAAGGAGTATCATTTTAGAGATTTTCTTTTTTTAATTAGCAAGTTTGTTTTCCTAAAACTATCAAAAAGCCATAAAATGGAGGCATTTTTCTCAACAGGAGGGAAGGCAGAGAACGCTGTTGATGAGAGAAACCCGGGGAGGTTTGGGCACCTGGGTGGGTTTCCTCTCCAGGGAGGATGGCAACCAGGAAATATTCCATGCCAGTTTTATTTACTCTGCGTATCTGGCTCTGTGTGGACAAAACACCGTGGAAGTGATGGATGTTTTGCACTGGATCAATGCTCCAGCCTCACGTGTTGATAATCACCGGCAGCTGTGATCAGCCTTCTTCCCCAGATTCATGTCCCAGCTCTTTCTTTGGTGCTATATGTTGTCCTCCGGGGCCCACTCCTTTCAATAAACAAGCTAAACAAGGCATTGTGAGCTGTAGGGTTAAGGGCTCCAGCCGTCTGCCCTCTGTGGTCCCGTGGGAAGACTCCCTAAACAGACAGATTACGTTTGATGTCTCAGATGCTGCTAGATCTTTGGGGGGGCGCGGCAGGTAAGGCTGGCATGAGGATCTTGGAAATCAACACACAAGTGCCATCCAGAAGGCCTGACTGTTTGGCCAGGATCATATGACTGATGGCCATTGTGCCACATCAACAGCAAGGGGTGAGCCTGCTTGATTGGCTCGGAAGGCGGCGAATCGGCTGCTTTTTCATGACTCTATCTTTGGACCTCCCCTCCCCTTCGCTGTCTCTCCTGCACCAAAATGTTTAAAGCGTTGGCTAGAAGAATTAGGACGCAGGAAAATGTAGGCAAACTCTTGGGTCACATATTGATGTTTAAAACATGCAGTTAGCATTCTCTGTTACCTGGAGCTGTCCTAAGTGCCATGGAGTCATAAAGATGCTGCTTCTTCCACGCCAAGGACCTTACATGCCGTAGGGTGGGATGGGGCGCCTCGTGGAATTTGGGCCTCTGCACCCTGGAAGGGACTGTGGGACAAGCTTTGGGGTTTAGGGAAAGTGCCACGTGTGGGCTGAGGTTGGAAACGAGTGTGTGGCTAAAAGATGAAGGTCTTGGGACTTCCCTGGCGGTCCAGTGGTTAAGACTTCATGCTTCCAGTGTAGGGGGCGTGTGTTTGATCCCTGGTCAGGGAACTAAGATCTCACATGCTGCAAGGTGCGGCAAAAAAAAAAAAAAGAAAAAGAAAAGATGACGGTCTTCAGGAAGGCTGCAAGCAGCGGTAACTGTTGAAGTTTTTTGTCCCTGTAAAGGAGGTGTGTGTATGTTGGTCTCTGTGGATTGATGAGCTCTCTGGGTAAGGATCACAACCACCAAACTGATAATATACCCAGATCTTAGTCTTCAAGCGCAGAGGGCCGTGGTTCTAACACAGCTCCACTATCTCCAGCTTTGTGTCCTTGCGCAAGTGGCAAAACCTCTCTGAGCCTATTCCCTCACCTGAAAAATGGGAGCGTAGTAGTTGCCTTCCAGGAGTAGATGAGATAGTATGGGTAACGCTTGGCACAGGAGGGATTCATTCATTGAATTGTAGCAGACCCTGCATCACGCATCAGTGAAAGATCCTTTGAATTTCTGAAAAGTTAAAATATTTCCAAGGGATCGTAGGAATACTGTCGGGCACACACTGTAACTCCAGTCACCAAAAAAGTGCTTCCAAGTCGCCTGTGGTGCAGACCTGGAAGGAAATAAATGGCTCATTTGTTATACGCTGTGGTATTTGCATACTTAGCAGTTCCTGGAGTCCTTAAAATGATTTGGTTTCTCTAAACAGGAAGCACGTCTCCTCTCATCACGCTGACCTTATCTGTTGCTTGTTGGCCCCCCGCTTGGGAACACTGGATCCTGAGGACAGAGCAGGGCATGTGCTCGCTCTGCAGGCACGTGCCGGCTCAGTGCAGGCGCCCCGTAAACATTTGTGAAGTTGAGCAGACTCGCGTACGTTGGCCTGGGTCAGCTTCTTCAGTGCTGGCACAGCATCCTTCCCAGCCCAGATTCTGCTTTCTCACTCCTGCTCCCTTGTGGGGTTGGAAATCCAAAACTAGCCCAGCCATTCCAGGATGCGTCTTTACACCTGTTTCCTGCCCCCAGAATAAAGCCTGTGTCTCTCCCATTCAGAGGACTTGGACTTGAAGCCTTGTCTGTTCTTTCCTCCCTTCACTCTGTTCTAGTGATGCCGTGTTCATGCTGCCTGCATGCATGGTTTAAGTTCACCTTATGTTTCCTGATGGAGCCTGGCGGACTGGGGCAGGCAGGTGAACTGGGAGACAGGAGCCTGAGGATGGGAGATATTGAGGCAGACCAGCTTCTGTCTCGTGGAAGCTGGATGTTCAGGCTCAAGCAGAGCTAGAGATTTGCACGTGCAAATGGTCCCTCCCAGCACTTGAGGCTGTAGAAGAAATACCTTCCCTGCAGAGGAGGGGTCTTTGGAAACTGAGAACATGGCCTGCGAGGAGCCTTCTCTTCTACATCTTGTGTGTAGGCTTCAGTTGGCCGGAACCAAATTCTGTGCCTCGTGACCACATGGGTAGGTTTTATTCTTCCCATTTTACAGATGAGAAAACTGAGGCCCTGGTGAGCTGGGCAATGGTTTTTTAAATTAATTAATTAATTAATTAATTTTTAGCTGTGTTGGGCCTTCGTTGCTGCATGTGGGCTTTCTCTAGTTGCAGTGAGCGGGGGCTACTCTTCGTTGCAGTGTGCAGGCTTCTCATTGCAGTGGCTTCTTTTGTCGCGGAACACAGGCTCCAGGTGCATGGGCTTCAGTAGCTGCAGCACGCGGGCTCAGTAGTTGTGGCTCGTGGGCTCTAGAGCGCAGGCTCAGTAGTTGTGGTGCACAGGCTTAGTTGCTCTGCGGCATGTGGGATCTTCCTGGACCAGGGCTTGTCCCCTGCATTGGCAGGTGGATTCTTAACCACTGTGCCACCAGGGAAGTCCTGAGCGACTTCTTTTTTGGCCATGCCACACGGCTTGTGGGAACTTAGTTCCCCGACCAGGAACTGAACCCCAGGCACTCACCTGGGCCCTCGGCAGTGAGAGCGCAGAGTCCTAACCATTAGACTGCCAGGGAATTCCCTAGTTGAGCAACTTGCCCAGAGTCATCAAGCTAATAGACAGCACATTTGGGCCCAATTTCTGGCTTACGTTACTTTCTCAAATGAACCCTTAGTCTGTCTTAGGAGTCAACACTTGCCTGTTTCTAAGAACAATATTCCTCTCTCCTGATACAAGCCACTGATGATAGTATCATGCTCCATGAGGCAGGTTCTTAAAGGAAATCATGAGTGCAGGGTGGGAGGGCCGGGGTCTATTTTGCAGAGAAAACCAGGGAGGGGGAGTCACAGGAGTCGGGGCCGGAGGAGGGAAGCCAGGTCTGAGATGAAACCTTCTGTCCCAAGGCCACAATCACAGGCCCATGAATGGGGCCCTGTTAGCCATCTGTAAAGGCCAGGCCTCTGGCTTTATTGGTTGCCATGACGACCCCTGGCCTTGACAATGGAGGCCCACTTAGCTGAACGTGTCATTGTGTCCCCATTGAGTCTGCAGAAAAGCCGACGGCTAGGGCTGCAGATGGGAAAGGAATGTCCCCAGCCTCTGCCAGCCCCTTTGTCTCTGTCCCTAGAGCAGATAGAAGAATGAGAAAGAGCATCTTCAGGGCCTCAGAGAGGTCTGGGGCTTCTATCTCTAGCTAATGACACATGCAAAGATTTGGTGTTCATAGGGCCTGGGAGGCAGCATGGTGGAGAGATGAGTCCATCTCCGTAGGATGGTTCTGGAGTGTTTATTATTTATTCAGTGATTGTTCTCAGCCGGGCACTGGGGCTGGGGATACAGCAGGGACCCAAGTCCCAGGTCTCAGTTCACCCTCTGCTAGCGCATGAGTTAGGTGCAATTGGTATTGTCCCCATTTTACAGAGGAGGAAACTGAAGCACAGAGAGGTTACTTAAGGTGCCCAAGGTCACACAGAAGGCAAAAGAGGCTGGTTTCACATCAAACACCCTGCATACCACCTCCCCAAAGGGCCACCTTGATCTTCTTCTTTCTCTTCTTTTTCATCTTTGGGATGTTTAACTTTCAAAGTCGGAAACCATTTCCAAGGATTTGGGGGCCATGCAGACCTGGGTCAAGTGCAGGGTCCACCGTTTACCCCTTAGGAAGGCGGTTCCAACCCTGCCTCGGGAGCTTCACCAATGCCCAGGTCAGATCCGTGGGTGTGCCCAGGGCGGGGGTGGGGGGTGGGCATCGTAGGTGGAGAGCTCCCCTGATTCTCACGAGCAGCATGGGGAAGAATCACTGGCTTCTGAGACCCCCAAATCACTGGCTTCTGAGACCCCCAAATCACTGGCTTCTGAGACCCCCAAATCACTGGCTTCTGAGACCCCCAAATCACTGGCTTCTGAGACCCCCAAATCACTGGCTTCTGAGACCCCCAAATCACTGGCTTCTGAGCTTGGGAAGCCATTCACCTCTGAGCCTGTCACCTGAGGTGGATACGAAAAGTAATATAGAAGATACAGGGCACACAGCAGGTGAGCCATAAACAGCAAGGGAGGGGATGTGGTGATACATGTATACCTATAGCTGATTCAGTTTGTCATACAGCAGAAACTAACGCACCATTGTAAAGCAATTATACTCCAATAGAGACGTAAAAAAAATCCAGCAGCCAGTACTTTTGACTTTTTATTCTTCCTCCAAAGCAAATTGGGAAGGTCCCCCCCCATTCACCTGAATTCCTCTCCCCCTATTGATTTAAACATCGCTTTCTCCCAGCCCTGCCCACCTTCAGTTGCACCAGGCAGATAAGAGGGAGCAGAGAGAACTAATTAGCATTTTAATTAGAGGAAAAGGGATAGGGAGCAGTGGGTGGAAACCCAAGGGTTTCAACTTGTTTTGACTGAAACGCACAGTAAGAAACAGCATTTATTGTAGGGGCTCTGGGTGTCTGAAACAAAGTTCGCCCCCATCTGCTGCGTACTCTGATGGTTCCTATTCTGTCTAATTTATTGATTGATTGAAATTTCTCTTTAGGTTTTGTCAAGGAGAAAAGTCCCTGTCCTCCTTTAACACCTGTCTAAGAGCTGGTGGTCTCCATGCCAGCAAAAATAGGGGGCCTGGCCGAGGCCGGAAACCTTGGGTAGTCAACTGCATCCAGCTTTTAATTTAACAACCTGTTCTGATTTTCTTACATTCTTTCCCCCATCACCTTTATTTGCCCCAGATGAAACTTTGAGGAAAAGGGGCTGGGGAGTGATTAGTAAGGGTTGTAGGAAAATAGCTTTATAAAGTTTAGAAAGCAAGTTGATTTCGGGGCTTCCCTGACAGTCCAGTGGTTAAGACTCGGAGCTTCCAAAGCATGGGGCACGTGTTTGATCCCTGGTCGGGGAACTAAGATCCCAGGCGACTCTCGGCACAAACAAAAAGTTAAAAAAAAAAAAAAGATATAAAGCAAGTTGATTTCAAGAGGTACGTTAAGTAAATACATGTTGTACGAGATTAAGAATGTGAGGGAGAAGTAGTATGCTGGGAAGAGGTTTGGAAAACACAGAGGGAGACGGGATTTTAGGGACCAGCGGTGCCTGCAACCAGCTTGTTTCCATTCAGAGTCTGGGATTTCTCCAGCCCCGCCTTGGCCACAAGCCTCAGGGTGTGCCAGTGCTCAGAAAGCTCCCGCTCAGGCCCGGGATCCTTCAGGTCACCTCCTCCTTTTTCCAGATGTGCCGCAGATGGCAGAGGGCGTGGCGGGAGGAACAGGGTGATGCTGGGACCCCTTCTGGGGTAAGAGTGGATGGAGGTGGGGAGTAGTGCTGCCAGGTATTCGGAGCACACTGCTCGCCACATGCTTCTTGGGGTCAGAAGGGGCCTTAGAAACAATATGATCCAACACCTACATTTTACACACGAGGAAACCGAGGCCAGGAGAGTGATGTGTCTTCTGTGCCCAAGCCAAACAAGGGCTGTGGTGGACAGTCAGTGACACAGTGACTTTAGATTTGAGGGGAGGGGGATGTTATTGTTAAATTGTTTTAACACAAATTTCAGACCTGCTCTCTAATTTTAAATATGATCTACCTTAAAAGGTATGTGGGAATGTCTGCCTTTCACAGTTCAAATGCGGTGAGTCCGGGAGCTGTGCTGAGCTCCGGGTACCTGGTGAACAGGAAAAACTCCATCCCCACTCTCTCGGGGTTTGCATTTTTCTAAGTGTGATTGGAGGGTTTTAGGCAGGAGAGTGATGTGAGATGAATTATCCTTCAAAAAGGTCAGAAACCAATTAGAAAACAGAAGGAGAGGAAGAGAGAAAGCCAGGAACCCCCTGAGGGCATCATTGCCCTGCCAGGTGAGAGACGGGCATGACTGGCCCCCAGCAAGACCCCTGGGCACCCAGCTGTCTGCTGTCACTGTTGCTGCTTTGGGGTCTCCGCCCGGGAAAGGGAGCCCCTCCTGTGACCGACTTGCATCTGAGGGGCCCCAGAGTGAGTCTGCAGGGAGAGTCTGCCTGTAGGCTGTCCCCTTTCCTCAGTGACCCCAGAAACCTCCAGGGATCTCAGACCACAGAGCTCTAGAATCAACGACTGCACTATTACAGTGCACGTGACAGACATCACTAATCTATCACAGCTCTTTTAAAGCTGGGTCTTGCTCTGCATTTCATCAGAGTGCCTATGCACGGTGCCTGGCGTATCACAGGGGCACAGGGACATCTGCTAAGTGAATGAATGAAGCAGATGGGTCAAATGACAACTTGGGATCACACAGCCTGTAGTGGCAGGAATTCAAATGCAGGCCTCTATGATCAGGATGTGTCATTCCCCTCTATGCCCTTTTCTGGTCCTCTCTCTCCCCTCTGTGAAAGAGGAGGGATCACTCAACAATTCTCTTTTTTATTGAGGTCAAATTCACATAACAAAATTAACTATCAACCATCTTCAGTGAACAATTCTGTGCCTTTTAATACATTCACAATGTCGTACAACCGTCACCACTATCTAGTTCCAAAATTTTTCATCACCCAAAATAGAAATCCCGTGTCCATTCAATAGTCACTCCCACTATCCTCTCTTCCCAGCCCCTGGCAACCACTGATCTAAGTTCTATCTCTTTAGATTTACCTATTCTTGAAGTTTTATATATAAACAGAATCTTACAATATGTGACCTTTGACGTCTGGATTCCTGCATTTACCATAATGTCTTTGAGGTTCATCCGTTTTGTATCGGTGCTTCTTTCCTTTTCATGGCGAATAATACTCCCTGGTATAGATAGACCGCATGGTGTTCATCTGCTCATCCATTGATGGACAGTGGGTTGTTTCCAACTTTTGATGATTGTGAATGGTGCTGCTGTGAACATGCATGTTTATGTATTTATTCCTATTTTCAGTTCTTTTGGGAGTGGAATTGCTGGGCCGTATAGTAATCCTACGTTTAACATTTTGAGGAAGGCATAATTCTTAAACCACCATCTCTAAGGCTGAGGGTTTAGGAGCTGGTCCCTGGCTGCTTCCTCGTCATCATCTCCCACCCTGGTTGGTGCCCTCCACTCAGCTCACCCCAGCAAGCCCCCCTCCCCAGCTCAAGGATGACCCCAGTGTCTCATTGACACACTGAGTACTCATTCCCTCCCTGTCCTCTGGGACTTGACTGAACAGGATCCTTCCGGATAAGACGAGCAGCTGGCACCCTCCCTCCTTGACAGGGTCTCCAGAGGGCTCCATCTGGCGATCAGCTGTTTCTGCCCCTCATCTTCCCTTCCACCACTCTGTGATTTCTTGCCTGAATCCTTGGCCATTCCACGTCCTTTCATGCCTCCGAGCATTAGCTCAGGCCTTACCTCCCCTTTCTTCTGTGACTTCTGAACTCTCGCAGCCTTTCAAGGGGCAGCACGCCCCCCAACCCAGAATTAATTTCTCTGTTCCCATGGTACCTTGCTTATACCAGCAAAAGTCAGGCTTCCATTCTGTCTTATACAGAATTAGTTGTTGACAGTGAACTGGAAATTTTTTCACCTGCATATCCTGCCAGGTTATTTTAAGAATTTATCAACATGATGCGTAAAGCAGCTAGTACATTAAATTCTCCCATTTTTTTCCCCCTTCATTCCTCTGACACTAAATTATGAGCTTCAGAAACAGAGGAGCATTTTATCCATCTTCGTTTTCTCCTATGCCTAAATAATGCAGTGCCTTGCCTGAAACAGGTGCCTAATTAATTTTGTTGATTGAATTAGTGGGCCAGGGACAGGGGATGAATGACATTAATTCTTCTGATTGTTGGAAATATATTGTGCTAAGAACTAACGTCTGATAGAGATCAGGTTTCGTTATAAGGTCAGTTTCAACTGCGGGCCACTGAAATATCACTGAGATATATTTCCCAGTGTGACATTTTGTAATTGAAAGTGTATAGATGTGACTTTCACTTTTGCAGAGCATTCAAATGTTAATATGCTAGCTCTCCGAGATTCTCGCATTTTCAAAAACACATCTAGCATTTTCAAAAACACGTCTAATGGAAATTGAACTGTGTGGAGTCTTAAGTGCTCCCGTTTGAGACCAATGCTCTTTAATGAGAGACAGCAACTACTCTTTCTACCTAGTTACCAGGCTGCTAAAAATTAACAGGCTTGCATTGAGTTGGCTGTTCTGGAATAGATCAAAATATCCATTGAGTTATCAAGGAAAGAGTCTGGTTTCTCAGTTAATTTAAGGTCGCACCTTCGAAGCCCATGCTTTTCTCAATAATATTTTCTCGGGTGAAAAGCAATAAAATTTCCCCTCTGAACTAGATCATTTGTATTCATCAAGCCCCGTTGCTTCTACAGTAGGTGTTTTGTTATTCACTGACTTAATCGATGTTGTAATGAAGGGTTTGGGGTCAGGCAGTCCGAAGCAATCCTATGACCAAATCCAAATACCATAACTCCTCCGAGCTTCCATCTCTTCGTCTCTGAAACGGAGAGATACACTACTGCTGGTTGAGCAGACTGAGGGGAATAAAGTACCCTTCAGAACAGTCACTTCCACCCTGGAGGAATCCCGATCCCCCACTGGGCAGAGAAGTTTTGCCGCCCAGAAGACTTCATCCTTAGCCACCCTGCAGGGCCTTGCTCCACCTGCAGTGCTGAGTAGAAGCAGCATTATTATGGTTTTGTTTATCATTTTCTTTTTCTTTTATTGGCTGTGCCGTGTGGCATGTGAGATCTTAGTTCCCTGACCAGGGATCGAACCTGCACCCCCTGCAGTGGAAGCATGGAGTCTAAGTCACTGGACCACCGGGGAAGTCCCAGAAGAGGCATTATTATTCCCAGTGCACTCCCAAAATTTGGGGCTCTGACGCTCTAACCATGCTGTTAGCTAGGATTCTGTTTGCAAGCAACAGAAACCCATTCAAAGTAATGCAAGCAAGCCCCGAAAAGTGGGGAAGGGGGAGGCTTTCTGGACTTTCTTACCAAGGCACTATTAGGATGGGAACACTTCCCTCACTCCTGATGTTTCCTCCCACGTGGAGGGACATCTTTGAGCGTAACACTCCTGGCTCTCCCCTGCCCCACCCACTCACCCCACCCCCACCCCCCCGCCCCCGGGAAGGTAACTCAGGTCTCCCCAACAGGTTCAGAAGTGGGTGCTGCACTCATGGCCAAGCTGAGCTGCAGGCTTGAGATGGAACCAGGGAGTCCCCCACATGCCGGACCCACTTTCTCTCTCCTGTGGCTGCTTCTCTCTAGTGCACAAGCCACATTCTTCTCCATGAAAAGACCCTGTTTGGGGACTTCCCTGGTGGTCCAGTGGTTAAGACTCTGCTCCCAATGCATGGGGCCTGGGTTCGATCCCTGGTCAGGGAACTAGATGCCGCATGCCGCAACTAATGATCCCGCACACGGCAACGAAGATCCTGCATGCCACAACTAAGACCCAGCGCAGCCTAATTAATTAATTAATTAATTAATTAAACAAAAGACCCTGTTTGAACGCCAACTCCTCTTACAAGGTAGATAGTGGCTGACCCAACAGCTCCCAGGACTCTGGCCCAGCCGGGACCAGTCAGGTATGACCAGTGGGGCTGGGTCACACAGAACAGACCTGGCTGCCATGTCTACACCCGTGTAGATGGAGGGAGAAGTTTCTGAGAATGGTGAATGGTGACATTTGCTGACCCTGGACTCAGACAGCTGAGTTCTGTTTTCAGATCCACCATTAACATCTATGTACCTCAGTTTCCTCATCTGTAAAAAGGGTGTGATATAGCATTGTTGTGGGTGTTAATAATAAATGTTAATAATACTGTATGTAAAGTGCTTAGCACAGTGGGCAGCATGTAGAAAGGACTCGGGAAACAGAGTAATAATGAGAAGTGAATGCTTCCGTCGTTGTTCTGAGAAACAGTACAGGTCTATACCCAGTATTGTAGGTACGCAAGGAAAATACATGTGCCAAGTAACAAAGCATGTATTTAGTGAGAAGACCCACAAACAAAAAGATGCACAGGGAGTATGTTTGAATGGTGGCCTGGGGAGAGGGGGATGGAGGGGGGAGAGGTGATAAAAAGAAGCAGATAAACAATGGGGGAGGGAGGCTTTGCTCCAGGCCCATAGCGCAAAGGCAACTAACAGAGCTAGGTGCCGGGATTTGGGATCAGGGCTTAGGAGCAACCTGGAGAGAATCAACCAACACACCTGTAAAGTGGGAGCTGGGAACCCTGACTCCCTGGGGCTGCGTAGAGTAACTATCTACTGGGCTCTGGGCCTGTTCCAGTTTCAAAACTGAAAATCCCACGTTCCAGGGACCCCTCTCAGTCCAGAACAAACTCGGGAGAAGTACAACCCCCAAAATGGGCCACCGGATACGCCTCTGGATCTGCAGGATTCCCAACCACCGATACTCTGTATGTGAACAGGGCAGAGGGAGCTCCCTGCTTCCCACATTGAGCAGTCATCATGACGTCTGCTGTGAAGTTTCGTCCGTCTGGGTCTTTCCATCGTGTAGAACACAGGCCTGCCTTGCTTATCCCAGGTGGATGATGCCCTGAGCTTGCCAGCTCACCTACAGAGAGCTCTCAAGCCAACTCTGTCCCCTCTCTTTGTTTTTCCATCTAGAAAATGGGCATAATAATCCTACCTGGCTACAAGGTCAAATGAAAACATGTGAACAGGCTTTGATTTAAAGTGTATATTCTGGGGAATTCCCTGGAGGTCCACTGGTTAGGTCTCAAAGCTTTCACTGCTGTGGCCTGGGTTCAATCCCTGGTCCAGGAACTAAGATCCTGCAAGTCACGCGGTCAAAAAGTTTTTTTTTTTAAGTTTATATTCTGGGCTTCCCTGGTGGCGCAGTGGTTGAGAATCCACTTGCCAATGCAGGGGACACGGGTTCAATCCCTGGTCCGGGAAGATCCCACATGCCGCGGAGCAACTAAGCCCATGCGCCACAACTACTGAGCCTGCAGTCTACAGCCTGTGAGCCACAACTACTTAGCCCACGTGCCACAACTACTGAAGCCCGCATGACTAGAGCCCGTGCTCCGCAACAAGAGAAAACACCACAATGAGAAGCCCGCGCACCAAAACAAAGAGTAGCCCCTGCTCACCGCACCTAGAGAAAGGCCACACTCAGCAATGACCCAACGCAGCCAAAAATAAATAAAATAAATTTATTTTTTAAAAAAGTTTAGGGCTTCCCTGGTGGCGCAGTGGTTGAGAGTCCGCCTGCCGATGCAGGGGACACGGGTTCGTGCCCCGGTCCAGGAAGATCACACATGCCGTGGAGCGGCTGGGCCCATGAGCCATGGCCGCTGAGCCTGCACGTCCAGAGAGGCCACAACAGTGAGAGGCCCACGTACCACCAGAAAAAAAAAAAAAAGTTTATATTCTGTATAAAAGCAAAGGATTTCATATTAGAAGAACCTTCTCCACTGTGTGGGGAAATTGTGGGGAGTGGGATACTTGGCCAGCAAGGGTGTGGTCTTGGTTGGCGTGACTCTGTGCTTCTGTTTTCTTTCAGGGCAGGAGCGTGTGACAGGGGTCTCTGTTGCCGGTGGAGGTGACCATGGCCTCCATGTTGCTCACCCGGCGGCTGGCCTGCAGCTTCCAGCACAACTACCGCCTGCTGGTGCCCGGTAAGCCCTAGGGGGGTCTCGGCAAGAACTGGCCCTAATGGAAGACACAATCCAGACTAGGGATTTGGGGTCTGAAAAAGTCCTGGGGGATAAAGGGATCCACTGTCCCACCCACCCCCATAAAACTGTCCCCATCGCCACACCTCCCATCTCCACCATGTGTTCCTGTCCCCAGGTGGACAGCTCTGCAGTGGTCAGGGAGCTGATCCATCCTGAAGCCACTCTGCTGGCACGGAGGTGGTGGTCCCAGCAGCCAGAAGGGCCCAGCTGGCTGCATAGGGATTGCTGGAGAAAACATAGCTGGGTTTACTGCGGAGAAACAAGAAAACTACAGAAGTCCTTGTAATTCACCTGAAAGCTTCAAGGGCACTGGGTGGGAGGCCCCATCCCAGGAATGTCCACCCCACCCTCGCCCTCACCTCCACTCACCCTGCACCTAACCGGCCAACAGCACTGGCTCATTCTGCTGCCGTGGTCTCTCTCAGATGCTTCTACTTCTCTCTGTCTCGCTGAGTTCAGTGTAGCCCAGTGAGCACCCTGCCCACGTGATCTCAGGAGACCTCCCTCCCTATAGTCTAATGAGGAAGGAAAGCGTGAATCCCATTTTACAGATGAGAAAACTGAGGCTCAAGAAGCAAAGTCACGCAGCCCCTTGAATGCAAGTCAGTCCGGCTCCAGACACTGGGTTATCATCACCACTCCCCCACGTGCCTCCCAGCAGCTCTGGGAGAGGCAGGCTTGCAGTAGCCTCCTTTGGACGCCAGCCCCTCCAGGCTGTCCCCAGTTTTCAGAGCCCCGTGCTTGCTGTCACAATGTCCCCTTCTTATTGTCAGTCCTGTCTGCCTTCTGAAGACAAATTGTTTGCCGAGGCCTTGATTTGCATGTTGAATGTCGCAGGTGTTTATATCCTCAGTGCGATAAAAAGCAGGAATGTTCTCTCCTCTCCCACAGGTTTTATTTTTAAATAAACATTTTCTTTTGGAATATTTTAGGTATGCAGAGAAATTGCAGAGGCAGTACAAGGAGATCCCATATGCTCCTCACCTAGTTTTCCCCAGTGTTAGCATCTTACATCACCAGGATGCATTTGTCACAACTGAGGAACTGACCTTGGTACGTTGCTCTGAACCAAACTGAGACTCAGAGAGGTTATGTAAGTTTCCCAGAGTCTCAGAGCCTGCCAGTGACTGAGCCAGGCTTTGAGCCGAGCCAGGTTGCCCCAGGACCCACACCCTTAACTACATATTAATTATCTATTGTGATATAACAAATACCTGCAAACTTAAGAGGTTAAAATAATGCACGTTTATTATCTCACAGTTTTTGTGGATTATGAATCCAAGGCTCGGTGGATGCTCTGGGTCCAGGTCTCTCATGAGGCACAGCTGAGCTGGTACCAGGGCTGTGGTCCTGTGTGAAGGTTCACCGGGGGAGCCGGGGATCCACCCTCAAGCTCAGTCACGTGGCTGTGGCTGGATTCAGTGCCACGTGGATGTCTTCATGCAGCAGCTCACAACACGGCAGCTGCTTCCTCAGGGTGAGGGAGAGAAGTGGGTGCCCAAGTGGGGAGACACAGGCTGCTACCACCCTCACTGTGTTCAGATGCTTCCGTGCAGTGCCTCCACTCACTGGATCACTGCAAAGCCATTAAACATGCTGATAGTTCATGGCCTGAGACACTGTTCCCAATGGCATCGTGCAAAGCGTTTGTAATCTTATATCAGCAAGTAGAGCACAGAGACCGGGAGACCAGACAGCAAAATGGTTCTCTCTGGGTGGTGAAATTAGACGTGTTTGTTTTTTCATTGTTGCTTACTGATATTTTCCTAGTTAAGAGTAAGTGGGGTGGACAGTTGAGGGGAGGGATAAGGTATGTTGTTTTGTTTTTAAACAAAAGCAGAGCAAACAACTCCAGTGGAACGTGACCTTGATTTTGGTCAGGCTCACATACAGAACCCTTGCTATTTGGGAAAATGACATTCATTTATTACTCTCAGCAGAAGATTAAGAGGACGTTGAAAACATTGGATGGCTGCTTTTACAGTTTAGAGTTAAAAAATGACTGTGTGGATTGGCATGGCCACAGAGGGCTGGGCTGGATTTACCCGCTATGCCTGGTCTTGTGCGTCAGGGCACACCCCTGGCTTCTGGGCGTGCTGCTTTATTCATGAATGAAAATGCTGGATCATTCAATATTAATGCAAACATTTTTTGGCTTCCTTGTACTTTTGATAGTAATTTGCCTCTGGGGGAAGTGAGTCGTTTTGCTGCAAACGTTTCATTTGAAAGACCCACACTAGATGAAATGGAAGATACATCAGTTACATTCACAGTATCTGGGAAAGGAGAGGTCCAGCGGACAGATTTCCAGCTTAGCCACTCAACAGACGTGTGACTTTGGGCAAATTAATTGACCTTACTGAGCTTTAGTGTCTTCTTTAACATGAGAATCATAATAACGTTTACCACCTAGGGGTTTGTGAGCGTTACATGCAGTAATCCATGTAAATTGCTCAGAATAATGCCTGGTATGTTCACCATTAGTGCTCAGTAAATGGACATCTACTTATGCAACTTGGTATAAGCAATCCCAGAAAAGGCTTCCTTGACAATTTAAATCTTGTTCTTTTTTTGTGTGTGGTTTATGGCATTATATATCATCAAGAGAAAATTTATCGTATTGGTATTTGGTTACTTTCCTCTACAAAAAATCAAAATTGAGATATAGTGGGAAAAGCACAAGTATTCTGGATTTAGGTTCTGGCCTTGCAACTCACTAGCTGTGTGACCTCAGGAAAGTTGCTTAACCTCTCTGATCCTCATCTGTAAAATGGGGACAACATCATCTCACAAAAAGGTTGTGGATTAATTAAAACAAGAGGTGAGCGTTTGCCTAGGTAGGGCCTGCCTAGCACAAAGTAGGGACTGAAACTGTGTTAGCTTCCCCATCTTCCTTTTTCCGATAGCACAGTTGCCAAAAAACTCACCCGACTCTGATTTTCAGGATTTCTGCCCAGAGGTTTTGGCCCTCTTCCATCCACACCCACAAAGACTTGGCACATGGTAGGAACCAGTGCAGTTCTTGACCCAGACCCATCCGCCTTGCACCTGGCCATGGCCTCCCCGCCTCATGCCCCATTGATCTCTGCTCCCAGTGGAAGGATCCTTCCCCTCTATCCACTGCCTCTCCTAGCTCCTACCCCAACCCCACCTCCCAGTCCTGTTTACTCATGGTCTTGGCATCTTCATAACCGTGACTCCACATGACCCCACACGCTCCCTGTCATCAGGATCCTTTCAGCTGCAGGTCCCACTGCTAACTCCCTCCATTCCTGGTATTCCTGCTTTCCAACCCCCAAGAAGTCTGATTCCTACAATGCGATGTCAAGACATTTTCCGGAGAAAGGAAGGGAGGACTTGTGTATCCTCATGAGAGGACAACTTACTACTCACAAATTTTTCACTTTCCCCCTTTGCTGGAGACAAAGCAAGACCAGCATTGGTTAAGAGCTCTTTATATCCAAATAGGCATCCCTGTTGCATGCAGGTCTAGTTGGACTCAGTCTTGACCAGTAACCCTGAGCTCTGGAAGAGAGAAAGAGTTTACAGTTTTCTTAAAAGTCATCAGTGTGTTCCATGACCTTTAACTCTCTGCTAATGGAATAAATGGGAATTCACTTTTCATTGTAAGATCAAACAAAAGATAATAAAAGCTGGTACCTTCATGCCTCAAAATAAGGGTAGTTTTGGATTTTAACTGGATTTTACGTTCAAAGGGCTACACTTTATTGCATAGTTAATTCAGAAACCTTCTTTGATATTCAAAGCAATTATGAAAAATTAAGAATGAATTTAAATATGTTTTCTAATATCATGGCTTTTTATAGTTTGGCGAGTTGTGTGTGTGTGTGTGTGTGTGTGTGTGTGTGTGTGTGTGACGCAGAGAGAGAGAGAAAACAGAGAGAGATGCTAGCATGTTTTAGTGTTAGTTTCCTTTCCTATGTAATGCAAACAATCACAACTTACCCCTCAGGGTTGTGGAAAGATAAAATAAGATCACACGTATGATTTATATGAAGCATCTAGAGATTCCCTAGTTTGATGCAAGTATGGCAACCCGTGTAAGAGGAACTCACATTTGCCAACCACCAAATATGTGCCAGGAAGATGAAAGATGAACAGGGACATTAAAAGGATTTCTAGGGGTTACTGATTATAAATCATTACACACTTATCTTGGATTCCGCACAGCCGTCTTTTGCTTAGCGATCAGTGAGACTTGGAATTGAAACTACCCTTCATTTCATCAAGATGCTGAGCTAAAAAGCTCTGTGAGGTTAGCCTGGGAACTCAAGTTTATTTAACCCTCTACAAGTTTATTACTATGCAAAAAATGTGAAATCAGTTTCAAGCAAATGACTTGTGCCCCAAATATTTTTTAACCAAAAAAATCTATAAGTGAGGACCACCTGAATTTAGACATTTGATTATTCTCTCCTGGGTGATTTTTGATCGATGCAACTAGGGGCACAACTCCCGGGTGGGTGCTACTGGCATCTAGTGGGTGGAGGCCAGGGAGGCTGTTAAACATCCTACAGTGCCCAGGGCAACCTCCCACAGCAGAGAAGATACAGCCCACAGTGTCAACAGGCCCGAGGCGGAGACACTCAGGTCTATATATACATATGGATACAGATTAAATTTTTTACAAAATTTGGATAATTTTTATTATGGGTACATCATATTCCCAGTATTCCGCTGTCTGTGAAATGGTAGAATGTGGCATATTCTATTCAGCAACTCTCCATTGTTGGACATTTAGGTTGTTTCCTCTTTGTTGTTGTTAGAAACAATACTATGACAAATATTTTTTGTGTGTTTTTGCTTTTTTTCTTTTTTCTTTTGGCCTCCCTGTGCTGTATGCGAGATCTTAGTTCCTCGACCAGGGATCAAACCCATGCCCCCTGCAGTGGAAGCACGGAGTATTAACCACGGGACCGCCAGGGAAGTCCCAATATTTTTAACCTATATCTTTGTGCACTGCCCCCGTTATTTTCTTGGGATGAATCCTAAACACTGAGATTGCTCACTCGAAAGGAATAGGAAGCCGGCATCAGCTTATCCTCACACCAGCAGGACGTGAGCATGCCTTCTTGCTTACAGCTTCACTGGCACCGGGCTTTCCCATTTCTTTAAATCCTCAGGGTTCTTGTGGTGCCCACATGGCCACACTCAGAGTTCTGGGGCAGTCTGGCGGGGATGGGGCTGAGGTACTGGCACTGCCTCTGTTAGGGACATTAGGTGTTATAAGGGCAGGAGTCTCACATCTGCTGTCCCCAGGGGTTCTCACCATCTTTGTTTACTGCAGGATCCAGACACATCAGTCAGGCCGCAGCCAAAGTCGACGTTGAATTTGATTATGATGGGCCTTTGATGAAGACGGAAGTCCCAGGGCCTAGATCTCTGGTGAGTTGAGCACAGCTGAATGGTGTGTTTCAGAAAAGAGCAAAAAGTGTCCGTGGGGCAAGAACACAGCCAAGCTGAGGGCCCCGTATCCTTAGCTGCTTTCAGAGAGTTCACCATTAGAGATCCTGAACCTTAAACCAAGCCATTCCTTCATAAGAAGCCAAAGAAGTCTTCTCAGAGGAGATGTATCAGTTGTCTATTGCCACAGTAATGCTGTGTAACAAACAATCACAAAACCTCCGCAGCATACAAGTTGCTCATGCATCCAGGGTTAACTGGCAGTTGGGTAGGCAGCTCTCTTGGGCTCATCTACATGCCTGAGGGATGACTGGCTAGGCTTGTCTTGGGTCACTGTGGTGACTTGGCTCTGCTTTGTGCATCTCTCATGCTCCAGCCAGCCAGGCTGAGCTTGTTCTCACAGTGAGCGAAGAGGAGCGCTTGCTATAGGTCTCTTGAGCTAGGCTCCACACTGGCCCACCATCATTTCCACTTCATTCTGTTGGCCAAAGCAAGTTACATGGCTTGCTTTGAGTCCAGAGTCAGGGGCTGGGGCACAGCATTCCAACAACAGTGAAGGAACATGACGATGTGATATGGCACAGGGCGTGTATAGCACATGCCCCACTGAGCTTGATCTTAAAGGGCCACAAGGAGGAATTGGATGAAGGAGTGCATTCTGTTCTAGGCAAGGGGAATGGTGTACAGAGAAGCCCTCAGGGTGACAGTACAGGGTGTATGAGAGTAGCTCTGAATCCCTGGAGTTGATGTTAGCCTGTGAGATGGAAGAGACACAGGTGAGTGAGAGGTGTTGCTGCTTCTCCTCAAAGAAGCTACAAAACCTGCATACAACACAATTTGGAAGGCTGGTTAACCTTGATTCTGTGTTGTAATGTGCAATACTATTTCTAATGTTTGCACCTAAAATATAACAGTGTAAACCTTTTTAATACAAATTTATTTTCTTTGCATATTTTGCAGATTTTATCCACAGTGTCTTTTTTTTTAAGTCAAAAGCTGTCTCTTTTGTCATTGAAACTATATAATAAATACAGAAATCTTTGTACCGATGTAAATGATTGTAGTTATTTTGCATAGTCTTTTGCTGACAAAAGACTTTTTTCATGCATATTTCTATTGGGGAGGGTGGATTTTAATTTAATAATCATAAAATACTTGGAATAAATTTCATATTCTTGTCATGAATATTATTTTGTATTTTTACGTGGAAATACATAGTTTTATGACACTTGTTTTTAAAGAAGAAATCCTTGTAATAGTAAAACCACGAGTTTGTAATTCCCGGTTTCTATGTGGAATTGTACAAGCGGGGTGTTCAGATTATAATTATAAATGGTTCTTTGATGTGCAAATTTCTATTTTCAGTTAATTTTATTTTCCTAATGGGTGTTAAAGCCTTTTTTTACCCCTTAATAAAAAGAGAGCCCATGCTTTTCTGGACATTAGATAAATATCTTCAGCTTAAATTTTTTTGTTAAATAGTTTATTTGACTGTAATCTTTGAAGTGTCTAAACCTCCAGCCTGTCTGTTGTACTGGTAATTTAACTAGCAGGAATTGTTTCCTGCCAAATAATTCTTTTAAGCAATTTAAAAATATTTATAATATTGGGAAAACATGAAAGATTCTAAGCTGCTCTGGCAAGCATGTGTCCTTGCTCTAATGCATTTCTCTTCTCTCCTGCAGGAGTTAATGAAACAGCTGAATGTAATTCAGGTGAGTGGGGATGAAACAGCTGAATGTAATTCAGGTGAGTGGGGATGAAATAACAATCCTTCCATTGCTTCTTTGTTACAGTTTCACCAAAGGAGGCAAACACTTAATCTGTGCTGGCTCTTTTTAAAAACATGCAGCTGACTTTTTTTTTTTTTTTGCGGTACGCGGGCCTCTCACTGTTGTGGCCCCTCCCGTTGCCGAGCCCAGACTCCGGACGCGCAGGCTCAACGGCCATGGCTCACGGGCCCAGCCGCTCTGCGTCATGTGGGATCTTCCGGGACCGGGGCACAAACCGGTGTCCCCTGCATCGGCAGGCGGACTCTCAACCACTGCGCCACCAGGGAAGCCCATGCAGCTGACTTTTGATCTAAACATTTTTTTTCTAATTTCCCTTGTGATTTCTTCTTTGACTCATTGGTTATTTATGTGTTGTGTAATTTCCACATTTTGGTGAACTTCCCAAACTTCTTTCTTTCTTTCTTTTTAAATTTTTTAAAATTTTATTTATTTATTTATGGATGCGTTGGGTCTTTATTGCTGTGCGCGGGCTTTAGTTGCAGCGAGCGGGGGCTATGCTGCTTTGCAGTGCACAGGCTTCTCATTGCAGTGGCTTTTCTTGTTGGGGAGCACGGGCTCTAGTCATGTGGGCTTCAGTAGTTGTGGCACGCAGGCTCTAGACTGCAGGCTCAGTAGTTGTGGTGCACAGGATTAATTGCTCCGCGGCATGTGGGATCTTCCCGGACCAGGGCTCGAACCTGTGTCCCCTGCGTTGGCAGGCAGATTCTTAACCACTGCGTCACCAGGGCAGCCCCCCAAACTTCCTTCTGTTATCGATTTCTAATCTCATCTCATTCTGTTGGGGTTGGAAACTTATTTTGAGTGATTTCAATCCTTTGAAATTTATTGAGCCTTTTTTATGGCCTAGCATATCGTCTATTCTGGAAAATGTTCCACATGCGCTCGAGAGGGACATGAACCCTACTGTTGTTGGGTGGGGTGTTCCATGCATGTCTGTGAGATCTATTGATCTGGAGTGTATTCACGTTAATCTTCTGCCTGTTTGTTCAATCCATTGCTGAAAACCAGGTACCGAAGTCTCCAACTAGTCTTATAGAATTATTTTTCCCTTCAATTCTGTTGGGTTTTGCTTCATGTATTTTGGGGCTGTGTTATCAGGTGCTTATATGTTTATAGTCGTCTTAGTGGATGGACCCTTTTGTCATCATAAAACGCCTCTTTACCTCTAGGAACATTTTGTTTGTTTTACAGTCAATTTTGTCTGATATTAGTAGACACCATGGCATCTTTCTTATGATTGCTGTGAGAATCATATATCTTTTCCCATATTTTTACTTTCAACCTCATTTGTATTCTTGAATCTAAAGTATGTCTCATGTAGACAGTGTATAACTGAATCTTATTTTTTAACTTTTTTTTTATCTGAATCTTTTTATCCAGTCTGATGGTTTCTGATTTTTTTTATTGAATTGCTTAATCCATGCACAGTTAATGTTATTATTGGTGTAGTTGTATTTACAGCTTCCGTTTTATTTTTTGTTCTCTCTCTGTCTCATGTCTTTTTTGTTCCTCTCTTCATTTTCTACTAATTTTTTGTACATAAAGTGAATATCTTCTAGTGTACCATTTTCATTTCTTTCATAATCACTATATATTTTTTAGTTTTCTTAGGCCCTAAGGCTTACTATATACATTTTAACTTTTCAGAATCTTCTTCAGAGTTATATCTCAATCTTTTTTGTTGCGATATATAAAACACATAAAGAAAAAAATCATAAAATACAAATCCACAGCCTAATAAACAATTATAAAGCAAATCACCCATGTAATTACCAGCAGGGCAAAAAAATCCAACACTGCCAGCACCCACAGATACCGTCCATGTGTCCATAAATGGGCAGGACATGGCTTACTTCATCAATTCAAGCTTAATCCTGAAAGACTGAGGGTCTAAGGAATTGCAGTGAGCCTGATCCAGTCTCTCCTTTCCCCAAGAATGCAGAAGCTGTGCACTTTTTCTGCAATTACGAAGAGAGCCGAGGCAATTACCTGGTGGACGTGGATGGCAACCGGATGTTGGATCTTTATTCCCAGATCTCCTCTGTCCCCATAGGTAAGAGCTGGAAAATCAGTCCCTGAATGTAGCCTGTGTCTCTGTGTAGTTGTGGCTCTCCAGACTTCAGCCACTCCTTCCAAGATGTGCATCCGTGTGTGCAGCCAGACACTTCCCTCAAGGGCAGAGAAAAGGAACAAGTCATTCGTAGAGCATGTGTTACTAGGGACTTTACATGTCTTTTCTCATTTACTCCTCCCCCAAACCCCACAAGTATGGATCTGGGTACATATGTCCATTTTGTAGGTAGATGAGCAAAGCTTGGAGAGGAAGCATAGGTAGAATGTGAACCCATGTCCAATGTCAGCAGTCTTAGGATTCCTGGAAGAAGATGCTGAGGCAGGGATTTGGTGCAAGTGGTTAACTGAGGGAGAGCTCTTGGGAGAAAGGGCAGGGAGGGAGAGAGCAGAGGGCAAGGGGAAAGTAAGAAGGATGAGGTCTCAGCCAGAGACCAGCCACAGCCTGATTCCACGGGGGTCTCTGAAGCGGGCATTGCACCCCAGAGTCGGTCCCAGACCAAGGCAAAGAGGCTGGCCTTTTGGTACCCCTGGGCCAGTCGGTCCCTGCCCATCAGCTGCCAGAGGGAAGGACTTGTGTCATCTCTTGGGCGAAGCAGCTTCTATTCACCAGGGGCAATTTTCCAGAGAAGGAGGCAGCTGGAGCCATTAGCAGCGCTGCCCCCGCCCCCCCGCCAACACACACACACAGAGCAGCTGGGAGAGGGGTGGCTTGCCCAGGAAAGGTGACCTGGAGGGGCACCAGTAGCCTCTGCCTTACCAGGCTCCCGTCCTGGCCATCCAGAGCGAGGCTGTGCTGCTGCAGGAGGGCATGGCAGACGGGACAGACAGGGCTATTGGCACGTGCAGGTGGCTGCTGTTTGTAGCTCGGACGGTCGATGCTTCTTGGGTCAATGGATTACCCATGGCATCCGCTGGTTTGTAGGCTGAGCGTCGGATGAAACCTGTCCCTTAGTGGATGATGGCAGACATCCTGGGCTCCCCATCAACAGCTCCCCACCCCCCTCCAAGCCCCTGCACTCAGCCACCTGGGGTCTTTCCCCTGAGACCCCCCTTTAGGTCCCCATGCCTCTTCTGCTTTCCCCCTGCCCAGTCCCTTGAACCTATTTATTTCCCATTAAGATGAGATTCTATGGGAAAAGAATCTTAAAAAAAAAAAAAAGGGGAATGGATATATGTATATGTATAACTGATTCACTTTGCTGGACACCTGAAACTAACACAACATTGTAAATCAACTATATTCCCATAGGGGACTTCCCTGGCAGTCCAATGGTTAAGTCTCCGCGCTTCCACTGCAGGGGCGCAGGTTCGATCCCTGGTTGGGGAAGTAAGATCCCACATGCTGCGCAGTGCGGCCAGAAAATAAAAAATAAAAAGAATCATACCAAAAAAAAAAAAAAGCTATACTTTTTTTTCCCAATAAAATTTTTATTTTCCAATAAAAATTAAAATAAAAAAGAGATTTGGGGAATTCCCTGGTGGTCCAGTTGTTAAGACTCAGCACTTTCACTATGGAGGCCCAGGTTCGATCCTGCTTGGGGAACTAAGATCCCGCAAGCTGCACGGTGAGGCCAAATTAAAAAAAAAAAAAAGGATGAGATTCAACAGTTGGCAGATGACTCATTGTTTGGGGGAAGTTCATCATTCAGAGATCCCTTGGCCTCTGAAGGCGATTTGGAGTCCAAGATTTACAAAACCCTCTCTCCATATCCTGTTGGAGTGAACGGGATAAGATCTCGAGTTTTCCTGGGACTGTGGGCCAGTCTCTTCCCAGCTAACCTCTGCATCCTTCACACCACCCCCCACCACAACCACCCGGGGCTCCTTCTGCTTCAATCCCCAGCCAGCCAGCATCTCTATGGGGGGGTGGGAGGATCAGGCTAGCAGTAGCTGTTAAAAGACCAGAAGTTCTAAAAAATTCCCTCTCTGGCCACCTTTTTTCCCACATCTGTAGTCAATGAGATGATTTTTTTTTTTTTTTTTTTTGGGGGGGGCGGTACGCGGGCCTCTCACTGTTGTGGCCTCTCCCGTTGCGGAGCACAGGCTGCGGCCATGGCTCATGGGCCCAGCCGCTCCGCGGCATGTGGGATCTTCCCGGACCGGGTCACGAACACGCGTCCCCTGCATTGGTAGGCGGACTCTCAACCACTGCGCCACCAGGGAAGCCCGAGATGATTTTTTTAAACTAATAATTATTGAGAAATTACTGCCTGCCTTCCATGTTATCTCAGGTAATCCCTAAGACCGTCCTATACCATCGGGTCTTTTACCATCACTTCCGGTTTATTGATAGGGAGCCAGGTTTCAAGGGGTTGCAGCTTCCCCCAGCTGTCCAGGGAGCCCAGGATTTGAACCAATGACTCTGCCTCTCAAGCTGACTTCTGTAATAGCAGCCTCCCAGACAGCCGCCCCTGCCCTGCGGTGCAGGGGCCCATGGCATCAAAAGCCCAGGCATAGGATTTCCTGATCAGCGGGCCAGCTCTGCTTTCATCTCTCCTTCTGAAGCCAATAGGAAATGCTGCATCTGTGGCTTAATTTGATTCCCTGAAACTGTCTTATCTACTGAGGCAGAAAAGTCATAAATACCCAGGCAGCGTGATAAAGAGTCAGAGCTGGAAGACCTCTAGCCAAAGGTCAGTTGGAAAAGCCCCACAGAGTGTTCCTTCCTTGAGTACTGAGCACTCCCCAGCCTTGGTCCCAGCACAGCTGTGAGTGGGGCGGGGAGGGGTGGAGTGGAGAGGCAGAGGAACAATGTTAATTACTCTCTCCCTTGGTCCCCACATCACTGACCCAACCCACGCTCCCTGCATCCCGCAGAGTGAAACCACAGGCTTTTCAAATCTGTTCACTCTTTGATTCCATCAGGAGAGAGTCTCCCCTGGGTGATGCTGGGTCTTTAACACCTGAATCTACACTTGTTAATCTCTTGTTATGGAGGAGATCAGGCCCCAGGTTCAGAGCCTTGGGCAGCTTTCTTACCCTAGTGATAGAAAGTGTCCGTTCAAAAGTAAATCTTTTTTTTTTTTGGCTTCTCTGCAAAGCTTGCGGGGATCTCAGTTCCCGGACCAGGGATCGAACCGAGCCATGGAAGCAAAACCCTGGAATCCTAACCATTAGGCCACGAGGGAAATCCCAAAGTAAATCTCTTTAAATTAAAAAGTTAATTGGTTTAAAGAAAGTAGGTGCAAAATATGCATGATAAAAAAAATGTGATACTTGAAGACTGGGGGTTTTTCTCCAAAGTCTGCTTCCTGCTGCAAGAGTCACTGATGTGTTTTCTGATCTGTAACAGTTTTGAGTTCTAGCCTGTGTTACTGTATCTTCACATTGTTCCATCATTCAACCAATATCTATCGGGCTGAACACTTGGCATCTGCCTTTGAGGGTCCTGCATCTGGTCTCCTGACTTCAGTGCCTCCTACAAACTTGGCCTTCCTGCGCAAGTTGTTGCCAGGATTAGCAATAAGGAACAGAAAGCCCCCTGCACACAGATGCTCAGTAAATGGCAGTAAAGGCTCTGCAGAGCCCAGGACATCTGGCTCCAGTGCTGTGTGGGCTGGTCTTACTCTTCCCTCCTCTATAATCTCCCATTTTATCGAGCATCTACTATGTGCAAGAGACTTTGTGTTCAGTATTGCTAATCCTGGCAACAACTGATCTGCTGTTGATGGACATTAGGTTGCTTTCAAGCCTGCAGGTGTTGGCGAGTCACCATGAAGATAGGTATACACAGGTTTTTTGGGTTTTGTCTTTTTTTGCCGTGCCACCTGCGGCACGTGGGATCTGAGTTCCTTGGACAAGGATCAAACCCACATCCCCTGCAGTGGAAGCACAGAGTCTTTACCACTGGACCCCGAGGGAAGTCCCTACATGGGTTTTTATCCACGTGTAGGATAAATTCGTAGAAGAGCAATTTTGCGGAATCAAAGGGCATCCTCGGCCTTGTTGCGGGGTGGCAGGCCCAGGCTGGACATGAGCAAATGTGTTCAGGCAGCACCGGTTGTGCTGGTCGCAGAGTGCAGCCAGCATCCTTCCCTCCCTCAGTCCCTGACCGAATGCCTGTTGAGATTTGACTCAAGCGGTGGACACCGGCGGGGAAGGCAAGGACCATGTTTGCAATTCGTCACGCAGGCCTGGGGAACCCTCCCAACCCTGGTCACGAGTTAGCTTTAACCTTCATTCACTGTCTGTCTAGTCCAGTGTGTCTCCCACCTGAACATCAGAGTCATCCAGAGAACTAGTGGAAGATTTGGGGGCCTCACCCTGAGTGATCCTGAGTCAGGGGAATCTGGGCTGGGTCCCAGGAATGGGCCTTTGTGTGTAAAGAGAGTTGCAGGGTTGGAAGGGAAGGGAGGGGGCAGGCAATGGGAGGGAGGGGCATGGGACCCCCGGATCCGATGCTGGTCTCTAACCATATCTTCCTCTCCCCAGGTTACAACCATCCTGCTCTCATGAAACTCATCCAACAGCCTCAAAATGTGGTGAGTGCCCGGGTTATGCAGTGTTCACAGAGATTCAGAGGATCACTGGGGCAGCCTTTGGAAATAGTCCATCCCTTCAGTCATCCCTTAAGTTTTTATTGAGCACATACTATGCGCTAAGCGCTTGGTACGCCTTGGGTGAGCCCTGCTCCCATGGAGGCAGCCAGTTAGCCACACACATAAGTAGAGAACTGCAAACATACTAAGTGCTACAGACCGAGGCAGTCAGTGTTATGTGGGCATAAAACAGTGATAATGATAATAATGAACAATATTTACGAGCATAATATGTGCAAACACTGTGGCTGGCACTTCACAGATTGAATGTTGCCAAGTCTATGAGGCAGCTACTGTTGTTATCCCTGTTTTACAGAGGAGGGAACTGAGGCACAGAGAGGTTAAGTATTTGTCCAAGGTCACACAGCTAGAGGAGGTGCTGGGAATAAAACCCACAGGAGCTGGGCTTTCTGGGGATGGAGGGGCCGGGGGTCAGGGAAGAGCGGTCCCTGCAGGGAGAGGAGGGTGGGAGGGAGAGGAGCAGAGAGCTTCAGGAACAAAAGAGGACAGCACAGCCAGGGCAGAGAGGGCCAGGAAGGATCCAAGTATGACTGGAGTGGCAGGCAGGGGGCAGGTGACACACAGTTTCTCATCCTCGGCACTGTTAACATGTTAACATGTTAACACTGTTAACAGAGATTCTTCTCTGTTGTGGGCGCCGCTGATGATTGATGACACTGGCTGTAACACACACGTGGAGACATGCCTACATGCTGAGTGTACTGCTGAATGAATTTTCCCTTGTAACCCAGTGTTTCCCAACTTTCTTTTTTCAATTATCGCTCCATTAAGGAGCTTTTTTAGACATTAGTTTCCTGTTGCTGCCATCACAAACTGCCACCAGCCTAGGGGTTTAAAACGTCACGCATTTATGGTTTCACAGATCTTGTGGGTCCGGAGTCTGGCCGGCTCAGCTGAGTGCTCTGCCTTGGGGCTCACGAAGCTGAGGTCAGCTCTCAGCTGCAAGCTCTGGGGGAGGATCCGCTTTGGGGCTCGGGCAGGTCGTTGGCAGGGTTTGTTTCACGTGGTCCTTCCATCGTCAAGCCAGCAACGGCTGGTCCAATCCCTCTCTCTGCCGCTGCCCTCGGCAAAGGGCTTGTGTGGTTGCACGAAGCTCATCCAGAAAATCCAGAACAGCCTCCTTTCTGAACTGAATATGAAGCTTACTTACGTCTGCAAAGTTCCCTCTGCCACGTGATACTGGGTTGACCAAAAAGTTCATTGCGATTTTCCCAGAAAAACCCGAACGAACTTTTTGGCCAAGCCAATATATTCACAGTCCCGGGGATGGAATGAGGGTTGGGACATCTTCTTGGGGCATCTTCATAATTGTGCCTACAACACACCTATGGGGTGTGGTGTATATGTATACAATGTGGTACATACGTAGATAATAAGCACCATAGAGATGTCTGTGCTTTCTACATCACAAGGGTAAGATGCTTTTCACCCCCACTGAATTCAACATGCCCTGACCCAGTTCCTATTCCCCCAGACCAAATTAGGCCGACCACTCCCGTTACTTCTAACGGCACATGAGTAGAATTGTACTGGCTGTGCCCTTTATCACGTCTGGCTTATTTCACTCAAAATCCATCTGAAGATGCATCCTTGGTAGCCGCAGAGGATCCATCCTCCTGGCTCTAATCATTCCATTGTGTGAACACGCTGCAATTAACATCCTGCCTACCACTGATGAGCATCTGGGTCGCTTGCTACTGTGAACCTTCCAGCGTGTCTTTCAATGGCACATTCACGCGTCCCATGATACAAGGCCAGTCCATCTCTGGCCATAGTGAGCGCACACAGTTGGCCTCAGCAGATCCTGCCGGACAGTTTTCCAAACTGGGGTGGGAAATCTTCTCCCTCCAGCAGTGTGAGAGCTCCGGCCACTCCCCACCCTCCCGGGCATTGCCTGTCATTGGGGCTTTCATTTTTCTCAGGTGTGACATACGTGTCCACACATGACAAAGAGTGTGATTCCTAAAAGGAAATCAAAGAAAAGCAGGGGGCCTGAGAGCCCGACCACGTCAGGAACCGACTATCCAGTCTTAAACGTTTTCCCTTGAATCTGAACAGCAGAAGATAATAGGAAAGAACTCGGGTCCTCTTTACCTATGGGTGTGCCCGCCTGGGAGGGGCCTGGACGTGGTTCTCACCTCCAATTAGTTGACAAGTCTAGGGGCTGCTCCAGCAGAAGCCGCGTCCTCCGGAGGGTGTCTGGCGAGGCCCGTCGGTGGCTCCAGGCATGTGTTTACATTCAGAGCCCCACTTTGTTTCGAAACGTTCTGCGGATCCCAGATGCCTCAGCAGTTGGTGCTAAAAAACTATGTCAACAAACACACCAGACACATTTGCAGTGTCAGCTGCCTCCGGAGGCACAGTTGCCCAGCAGCACGTGACTTCCAGGCCCAGGGATTCTGATTTCGGGGGATGCCCTGCCCCCACCCATCCTGCCCGGAACCTGGACCTGGATGCCACCCCCCATCCTCCCTTCTCCCACCCTGTCCTGGGCCTGTCCTGGCTCTGCCCCCAACTTCCACTTGGAGTTTCCTCAACAGCCCCTCTTCATCACTCCCTCCCACCTCCACGTCTATTCTCACCTCTTCCAAACCACCCTCCAAGCTGCGCTGTGCCTGGAACCCTCTCCTGGTACCTACTGCCTTCAGGATGCATCCCAGCTCCTCCACTGCAAGTGTAAAGCCCTTTGTGATCTGGCTTCTGCTTCTTCAGCCTCACTTCTTGACATCTGTTTGCTTACTGATGGACAGAGTGCCTACTATGTGCTGGGCACTGTCCTTGGTGCTGGATTTGATGGCGAGATCACAGTCTAGATTACAGTCCAGAACAGTCTAGACCACAGTCTGGATCACAGATTAGATCCCTCTAGATCACCACCTAGACCGTAGTCTGGATCATGGTCTAGATCACAGTGTGTGCTGACGTCCTGCAGAGGGCACGGGGACCGGCACAACCTTAGAGAAGTGACAGCTGACCGCCACAGGCTCAGCAGAGTATATCTGGGGCATCAGACCAGACGACCGTTGATTGACATCTTGGGTCTTCCAAACTCTTAGCGGGAAATGCGCTCAGGTGGTGGTCAAGGTATTTTACCTGTCCTGGGCAGGCTCCTGCCAAGTCATTGAAGTTCTGAGAAGGGCTTATCAACCCTTTTGTACCCCAAACACATCATCCATTATTCATGTGCCATGTCACCTGGATCCAATATCTGGGTTCCAGTTAGAACTTCTTACGTCACCAGGGCCATCTCATTACATTGCCCACAGGTTACACAATAATTTTGGGGCATTGCACATGCCCCGCCATTGCAATGTGTGATGAGTGCCAACTGACATCCGTGGCACCTTGGCTAGGCTGGCTGGAGGGCAGCTCGCCTGGTCAGCTGAGACATCAGTGTGACCTCCAGGCCTTTTCACCTGCGTGATTCTGTCCTTCAAGACTGAGCTCCTGCCTCATCTGTATGTTGTGTTTTCCCACTGGCTCCTTCTGAGCACCCAAGAAGGGATCCTCATGTTTGCAAATGAGGATTCTAAGGACCAGAGAGGTTAAGTGACTTGCCTCAGGTTGCACAGCCACTTAAACCAAAGCTCATTCTCTTCCCGCTACAGCAGGTCTGATGGCGAGGATTCTAGAAACCTGTCCTCAATTCTGCTACCCAAAGTCCCAGGTATCTTCTGTTCTTCATGAATATCACGTTTTGCCAAACAGGAGTACCACCTCCACATCTTCCCTGGGCCCAGATAGGCAGCCACGCTGCCAGCCCGGCCATCCCCTCTGTGAGCCGCTTCCCCCGCTGCCAGTGATGGCAGTTCGCCTCCACCCTGATCTCGTGCTGTGCTTGATTTCTTTGGAGCCCCATTAATAACTCGAAGCCAAAACAAAAGGCCCCTCGGCAGCCCCCACAGGCCACCCAAGGGCTCTGGGCTGTGCCAAGTAAACTCGTGTCCGGCACTGACATTTTTGGGTGGAGACTGCTTGCGGCGTCTGGCAGAGGGTGGGATCTGAAGTCAGCAAACCTGGGTTTGAGTCGTGGTTCTGCCCCTTCCCGTCTGTGTGACTTGAGACAGGATGCTTGACCTCTCTGGGCCTCCGTTTCCCCAGCTCTACAGTGAAAACGGTTAACTCCCTCCACCGCTTATCCTAGACCCACCCGGCTGGTCACAAAGAAGAAGAGGCAACAGAGGTATGAGCCTGCCATGAACTCTAGTGGGCCACGCCAAATCCCAGTGCCACCAGAAGGATGAGTGCTGGGGCCTCCCTATCCTTGGGTTTCCTCCGATGGAGTGATGCCCCCATTTGGATTTGCACTGAGTTTATTACACGATTGAGTCCGAGAGAGAGAGGGGTGCCTGAGAAGTTCCCAAATCCCAGGCTCAATCAAACCTTCCATACTTTTTAATTTGATGTTTTTATTTTTATTATTTATTTGGCTGTGCGTCTCGGCTTGCGGGACCTTAGTTCCCTGACCAGGGATTGAACCTGCACCCTCGGCAGTGAAAGCGCCGAGTCCTAACCACTGGACTGCCAGGGAATTCCAGACTCAGTGTTTTTATTTTTGACTAATTTCAGATTTACAAGTTGTGAAGATAGTTCCCATCTACCTTTTACCCAGTTTCCCCCAAGGTTAACACCTCACCTCTCTATGGTACCCTTGTCAAAACTAAGAAATTAACATTGGTGCGTTGCCTACCACAGACTTCATTCAGATTTCCCCAGTTTTTCCACTAGTGTCCATGATTTTGGTCCCCAGAATCCAATCCAGTACGCTGCATTGCATTTAGTACAATCCCTTTCTATTACCCAAATCCACTTCCTGATGACCTCATTGCTTGTCCATTGAGCAGACAGACCCCTCCCAGACTCTTACCAAGCCTTCCAGGGGGCACTGGCTAGACCTGGAGGGACTGGACCGCTCTATTCTTATCCCCATTTGCATTTCCATTTGTGTCTTTTCCATAATGGTGGACACGTGTCATCATTATACATTTATCAAAACCCATAGAAGGTACAACACTCAGCGAACCCTAAAGTAAAATTGTAACATTCTTTTTACACGACATTTTTCTGGCAATACATCACCTTCAGTTAATGCGCCTTCGTTTACTTAACCTAACGTTGGCATTTAGAGTGGTTCTCTTTTTTGTTGTAAATAACACTCCCTCTTTCCTGGGTATCAGAAGCGAGTGTCTGTTTAGCGTCAGGCTTGCATTGTTGATTTCCTTACAGAGGGAAATCCTTCTCTGGACGCACATCTATCAAAATGGTGCGGGGCGGCGGTGGGGGGGGGGAGGAATTTTTCTAACACTGCTTTTTCATATGCAGCTCATTCATTTATTAACCAGCTCCCTCATCAGATTGCTCTCCTAAGGCTCATTCTATATAGAAATTGCAGAGCTACTGAAGCCGCTTTTTTCACCTTTTTTTTTTTTTAAATTAAAGTGTAATTCACATGCAGTCAAATCCATCCTTTGCAGGTACAGTTCTGTGGTTTCAACAAATGCATAATCTGGGAATTCCTGGTGGTCCGGTGGTTAGGACTCCACGCTTCCACTGCAGGGGGCACAGGTTTGATCCCTGCTCGGGGAACTAAGATCCCACAAGCCACGTGGCCAAAAAATAAATAAATAAAAACTTAAAAAATTTTAAAAATGCATAATTGTACAGCCACTGTCAAAACCCGGACATTTGCACACCCATATTCATACTGTTCACAGTAGCCCAAAGGTGGAAGCAACCTAAGTGTCCATCAGCAGATGAACAGATACAGGAAATGTGGCATATCCATACAGTGGAGTATTATTCAGCCTTAAAAAGGAAAGGAGAAAAAAAAAAAAAGGAAAGAAAATCTGCCATATGCTGTAACATGGATGAACCTAGAGGACATTATGCTAAGTGAAATAAGCCAGTCGCAAAAGGACACATAATGTTTGATTCCACTTATTTGAGGTGGTTAGCGGCCTCAAAATCAGAGACAGGAAGTAGAATGCTGGTGGCCAGGGGCTGGAGGGAGGGGAGAATGGGGACTCAGTGTTTAGTAGGGGCAGAGCTCCAGTTTTGTAAGATGAAAGAGTTCTGGAGACGGATGGTGATGATGGTTGCATAACGATATGAATATTCTTAACATTACTGAGAATTATATGCTTAGAAATGACTAAGATGGTAAATTTTATGTTACTTGTTTTTTAACCACAATCCAAAAAAATCCAGACACAAACCATTCATCTCCCCAAACATTCCCCTGAGCCCATGGGTAGCCGATCGCACCCCAGCCCCTGACAGCCATGAGCTGTTTTCTGTCCCAATAGTTCTGCCTTTTCCAGAATGTCGTAGGAATGGAGCCCTGCAGTGGGTGACCCTCTGATTCCAGCTTCTTTCACTCGGCATCGTGACTTTGAGATTCTCCCGTGTTGTTAAGTGTGTGGGTAGATTGTTCCATGTCATTGCTGAGCAGTGTTCCATGGTGTGCCTATACCACGGTCTATTTATCGTTTCCCCAGTGGAAGGACATTTGGGCTGTTTCCATTTCTTGGCAACTGAAGATAAAAGCCACAACAAACCTTCATATCCATTCACATCTTTGTCTGACATATGCTGTCATTTTTCTCTTAGGTAAATACCTCAGAGCGAACTGCTGGGTCATAGGGTGTGTGTCTGTTTAACATTATAGGAGACTACCAACCTGTTTTCCAAAGTGGCCGCACCACGTTACATCCCCACCAGCCATGAATGAGAATTCTCACCAGTAATTGTTATTGTCCATTTTTTGTTTTTCAATCATTCTGATTTTTTTTTTAAGATTACAGATTCAGAGGGAGGTGCAAAAAATAGTACAAAGAGGTCCCATGTATTTTCTATCCAGTTTTCCCCAATGGTAGCATCTTACCTAGTGATAGTGCAATATCCCAACCAAGAAATTGACACTTTGTTTTAAACCCAGAGCAATCCTAGTGGATTTCTCTAAAAACGCAGGGAAGTATTTATATCATTCCCCACAGCGTGGAACACATCTACTCTGAAAAGCATCGCTGGTGGGTGGGAGCTGGGTCAGGTCGAGAAGTCACTGCTGGTCTCCTGGCTTTTTTGCAGAGCACATTCATCAACAGACCTGCCCTCGGAGTCTTTCCTCCTGAGAACTTTGTGGAGAAGCTCCGGGAGTCCCTGCTCTCAGTGAGTCTGTGGGGACAGCTTGCCACCGTGAGAACCCACCTCTGCCCTTCACCACGCTGGCCCGCAGCTCTGGTCTCCAGGAGGCTGGAGCAGCAGGGAAGGAAAGAACTGAGATCCATAATGATTAAGGATGGGATGTTTCTACTTCAGTCTTGCTCTTCGTGCTGTTTCTTTCATGAAGAGTCTTTTTAATTTTCCTTTGCAAGAAAAGCTGTGATCCCTTGTGTGCGGGAAAAAGGGAACCTGGGGAAGTTAGTATTGATCCCACGACAGGGCCTTTGCCTGTGCCCTTCAGTCCTCCTTTGGGTTTCAGTTGCTACAAGGATTAGAGTCCTTCAGAACCCCGAATTCCCACCTGTAAAATGTGGGTGTCTCTGGGCAGAGGTTGCGTCAGGAGGGATGTCTGGGCTTTTCTTCGCCTTTTTTCCTCTCTGGGCTCCAACCTAGGGCCTTTTGGGGCCTCTCGACCACCCCGCCCCAGTCAGACTGCCTCCGGGACTGCATCCCTGTTTCCCTCACAGCCTCCCACAGCCTCCAGGGCCCAGTGTGCAGCCCCTGCAGAGGCCCCGCTCCAGCTGAGGGGGTGGGGAGCCCACAGCTGTTTCCCTCCCACAGGTGGCTCCTAAAGGCATGTCCCAGCTCATCACGATGGCCTGCGGTTCCTGCTCCAACGAAAACGCCTTCAAGACCATCTTCATGTGGTACCGGGTGAGGTTTGGGGCTTGTATGCATGCAACGTGCACACACACACACACAGGCCCCCCAGCCCCCAGCCACACACTCATCCCTTGTCCGACTGTTCATCCCAGCTGGCCAGAGTACTGGACATCAGTGGCCATGGTTGAAATCCAAGGAGGGCCACTGCCTGGACCGGGTTTTCCAAACATCCTGGCAGTGTGTAGTGTAAAACCTCCCCAGTGTTATTATACTGTGTTACCTGAAATAACTACCATCTCACAGATCTTCATTGTTGCCAGTAGAATAGTAAAGCAGCTTATTCATCCATCTATTTATTTCATCACAAGGACAATGGATGGTCTCATGCTTCAGTCGATACGTGTAATGTCGACGCGTATATGATCAGCTTTTGAGAAAGCATCCCCTCGTTGACTAGATGTTGGTTTGGGTGGAAAGTGGGAGCCCTTCCTGCCCCAGAGCATCTCTGAGAGTTTGTTCTGTTCCATTTTATCAGAGCAAGGAAAGGGGCCAATCGGGTTTCTCCAAGGAAGAGCTGGAGACGTGCATGATCAACCAGGTGAGCCCAGCATCCCCTCCTCCTCATGCGTGGGGGCCTGTCCTCCTCAAGTAGGAGGGTGTCTTAGTTAGCGCAGGCTGCCATAACAAAACCCCTAGACAGGGTGGCCTAAGCAACAGACATGTATGATGTATTTTTCTCACAATCCTGGAGGCTGGAAGTCCAAGGTCAATGTGCTGGCCAATCCAGTTTCCCAGGGCAGGCTCTCTTCCTGGCTTGGGGATGTCCACCTTCTCACTGTGTCCTCCATCTATCTCAGGGAGAGGGATCAGGCTCTCTGGTGCCCATTCCTATAAGGGCACTAATCCCATCACAGGGCCCCAACCACATGACCTCGTCCAACCCCAAGTACCACCCAAAGACCCCATGTTCAGATACCATTACACTGGGGGTTAGGGCTTCAATATATGAACTTGAGGGTGACTTAAACATTCAGTCCACAACAAGGGATCCTCAAGCATTCCAACCCCCTAGTCCATTCCCTTGGTGTCAAGGCCGGCCGAGTGGAACTCTTCCGACTAGCACTCATCAGTTTCCCAGGACAGCTGCCTGTATTTGACCCGTCTAAAGTGGCATTTCATGTATTCTCTAGAATAATCCAAAATGTCAACACAAATGTATGTGCAGGGGTGTTCACTCGTTGGTGTTTAGATTGGCAACCACCTGTATATCCAGTAATGGGGAAAGATGGATTAAGTGTAGGGGTTCCAAGTGGAACCCCAGCAGTTCAGGGAGGCACCAAGGGGGCCAGTGTTGGGGTACAACAGTCGGGGGTGCACGGGGAAGACCAAGTAAGGCTCCAAGATTCCCAGCCAGCTTCAATCAGAGCAGGCCAGTCCTTCCCCTAAATCCCACTATGATTGAGGCAGAAGTGTATACCGCTTAGAAAAAGGGGTGGGGGGGGCGGGTGTCTGCAGATCGAGAGCCACTGAATTCAGTTACCCACTGTGTCCAGACACAAAGTTCTGCAGCTAGAATAATCACAAAGGGTTTCTCTTGGCCTGGAGACACGTGTGCTATAATTTAGTGAAAACAGTGGGATGTAAGTTGCATAGGCACTGTGCTCTCAACCATGTAAATCAGCACAGGGGCACACCTCAGAGATATTGGGGGTTCGGTTCCAGATCACCCCGGTAAAGCAAATATCGCAATAAAGTGAGTCACATGATATTTTTTAGTTTCTCAGTGCATAGAAAGTTATGTTTATACTATACTGTAGTCCATTAAATGTGCAATAGCCTTAACGTCTTAAAAAAATGTACACACGTTAATCCAAAAATACTTCATTGCTGAAAAATGCTAACCATCATCTGAGCCTTCAGGGAGTTGTAGTAGCAACATCACAGATCACCGATCGCAGGTCACCATGACAAGCAGAATAATAACCCAAAAGTCGCAAATATTGTGAGAATTACCAAAATGTGACACAGAGACACGAAGTGAGCAAATGCCGTTGGAAAATGGCTCCAGAAGACTTGTTCCATGCAGGGTTGCCACAAACCTTCAATCTGTAAAAAAGTGCAACATCTGTGAAGTGCAGTAAAACAAGCTACGCCCTATATATCACATTTGGAGACTAACAAAGGCATGACGAGAGGGCATTCTGGGATTTGTGGGAAGAGGTCTTGGAGCTTTTCCCGGGGGTCTCAGGGACCCAGTGGAGATCAGCCGGCCTGAGAAAATGCCATACAACCTCCCAGAGACTCAGGGGCCCCCAAGGTGGCCTCTGCCGTGTCCCCAACGGCTCCTGAGTCACTGGAGGCAGGTCTGATTCCCTTGCCAGCTGGAGGGTCAGAAGGCAGTGCTGCTGTGCCATTTGCTTGGGGCTGGAAGAAGACTGGGGTTCATGAGTCCCTCCTGAGCTCAGGGGCAGCCCTGTGGGGACAGGGAAAGCTGGGGGTCCCACCCTCCCGCTCTGGCCCAGCAGACCTCATCCAAAGCCTGGGCGTGTCCTGTGTGGGGCCCAGCTCAACCTCAGGTCACAGGAGGCAGGTACCACCACCAGCACCTGGCCCATCTGTGGGCTGTGGGAGCAGTCGGGGGGGGGGGGGCAGGGGGATTGAGGCAGGGGAGTTTGAAAAGCCTGCGGACGCCTGCCAGTGATGGAAAGGAGAAAGGTGGGTGGTGAGGGCCCAGGGCCAGCGTGCCCGCCCACCTTCAGGCTTGACCGAGAAAAATGGGCCCACGTGGTGCAGAACTTGTGAGAAGACAGAGGTTCAGGATCTCTTGATAAAAATCTCTTGATAAAAAACAAACAGAAAAACAAAAAAAACAAACAGAAAACACCACGTGTGGGCTGGATACAGACCTCTGGAGTCCAGTTTGTAACTTCTGCCTGAGAGGGGATCCCGGTTCTCCTGAGACTTTCGTACTCCTCGAGGTTCGTGGGGGCCACCATGTGGGTCCCCAGCTCACAACCCTGACTGACGGCTGTTTCTTGGTTCCAGGCCCCCGGGTGCCCCGACTACAGCATCCTCTCCTTCATGGGTGCCTTCCATGGGAGGACCATGGGTAAGGAGGGCCGTGAGATCCCAAGGTGGCAGGTAGAGTAATAATAACAACAACAACAATAGTGACGGCTGCCTCTGATCTGACGCTGGCGGCTTCCACGTATTGTCTCATTGATTGCATACCGTTCCCTGGAGACTGGGGATGGCTGTTGCCACTTTGCAGATGTGGAAACTGAGGCTGGGCAAGGGAAGGAACATTCCAAGCCCATGCAGTGGCCGAGCTAGGATTTCAGTCCTTGTCTCTCTTCCTTCAAAGTCTGTGTTAGTCTGTGATAGATCAGAAAGCAAAGACACACACACACACACACACACACACACACACACACACACACACACACACACACAGACACACACACAGACACACACAGATTAAGACACATGGGTGCCACTTCAGCTTCAGGATGTTCCCAGAACTGGGGTTCTGCAGGCACCGGGCCTCCCTGGGCTGCCCCGTCTCCTCCTCAGAGACCATCCATCCTCCTTCCCTGAGCCAACCTCTGCTCTTCTGTTGTGCTGGGCTTAGGTTGCTTAGCGACCACGCACTCCAAAGCTATTCACAAGATCGACATCCCTTCCTTCGACTGGCCCATTGCACCATTCCCACGGCTGAAGTATCCTCTGGAAGAGTTTGTGAAAGAGAACCAACAAGAAGAGGCCCGTTGTCTAGAAGAGGTAACCCCCAGGTCCTCCCCTCCCCTCCCCCTCAACCCCTCACCCCAAGACTTAGCCCCGGGGAAGAGGAACACACAAAGAGTTTATCCAGGGACCCGCGTGGCGCTCCCTGGGTGGGACGGAGGGACGGGGGCGCTTCGTGCCCCAATGTTCCATGTTAGGAAAGGTACTGAGACATTGATTTTGCCACCCAGCCTCCATCACCCCGCTTCTGGTACCAACTTCTGTATCATGTGAGTTTCTTTGGGGACAAGCTTCATTGCCTCTGGAGTAAGAGAAAATGAATTGATGGAAAGAATACAGGGCAGCTCACAGGAAAAACAATTCCATGGGATCCTGTAGTCCACTGTGTGTCAGTCTTCTCCAGAATCCTGGGGCTTTTTTGGGAGCCCTGGAGGTTGCAGTGGGGGCGGGGAGGGACTAAGGATGGGCAACTCTGGTCCCCGTGCCTCCACTTCAACCACAACAGCCCCCCTTTGATCTGTCCCATATATTGGGGTTCCATGTAAGACATTGGAAGGATTCTGTTGCAGGGTGGGGGGTGGCGGGGAATGGGTATCACTCTTCAGATTTGGATTTGAGCTCACATAAGGCTGGTTTGCCTCTCAAGCTCATCATTCTTTTTAATTAATAGTTAACACCTACTAGGTGTAAAGCAAGGTGCTAGGCGCTGGGTATTTAGTGGTAAATAAAAGAGACAAGGTGATGCAGTCCAAGCAAAATGAGGCAAGCTAAATGTCACTACAGCTTTTCTAGTAACTACATTTTTTAAAAGTAAAAATAATTGGGTGAAATTAATTTTAATAACATTTTATTGAACCCAGTGTATCGAAAATATTGTGTCATGTCATTAATATTTAAAAATCATTGATGACATGTTTTTATAGTCTTTTTTTCGTGTTAGATCTTTGAAACGCTGTGTGTGTTTTACACGTAGAGCACATCTCAGTTTGGACCAGCTACATTCCAAGCGCTTGCTAGCCACACGTCTTTCCTGCATCCTATCAGAGAGTATAGGGTAGTCAGAAACACAGCACTGGACAAATAAGCAAGAAAATAGCTATATGATGACAAATTGCAGATGACACTGATTGCAAAGAAAAGCATCTTAGAGCTTCCCTGGGGCAACTGGTGAGACCGAGGCTAAAACTGCATCATCCAAATAGAAGGTTTTTCCTTAATTCTGCATAACAGGGAAAGATTGTACTTGTTACTCTATCCAGGTGTATGGTTTGGGTTTTTTCAATTATGTGTAATTATGAAATTATTTAAAAAGTATCACAATTATTTTTTTTATTTTTTATAAATTTATTTATTTATTTTTATCTTTGGCTGCATTGGGTCTTTGCTGCACGCAGGCTTTCTTTAGTTGCGGTGAGCGGGGGCTACTCTTCATCGTGGTGCACGGGCTTCTCATTGCAGTGGCTTCTCTTGTTGCGGAGCGTGGGCTCTAGGTGCGCAGGCTCAGTAGTTGTGGCTCGGGTGCTCTAGAGCGCAGGCTCAGTAGTTGTGGCGCACGGGCTTAGTTGCTCCACGGCATGTGGGATCTTCCCAGACCAGGGGTCGAGCCCGTGTCCCCTGCATTGGCAGGCGGATTCTTAACCACTGCACCACCAGGGAAGCCCCAAGTATCACAATTATTAGTCTTTAATTATCTGTAAGAAGATGCCCATTTTAGAGCAAGAGTTCAAGAAATATAACCTCTTGGGGAAAATAAGATGCTTTTCTCACTGTTAACTGTTAAACATTTTTTTCTTATAATGACCTATAATGGAGGAGAATCTGAAAAAGAATATGTGTGTGTGTGTGTGTGTGTGTGTATGTAACTGAGTCACTTTGCTGTACACCAGAAACTAACACATTGTAAATTAACTATACTTCAATTTTAAAAAATAGTTTAAAAAAGTTAAATTTTTATTTTTATTTTTTGGCTGCGTTGGGTCTTCGTTGCTGCACGCGGGCTTTTCTCTAGTTGTGGCGAGCAGGGGGCACTCTTTTTTGCGGTGCGCGGGCTTCTCATTGCGGTGGCAAAGTGATTCAGTCATATATATATGTGTATATATATGTATATATATATTCTTTTTCAGATTCTTTTCTATTATGGATTATTACAAGATATTGAATATAGTTTCCTGTGCTATACAGTAGGACCTTGTTGGTTATCTGTTTTATATATAGTAGCTTGTATCTGCTAATGCCAAACTCCTAATTTATCCCTCCCTCCCCACACTTTCCCGTAAGTTTGTTTTCTATGTCTGTGAGTCTGATTCTGTTTTGTAAGTAAGTTCATCTGTATTTTTTTTTCATTTTTTTTTGGCCACACCGTGTGGCATGCGGGATCTTAGTTCCCCAACCAGGGATCGAACCCATGCCCCCTGCAGTAGAAGTGCAGAGTCTTAACCACTGGACCACCAGGGAAGTCCCTGTATGGTTTTTTAGATTCCACATATAAGCGATATCATATGACATTTGTTTTTTTCTGTCTGGCTTACTTCACTTAGTATGATAATCTCTAGGTCCATCTATGTAACTGCAAATGGCATTATTTCATTCTTTTTTATGGCTAAATAATATTCCATTGTATATTAATACCACATCTTCTTTATCCATTCATCTGTCAATGGACATTTAGGTTGCTTCCACCTCTTGGCTATTGTAAATAGTGCTGCTCTAAACATAGGGGTGCATGTATCTTTCAAATTAGAGTTTTCTCTGGATATATGCCCAGGAGTGGGATTGCTGGATCATATGGTAACTCTATTTTTACTTTGTTAAGGAACCTCCATACTGTTCTCCATAGTGGCTGCACTAATTTACATTCCCACCAACAGTGTAGGAGGGTTCCCTTTTCTCCACACGCTCTCCAGCATTTGTTATTTGTAGACTTTTTAATGATGGCCATTCTGACTGGTGTGAGGTGATACCTCATAGTAGTTTTGATTTGCATTTCCCTAATAATTAGTGATGTTGAGCATCTTTTCATGTGTCTGTTGGCCATCTGTATGTCTTCTTTGGAGAAATGTCTGTTAGGTCTTCTGTCCATTTCTTGATTGGGTTGTTTGTTTTTTTGTTACTGAGTTGTATGAGCTGTTTGTATATTTTGGAAATTAAGTCCTTATCAGTCGCATCATTTGCAAATATTTTCTTCCAGTCTGTAGGTTGTCTTTTCCTTTTGTTTATGGTTTACTTTGCTGTGCAAAAGCTTATAAGTTTGATTAGGTCCCATTTGTTTATTTTTGCTTTTATTTCTATTGCCTTGGGAGACTGATCTAAGAAAACATTGCTACAGTTTATGTCAGAGAATGTTCTGCCTATGTTCTCTCCTAGGAGTTTTATAGTGCTGTGTCTTGTATTGAATATTTAAGTCTTTAAGCCATTTTGAGTTTATTTTGTGTATGGTGTGAGGGTGTGTTCTAACTTCATTGATTTACATGTGGCTGTACAGCTTTCCAAGCACCACTTGCTGAAGAGATTGTCTTTTCTCCATTGTGTATTCTATGTAATGATAAGACACTATGACATTTTCAACTTAAATTCCAGGGGTCCACAGCACCCCACATGCCCATCCTCCGAGGCTGCCCAAGAGCCTCCACGAATCCTTGTCATGTCCCCCTTTGGAATCCAGGTGGAGGACCTGATCGTGAAATACCGGAAGAAGAAGAAGACGGTGGCGGGGATCATAGTGGAGCCCATCCAGTCTGAGGGTGGAGACAACCACGCATCGGACGACTTCTTCCGGAAGCTGAGGGACATCTCCAGGAAGGTCAGCACACAGGGCCAGGGCTGGATGGGGCCATGGGCCATTTCCAGTTGGTTTTCCAGAGCAAAGGGTTAGCCTGGGGTCCTTGTAAACTTCCAGATGTTCAGAGGCTGCCTGTCGGCCTCATGGGTAGAGAAGTTGGGGGTGAGGGCAGGACGGGGGATTCTCCCCTAAAATCTTATTCCAAAGTCAGTCTCCAACCTGCCGTCCTAGTCGGGGACATTCCCAATCACGAGAACATGCTGGGGAAAGCCTAAGCCTCCTCCCTTTTCTTTCTAGGGATCCCACCTCATCTTTCAGCCCATTGTGGTCCACACTGAACAGAAGCCAAATGAACAAACTTCATGTTAATATCATGTCTATTTTAATGTGTCTTGCACGTATAACTGGCCTGTCCAAGCAGTCAGTTCACGGATAAAGGTGACATGACACGAGTTGATTTAAACACAAATGCTAAGTAAATAATAGTCCGGGTGATGAGCAGAGCTGACACTGCACCGGAAGTTTGGGAAATGGGGCTGCCTTACAGTTGGGACACCCTTCCTTCTGAGCACGTCAAGTTGCTCAGGGACCGAAGCCGATGGTTCAGGGAGCATTTGATGTTCCGTTTCGTACCGGCTGAGCAATTTGAGGCCACGTGCAGACACAGCCCTGCTGGAACTGCCCTCCTGCAGCCTTAGTTTGGTTTTGCACAGCCCAAGAACACAGGCTTGGTTTGAGGTTCAGAAAGCAGTGGCTCTTGGGCTGGATTTGGGGGTCCGAGGTGGGCGAGTTGCGCTGGGTGTTTATTTCTCCTTCATTCCATGTCGGCAGCACGGCTGTGCCTTCTTGGTGGATGAGGTCCAGACCGGCGGAGGCTGCACCGGCAAGTTCTGGGCCCACGAGCACTGGGGCTTGGATGACCCAGCAGACGTGATGACCTTCAGCAAGAAGATGATGACCGGGGGCTTCTTCCACAAGGAGGAGTTGAGGCCCAACGCTGTGAGTGTGGACCCGCTCCTGTCCAGGGCAGGGGAGGGAGGCAGGGCAAGGGGCATCGACTTCTCATTACTGCTTCTTTCTCACCAACAAGGAACCAAGTGAATACCTAATGTGTCACAGAGGTTTCCTAAAGCCTAGTTCTTATCAATTTAATTTAAAGCCAATGATTACGATTACCCCAGCTCTCTCTGCAGGGCTGACTTCATAGCAGTCCATTGTCAGGCTTCTAATTTTTTGCTTTGTGCACAAGCAAAAATATTGTTATTAGCTGCTGCTCTGAATGGAGCATTTGCTCTGTGCCTGGCCCAGTTCTAAGTATTCCTCTTGTACTTTTAATCCTTACAACAGTCTAACCAAGTAGATGGTATTTTTCTCTCCCGTTTTGCTAATGAGGAATCAGGCACAGAGAGGTTAAGTAAGTTGTCTAAGGTTACACAGCCTGTTAAGTGACAAAGTCAAGATTTAAACCCAGAGCTCATACTCTAAACCATTTTACTGTACTGCCACTTGTACGTATGGATTCTCATACACACACACACACACACACACATGCACAGAGTCATCAAGGGCCCAGGATCGTTCCTTCCACCATTCCTGCATGTAGCTTCTACCCTCAAGGTCACTTCATGATGCAAAATGGCTACTGGAGCGCCGTCTCAATTTGACGCAGTAGGAAAGAAAAAGGAGGGAAGGATAAAGTGGCCCCCTTCTCGTCTTTAAGCAGCCTTCCCAGAAATCCCACAACATTTCTGTTTCTACCACTTTTGACTAAGATCTGGTCACATGGCCACTCCTAGCTGCAAGAGAGGCTGGGAAGTGTGTTTTAGTTGGCTGCATTGACACCCTGAAGGGGGAGTAAAGCGGGTGGTCTTTGAGGGTCAGACTGCCACCAATCCACTCCCTCCACCACCTAAGGGGCCATATTTTCACAGACAAATCACTCAACCGCTCAGCACCTCAGCTTCCTCCTTTATAAAATGAGGATTACGGTAATTAGGGGCCAACCGTCTCGGTTTCCCCAGGACTGAGGGATTTCCCAGGACCTGGACAAGTTGGTGTCCCTAACAGTAGTACCTGCCTACAGGGTTGCTGTTACGGAGCGATTTTGGTGAGCCCATATGCGATATCCTCCCAGCACTTAGCAGCTACTCGCTGGGTTAGTCTCTCTCCTCTTAAATGGGGAGGAGTGTGTCTGGGGTGTGCCTGGAACCCTTCTGATGCCCTGTGTCTTGTTCCAGCCTTACCGGATCTTCAACACGTGGCTGGGGGACCCGTCCAAGAACCTGCTGCTGGCTGAGGTCATCAACATCATCAAGCGGGAGGACCTGCTGAATAACGCGGCCCATGCTGGGAAGGTCCTGCTCACGGGACTGCTGGACCTCCAGGTACTCCGCCCGGCCCTCCCGGATCCCCGTCCACGGCTCCCCACGGCCCCCGCGGGCAGCAGCTGAGCTCTTCAGTATAGCATCTCACCCGCTGCCCCAGCGATTCTGAATAGGCTGCGCCATTTCTGTAGGGGACGCCTTCCCACCGCTCCGTCCCAACCCCGTTCCCAGTTCCTGAACTCCCGGTTTTCTGCTGACACTGAGTTCAGGCATCCCTCCTTTGAGAAACCTCCCCAATGTTCCCCATCTCTCGTTCCCACCCATTTGCCCACTATTCCCTCCTCTGGACCACCTTCTACATCCTGATCACTCCGTAGCAGTGCTCTCCAGGGGAATAGATTGCTAGCTATGCACATAACTTCAAAGGTCCTAGTACCTATACTAAAAGTGAAAAAGAAGGAGCTGAAATTAATTTGAATAATATATTTTACTTAACCCATCATATCCAAAATATTATTTCAACATGCCACCAATATATAAAATAATTCAATATTTCTTATTCTTCTTCTCATAATAAGTCTTTGAAATCCAGTATGTACTTACTTACAGTGCATTCCAATTTGGACTCACATTTCAACAGCTACGTGTGGCCACCTCATTGGACAGTAGAGCTCTTTATTATAATTATTTGTCTTTGTTATGTCTACTCCCTGCCCGACACGCTCTCCTAGATTTGGGGACGGGGGATGCTGCTGGGAGGAACCAGTGTTTCCAGGACTGGCCAGCCCAGCCCAGGAGTTAGGAGGAGAGATGACCCTAACCCCTGAGGGCTGGATACAAAGAGCCCTTCCTTGAAGCACCCAGTTACCAGTGAGCTGAGCAGATCCACTGATGGTGGTGGTGATGGTGATGACGAAGCGAGGAGGGATGGTGGTGATAACAGCTTCCATTTACTGAGAGCCTGCTCCTGCCAAGTTCCGTAATAGGGGATCTCATACACTCTTAAGTCCAACGGTAACGCTGTGGGCGTAGACACCACTATGATCCTTATTTTACAGATGAGGAAACTGAGGTGTGGCGGGTTATTAACTTGTCCAAAGTTACACAGCTTGCACTGGGGTTTGAACCTGATTCTTGTAGCCTTCAAAGCCCATGTTCTTTTTTTTTTTTTCTATTTTTTGACGAGATCTTAGTTCCCCAACTAGGGATCGAACCCAGGCCCCCGGCAGTGAAAGTGCCAAGTCCTAACCACTGGACCACCAGGGAATTCCCAAGCCCAAGTTCTTTGCCAGCGTTTACCTCTCTGACGTGATCAAGGACATAACAATAATTATTATTATTATTTATTATTATTTCCATTAATTGAGAACTTGCTCTGTGCCAAGCATTATGTTAGGTGCCTTATCTCATTTAATCCTCAGAATAGGATTGCTGCATTTAGGGGGGAAAAAAAGCAGGTCCCCCCCGCAGTTAAATTTAAATTTCACAAGTCTGAAGCCCAGGAGGGAAGGGCAGACACTGGACTTGGTTCCAGTCACAGGGCAGAGGCAGGAGCTTCAGGGACCACCGTCTTCCTCTCCCAGGTAGGGATGCCAGGACACCCGGTTAAATTTGAAAGATGGCAACTAATTTTTTTTCTTTTTAGCGTAAGTATATCCCATGCAATGTTTGGGACATATTTATACTAAAAAATTAGAAGTTGCTTATCTGAAATTTAACCGGGTGTCCTGTTTTTCTTCTGGCACCCTTAACCCAGAACAACTTGAAGTTAGGAAACTATAATTCTCCTCATTTTCTGGATGAGAATGGAGAACTTTAAACCCAGATCTACCTGATTGCAGACTCAAGGCGCAAGTGTGGCTGCTGAGATAGCTGAGAGCCTCTAACTGTGCTGTAGCTCTAGGGGGAATTTCTTTTTCTTTTCTTGGGCTGGATTTGCATTTAGACTGAGGCTGGGCAGGGGTAGGTGTAGGAAAAGCCTCTGGGAAGGGTGGAAGTATTGGGCCCTTCCCTCCTGCCACAATGTTCCTTCCCCTGTCACCAGCGTGGCAGGAGAAATGTCAGGCGCTTACTTATGTCCCCTGGGGGGACAGATGCACCCTGCTTGCAGTTGGTGCTGGAGTATGGGACGCGCCAGGGCCGGGCTCGGCAGGGATCTTGTTGTTCTGAGGCTCTCACAAACGCAGGCCGCCCCTGTCCTGAGTGGCCATGAGGTCCACGTGGGCTGATGGCTGCCTTCCTTGGCTTTGATGCTGGCCTTGTGTCCCCACTGCAGGCCCGGTACCCCCAGCTCATCAGCAGAGTGAGAGGACGAGGCACCTTCTGCTCCTTCGACACGCCAGATGAATCCATACGGAATAAACTCATTTCAATAGCCAGAAACAAAGGTAAGGCAGCCAGGGGTACCCACATTTCCTGGTGGGGGGCCCGGAGGGAGGGGGAGGGGAAGGTGATTCACAGGACTAAAAATAGTCTGAATTGCCTTCTCAAAAGAAGAGAAAGTTACCAGGGAGCTTTCCTTATACATTTATTCATTCAACGATATTCGCCAAGAAGGTGAGCAGAAGGTGAGAGGTACCAACTCTGGAGAGGGTCAGGAGAGCCAGGGTCCCTTCCTTCAAGGAGCTTGCAGTCTAGCAGGAAGGGGTGACATCAAAGAGAATATTCCATAAACAATCTATTACAGTTATAAGTCCTAGAACAGAGGAAAAGGAGTTAGAGAACGAATAGCTGGGGAAAATGTCCAGGAAATCAGGGAAGGCTTCCTTGAGGAAGTGGCATTTTACCCTACATCTTGCCGGATGAATAGGGATTGGCCAGGTGAAGAAGGTGAGAAGGAGCATTCCAGGCAGGGGAAGGGATGTGTGCCTTTAGCTGGGCAGAATGGGGCATACAGAGGGAGAAAACAAATGCATGGAGTGGAACGAGGGACAGACGGGTGGCAGGGGTGAATCAGGTTCACGTCAGCCTGGGGATGAGGTTCGAGATTGTGGACTTTCTCCTAAGAGCTAAAGGAGCCATGGAAGTTTTAAGTGGGGCGGATCAGAGAGCCTACTATGTGTCAAAGCTGGTGTCTTTCACCTGGACCATCTTAGAGAATCCTGCAGCAGCCCTGAAGGGCAGGGGTAATTCACCTCCTCTTGAGAATGAAAAAACTGAGTCTCAGAGACGCTATACAACCCAGCCAAAGAGCCCCATCTAGTCAAAGGTGAAATCGCCCTTTAAAAGAAGCAGATTCCGAGAATTCCCTGGCGGTCCAATGGTTAGAACGCCACGCTCTCACTGCCGGGGCCCCAGGTTGGATCCCCGGTTGGGGAACTGAGATCCTGCAAGCCACGAAGCGCGGCCCAAAAAAAAAACCAAAACTCAGATTCCATCCTTCATAAGCGCTGCTGACCTGCCCACACTTGTGTAATTTACTTCTTATTTTCTTTCCCTGCCACACCACGAGTTTCTGGAAGGCCAGGACTTTGTGTCGGGATTTCTCAATCAGCAGGCCTAGCTCAGGGGCAGCAGAGCTGGCCTTCAAAGTTGGAAGGGAGGGAGGGGAGAGAAGGGTGGCTGAGCGGGGCGATGAGAGAGAATGGGAAGGAGGGCTGGACGGGTGGCTGCAAGGAAGGACAGAACGGTTCGGACGGATGGGGTAGCCACCGTGTGTGACCCCGCCCGGCTCCCCGGCCCGTGACTCCGAGCCCAAGCCCCTAACCCACCCCCGCCTCTCCTTTTAGGCCTGATGCTGGGGGGCTGCGGCGACAAATCCATCCGCTTCCGTCCCACTCTGGTCTTCAGGGACCACCACGCACACCTGTTCCTCAATATTTTCAGCGACATCTTAGCCGACTTCAAGTAAAGAAGCCATTTCCTCCACGCTCTGAGGAAGCCCTGATCTCACCCCTTGTCAAATTGATTAGTTTGCCTAATTCATGTTTTCACTTAAAGTATCAGAGGTGAATGCATAAACTGGAGGATTATTTGTGGGGAGGGGATGTTTTTCGTGGCTTGGGGGGAGGGGAGGGGCTGGTTTGCTCTCTCCCTGCAAAGCCAATGGCGCACATTGGTTTTAAGCCCAGAAATTCTGCTTGAGCCCTGGACATAGTCTTAGGTTGGGCCCCGAGGGTCCTGGCCAGGTTATCTGCCACCCTCGACCCCAACGATACCTTTGGAAGCCAGTCAGGGGAATGATACCTGCTGCTGGGGCTGGTGGCTGGGACTCCTGGGTTCCATCCCTCTCAAGTGACACGTTCTGAACGGGGAGGATGCTGGCTCCCCCTGCCCTATGCAAACAGACATGCTTCCCCCTCGCACCCAGGCCCCGAAGCTCTGAGCATGTCCCATGCGCAGTCCAGTGACGGGCAGGACAGAGCATATTAAGGCAGGAGAGTAGGGACACAGCATTGAGCTTGGGGGTGTGGGAAGGGGGTCTGCTGGCTTCCTAAAGAGTAGGGCCACTCCCCCGATCCATCCGGGGATTCCTCTCCAAACTGTGAATTCTCGCCTTCATGGGGCTTCGTCCTGGGAGAATCTCTGGGTGGCATCGCCAACAGGTCTTACTCACCACCCTCGTTCCCCAAATTCCCTCCGTCCCGTTAAACGTCAGCCCAGACCTCTGTGGAAAGAAAGCTGCACCTGATCATCCCAGGGACACATGCCCAGGAGTGTAAGCCCAGGCCTGGGGCAGCAGAGACCCCTCCTGTCCCCACGGCACCTAGGGTCTGACTTTGGACCCCTCGCCCCGGGACCCTTTCTCTAGCTCTGCTCATCCACCTCTGCTCCACTTCTGAGCCGTCCCGGGAATGGCTTTGCTGCTACATCAAAGCTGGACTAGGTGTCTTCTTGCAGGAGGCATCATGAATTGAGGGCGCCACAGTTCCATGCAGGAAAAAGTAGCCTGTTGGTGCAAGGTGGCTTCCTTGTCGTTACCCCTGCAAGTCAGAGATTTTCCTGCCATGAGTGACTGTGAGATGACCAGGCAGGTGATGCTTAGAGGCTTAATTGGATGAAGGCTGAGGCTAAGGGGGTCTCTGCTGGAGGCGAGACCATTTTGGAACTGATTTGACCTCAGATGCTCCTAAAAAGAGCATTTGGTCGTCCTCCAGCAATGAGTGTTGTTTAGCGGGTAGATGAAGGAAGTCTGTCCAAAAGGAAGCCACTTGGTCTCCTGGTGCCTTGGTTGACTATTTTGGGAGCCGGGCAGATCAAGATTCTCAATTCAGCACTTTTCTCTTTTAATAACTAACCATCCAAAGATCTCAAAGTGGTTTGGTTTTTTTCTGCTTCTGCTTTTCAGCAGATTTGGTCATCATCCTATTTTTGCCAAGAATGAAAGGCAGTCACGTGTTTAACAGACGAGGGGGAATCCCTGAATCCCGGTTCACCCTGCATTCCTGCACTCAGTGCTAATCCATTGCTTTTAAGGAGCTCTGCCGTGTCCAAGGGCATTCGCACTGCCAACTAAATGGAGCCTCCCTCTCTGCAAGCTTTCGCTCATTTGTATATTCATTTATTTATCCAGTCATTCATTCATGAAACTTGCATTAAATACCTGCTCTGTCCCAGGCCCAGTGCTAAGCACTAGACAGACATACAAAGGTGAAATAAAACCTAGTCCCTGCTCTCAAGGGACTCACATCCCACTGCGGACAACAGAATCTTAAACCAGCAATTAATGCCATAATAGTTGTATGTGTAGGAACATCAGGAAATCAGAGGGAGTGGCCCAATCCACCTAAGGGTCAGAGGAGGTTCCAAGGAGAAAGTGACATTTGAGCAGGATTTTGCAGGATGAACAAGAGTTCACCAAGTAGACAAGACAAGGAAGAGTGTTGCAGAAAGGGAACAGCATATGCAAAGACACATGAGTTCACAGCCTCACACTTTTCACTGGGGATCCAGATTCCACAGGCAATATCCCAAGATTCAAGGCCTTATTTAACAAACAAGCAAAATGCAAACCAAACCATAATTCATGTATGCTTTCTCCTGAGAACTTTAGCATTGGACCCAAACATACAATGAGATTGCTGGAGTCCAAAAGGTTTTTAAGCCAGGGCACAACCAGAAACGTTGGCTCTCTTGGGTGGAGAGAGTGGCTCCAGTATTTTGTTCTCTCCCCACAGGGCACTGACAGAGAAATGAAATCTTTTTTATCTGGAAAGTCATTTCCAGACTTATTCACTCCTTATCAAGGGAAGTTACTTATAAAACTTTTTAAGCCATTTATCAGCCAGTCCTCGTTGACTCAGGGCATAGTGAGTTCCTGAGACGTTCTCTTTTGGAAGTGGAGGTGTAGCTGCGAGAATTTCAAGGAAAGCATTCTCAGCAGCGCTCAAGAAACTTGCTAGAGGTTGGTGAAAACATAGGGAGCCCAGAGGACAGGGTGCTGGCTCAGGCAGAGCCCACGCAGAAGAACTTCTGTGGCCGACGGTCCGGAAACGAATCCATCACACATTAGTGCCATAGAGTTTAGTAAATGTCGCCAGCAAATCTCATCACTTTTACAGAAAACAAGGTCCAGTCATGGCAAATCTTAGCACATCCTCACTTTTATTATAAATGGGTGTTTTTTAAATAATTTTTACTGACACTCAGTAACCATGCAAAATCGTGCACAACGTTAATATAATCTGTATATCTATACCTGTCTATATCTATCTGTATATCAGCTCATGGTAGAAAACCATAGCTAGGGAGCCTTGCCAACTTACGCATACAAAGTGATCTTGTTTACAGTATTCTGTTGACAGTGCCAATAAATGATAAAGAAATTAACATGTCACAGTGTAACTGATGACCATATGCGCAAGTCCATGAACTCAGTCTGTTTCCTGTGTTAATCAGTATTCTTAAATTAAAAACAAAATATTTATAATGGAAACATCAGAGTAAATGTGGTCTTTTTGGTTGGAAATGGTTTTGGTAAGGACTTCTTTCACAAGTTCTTATGAAGCTCCTATGATTAAGCACCTCTTAGGGATGTCTTGGAGGAATTCTCTTCCTGCGTTAAGTCTGCCCTGGGCTGAGAAGTCTGGTGAGGCCATTCAGTTCATCAGAGTTCATCCAAGACATGCCATGTAATGGGGATGGACAAGGTGTGGTCCTTACCCTCAGCTCACCTTCCAGTGGGGCAAAGGTCACAGCAACCCAGCGTAAGGACCAGGATACAGGAGGATATTGTACATGAACAAAGGATAGGCCCAAGTCAGGGTGGAGGTTAGGCCTCTGAGTTTCAACTTCAAGGTTGAGTGGGAACTGCTCCAGTGACTCAGAGGAGGGGTGGAAGGCATTCCAGACCAAGAGGACAGCTATAGCTGAAGGCACGAAGGCAGGATGCAGCAGGGACTTCTACAGCGTTCAGCATTACTAGATCACAAAGACAAGGAGAGCAGAAGAGCCTGGAGACCAAGCCAAAGAAACAGGCAGGGCTCGGACCTGGAGGGCCTCCTGTGCCAGTCTGGGCCTTCCATGAACTGATGGAGCAGGGTTTGGAGCACGGGGGTAATCCAACATGCATTCTAGAACGATTGTCCACTGTGAACAAGAGAGACTGGGTGATCAGTCGGAATCTGTGGCCATCGAGATGACCAGGTGGCCCAACCAGGACAGCGGTAATGGGCTGGATGGAGAGGGAGGGAAAAGCACAAAATCCACTACATCCAGGACAGTGACATTCAACACTAGAGGCACTTTGGAGTTGCCCTAAAGAACTTTGTAAATATCCTAATGCTCAGGCCCCACCCCAAACCAATTAAATCACGTTCTCTCCCTCACGGATGGAGGTGGTAAGCTGATGACTGATGGGAATCAGCCGGGAGGCAGGTGCAGCGTGGGAAGGCACGGAAGAGATGCTGAGTCAGCACCTGTGGAAATAAGCTGGCTCTTTGGTCCTCCTGCTATCCTGACCTAGAACCGCGGGCTGTGGGCTCCTGACTCACCTGCACCCAGCTGTCTCAGTGGCCCTCCATGGCCCTTCTTTTTCTCACCTGGAAAATGTATGGTTTGGACCACGTGATTTCCAAGGTTCCTTCTGGCTGGGACACCGAACAGGTCTATGAAATAACTGACTAGGAAAGCAATATCTACCATTAAATATGCTTTTAAGAATAATCACATATAGTGATAATATTTATCATTTGTTGAGCATCTGCTATGCACAAGCATATTCTGCTGGGGCTTTGTCATGTTCACAACACACCTGTGAGCCGTGTATGTGTCTGCCTGTTTGTGAGATGAGGAGCCTGATGCTCAGAGAGATTGGGGAACCCGCCCAGCATCACACAGCCTGGAGGCCAGGATGTGAGACACACGGGTGTGTGTGAATGAGCACATGCAGTCAGCATGGGGTTGGTTGAGGATCAACCACTCGGGACCCTTCTCACCACCAGCCTGGCCACTGGCCTGGGAAAGTGAACTTGAACTGGTCAGCATTAGTGTGAGCTCCTAAGCGTATATCCCTAAGGCAGGTGGGTGGAAGGTGCCAGGACCTTTGTTAAAAACAGTCACTGTTTCCATTTTCTGTCCTTCTTCCCCCTTCTCCACCCCCCGGGGAGGCAGGACAAGGCAGCAGAATGACCTAACTCTGCTGCTTTCTAGCTGGGTGACCTTGAGTAAGTTACTTCACCTCTCTGAGCATACCCGCAGAGAGTGATCACAGGAAAGCAGCTGACACTTACTGAGGGCTTCCCTGGACCAAGCGCTGTTTTTAAGTGCTTTTCATATAGTAAGTCAGCCCCTTCAACTACCCTCGGTGGGTGCCTTTATTATCATTAATTCACAGATGAAGAAACCAAGGCACAGACAGTGATTATATTACTGGCCCACAGTCACAGCCTGGGAGTGGCAGGGCTGGGGTTCAAGCAGGTAGGAAGTCTTGCTTCCAAACCAGGTGCTTCACCCTACACCTGCGACCTCTCTCCGGTTCTCCAATTCCAACAGCTGCTGGGAGGATTCAAGAAAATCACGAAATCAGGACTTCCCTGGTGGCGCAGTGGTTAAGAATCCACCTGCCAATGCAGGGGACACAGGTTCGATCTCTGGTCCAGGAAGATCCCACATGCCGCGGAGCAACTAACCCCATGCACCACAACTACTGAGCCTGTGCTATAGAGCCCAAGTGCCACAACTACTGAGCCCACGCACAACAACTACTGAAGTCTGCACGCCTAGAGCCCGTGCTCCACAAGAGAAGCCACCGCAATGAGAAGCCAGTGCACTGCGACGAAGAGTAGCCCCCGTTCACCGCAACTAGAGAAAGCCCACGCACACAGCAACGAAGACCCAACACAGCCAAAAGATAAAAATAAACAATAAATAAAACTAAAAATCATGTAATCATCTCCTGACTCGTGGTAGGTGCTTAATACATGATGATTCCTTTTGCCACTTGATCTCTGTGAACCTGGCTCACGTATAGTTCTAAATGTTAAACCTACTTCCCAACACGGGGACAAGTCGCACTAGATCCCAGAGCAGATTACAACTGTTAATCAGTAAAACGGATGTTTGTCACTAGAGTTGGTACAAACGTGGCCAGATGGTATCGACCCTGCCTGATTAACCCTCATCAGGCATGATTTTATAGTTGAATGAATGCTGCAGGATCAAAACAGGGCCATAAAAGTTGGACTCTGCCCAGGTTTCAAAGGGACCCGGTGGCTTTCCATCTGGGGACTCACAAGACCTGAATTCTTAAAGCAGCCAAGGGCAAGGTCCTAGTTATTTGGCTAACTCACCCCAGGCTGGCCCCCTGCAAGCAGCTAAGCCCATCAAATCTGTTCTGGGAAGTGCACTAAACATTTTTATTTATGATGGGCTGGGGGTGGGATATCTGGGCCTATGACCAGGTAAGGCTCAGTTCTGGTAACCGGTGTAGGAAGGACAATGGCTCCCAGCCATGCACACTGTGAATGTCTCCAGTTGGAGCAGACCTCACCATGGTCTAGAGGACTACCTGTCTCAGCTCAAGCTGCTCTAACAGAATATCAGAGATGGGGCAGCATAAACAGCCAACATTTATTTCTCACTGTTCTGGAGGCTGGAAGTCCAGGGTTGGGTCCTTGGTGAGGGTCTCTTCCTGCTTGTGTCCTCACATGGCACTGATTCCATCGTGGGGGCCCCACCCTCATGACCTCATCTGACTCCAATCACCTCCCAAAAGCCCCATCTCCAAACACTATCACATGGGGGGCTATGGTTCAACATATGAATTTTAGGAGGGGATACAAACATTCAGTCCCTAGCAACTACCATGTGAAACGGACATGCTACAGGTTACCCCATTTCCTGCATCTAAATAATACACAGCCCAGGGCAGGTGGGGTGCCCAAAGTCCAGATGGTTCTCAGCAGATGGGAATGAAAACCAGTCTACAAAATACAAACACGGTTGTATCACTAATGCTTTTAATGACTGTTTCCTACTGTCCACCCAGCTTCCAAGTCCAGAATGGAGATTCATGGTTGAGAAACTTTTCTCTTTACCTCGAAAGCTGGCAGGAGGGTGAAAGGATGGCAAAAGAGATTGTGTTTAGTACAGCATTTTACTTCATTTGTTAAGATGGATGACATGATCATTACGGAAATTTTAAACAATACTAGAAGGCCATAAAGTTCAAAGTAGACGTTTTCCCTCTGTCTCATCCACCTGAATCTTCTCCCCAGAATTAACGACTGTGAAAAATTTGGAATGCGTTTTTTTAAATCACAAATAGGATCATACAGAACTATGTTGTTCTCTGATTTGCTTCTTCCACCTGACACTACCCCATGATTATCCTGTCACCTCAGCAGATATGGTTCAACCTCACTCTTTTTAAGGGCATGTAATATTCCATAGCTTACTTAACTGTGTTGCCTACTAATGGCAACTTAGTTTACTTCCTGTTGTTGTTGTGTGTTTGTTTCACTATTAGAAACATTCAGTGAACATCCTCATATACATGCTTGAGTATTTCTATTAGATGACTATTTTGGAATTGTTTTCCAAGGGGGAAATCACCAATATAACCACACACCACCTGAATCTAAAGACCGTTTCCATTTTCTGAGAAGCTGCTTGACCATCAGAGAGGCATGGCTCTTGGGAAGGCCCAATCCCACACAATGATTCTCAAAACCTGGGGTGCCTTGGAATTACCTGGGAAGCATCAAAATACAGATACCCAGCTTCTGCCCAACCAGAACCTGCAGGGTTGAGCACGGGCGAGTTTTGTTGTTTTTGTTGTTGCTGATCTGGAGCATGGGAACTGGGTACTACTGCCCTGCTGGTGCACTGCAGAAACCCTAAACTGTTTCCCTTGTCACATGCAATTTTAGCTTGGAAATAAAGGGATAGAATAATGCATTTGCTCTGTGTGCCCTCTGCTGGTATGAGCAAACCACACATCCAAGTGGAGGCTCTTTTGTGCCAGAGCCGGTGAGAACTGGGGCTGTCACCTCCCACTGAACTGACACTTCTGGGCAGTAATTGTCAAATCAGGCTACGCATGAGAATCCCCTCTAGGGAAACTGGTCATGGGCCTGGGCAACAGTATTTTTTAAGAGGTGTCCAGGTGATTCTACACACGGAGCCCAGGCAGAGAACCTATTCTGTAGGGAAAAAAAAAAAAAATTGGCCCAGGGACACAGAGGCATGTGTCATTCTGGTGGTGTCCACCCTGGTCATCTATTTCAGAAATTCCCAGCATGGCTGCATAGCAGAATTAGCCTCAAGCTTGACAAAAAGACCGATTCTGGGGATCCACCCCAGACATAATCAGAATCTCCAGGGGGTGAAGCTCACTCAGGTAAGTGCTTACAGGTAGCCCAACAGGCCTACTTAACTTTTGGTTTTAATAAGTCAAGGTCAGATCATTAATCCCTCTTAAGACATTTTATAGGCACAGACTGTGTCTTTGGGAGAAGAGGTTCACAGGAACTGAAGTCACTGACAAGCAGATGAGGGAAAGGTAGGGAAGGGAACCAGCAGCTCTAAAGATTATATAATCGAGTCTTCTATATAATTGAATCCTCAGTACAACTTCTTGAGGATAAATAGTAACACCCCTGTTATACAGAGAGAGAAACTGGAGACAGACAGATAGACACTTCTATGTAGATACCTAGGGAGAAAGGCTTTTAGGCAGAGGAACTGTCAGTGCAAAGGCCCTGAGGCTGCGGGGTCCTTGATTATTGGAGGAAGAACAAGGGGAATATAGCTAACTGAAGTGGTAAATGCAGAGTTGTGGATGAGAAGAAAGCTGGGGGTAGGGGCGGGGCCAGGCCATGCTGGGCCCTGTAGGTCACAGTAAGGACTTCAGCTTCTACAGCAGTGATGTGATTCTCTTTTTTAAAAGGATCACTTTGGCAGGACTTCCCTGGTGGTCCAGTGGTTAGGACTCCGTGCTTCCACTGTAGGGGGCATGGGTTTGATCCCTGGTCAGGGAACTAAGATCCTGCAAGCCACAAGGTGTGGCAGGAGGGAAGGAGGGAAGAAAGAAAGGAAGGATCACTTCGGCTGCTGCGAGAACAGGTTCTAGAAGGGCAAGGATGGAAGCAGCAGGTTGCAATAATCCAGAGGCTATGAGGGCAGCTTGGATCGAAATGGCAGGGCTGGAGCAGGTGAGAGCAGTCAGGTTCTGGTTGTACTTTTAGAGTAAAGTTGGTATAAAATTAAGTCAGTGGAACCACATGCCATTTACCCCAAGAGCCGGCACTTCTGAGTGGGTCTGCGGCTCTCTGGGAACCCCCAGGCCCACAACCGGGCTCTGGGTCACACTGTCCACGGCACGCACAGCCCCTCTATCCAGACAGACCCTGCAGATATACGCCAGCTGACAATGGGAGCCCAGCATTCTCAAACATCTGAGGGACATGGTCACACACTCCCCAGACCATTGCCTTCAACTGGCTGGAATTAACACACGATGGGAATTTAACAGAGGCAATGACAAATCCATAAGTCTATGCCCTTTCATTTGCATCTTTAATTAAAAACAAATACAAATTAAAAGCTGTTTCCTCTTGTTCTTAAGAGCTCCCAAGCTTTCTTTCCCTGACCTTCAAAGGCTCCCCACAGTGATTTGGATCAAATTCAGGGTCCTCCCCTTAGCAAAGGCACCCACCCCACTCCTGTCCAGGGCAGAAACGCACGCTTGTGTCCCCTCAGCCTGAACAAGCAGTGCTCATGTCCATCTCCTCCACACACCTGGGGTCCCCTTCAAAGTCCCGGCCCCAGGCCTCACCCCCTCAGGCCACCCCACTCTTCTCTCTCCTTGCACTTTCCCCCATTTTATTCATTTATTGGCTGTGTCGGGTCTTGGTTGCAGCATGCGGGACCTTTTGTTGCGGTGCGCGGGCTTAGTTGCCCCGTGGCATGTGGGATCTTACCCTGTCCAGGGATCAAACCCGTGTCCCCTGCATTGGCAGGCGGATTCTTAACCACTGGACCACCAGGGAAGTCCCTCCCCATTTCTAATTATACACATACACTTAGCATCCGCCCTCCCTCCCCACCAAGATGCTGTCAGTCCAAAGGCCCAAATCCTCCCCTTTTATGAACCGTGGTGCCTTCAGCACCCAGCGGAAGAGGTCTGGGATGATTGGCTGATTTGGAAGCCTGCAGGCACAAACTGCCTTGAATTACATGCTTTACTTGCTTCTGTGAAATGCAATAAATTGAGAAGATCTAACAACTTCTTTCATGTTATCGTCATTATAAAGTCACTTTTCTCAAAATGCCATTTGCAGTCTACACAAAGGAAAGATATCTCTCCATATAGCTGGCATTTATCACATTCTTTATAGCACTGAAAAAATGGAGATCATTTAAACAAGAAAGGTTATAGAACCAGCTACAACCACTCAGTGGAATATTTTGCAGTTACCGATTTTTTTTTGCATAAAAAGTATTTAAATGAAAAAAAATCAAATAATCGGGGCCTTTTGTTTTTATCTATTTATAAGGTATGCTGCCCATTTTTTCCAACTTTATTAAGATATAACTGACATACAATATGGTATTAGTTTAAGGTATGCAACATGATTTATATATGTATATACCGCAAAATGATTACCACAGTAAGTTAACATCCAGCATCTCACATAGTCACAAGGTTTCTTCCTTGTGACTGAATATTTTAAATGAATATTTATAACTGACGTAGTCCTATGTTATAACATGAAGCAAAAAAAAGCCAATTTCAGATACAGGATAACATCTATGTTTTAAGTAAATACTGAAAGCACAGTGAGATACACACCCATTAGGATAGCTATTATATATTTAAAAAAAAAGATGTGGATAAATTGGAACTCTGATGCATTGCTGGTGGGAATATAAAATGGTGTAGCCACTATGGAAAAGGTTGGCAGGTCCTCAAAAATTAAACTTAGAATTACCGTATGACCCAGTAATTCCACTTCTCAGAAAATACCCAAAAGAATTGAAAGCAGAAACTCAGATGTTTGTACACCAATGTTCACAGCAGCATTACTCACAACAGCCAAAAGGTGGAGACAATCAAAATGTCCATCAAAAGATTAATGGATAAACAAAATGTGCTCTATACATATTATTCCGCCATAAAAAAGGAATGAAGTTCCGATACCTGCTACAACATGGGTAAACCTTGCAAAATTACGCCAAGTGAAAGAAGCCAGACATAAAAGGCCGCACAGCGGATGATTCCATTTACATGAAATATCCACAACAGGCAACTCCACAGACACAGAAAGCAGATTAGTGGTTGCCAAGGGCTGGAGAAACGGGGTGTTGGGGAGTTACTATTTAATGGGTGCAGAGCTTCTGGTTGGGATAACGAAAAAGTTCTGGAAATGGAGAGAAGTGATGGTTGCAAAACACTAAATATACTTAATACCACTTAGTGTACACTTAAAATGATTAAAAGGATAAATTTATGTTTATATTTTACTACGATTTGAAAATAAAAAAAGACTGGAAGGTCACAAAACAAAATTTAGTTATTGACTTCTGAGTGGTAGAATTAAAGATCATGACTTCTTTCCTCTTTGTTACAAATTATATAATAAGCATATTGCTAATTACGGGGGACATTACATATAACTGGCTTTATTTGATAAAGTATCACACCAGCATATAGTTCATCTGACTTTATCACACTGCAAAGCCTTCTGATGTGAGAGCCCCTAGACCTCTGGGCGGTGAACTTGCTCGGATTACAACCTTGCCCCAGTGGCTGTGCAGCTACCGTGCTGGCAGGATGAACGACCCAGCTCTAGGCTTCATCCTGGTCCCCCCGCCGCCGGGTCCACAAGGGGGCGCAGCACAGGGCTGGTGAAATCCCTACCCATTGCCTGGAAGCCTTTTGCGGCGCCATCACCTCTGAACTAACAATGACATTTATTGTTTATTCTCACACCCATCCCAGGAGACAGGGAGGATTTTTCCACTTTAAGATGTGAAAACCAAGGTTCTGAGAGACTTGATAACCTGCCCCAGGACAGGGATTTGGAAACGGACAGACCCAAGTCTTCTGGCTCCCGCCCCCAACCTCTCTCTGGTTTCACAGCAGTGTAATTGTTCGAGAGAGCTTGGCATCGCTTCCTCCAAGAACTGGCTCTTAACAGAAACTTCTGGCCATTATCTGAATGTCACACACAAGTGCAGTTAAGAATCTGCACTCAGGGCCTCTTTCTAAACCCAGTTACTTCTATCTCATGAATTTCCTTATCCCAAAAGACAAGTTCCCAGGGGCGCCGGCAAAGTCTCCAGCTGCCCGACCCCCTCCTTCAGCCCCGCCCACACCCTCAGGCTGCCTGCAGGAGGCCCCCTGTCCGTTCACTTGAACTTGTCCAGCATCCCAAACACCTGTGTGAAACGCTCTCGGTCCAGGATGCGTCCGTAGCGCAGGGTGAGGTAGAAGGTCTGTTTCCCACTGTACTGCCGGATCCGCACGAACAGCTCCTGAGGCCAATCCTGGCTTTCCGTCATGGGGATCACGTCGGCCACAGGGCAGTATGTCTCCTGTCGCCGGCCCCAGAAGGTCAGGTGGGCCACCCGCAGCATGGTGCCCGACTCATTCACGTACAGGATGCCCACCAGCCTCCGGAAGAAATGGCTCATCCAGCACAACATGGCCAGGGCAAAGCCAGCGATCCCGCCCGCCAGGCACAGGGAGTTGAAGGTCATGAGGCCCTGGGAGTACCAGTAGAGGCTAGGCGGCAAGGCCACCACCGTCAGGGCCGTCTGTGCCACCTTCAGCCGAGACAAGTACCCGAAAGACCTGATGGCATCAAACCGGTACACCATCTGAAATGTCTCTGTCTCTGTGCCGGGTGGTTTCTCCTTGGAGGTTGGTGGCCTGCTTCCAACCCACCTCCTAGGATCCCGCCCACTGCAGTACCACAGCCCGTGGAGGGGCCTTCCCCATGCAGCTGGCCCTGGCGACCGCGGCACAGCTCGGAGGAAGGCGGCCTGAAAGGGAGACAGGGAGACCATTTCTCTCATGGAACTCAACCATGCTAATCACACAAGGAACAGCTGCAAAGCATCTTACACGGAGGTTCCCACCAATCCTGTGAGGCCGGCATCACTGCCAGAGATGGAAAGAAAGGTAAAGCCAGACGCTTTACCTCACGTGATCTTCACAAAAGCTGTTTGCGATGGGAACCACTACTTCTACTTTACCACGGAGAAAATTAAGCCCAGAGAAAGTAAGAAATTTACCCAAAGACACACAGCCAGTGAGTGGGGCAGAGTCTGACCTTTAAACCGGTCCTCTTTCCTCCAGACAGCTCAAGTAGGTATAGGAAAGGAGGCGCAGCCTTCATTCATTCAACAAATACCTTGAGAGGGCCAACTCTGGGCTGGCACTGGATCCACAGCGTGTGTGACAATTCCCCAAGCAGGAAACTCAATCAATGTCCCAGTGGGGAACAAATCCGCAAGACATTCATCATAATAACTACCCAATTCTCGGTCAGGTTTAAAGCGTCATCTTGGGGTCGGAAGGGAAACGCTGTTTACTTGGCCTAAATTGAGGGATGGGGTAGAACGGAGGAGGAGGGAGGCGTCAAACCGTAGCACAAGGGTTTTATGAGATGCACAGTTCCACACCTCGAATAGTGCAGTGAAAGATACTTTGGGCGGTGAAGTCAGATCTGGGTTCCAATCCCGACTCCTACAGTCTCCAGCTGTGGATCTTTGGGCAAATTACTCCACCTCTCTGGGCCCCAGTTTCTTCATCTTTCAAAATGGGAATCCAAAATATACTGAATGTGATGATGGTTTTAAAGCCTTCAAATGCACTTGATGCTCGGCGAGTGCTCAGTGAGTTTTAGTTATCGCCGTTGAGGGCCCACGTGACCTGAGCGCAGAGGAGAGCGGGGAATAACAAATCGGAACCCACGTCCCTCCCACGGATTCTCCGAATCAGAACCCCAGGTGTCTGCAGGCCTGCCCCAGGCCTGCCCCCGACCCACAAAACACGTCACCTCCCTTACTTCCCACCACCCGCCTTCTTACCATGACTTCAAGGCCGCCTGCCGGAAGTGAATCCCTCCTACTCCCGGAACCGCTAAGAGCGCGTGTTCGGCCTTAATAGGACAGCGTAGAGGAGCATTGCGTTCTGGGATCTGTAGTCCAGAGAGAACAGCTAGCGCTAGTCCGAGGCATTATGGGAGTGGATTCTCCTCCTCCCGGCGTGCCCTGCGGCAGGGGGGCTGGTCCCGGAAGTTCCGAGACGGATTCCAGGTGCCAGCGAATCCTGTAAGGTACGCGTGGAAACTGGGGTCATGGCGGCGCACGGTCCAGCGCTCTGTCTCTTCGACGTGGACGGGACCCTGACGGCCCCGCGGCAGGTAAGCGGCGTCCGGCGGGCTGGCGGCAGCCGGTGCAGAGCCCCCTGCTGCTCGCAGACGGGGCTAAGGACCGCCTATCTCCCCTGAAGGGACCGAACTCTACTCTGGGTTCCTGGAGGAATGAGATGGAAGCTCCCACCAGCTCTTCAAGACCTCAGGGTGCTCGAAGAGATGGGACAGGCCGGAAAACTCTAGAGAGCAAGAAACTTGTGTTGGGTTGGAAAACGCAGTTCTGAACTCTCACCTCCAGCCCCGGATTTGAACCCCAGCTGTGCCCCTTAACCAGCTTGTGTGCCCTCCTCAGACATATGAGGTATGGTCTCTGCCTGTAGGCTGATGTGAAAGACACAGGTTTCCAGGTCAAACGGACCTGGTAGAGTCTCAGCTTTACCTCCTGACAACTGTGTGACCTTGAGCAAAGTCATTTAACCTCAGAGCCTCAGCATCTATGGCATTAAGTGGGGATATGACCTGTTGCATGTGGTGTTTGTGGGTGTCGAATGAAATCATATAAGTTCATGAAAGTATCTTGCATACGGTAGACTGGGTTCAATAATATACAGTTAATATCAGCGACCACCACCACTCCCTTCTCCAGCCCTGCAGTGGAGTGAGGTGATGGAGGAGACCTAGATTGCTGCAGGCTGCCTGCTGAGAACCTCCTTGGACTCCTAGAAACTTCTCATTTCCAGATTTTGTTGCCGTAGGCACGGATATGTTTCAGTTAAGATTAACATTTGTGATCTTTGCCCACCCTGACCTCCCCCTTGCACAGATTAGTCACTGAACACCAGCCATTTGAACTTGAGACTTGGCCCAAGTAGCCTCACTGTCTTCAAGTTCTAGCTCTACCCTGCTTAGTTTGGGCCAGGTGAAAGCAGTGGTATGTGTGCTCCAGAATTCACAACGAATGTCTGTGACCTCAGCTGTCCCTATCATTTTACCTTTCTGAGCCACAGGTGCTATGTATCTAGCGATGATGCTCAATTGCAAGTTCTCCAGAGGCCCTTTTTGATTCTGAGGTTCAGTGATCCATGCACACCTGTAGGTTGTTAATTAGCGCCTAGTGGTCTGGAGCCAATGTCAGCAATTCATTGTTTGTAAAAGGCCAGATAGCAAATACGTTTGTGTTTGCCGACCATATGGTCTGTAGTAACTACTCAGCTTTAATGCAAAAGCAACCATAGACCTTATGTAGACATAGCATAGCTGCGTTCCAGTAAAACTGCTCTCAATTTGGCCCATTGGCTGTAATGGCCTCGGATTTACATTCCAAGCCTTTTTACACAGTATCATTAGACCCTTTTAACCTTTCTCCCGCTTTCATCCCTGGTAGGATAGTTGTTATTTCCATTTTAAATAAGCAAACAGACTCAGTGGAACCATGACCTTGATTTCACACAAGAGATCTGGTACAAGTCTCTGGGCCTCAGGGCATCGTTATTTGCTAAGTTTGCTATTTTCTGCTACCGCTCCAAGGTGGAGGCTGTTGTGTTACTAGGTGTGTCATTCAGGAACGTGCTTCTGATTCCCAGAAGGTACCAGGATATATAAGCATAAAGTATGAAATAGCAGCGAGACCAGGCAACCCGCAGTGTTCTCCCTTAAAACATTTGAAACGTGATATTCTTTGGCGAATTAAGTGAATTTTTACACTCAAAAAAACATCTAATTTTAAAGAGAATTGTTTCAGGGCTTCCCTGGTGGCACAGTGGTTAAGAATCTGCCTGCCAGTGCAGGGGACATGGGTTCGAGCCCTGGTCCAGGAAGTTCCCACATGCCACGGAGCAACTAAGCCCATGCGCCACAGCTGCTGAGCCCGCGTGCCGCAACTACTGAAGCCCGTGCGCCTAGAGCCCGTGTTCCGCAACAAGAGAAGCCACCGCAATGAGAAGCCCGCGCACCGCAATGAAGAGTAGCCCCGCTCGCCGCAACTAGACAGAGCCTGTGTGCAGCAACAAAGACACAACACAGCTAAAAAAATAAATAAATTTTAAAAATAAAAAAAAAATAGAATTGTTTCTGTGTGCTGGGTGCTCAAGGTTAAAAAATAAAGCTATTTTAAAAATAAAAAATAAAAACTATTTTAGCAACAGATCTGTTCATTGTACAACCTTTCCCTTCCTCAGTACTCGCATTCTCAAACATTGATGAGCACAAGACAATCCGAAAGCAATCAAATGGGTTATCTTTTCCTGCAGCTGCTGAAATAGTATATGACCTAAACAGGTAAAATCTAATTAGAGTAGAGTCCAGAGCTTTGCACATTTTAGTGTTTTAGTAGAATTTTGCTGTTCTGAGTACTTTCCTAAGATATGCCATTGCATCTAAAAGCAGTTGAGACTTAGAACTAGGATATAAACCTGGGTGAATTGTTTTCCAACTTCCTATCATGAAAAATTTCAAATGTACAGAATCGCTGGAAAAGTATAGTACCCAAAACATCCATATTCCCACCACTTAAATTCAACAGTGATTGATATTAACTTTCTCTCTTTTTTTAATCTTTTCTGTGCCACTTCCTAAGCTGTAGTCATAATGGTACTTCACCCCTAAATGTTCACACCTGCAGCTCTTGAGGACAAGGACATATGTCGTAACCAAAGTACCGTCATCATACTTAAGGAAACTATCACCAATTCCCTAATATTATTTTATACCCTGGTCCAGGGGTCAGCAAACTTTTTTCTGTAAAAAGCCAGATAGTAAATGGTTGGGGCTCGCAGGCCATATGGTCTCTGTCACAGCTACTCACATCTATAGTTGTGGCCACAGACACCTCGGAAATGAATGGATATATGGCTGTGTTCCAGTCACTACAAAAACAAGCAGCATGCTGGGTCTGGCCCACAGGCCCTATTTTCTAACTCTTCCTTTACTCCACTCAGTTTTCCTTAATTGTCCCAAAAAAGTCTTTTATAATTTTTTTTTTAATTTTTCAGAAGGTGAACTTTAACATTTTTTCACCTTAATTCCAAGCTTTTGGCTCTTTCTCTGTGCTTTATTTTGTCTGGGATGATTTAGAATTCCTTGAAATTATCAGCACAAGAGTTATTTAGAAACATTATGACAATTTGGCTGTGTGGTTATTTTGCTCCAAATCTCTCCTGCGGTGTGGGGTAGTTTAGATGCTCTATTGTGGTCACGAGCAGCTAGGTCTTATTTCCTGTCAAAAAGTATTTGCTGCCATCTGGAAGCGAAAAGGTGTCTCTGACCAATGCAAGTTGCAGAGCACGTCTGATAGCTGGACAGCAATACCATTTAACTCATCAGTGTGCACAAGGGTCAAGAGAAAATAAATTGTGCCCTTAGGCTTCTGTTTGAAGGTGGAAGTATTGCGTTTGTGTTGCATTTTTAATATTTTGCAATCATGGGAATCTTCCCCACTTGCATTCTGACGTCGGCTCTGAGTAAAGCAGTTGTGGGGACTCTGGGACCCATTTTCACAATCACTGACTCAGAGGCCACTAGATTTTGTCTATTAGGTCAAGATTCCACTGGAAGATGTAGAAAAGATTGCACTCTGATGTAAGCCCTTCTGTACAATTTTATTTTATTAATCATATGCATGTATTACTCTAAAAAAATTTTTTTTTAAGAAAAGGATAAGGGCTTCCCTGGTAGCGCAGTGGTTGGGAGTCCGCCTGCCAATGCAGGGGACGCGGGTTCGTGCCCCAGTCCGGGAGGATCCCATGTGCCGCGGAGCGGCTGGGCCTGTGAGCCATGGCCGCTGAGCCTGCGCATCCAGAGCCTGTGCTCCACAGCGGGAGAGGCCACAGCAGTGAGAGGCCCGCGTACCAAAAAAAAAAAAAAGAAAAAGAAAAGGAGAAGATTGAATTCTGGATGTTTTTGTACTGAAGTTGAGTTAAGTGGGTTTTTTGTTTTTAATTTCTGGTAACTTTATTTGTGTAGATATTCCATGTAAGTGTACAATTAAGATTGCTAAAAGTAATGAAATAAAAGTTTAAAACTTCATTGTGGTTTGCTTGAACACAGGGATATCTTTTCATGTCAGTTTAAAATTTCTTTTGAATGGGCACACGGTTTGGAATTTAACTAGCATAAAATTATACCACTGAGACCACTATTTATTTTTTCTTAATATTTATTTATTTATTTTGGCCGCACTGGGTCTTAGTTGCCGCATGCGGACTCTTAGTTGCAGCATGCAGGATCCATTTCCCCGACCAGGGATGGAACACAGGCCCCCTGCATTGGGAGCGCAGAGTCTTACCCACTGGACCACCAGGGAAGTCTTGAGACCACTATTTATAGATAGAGCTTTTCTTTCAGGAGAGACTGAAAAATCTAGTGGTCTTACTCTAAGGCTTTTTGTTTGTTTATATAATTATAATAAATCAACTCTCAACTTCCTCTTTAATCTCATTATGTTATTTTGTTTTAATCAACTTAAATCCATAAATGGAGCACAGTGTGGCATTTGAAAGGACTGGGGTAGGTCTACATGCGTTGTGGAAAAATCACAACTTAGTGCTGAGAAAACAAGTCGTTGCACAAGATGTGGAATGAGTCCACTTGTGTTTCAAAAAGCACCTATTTATATATGTGCATATAGACAAGTGTATATATAAATGCACAGAAAAAAGGCTAGAGCAGTACATAACAGCTGTTAATATATTTCTTGTGTGTTTTAAACGAGGTAAAAATAAGTAAAATTTAACAAGTTTTTTTCTGATAAAAAAGTTGATGTCCCAAAAGCACGACTAAATAGTTGGTCTTATCTGTAGACCTAGAAACCCAATTGGCAGTTATAAAAATAAGGGTTATATCACTCTTGGGATTTTAGTCTCCCGATTACTTCGTGACTCTTGACTGTTGTGTTTTTCTTTTTGAAATGCAGAAAATTACCAAAGACATGGATTGCTTTCTACAAAAACTGAGGCAGAAGATCAAAGTTGGAGTCGTAGGCGGGTCGGACTTTGCGAAAGTACAGGAGCAACTGGGAAACGATGGTAAACTCCACATTGCTGGCTGCATTTTGGTAAAAGGTCAACTTCTCATGAGGACGTTGGGACCTGTTGCCATTTAGTATCACAGGAGCCCCGAGCCCTCACCCCCGTGTGGCAGGCTTCAGGCTTCCTGCTTCCTTGTTTGGGGAAACATTTTCTCTGCCTTTATTTTTCCTCTGTTTTTAGTCCTCTAAGTAAATTTCTGGAGTTGCTAGTGGAACAGTTGGTACTCGGATACATGGACAGATTCACCTAGAAAGATGGGTGTCTGTTTCTCGGCCTGCAGTCCTTCCTGTTGGTCCCCATTAACTGCCCTTCTGGCCTCAGTTCGGGCCCCATCTCCTGACGTCCTTCTCACCCAGGTGTTGAGGGGTGCTCCGGGTCTTCATGCCTCCCTCTGTTGCCCTATCGCAGTGTTCCCCAGAGTTCCCTAGTCGGGAGGCACCCAGGCTCCTCCCCACCTAGTGAACCAGAATCTCAAGCCCAGGACCCCAGGAAGGTGGAGATTCTTACGTGCCCCTTCACTGGAGATTCTGAAGGGCATGGGTCTGTAGGGCATGGGAATCATACTTTAGCAACTACCCTCACAGAGAGTCTAGTGCTGTGGGTGCAGCGCTCTGATTATTGGAAACTGTCTGGTTGTGTTTGGCTGGAAGACCAGTGCTATGGATTATTCATCTCCACGGCCCCAGGGCCTCCGGGGTGCCTGGCCTATAAGAAATAGCAGGGAGAGAGAGAGATGGATTGAGCATTCTTTTTGGCACCGTTGACGTTTTGGGCCAGTAATTCTCTATGTCCTGTGCACTGTAGGATGTTTAGCAGCATCCCTAGCCTCTGCTCACTTGATACCAGTAGTGCTGCCACACCCAGTGTGACAACCAAAAATGTCTCCAGACACTGCCAGATGTCCCCAGGGGGCAAAATCACCCCCAGTTGAGAACCACTGTTCTAGATGTAATATCTTACAGTGCGAATCTGTGTGGGGTGTATTTATTGAACCAGTTACTGAAAGAGGGATCTGTGTAGTCCCTTTAAAACTCTCTGTTCTGGTTACACTTAATTTTCCTTGTAGGTGCTCTGTTTAGAAACGCTATAAACAACATAATGGGACACATTAAGACCCGGGGATCCTGTTACCTGGTCCCGATTGCCCTTTCTGCCTCTGGTCACGTAATTAACCACAGGCTCAGAGAGGTTTTGTCAGTGTAGCACAGCGTCTTACATTTCAGAGAGTAAGAGTTGAAACTCCAGAATCAAAACAGTAGCGAGCCAGAAGAAAGTGGAAGACCCACCTGCATCAGAATCACCTGAGAAGCTCATTCAACTGGAGATGTGGGAGCCCCACCCAACACACAGTGCCTGGGAATCTGCATTTTGGCAAGCACCTAGAGTTTGAGGCTCCATTAAGATTTATGTGGGTGGTCTTCAAATGTGAATGAATATAAGAATCGCCTGAAGAGCTTTAAAAAACAAAATCTGATTCTTAACCTGGCCTCTGCAGATTCTGATTCAGAAACCTTGGGAGCAGAGCCTGGAATTCTGCAGATTTTCATCACTGCCCCAGTGATGCAGATTCACAGTGGGGTTTGGGAGCCATCGTTGAGGTGCCCACCGAGTCTCCAATCTGCAGCCTAATTGTCATCTTTTAAATTTATAATGAAGAGGCTTCTTAAAAAAGTTTTTAAGGAGCTTTTTTTCCACCCTCCCAATCTGTTAAGATGAGATAGCCTTTCACAGTCATTACTGGAGTTTAGCATTTTTATTGGCGATTAGTGTTAATCAAGAAATAGAAACACAGGGTCCAATTCATTGCATTCTCAATTTTGTTTTGTTGGCAGTGGTTGAAAAATATGATTATGTGTTTCCAGAAAATGGCTTGGTAGCATACAAAGATGGGAAACTCTTGTGCAAACAGGTAGGTTTGCAAGTATCCAAACTACTCTGTACTACTAGTGAAATGTTTTCTAAAAAGGTATCTGATATTGAATGCCTCCAGGGAGTTATATCTGGGAGAAGAGTGGTAATGAATCTTCACCCTGTATTGTTTACATTTTGGATATTGAACCATGTGACTAGTACACATTCCAAATTGTTAACTAAATTTTTATAATTGTTTTTCAAGGTTACTTAATCTAATATTTCTATTATGGTAGCAAAGACTAGGGCAAGTTGTCTTGCTGCAAGCATTTCTAAGAGGTACCATGTAGCTCTTATTACCATTAAGATCCTTCTATTCAGACGTAAGAGGAAGCCAAAGTGGAAAAAATATATTTTCTATCAGTGTCTGCAGATATTTTAATTGAATAAAAGGCAGCAGCAATAAACTCTTTGGGGCTTCCAGGAAGCACTTGAGAGATAATGAATACAAAAATCTTGAGTAATGAAGCAGAAAATGGTTTTGACTGAGGCCCTTTCTGGTTTGCCTAATGTTTTCAACCAGAGAAAAAGGGAGAAAAGGAGAAAGGCAGTGGGGTGTGTCCCCACCACTGCTTGGTGACCCTCCAGCCACAGAGGCTGAAGACCTGGGTTTGCTGGAAAGCCATTTTGAAAAGGCCTCCCACTGTGTCAAGTTAACTCCAGTATTTTCTTTATCTAGAACATTCAAGGTCACCTGGGTGAGGCCCTAATCCAGGATTTAATCAACTACTGTCTGAGCTACATCGCGAAAATTAAACTCCCGAAGAAAAGGTGGGTTTGCTTTTAGCAAAGAAGCGCCACTGGAATATGGCTGATGCCGTCTGGTGGGTTGGAGCTAACTCAACTCCAAAGCCAGGTGCTTAGTAAGGGACCACTGGAAACCTTCTGTAAAGCCAGCGGTAGACCAATGATTACATAAACGATGGTGCGTCCACGTGACGGAAGTTGAAAACTATATGCTTTCAAAGGCTATCAGTTAAGGCACATGCCTGTGAAACAGCAGTGTGGGAAAAGCAGCATCAGCCCAGGCCCCAGCTCAGGAGTCTCAAACTGGAGGCCTCCGGGCCAAATCCCATGCAAAGCCAAGTTCAGTTGGCCCCTGGTGTTCAGTAAAATCTGCAGTAAGTGCTATCATTTAAAAGTCTGATTTCACACTTTAAAATGCCTGGGTTTCCGGCTTCTGCAGCATCTGAAAACCCGGCAGCTCGATGCTCCCTCCTAGGTGGCAGCAGCCTGGCGGGCAGCGCTGCCCCCCTCCCCATCCCCCAGTCTTTCACGGGCCACTTGTCTCATTTTTCTGGCCTCGGTAGGCATTTGATTCGGGAACGTACCTCTTGTTCTGAATACTGTTATCTCAATTCCCATTTTTAAATAAAAACAACAGTAATGTGCACACATGCCCACAGTTAAAAGATTGGCAGAAAACGGACCATATGCTAATGGTGGTTGTTTCTTGGTAATGAGATTTCAGGTGGTTTCTTTGAAATACTTTTCATCTTCTCGGTTTTCTGCACTTAATGTGTAACACCCTAATGATTAGAGGGTGAAACATTTCTTAAAGGGTGATTGGATTTCAAGACATGCTGGAGTTTCGAGAGTGCTCAAGACCTGTTTCCAGAATTTCCGAAACAGATGCCCCTGCTCGGCACCTCCTCTCAGAGGGCAGGGGCTTCCTTTTTCACATCTGTCCCGGGTAGGGGGATGGATGAGACAGGAGGGACCCGAAGTCCATCTTTCTGGCAGCTGGGAGACGGCCCATGAGGGTTCCTTATCCTGTGCTGTTGACTTTTACGTATATTAGAAATTCTCCATTGTAGAAAGTGAACATATAACGTACCCCAGGTCATTTCAGTCTTTACTTTGGGCTGAGCATTGAGGGAGGATAAAAAAAGGATAAGATACACTCCTGTCCTCCAAAGAAGATGTCATCTAGTGAGAGGGCCCAGCGTGCAGAGCTGTGACTCCGAATTAGCCTGAGACACCCAGTGAATTCAGAAGGCAGGGCTGAGTTCCTCCTTGATCGGCGTTTACCCACATTGCTCGTGGGTCTAATGCTATGTCCCACACACGCCAGGCAAGTGTAGTAAGACGTCACATCGTCCAGGTCTTCAGGGGGGAGGTGAATGCTTGATCAACCGCCTTAGTCCTGGTTTTTAGAACAGAAGCCTTTCTACAGTGCATCAGCCTCCCTCCCTGCCTTGGGCATGACCTCTTTTTCTGACAGTTTAGGACCCACAGGCCTAGTATCCCCCCTGGGAATGATCACCAGGGCCCCATACCCCAGTGTAGATGTAGAAGGTATAGGCGACAGGCTGGTCTGTACCGAGTCCAGGACAACCGGGACGGGGTGTTTGAAAAAGTATCTTAGGTGCACATACGTTGTTGTATCGTTTGCCTCTTTCTCTGCAAGTTGAACACAGCAGGGGAAGGATCCAGTGATGGAGATACCGCTATTTTTACTTTACTTGCTTCCCAGTTTTTTAGATAAACTGGTACTTTTCATTTCAGGAGCCCTTTCAGGGGGGCTCAGAGCAAGTGCCATTAGCCCCTTTCTGAGCTCAGAGCAGAGCGGTGCCCAGGGTCCCTGGTAAGTGGCGGCATTGGCGTGGAATCTGGTCCCAGCGCTACGCCTGGCGTGTGTCCTTGAAGTATTATTACTGAGGCTCACCTGGGGATCCTCAGCAGCTTTTCCTGTGTTGCTTTTCTTGGTAAAAATCAGCATTTCACTAGGTCACTTGCAAAGGTGTCTGGGACATATATTTTCAAATTCCTCAGGGAACTTGAAGAGCTAGCAATCATTTTCATAGCTCTTTGTTAACTATAACATTGTCTGTCAAGAGCAGCACCGTCCAGCAGAAATGTAATATGAGCCACATGTGCCGTTTTTTCCGCTTTCCGTGGCCATGTTTAAAAAAAAAAAACAACGGAAAGGAATAGGTGAAATTAATTTTAATATGTTTTATTTAACTGACTATATCCAAACTATAGTCATTTCAAATATAGTCAGTATAAAGCATTGTCAATGATGGTTACACTCCTTTTTCATACGAAATCTGTGAACTCTGATCTCAGGTCAGATCAGCCACAGTTTTCAGGGCTCTCTAGCCACGTGAGGCTCGTGGCCGCCACACGGCCCAGCACAGCACCGCCAAAGGCTGATCACACCCGCCTTTGCCATCGGAATCGCCCCACTTTTTTTTTTTGACCACACCTCGGCATGCGGGATCTTAATGCCCCGACCAGGGATCGAACCCATGCCCCCTGCAGTGGAAGTGCAGAGTCTTAGCCGCTGGACCGCCAGGGACGTCCCTGGAATTGGCCAGCTTTTTAGCCTGTCTGTCCATCTGTTGTGTTGCTCAAATAAATGATGTATCTCTGGGACCTCCGTCCCCTTTTCCTCCCCAGGGGTACTTTCATCGAATTCCGAAATGGGATGTTGAATGTGTCCCCCGTCGGAAGAAGCTGCAGCCAAGAAGAACGCATTGAGTTCTACGAACTGGATCAGGTGAGTCTTTATGAAATAGCCGGGTGTATGGACGTGTGGTGTGCATCTCTGCGGCCAAGAAAGTGTGCTTCTAATGCAGTGGACTATCGGTATCTTTTTGTTTTCCTCAGAAAGAAAGTATAAGACAGAAATTCGTGGAGGATCTGCGGAGAGAGTTTGCAGGGAAAGGCCTCACGTTTTCCATAGGTATCATGCATTCAAGCGGGCTTCAGGCTCTGGGAGCTGTTTGCTGGGAGGTGGTTGTGGGCCGGTGTGCTCTTGAACTTGGACGGTGACGAGTTTGCAGCTGGGCTGTCCGTGGCAGGAAACTGCCCTCCTGCCTGATCAGCGCTAGCCGGGACTCAGGTTAGGAGATGACTTCCACGCTGCTGGGTTTGGTTCTAAGTCCTCGCCCAGCAGGATTTTTCCTGCCTGCACTTCTCCTAGTCAAAAATAAGATTGCTTAATGAAGAGTGAGAACTTATCCCCACACCTTTGGGCAGAAGACAGCTAGCTCATGGGTGACTGTAGGAGAGAGGTGGGACAGGGCCTCTTAGATCAAGTAGACTGAATGTGTTCCGGAATCCTGTGATGTTCGAATGGCAAGGAACCTTCGAAGTCACTTGGGCTGGTTTTACAAATCAAGAAGCCGAGGCCCAGAAAGGGGAAGTCACTTGTCTAGGTTCACGAAATTTCTGTTCATAGTGACAGGCCAGCATGCGGCCGTTTCCAGTGTCTGATGCAGAGCTCTTCCTGCACCGCTGATGTCTCTGCCTCGCTTTTTGGTGGAATATGCCTGTCAAACGCTTTAAACAGACCGATTTCTGCTGTCAGTGCTGACAAGCCGTACTTACAGCCCTCTCCTTTCACCGGCTCAAACAAGCGTACGCTTGCCAGAAAACTGGAATTGCAGAGGGCCTCTGTGTAAAGGATGAATGGGTGTCTTGTTAAGTATCCTTGAACTGTGAGATGAACATCTTCCCTGACACAGCTCTGAAAGGGTTTTTGTTGCCCAAGAAAGCTGCCTGGCAATCCCCGTCCGTGGGGTTTTCATTTTCCTGCACGACGAGCTGGATGCATCCCGCTCCCAGGCCTCTCCGCCGAGCGCACAGTCGAGCTCCAGGGGAGCACGGCTGAAGGAAGCTGTTCGCAGCTCTTTCACCGGCCTGCTTTGGGCTTCGTTTAAGCGCGCTCTGCAGACCGCTCGGGTGCAAAGCCATTGTGGGTCTCACTCTGAATCAGCACTCTGTGTCTCTTTTTTAGACTTTAGATTTTTAGGTTTTAGGTGAAATCATGTTGGAGAAAAAAAAAGTCATGCAAGAATTGATTTCTAGAACCTACCCGTAAAGTATTGTAATTAGCAAACTGAGGTCATAAAAATCAACCTTGGCACTCCAGTTGCCGACAAGATCAAAGGGCACATTTTCTTTCAGTGACATATCATTAGCCTCCTTTTCACCTTTAGCTTGTGTGTCTCCCTCCCCACGGCAGGAGGTCAGATCAGCTTTGATGTCTTCCCTGATGGATGGGACAAGAGGTATTGCCTGGGACATGTGGAAAAGGACGGCTATGAGACCATTTATTTCTTTGGTGACAAAACCATGCCAGTAAGTATAGAAGTGTTTTTGCAGTTTCGTTGTTCAATTTGGGTTTGAAGAGGGGGAAAGCGGACAGATGGGCTTTTCTGCCCCCAGCCACACTTCACCTGGCAGCCCAGCTCAAACTGAGTAATAGCTTCTGTCCTATGAGAGTGGGGTGAGGGAGCCCCCTCTTCTCTGCGCGCAGACACCCGACATCTCTGAAGGCAAGGATGGAGCCTTTCAGTTTGGCTTTGAGTTAAGTGTCACCCACCTCGAGCGCCTTCCGGAATGAGACCCAGTGCTGTCATCAGATCCTCTTTGTGTTTCAAAGCCCTTGCTGTTTTTGTTTCATGTTTCCGCCGTGTTTTTTCCCCAGGGGCATTCATTTAGGTTGGGCACTAGGAGTGCTAAATGGTAGGAGGACCAAGAGTCTCGTGAGTCTGGAATTCAGGAGAGATGAGAGGTGGGGGGTCAGGCCTGGGCATCACACACTGAGGGGCAGGAGGCTGTCCCGGGGGGGCTGTCGGAAATCCCAAGTCCGGGACCAAATCTAAACTGGGGACTGATGGGAATTCCCTGGCGGTCCAGTGGTTAGGACTCGGCGCTTTCACTGCCAAGGGCACAGGTTCAGTCCCTGGTCGGGGAACTAAGATACCTCAAGCTTCTCAGCGCGGCCAAAATAATAAAATAAACTGGGGACTGAGAGCAGAGCCAGGTGTTGAGAGGCCAGCAGGAGGAATTTCCCCAGAGCCACCGAGGTAGCAGGCGAGGCTCTCCTTAGGACAGGTGGGTCCCCAAGGGGCTGGATGGAGAGGCTTTGTCGCCATCGAGGCCCGAGGAGGCTCAGCCCCCAATGGTCACTGCCCAGCCCGGGGCCGCCTCCCTTTACCTTCCTCTTGCACCCCCGTGCCTCTCTGCTTCCCTCTCACGGGCCACCCAGTGGTGGTAGCTACCTTGCCATCAGGCTCCTGTCTCAGGCTTTGTGGTGGCTGTACTGCAGCATCAGAAAGGCTGCATGGATGGAGTTTTTAATCTCTCCAACCCCCGGTCCACCCAAAATGCGTGCTGTTTTGCTAAGGTCTCTCCTGTGTGGACCTGCCTTTTTCAGTAAGATCTCAACGTGCTAGTCTTCCAGCGTGAAAGGGACTTCTGGATAGTATAGTCTCATGTCCTGCTTTCCAAATTATAAAACTGGGGGAATTCCCTGGCCGTCCAGTGGTCAGGACTCCATGCTTCCGCTGCAGGGGGCCACAGGTTCAATCCCTGGTCGAGGAACTAGGATCCCACGAGCCACCCTCGCCGGTCCCCCGCCTTCCCCACCATCCTCCCGGCTTTGGGCTGATTCCTGCAGGCTGAGAAGACAGCTCTTCAGAGGGGCTGAGGCAGGTTGTGCTGTGATGATGAAGCCTCAGCTGGGACTTTGCAGGATGGAATGCAGTTCTTGAGATAATTAGAAAACAACATCTTCGGGGAATTCTTCATTTGGAAATTAGAGAGTTTTCTGTTTAACCACTGCATTACCACACGTCAGTTTTTGTTTTTTTTTAATCTTACCTACTTTTAAAAAATGGATACTATTGAAGGGAGGTTCCCCCCCATTCTTAATTAATAGGTATTCATTGTAGAAAATTAGAAAAAGCATGAAGAAGAAAGGAAAAGTCACTTGTAAATCACAGCTGACATGCCTCTCAGCCTCTTTGCAATGTATATGACCCCAAATGTGGGACACGGTGTGTTCACTGGTTTCTGCTTTTGTTCTCTTAACATATTTCGTTCCCCCCACGTCGGGGTATGTTCTTTGAAAACAAGCTTTTGATGGCCGTATAACATTCTAGCATTCAGGCACAGGTTATTTACCCATTTCCCTGGCAGAGGCCTTTGGGTTTGTGGCTCTTCGTTGTCTTCACGAGCACTGGAGTAAACGCTCTTGCATCATTCTTTGCCCTCCTCTGATCTTTTTTATCAGTGGTTTCCTGGAGATGGGAGTTAGCAGTCCAGCCATCTAAATCTTTTAACAGCCTGAGGCCCTGAGCAATCCAAATACTCGCTTTAAGTTTCTTTTCGTATTCAGTGATAGATATTTGGAAAGCTGTTTTCTTTCTTTGCGCCGAGGCAAAATGTTTTTGCCGGCTCCCAGGGAGACAGCACCTGAGCTAAGCGCTGTCAGTAAAAAGCCCTTTCCCTGCCAAGCTCAGCAGGCTTAGACGCCTGCCCGGCAGCTCGGCCGGAGCCTCATGTTGCACCGAGTCCCCCGTGTCTTCCCCGGCCCCGCCCCGAGCACGTCCAGAGAGCAGAGGGAAGAGGGAAGAGGCTGGCCCTGGCTCTCCTGAATCCTCCTTCGTCCTGGAAACTGCCTTCCGGACCCCAGAATTGGTGGCCTTGTTGGTCCAGAGAACAGGACGGTGGACCAGCCCCACCCCAAGGCAGGAGCATCCCTCACCCCCAACGCTCCTGCTCAGGGAGACCCAGGCTTCAGGCCCCCAGGGCTCACTGGTGTCCACAGCATCAGCATCTCCCCGATGTGCTCCCGTGCCAGGGCCCCTCACGCATCTCTGAACCCTGTTTTACGGATGAGGGGAGCTGTGCCAGAGCCATCGCCAGACCCTAAGGGGCAGTCACCCAGGGACGTCAGCCCCACCCCTAGCCTGGTCATCACTAGATTCTGAGCTGCTGGTCCTCAGCCCTGGAGGCACATTGGAGTCACCTGATCGCTTTCAAAACCTCATGACCCTGGGGCCAGGCTGTTTTTGACCATAGCTGTTTACTTCTTTCTAGGAAAAAAATCAGCACAGTTATCTAAGGGCATTCATTTTTAAACGTGAAAGTTGTTTGAGGTTGTTTTCATCCACAGCTAATTCTGACATACTGGGAGAGCAGCGCACACCGCAGTCATCAGGTCCCCAGCCTCCTGCATAAGCCCTGGGCACCCAGCTCTCCTGTGGCCAGAGGCACCCAGGCATGGGAGCTCTTAATGCATCCTGGGCCTTTGGCCCCCATGTCTCTTGTTCTTTCCCAGTTTTATTGATGTATTTTTAAAGCTCCTGCAGTGACTGTCACTTGCAGCCAGGGGAGAACCCCTGCTCTGGGATCTTTGAAGGCTGAGCCTTTGTCTTGGTGGCCTTTGTACCCATAATGGATAGAAATTGGCTAAGTGCTTATTGAACTACCCGAGGTAAACGTCCATGTGCAGCTAGAGCGCTTGCCTGTGCCGCGGGCAGGTATCCACCCAGCAGAGACCCCCTGGGAGTTGTGTCTGGAGCAGGGCATGCAGCCGGCGGCGGCCGGGACACTGATGCAAGAAAATCAGCTTGCACTGCGACCCTCCTCCCGCTGCGACCCTCCTCCCGTCGGCCCAGACCTTGGCCTTGTAAGGATTAAACATTAATCGGCAGCCTGCGCTGATCCGGGGCCTCTACTTTGGGCCTGCCAGGTACACCTTAACGGAAACATGACCACTTACTCATCCCTTCGCCTCTTCCCTCCCTCCGTCTTCTCCCAGGTAACAGGAGCTTTGTTTTGGAGCTTGTGGGTGGCTGAGCCTGCCCAGCAGGAATCCAGTAACCTTTGGTGCACATGCAAATCCAGTTTTGAAGTTTCCTGTTCACTGTAGCCTTATTTTTCTAGTGGGTGGCACTCACTAGCTTGGTGGTTTGGTTCTGCTTCTCCCGACTTCACTCCGAGTCTGGTTTGCAAGGTCTTTGCAGCCCCAGGAGGGAGCCCGCCTGCTCTGAGGCCAGTTGCCCTGCGGGAGTTGTGGGCAGTGCGGGCAGTGCAGCTTTGCTGCCCTCTGAGAGCAGCGGGCCCCACCGGGCTGCAGGAGGTTTCTCCTTCCCGGGTGATCGGAATCTCTGGACCTGGCTTTGGTACGAGTCAGTGGCTTACAAGGCAGCAGGGCTCAGCCTCCTTCCACGGGCAGCTCCCCGCCGTCGCCACCAGCAGGCCCTCTGTCAGGTGAGGCATCTGTTAGGCACCTGGGACACCCTCTCCAGGTTGGGGCAGGCGTGGCATCTGTGAGCCTTGCTGCTCCAGAGGTCCCGCTCCCCAGAGAGTGGCTTCTGTCTGCCTTGCACCCTGGCTGGGGGCTGGAGCCTCCTGACTCTCCTCTGCTTCCGCTTTTGAGTCCTCATCCCCCATCCATTCTCCAGAAAGTTCCTCTTGTGAAGTGAACCTGATGGTGTGAAGCCTGGCTCCTGGCTTTCTGGAGGCTTCACATAAAATCCCTAGTCCTCATCTCGACCTGCGAGGCCTCACGGCCCGGCCCCTCCCCGGCAGGCTCTAGCCCAGCAGGCTCTAGCCCGGCTGGCAGCCTTTCCCGGATGGGCGGTCACAGGGCTTGTCCCTTCTCTTCCTTCAGGCCTCTGCTCAAAGGCGTCTCCCCTGTCACCCTGGTCCCCTCCCCTTATTCTTTGCAGATGCCGGCAAAGCATCCACAGAGCTGTTGATGTCCATCTTAAATGTAAGCTTGGAAGGCGACCCTTAGGTGGGCGTCATTTGTTTGCCACTGTAGCTCCAGCTTCTGAGACCATGCCTGGAGGGTAGTGAGCGCTGCACACGGTTTATCCGTGAGGACTAACCCCGCTCCAGGGTCGGTGAGTGACACTGGAGTGAGTGCCCCAGGTGGGTGCTGGGTTTTCCGAATAGAGCAGGAGTTCTTGCTGGCTTGGCTGGGTGCTCTGTGCTGGTTTCCCCACACCAGGCCGTTCCTAGGAGAAATCTTTTTTTTGTCGTAAGAATTGTCTTCACGTGTACTTGTTCAGGAGATGCTGGCCATGAACTGGGGGCCAGCTGAATGACCAGAGCCCCTTCACAGGACATAAATTCGTGAGGCCCGCGCAAGGCTTGGCAGGCTTCTGGGAAAGAACATTCCCCAGTGTGGCTCCAAGGTCATGGCCTCCCAACATGGCTCCACCCAGCGCGCCTCGGGCCCAGGCAGTAGTCCCTCATGAGGTCTATGAACTTCACCTTCTCCTAGGGAAGCCGTCTGCTTGGGGGTGGGTGGTTCTTACAAAGATGAGAGCAGCCATAATTTCAGGTGTCAGTTGTTTAAAAGGATGTCATTTTCGTACAGAATCGTTTTCTCCATACTGGCTTCGTGCTCTGTGTTTTATGAAAAAATCCATTTTCTCTGCAGTGATTTTCATCACATTATAAACTAATTGATTTTTTTTTTTCAAGATTTTGTGTTAGACTGCTTTTCCAATGTTATGAGGAAAATATAGGAAATTCCATGAGAAGCTAAGCAGGGGCTTTCCTGCAGGGCTGTGGGTTGTGGAAGCAGCATTCCCCTGAGATGGGCGGGACTGGGGAAGGGGGTGCAGCACAGACTAGGTGATCCACAGTCACAGGACCCCCTGCACCCAGCATGCCTGGCCCCTTCCAGACCGGGCCTCAACTCCTAGGGGCTCACCAGGGGGAAGGAAGCATGAAAACGCTAGGAAGCGGTGCTAGCTGCGCGCTGGGGCTGCCCCAGGATTGCGCGTCCACCAGTGGCCTCGGTGCTTTGGGCGAAGTTCCGCCACGATCCCCATTTCACAGATGGGGAGCTGCCCACATACCCCCCTCACCAGTGCTAGACCAGGATCTGAGCCCAGGCCACCAGGCTCAGACTCCAGCCACATGGACCTATTTAAACTTCAGTGAATCAGACTCAGTCCCTCTGTCACAGGCCTCACGTGTGGCCGCCGTCGGCTCAGAGGTGGACCGTGTCCATCGTCACAGAAAGTCTCAAGGGCAGTGCTGCTCTGGACTGTCTGCCCTCCTACAGTCCCCCATGACCTGTTAGGAAAGTTTGGATGCAGTTAAAACAAATTGATGGGGTGAGAATTCTGCTTTCTTGATAGAAAAATAAGCCTTAGACAGATCTTCATGGGAACATCGTGATTTCTTTCACAGGCATAATTGCATGTTCCAAAGCTAAACTGCAGTTCAAGGGAAGGTGAAAAACCCTTTTTTGGTACGACAGTACCCCTGCTGTTCCTCTCCTGGGGGCTAAGAAAAGGTGCCTGAAGAGATGCTCCCCACCCGGTAAAATCGCAGGGTCCTCATTTCTGGTCCTATTTCTCTGGTGGCCCCAGGCCCCTGGGTGGCAACAGCCTTGGCCCAGGAGGAGCCAGGTGGCGCCTGCATCTGCACCGTGTCTTCCCAGGGCGGGAACGACCACGAGATCTTCACAGACCCGAGGACGGTGGGCTACACCGTGACAGCGCCCGAGGACACACGCAGGATCTGTGAGGAGCTCTTCTGCTGACCATCCCTCTCCCCGTGGGAGGGGCGTCCTGCCACGCCCACCCCCAGCCCACTGTACGGTTGTCACTCGGGTCCTCACTCAGCAGGGAAATGGCCCTCCGCCTCCAGTGCTAGAAGCAGCCAGAAGGGAGAAGAAAAGGCTTGTCAAGAACGGTTCAAAGGACTGTCTCCAACAGAGGGTTTTGTCCCCACCCCGAGTCTCAGGACCCCCAGCCCTGCCCTGATATGTGCGATCACAGTACACCTGGGGTTTTTTTGTTTTTAAACTTTCCCATCATTCTAGAATGATACAGGAAGAACGAGTGTGCCTGGACCCTCCCTCTTTCCTCATGGGTCTTGTGGAAAATATAACAGATATTCACATTGGGACCCTCTGCATCAGTACCAGGAGGGGGGCTTTGGTGATGAGAAAGAAAGGACAAGATGTTTACAATGATCTGACCCTGGGACATGGTTAAAAACACTTCCAGAAATGAAGCTCCCCCGTGAGAGCGCTGGCCGAGTGACCACTGACCCCAGGGACTTTGCACCTAGCTGGCCCAGGAAGCAGGGGTAGCTCTGTATCCACTACACTTTGAAGAGCCCGCTGGTTTCCTAGCCATTGGGACAGAGGCAGTGGAACCAACAACCCCGCCGAGAACTGGCACATGGCCCTCCCGGGACGCAGCTCCGAGCCCAGGCCTAGAGACTAACTGAGGCGGTCACACTTCGCCCAAAGAACCTCCTCCTGCTGTCCCCAGGGCCTGTTTGCCCTAGTTCGTCAGGGATCAGGGGAGAGCCTGAACTAACAGATCAGGAGCTGTACCGTTTCTCTGCCGATGTTTGAATAAGCCCATCCACCCAGGCCCTCGGAGCTGCCGTGGTCGGGTCTGCAACCCTCACTCCTCCCTCCCGCCTTCTGCAAGTTCCTTGTATAACTGGAAGGCAGCGCGGAGCCTCGTCCACAACACAGAACACGGAAGAGAGCTTTCCAAGAAAACGGTTGCTGTGTCGCTTTTGAGCATCTTCCTCCACAGACCAGTGCCGGGGCCGGCGTCAGTCCAGGCATGGCCTCTGCTGGGGGCTTGCAGACCTGAATCTGAAGTGGGGATTACAGAGGTGCTCTGAGCAGCCCACCTTTCTGCCCCCACCAGGTACCTTCATCACAGAGGAACCTGGTTCCCCCCAACCCTCCCCCAGCCTGGCTTGTCTCAGCTCAGGATCAGCGCCAGGCTGCGAGGTCAGCCCCCTCACCTGCCCAGGGCCACACACTGGGGTGACGGTTCTCACTGGTTCCCAGGACTGTGCCGTCCTGTGGCATCCTTCCTGGCTGAATTTTACACAATACTGTAATGATCTTTCAAAATGAAGAGTAGCAAATTAAAGTGATTTTATTGTTTCCTATTTTTCTTTCTGATTACTGTTTTCTCCTCGAGTTAAGTGAGTTGGTATCTTCTCAGATTCTGGGGGAAGAGCTCAGCCCTCTTGGACCTGAGGGGCCACTCGTTGCGACGCTGACGTTCCCACGATGTTGGGGGTTGCACTTTCCAACTGGCATCGACCCACCCTCCAGGCTTTTCTGCCCACTGGGTAAGGATCCAGTATTCCGTAGAAGTTTCCTTATATATCAAAACGAGACAACTGAGTCTTACTCAGACTTGTCCCAACTTTCATGAGGTGAAGGGTGCACTGTTTCTCCACCCTGCACAGGGCTGCCCTGGGTAGGTACCCCGAGGCCATCAGGCTGGGCCCCCTCCCCTACACTGTCACAATTCCCTCAACCTGCCTCCCCACCTCCAACGACTTCAGACTTTGCGCCATCCTTCCCCTGCTGCGGTGGTCTTATCACGGTCCAAGCTCCCCGGCCATGTATCCCACCTCTCTCTTTAGGTATTCCCCAGCACCCACCTTGCTCCCCGAGGGCCTCCGCAGCTGGGCTCCGTGGTGGGGACATCAGGTAATAATAGTAGGTAAGTAACATGCAGGCAGCAGCGGCTGATGCCTTACACATGCTCGCAAAGCAGCAGCTTCTGTCGTTGGCAGGTAAGAGCCGGCTGCCAGGATTCAGATCCTGGTTCAGCTGCTGCTGACTGGCTGTGTGATGGAGGACGAGTTCACCCCAGCCTCAGTTTGCTCATCTGTCGAATGGGATTATAGTCCCTACCACACGTGTAACTTAACCGCGTTAACTTCAGTGAAGCACTTAGAACAGTGTGAGCTATCGCTAACTTAATCATCCCCAGAAACCCTGTAAGACGGGACTGTCAACCCTGCTTGACAGACGAGGATAAGTCATTCCCTCAGCCTTCTGCCGTTCCAGGACGGTAGACAACATCACAAGAAATGTAAACATGGTAGCTAAATGCTGAGCAAGAGGGAAGCAAAGAGGTTGCCCCAGGTCAGCGTGGGGCTGTTAAGAAAGCTTCCTCCTCCCCTTCCCCACCCCCTGCCCCCACCCCCTGCACTGCAGAAGCTGACCAGGTATTTAGCCCCGGGCTCTAGGGCTTAAGAAGCCTCAAGGGAAAGACACTAGCAGCTACTGGCCGCTGGGAGGCCCATATAAAGCTCAATGAGGAGCCTGAACTCGATCCCGAGGGAGGGGCCGGGGGAGGCCCATCTGTGTGACGAGGGTAGGTCTGTCTAGCTTCCGGGCAGGGAGTGACTGGAGGGCCGGCACGAAACAAGGTTGGCAAACATTTGGGTGAGGCGAAGGTGGCCTAGGTGGCCCTGAATCACTTCCTGAGGGCTGCTTCCCTCTCCTGCCCAGACAGGGCCAACTCGGCCAGGCCTCCAGGCTCCCTTCCACATCTGCCCACCCCCACCCCCCTCACCCTGGCTTCCACCAAACCCACCCTCCCTCCCTCGAGCCGCATGGCATCACATGTGTTTGGGGTTCAATGCTTACTCCGGCCTTTCCCTAATCAGGTTCGATGGGCTGGTTATAATTTGTCCTAATGCACTCTGAAAATCTGTATATTTTTACAATAAAGATGTTCACCTCTGCACGCCCAAAGCCATTATCTACCTCCCGAGGGAAACACTGGCCAAGGAGGACCTTCGCAGCCTCTTGTGCCCCCTGCGTCTCCCTGCTGCACTCCTGGAAACCAAGAACCTGGGCTGCCTCCCCTCCCACTTCCCAGCTTCCCTCCGTCTGGACCGCCCTTGGCCAGACTGCTTCTGCTCACACAGTACCAATTTAAATGCATCAGCAGTGCGTTTACCCACAGCTGACCACGTAAGTGGCATTTTCTACTGTCACGAAGCCACATCCCACTTTTAAGCTTGCCTACGCACGAGGATGATGATTAAGGAAGAAGGGCTGATCCCATTTTCTTATTCATCCCCCAAAAAACCAGACTGCAAAGTAGAATGACTGTCAGCCTCCTCTGGGGAGACGCCCTTACCTGCTGGCTTCAAGGAAAAGCTCCCTGGCAACCAGATTCCCATTAACACATAATGCAGAGCCTCACGCAAAACAGACTTTACTGAGAGAAGGATGCTGGTGGGAGGAGACCTGCAGTCAGGAATCCGGATTCTGTGCCCAGCTCCGTCGCCAACACTGTCCATCCTCCCAGAGCCTCCGGAGTTTCTGTAACTTGAGACTCTGTGCTTGAGTGGGGAAGGGTCCCTTCCAGCTCTGACTGAGAAAGATGGTCGCCAGGAAGGACAGAGCAAGAGCCATTTACAAAGGAGTCTACACAGCGAGAGCCCAAAGTTTAGCTCAGAAGAGCAGATCCAACTCCCAGCCCGCTGGCGGGCTGGCAGGTCACAAGGAGCCCCAACCATGTGTCAAGGTGAGGACAGGGCAGTGGAGACACCTGGGGGAGCAGGTGGAGGGAAGGTGCAGGCTCTCAACCTCCGGGAGCCTGCACGGGTCTCGGGAAGTGGCTCTGGAAGCGTGGTCTGTACCCAACAGACAGGTCTCCAGGAGCCACCTGGGGACAGACCATCCAAGGCTGGAGGGGAGAAGGCCACTGCGGGGCAGCAGAAGGCAGAGGCAGGAGGACCCTTCGAGGGGCACGACAGGCCAGGAAATAGGATCAACTTCCTTAACTATGATGTTTCACTGCATACTGGAAACCAACACACTTACTTGCCTATTTAAAACAACTCCAGTGGTCATTTTGTGATGTATGAAAATATCACTGTGTTGTGCACAGGGAACTAACATAGTGTTGTAGGTCACACACACACACACACACACACACACACACACACACACCCCAATAACAACAGGGAACTAACATAGTGTTGTAGGTCTCACACACACACACACACACACACACACACACACACACCAGTAACAACAGGGAACTAACATAGTGTTGTAGGTCACACACACACACACACACACACACACACACACACACACACACCAATAACAACTCCACCAGTTCTCAGCAAAATAGTTCTGGCCTTCCACCCCCTTGCAGAAATTTCCAGATTTAAGACACTGGATTAGGCCGTCATTGTCTTTCAAGGGCTCGCCTCCCTGCACTGACAAATGGACACTTGACTACATACAGGTCACATATTTCAAGACATATTTCCCAGCTATTGCTATTTTTAAAACACAACTAAAGCCAGACCAAACCACAGCAAAGAAAATCCTAAGGATCTGTTTACTGGAAATATCTACAAAGGTTTGCAATGTCGGCAGCGAAGTGCAAACAGAGCTGGCTCTGGTGAGAACTTCAGTTATGAAATAAAAAAAAGAAAATCCTAAGCAGTTCTTCACACCAGTTTTCCAGAAAACCCCACCAAAGGTGTATTGCCCCTTCAACTTCTGACTTTACCAGGCTGTCAGGAAGCAAACCACCTGCTCTTTTCTAGATGGATCCGGAGAAAGGTCTGGTCTTAAAGAGCCTCCCCTCTCCACACTCCCCTCTCCCACCGCCATCCCCACTCCCACCCACCACCTCAGTGACGGGCTGCTGAGCCAGGATCACTCACCCTGAAGACAGACAGAAAGGACCAGCCTTCGAAGAGAGTTAGGATTCACCTCTGAGCACGTCGCTGCCAGGTGGAGGACTCCGGGCTCCCAGACACCCAGCTGTGACACCTCCCGCTGCGAAGGTACCAACCTCCCCCCACTCCCCGCCCCTCCCAGCCCCCTGAACAACCAGCTGAGAACCAGAAAGAAAAGCCTGCTTTGCCCAGGGCCGAGGAGAGACACAAGGGGGCCGCTTGGGCGGGAATTCCTCCCGGGAAAACACGCAGGGTCCATGTCACTACCCAGAGGGCCAGATCTGGGGATTTTGAGCCTTCCTCCAGGGATGAGGGGCTGTGGGCTGGGGAAGACCACCCGACCCAGTCCCGGGTGGGGCTCGGACAGACCCTCCACTCAGCCACTAGCGGGCGCCTCTCCTTTTTCAATGCTTTTAATGCTTTTCAGATGGTGAGAGGCTGTGCTGGTGGCCGAGAGCACCCCACACCCCTTCCTTCAGGAGACACTTGAAAGGGACCACGCTCCCCCCTTGAAGCCCCATCTCAAGCGGTAGAATGTCCTCTCCAGTTTGGTCCTGCCTCCGGCCCCAGAGTCTCCCCCAAGCCCTGGGGAAGGGGCGCCTCTGGCCTCTCCTAGGAGCTGACGATGTGGCCGGACCAGGTCTCGTGCTTGGTGCCCGGCGCCAGGTGGGTGATGACCACCTCCACGGCCTGCAGCTTCTCGTTCTTGGGCGGAATGGAGCACATCTTATAGGTGACCTCATCGCCTTCCACGGGGACGTACTCCCCCTCCACGCTGTGGGGTGGGGAGAGAGCACTCAGAGAAGCCAGGACACCAGCCCTCGCAGAGGAACTGCCGCCCTGCCCTGCCACCAGGGGGCACCACCATGGCCCTCTGGTCGTGGCTAAGGAGCCCCACACCCAATCAGCTCCTTCCCTGGGACCTCGGTTGCTGAGACAGAGATGGAGCCCCACCCCCTGGGGATGCTCACATGGCATGTTAAAGGAGGGCACGGAGGGCCTGATGGAGGGAACAGCAGGGAAAGGCAGTCTGAGCCCGAGTTGGGGGATGGCCCGGGGGGAAGGTTTCCTGAGCAGCACCCCGACCCCCTGACCCATCCAGGAGTCCCAGAAACCAGGCTACACCTCTGCTGTTCAACTCCTCAGAACCCCAGTGAGCTTTCCAGAAAGTCCGTTTCCCTTACTTTCTATGGGACATGAGTCACCATCTCACCCGTGATAGGGAGGTGCCCAGCTTGATGTCCCCTTGATGAGACCCCAGGAGGAAAATCCCTTCAGATCCTGAGCACCAAGACCAGCCAGCTCCCCCGGAACTGGTTTGCCTTGACTGAAGAATAACATCGCAGATGGTGCTGCCCTCTTTGATTTGGCCACCAGGAAGCTCAGGAATAAACATGTAGCCCACTTCTAGCAGTGGAACTAGGCATCACAGTATCCCCATCTTTCTTATCTGCCCCCCAACCCTTTCCTTTCTAATTTTTTTGGTGTACTGTGTGTATCCTCGTCAACCACTACAAATCCTTTCTGGAAAGAGACAATGTGGAGATACATGTCTACATCCACGCATGATTCATACATACGTGAAAGGCATTGCTCTAGCGTCATCCTCGTGTCTACGCTGTACGGGGGGGTCTACTGAAGACCTGGCGTGTAAGAATGTTGGGGGAGGGTCAGAAGGGATAACTCTCCCATCCCAGCAGACATGTGCAACAGGATCCTAATTCCAAAAACATGGTTTCTATGTAGACAAGGTCTGCTGTGTGGGGTAAGGACTTTGCCTGCCACAATCGGAAAGACTGGGGAGCTGCCGCTGAGGTCAAGGGTTGGGGTGCGGGTCGGGGTGCCAATCGGATCCCCACAGATCTGCAGGCTGCTTAGAAGATCAGAAGTGAAGCACAGGCTGCTGGATGCCTTCCAGCCCCAAGACCAAGGACGTGTGGGCTCCACCCTGGGTCCCCCCCACTGCCCGCCCCAGGGTTTCCAGACACTCAGGAAGGAAGGACGTCAGTGAACAAGTGGCAGGAGAAAGGGTCCAGCCCCAAACTTCCTTCCTGGAACAGAGCGCAGGCAGCCCCCCGCCTCACCAAGTGCTTCCCCCGAGGAAGTGCAGGAGCCCAGCCGCCAGGTGAAACACAGCTCCCCAGACTCACAGGGACGCCCCTCCCCACCCACCAGACCCACACGGGCACTCAGACCCACCCCAAGCAGATCTCAACTCACACATGCGCACACGCAGTCGCCTGCAGCCTGACACACTGCCACCACCACCACGGGCTCGCGACCCCACCGCTGAACACGGTCACACACAGATCACAAGCAGAGTCACACACACCTGGCTGCACAACCATCATCATAGCCGGCGCCCAGGAGAGTCACACGCTCTCCCTGCCTCCTCGGGGCCACGGCAGCACCCACCCCAGACACAGCCCACCCAGACTGGCTGCTGACTTACTCGGAGATGTGCAGGAAGATGTCAGGGCCGCCGTCGGCCGGGGTAATGAAGCCGTGGCCCTTGGACCGACAGAAGCATTTGCAGACTCCTTTGTAGACAGGGCCCTGTGAAGCCCGCACCGTCCTGCCAGAGAGAGGAGAAAGCGTGAGCGGCCCCCGCCAGCCCTCCAGAACAGCCCCCGGCTTCCCGGGCACACCCAGCTCATCCCAGTGCCCACCCACGCTGTGCCCCAGGGAGTCCTGGCCAGGGCCACCACGTACAGCTGTGCAGGCTGTGCACTGCACGACTCTGGGAGCCATTCACAGAGACCCTGGTGACAAGGACTCTCTGAATGACGCTGGCAGAGTTTTCTCAGGCCTCAGTTTCCCCCTCTGACTAAAAGCTCTCTGCGCATCCCTCCCTCCGAAGGCTATTAGCAGCAGCAGCTAGCAGCAGCCTCCACTCGTTGGCCTGAGCTCTGCATCTCCCAGGCACCGTGTGGGTCCCCTGTGGCACCGTGGCCACCCTGCTACTGTCCCCCTTTTGCAGCCATGAAGTCAAGGGCTCACGGGGGAAGAGGCCTGTGTGTCGTTAAAGCCTGATGATTTAAGACCCCAGCGGTTTCCCACCCCTGGCCATCGCCAATCCTTGCCCCCAGCTCGTGACAGCCTCAAGTGGGCCTGGAGCAGCGCCGTACAGTTTACGAGGCGCCTGCCCAGTTTCTCACCATCAGCCCTTTCCCAACCCCGAGTCTCCCATCTGACAGGGACATGAGGCTCTCTGGTCCCCGCAGGCGACCTATCTCAGGAAGCCTGACACTCACGCTGAGAAGGTCCTTGTCCGGCGAGTGGGCAGTGGGCTCGGGACCACGTTGCCCCGAAGCGGGGATGGTGAGCGGTCTCGGGCCTGTTGGGTATCCAGCAGCCCGGCCGAGGACTGGTGGGTGGGGTGCTGTGATGGGGGAGGAGGCTCAGATGACATGGCCGACCTGGAGAGGGACAGGGGCTCTCAGGGGCTCACGCCTTGCAAGGAGGGGCCTCCCCGGATGCCTCCCCACCCCAGCGTCTGCCATCTGAGACTCATTCTTCTGGCTGTGGAATGCAGGCTCGAGGCTCACTCAGCGTGGAGGTCACCTGCTCCAGAAACACGCCCGGCTCACTCCAGCCGGGGCAGGCGCCTGGTCTGGGCTCCTGCAGCTGCCGTGGGCCTCCCGCTATCATTGCTCTGTACGGAAATGCCAGGTCGCATCACTGACAAGGACACCATTGGCCCCCTCTATGTTCCCAGTGCCCAGCACAGACCCTTGCACACGCCAGGCCAGGCGTGGTAAATCCTTGTGGAAGGAAGGAAAGGAGGGAGGGCGGGAGCAGGGAGGCAGGCAGGCAGGGCGGGCGAGGATGTTTCAATGCCAACCACCTAGATGAGGACTCCAGCCACTCATCAGACATTTCCTGGCCCCGGCTAAGTGCCGGACACTGTGGGGAAGGCAGAGGCAAAAAAGGGACCAACACTCAAGTGTTCCTCCAGGAAACTCCGGGACACAAACCAAAGAAGGCTCAGACCCTAAGTCAGGCCTGCATCCAGGAGAGGGAAGCCCGGCAGGTAAGTGTGTGGGACCCTGAGGGGCAGGGGCATTTCAAAGGCAGCATCTCCACCTGGACCCTTACTCAGATCCAGGCCTTAAAGTTAATTTCCACACAGCCTGAGTCTCCAATTGCTGCTAAGAAATCGAATTCCCTCCGTGACCCCTAACATGCATCAGAGGCTGGGGGCAGACCCAGCTGGAGGGGCTGGAGGGAGCGGACTCCATAGTCCCTGCCTCGCTCTGGCAACTGTGTCAAGAGCAGCACGTGGCCGCTGTACCCAACACACTGGCAGCCTTGCCTCAAGGCCACGAGGAAAAAGCAAAGCCCAGGAGCCAAAGGACCTTGGCTGAGTCCTTTCCCCTCTCTGGGATCAATTTTCCCATCTGCACAGTGGGGCAGCTGGGTGGGCATCACTCAGCACCTGCTCAGGAAGGGGGATGGGGACTCAAGGTGGAGCAGGGCGGGGCCCTGTGGCCCCAGGACAGTGGAGGAGGCCGACTCGGACATCACCCCCGTTCACAGGGCAGCCCTGCTGGGTTCTGTGTGGTTCACATGGGGTTTTCAAATTTAAAATATGAGCTATCTTTTAAACATCCCAGGAGTTTGCTCCAAAATCTAGGTTTCCAACTAGTTTGAAAAAACTAGCAGCTTTGACAGCCTGGAGCCTCCAGTCCACCAGCCCTGCCCCATGCGTGCCTGGTCTATAGCAATTACGCAGCCCCAGGGCACCAGTTTTCAACCTGCATCCTCCAGGGAAAGGGCCGCCTCCTTCCCCGAAAGGACGAAACCTCTTCCTCCATTGTCCCCACAGTCCCCCACAGACCCCCCCACTCCCCTTTCAGGACTCGCTCCCTCTGGCTGGGAAGGGAGAGGGCCGCCTGGCTTCCCGGGGGAAGTGATATAGCTACCTCCTGACCCTTCTCTCAGCCGCAGCCGCAGCCAGCCCAGAAAGGCCCCGGCTCCTTGGCCCGGGGGTCAGAGCTCCAGCATGACCCACCAGTACAGGTCATAGAGTCCTAGAATGTTCAATGCCTGGGGTTCTGGGAAGGGGGCCAGCCCAGAGAAGGGAAAGCCCCACGCAGGACAGCAGGTGGGACCACTGCGTCCTGGTGACACCAGGGTGAGGCGGGGAAGTGCCCTCCCCCGCATCCACAATCTCCCTCTTTCCCCTGATGTCAGGCACATCTGACTTCAAATCCCACCCTGCCGGCTGTGTGATCTTGGGCAAGTTACTTAACCTCTCTGGACCTTGGTTTCTGCATGAGGAAAATGGGGATTTTAATAGTTCTGACTTCACACCATTGTCATGAAGTTGAAATGAAACAATACATGTTAGGCACTCTGCATACCCTCCACCCAGAACAAGTGAGCATTAAGTGGCAGCTACGATTGTTGTTATAACTGTCATCATAAAGTCATTCAACAAATATGTGCCCGGTGTCAGGCCCTGTTCATGGCACTAGAGACACGGCTGAATTTGGAGCCAGAGAAGAAACAGGTCAATAAATATATAAACAAAATCATTACAGGTGGTTCCCTGGTGGCCTAGTGGTTAGGATTCCAGGCTTTCATTGCCATGGTCCAGGTTCAATCCCTGGTAGGGGAACTGAGATCCCACAAGCTGCGTGGTGTGGCCAAAAAATAAATAACCATTACAGACTGCTGAAAGGGCTGATAAGAAATACATAGAGGGGCATAAAAAGTAGCAGGGTTGGGGTGCCACTCTAATGAGGGTGCAGGCTGGGTCCCGGACAGTAAGAAAGAGTGGACCATTTACAAAACAGAGGGAGGCCCTTCCAGGTGTGGGAAACAGCCTGTGCAAAGGCTCTGAGGTTGGCAAGGGCAGGTGTGACTGGAGGCCAGCAAGGAGACTGGGGGCGGGGGGGTGGCCGGGGCACTGGGGAAGGAGGGGTGAGAGGTGAGAGGCAGGTTGGGTTGGAGGGCAACACCATCATCCCCATGTGTCTTCATTCTTCACATCCATGTCTGTCTGACTGTCCCCATGTCCCCTGCCAGGGCTACCTCCCCCTAGGTTAATGAAGCAGGCCCAAACTGGGGCCCCCCTTCTCTCTCCACCCCAGCCCCCTTGACTCCCCTAGTATACCCAGTCCAGCAGAGATGCTAATGGAAGCCCACCCTCTTGAGCGGAGAGCAACCTGAAGGCAGCATGGAGTCCCTCCACATCCTGGGGCCCGGCACTGGGGCTGGGACAGAGCAGGGTCTTAACCAGCATTAGGACCCGAAGCCCCCGCTGGAGTTCATGTGTACTTGTGTGCTCGGTGCCTTGCACAGTCGAGCAGCAGCAGGGGGCTCCACGCATGAGTACCTGGCAGTGGGAGAAACTGAGGCATGGGGGGCACTAGAGCCTCTCGGAGTGGGAACGGGAAGGTAAGTGCCGGCCTGGGAGACTCAGGATCCTTAACCACCACCCTGCCCACCTCCCCTGGGCCATCAGAGCTGAAAGCAGCTGGGGCAGCTGGAGCAGGCCTGGACAAGAGCCAGCCTGCCCCCAGGGGCCTGCGTGGGGAGGGGGAGCGGCATGGGGGAGGGGGCAGGGAGAAGGAGTGCATGGCCTCTGTGTGGGGAGGCCTGGGTTAAAGTCCAGCTGTAAGGAAAACAGCTGGGGGAGGGGGGAGCCAGTAGCCCAGGAGCCAGCTCTGGGGCCCACTGCTGCCCTCCAACACACAGATGGGGGGTGTGCGGCAGTCACCCCCCCACCCTCATCCCCACCCACCGGTGCTTCCAACCAGCAACTGCTCTCCCAGCAACACCAGGGGAGCCTTGGAACTGACCCTGGAGGAGGCAGGGCCCACCCGCTGCCACTAGCCCCCCTCCTGGACGCCCTCAACTCCCTACAGCTCCAGGGCATTTGCAAACAGGCAACTGAGGCTGTCTGCTAGGAGGCTCTAGGCCAGACCTGGGACGGGCCTCAGGGCTGCAGCAAACTCAGACGGAATGTCACGCCCAAGGCATGCCACGGCTGCTGAGCTGTGTGCACACACCTGTGTGTGTGCATGTGTGTAAATGCGTATGGCTGTGTGTGCACAGGACTGTAATGGGCGTATTTGGCTCTGCTCACATGTGTGGTGTATGTGCGCACGTGTGTGTCTGAAGCCAGGCGCACACGTGGATGCACACCTGTCACTGCCTGTGTGTGCACATCAGTGGACGGGGCGAGGCCACCCCACCCCCGGCACCAGCAGGGCCTTTACCCTGGGAAAGGGCAGGAAGGGGGCCTCAGACCAAAATAGCCTGGGAATTTTCCACAGGCCCTGCATGTCCTCCTGGAAGGTTTAGAGAGTTCAGCTGGGCACCAGGCTCTGGTCTTCCTGACCCCTCTTCCACCCACCCACATATCAAGGGACTGGAGACCCAATCCTGCAGAGCTCCTGCTAACCCCCTCCCCTCCTCTCAGCCTCAAACCCCACCAGTCCCACCAATCGTATCAAGGACAAGTCTGTCTTGAGCCAAGTAGCCAGTTGCTGACTCCAGGGAGGGGATCCTTGGCAGTGCTATCCATCATTTACACTTTAGTGAGAAGGAGTTTGCAGTTCATTCCACAAGGCTGCATTGTTGGTAGCTTTCAGACGCTTGAGGGCAGGGAGATGGAGGGGAAGAGCTGAGTTCAAGCTGGGAGCTTCATTCTCAGCATGGTTCTCAGCAAAGCCAGATCTCTCCAAGCCTACTCTGAAAAATGGGGTGTCGAGCCTTCCATGGGTTTCTGGATGGGGGAGGCCAGGGCTGGGCACCATGTTCAGACACCTCCCAGGTGTCTGGCAGGTGGGGATGACTACTAGCCCGCGTGAAGGGAACAGGACTGGACACTGGAGAAAGTCGGTGCTAAAATGGAGATGCTGAAGATGGGGGCGGAGTCCCAGATTCTGCATTTCTAAGGAGTTCCCCCCAGCAAGGTAGATGCTGGTCAACCGACACAGAGTAGAACACACACAAGAGTAGTGCGGGTTACCGGGTTATCGGCCTTGCCCACCTCTCAACCAGCATAAGAAGGTGGAAGGGAAATTTTTGGGGGGGGGCTCTAGATGAGTCACAAAGTCACCTTAGTACACCCAGGTTCCTCGTCTGTAAGCTGAGGCAGCAGAGACGCCTCCCTTCCCTTCTCAGCCTCCAGCCCAGCTAAGCCCCAGCCCCGCAGAACCAAGGGCACGTGGGCCGAGGGGCTGGGTGAGCCAGCGGAGGCTGGACAGTGGGGTCCCAGGAAGCAGGAGAGGCCCATGAGGAGCCCGAGGCGGGCTTGGGCCACATTCCCCTCCATTGTTCGGGGGAGAGTGGGGCTCAGGCGGGGGAGGCGGGGAATAGAGCGAGGATAGAGGGGAGGGGGAAAGGGGGAAAGGAAGGGGGCGGGGACTCAAGGGGCGGGGATTCAGAGAGCGCCGAGGCCAAGGGGTGGGGCGGGGAGTCAGGGGGGAGGGAGCGGAGTTGGGGTAACTGGGGAATCAAGTGGAGGGGGCGCAAGGGCGGGGCGGCCTGGCTGGAGCCTGCAGCGCCAGCAGCAGGAAGAAATACGAACTCGGCGCGGAGGGTGCCGCCCGCGACGCCCGCGTCCGGGGAGGGGGAGCAAGCCCAGCCGGGAACTGCTCGGCCGCCCCAGAGTGCTGGGAAGAGGCCAGAAACCCGAGGGCCATTGACCGGGAAGAAGAGGCGCCCCTCCAGCACTGCCCCCCGTTAGCGCTCCCGAACACGCCCGCCCCGCCCAGGACCCTGCGCCCGCCGGCTCCCAGCCTGGGCAGCCCTCCTGGGAGGAGCCCAAGCCCTCGTTCGTAACTAGGGGCCTACTCCGCACCCCATCACCCCCACTTCCAGCCCTCCTGTATTCCATTCTTGCCTCCATTCTCCCAGGGCTTCGGTCAGACCTGAGTCTCAGGCCTACCTCTGCACTCCACTCCCTCTGTGACCCCTGGCAAGCGACCTCATCGCTCCCTGCCTCAGTTTGCCCATCTGTCAAATGGGACAGTCCTGGTGCAGCCTCCCAGCCCGGCGGACGTCGTGCGGAGGATGTTGTGCAGGGGGTACCAGATACAAAGGCTCGGAAACAATGGTGGAGCCGCTAACGATAGAACTGTCAGGCCTGGGGCCATCTAGAATAATCCCTCCCATTCCTGTCCCTGCCGATGGAACACAAACCAAATGCCCTGACTTTGCCACTCGGTGAGACAAAGACCCACCCTCGTCCCCGCCCAGGACCCAGAGCCCAGCGCTGGGCCTGGCTCAGCTCTTTGCGAGCATCTACTCCGGGCTGGGCTGGGCAGCGCTACAGGCCCCAGTTCCGGCTCTGCTGGGGCTCCTGCGCCAGCTGGGGGCGGGGGTGGGGGGGAGGGAGTGACAAACATGGCAGCTTTGAGAAGCGCGGTCATCAAGTCCGCCCGGGGAAGGCGAGCACAGAGGGGGCTTGGAGGAGGGCCCTGGCCCCGAGAAGGCAGCGGCTGCTTCGAGTCCTAAAGGCGGAGTGGGGAAGTTTTTCCTGGGACCTGCAGGGGCAAAGGCCCAGGGGGAGGGAGGACGGGCGAAAGAAAGAGGCTGGGAGGGTCTTGGGGGAAGATAATAGAAAGCTCTGTTGAAAAGTTTGAGACTTGACCGACAATGGGGGGCATCAGTGGACGATTTTAAGCCGGGGGTTGATCTGAACCTGTTTTTACAAGTCCTCCCTGGGTTCAGGGTGGCGAACGCATTGGAGGGGCAAGACTCCTCCAATGAGGGAGTGAAGAGACCAAGAAATATCCAAAAAGCCAGTAAAAAATGTTAACAGTAGCTAACGTTCCTCCCCGCACTGGGTCAGCCATGTCCTTGTATTCTCACTCACCCCGTTATGATAGGAAAAGTTACATCCCCAGTCTACGGATGGGGAGACGGAGGCTCAGAGAAGCCTCCTATTTTGCAGTGAGACACCCCCGCCTGTGGGAACGGAGATCGTGCCTGGAGGGGCTTATCTCCTGTCCCCCACCCCCAATACACACATCCACTCCAACCCCAGATAAGCTATGGGGACCAGGGGCTTCCTTGTTAGAAATCAATACAAAACAAAAAACCGTTGCATTTCCGGCCTGCAAACTTGGGCTGCCAGTGAGGCTGTCGGGAGGGAGCCTGTGGGCGCGGAAGAAGTTTCTCGGCAAGGCCTCTGGGGCCCCTCATCCAGACGCAAACACACCGGGCGAGCGCCAGGCAGCTCCTCCTCCCCAGACGCGGCCAATCGTCCGGCGCCAGGATACCCCCAGCCCACCTCCCCGCCAAGCCCGGCCGACGTCCCACCACTGAGCCCACAGCTGGCGCGGCCAGGCCTGGCTGGGGGCTGTCTCCACCTCCCCGAGCGGCGCCCCCCACCCCCGCCGCGCCTCGCCCCAGCGCACCGCGAGTCACCCCATCCTGCTCCAGCCCACAGGCGAAAGCAGGGGGAGGGTGGTAAGGGGTGGGGGCGGGCGGGGGCGGGACGAGGAGGAGGGGAGGTTTTTTTCCGCTAGAAGAAAACAGGTGGGCAGGCGGGAAATGCAACCCGACGTCCGCCTCACATCCCTCCAGCTGCTGCCACACCCACCATTCTCCAGAGGGGGATGAGTAACCCGCGCTCCCCAAATAGGCCAAGGCGGCCCGGGTATTTCCTAGGGGCCTAGAGAGACCCAGCCTGGGGCCCTCTGCCGGCGAGCTGGAAGACCCTGCAGAGGGGGCGGTGAATGGGGGCAGCGGCGGCAGAAGAGGCCGAGGTCCCATCCCGGAGGTTCCTGGGCCTCCCTCGGGGCGGGGGCACCACACCACACCCCTCCTGGGGTCCCCGGAGAAGCTCCCTACCTGACGATCCACTCCGCTCAGCCAGCTGCTCTGCTCGAACTGCGGGAACTGAGCTGGGGAGGGGGCGCGGTTCGCGGGGCGGGCTCGCCGCGTCCCCGCCCCTGACCCCGCCCCCAGGAGCTCTCAGCCAATGGGACTGCGGTCTGGAGCAGGGGCGGGGCGGGCGGGAGCACAGCCCCGGCGGGATCTTTGTGTCCTCGCGCGCGACTGGCGGGATCGCCGGGCGCATGGCCTTAGGGGGACCCCGGCTTCAGGCCTGTGCCATACCCCGGCCAGAAAACTCCCCTGAAAAGGGAGAGAATCTGGTCTTCGCGCCCGAACAGGTCCCTCCCCTAGCCAACGGCGTCGGGTCTGGCCCCCCACCTGACCTTAGCTCCAGAAACCGGACGGCCCAGGGGCACCTCCGTTTTAGCGCGAAGAAAGAGATCTAGGAATGACAAGAAGGAATGAAGAGAGCGGCCGAAGGGAGGAAAAGAAAACCAAAAAAATGCAAAGAAAGAAAGAACAAAAAAACGAGGGAAATCTGTTGATTTCGTTCTTTTTGTTTGTGTTTTGCTCTTAATTTCCACTCCCTCCTTGAGTCCTCTGTGTCTGCAGGGGTTTTTTTTAATTAATTTTTATTGGAGTATGGTTGCTTTACAATGTTGTGTTAGTTTCTACTGTCCAGCAAAGCGAATCAGCTATACGTATACATACATCCCCTCTTTTTTGGATTTCCTTCCCATTTAGGTCACCACAGAGCACTGAGTAGAGTTCCCTGTGCTATACAGCAGGTTCTCATTAGTTATCTATTTTATACATAGTATCAATAGTGTATATATGTCAATCCCAATCTCCCAATTCATCCCACCCCCCCTTTTTTCTTTTTGTTCTTTAATTAATTTCGTACTCATAGGAGAGGAAACCGAGGCACGAGAGGTGACCCACCCCCTCACACACAGCAAGTCGGGAGCAGCTTCTGAAAGGGAGTCCAGCCCTGGACCCAGGCTCAGGCTGGTAGTTGAGGGGCGGGAAGGGGGGAGGGATCCTGTAACTGTCCTGGGACAACAGGGTCCAGGAGTGGGGACGGCACGGGGGTCCCTCCTGGAACTCACCAGTTCTGCTTGCTCTTGTATGCAGATAGGTTAGGGGTCCCCGGAGAAAGAACCAGGCATGGCTTTCTTGACATAAGAGAAGCCATTTTTGGCCTAAGCCATTTTGTGATCTAAGCCCAGCCACAATGTTTGTCCTTTAACAGGGCTCAATAATTAATGATCTTCAGGGAAGTGAGGGAATGCAGGAACAAAGGAAAAGTAGTCAAGAAACAAGAGTTCAGCGATAAAACAGTTGTAGTTCCTCCTCAAGGGAATGATGATGTTGACCCTCCTGACCTCAATCAACTAAAACTTGGACTCTATCGACCTTTGCCCCAATTCTATGCAGAATTCTCCTCTGCTCAATCCCCTTCATGAATAGGGGATTAAAACTTCCCCAATTTGGGGAATTCCCTGGTGGTCCAGTGGTTAGGACTTGGCACTCTCACTGCGGGGGCCCCCAGGTTCGATCCCTGGTCAGGGAACTAAAATCCCATAAGCTGTGTGGCCAAAGAAAAACTTCCCCGATTTTGCTGTTGGGGAGACACTGCTTTGGGAAAGATCCCAGGTGTTCTTACTTGCTGCCAGTAATGATAAATCTTTCATTCTCCTGATCTTTAGCCTGGTTGTGTCTTTTCGCTCCACACCTACCAAGAGATGAACCCAGTTTTCCAGTAACACACTCTCTCCCCCCATCTCCCTCTCCCTCTCCCTCCCACCTCCTTTGTTCCCTCCTCTACACCCACACAAAGAAGAGACTGTTGAAGGCAGCCCTCTACAAGCCTGCAAGAGGGTTCTCCAACAGGAACTGAATTGGCCAGCACCTTGATCTTGGATTTCTCAGCCTCCAAAACTGGGAGAAATCAGTTGCTGTTGTTTAAGTCACCTGTCTGTGGTATTCTGTTACGGCAGCCAGAGCAAACTAAGGCAGTCCCTTCTCTTCCTTTTTTCCCCAAAGCCCTTCTCAACTAAACTGAAGCCTCTCAGAATTTCACACCCGAGGTTGTGCAGTTCGGGTCTACAACTCACTGGATGTGTTGCCCATGCTGGGCTCTGTGTTGGGCACTGAGCACCCGGAAATAAAAAGTGCCTGCCCTGTTCCCGCCCCCGAGGAGTCACAGCCTGGGGAAGTGGTAGGCGGGTAGTGCTAACCAATAACCAAGATGTCAGGTGGTGGGCTAGATAAGCCTCCATGGCTCCGTGGGTGCCGGCCCTCCGCCATAGGATGAGACAGGTCGCAGGGAGTTCTCTCTCCCAAACTGTGGTTGTTTAAGTCTCCTGCAGTCGGTGATATCAGCCCACCACCTTGGCCCCCATCTGATGGTACTGGCCTAGCAGCCAGACCTGAGCTAACAGCTGATGAGGACACGTGGTCTAAGTTTTCTGCCCAACAGGGCCTTATTAGCGGTTCAGCCAGCCATCTGACAAATATTTATTGCACCTGTACTCTGTTCCAAGCCCTGGGCTAAACAAAACTCTCATTAGCCCTGCCCCCCCACCCCCCATTGATACACTCTAATAGCGGAGGCAGATGTTAAACCAGTAATCACACAAGGTACAAACTCACTCTGTGACCCACAGCAGGGTCAGGCATGGTGCTGGAGGAGCCAGGAGAGACTTCTCTGAAAAGTGCTGATTGACCTGAGATCTTTAATCAGGAATTAAACAAAGAAAAGGACATTCCTGAGAGAGGTAAGAGCATGTGCAAAGGCCCTGGGGTGGGAAGGAGCATGGTGGGGCTAAGACATAGAGAGAGGAAAGGGAGTGTGGGGTGAGATGGCAGTTGCCGGAATGGGCTAAATTTATGGGTCTCAATTAGGGAGCGATGGCAGCCAGGTAAGGGCTTAAAGCAGGTGTGAATGGAGACTCCTCCCTTCAAAGTGTGTCTCATGTCCACCCACCTGTACCCATTGCTTCCCACCTTGACTTAGGCCTCTACCATCTCACCAGGAGCTGCAGCCTCCATCCAGTCGCTTCTGCCTCTCCCTAATAACCATGCTCATGCACCAGTTTTCTGTGCAGCAGGCAGAATGAGCTTTCAAAAGCACGAATCCAACCATTGTTCAAGAAAAAATGACTCATGACACTTGTTAAAACGGTAAGGCACACTTTGTTCAGGACAATCACGATAGGTGTAGGGACCACTGCAATGGGGTTTTTGCAAAGATTGGGCTCAACTCCAAATGCAACTAGGAAAACTGGAAACTTATAGCGGAGGGTGGGTGGGAGGGGGGAGGACAGTGGATGGAAAATTACTAAGAAGAAACGAAACATCACGGGTCAAGGGGGATTCTGGCTAAACTGAGCTAGCAGGATTCTTGCTGTAGGCAGGTCAAGGTGATCAGACATCACCTGCCCCCACACAGCCAGCAGCATCTGCACCAGAGTGGTTCACTGGTTACAACCGACGACTGACACATCGTTATCACCGGCATCCACAGGAGGGCCCACCTGATCCATGTGCTCAAATCCGGCTATCCTTTCCTATGCTGCTTCTGGGGTTTTCCGCCCGCTGCTAAGGTTAGATAAATATTCTGTGGGATTTCCTCTTTCCTTCTAATTCTTTCATCGTTTTGAGAAGCCACTTTACATCTTCGGGATATTTTGGTGAGCAGGGTGAATGGCCCCATCCAGCTGTGCTGAGCTAGGAGTGCGGGCTGCAGGGCCAGATGGCGGGTGAACTTCACTCTGCCAATACTGGATCTGGGGCCACTCTCTTCCCCTGCATCTTCCCAGGCTGCCTCTTTCTGGTCGTTGCTCAAATGAGGGGACCTTCCACCCACCCTGAACTAAGTGCGTGCCGTGCCCTCCCTCAGTCTGTCCCATCGTCCATGGTTACCATTTCACCCTTCTCCCCTGTGAATGTTTTTGGTGTCTGTTTCCCCCACTAACACATTGGCTCGCCAGGGCAGGCACGTTGTCTTGCTTGGTTTTGTATGCCTGACACATGGTAGGTGCTCAGTAAATACATGTTGAAGGACCAGGGCAGAGGCAATGTCATGGAGGGTAGCAAGGTCGGCCACGGATGAGGGGACTGGCGAGTGACTCAGTTTTCCCTTCTGTAAAATGGCACCAGAAGAGCCTACAGTTGAGAGGGAGCTGGAAAGTCCACCCCAAGCCGGGTGGGAGGCCAGTGGAGGTGGGAGCTTGCCCTCTGCTCTGCTCCTCCTGGGCTGACCCCCTCCGGGTAGCTCTGAGGCTAGAACCCACTCAGGGTGAGGTCCAAGGCTGAGCCTGCTGACTGAAGGAGGGAAAAGGGCCCAGGAGCCAGCTTTGTGAGCTCACCCCAAACACAGACCACCCCTCCCAAAAGGGCACAGACACAGAGCCCACTGAGATGCATGGAGACCTGTGAGCACACACACTCACACCTCCACACACAAACCTGCACTGCAAACACCCCATGTAAATGAGATGAGATATCCATGCACACACACACACACACACACACACACACGAGCAGACAAGACACATACCACACACAACACCAATATCCACCCCCCCACACACACACACATACCCCCCATGCAAACACACGCAGATGGAAACATGCATAACCACACTTTCCCACTGCACAGCTCCCTGGGATTCTCCCCCAAACTCCAGACCCCAGAGCTTTCTCAGTCTAGAAACAGTCCCCCTGCCTCCTCCTCCAGGCAGGCCTCAGAGTTCACTCACAGAGTTCTTAGGGCAGGGGTTGGAAGGCACCCATCAGGGAAGAAGTCATCCCCATCTGGGATGCCCACTCTTCAGAGAGAGAGCCTCCGATTGTGCCCAGGGGACAAGAATTCCCCCCTCCCAATAAGCGATGGGGCTTGGGGAGGGGGCACCTACAGCAAGCAGCCCATTCACCACCCACACCTCCTGCCCCCAGCTCACCACAAGCTGGGAGGAAGAGAAAGCAGACAGATGACTGGTTAGCAGAGCTGGAAATGCAGCCCAGAGAGGTTAGGGGACGTCCCAGTATGACCCAGCAGGTCCTGCCCAGGGCTCAGGGATCCCTTTGCCAGTAGAGCAGGTGGGACCCCTCTGATGGGCAGGAGGAGAGGGAAGGGAGGGCTCGGGGAAAGCACAGCCCCTCCCCAGGCTGGAGAGCTTCTCCAGCTGCCCCTCCCCAGCCCCTTGGCAACCCAGCCCCCCTCCCCATCTCTTTCATAATAATTACAGTTACCACTCCTTCCTCCAGATTCCTTCCTCCTTATCTCCCCGCTTCCCTGCAGGAGCTGGGCCCTTCTGGGAACAGGATGAGCAGGAAGGGGAAAAAAAAGTCCCATCTCCTTTTTTCCTTGAGCAGCCCTGGCTGCAGAGTCCTTATTGCAGAGCCCGGAGAGGGTGAGCGAGGAGCTCAGGGTCACTAGCAGGAGAGGACCAGGGTCCTCCAGGACTCCCAGCTGCCAGAACTCCAGGCTCACTCCATTCCCAGGATGGCCTGCCCCCCTGCCTTGGCTTTTGGGGACTCTGCTATTTTAATTTATTAGGGTCATTATTGGTTGCAAGCTTTCTTTTTTAAAAAATAATTTTATTTACTATTTATTTATTTATTTTTGACTGTGTTGCATCTTTGTTGCTGCACACAGGCTTTCTCTAGTTGCAGCGAGCAGGGGCTACTCTTCGTTGCAGTGCACGGGCTTCTCATTGCGGTGGCTTCTCTTGCTGCAGAGTGTGGGCTCTAGGCGCACGGGCTTCAGTAGTTGTGGCTCACGAGCTCTAGAGTGCAGGCTCAGTAGTTGTGGCACAGAGGCTTAGTTGCTCTGTGCCATGTGGGATCTTCCCGGACCAGGGCTTGAACCCATGTCCCCTGCATTGGCAGGTGGATTCTTAACTACTGCGCCACCAGGGAAGTCCCTAATTGCAAGCTTTCTATGTGCTTCACACGATTTCTTTCATTCATCATTCATACAACAAATCTTTATTGAGCGTCTACTATGTCCCGGGCACTGTGCTGGGTACTGGGGAGACAGCTGTGAACAAAATCAGTGAGGTTCCCGCCCTCACAGAGCTGAAGTTTTAGGGACAACAGACACTGATCAAGTAAACTAAACAGGAACCGGACAATTCCAGGCAGAGGTAAGTGCTGGCAAAATTGGTGGTCCAGTGGTTAAGACTCCACGTTCCCAGTGCAGGGGGCACGGGTTCGATCCCTGGTCAAGGAATTAAGATCCTGCATGCCACACCAAAAAATAATAAATAAATAAATAACAATGAACCAGGTGGCCTGGTAGAGGGTGGCTGGTTCCTCTCGCCCGGGGGTCCATGGCAGCCCTCCATGAGGAAGTAGCATATGAGCTGAGTTTGACGATGAGACATGGGATATCTCAGGAAAGAGCCCTCCAGGCGGCAGGAGCTGCAAGGCCGGGGGTGGGTGGTGGGAGGGGGGGCAGGATGGAAGGAACAGAAAGTAGGCATGTGTGAAGGATCAGCCAGCAAGTAAAACTGTCTTCTTGAATTTTCCTAACACTCTTAGCAGGAAGTTTTATTATTATTATTATCATTGTTATTGTTGTTGTTATACCCATTTTACAGAGGAGGAAACTGAGGCCCAGCGTCACACAGCTGGGAGTGGCAGAGCCCATGCTTTAACCACCTTCTTCCTCTTCCATGCCAGGCCTTATTTAGGGGATGCAAAGGTTTAAAACAAACAAATAGGGCTTCCCTGGTGGCACAGTGGTTGGGAATCTGCCTGCCAATGCAGGGGACACGGGTTCGAGCCCTGGTCTGGGAAGATCCCATATGCCACGGAGCAACTGGGCCCGTGAGCCACAATTACTGAGCCTGCGCGTCTGGAGCCTGTGCTCCGCAACAAGAGAGACCGCGATAGTGAGAGACCCGCGCACCGCGATGAAGAGTGGCCCGCGCTTGCCGCAACTAGAGGAAGCCCTCGCACAGAAATGAAGACCCAACACAGCCAAAAATAAAAACAAAAAAACCAAACAAATAACAACAACAAAGCAGTCCTCCAGGAGCCCTGAGCCTCGCAGAGAACTGATCCTCATGGAAGAGGCCCAGGAGGAGCCCAGCCAGGCCTCATGGCTCTCCCATGGGGTCCCGCATCTGGGTGCGGAGGGACTGGGGTCTAACCGGGAGGCGTGCCCTTGGGCTGGCCTCAAGCCCTCTCTCAGGCCTCCTCACTCCTTGCAGCCTGGCCTGAGGAGGACAAGGTGTGACACGAGTGCTCAGCCCCAGGGCGGTGTGAAGGCACCAGGCCAGCCCTAAAGGGACTATGGCAGGGGCGGCCCTGCTCCCCGGTCCCCACTGCGCTAGATGAGGACCTGTCCGTCCAGCAGAGCCTGGAGGGAGGAAGTGAGACGGACTCGCGCAGCCTGGTGCTGCCTCCTGGTGGCGATGGCCGGGATGGTCGGAGCCCGCGAGCATCGCCCATCTCCCTCCTTCATTCTCCCTCAGAGTGTCCCAGTTCAGATGCGCCAGCCGGGGTCCAAACCCTGCGTTAAGGGGACCAACGTCCTCAAAAATCCCCGGAGAACGAGGCAGTCGCCAACCTTATCCCAAGATGTATAACCTCAAGTCTATACAAAGTCCCCTAGTCCTGGGGTGTGAAATCGGGAGGATTTTAAGCCAAATGGGGTGGGCTGTGATGGGTGAATCACGCAGCTCATTCATTCATTCATTCATTCATTCATTCACGCAGTCAATCTATATTAGTGGAGCACCTCCTCCATAGCGGGCTGGGGGATGCAGCAGGACAGGAAGCAGGCATCAAACCTCAGACAGCAATGCACATAAGGATGTAGACACTGTCCAAAGGAGACGGGGCGCAGGGGACAGAGTGAGAAGAGGGGGTGAGGCGACACGTCATCATGTGGAGGCAAAAATGACTAGCAGGAACGCCAAGCTGGCTGTTTCAAGACTCTCAGGTGTGGAAGCCTTGGAATTGGTAAAAGAGCTGCAGCGACAGGAGGTCAGAGGGTCCGTGAAGGGGGAGGTGGTGCTGGAGCGAGGCCCTGACCACAGAAGAGGCATCTTTTCTTTCCAGGAAGACAAGATCTCTGTGGGAATCAGGAAAGGCCTTCCTCAATATGCTTCTTTTCCATCAGCTGAAAAACGGTTGCAACAATTCACAAATCTAACACATCTCTGATGTAAGCGGCCCTTGGATGCCATGCACACCTGCCTTCATGCCCAGATTCTCTGCCTTTGCAGGTGTCACCTCTACTTTTACCACGTCTCACAGCTTGACCTGTTTCAGAACTTCAAATAACTAGGCTCATAGGAGATGTACAGTCAGGCTTCTTTGGCTCAGAATCATTTTTTGAGACGTGTTCATCTGGCTGAGTAAACCAATAGTTCATTCTTTTCATCGCTGTGCAGAACTCCTTGGTACAAATAATGTACACGATATGATGATCCACCCACCTGCTGACAAATATTTGGGTTGTTTCTAGATTTTGGCTATTATGACTCAAGCTACTATGAATTTTCTCATACAGGTCTTTTTCTGAACATATGTTTTTATTTCTCCTGGGTAAAAACCTGGGAGTGGAGTTGCTGGTCCCAGGTGGGTGGATGTTTGCCTTTAGGAGAAACTGCCAGTCTTCATAAATGATGAACAATTTTACACTCACACCAGCAATGTAGGAGGTTCTAGTTTTTCTGTATGCTTGTCAACACTTGGGGTTGTCTGTTTTTTAAAATTTAACCAGTGGAGGGACTTCCCTGGTGATTCAGTGGTTAAGACTCCATGCTTCCACTGAAGGGGGCACAGGTTTGATCCCTGGTTGGGGAACTAAGATTCTGCATGCCACATGGCCAAAAATAAATAAATAAATACATACATACATACATACATACATACATACATACATACATACATACTCCACTTCCCACCAACATATTTATAAATAAAAATAGAACAGAGAAAACCATAATTCAAAAAAACACATGCACCCCAGTGTTCATAGCAGCACTGTTTACAATACCCAGGACAGGGAAGCAACCTAAACGTCCATTAGCAGAGGAATGGATAAAGAAGATGTGTACATACATACAATGGAATATTACTCAGCCATAAAAAGGAAAGAAATTGGGTCATTTGTAGAGATGTGAATGGACCTAGAGAGTGTCATACAGAGTGAAGTAAGTCAGAAAGAGAAAAACAAATATTGTATAATAAAGCATATAAGTGGAATCTAGAAAAATGGTATAGATGATCTTATATGAAAAGCAGAAATAGAGACACAGACGTAGAGAACAAATGTATGGATACCAAGGGGGAAAGGGGTGGGGTGGGAGGAATTGGGAGACTGGTATTGACACATATACATTATTGATACTATGTATAAAATAGACAACTGATGGGAACATACCGTATAGCTCAGGGAACTCTACGTAATGCACTGTGGTAACCTAAATGGGAGGGAAGTCCAAAAGGAAGGGGATACCTGGATGTGTATGGCTGATCCATTTTGTTGTGCAGTGGAGGCTAACACAACATTGTAAAGCAACCATACTCCAATAAAAATTTTTTAAAAAATCTAAAGAGATATAACCAAATGCAATGCATGAACCTTGGTTGAATTTTAAATTGGAGGAAAATCATATGAGACATTTTTGTAAAAAATGGGGGAACTTGACTTCATATATTAGATGGCATTATGGGATTATTGTCAGATTTCTTAGGTGTGATAACAGTATTGTGGTTATATAGTAAAATGTCCATTTAGGTGATGCATACAGAAATAAAGAATAAAATATCATAACGTATATGACTTTAAAATTGTTTTGCAAAAAGAGAGAGAGAGGGCTTCCCTGGTGGCGCAGTGGTTGGGAGTCCACCTGCCGATGCGGGGTACACGGGTTCGTGCCCTGGTCCGGGAAGATCCCACGTGCCGTGGAGCGGCTGGGCCCGTGAGCCATGGCCGCTGGGCCTGCGTGTCCGGAGCCTGTGCTCCGCAATGGGAGAGGCCATAACAGTGAGAGGCCCGTGTACTGCAAAAAAAAAAAAAAAAAGTTCTTCGTCCTATGTCCAAGTTTCTGAACATTTGTGAGTTTTTAAAATAAAATTTGAGGGAAAAAAAAGAATAAAATTATTGGAAACTTTCTTTAAAGTTGGCTCATTATATTTTTCGTCCTGAAACTATCTGGTAAATCTAATTTAAATGCAATTTTATTTAATGACTAGTGTTGATATTATGATTCATCACTCATTTACTTAATTAGCACTTGACTTTATGTACCCAAAATGTCCAATTTGCACACTGATATTTTTTCAATTAAATAAAATTATGTTTCGGGAAGAAAAATAAAAATAAAAAATAAAATAACATTTAACCAACGGTAACTATGATTTTTAATTTGTGTTTCCTAGATGAATAGCGATGCTGAGCATCTTTTCATATGCATGTTGGCCATTTCTATATTTTCTTTCGTGAAGTGTCTGTTCAGGTCTTTTGCCCACTTTTAAGATTGTGAGGTTTTTAAAAAAAATTATTCAATTGAAGGAGTTCTTTTATATTCTGTATACCTGTCCTTTGGACTTTAAATATTTTCTTCCACTCTGTAGCTTGCCTTTTTATTGTATCTATAGATGGTATCTGTTAAGAAGCAGGTGCTTTGATGAAGTAGTCTTTCAAGTTTTTCTTTTATAGCTTGTGGTTTGTGCCTTGTGTCACGTAAGAAATCTTGACACATGATCACATTTGTTAGTTTTCGGTTGCTTTCCGTTTTTTGGTGTTGCTTTTTTCTTTTTGATGTACTTCCTTTTTAGTTAGTAAAAATAATGATACGGTTCCAAAGTCAAACCTATAAACAAGGTATAGTTAGAGAGGACCTGCTTCCACTCTCAACATTAACCGTTTTAGTTCCTAAATAATCCTTCTTTCATTTCTTCTTGGAAATTATTTATCTCCCTCCCCGTTTCCTGACATTAAAAGTAGGGCTATATAGGGACTTCCCCGGTGGTCCAGTGGTTAGGACTCCTCACGCCCACTGCAGGGACCCGGGTTCGATCCCTGGTCAGGGATCTTACAAGCCACATGGCAAGGCCAAAAAAAAAAAAAAAAAAAAAGTAGTACTATATATACATATACACACATATCTTCTTGTTTGTTATTGGACAGTATATCCAAAAAGAGACTGTTCCATAGTAATATATGGAGATTTTCCTCTTTTTTCCCTTTTCCCCCTTCTTTCCTCCCTTTATTTTTGGTAGCTGCAGAGTCACTATATGGATGGACATTTGGGTTATTTTTCATTTTTTGTTGCTGCCTTGTGCCTACCTCACCTGATATTTTTGCTAGTCTACCTTTAGGATGGATTTCTAGAAATAGTATGGCAGGGTCAAAGGGTCCCCCATCTGTAACTCTGCTAGGTATCACCAAATCCCCCTTCTAGTGCTTGTATAGGAAAGCCTGTTCCCGCCCAGACTTGCCATAACTTTTGGTTTCTGCCAATCCGATAGAAGCAGGGCTATCTTGGACTATCTTGGATGTTCCCCAGTGTCTGCAGGCTTAATGAGAAGCCATGAAGTATACAGGTTAAGTGCACAGACCTCACTTCGTGCCTTTGTTCGCACAAACCCTGGCTTTGCCCTTCCTGGCTGTGACCCCAGGTGTAGCACGGAGCCAGCCCCAGCGCGGAGGCTGCCCTCTACAGTCGGGATCATCTCTTCTGGCTGTTTCAGGCCACCAATCATTTCACAATAAAAATGCTGGCTTTACTCCCTGGGCCGAACCGATTACCTGGGTTATGGCATTTGATCCCATAACAGTCCTATAAGGCAGCTATCGTATCCCCATTTTACAGGTAGGGAAGCCAGGGGATGGAGGGTTAGAAAGAGTTAGGGCTTTGCCCAAACTCACAGCTAAACAAGCAGGAGAGGCAGCTGGACTTGTGAGGCAACACATAAACTCGCACGTGTGTGTACATGCATGTACCTGCATGTCCATGTGTGCATACACGCCTGTGTGTTTATCCACACACCTGTGTGCATGTACTCATATACATGTGTATGTATGTACCTGTATCTCTGTGTATATACGCGTGTATACATATACAGTTAAGTCCCTACATACGAACGAGTTCCGTTGCGAGAGCATGTTTGTAAGTCCAGTTTGTTCATAAGTCCAACGAAGTTAGCCTAGGTACCTAACTAACACAATCGGCTATATAGTACTGTACTGTAATAGGTTTATAATACTTTTTTTTTTTTTTGCGGTACGCGGGGCTCTCACTGTTGTGGCCTCTCCCGTTGCGGAGCACAGGCTCTGGATGCTCAGGCTCAGCGGCCATGGCTCACGGGCCCAGCCGCTCCGCGGCATGTGGGATCTTCCCAGACCGGGGCACGAACCCATGTCTCCTGCATCGGTAGGTGGACTCTCAACCACTGCGCCACCAGGGAAGCCTGGGACCAGACTTTTAACGTGGGGTCCCTTTGAGGCCATTTGTGGCTCCTGCTTCCCTCCCCTGTTCTGCGTTCCAGTCACCCACAACCAAGAGTGGCCCGTTCACCCATTCACCCATGTGTCCAGCCTCTTCCCCTGGCCTCTGGAAGGCCCTGCCTGCCCCCTTCTCTCTCCACCTATTCCTTCCAGCCCCATCTCTCACTCCTGGGTCTCTGTCACTTTCCCCAGGCCCTGGTGCCCCCAGGGCCTGGCGGGGACAGGTGAGTTTATGGGAGCTGGGATGGGGGAGCAAATCTCAAATCTCTGTGCCCAATTCCCAACAAGAGGTTTAATCCTTAAAATTCCTTCATGGCTACAGCACAGTAGCTTTTCTGTACTGCAAAGGCCGCTGTGCAGGAATTTGGCAAATGCAGGAATTTTGGCACTAGCTGCAGGACAGGAAGCCTCGGTTTCCACATCCAAACAGGGACCCATCTTAACAAGATTTTTAGGACTTAAAAGGATTTTTAGGATTTAAAAGGCCCCAAGTTGCAGGACAGGAATAGAGACGCAGATGTAGAGAATGGACTTGAGGATATGGGGAGGGGGAAGGGTAAGCTGTGACAGAGTGAGAGAGTAGCATGGACATATATACACTACCAAACATAAAATAGCTAGCTAGTGGGAAGCAGCCGCATAGCACAGGGAGATCCGCTCCGTGCTTTGTGACCACAGAGGGGTGGGATAGGGAGGGTGGGAGGGAGACGCAAGAGGGAGGAGATATGGGGATATATGTATTTGTATAGCTGATTCACTTTGTTATAAAACAGAAACTAACACACCATCGTAAAGCAATTATACTCCAATAAAGATGTTAAAAAAAAAGGCCCCAAGTTGGCTTCTGAGCAGGATCCCTCCTGGGTACCATGTGGTCTGCCTGGGGGTGAGGCTGGGCACAGGATGGGCTAAAGGGCACACGAAGGGATTTTTTTTTTTAATAATTTTTATCATGGGGCATTTCCCCCTGCTGTCTTTATCTTTAAAAAAAATTTTTTTTTCCTTTGGCCGTGCCGCAGCTTATGGGATTTTACTTCCCCGACCAGGGATTGAACCTGGGCCCTCAGCAGTCAGAGCCTGGAGTCCTAACCACTGGACCGCCAAGGAATTCCCCCAAAGGAATTTTTTTTACTTTGCAAAATATAACAAATATTATTCCCTCATCTTTTCAATGAAAAGGAATTTCCTAGAGAAGGGGCAGAGAAGTGGGAGAATTAAGAGGCAGAGAAGAAAGAGTATGGCACTGACCTACATTTTATTCACTAAACCGTGGCAGCTGCTTCTCTGTTTTGCTTAGCGCCACCCGGGAGGACAGTACGGAAGCCGAGGCCTGAGAGATGGCTGGTCTGCATCCAGTAACTGGATGGGCAGCCAGAAACTAGGGTCGGCCTGCCCGGCTGCCTTCAGGTGGTCAGCCCTGCTGCTGCGACGGCGCTGGCAGGGTGTGTCCCACCAGCCGGGGGAAAGGACCAGTCCGGGGACAGATTTCTCCAGATCTGAATGTCAGCCCCCAGAAGATGCCAGCAGCTGCCCCTCCATCCTGCCCCCATCCCCAGAGATGCCCCAGAGAACCGAGTGGGGCACTGACTCCCGAGGGGTGGCACTAGCTGCAGGACGGGAAGCCTTGGTTACCACATCCAAACAGGGACCCACCTTAAGATTTTTAGGGTTAGAAGATGAAGCGTCTGACATAAACCTAGGCATCCTGGGAACCAACTTCTCATTTGTAATAAATCTGAAGGGGGCTCCAAGTGGACCCGTGTCGACAAGGCAGAGGGCCACCCATCTAGGTCCCAAGTGTACTGATGGAAAGGGAGGTCAGGCGGGCCCACTGGCCACCACTCCCCAGAGGACGAGGTCTTGACCTGGGACTTGGCCAATCTGCAGTTTGGAGGACCACAGCCCTGCAGAGGCACCCAGGCCAGGCGGGCGACGGTCATGGGGCCTGGATGGCCCTGCCAGAACCGGAACAGGACCCGGACACGCCTGCAGAGCTCCAGCCCGGAGTCTGATTCTGCGCCTGCCAGGCTACTTGCCGGGTTTGACCTGGATTCCCAGAAAGGTCCACAGGCAGGAATATTCAGTGGCATGGCAAATGCAGTGCTGGCTGTGTGGGTGGTGTCCTGGGCCCTCCTCTACCGGCCTTTGTTCACTGTGGTCCATGCGCCGTCCACAAGGTCCGGCCCAGCTCCCCAGCAGCCCTCTGCGAGCCCACAAAGCCACCCCAGGCCACTCTGACTTAGAGTGCCCAGCGTCAGGAGAGACACTTGCCAACGTTTAAAAGAAATCCCGATTTTTGGCTTCTCTTGAAAACTGCGACAGTCCAGCTGCACAGGTCCCTGGTTCGGCAGATGTCGGGCTGTCCCCTTGGCCCGGCCCGTCCATTTCCCATCATCCCAGGGCCTCCTCCCTTCACTGCCTTGTACAACTTGACCTAAACCACCATTCCCATTTCGTAGCCTTGACGTCTGAGGCCTTGGTTCTGGGTCCCGAGACCTCACTGTAGACTCAGGCTGGGGCGCGTGGGACCGCAGCGCCATTCTCTGAGGCTTCCCCACGCTTCTGCTCTGTCTGCACCAACCTCTGGGGCTGGCCAGGAGGGCCCAGGGCTCCGGGGGAGATGGCCACCCTGTCCCCCTCTCCCGTAGCTCTCATCTCAAAGTGGGGGGCCCCTCCTTCCAGCAGGGAGGCCGGCTCGAATACCTGGAAAGAGGGAGCAGTGAATGTGGGTCTCAAAGCCAGCTCTGCAGTCAGCAGAGGCCCCGAGAGCCCAGCCTGACAGATTAACTCAGAATCCCTGTCCTGGTCACTCGGGGTGGCCCGCATGCCTCACTGCCAGCCGCATATGGTGTGCTCATCAGCGACAGCCACTACAGGACCACTGCCCGCCTGACCTGAGACACAGAACAGCTCCGCCGCGCCCCCTCCAGGAGTGGACTGGGGGGTGTGATACAGCTGCAGGCAGGGCGCTGGGGACACCTCCCGCTGTTTCCAGCCTGGAGCAAGGCTGGGCAGGGTGGCCAGAGGCGAGGAGGCGTCACAAGGCCAGGAGGGCACACAGGGGCCTGGCCGGACTGTCACACTCTACCATCTGCCCACCTGTGAAGGGGTGAAACGAACCAGCCCCCCAGCAGCAGCCCTGACCCTCTGCGGCACTGGGTCTGAACGGACGAGGGCGCCTCCTCTGTACCGGTGGGAAGGGGGCAGGATTCGGCTTCAGGGGGGCTGAGTGTGGGTTCTCTCCCAACATCTTATGACGAACTCAGAACATCCATCATACTGGGCAGGATCATGCTGTGAACACCCATCCCTGGATCTATCCATCAACAACGGTGCCTGCCCGTCGGGTGGGTCAGTGGCCCTTTAAAGCTGCGATGAGCTGCGATTCTGTGTCTGAACAGCTCAGCCGGCGCGGGGCCCGGGTTCCAGGCCTCACAGAGTGAGCGTTTTATGTATCATATATTAACTCGACAGCTCGAGGGAGCTGATCACTGTAAAGACACACAAAGCGAGGGAAATGTGGTTGGAACGCCTGATCCACATGTGGCAACTTAAAATTAAATCAGTGAAAACTCACTCTCTCTGCTACTTTAGCCACGTTTCAGGTGCTCAGCGGACACCTGGGGCTCGCGGCTCCCTCACTGGGCAGGGCCGACGGAGGACCCTCCACCCCAACGGCGGACATTCTATCGGGCAGTGAGCGGTCAGAACAAAAAGGCCGAGAGTGGCAAAAATGCCACAGCATCACCCACCCCCAAACGGGGGATCTACGGCTCCGTCTTGACATTTGAAATGTATGTTTGCAAATGTAGTTTGCTCTTACTTTCTAAAATGAGACCCTTTCTCCCAGCTTGCTGCTGCCGGTACAGTCATGACGAACCCAAGCCCCTCTTCAACGTTACCCTGTGGTTCTGGGGGCCTGAGGGGAAGACGCACCAGTCTCAGGGTCCAGAGCGAGCCGTGTGAAAGGCCGTCCTCCTCTTCAGGTTGCACCCCTCCCACCACCCCCATCAGCTTTATGAACTCGGACTCAAGGCCGTAAGTGGGAGGGAATGGAAGAGTAAATCGCACACGCTACCTGCTGACCGTCCACGTTATGAAAAGGCCTTTGGGGAAAGCCATTTAATAACTCGACAATAAGTTTCCGTGACTTAAGACTATAATCAACCCTCAGCCAAAACCTAAAAGAAATCAATACTTTAATGTTCGAAGTCGAGCACCCGGAGAATGACTTTCCGCAGGAGAGTGGGGCGGGTGGCGCTATGGTCACCGTGGGCACCTAGGCAGGAAGTACCCGCCAGGTGGGGAGCAGCCCAGGGACACAGTGCGCCAGGCGCAGGATGCAAGGCCACCTCCCCTGGGCCATGCCTTCCACCATTTCAGTATTTCTGGTCATCTTATTGTACTTGGTTCCTGCCCGGAAAAACTTTTTCTTAAGCTTAAATGGGATGAGTCAGAGGCAAAAACAACCCCCCCCCCCCCCGAAAACCTCGTTATAAAGGAATAGGTTCCCCAGGCCTATTTGCAGGGAGAGCAGAAATCTCCCTCAACTTCCACGTCACTCACTGAGTTATAATTTTTATAGAAAATTTTATTCAACATACAACATTTTCCAGCAAAAAGGCAATATACAGGAAGAGTCGGTGTACACTGCTGCTACAGAAACAAACGAAAAATACTGGAAAAGGATGAAAAATAAGTGTCATCTGCTGATTCTATTTTACTGCACTCAAAACTAGACACGCAGCTGGCGTCAGCTCCAAAGGAAAAGGCCGGACTGAAAGAAAACTACACACAATGAATATCAACATCAGTGAAAGTCACTTAGATTCACCCAACAAAATGCCACCTCCTCCCAGTGGTAAATTGTACATGTTCATTCATTAAATATACAATTTCAATTTTCCTTTTTTTTTCTTTTTTCTTTAGCTTTTTTATACAAAGTCAACAGCTTGCTAACACCAGTGGGCATGCCCTCTTTGCTAAAAGGCCCTCCTTTCTTGGTTCCGCCTGTTCCGTTTTAAGGAGACAAGTCTATTTATAATTTTTTCACCTGCTCGAATGAACTCTTGAGATCGTTAGGTTTGCCGAGAGGCAGCATAGTACACCTTAATTGTATTGAACAGCGTTTTCAATTTAATAAAAAGACCCCCGAAGTGTCTGTCAGGCCTGTATTCAGTGCATCCACTCTGCAAACGGGCTGCAGGACAGCGGTGGCTGACGGAAGGGAGACGAGTTTATTAAAAAGACCCAGGCAGCTGGGGAGACCGAGGAAGGGGCGACAATACACGAGTGAAGGAAAGAGCGCTATTTATTAGGTTGTGAGTTTCTCTGTTTCGCCTTTACAGATGCACAAAAGGTCATTGAAAAGTATAATTGAGGGAAAGACGTCAGACGAGCCTAAACAGAAGACTTACTAGCTGTGGGGCTGGCGGCCGGGCCCCGGGGCGGGGACAGCCAAGCCTGTCCAGCGCCGCGCCGCACCCACCGGCTGTTCCCCGACACGCTGACAGCGCCTTGCATCGTGGTTACCATAAAATAACTCTCATTGGCATCCAAGCTTTATAAAAACACCTTCATTTTGCTCAAAAAGGGCAATCAATAGATACAGAGAAGCCAAACTGAACAGCCTCAACAAAATAAAATTAACACCAGCAGCAAATCCTCTTGCTGAAGACTTGGGACAGTGCTCGCGCACCAGAGTTCTTGGCTGTTGTTAAAGGGCACACCCACCGCGGTCCGCCTCGCCCTCGCCCACCCGCCAGGGGAGGAAGTCAGTTATGGATTTTAATCGCCTTTTCCAGGTATGTGTAGCGACTCCTCTTTGGGGCTTTGTTGAAGTGGTCGAGCCCTAGCCAAGGCCGAGGATGAGACATGTTACCTGGCGGGGAGAGAAAGCAACTGAGACCACAGAGCCCAGGCTTGGGCCCCTGGAGCGAGTGCACCCCACCCCCAACTGAGGTCTCAGGGCTCCCAAGGGCGGCACCGTCTCCCCTGGGACCTTAGTTTTTTCGGCCATTGTGTGATGCCTGCCAAGTTCGTCAGTTACAGGCTGCCATTCCTCCCTGTTCTACAGATAAGGAAAACAAGGCCGAATCTCCCAGCTCGAGAAATACAAGGGCCGCCACTCGAACCCAGGGCTACCGGCCTCCCGGTCACTTACTACTTGCTTCTTCCCTGTGGGAGGGCTCTTACCAGGCTGAGGTTCAAAGTCTTTCAAGTTTACTTCATACTCATCTTCATTTATGTACTGGTGTCGGCCCATCATCACAATGGCAAATTTAAACTGAGAGACAAAAATCGAAAACGCCATTCATTCCAAATACTAGCAAAACTCACACCTCTGGCAAAAAAAGTCAAGACTTTAGCATCCCGCCCAACAAATTACTTGCAAGTATCCAAGAAGCGCGTACCTTTTCAAACTCCTTTTCCTGGATGTCTAGCAGACTCTGAATCCGCTTCATCACTTCTCTGAAATGCTCGCCCTGCGACGACAAAGGGCGCATGTGCTCACAAAGCTCATGCCCTCCTGTGCCGCCGCCTCAGGGAAGGAGCCCCACTGAGCAACGCTAACCCAGAGCGCGAGGGCCCAGGTCCCGACCCGAGACACTCAGTCTCTTAGCAGAAGGACGCCTCACCTGGTGTATCCTCAGCAAGAACGGGATCCCGAATGTCCCAAACACCTCTTTGTGGAAATGTGCCACTGTGATCAGCATCTCATTTTCCTTATCTATGTCTACCTGGTCCAAAGGTATTTCCTGGGGACACACGTTTTTAACACAAGGGGTTGAGAAATTCAGTTAATGCAAACACAGCGCCACATTTTAATTCTTAATTCTGACTCACTCCTCCAACAAGGGAAGCTAGGTCAGATTTTTGCCAAAATGTCATGTTTGAGGCTTGTTAGAATAAGAGTTTAGAGCCAGGAGAAATAGCTAAGCTTAAAAGAAAACTCTGGGGACTTCCCTGGTGGCACAGTGGTTAAGAATCCACCTGCCAATGCAGGGGACACCGGTTAGAGCCCTGGCCCGGGAAGATCCCACACGCCACGGAGCAACTAAGCCCGCGTGCCACAACTATTGAAGCCTGTGCGCCTAGAGCCCATGCTCTGCAACAAGAGAAGCCACCGCAATGAGAAGCCCGCGCACCGCAACAAAGAGTAGCCCCCACTCGCAACCAGAGAAAGCCCGCACGCAGCAACAAAGACCCAACGCAGCCAAAAATAAAAATAAATAAATTTATATATTTAAAAAAAAAAGAATCCGCCTGCCCATGCAGGGCACATGGGTTCTATCCCTGGTCCAGGAAGATCCCACATGCTGTGGAGCAACCAAGCCTGTGAGCCGCAACTACTGAGCCTGTGCTCTAGAGCCCATGAGCCACAACTACTGAGCCTGCGCGCCTAAAGCCCGTGCTCCACAACAAGAGAAGCCACCGCGATGAGAAGCCCACGCACCGCAACGAAGACCCAACGCGGCCAAAAATAAATAAATATTTTAAAAAAGAAAACTTTTTTTAAAAAAAACTATTTATTTGGCTACATTAGGTTTCTGTTGCGTCACGTGGGATCCTTAGTTGCGGCATGTGGGATCTAGTTTCCTGACGAGGCATCGAACCCGGGCCCCCTGCATTGGGAAGGCGGACCCTTAGCCACCAGACCACCTGGGGAGTCCCAAAACTCTGGGTTTTAAGAGACCAAATAATGAGTTGTTCCAGTTACTGTGGAAATCTCAGCAGTTTTAAAATCAACAGGGACCCAGTTTCTGACTAGATGTGCTTGATGATCCATACTTAAAATTAATTTCTAAGGACAAATAAGTGAGATATCTAGAGTAGTAGAGAGTAGAAGGTTGGCTGCCGGAAGCTGGGGCGAGAGTCTCAGCGGAGCAGATGGATGGCGGTGAGGAATGTCCAACAACGTGAATGTGCTCACACTACTGAACAGTACATTTTAGGTTAGGTCTATTTTATCATAATAAAACATTCAATTTTTCAAAATCTGGCAGAATTACATTAACCTCAGGGGTCACTTCATCTACCGGCACAGAAACAAAACGACAGCCACTGCCAGGAGCCGCCGTGCTGCCTGAATAAGCTGCGGGCGGCCGCCCCACCTGCCGGGGCTCAGGAGCCCTTCCTCCCTGGTGCAGCCAGAGGGACGCTCACCTCTATTCGAAACGTTCGACTTGTCGCAGGAGATAAACATTCTAGGAGTTCGTCTTCTTGATGCACACCAATAATTTTGTAGCTTACGATTTCTAGCAGCCTGTGCAAAACAAGGAAGAATGTGAACTATATACATTCATGTAAAAAAAACTTTCTAGGGGCTTCCCTGGTGGCGCAGTGGTTGAGAGTCCGCCTGCCGATGCAGGGGACACAGGTTCGTGCCCCGGTCTAGGAAGATCCCACGTGCTGCAGAGCGGCTGGGCCCGTGAGCCATGGCTGCTGAGCCTGCGTGTCCGGAGCCTGTGCTCCGCAACGGGAGAGGCCACAACAATGAGAGGTCCACGTACCGCCAACAAAAAAAAAACTTTCTAGAAAACTATTCGTCCGTCATTTTATTACAAAGCTACGAAGATTCGCTTGTCTTCTTATGAAGATTTGAAATGTCAAAAGCAGGTATCCTTGGGGAGCAGACAGAACACTGGCCAGGGACCCCCTCGGAGCATGTGTAAATCTTTCTTGCTATGGTTCCAAACTGGGCAGGGCTTGTGAAATGTTTCTCACTCTTTAGATAACAAAGGCCTCATTCTTTTATTAATTTTGTAAAGAAAACATTCCGGGAACCAAAGAGCCCCAAAGGCTGTTCCATCCTGCGAGCCAAGTGTAAGACAAGGTGATGAGACCAGCACCTGACTCTGAAATAAAAACTGAACATCAAATCTGGGGCTTCTTTCTGCGGCTTGAACGCTGGCGAAACAGATGAGAAGTGACCAGATTTCTCAGACATGGTCAAGGCCCACGTTTTCCAGCTTCAGCTGATCAGTCTGCTTGAATCACTCTTCCTCTGCTTGACTTTTCTACCTGAATCTCCCTTTTGCACTACTGCTAATTAATATCCAGAGACACAGGGAGGGAAGACGGGCAAAAGAAAAGGATTAAATGTGAAATATTTATATAAAGTGTTGCAAAGTATGGGCTGAAAGGTGAGCATGGCAACTACTGTTGGGGGGCGGGGGGCACTGCGCAAGTACAGGGCTGGGCCAGGGCTGCCCCTGCCTCCACCTTCAGGATTTGGGAAATACTCGCCTAAGTTTCCCTGATGCCTTCTCGCCGAGTTCCACAGCCTTTTTACATTCCTCTAACAGGTCCCGGACACACCCGTGCTTGTCTGGATATAGTGTTATTTCCTAAGAAACGACAAGATGAAGGCTATACAGGAAACAAGACACATGCGGGGCCTGCTTGGGCCCATCCCCGCCGACCATCACTCAGACCACCTGTCCAAGGCTGGCAGCCGCCCCACACCGCAGGGAGTCTAAGAAATGCCATTTTGAGGCAAAAAGCTCGCCATTCACAGGACAGCTTCTCAGGCATTTCTCCCCCCGGAAAGGTCACTAAGAGGCTGTCCAATTCTCAGCATGGTGAGACAGAGGACAAGGACCAGGGTGGACTGTGTCATTTCAGCCTGACAGCTGCACACGGGTGACAACATGGATGGCACATGTCCCAGATTTCCTCTCAATACCGGTAGAGCTAGAAAGGTGAACGACTTGGGTGTCTGAGTAGGTACAGACTTTCCAGAAGAACCACTTAATGTGAGGCTGTGTTGTCTGCAAAGGGCCCAGCGGAGCTGCCACCGGCTCCAAGGCCAAGCAGCAAGGTCCCAATCAGTCGGAAAGGGTCTCCCTGACACTGTCACTCTGCCTGAAGCCTCAGAGGTGGCGACAGGGGCTGGGTGGACAGAGCTCCTCCCCCCACCGGGGTTCTCGAGCGGAGCCGCTAACACACGCTACCGCTTAGGGAGCTTTCTTTGGTGGTTTTAGTTTTCAGGGTCTGGAGAAGAGATACAATACACAAGATGCAATAAAAATAAACACTCACACCATAGAAAAGACTCACCTCTTCCCTAAATTGGCTGTTTAACCATATACACTTAAAACTTCGCCTGTTCTCAAAGTCTGTGATTTTCATCTTAAGCTATTAAGAAAAGAGAGACTCATTTTAGATTCGCTTCCACAGAAACCCGAGCCTTCTCCTTATTACCCACGGTTACATTAATTTGGACTCATACCTGCTGATAGTAAAGTTTCTTAGGTTGTCTAGGCTTGAAGAACTGTAGAAGATCTCTTAAAGTACCTTCATAATTATGTCTAAGAGGATTACCTGGGCCATCCCTATAACTACACAAGAAAACAGCATATAAATAAAAGACTTGTTCATTTGCCTAAAACAAATATCCGTGAGTGAGCATAAAAGCAAACCTCTGGCCTGACACCTAGACTTGAAATTTGGACTCTGACTACTCCTGTCCCCAGGTCCTAAGTCCCTGCATCTGTCACACCTGAACACTCTCTGCAAGGGTGACACGGCACACAGAAGCCGGGCAGGGCCAGGCCCAGCCGGACACACATGGGAGGGAGGTGTGTGGATGAGGTCTCTAAAGTAAGCCTGGCTTTAGATGAGGCTGCCAATTATTTTGACATCTTGGGGTAGCGTGGTCAAGATGTAAGTGGTGACAATTCTATATCTGAAACTAAGCAAGAAATGGCATGTCACGTGAGGTGGCAGCTACTTATTACATTAGTTCGGAGATGTTTGGATGAACTATGGGACACGTGCAGTCAAGACCAAACACGGGGCATCTGCGAGTGTGGCTCACCCTTGAGACTTGAAGAACTGGAGCAGCATCGGGTCGGTGTTGAGCCTCTGAGCAACTGTCTTTGCCACCTGGGGAGGGAGGGCCAGAGTCAGGGAGCGAGGTTCACATCCGGTGAACAAACTGAAACTTGCTGATACACTTTATCACTGTTCATTTGCTGAGTGCTCTTAAAGAAACCTGCTATAAGCAGCCTGAATTTAAATGCCCCGGAAAGTTACCATCTAACAGGAATAAACTATATTCCTTAGTATATCACCACAGGAACAGCGTATCTGAGGAAGAAAACCTTTTAAAGTGTTTTTCACTTTCATTGGGGAGGTCTGTCTGTAGATTTATTTCCTGAAGGCTTTTTTTAATGGTTCACACTTGGCACGTTATAACTGAAGCAAAGCTGCTGTTAAAACTATGATCTCTGAAACCAACTTATGCCAGGGGTCAAGAGGATTTCGAAGAGCAAGAAGACAGGGCCGTGGGTGGGGGTAGGCGAGTGAGGGGAAAAGAGCTTCCGATCCCCCGGCAACATCAACACCAACCCACTTGCATCACGAACTTCCTCAGACAGTGGACTGCAACCCCTCCTCCAGAACCAAACCCATTACACAGCCTCATCAGCAAGCTTTTTAAAAGAGAACTTGGTCTCTCTGGTGTGGAATCTGAAGGGAAAAGAGCATTTTATCAAATACCTGAAAATAATTCATTCTATTTGATAATGTAACCACAAATCCAGGATCATTGGGGATTGTTTTATCACAGAAAATCACATCGACACGGTGGTAGAGATCTCTGAAATATTCCTTTGCAGTGGGTAATTCACTGTTATCATTTTCGGGGTCATCCCTGGGGGGAAAAACACAGACAATCAAAGTCCAAGCCAGGGTTCAGGCATCATCTCCCAAGGAACAGTGATGCTGAGCAGTGTGGATCTAAACTCAGGCTAGCATTTTCCGATGCTGGGAGCCTGCCCGGCTACCAGGCAGAGGCGATCGTGGACAGAAGTGTGCGCTGAGCCACGCACAGGGCTGGCTGCTTTCCGTTCCTGATCTCGCTCCCGAAACAGAACAGTGCCCTCTCGTTCCGCAGACAAGGGAAAGGACTCAGGATGCACTGCGGGGCCCACCCTGCTGGCTCTGCTGAGTCTATTCCCCAACCGGGACTTGATAGGTTATCACTTCCCAGCGAAGGCTGCAGGATCGGGTCGCCGCTATACCTAAAATGTTTACTGCCTGGCCCTTAAACGAGAGGTCTGCCACCCCTGCTCTTGGCCACTGGGCCCTGCAGCCTCCCTATGGTCAGTGTTCAGGGCTGCCCTGCCCTGGCAAAACGGCTTCAAGAGCAAGGAAAGGGCCGAGTGCGTCATCAGGCTGCCTTCAGACTGCACACCTGCCGGCTTCCACGCAGACAGATTAAAGTGATTACCCAAGTAGGTGCATTCTAAGAATTTCATGTTTTCAAGGAAAGAAAACAATCTTGCTCTTCCCTAAAGACCTTTGCCCTCCTGCTACTAGCTGTCATGCTCGCTGTAGACATTTTTGGGAAATAAAAGCATTCAGTGAGGAAAATGCTTGCCACCACTAATTCCAAAACCCAGAGAAGGCCAACTGCTGTCAACATTCTGTCAATGTCAAACAAAACGTGACTCAGGGTCTAGAGAATCATTTCCTGGTTCTAGGACTTCTGATATTAGTACCAAGAGATAACTTCAAGTACGTACTTCTGAAACACTATAATGTCACCATCCATTAGCTCATCGAGGGCTTTATCAAGAGACACGTCATAGTCCTGAATTCTCTCTGTTAAATTCGGTTTAACTTCCTACAGTAAAAGAAATGACATGGTTACAACGCAACGTCTGTCCAATGTTTAATACGGCCACACACTGTATGTACTTTCTCTATACCCAATTCCAACAGCCCTACAATTTTAAATAAAGAGTACGAAATACTAGTAATAAGGATATAATAATCACTGACCCTAAAGAGGGAAACATCAGAAATGTACAGAGAGGATTCTGACTCAAGATCACCCGAGGCCCCATTTAGCTGTGGTCTTGACACAACAAATGCAGGGCTAGCAAAACAGGCAGAAGTCGTCCTCCCCAAACCACTAACCATGTGCTGATTACAGAAAAATAAGGATCCAAACCTCATAGAGGATAAGACTAGTATCTTGGATAAATCCTGCTCTGTCACACATAACTGGCAGCAAGTCACCTAGGTTCAAGAAAAATGAAGAATTCAAAGCTGTGATACACTGAGACTCTGGCAAAATCAACTCAGAAGGTGAGTGCTGCCAGACTTACGTATTTTACAGGATATTGGTGTGTAGATATGCCCACAGTAATTCAAGCTCCGTGTTTTGGGATCGTACATCTTCAAAAATAACATCACATCATCTACAAGGTTAAATAAACAGGCTTTGTTAGGATCTTCTGGTCAGTGCAATGTTAACAAATAGCAACTGAAACGACAACTTAGGACATCTAAAAGTTACTGTGTGCAATGAAGTTTGTTAAGAGGCTGATCCTAGGTCTGAGGCATCATTTCTAACCTCAAACCCATGGGGAACACTGCATTTGAAGCAGGAAAGATAAGAATGAGTGCAGAGAATTTAGGAAACCTAGTTTTAAGACCTGGTCCTCACTAGCAGTGTTTTACCATCGAAGTATCGTTAAAGGTTGTGTCTGAGTCTTTGCCGGAGAAGTGACCACTTGAAGTAATACAAATAAGCAATCTTGGACCTACCTGTTTTGTAAATAAAGTTGCGCTGGAAGACAGTTCTTTTACCTAATCTCTGTAGCTGCTTAGTAGCTACAATAGCAGACAGAGGCGGTATGGCCCACAAAGCATGAAATATTGACTATCTGGCCCTTGACAGCAACCCCTGCTCTACACCATCTGTCAAGTCTATACAAGACCAGCGTGATTAGAAAAATGTGGAATGTGCTGGACTCCACGCTGCTGCCACCTTCTCACCTGCCAGGACGCTACAACCCACAGTCGGTCTGATTTGACTTCATCAAGAAGCCTTGAACACGGTGGATGTTTCGCGAGCATTTTGGGGATTAACAAGATTTCTTTGCAAGGGAAGAACACTTAACCCTGTGTGTTTAGAACGACACTCCGGGAATAAAACTCCACTCTCTGGAGGTGCTGGGCTGGGGGAGGAGGCACTCACGATCTTTATCAAACTTGGGTAACGTTGCTCCACTAGCAGCCAGCTCCGGATCAACTGTTTCCAGGAATATTGTCCAAGGGTTTTCATTATCACTGAGTTCAATCATCTATTCCCAAAAGAGATGCTGGGCTTAGAAGATTTTAATAGCTAAGTGAGAGTGAAAAACTATATTCAAGTAGAAGACAAGATCCAACTCTATGTAACTAGACCGAGGGGAATACCGCAGGGCACACAGGGCCTGCCGCGCACACCCAGACCAGACCAGACCGCCACACTCACCGTCTTGCTGCCGTCGGCCTCGTTATCCAGCATGGCTGGTCGTTTGGTGCCATTGCTCCTCGCCTGCATGGGCCACAGTCGAATCTGATCTTGAGGAAATCCCTGGAAATAATTACAGTTAAATTAGTTGAAGCAAAATCAGCTTATATTTTAATTCAACATCAAGGAAATGATTCTATGATTATAAGGGGAAAAAAATCATGATTACAGCTCTCCCTGCTGGTATGGGCAACAGTGACCTGGCCTTCGGGATCTCTGGTGTCCCGGAAGTTCAAGCCCATTTTACCAAGGGGGAGGCGGGCGGAGGAGGGGGAAATTAGGGGAGATGCCAGAGGGCACAACCCGGAAGGGAAGGAACTCTCGTCCCAAGCTCACTCTCAGGTGGTGTCTGGACACAGTGCCTGCCTCCAAGGGCAGGATCCTCCAGGGTCCAGTTATGAAAAAGGAGAGAGAACTATCAACAGGAGGACGGGCGCTCACCATGGTCTGAGAGAGGTTCTGGACAAACTCAGCAAGCGAGGAGTTTTTCAACACTTTGAACACAGTGTATTTCACTTTTTCTTCATCGTACATATCATTTCCTTGATGGCCACAAAACTGGTCCTCTGCAACAATCTGCAAATAGGGATGAAAATGCAGAATGGAGTTTACACCACTAACACACACAAGAGAACTAGGTCAGGCTGATCGAAACCAAGGTTCAAATGCTAAAACTAAAATCAACTAGTGTTGGGCTTCCCTGGTGGCGCAGCGGCTGAGATCCGCCTGCCGATGCAGCGGACGCAGGTTCGTGCCCCGGTCCGGGAAGATCCCACATGCTGCGGAGTGGCTGGGCCCGTGAGCCGTGGCCGCTGAGCCTGTGCGTCCGGAGCCTGTGCTCCGCAACAGGAGAGGCCACAACAGTAAGAGGCCCGCATACCGCAAAACAAAACAGACAAAAGAACAACTAGTCTTTTGCTTTGATGAACCTTCTACAGAAGACCCAAGCAGAGAAGCACCAAAATGACCAAGAACTAAATCAGGTACCAATATTTGGAAACCCTACATATTTCCATGCAGCCATTCTAAACTCATCCATAAACATCAACTAGAAATCCATCTGGATGGTGATCCCCAAATATGATAAAGCCAGGATGCACATGTACCTTTTTCTCCAGGTAGTCTATCAACTTGTTAAAACAAATGCCTGTTTCCTAACTGCAACTAAATCATGAACCAAAACCACCTGGCATTTCACCCCCCACCACCCCAGCTGCCAGAGCTCTCCCTGCCAGGCCTCATCTGGGTTCTGCTCACCCTTCCTTCTCTGGTCCCCTGCATGCTTTATAAACACTAAGACACCGCTGCTCTGGCAGCCTGAGTACCTCTCACATCTAAGCCCATATCCTGAACTGGAAAGAACATTCCCAACGGTCAGGGAACTGGCCTGCAGTTCCTCAGTCGCACGCTCAGGGGGCTGCCCAGACACGTCGCCGACGCCCTGGCCCGCGAAGCAGCTTCGCGCCTGCCCAGAGGCTGACCTGCACTTGCATGTAGAGATGGGCTTCCTGCCGCTCCTTCCGCTTCTGAGCCTCGATCCTTTTCTCTTCTTGTAATCGCTCTACCAACTGCTGAGGGATATCATGGTCGGTGACAGCTTGTAAAACCTCACCTGCAGGACAAACGCATCTTCCTTCACCTCTGTGCACGTCATCGCAAATAAAGCCACCCTTCAAAGTAAAATTACTTGGCACCCTGGGTCCACATCCAAACCCGCAACCCCAATCCAGCTGCTTCCAGATGATGCTGTAAGGCAGCATAAGCAGGCAAGTGTCTGGACAGGTGGCTCTAGCTTAGGTCCACTGTAACGTGGTATAAAATGCCCCAGCGGGCGAGACTCAGGGCCCAGCCGCGAGCTTGGCACAGCCAGGGCACGACACACCCGCTCCACTCACTGAGCTTCGACTCCCGGATGTAAACCAGCATGTAGGCATTGGTGCAGTGCCGCACGGAGAGGTCATCGTCGTGGCCCCCGTAGTTGTGCTCGATGGCCTCCTCTTTCGTACACCTGGACACCACGTCATCGTCAAACTTACACCACTGCAACGGGGAGCAGCAGAGATACGGCGCTTTGAGGAGCACACAAAGTAAAAGGCAGCATTCTCCGAAAACACATGACCTGCCTCAGGTGACCCTCACAAAACTCGCCAGCACTTCTGCCATCCTCGTCCCACATGCTGGAGAAATTGCTAATATCCGTCCATGGGCAATTTCTGTAATGTACTCAAATATCCTAAGCCTCAGCTTAGGCTCCATCTCTGTCCACTGTGGATGGAGTCGTTTTAAATGGCACTAACCCTACAGTTACAGGTTCCGCATCTGGTGCCATGAGGGTCCCGCCTTCAAATCCCCTCGGCATGAGCTGGACGGGCTCCACCTTGGCTCTGTTCCTCACTGGCCCTGTGGCCCTGGACACAGACCCCAAGACCCTCATCTGCTCCTCCTGGTGAAGATCACGTGATGGGATCCACGTGAACCAGGCAAAGACCGCGCATTACATCGCGAAGGTAATGGGGCACGTGCAATAACACACAACCAATGTGGGCCCGTGAGTGCGGGCCACAGATGATTATTCTAAGTGGAAACTAAGTGCCTCATGTTAGATGTAAAGGGATCCTATAAGGTCCAACGTTCAATACTAATAACGAGATGTATATATCAAGTACAATCATAATTTACCATCCACCTTTAAAAGTATCAGGAACATACAGGCACAGAGGCCAAGAAGGGATCCTTCACTATCAAGGCCAAGTCTGAAGCTGAGCGTCACTGAATCCCCTACACAGCATCACGTCCACCCTCCCCAGCACTTACTTTGCCATCCCCTTTAGGGTTTAGATAAACCACATAATGTCCACCATGATTATCTCCACTATGAACCAGGACTGCATGAAGAATATAATTTGCAGGGTCTTTAGGATCCGTTTTTTGCAAAAATTCATCAAGTGGTAGCTGTTCGGGGAACTCAAACCTATTTAAAATAAAAACATTTTAAGAGAAATCCAGGTTTCATTTACTTGTAAAATATTTCACCTTTAGGCTTTACTCCTTGCTAGACCTTCTAATTCACTGGCTCCTCTTTACTTGGAAAGGGCAGCTCCTACTCATCACAACAAATTATTCACACGTCAACAAAATCTGAAGCTTGATTTGAGAAAAATACCTATAAAGCACTGACACACCTAACGGAATTTTAAATTCCAGGGTATTACATAACAGTCAGTTTTTGTGACAAAAACACACTGACTTTTCTAGGATGTGGATATTTCCAAATGTTGTCATGAACGGGGGCGGCGGGGGGTGCTTGAGAGGCAGGAAGAGCGTGAGGTGGGTGCACAAGGACCGTGGTGCTGAGCAGAGCACGAGCCTGGGCGTGGAGGGGCAGCTGCCACCCAGCACGGCCCTTGGGAACTCAGGCCCGGCACTGCCAAGTGTTTTGAATGCCAGATGCCAGAAATCTGGACTTTTATGTGAAATCTCACGACCTGAAAAAACGTTGGCAACTAATTCCAATAAAAATAGAAAGAAAACCAAGGTGAGGACCCAACAAAGCACACCAGCAGGTTGGGCCTAGCTTGCAGGCTGCTGGTCTGTGAGGTCTGCCATCTCAAGAGACCCCACGGAAAAGGGCAAGAACAGACAAGCAGGCCCGGCTGGTGGCAGGTGATATGATCGAGTCACACTCTCTGCCGAGTTTCCGGGGTGACTGACCAACCTCTAGGAGGCTGGTTATTGTCAGGCTGTACCCCCTGACCAAGGAGTACAAAGTCACTGCTCCAACTAATCAGGGTACAAGTTCTGTCTCCTGAACCAGACAAAGCAGTGTGTGGTAGCAACCTTTTAACTGGTACTTTAAGGATCTATAAAACACCTGGAATGGGGGACACACCCACCTACGCCAGCATTTCTGAGGATTCTAGCACATTCTATAAGCCTATACCAACTGAGAGATAACATATTGGAGAATCCTATGTAAACCAATAGTGTAATAATAGCAAATGCCACTTCTGGGGAAAGCAAAGCCTGTGCAGCAGAAAGTACCCTCTCCCCCCCAGACTTCAGTCTGCCACAGTGTAGACAGAGGGGCTCCCTGAGGAGGAGATACGGAGGAAGCAGCCCCTGAAATTATCCCTTTAAAAGCACAGTTCTTGGGACACCTCGGCAGAGAGGAAACCTAAATAAATCAGAGATGAGACCGAAAACAGAAAAACTAAACAAAGCACTGAGACTAACCCCCTAAATCAGGATGATGGGTAAATCTTAACTCTCACATCCCACTCTAGATTACCTATCGTTGATCTTGATATTTTGGTCCGTCTGAGGGTCATACATAAATCGCATCAGTTGTAGGTGTAACACTGGTGGCAATGTTAGGAATTTCACACCTTTCTCTGCTTCCTGAACATTGAAAAAGAAGCACAGGTTTAGTTTACCTCTACTTATTTCTCGAAGCAACAAAAGCAACAGCGTTTCACAGCAAAGGTGGAACACGTTGGGAACTTCTGGTAGGGAGATGGACACAGGGTGCCTTTAAAATGTTCTGTGTGTGGGATTTCCTCTTAGTTTGCATTATACTCTATCTTGATGTCCAGCGACAGGGGAACAGTGAAGTAAACTACAGCTCAGTCACTTGTTGCCCTATTAACACAGTCATTAAACACTACGAAAATTCTGGACAAACACGGGAAAATCAAATGGAAAAGCAGAGGATTATGATTATGTGAATGAGGTGTGCCTATGGACACCAGAACAGAATAAGACGAGCACGGTCTGGGTTGGGAGAACTGCCTGTGACCGCCGTCCTTCCCCGTGAGCACGGTCATGTGCTAACTGTTCACTCCTGCTTCTGAAGACCCCTCCGACTCGGTATCAGCAAGGCCCTCTGACCACCGTCACAGCCTCTGCCCAGGCGTCACCAGCCTCTGGGGCAAAGGACACCCCGAGCAAGGCCTCTGTGGGAGAGGCCCAGCCTCACTCCTCCCCCCACCTCAGCCAGCTGAGTCCTCACTCAAATAAGCCTTCACCAAAGCCAGTCACCACCAGGCCATTGGCGGCCCTCAGCACGGCTGTATTCCTTCAGAGCTGTAAACCTTATTTCCAACACTGGCTAGAACACACCCACCTGGAGGAACTGGTGTCCTAGGTGGCAATGTTCTCTGTTGTACATTAGCATGGTTAAGGAAACTGGGTAGTTCTGGGAAGAAAAACAAAAACCTAGGAACCTACTGCCACACAAAGGAATGGCACGGTTTTAGTACAACTTGAAACAATAATAGAAGAATCCTGTTTCTCAGCCACTGTCCATTGAGAGTCTGATTCTAAAATATATTTTGTTCACCCAGAGCCAAAAATATCCAGTGTGGATAAGGGCAATTCTGTGAGTTGACTCAAGTGTTTCCTAAGCAAATCCAGTGGCATGTTTGCCAAGTAACTTACTGATCTACAAATCAGTGGCCTGACCAAGCAGGACAGCAGGTCTGTGACCCACGGCAAAATGGGCTCACCAGCACCGTGAATTATAAATGTGCGAGCTTGGTAAACCCAGGATGGTCCGAAAAAAATCATATATTAGTTGAGCCAGTGAGTCAAGGTTATGAGGCTGCAAGACAGACCTGGAGGGCTGGACCCGTGAGGATGCCGCTGACCCACCAAGCAGCCTGGCCAGGCCACAGCCCGGGCCCCTCCATCTGACCATGCACTGCCGCTTGTTTACAACACTCATTGTTCTGCCAGAGTTCCTGTGGGGCCTTGTGGAAAACAAGCAGGGACACCGAGTATGGAACAATAACAGAAAATGCACTCCTCGTTCTGGAAGTCAGGATCCTCAGAAAACTAACTGACACTCCACTGCGGTGGCGGGAGAGCAAAGCGCCACCACCAGCCAAAACCAGAGTCCCAGTGACTAAGCAGTTCTATCTGTGACTAGGAGAAACTGAGGGAAGCTCTGGCACAGACACCAGTGAAGTAAGGGGCAGAGTTGTGGATGGAATTGGGGCAGGGGGGAGGTGGGGGGGGGGTACACGTGTCGGGTGATGGTTCTGCCTCTGGTAGCCAGGAGGCACAACACCTTCCCCACCCCTGCCTGTCTACACCAGCAACACGATCAGAGCTCTCTAACACAACGTCCAGACTGAGAAATAAAATCCTTTTGCGTTCTAAACACCAGCGGCATGTGAAAAGATACAAGTGAATGTTTAGTTCACAGTCAAGCAAAAGATCTGAAAACAAAGTGGAAAGATACAGCGGGACACTAGCACACAATCTCCAAGTTACCTGCAAGCCATGCTCCCCGGCATCGTATTTATTGTCACCGTCTAGTTGTTCTACTGCCACATAATCCACAAATGATTCAAATACTTTCAAGAGAGAAAGAGAAAAAAGTCAGCCGAAGTTATCACTAAAGCTTTGATTATAACATAGTCAATCAATCAATTCAGGCACGCCAGGGAGGAATGTAAATAACTGTAGCTGTGAGCACAGGTCTGCAACTTCACTGATCCAGCAAAAGGTGTGAACTCTTAAGGCCACTGAGGGTGTTACGTGATAACATGGAGTCAATGTTTTAATAAACTTAAGTAATGTTAAAGTACAAATTTTAACCCAAACACTTATTCTAAAGTCAGTGCAGAAGGAGAGCAGGCATGTGGGAGGGTGGGGTGGGGGAAGAGGGGGAGTTTGGAAGGGGACACGGGCTTCTGCTGTGAGAGGGAGTAAGAGCGGAGGCTCCTGTGCACAGCACGGGGACACGGCTGATAACGCTGCCACGTGTAAGTCAAGTTCATTGACCAGAAGGCAGTCATGCTGTCACAATACCTGAGCATACCAAATAACCATGATGAACACTTTAAACACCTTACGATCCTGTCACTTAAACCACAATAAAGCTGAAAAGGAAGAAGGAAGAATCCATCCAAGGATGATAGCCAATGGACCAGGAGGTAGAGTCTAGAAAGAGGTCTACACAGATGCGAAGGGCTCGCTGCTGACAAAGGGGCAGCAGAGCACCTTTGGTCCACTCTGACCATAAGCAGAAAGAAACTATTCTGGGTGGACTGTAAATAAACAGAAAAGAGAAAAAAGTAACAGATAAGAGAATTATCTTAAGACTTCAGGGCAGGTGTTCTCAGACACAAAAAGCAAAGATTGATACCCTGGATTTCACTACAGTTATGACATTCTGTTAACCAAATGGGCACACTGCAGGAGTGAAAAGGCAAGCCCCACGCTGGCGGAGAGCCCGAAACCCAGGCGAGCAGCAGCGAACACAGCCCGTGAAGAACTCGCACGTTGTGGCCGTGAGGGAGTAACAGGAAGCGCACTCCCTCCCTTGCACTGGGCTCCATTACAAGGCCAACAACCGTATTCACACGCTAGACAACAGGCAGGACAGGACGTGGCCACTGAGAGCCCTCCAACGCCCCAGCTCACTGCGTGGAACTTCCAGGCTGCAGCGCAGGGCAGAGAAACCCCAACGGGCCCCAGAGTCTCCCTGAGACAGGGTGGGGATTTCAGGGGCCCGAGGCAGTGGCCACGTGCAGGACAGAGGGCCCCGGGGAGAGCCACGCGGGAGAGCCCCGGCGACGTGAGAGGCTCCTCCTGGTCTCGAAGGAATCAGCTATCTCCAAATAACGAAATGTGCCCCGGAACAAAGGGTAAGAATATCCAATACCCAACAGGATAAAAATCACAACAGCTGGCATCCAATAAAAGATGACCAGACAGGCAAAGAAGCTGGAACTCACAGCCAGAGATGGAAAGCGAATCGATGGAGACAGATCCAGAAATCACGGAATTATTGGACCAGGACATCAAGTTATTACGAACTACATTCCATATGTTCAGGAAGACACCCAAATTGCCAATAAGCATTCGAAAAGGTAAAATCTCCCCGACTTCCAGGGCAATGCAAATTGAACTCAAGATAGCACCATTCTCCCACCAGAACGCCAGTGTGACGACTGATGGCTCTGGAGCGGATGTGGAACAACTGCTCGCACCCTACTGGTGGAGCACAAATGGATAAACTGCTGTATCTGCTAAGCTCGACATATACACACAGGCCCTACGAGCCAGCATTCCACTCACCGTAAATGCACCAGGGGCGGACACAAGACCGGCCAACAAGCCTCACACCTACCAGCCTCACACTGAAAACAACCCGAACACCCATCAAGGAAAGAATGGTTTCAAACATTTGTGTTATGTTCCTGAAGTGGAATACTATAAAGCCATGAAAATGACCCGATACTGCTGCTCAATATAAGGATGAAGTGCATGGAGGCAATGCTGAGAAAAAGAAAAGAGAGAACGAGACACATACCCTACACGATGCCATCTACGTAAATAAATACCACAAAAGACGCAAAAGTAACCGAGGAAAGAATGTCAGCAGGCCAAACAGTGGTTTCCTGTGAGGAGGGGGAGGCAGTGACCAGGAAGGGCCACCATCTTGCTTTGCAGATGTTCTGTTTCTTGACCTGGGTGGGGTCACCAGACTGTGTTCACTCAGTACCTTCATCATTTGGGCAATTTTCTCTACACTGTATTTCAATAAAAACCACCGTGTCAATGAAGCATTATACCAAACCAAATTATGAAAAGGTGGTGGTGCCATTATGTACACAGAACTTACTATTTTTCTTTCCTTTTATACTTAGCTGGATATCATAATAATCTTCTCTTCTATCAGATCGGTAGTCTACTTCTTTACACTGGATATATGACTACAAATAAGGAGAATAAGATGGCTTAAGCATTAACCGTCAAAATATTTGCATGTTTAAAATCTTTAAAAATCACTCTTTAAAACTGGTTATCACATACCACCATCTTGCCTCTGAATAATTTAGGTATGGTGCCTTCTACACACGTGCCTTTCATCTTATTTTCCACATTATCAAGCAACTGGAAGAGAAAGTTTTGGCTTTCAGAAAATGTTATGCTTAATTAACATACAGTAATTTGAAATGTGACTAGGAAATTTCAATGGTCAAAGAAATTCTAGACTATAAATATTATGACCTTTAGCATGCAATTATCAAAAACATACAAAAATCTTCTTCCTTGGTTGGATATTTACAAAAATATCTACATGCAACAGTTGAGATTAACCCTCTATACAGCCTTTGGAATGAATTAGTAATCTGTAGTGCCTTTAGAAGCATTTTTTATATTCATTTTACCTCTGTGGAAAAGCATGTAAATTGAGCACTAAACTTAACTCGTATTGGTCCACACCAAGAGATTAATGAGGTTGAGCCTGTCAACAGGATTGATTGGTTTGTCCATGGATATTTAATGAACTGGATTCAATCCAGCTAGTGCTGCAAAAAAGAAAACACACCTTGCCCAGCCAATCACCTTGAATAGCCATTTCATGTTGTGTGTGAGTGTGAGTGTGTGTGTGTGTGTGTGTATTTCTTTCATCACAACTGGAAGAGTGTGCGTCTGCTAGTGACTAGAGATGGTCTGAGGGAAGATCCCCCACACAGAGGTCTGCCTCAACCAGAAGTTCTGTGCCAAGGCGGGGTCTGGGTCTTGTGCTACAGAGTAAGAACAGAAGTCACTATTCTAAAGTGAAGTGGGATCATCAGGACAGCTACTCAAGCCAATCTGTTGTTTCTTGGATTAGTAACTCTGGTAATTATGCCAACTTAACACATTAAAAGTACACTACCTATACTATTCAAATTTACATTTTCCCTCACACTTCCCTATCAAATAATTTTTCAGTCTTTCTGGTTTTAAACTAGATACATGCTGTCTTTTCTTTCTAGCCTAGTTCTGGTCCTGAACAAAGATGGGCATAACTGGAATGATAGTGACTGAAGTAGGCCTGAGGTTTTACTTGGTAACAACTTCTGACAGTGCTTCAAAATATGAAATGTAAGTAGTAAACAATTACGGCTGAAAACTCACCACTCGACAGAGTTCTTGAACATCATGTTGCATGAAGCTATCTAACGTTTCCCACCTTAGAGAGATAAAATGAATTTATATTTAAACTTCCAGATTTCAAACAAGAGTAAATTAACAAGCAACTCAGACTAAAAAACCGAACCATGTAATTAGTCATTATTCTTAAATTTTTATGAAGATTATAATTCAAAGACAAACTGAATTTTATCCAGACACCAAAACGTTCACAACTTTATACTGTTCTGAACATCTTACTGCAAGGGGAGGTCGTGTTTGCAAGTAAATGTACAGAAACTTGGAGACCATATGTTATCCTTTCCTTGACAGGTAAACCTAAGTGGTGAACTGCTTCTCAAGCAAAATTCTAAAAGCCTCCATTTCCAAAGAGGTCAAACAAAGGACACTGATAAAATGCCCTGACATACTCAAGTGCCTGAGCTCTGTTCTCAACCCTTCCCCGTCCACTAACTCAGCCCTCGAGCAGCAGAATGGACAGGTCTCCCAACACATACCCGAACGACTTGGTCAGCTTCTTTGTTCCTACGGGCTTATCACTGTGCTGTAATTCATAGAACACTCTTTGCAATGCTAAAGGGACGCTTTTGGATGAATCGTCGCCCTCTGTCGGCATCATGTACACAGCCTAAAAGAATTGATTCAGAAATAAAAATGGAATTTTATGTGAAAGTATCATTTCTAACACCACAATGACGAAGGCAGTTGGGTAGGGCTTTTAACTATCCCCCCCCCAAAGGGTCAAAAGGTCTTTTAAAAATCAAGACAGTGAAAAAAGAATTTTAAAAATGACTTAAGGCTCACCATCCAATGAGAACCACTTCTATTTCATACTTCTTAGAGCAGAGCAACATTTTTTAACTTAACATGACTTTGAACAAAAGAGTTGATGGAACTTCAACGCTACTGCAATTAACCACACTCAACTATCCCCAAGATATCATCCTATCTTGGTAATTAACGCTGCCTGGAAGAATGGTGCGAAAAGGACACGCCAGCAGACCAGCCAATGGTCCCCCCAACACCAGGAGTGTGTGCTGCCTGCGCTGCTCCCCTGCTTGCACGGCATTCCTAAAGGGCAAGTAACTATCCTCCGTTAGATTTTATATTTTTTAGAAGTTTTAGCTATAGTAAGTGAAAAATTAAGATTCCTGACCAGGAGTTTTTCAACTAATCAATTTTAATATAAAACTTTTCAAATGTTGCTGCTAATGACTTTCATATTTTTTAAAAAAGCTTTTATTATTTCTAGCCCAATAAAGTTAGGTTTGTCGGCTGTGGTAAACTTTTCATCACCTAAGTTAGCTTCACAAGCGTCCGAACACTGAGGAATAGAGTTATGTATAAGCATAAAGCAGGGGCCTCCCTGGAGACGCGGCAAGAGACAAGTCTGGTGACGGGGCTTTGCTTGCCCCTTAATACTTGAGAGAAAAGGGTGGGTGGAAGGTTGAGGGAGAGAAACACCATCCATTTACCTTTCGCAGTTGGTTTGTGAAAAATAAAGTCTGCAGCAGGCTGTTCATGTAACAAGTCGCTCCCTGATTCTTTAAACCGACATAGCCCGTGTGCTTCTTTGAATCCCACCTACAAGATCAGTTTGAGGTTGAGGGAAAACTGCACAGGACACCTCCTTGCTTCTGCAACGTGTGTGGGCGAGGGGACTGGGGGCCGGCACCTCACTGCTCTGCACCACCACCTCCTTCCCACCATCCTGACACGGGGTGACGACGTCCGAGCACCCGCCTCCAAGTGAATAACTCGTTGCCAGGCTGGCAGTTATCACACGGCTCCCTCCGGCAGTCACCAGTTTTGTCTGCTCAAGCACGTGGGCCAGTGCGAACTCAGCCCGGCACCGGAGAGGCAGCCTCCGCGCGGTGTGCTGACAGCAGCAGTGCCATCATTTACCCAGAGCAGCACTCTCAGAGAGGAGTTCAAGTCTATTTCTATCAAACTGAGTCCCAGTGTGGCTCCCTCACACACACATCGGCTCACACGTGTAGTCAGCACAAGGTGGGACGGAAACAGCCGAAACCCCTCTTTTCTGTAGCGTCCCGTACACGGAGAAGGACAGGCATGCATACCGGCAGGTTCAGACCTCAATTACAAGAGCCGTTTCCCTTTACTCTGTTATACAGGTGGTTGGTTAGGAGAGAGAACAGTCTGTACCCTCTCGCCCCCAAGAGTTAACAGGAAGCAGAACAGCCCTCCCCAGCGCCATCCCCTCCCCCTCTGTGCACGGTGCAAATGTGTGACCAGTGCTAGACATTTACTGTGAGTTCAGGCCAGCAGGACTCTGATGCCGGGGGTAAGAGGTTTTTGCAAGACTGAACCAAGATACCTGTTTTGATTGGTAAGTCTGAAAAACCCAATCTACTTTCTTAGTCAAAAGATGTATCATAAGCATAGGGGGAATGTTTTCTAAAGGAAGGGGAAAAACCCCACAAAAAGTTTAACTAGAAATACCACCTTTTTACCCCCCACTCCTGGTATCTGAATACAATTCAAGGGTATGTTTCCAAAAGGCTACTCAAGAAAAGCCTGATTCCTCTGATATCAGCCCAATGAATATGAAAACTAATAAATCTTATTTGTTTTAAAATTTCCCAGGGCCACATGCAGGCCACCTTAGCCAGGACCTGGACTGAATGACCTGACCGCCCTTCTGGGCTGTCGGCTGCCCATCCCACCCGGGTCAGCCTACGCACTCATGCCAGAGGAGGGCCACGTGGGAAGAGAAAAAAAACGGGAAGAGACAGGGGCGCCTACACTTGACTCCTTCCCACCTAGGCAGCACTTTATTTCTTTGCTCGTTCGCCTTAAGAGTCCTGCTCGTCTACAACCTGATCCCAAGGCACCATCTCAGCCCTCTTCACACTCTCCTAGTGCCCCGCCCACCTCAAACTTCCCTGCCAGGTGTCCTTACTCACACCCTTCTCCCCACCTCCAAATTCCCCCGGTCATTCCTTATCAATCAAGGACATCCTCAAGGACATCCGACACATTCTTCAAGGCCGACACCGTGCTCTTGCCCACAGACCGCCTGGACCCAGGGACGGAACCCTCTCCTCCCAGCGCCATCCACACCACAAAATAACAGCACATCTGCTGCTGCAGTTACTGCCGTCAACTCCTCTGCCCGAGTGGTCTTGGAGGTTCTTCGAGGACAGAAAACCATGGCTGCCTTGTTCAACATAATTATATTCCTAGAGCCCAGCAGAGTGTTTGGCACATAGAAACTGCTCAATAAATCCGCCACACAAAGGCATGAACGTGAAGCTGGCACACGTCCGTTGATCTGGTCTGTGTGCCAAGGGATGAGCACACAGAGGGTGCTTATCTGCTGTATATATGCACCTCTGCTCCTTTCACTAGAATTCACAACATCTCTTAATAGCATCCAATTAAAGGAAAACTTACGCAACTCCATGGGGGGCATCCGCCTGTACAAAGACTTCAAAAGTAACTTTGTCATCATCTATAAATCCTTTCTCAGGATCAGTCACTTCCTATAAAAAAAAAAATAAGAATATCCAACTTGCATAAGAACCCGCAAATGCTCACTTCATTCCAAACAATTACCCTGTACTTAATCAATTAAAATACTACTTTTTCAAAACACCTAAATTGTGCTTCTAGTTTTGCAGTGCTTTGGCTTGTTTTAAATAATGTTCTCTGAATGAAAACAGCAAAAGCTTGGATGTCTCCTGGAGGAATGGGAGGTGTCAGGGGCTCAGCATCCACTCAGCAGGCAGGGTCTGGGGAGGCTGCCAGAGAACCCACTAGAGAGCTGAGCAGGGCGTTCCTAAGTCCTACTGGCTTCCACCTCTGCAAAAGCAGCCCAAACGCGCTGACTTGAGAATTCACTGGTTACAGGAAACCACCCTGCACTATGCCTGCCTCAGTATTATTTCTTTTAAAGGAAACCTAGCCTATCAGGAAGGCTATAAACTACCTTACTATGTTTGACCAAAACACCGAGATGAAGTCCTGTTGGCTGCTAAAAACCTGACGTAGGAAACTGGAGAAAACACGTTTTCAGTTACCTATCCAACTTACAAAGCAAACATTTTGATCCTAAAATGAATAGATGGATGTGAAGAATGGAGAATTAGGGAACAAAGAACAACGCTCAGATTATTCAGTCTGAGTACATTGTTACTACTTACACTCCAGGCCATGAAATTGGAAAATCCCCAATCGTTCTCTTTATGGAAGAACAAATGACTGATACGCCGGCTGAACGACTTCTCATCATCTCTGTAATTTATGATCTTCAGCACCGCTTGTGCATGACAGGACCAAGACCTGTTCAGGGAGGACAATCTAAGCCTCAGTCGACAGATTTACCTGACTTTTACACAATTTTTAAAACAGCACACAAAACCTCCCATATTTTTTCCTTCTATTTTTTAGATGGAATAAGGGGACACACATTATCTTTAATGGAGAAAAAAATGTGAAGAGGGTCTGGGGGTGCCCTTGTGTGGTCTGGAGTGATTTAACTCAATGCTTTATGTCTTTTTTTTCTTTAATTTTTAAAATTTTATTTATTTATTTTTGGTTGTGTTGGTTCTTCGCTGCTGCGCGCGGGCTTTCTCTAGTTGCGGTGAGCAGGGGCTACTCCTCGTTGCAGTGCGTGGGCTTCTCATTGCGGTGGCTTCTCTTGTTGCGGAGCACGGGCTCTAGGCGTGCTGGCTTCAGTAGTTGCGGCACACGGGCTCTAGAGCTCAGGCTCAGTGGTTGTGGCTCACGGGCTCTAGAGCTCAGGCTCAGTAGTTGTGGCGCCCAGGCTTAGTTGCTCCGCGGTATGTGAGATCTTCCCGGGCCAGGGATCGAATCTGTGTCCGCTGCGTTGGCAGGCAGATTCCTATCCACTGTGCCACCAGGGAAGCCCCTATGTCTTTTTAATTTCTAAAAGGTTTCAAGTTTTTTACTGGTATCTATAAAATACAAGTGTTTGAACTTTAAATACTGTCCTTAGATTTTACAAGAGACAATAGCTTTTTGGTCAGATAATAGTTCTAGTACCTAATACGGCTATTACTTGAATAGAAGAATGATGATAAAGCTATTTTTTAGGTGAACAGACCTAAAGCTGTAGGCTCTACTAATAAGTGTCACTCCTGCCCCCCTCAGGTGCTGTGAGGCTTCCACACCAGGCTGTATAGGGGGCTCTGAGCAAGGATGCCACCACCCGAGAATAACTGCAGGTGCGGTTGTTTGGGGCAGACCCCAAAAGGGTCCCTGGATCAACGTGTAAAATGTTTAAAAACCAACTTAAAGTGGAGCTTTTATAAAGGAAGGTTTTGACTGAACTCATTAGACTGAGCTTTTTATAAAGGAATGTTTCGACTGCAGACTCATCAGAACAAGGGCAAGGGCAGTGTTGTTCCCGCGGGGATGCCGCTCGCTCGGGATGCCATTGCTGGACATGGGCTGCTGGATGTTTCCCAAACTACCGTTCAGGCTCAAGTTGTCTGTCAGACTAATAAAACCAATCCAGCCTCAACGCTCATCAGATCAGATCATAATGTGAACGGAACACAAGAAGTAAAAATTTGGCCAAGGCCCTGACTGCCCCATAAAACTGGCTTCTTAAACACTCAAGTAAAGAGGAAAATGAAAGCTTTGGCAGAACAGCTGGAACCAGCGCCCTTTGGGGAACATCTTCATCAAGGGTGCCAAGGGCCGTAATTGCGGTGGCAGGGAGACGTGGTCAAGGAAGCAGCTTTCCCGTGGGTTCATGGATGTGGAATGAGAAAGGGTGACAGTGATCTGGAATCCATCCCTTCAATCTCTCAACTGTGCTTCTGATAAACGTTGAACAGCGACACTTTGCTTTTTAATTTTAACTTTCTGAATAACCCATAGAAATTGGTTAACATACAGTGAGGATGTCTGCCTGAAGAATTTTCCTTAACTACAATTTCCCCCCCTAGCAGTTACTGGTAGAATAAGAAATACACCTGGTAATCCAGCAGTCAGCTAGTCCAGATAGGCCCTGATTCCATGTTCCACGGGCAGGTAGATTCTAACACACAAAGTTCAGTTTATTTGCAAGAAAAATATACACCTTTTCTAGTTTGGATATAGTACCTACCAGTGAGTTTTAAAGAGGGAATTGTATTTAATATAACTTAAAATCAAATGACTATGTAAAGGCAGAAAGGGAATTCAAAGAGAAATCCAAAATTCAAAGAGGCCAATTTGGCTTCCAATAATGTACTAGAACTACTTGCGGATTTGTAATTGCATCATTTAAACTGTCTTACGTGGAATCAGATTCAGCATTGCACTGGAGAAAGAATCCTACGCTTTTTTGGTGTGGTCTGTCTGGATAAAAGCGTGGCATCACCATAATCTTCCATGGCAGATTTCGCACAAAACACGGAGGGCTAAGGACCGACTCACTCAGTCTGCTGAAGCGCTCGACAGTGAACTGAAAGGTTGCCTCGGAGCGCCAACTCGTGTCTGCAAGAAAACGCTTTGTCAATCACCAAGCCCGGCATTGTCAGACAACACTGAAAGCAGCACAAACCTGGGTTAACCATTCTATATTCAACTGCTAAAATCTAACCCTTTGGGGAAAGGATAGCATCATTTCCAATTTAGTAACAATCTAAAACTGTGAGATGACATATAGTTTGTGTAAATGAAATCCCAAACTCAGAGGGCTAGCAACACACACCTGCATTCCCCACCAGACGAGCTCAGTGTGATTAAGAATGTCTATTCTAAAAAAAAAAAAAAAAAAAAAGAATGTCTATTCTACTCTGTCTTAATTCCCAAGTAATCCGCAGTGAGTGGAGAGACTGGAGAAAAGGAGTAAAACTTCTCACGTCACATCTGTTCAAGGACAGGACTTGAGGAGGAAAAGAAAAGGGCTTGAGACTTGGGCTGAGTGTGGAGAAGAAACATGAATTTGCAGGCAAACAAGAACTTCCGAGGAGTGGGCGACAGCCATTCCTGGGAAGCGCAGCACTGTTTAGAGATAAGAAGATTCCTAAGAAGTTAGCTAAAAATAAATGTTAACTTCATTAGTTCACAATTTTGGTGAAATATCAGACTAGATTCTCTAAGGGGAATTATTTGAAAAAAAGAAGAAACTGGCATTCCTTTTGACGTGAACAAAATGAACTATTAAATATACTCAGCAAGACCAAAGGCCAATTTAAGAAATCAAGATTTCCTCCAATAAAATGCAGAGCACTGATACAAATTCAACTAAAAGTCACACTTGGAATTCCAGCTTTTTCTGTTGCTGACTATTCCTTTCAAGTGACCCAGGCTGTGGATTAGTTTTGACAAACCCAGCAGTGTCCCTGCTTCTCCAGCTCTCCCCGTGAGGGGAGCAGCTCTCCCAAGGCCACCCGCCAACCTGTTACCGGCCAGCACTTTTATAAAATATAATAAAACTGCCGCAGGAAGGCCAAATTGCTATACAAGTTTCTAAGCGCTTCCTCTCTCTGTGCCTATCTCGTGGCAGATTGGGGACAGTTCACAGGCCCAGGGGCCAAGGGCCACACTTGGTCTATAGAATAACAGGAAGGCCTTCTCTGGCTGAGAAGCAGGTGCTACTTTGACATCCCTGACCCCACGCACAAAGTGGGGTTCGCAGGTCTGTGCCCTCAGCCCGTCTCTACACTTCACTCAGGTCACTGCGGTGCAGACTTCTCCGCACACAGAACTGCCTCCACTGTGACTGAATTTGTTCTTAAGAAAACATGTCCATCAGTCCTCATGAGAGGGTAGTATTCTTTACCAAAGAAATAAAACCCAAAAGGATGTGTAACAGCGCTTTTATCTTCGTTTAAAGGCTCTCCGTCCCCACTTTTTTTTTTTTTTTTTTTTTTTTTTACTACCCGTAACCTGGCTCAGCTGTTAGCAGAGAGGCCCTCAAAGGAAGAGCAGCTGGATGGGTGCGTTTTGCATTCGAGCCTCCTCAAGGGGCAGGTATTACCCTCATCCCTTGCACAGATGAGAGTCCACGGAAAAGACAAGAAACTTGTTCCAGAGAATGAGGTCCAGAATGGCTGAGGAGAAGAGCGGGCCACTCCTCCACAGCCACACAAATCATATTTGAGCAGCATCTAAACCCCACAAGGTAGGCAAGGGCAGGTGTTACTTAATTCCCACTTTACAGATGAAGAAACCGAGGCCTGCTGAGGTTAAGTGGCTTATCTCATCCAAGGTGTTAAGAAGTGAGCACAGGGGGTCTCAGTACCCAAGATCTGGACACTGAGCACAGTGACTCTGCCTCTGGTTTGTAAACTGCCATCCTAGAGTTTAGGTGACCAAACGCAGAGCCCAATAAACCCGGCCTGCTGTACAGTGATGGCAGGACACACTCCTGGGACCTAAGGACATCATGTCGCAAGCCCCCCCCCCCAACTCACCTACTTGACTGTCAGTTACCATTCAGGTCTTTGTAGGATTACAGTTTTATACAGACAAAAAAATGATACACATTATAAATGCCTTTTTGCTCTTCCTCCCGACCCTTCAGTCAAATTCCTCAATTAATCTTAAACATTAAATAGGACCACACGATGGGGAGCTCAGCACAGCACGCATCCAGAAGCGGGCTAGCCCTTCAAGGCCAAGGCTCTGGGTCTTGAGCCTGGCGCCACCCTGGCCCCCATGTGCAGTTCACACTTGCTGAATCACACACTAGATGTGAGATTCTGCCTCATGTTCAAGGCACAGGATTATCTTCCAAAGTATGCTAATGAGGAAGTTTAACGTGAGATTTCATGTGAATAAAAATGTCACCACCCCACAGCTCCAAGCTCTTCATACTGTGTGGCGTTGGTGGTATAGAGATGAGCATAGCTGCCTTGCAAACTCTTCATAACTAACTGAATAACTGAAAACCTGTATTAAATACCAGGTCAAGACAGGAGGGTCTACAAAAGAGAAGAAGACGTGAAACCCATCTCTGGCAGATAGGGCCAGCCTTGTTACCCTCCCCTAAGGGAGCTAAATGAAAAAATGGGAGGAAGGTACTCGGGATTCCATGTACTATTTGTGCAACTTCCTCTGTATCTATAATTGCTTCAAAACAAAACTTTTTTTTTTTTTTTTTGGTAAAAGTAGTATACTTGGGATTATGAAGGATACCTTGTATCCTGCAGGATTAGTGTTTCATCCAAACAGAGACTCTAACCTGCCTGAACACCACAGAGCACTGACTCACCTACTCCAGCATCTTATCGCAAATGACAGGATGGCAAGCTCGTGCTACCTGCTGCCCTCAACACATCTTGTCAGAAATCTCGATAACCCACCACTTTAGGTCTTTTTAAAAAAATGGCAGGCCTGAGGTTTCCCCAAATGGCGCTCTTGCAGTAACTGTATCAAACATCGATTATTCATTCTAATACAAGTCTTTGCAAATCCTAGTTAATTCCCAGAAATAAGTTTTTTTTCACGGGTACCAACAATCTAGATCTACAACAATCACTCTCTACCTCTACTAAACATTTTTCCAACCTGTGTTGCTAGCCACTCAACTACTGTGTAAGAAACTCCCCCTACTAAGAAGGCCTCTCTGTAAAAATCAGATTCTAACTCAGTGTTTCCCATACTGTGTGCCCTCCAAAGATGTTAAAAGGAGATTCAGCAAAAACAGATTTTATCGTTCAGAGGCTTGGGGAATCATTAACAAAAAAAGTCTTTTGAAGAAAGATGTTAGGAGGCTGACAGCTTAGACGTACTTTAAGAAACATGCTTAAGCCAGCACTCCTCAAACTTCCTAGATTTTTCTGATCACTTTTCACAACGCACATATCCTGCCATTAAGTGTTTCAAAACACCTATCACTACTGGGAAAACGCTGCTGTAAACGAAGCCTTCTACTCCTAGAAACAGAACCATCTCCCTCCCACCCCCCTTGCCATAGATACGATCTTTCTCTCTCCTGACCCTGGGCCTTTAGAAAGGCCAGGAACAAAGCGTTACTGAAGATCACTTCTACTTTCTCCTGTAACATGCTTTTCCCGTCTGGTAATTCGCAGTAGGAGCATTTCTACTTTTAGGTTCTATAGCACCATTATTTACTACCAATAATTTAGTAAAATTTGCCTCAAAAGGGATTTTATGTACATTATGATCTCCTTATTGATTCTCAAATGAGGCAATCTGGGGCCCCCAGGAGACTTCTAGCCATGTTTAGAGACATTTTCAGTTGTCACGACTGCACAGGGGGTGGGGTGGGGTGGGGTGGTGGTGGTGGTGACAGGTGACACTGCCATCCTACAAGGCACAGGACAGTCCCTTCCAACAAAGAAGTATCCACCAAAAAAGGCATCAGAGGCCAACAGAACCTGCCCTTTTATCCACATCTGTCTCCTCCCAAGCCCTCCCCGTAAAAACACCTGGGGAAAAACGAGAATGAAATTGCTCTGTGGAAACCAGACCGGGAGGGCTCTGATTGGATTGGACTGCTCACTGCTCCAGGAGAGACTACAATCGATTCCTGACTCACGCCTGGTACATCAGACCTGGTCATGCCTTCCCAACTGCACTCTCTGAACCTCTTTTGGCATCTCCAGGGTCTGAAATAAAACCAAGAGCCCAGCAACCAAGAGACCACACCCACACCGTTGCCCTCATCTGCGGTGGAAAGTGCACTCCACAGGTAACAAAGCAGCGGGTCAGACCACGCCTCTTTACCTTCCTCAGATATTGCCTCAGCCAGCTGCCAGGGGTAAACCGCACTGTGAGAGAACTCTCAACTACGGCTGCAGTTTCTCATGGAGGCTGAACTTTTGGCAGGAGGTCTGAACAGCAGTCCTTCTGGTGGTGCAGCCCGTGACTGATGGTTTCTTTCAACTGCCCCGTTACACCCCTGGGAAGGACACAACCCTCATGAGGATTGATGGACATGCTTTTGACAGAACATGGTTTCATATTACACTGCAAGATTCCAGGGGCTGCATAAAGTGATTACTGGCTGCTACCTTCTCATGATTTCGACCTGGCAAATGCACAGGTCACACAGTCTGATAAATTACAGCGAAGAAATAGCCTCAAAAGAAAGGCTTTCCTAGGCACAAAATGTCCATGCACGTACAAATGCATACACTTTCCACAGAGAAGATAAAGACCAAAAGTCAGTCTGGGGGACAAAGCCCAAAGCTCGATTCTGGTTTTGCACCTAACCGGAGTGGGGAGAGATTATTAGCTACAAACAACTGATATACTTGCTACAATAAGAATGCAATGGAAAGCCACGTTCCAGTGTCTAGAAGTATCGTGCTGCAGACGAGAAGGAAAGGACAGTAAGATATACTTGTGTTCTGAATACTAGGAGTGGCTGGAAAATTAATTGTAGGCCTGAGCAAATACCCATCTATTACAAACTCCTGTATTTCAACCTTCTCTCCTAGGCTGGGGAAAATCAACTTACCTTGAAATCTGTAGGCAACCTTGAAATTTGAAACCAAAACAGGCTCCTAAATTTTCCTCAGATACAACCTCCTGAAAACTAGCTACTCTTAAGAAACTCAGAAGTACTCAAGGAAGAAATGTCTGTTTCCGACAGTTTTTTGCCCAATGCGCGTAAACAAAGCCCAGGTACTTACCGTCCTCCATGTCTTCCTCTGTGTTGTTGTGCCCATCACTCATGGCTACATTCCCGTTGATAACAGGGTTTTGAGTAATTCTTGGTGGGTCATCTGCATCTCCAGCTTTAAAGAAAACAAAGAAATTCCATGATTTTTACCTTCATGGCTTGAATTAGATTAAAAATATATATATATACTTGTACTCTGACAATTTCCAGTCACTATTAAGTTCCAATTGTGCCCAAATAATTGCACTTTAACCCAAAAAGTATTTACTAGTATGTTTACTAAATATAAACTTTTGTTTCTTTCAAAATGCTAAATGGGACTTGAAAACACATTACACCTCACAATAATCAGCTCCATTTGCGATGACCTTTATTTTGACATAGGTCCACGGTTTAAAAGAAGAATTTTAAAAAGCCTTTGGCAGGATTTAGGATTTAAATAGCCTCTACTGCCCATACTTCACATTTAAATCCTGTCCTTCCAGCATGTCAGAATAGCTCACTGCAACTAATGCTGTTCTGTTTGCCTGTACAGTCGGCTTTCCTTGGTAAATCAGACACTCCAATAGAAATTAAGTGTCTCAACTACAAACAGGAGATGTGGTTTTTTAAATAGTTGCACAGTTGTGTCCTTGGACTCCAATACTCAGAGCCTTTACACCATTAGGATCAGCAGTCAATCTGATTCAGCACCATGGAGAGCACCCTCCCCTTTCCCCTCTAGACAAACTCCAGACTCCAATTGTCAGGTTACTTTTCTCAAATAATTCCTGAATATAAACCATCCGATTTTCCTTCTTAAGCATCTCAAAACACACGTTAGAAATCCTTGGAAGCTAAGAAACAGGTATTACTACTCAAATTTAGACCACTACCACTCCTGATACTTTTGTTTTATTAAATATCAATATATACAGTTAATTAGCAATTGTGTTAAAAGCTGTCTATGAAAACATAAAATTTTAAACTGACCCCTCAACCATGACATCCTGACAGAAAAACTGGGGGAGGGAAGTAGGGAAAGGAGAAATTCCTTTTCCTGTTGCTTAACTAGCTTGAACTCTAAACTCTAAAACTTATATGCTTAAAAAGCAAAATGAAACATTGGGTGCTTTGACAGAATTTCCACATTTACCCTCCTAAATTAACCATTTCAGGGAATTCCCTGGCAATCCAGTGGTTAGGACTCTGCACTTTCACTGCCGAGGGCCCAAGTTCAATCCCTGGTCAGGGAACTAAGATATCCTGCAGGCCTCGCGGTGAGGCGCCAATAAATAAATAAATAAATAAATAAATAAATATATGCGCATATATATTAACCACCTCAAACCATCACACAAAATATTTTATGAGGAAAAACCCTATGAAGGCCTTTGAAATAAACAGCACATTCCACCAATGGAATATTATGCAGCAGTTTTTTTTAAGGTTCTCAGTGTACCAATATGAAATGTTCTGAGTTATATTAAAGTTTTTAAAAATTAAGGTACCAAGCAATATATATCATCATATGCAACCCTTGCTATAAAAGAGAGAGACTGTGATGCAATAAGAGTGTGTACATTCTCATTTCCCTTTATACCAATAAGCAAACACTGGGAGAACACAAACTAGTAAGAGGTTCTGTAGAAGCAGCAGTAGAGTGATTCTTCACTGCAGACACACACACACATCACATGAATGCACTATAAATCTTAAAGTAATTTGCTTGACGTAGGCCTGGTACTTTTAATTTAGTTCCTCAGTTCAAATCCAGCCTACGGCAAGAGCTTTAAAACATGGTCTATAATGCACGAATGCAAAAATGACAAAGGTTTCTCTGCAGGTGGCTCCTAAAAGGCAAGGCAAGTAGGGTTCTGCAGCTGAACCAGGTGCTCCTGAGCAATGTCCCATCTTTTACACACAATGGGTACACATTCTTGCTGGGCTGACCAATTTTCCACCCTTCACAGGCCTGGAGACGGTGGTCCAGGCTGGTGGCTGTGAAACTGCAAAAAGCTCCTGGTTGGCCCAGCATGTACATGAGGAACCTGTCCAGCAACAGGCCCTCCCAACCAACTGCCATGGGACCCTTGGAGAAAAGGTTGGCAACTCAAGTCTAGCTCCTAAGGGACTGAATATCCAGTTAAAAAAAGCTTCTCATAAAAATGAGTTAGTTCAACAAGAGGATTAAAATTTTAATTAAGACACGGTAAGTCCCCGGACCAGAATTAAATGATGAAAGCGCCTGATACCACAATCTGTATTAAGCTTCCAGAAATATCCTAAATGATAAGGCTGTCTTTATCATCAAGGAAGAAGTGCAAGATTGGCACGTACATATATTTATCACTCTATATAAAGTGATCCTGTTCCCGAATTTTATATCCTTCCTAGTTGGAATTTTCCCAATGTATTAACTCTCATTTGGCCAAATACGAACTACAACACTAATTTTTTTGACACACACAGTTGCAAATACCAATGACAATATGGTATGCCTCAAACACATAGACAAAAAGGTCTCTGATATACTTAAATGTCAAGGAGGGGAGGAGAGCAATTATCATTCCGAAATATATACATGACACCAAGAAATACGAAAGGAGTTCATTTCCATTACTCACAACTGGTAAGCCTTTTGACAACAACCTTGTGATTAAGTACCAGAGGCATATTTTAATATATATGTGGCACAAAATACCTTTTTTAAAGAGTGACTTCAGAAACACAAAAGGCTCCCTTGTTTAGTTACAAAGCCTATATTTCCTCCTCTTTTACTGAGGATGCCTGTGCTTACATCCAGCTTTTCTCCCCACAGACTTCTGTTTGTGATGTCACAACCCAGAGCTACTGACCCCAAAGAACACTGGCCAATTGCTATGGAAATGATGTGGTGCTGATTTAGCACCTGAATCTCACTCCTGGATGAGAAAAATAGAAAATTCCAATTGTTGGCCTTGACATTTTCTATCACTTCACAAATATTTCTCAAACCTCTCCCCAAAAGGCTGGGTAGAGGGAACCAAACAACCCCATTAAACCCACCTCACGGTCTTCCAATTAAGAGTCTATATGCTGCCACCAGGAGGTACCTGGGCCACGAAGATCCAGCCATGCCCCAGAGTCACTCTCGACTCAGCCCCCCAGATTTCTCCTCAAAAGTCCCAACTAGTGGGCTTCCCTGGTGGTGCAGTGGTTGACAGTCCGCCTGCCGATGAGGGGGACATGGGTTCGTGCCCTGGTCTGGGAGGATCCCACATGCCACGGAGCGGCTGGGCCCGTGAGCCATGGCCGCTGAGCCTGCGCGTCCGGAGCCTGTGCTCCGCAATGGGAGAGGCCACAACAGTGAGAGGCCCGCGTACCGCAAAAAAAAAAAAAAAAAAAAAAAGTCCCAACTAGTAATACAATCCAGTGAGCAAAACCATGGCTCAGTTAAAAGGGCAGAACACATGGATTACCAGAGGCCATGGGCCAACACTCGGTCCCTGAATTGGTCAAGCAGAGCCTAACCAGCACATTTTAAGCCCCAGTCTACCAGTTCACCCTGACTTCCAAGTCAAAACCCCCAGACTTCTGCTTGGTCCTCCTCCTCTCCACTCTCCTGGCACTGAATCCATTTTAAAGAATATTACATAAAATAGGGGTTATCAAGGTAAATTAGAACACTGATATCTTTCTGCAAGTCCAAATATACTGCAGAAGGAGTGTTCAGAAATGGCATATTGGTTCTGAAAATCCATCAGTGGCGTAAGGCCCCCACTCTGAGCTCCTGAATCACCTTCTGGTACAAGCCCATGGTTCCCTGCCATGTCTGCATGGCTCAGCAGCAGAATCTTCTGGGGGGGGGGGCGGGGTTCTCTTGGCTACATCAGAGTGACTGCACAGAATCTCCAGGAGCTCTCCCTCAGAATTCTTTTTTTTTTTTTTTAAAAAAGCTCCCCACAAAATTAGGGCCAGAAGCATATTCAAACAACCTCATCAAAACACAGAGTATCAGTGTGGGAGAAAGAAGTCTGGAGTTACTAGTTCCCTCAGGTGTTGATGTAAGTTGCTAGTGGGGGAAACCAGGTGAGGGGTCCATGGGAACACACTATACTAACTTTACTGTACATCTAAAATTAACCCAAAATTTCAACTTTATGTTTAAAAAGAGAACATAAGAAACCCTCAAGCCTAAGAGGCAAGGAATATAGCTATTAAACTTATACAGGAAAATTTTCGGCATGAAGCATCCATACAAGCATGTGTGAAATTCTCACATAATTAAAGGTAGAGAGCAAGGCAGCTTAGAGCTGAGATAGGAAACAAAGTCTCCCACACAGACACTGGGCGGGTGCACAAAGCACAGCTCCTCAGGAGGGGCCGGCCTGGGAGAGAGGGCTGGCGTCTATGCTGGGGCAGGAGCAGCAGAGGAAACACTGGGCACGTGAGAAGGATCTAATGTCTGCTCCCAGGATTTCACAAATAAGTAACTCCCAAGTACTGGTCCCTATTGTGTGCTGGGCGCTGTATAAACATTCTCAGGCAGTGATCACAGCCTGGGATCAGGCAGAGTGGGGTGTTTACAGATGGACCCAGGGTCCCGGCTGGACTGAGAGGGATGTTGCCCTGGGCCTGTAAGCTGTGGAGCAGCTACTCTCTTTGCTTTTCCTCCATGAGACAGGAGTGGCCCTTCCCTAAGGAGGACTGCTCACCCTGAAATAACGTATGTTAGATGGAGCTCCTGAATGAAGCCAGAGGCACCGGTCAGGAAGAAATAAAGAAGGAAGTCCTGAGCAAAGAGGCACAATGCTGTGAAAAGTTCTTTAGCCACAAATACTTTAAAAATGCCTATTCTCACCATTTTGCAAAATTATAGTGCAATATCACAACTGGGAGAGCGACAATATACCGATCCTCCTCCTATTCACTTGCATGCATTTCATGATGTGAGGTCTGTGTGTTCCCCACACTCAAGACACTGAGCAGCCCAGCACAAGGACCCTCAGGGGGTGCTTTTACGGCCATACCCACCTCCCTTCTGTGCCCGCCCCAAACCCCTGGCAATGGCCAATCTTCTCCATATCCACAATCTGCCATTTGAAGAATGGACACAGCATGTGTAAGTAAGCTTACGGAGCACCTTCTGACACAGCACAATTCCCTTGAGACTCACGTCAACAATGCATTCCTTTCTCCTGCTGAGAGGGTTCTGTGGCAAGGACATGCCACTATCTGCTCACTCAGATAGCGGCAACATCCGGGTTGCTTCCAGTTTGGAGGCATTACATATGAATAAAGTGGCTGTAAACATTTTTGTACAGGTCCTGAGCAAAGAGACAGGTATTTTTACTTCAGGATTTTACACAATGAATGAAATGCTCACAGAAGCAAGGCAAGGGGTGCAGTGATAAATAAAGGGAAATAGTGACCTCCTTGCCTCTGAGTCTAAGTAGAAGGAAGGCATTCCCAATGTTCATGTACATACACGTACGTGCACAAGGTACAAGCACTTTTACTATTCACAATACGTGGATCCCAATTCAGGATCCATACAGATATGCGTACATGGATTTGATTTCGAATAGCACCATACCATTATGTCATGATCTACTCACCCATCCCCTACAGATGACTCTTCCCAGTCACCACCACCTCCTTTTTGGCCATCTGAGTGACACTACAAGCAAACAACTGTACAATGATTTTGTCCTGCAGCACGCTGTATAACTGTGTGGTCATCTGTCAGGGTCATCTCTCTCACACACTGAGCTCCCACAAGCAGTGCTCTTTCCCAGTGGCAAAGATCAACAACGCATCCAAAGCCACTACCAAGTGGCGCTGCACAGCCTCCTGCACCAAGTTCTCATGCTGCTCAGGAGAACTCTTCTAGCGCCATCACTTATTTTCAAGAATTCAGATATAATCGATTTCCCAATGTGCTGATCCTCAAAAAACCTGGCTCTAAGCTCAAAGAAGCAAAGAGACATCTGATAACTTGAAGGTGAGAGACAGAAGATGTACCACTCGTACTAAGCCCAGCTGAGAAGCTGAGCTGATTAGAGGGGGGGCGGTCTGGTAAGGCTTCCACAAAAGCAAGGACCCAAGGTGTCAGCTATCACACTCCCCAAGAAACCAGAACCTCCAGGGCATTGGGAAACAACTTTGGACGCCCCCAGAAAACCTACAATTCTGTGGGAGAACTCGATGGCTCTGTGTCAACTCCAGTCCCCTTTGGGTGAATTCTCAGGCAAAGCCAGGCTTCGAACGGACTGGGGAACAGATCCAGATCCAGTCCTTGGGCAGAACCTGGAGGGAACCAAGGATACAAAGGTATGGAGCAAAATTGCAGGTCTGAGCCGTCTTTGCTCTCGCCCAGGTTTACCAGTCCTGGCAGCCGCTGGGTGGAAAGGAGTAGGTGCTGACCAGGCAGCAGGGCCCATTCACCAACAAGCTCACCCCCGCCCCCCAGTCAGACAAGGACCACAGTGCCTGTGGGCCATGAGGAAGTGCCCAAGTTCTTTCCGGCCCTCAATCCCTCTTGTGAAACCTCTTAGAAGTGGAAAACTGCAACTATGGTTCAAAAACATCATTTCTAATCCACTACTGCATTACAAGGATTTCATCCCCCACCCCCACCCCGGGCACACCGTATTTGCCTGCAATTACAGTAAGGAGGGCGACGTTCTAATGACTGTCTCCTAACACCGGTCTTCTCCACACACGACTAACTTGGGAGGTAGAGGCTGAGGCTGGGTGCCCTCTTCTCACAGGAGTCAGTCCCCCTATTTGCCAAGTGTCTTGATGTGTCAAGAGCAGGCTGCGCTCTGGGCTTCAGGAGGGAACAGATAAGCAGCCCTCACACAAGAGGGCTAATGCGACAGAGGGGAAAACAGTCACAGGCCTTGGACATCCGGGCCAGGACCAGAGAGTGAAGGGAGCCGGCTGGGCAGAGATCCTGAAGAAGCACATTCCAGACAGTTCCAGAGTGACCAGGAGCAAGGCAATGGGCAAGGGAGGAGATGGGAGATGAGGCCCAGGTTGAGGGTGGGCAGGGCCTTGAAAATCTCCGAATGTTCACGTCAAGCCTATGTCCCACCAAATGAAGAGGAAACCACCGGTGGCCCTGAAAGCACTGTGACACTCAATAACAGGTGGGTCAGGGCTTCCCTGGTGGCGCAGTGGTTGAGAGTCCGCCTGCCGATGCAGGGGACGCGGGTTCGTGCCCTGGTCCGGGAAGATCCCACATGCCGCGGAGCGGCTGGGCCCGTGAGCCATGGCCGCTGAGCCTGCGAGTCCGGTTCCACAACGGGAGAGGCCCGCATACCGCAAAAACAAAACAAAAAACAAAACAAAACAAAACAAAACCAAAAAAAAAAACCGAAAAACAGGTGGGTCAGAACTGAGATGGTGCCGGTGCTTGGACCCTGGCTGCCAGCCCCAGGCAGCCATCTGATCAAGCCTGGCCTCATCATCACAGGCAGCAGAGCCCCATCAGAAGCGCCTCTGCTGCCCTGTGGAGGATGTGCGTGAGGTGTGGTTTTGGGCTATCTTGCCCCTGCCAAGTTGGCAGGGCTGCCTCCAGTGATTCTCTGAATTCCTTCGGTCATATTAACAATGAAACCGTCTGTGGCTTAATCAATACCACAACGGTGTTCTGGTTTTATTTTGATTTTTATATGAATTGGCTCCATGCCTGCCCCATGAAGGGAGCTGAAAGCCCACTTGCGGGTGGTGGTCCTGCCCTGGGGAGAGTCTGAGGATTCAAAGTAGACTCTGTATTGAAACCCGACAGTTAGCTCTATACTCTTAAATAATCCTGATTTAAATTAGTTATATGAAAATAAAGCCCCAAAGAAGGCCACGTATAAATCTGTGTTCCTTAAATAAAACTATTTGTTTGGGGTCTTCAGTTTGGCTTCATTATGTAAAAATCATCTGTTTTTAGAGGATCATGCTAACTGCCATCATGTCTGTCCCACAAACCATGACTGATGACTGAGTGAACACTGGCCGGGCATGGAGAGGGGTGTACACCCTGCACGACTGAGCTTATAATTATGTCTGTGATGCTTGCTTACACATCTGGTCTTATCTGCTATATTGGGTAGGGCAGTCCACTTGTGGAAAGGAAAAACAAGTCCCAGCAAGCCCAGCAGAGACGGAGCTGCACAGAAGCTACAGGATGAAGGCAGAAAGTATCAGCAACCCACAGGAGTCAAAGGATCAATATGCAGAACACACAGAGATCCTACAATCAAAAGAGACAATGCAACTACAACAAGGAGAAATTCTTAAGAAATACAAATGACAAATCTGCTCAACTTTCCTAATTAACACAATACCACTTTTCATCTACCAGATTAACAGTCTCACATCACAAAATGGGTGGTGTCAAATGGCTAAAGTCTAAATTTATAGTCAAATTATTCTCCCCAAAGGCAGTATTTATTAAAACCAAAGTCAAATATTCTTTCACTCAAAATGCCATTTCTAGCTATCCATTCCAAAGAAACTAGCATACATGCCCAAAGATATATACAAGCATATTTCTTATACTGAAGCACCATTTTTTACAGAGAAAAACTTAAAACATAAATGCCCATTAATTCTAAGGGCCATATATTGTATGGCGCCATTTATTCATATAAAGTGCCCAGAACAAGCACACCCACAAAGACAAAAGGCAGATCAGTGTTTGCCTAGAGCTGGGAGGGAGAGTGGAAGGGTGATGGCTAAGGAGTGCAGGGGTCTCTTTTTGGAGTGGTAAATTGACTGTAGTGATGGGTGAATATATTTATTAAAAGCCATTGAATTGTATGAGTGAATTGCAGGATATATAAAATCTCAATAAAGCTGTATTTTTTTTGGGGGGGGGGAGACAAGAACTGGACAGAAATGGGCTATTCTGAGTGGGAACAAATAGTTCCACAAATCACAGCTGTCTGAGGGCCCGGCATAGTGAATGATGTGTACATTGAACAACTGAATCAGGTGTAAATGTTCCATTTTCTGCAGTATTTCTCTAAAAGTATTAAACATTTTTGGTGTTTGAAAAACCCATTTATCTACAAAATTTATTTATGTACATAAATTCACTCTACATTCATGTAGTTTTAAAGAAAGTAAAACTATATTAAGGGACAATGTCCACCAAGAGAGAAATCAATTAGCAGGATGTCCTTACAGAATGAAGGAAGCTGTACATGTGGACGAGATGAAAAACAGGACAACACCCATCGTACATTAAGTACACGTGTTCACTGAGGGACGGAGTCTACGTGTTCACTGAGGGACGGAGTCTTTCTTGCCTTCTTGCTTCCATGTTGTTTTAATGTCTCAGCGAATATGTACTGCCTTTATAATAAAGGTAAAACCACCCACACACGCGAAGCAAAGCAAAGCACGATGCAGAAAGGCACAACCAAAGTACTGCCTAAGGCCTGACACCACCTCAAGCAGCCCATAAAGTCTGTACCAGTGGGGACTTCCCTGGCAGTCCAGTGGTTGAGACTTCGCCTTCCAATGCAGGGGGTACAAGTTCCATCCCTGGGGAGCTGGGATCCCACATGCCGAGACCAAAACAGAACAGAAGCAATATTTTAACAAATTCAATAAAAAATTTTTTAAAAAAAGGTTATATCAGAGAAAGAAAAGGGTACAGCAGCTGCCCATTTGGGGGCAGGAGGGAGTAGGAACAAAAGGATCCCAGAACAAAGGGATTACCTAGATTACTTGTGACCTTGAAGGTCCTTTTACACCGGGGCAAATGGCAGCATCCAAATGCCTGGATTTTCTTTAGAACTACTTAAAAAGACAAGGAAGTTCGGGGGCTGAGGATTGGGGTCAGAAGTAGAGGAGAGATTTTAAACATACTGTGACTGTGCTAACTAAAACTTCTGAAAACTAGTCAAGCACAGCCAATTTCAAATGAGTTCCTTTATTTGTATAAAGCCACAAACAGAACAGCCTAGGACAGAGGACTAAGCTCTTTCTGGTTGGTTTTTTTTCCCACGTTGGTGTCAGCAGACCACCACTCAGGCCTTACCCTCCTTTTGAGGGGACCCACCCGGACTGTCAAGGAACACCTACTTTCAAAACCTTCTAAAAAACCAGTGGCCAAAGAAAGTGTTGAAAAGTTCCTGGGAGGAAGACTAGTTTCCCAGGTAAAGTCGCGGGAGCAGAAGACATATGGTGTTCAGGGGCTGGAAGGCACAGCAACAGTGTCAGCTTTCCTGAAATTAATCGGTATTTGAACACAATTCCAATCACAATCCAGCAGAGTAAGTGAAACAATTCTGAAAAGAACACAGTTTGAGGAATTACACTACCTGATTTTGAGACTCACTATAAAGCTTCGGTAATCAAGATGGTGCTGTGTTACGTAGACACAGATCAATGGGACAGGAGAGTCCGCAAATAGACCCATGTAAACATTACTACTTGATTTGTGACAAAGGTGTAAGTAATTCAATGGAAAGGGACAGCAGTCTTTTCAACAAACAGTTGGACATCCATAGGCAAAAAAAACCCAAAAAACCCTCCAACCTCACACCTTATACAAATACTAACTGATAATAGACCGTAGATGAACATAGATTTAAACTTTAAAACTTTTAGAAGTAATCACGTGAGACATGGCCAAGAATTCTTAGACATAACACCAAAAGCAAGATCCATAGAAAAAAATTTTGATACACTGGACTTCTCCGGAAAGACACTGTTAAGAGAATAAACAGACATGCTACAGATTGGGAGAAAATATTTGCAAATCACCTATTGACAAAGGACTTATATCAAACATATAAAGAGCTCTCCAAACTTGACAGAAAAACTAAACAAAAAAACCCCAAATACTTGAACAGACACTTCATAGAGAGTATAGGGATGGCAAATAAATACATAAAAAGATGTGTGACTGTGAGCTATTAGATAGCTGCAAATTAAAACCACTATCCACCTACCAGGATGACTAAAGTGAAAAATGCTGACACTCGAGTGCTGGCGAGGATGAAGATCAATGGGGGAGTGGGAGAGGGCACGGGCACCTGGGAAGTAGGTGGCAGGTTCTTACGAAGCATACCTCACACAACAACTCTACACCATCCTCTAGAGAAATGAAAACTCATGTTCACACAAAAACCTGAACACGGGTATTTATAATGGCTTCATTTGTAACTGCCCAAAACTGGAGACAACCCAGGTGTCCCTCCGTGGAACAGAATGGAAGCAGCAATAAAAAGCAACTACTGATTAGGTTACATGCTGTATGATTCCATTTTCTCGACATCTGCAAAATGACAAACCTGTACGGGATGGGGAGCATGGCCATGGTGGAGACACAACCAGCACAGCGTGAGGGGAGGTTCTGGGTCCTGACTGGGGCAGTGGTTACGCAGACCTACACCTGTGCTGAAACTCAGAGCCATTCACCCCAAAGGCAAAAGAAAAACAATGAAAGAAAAGCAAAGGAAAAAAACACCTGGAGGGCAGGGAGAATAAGAAATGATTTACTGACTCTTTAAACAAGCACTGCCTCGGGATATGGGTTCAGATCTTTAAACATTCAGGAAAAGAGAACTGAGAGAGCATAAAAGATATACAGGTCTGAGTCTTTTTGCCTCAGGACCTTTGTTCGGGTGGTCTTGTACACAAATGTGTGCATCAGAGCTCCTGTTCTTTGAGGAGAGAGGGAGTCAAAAACGTCAAAAAGCCAGGAAAATGGGAGGTCAGACACACCCTTTGCTCCAGTAAACTCACATACATAAATAAGGTGTGCTACTTCATAAGCTACGTTTAAATTCAGACCGATTGAGCTTCCCTGGTGGCGCAGTGGTTGAGCATCCGCCTGCCGATGCAGGGGACGCGGGTTCGTGCCCCGGTCAGGGAAGATCCCACACGCCGTTGGAGCAGCTGGGTCCGTGAGCCATGGCTGCTGAGCCCGCGTGTCCGGAGCCTGTGCTCCGCAGCGGGAGAGGCCCGCGTACCGCAAAAAAAAAAAAAATCAGACCGATTCCCAAAGAGTTCCAACTGTTCCACGCAAGCTACTGGAAAACGGAGAAAATGGGGGGAGAAAAGACAAACAATAAACAAGTGGAAGGCTGACCATGATGGAGGAATAGAAAGCAAAATAATCAAAATCACAATTACCTCTGGTTTAAGCACGCTCTCCTTGAATTCTCACAAAATATCTGTTACTCATCTTAACAGGACCATCTTACATATACCTTTAAGTGTGAGGGGGACCAGAGGACGATTTCCCATTGCAGGGGACCACCCAACACTGCCTGCTGCCCGTCCCCATGGCGTCAGCTGCTGCGGACAACTAGGCTGCCACTAGCTAATTATCATCCAACCATCTTCGTCCTCTGCCAGATAGTAGTAAGACTCTTAAATACAGGACAAAAGTCACTGCTCTCTTTGTGCCAGCGAGCTTTCTGGAGTTATAACTACAACCTTATACTGAGTTAGGTAGGCTGTTACACACATGAATGTGGTATTTTAAGGACTTTTTAATGTAACTGTATAATGAAATATGCCAACATTTAAAAGATCTGTATAACTCTGTGAATCAGTATTTTCCAAATGACCAATGAATGGTATTAGAAATGCTCCATTCAAAGTACAAGACAACCCAATAAATTTTAATGTAACAGAGCACAGTAAGTTAATCATAGGGTTTCAAACTGCATGCTGTAATCAACCTTAAGAAGCTACCAAATTTTGATGTAGTATGAAAGAATTGCCACAGTTGCCTGAAAAGGCTATACCTCTGTAAGACTGGGTTTGCTTTATATTTCCAGTAAAATTTACATTGCAACTGACAGCACCAGATATGAGAATCCAGCTGTCTTCTATCAAGCCAGATAATAAAGAAATCTGCAAAATGTATGAACAATGCCATTCCTCATTAAATTTTTGTTTTAGAAAATATTTCCTATAAAAAGCATGTTAAATGTGGGAATCCCCTGGCGGTCCAGTGGTTAGGACTCAGTGTTTTCACTGCTGGGGACACGGGTTCAATCTCTGGTTGGGAAACTAAGATCCTGCAAGCTGCACAGCGTGGTCCAAAAAAACCCCAAAACAAGCAGTATGTTAAATGTGTTACTATGTACTGGTTTATTATTTTTAAATGAATAACTAAGACTGTTTTAATTTCTAATTTGGCAAATAATGATAGCTATAACCCACCTACCCAGAAGCTCTTTGGGGTTCTCACCAATTTTAAAACTGTCCCAGGATACTGACAACAAGAAGTGTAATAGGGACTTCCCTGGTGGTGCAGTGGTTAAGAATCCTCCTGCCAATGCAGGGGACATGGGCTCGATCCCTGGTCCGGGAAGATCCCACATGCCGTGGGGCAACTAAGCCCACGTGCCATAACTACTGAGCCCACGTGCCTCAAGGAAAGATCCTGTGTGCCGCAACTAAGACCTGATGCAGCCAAAAATAAAATTTTTCTAGAAAAAATAAATAATAAACACAAATAAAATGCATGGTGACTACTAACATTTTCCCACAAAGACTTATAGAAGGGCAGGTGCAAATCTAACCCTTTATAATGGTTACCAAAGTAGGTAAAATTAAGATTATTTGGCATTGAACATGGTGGCATGTTCCAGTCCTACTGAAACTAAAATATAAAAATGCAATGCGTTCAATTATCTGGTAGAAACTGCTGTTCAAGGTGTAGAGAATAGAATGCTCCCTGGCCTCAAAGTCTAAAGGGGAGAAGAGCAAAGAAACACAGTTCATTACAATCCATGCACATGGGCAGGAATCAGAGAGGGGCCTCTATTTTCATCTACCCAAAGGCCTTACCTCTGCCATTTTCACCTCAAATCCCCCAGAACTCAAATCCTAACCACCCGCTCCGGCCACTGCCAGTACTACTCAGGAGCCTTCCTGCTCCCCTGCCCCCAGACATAATTGCTCTCCCTCACTTCCAGAGCCCTCTCTCTGCACCTCTCGCAGCATTCATCGCTTTCTATCCTGCATTAATTACATGTTCACCTGACCCATCTATATCCTGCTGACTCTCCCTCTGCAAAGACACCTATCACCTCTTCATCTCTGTAAACCACCCCCCAGCCCAGGGCCTGAAGCAGCGATCTGAGGCGAAGGGCCAAGTATGCGCTGTGCTGAGCCAGTTTGGGGAACCGTCTTCCCAGGTTTTTACAGAAGAAAATGCCTGGTTTTCTGTTATTCTGAACAATCCTCTCCAAGGCGGTCTTCTAGAAAGGCAAAGCTAAACCCAGTTCACAGGCTGGGTCTGGAGCAGCAACTGGCCGCTAGAACTTTCTGTGATGATGGAGAAGGTCTACAGCTGCGCTGCCCAATACGGAAGCCACGAGCCACAGGTGGCTATGGAGCCCCTGAAATAGCGCTAGTGAGACGTAGGACCTGAGGGTTTACTTAATTTTACTTAAATCACTTCAAGCCCCCAGAGACATGGTTTCTTGGCCCGTGGAGTAGGGGGTAGAATAGTCGCTTTCTGCTCTAAAACAAAATTATGTGACCAAGAGCTCTCTGATAACATACCCAAAATGAAACCAGTATTTTAAGAACAAAGGGCCTTAAAAAGTATAGGACTTTTAACTTCATCAAAATAGAAATTCCAAATAATAGCCTCTGATTCCCAAGGAAATACTGGCTATAACAGAAAACTCGCAGATTTGTAGTACTAATTTTCCCTCTTCCCCGCAGCCCTCAAGGTAATTAATGACCAACTTGAGAATAATTCTGAAGACTTTTGACAGCTCCCAGGGACCATGCCTGTAACATCACAATCCCCACGACCTGGGCATCCTGCAGGAGCCCACAACCATCACAGCCACCACCAGGACCGCCTGTCCTTACCGTGTGCGAATCTGTGTGGCTGGCCACCGCACATCTTGAAGCTGAACTAGTCACCTCTACGGATCATTTGCATTCTGGGTCGTCCCCCCTACTAGGATGCCCAAGAGTTACCTCACTTATTTGCATCTTCTCTAGACTCCCCAAATGTACTGGCTTGAAGGTCTCAATTTCGCCAACCCAGCGATGAATGCATTAGCAGTTTGTTAAAGTTGTATGTATGAATCTATCTCATGTTTTAAAACTCACTGTCAGGGAAAGAGGCCCAGAAGGAAGATATTCTGTGTGTGCCACAGAAACACCACCACGCAACTAGCTGGAAGTCAGTGAAGCGAGGAGACTGGCTGGCCTCTTAGGACCTCATTTCTTTCAACCCCTGCCCAGCTGAGCAATCCCGGGCTCTGGCACCTCCGACCCTGTTTTCCTTCCACCTTGTGGAAGCTGCTGTCTTAAGAAAGAAACAGATGATTCAGGCGACAGGGAGGAGAGGAATGCAGCTGGTCAGGACTTCAAGACACAGCAGGGGTACAGTCAGGTTGGTGCCATCTGTGTGGCTTGGAGGAGCCTCAGTTTGCTCATGTGCAGATGCAGGGTCATGAGGGTGAGGTGACAGGAGGACCTGAGTGGACAAGGTGCCTTGAGGTCTGACCCTGTAGCTCCACAGAACTTGGCCCTCTGAAATGCAGTATGCTTTCGCCCTGAGCCCTGGCAGACAAGGCTCAAGCCTTCTCAAGTTTAAATCTCTCCATATGCCCAGAGCCCTGAATGGTTTGCTTTAGGGATGATTCATTTCAGCTTAGGATCACATTACTGAATACCTGATTCTCAAAGAAGGGAGGCATCTACCTTTAAAAACACATCTATTTTGCTTCTGCCACCATATTCCACTTGCTGAAGTATAAGGTGGCCCCGGCTGATTTCGGCAGTGAGCTACTTTCTATATTCAAAGCATGTGGTGAGCCACACAAAAATCTTCAGACTGAGGAGCCCAACTGCAGCTTTGCCACTTGGGGTGGTGAGATAAGAAACGCGGGAGAAGGCAGCAGTTTAAATTAAAAAGCAGTAACAGGGCTTCCCTGGTGGCGCAGTGGTTGAGAGTCCGCCTGCTGATGCAGGGGACACGGGTTCGTGCCCCGGTCCGGGAAGATCCCACATGCCGCGGAGTGGCTGGGCCCGTGAGCCATGGCCGCTGAGCCTGCGCGTCTGGAGCCTGTGCTCCGCAGCGGGAGAGGCCACAGCAGTGAGAGGCCCGCGTACCGGAAAAAAAAAAGCAGTAACAACGTCTTCATGACAAATAGTGTCCACTGACTATGATGAGACGCAAATTTCTGTGAAGCCACATGGCTTGGGTTCAAATCCCACCACTGCCACCAACCCTGGGTAGGTTATTTAACTTGCTCAGCGCCTTGTTTCACTCAGCTATAAAATGGAGATGATGCTGCATCTACTTCAGAGTTGTGGTAAGGAGCCAATGAGTTGATACAGACACAGCCCTCACGTCCAGGGGCCTGGCCCAGGGAGGGGTAGCTGTCAAGCTCTCCCAGCCTCTATGCAGCTCTCTAAGGTTCAAGGCCAGTTTACTGGACACCCACCTACTGCTTCTTACGCACCTTCTTGGATCATTATTAGTTTTGTTGGCTGCTGAACAAATCACCACAAACTTACTGGCTTAAACACCACACACTTATTCTTTTATAGTTTTGGAGGTCACAAGTCCAAAATGGGCCTCACTGGGCGAAAATCAGTGTGTCAGCAGGGCTGGCTCCTTCTGGAGGTTCGAGGGGAAAATCTGCTTCCTGGCCTTTTCCAGCTTCATCTTCAATGCCAGCAATGGCCTTCTCACATCACGCCACTCCAACCTCCCTCTTTCACGGGTTAAGGACCCTGTGATTACACTGGGTCCACCTGAGTAACACTGCATAATCTCCCCGTCTAGGGATCCTGAACTTAATCGCACCTGCCAAGTTCCCTGCCAGGTAAGTAACATAGTCACGGCTTCCAAGGGATTAGGACAGACATCTCTGTGGACCATTGCTCTGGGGACCACAGATCCTCTCCCTCTAGATCCCAAGCCCATGATGCTGTTCTACACCTCCTGCCTCTGAGCACACCACCCCTCCCTCTTTTCAAACTTAGCTGTGTCCCCTCCTCTGTGAAGCCTCCGATGACCCACCCCCTTCCCCACCGTAGGTCAGTACCCACCCCCCCCATCACAGTCCTCCCTGGCACATGTTTACCAAGAGCCTTCACTCACGTGCTGGGGGCAGCCAGCCCTGTACCTGCCTGTCGGGAGGGTTTGCATAAATGTCTATCTCGTGAGCAGAAGCCCTGCACCAGGCTCTGCGAGTGCACAGCAAGTACAGCTCTGCTGCCACAAGGGTACAGTGGAGTCAGAAGCAAGCCATGAGGCCTGGTGCTCGGGGACATCCAGATGAGAACGCAGGGGGCGGGGGTGGCAAAGCCCAAGGTGCCTGCACACAGCCTGCAAGCAGGTGCCCTCTTCGGACCTGACCGAAACAGAGCAAGCGGGGAGACTTTGCAGCAACCTGACTTCCTGCAACACCCTAGCCTGGGCCAGTGGGTGCGCTGTCAAACTGGAGTGTGGTGTCACGTGTCCCGGGACCCCATTACAGTTTGTAAGAGTTTAGGGTTAGCTGGTTAACTGCAACCCAAGTCAATAGGACCCAGAACCCATTTCTTTCAACGAAACATAATTTAGATGTTAGTTTATAGGATAGAGTTGGAGCTGTTTATGGATACATTTTGGAAAACTGCTGGAAGATGGCTCCCAATCTCAGGGGTATACCTCCGCAGCACTGGACTCACTTGCATATTAGTAAAACGAACATCGAAATGACTTGGATAAACATTCTCTATGAGGAGCAGGGATGCCATCCATCCAAGCAGGAAGCGAGATTATTTGTTTCTTTAAAAAGTAGTGTGCAAATAAGGTTTAATACGGGGAATTGATATTTCACACAAAACTGTTCAGTTACCATGGTGGAATGACAAAGTTACAAGTGCAATAGCACGTCCCCTTGTATTAATGGCCTATACACGCTTGCAATGAACATGTACAGTTTCTGCAAATCCTCCCTGCGTGTTTGTTCTAAGCAATAACTGTTGAAATGTGACTTTAATAACAACCTGGGGCTTGCATTGTGTATGTGTATTTCATTTCATTTCTTAAACAATTTGTTTACACTGCATGTCTACAAAATACAGAAAGAAATTGTCCACAACAGACTGGAAATTAAAAAAAAAAACAAAACTGGTTCTTCACCACAAATAACCGAAGAAAGCCTGCTCTGTAGCGTTTGCCCAGGAACTATTTATTCACTCATTTTAATTTAGCTTTTCCAGGACACACTGTATCTTTCCAACATCCAATGTGACACTAATGCTACCAGAAACACCCTCTAGCTAAGGATCCAACCAGACTGTTTCGGTGAACTCTGGCCACTAACACTCTCTGCCCTGTCGGACATGTGCTGTACCTGCTTGTCCAATGTGATGGCCACTGGTCACGGGTGGCGACTGAATACTTGAAACGTGGCTAGTCAGTTAAGGAATGTGATTGCCACCATGTGGCTGGTGGCTACCTTACTGCACACTGCAGGTTAAACCCTTAAGCATCCTCCTACCCCACATGTCTTCTCCTCTGCCCCCATAAGAATACGAGCTGGCATTCTCAAGCAATCCAGGTCTCAGTAGGAAAAGAGACTCAGTTTGTCCTCATGGGTAGCAGCAGGAGACCTGGAGTGCTTTAGAGAATGAAGGAGTCCTCTGGCTAGCACAGGCAGGATATCACACAGATCAGAAGCCGCCGCTTGGCCACCACTGGGAGCTGGGTTAGGGTTCGAGCTCAGCAACCTCACTCCACCAGCTACTTCTTTGGACTTTCTGCAGGTCAGGCATTCCAGCCCCTATCTGTTCTCCCTCTTGTCCTTAACAAGCTAAAGACAGAAGAGGAAAAGGCTGAGACTCTTGGGAGGGTATTCTTCCGTGCCCATCTATGATGGTTATAAAACAGCAATAGGGATTGAGGAATGTTTTTAACCAATTCACACACACTTTGTTTGACTGAATAATTTCTCCTCCTAGCTGACATAAACTACCAACTCTAAGAATCAAGCACTTCAAGATTACCTACCCATCAACTACACTTCAATTAAAAAAAAATTACCTGCCCCACATTATTTACAAGGAGGAGTTGGACTCTCTAACCATGCAAACAGGCTAAGGAGCATTACATGTCCTTACTTGAAAACAGCAATTGCACAGGGTCAATTAAGGGCCTTGAAATGTAATTTATTCCCCAAAGTCATATTGACAAAATGCACTTGCAACTCCAGGTGAGTAAGGTTAGTTTTCTCAGCCTATACCCTAGAGAAAAGCCCCCTCAACTCTTTCTGAAAGTACCATGGGGGGGGGGGGGCAGGAGGGAGCCAAGAAGTCAGATCACTACCCAGACACTGGTGGCCACACCCTGGGTGTGATCACACTCTGCATTACAGGTCACCCCAACAATCTCATACAGCCCCTTTCCAAAGCAGAGGCCAGCTCAACAACTTATTGCAAGAGCTAGACCTTCCTCTGGTCAATATTCTGGGGGCTGGTACCTCATACAGGACACTGCCCTCCCAGTATCAGGATGTCAGGGAAACCAATTAGTCACTAGCATGGAATCAGAACCCAGGGAGGGCCTGGGTTTCGAATATTCTATGCCAGGCAGGAAAATCACGTGGAACTGTTGTGGTCACAGAAGGGAACCTCCTGCTCTTTATCCTGCAGATTCTCAAATGACCTAAAAAGAAGGGAGGACCACCACCTTGAGACTCTGATACAGTACTCACATTTGTTAAGATAAACCCCAGGTTGAGCAGATGACGTGGGCTCCTTGGAAGGACACCTGGGCATCTCTGAGAATATTAACAGCTGTGCCCACACAACAGTGGTCCCAGCCGAGCTGGTGACAACACAGCACGTGCTCAGCCCAGCGAGGGCCCAGCCGCACAGTCAATGAGCCCTCCGGTCTCGTCACCCCCTGGAGTGCTCTGCTCTGCCCAACACCAAAGACAGTGACACTACTCCCTAAGGCGTGCCCCACCGAGGCCCCTCCGCCTCCCTACTCCCTGGTTCTTGCTAGCTCACACTAGTGTCATCATTAAGTTCTGGAAGCATTCACTCTAGTCCGGGTCAGTGTATTTCCCTACACAACAAACTTTCTAACTACCTCCATGTCCAACTTCCAAGTTTAAATCACCAATGCTCAGAAGTAGGCCTGCTTCTCTTCAAGAGAATTTCAACACATCTGACTTCTCATTGGCCAAGCCATGTGTTAAGTTACTACCAAAATGGCATAACTTGACTTTCTTGCCTACGCAAGACACTTAAAAATCCTGCTTCCTCCAACTTGCCTAAGTCCAAATTAGTTCAGAACAAGAAGTTTCTGAAGCAGGTGACATTTGAACATTTAACCGTCACAGTACATGTCAAGAAATACCTTGTTACAACTCGGTCCCCAGAGTAAAATTCCTTTGCCTTGGAAATCAAGTAGAAGTACCCAGGCTACATACTACCCATGCAAAAAACCAGAAACAGTAACAAATTTTAAAATACTCAATAGAAAACTTCAATAAGGTCCATCAATACCCTTGTCTGGAAAAGGAGATTTTCCTTGCAAAAGGATCAAAAATGCCACTTCAAGCAACTTACGTTAAAGGCAATAAAACTGAATTAGCAGCTATCAAAGCAATATTGGTTTATGGCTTTGGCATTCTCTTTCACACACCACCCTGCCAGCCAGCCATCTCCTGTACTACTGTTTTGCCTTAAAATTGCTGTTTCCTGAATGAGTGTCTCCCACAAACACATTTAACAAAAAAGGAACATAAGATGGGTATCTTCAGATGGACAAACAGTCCAGCGGTGAGGAAGATGAGTACAGAAGAGCAACCTCACAAGTAGCTCATGGGGCAAGACATGGCTCTTATGCAAGGCAAGTGGCTGAGACCACCAGAAAAGTTTAGGGAAAAGGTGGCATCTGAATCACTTTCCTGGGGTCTCTTGTCCTGTCTGCATTCAAGGAGAAGGAGACACTACCTGTGCAAGTACAGGGCCCAAAAGCCAGAGTTGCACGTCATGCAGTGCAAGTGTGTGTGCACTCAGAGCCTGAAGCACAAAGCAGGCTGACTGAGGATCCTGAGAGCAGAGGCTGGGCTGTGCGACTACCCATCTACCTGCATGAGGAAGGCAGCACACCTGAGTCCTTCTAATAAGCAGGGCAGTGAAAAGACAGCTGTGTGGGGTCCAGGAAGAGTGGAAGCAGAGACCAGTAAGAAGGCTACTGCAAAATTCCAGCATGAGGCAACAGGGGCCGCCTGGTTTAGGGTGGTGGATGGAAAACCGAAAGGGCTTTTGGTAACAGGATGTGGGATTTAGAGACAAGAATTCAGGGCCGACTCCCAAAGTCTGGAGGTTCGTGTAACCTGGCTTCCCTGCTACAACCTGATTGGCAACCTCATCAAATTCATTACTAGATGCTCTAACACTAGTGCAAGAGCAAGAATACTCTCATCACGAAGGCCACTGAGCTAACCAGGCTTCGGCAGCAGTGTAACAACGCACCAAATCCACTATCCACTCCTCTATCATCCACTACATTTTTCTTAAAATATTATAGCATTAACGTTATATAGCTATTTAGGCACATCAAGCCTAGGATTTCATAAACAATGCTGCTTAGATTGAGGCTGGTCAGTTTTCTTCCCAATCCAAGTCAGGATATAATTACCGTAGAACCAGGAAAGTCAACTTGCCCCACCTGTGTGCGCCATGCTTGATTAACCTGTGCCCATCCCTGCCTCAGGTGTAACCCTTTTACCATCACAACACCATGAGTGAACACTGATGCCCCTATCTCTGTGCCCAGCACTTCACACATGCTTTGTGTTTCCACCCTCACAACATCCTTGCAGGATACGACAGACCTCCTTTTCAAGGATGCAGAAACTGAGGCACTGAGAGCTTAAGCAATGTGCATGAGGTCACACAACAATTAAACGGTGAAGTCCACGTTCAGACTCAGGCCTGGCGCTAAGCCTGTATTCTCTGACCACACTGCCCCACCGTGAGTTAACTCAGTGGCTTCTTTCCTCCTTTCCACAAAACTGATCCCCCCCACCCCACCCCCCAAAAAACAAGATGAAGGTATACACTTTTTTTCCAATATGTGCTGTTAACAATCTTTTGTTTACAGATAATCAAAATCAGCAGCCTGGAAGAATCAGGAGGGCGGATGCCTTCTGGAAAGTAACTTCCAGTCCCATCAAAACCTGACAGGCTCACATCAGTCAGATGTTTCTAAGTTTGGCCTAATTTCTTCTATGTGTCTCTATCTTTTCTGGGTTCTCCAAGTTGATGCTCACTTTGTAGAGTTCTTTTACCAACCAAAGCTAATGTGAGAGGAAAATCAATATTCTCATATTATTTGATTTTTGTCTTGTTACAGCGCTATTTGAAAAACAAACATGTTTTAGATATAATAAAATGCCCAAGTGTAGTTTATTTGGGCACACGTGTACAAGAGAACTCACTTTCCACTCCCAAACCTGCTTTAGCAGAAAAGTAACTTGAAACTCCATCTACCCACACAAGTTGGAAAGAAAAAGAAATCCACCACTGCTTCCCCCCAAACAAAAACCACAGAAGTCAGTGATCAATTCTTTTCAGAAACTGCAGACAACTCATTGATTTGCTCCCAGCTTGGTGTCCTGATAGCAGTGGTCTGAGTGTTGTACAAAAGTCAACCAAAACTGTCTGTGCCCATTAGTCTCAAAGATTACACTCTGAAACAGAGACTGCTCACACGGGCGGCAGAACCACACCAAGGAACAAACATCAAGGTATTGACGTTTGTGCCAGCCCGCCTATGCAGAAGCCAGGCCTTGGGAAAACTTCCTGTTGATTTGGAGGGGGGCGTAACAAACCAGATTATCACCTCTCAAGTACCCGAGAGGGCAGAGGCCACTGCAGGTCCCTCCTGCAGCCCCTCGGCCTGCGCTGCCTCTGAGTTAGAGAGTGAATAAACTGTGGAGCACATTTATTCCTGGCCAGGCCGACAAAGGCCACCACCTCCATGGTGCTTTTTGCCTCCCAACCTGAAAACCTGCACGGGCCTCACAGGAAGGAAGCATGTGGTCTCAACCCCACTGAACTGCCACCATACCCCACGCCCCCCCCCAATCTTTTCCCTCTCTGCCCTTCACCCTTCATAACTTTCCTAACGGCTCAAAACAAGACATTTTTAATATAACTGATCCTGAGCACTGTTATTCTCCAGCAGATGTGCAAGGGCTGTGCAGGGATCAGTCAAAAGCAAATGTGACCCCTATAAAGCAGAGCAGGAGAGCAAACTAACACCGGACCCGTCGGTAGGAAAAAACCGCCAACCAAACCAGTCTCCCCGGCTCCTTCGAAACTGCCCTGCCCAGGAGGGGCGGGCAAATGCTCCGCATCCACAAAGCTTCCCTTCCTCAAGCTGATCAGAGGGAGCCCTGACAGCTTCCAGCTGCTGAGTCCACAGGAACCAAGGCGAACACCAAGCAGGCGAGAGTCACTCACAGAGCCTGGCAGACGAGGCCACGCAGAGCTGATGGTCACTAAATCCCACCCTTCTCGCTTTTTAATAGGAAGGATTTTCACACTTGCTGGTCCTAAACTACAATGTATAAACCTAACGCCACATTTTCGGAGTGGGAAGGCTAAGAAAGGCTGAAAGAGACTGCCTAAGACATGGGCAGCTCTCTAAACTGCACACCTGCGGCTGCTCACAGGGTGCTGACGACCGTAAGCCCTACAAAGACAAGGTACCTCTGGATAATGAACCTGAGGCCCACTCAGAAGAAGACTGAAGTTTACGGAATCAGCAATAATAAACTACAACCTTTACCATTCAGTTTGAGACGCCAGTAAATTTGCAGATTACTGATTTTACGGGCGACTTTTCCAACGAAAACTTGGATATGAGAACAAAACTCCTTGAGGAAAAAAAAAGTAGTCTTGAAAGCACGCATGACTTCTGAAAACTCTTCCTCCACTCAACACTCTCTAGTCTTATAGAAAAGCCCTTGAAACTTGTGGACACGACTATTTCCCCTGACACCCAGTTCTGTACCAGAAATACACTATGCACTGGGGCCCATGCTGATCAGCTCTCACCTGTGTTCAAAACGCTTAAAAAGTGCTAAGACAACATAAGTGGGACACGGATATGCTAACACTAGTGGATTTTTGTCTCGACTGGGGGATAACTTGAAAAGGAAATTGAAAAGCAATCCCTTTTTACGAGGCATTAAAAGGAATATACATAATTCTCTCAGCAATGTATTCCTTCAGCTAATTGTTTAATGACACGTGACAAAAACTCGACGAAGTTATTGCCTTTCTGGGGCCAAGTGAGACGGACAGCCTGGTCCTTGGCATGGACTGGGTTCTCCTGACCCCATTACTGGCCACTGAAGTACCAGCGGGAAGTGCCTTCCACAGGCATCTCCACCACTTCGCCTTTTGCCACCTTGCAGGCCATTTTTTTCAGAGCACATCCAACTGTTGGCAGTACGTTACTCACAGGGGAGTACCAGTCATGGTAAGAGTTCCCACCAACCAGGATGTAGCACCCCACACGTGCAGCCACCCCACAGGACAAATGCTGCTTCACCTGAGCTTCCTTAGCACCCCCATTCATTTCCACACCCCAAGATCTCTGGCTAAAAGCAAAACAAGAACAGAACATTCAATGTCCCGTTCATTCAGGGGCACTCTTTTGACTCCTGCCTGTCCGTCCCCCTCGAAATAGGTAAGGACTCTTTTAAGACTCCTTAGACTTTGCCCTTTTAAGTACTTGGGGCCACGAGAAATAAAAGATGCCTTCCAACTACCAAGTCCTCTTGAGGTAGGTAAGCCCAAGACCCTTCCGCGCTCAGTGCCTCTGCATCAAACCTCTATTACCATGGCCTTATATCTCAAAGCAGGATACCCTGGAAAACTGCTGGCACATGGGCAGAAAATTAAGTTACCTCTGGAGTCAGGGTGGATTTAGAGATAGGTAGTCGTGGGGCGGGGTGGGGGGGGGAGGGCGGCGGCTTTCACGTAGTTTCAAACACACACCTGGCCGGAGGCTGACTGCACCGCACACAGCCAAACTCCCCGAAATACAGCTAACTCAGAAACGAAGAGCGCCTGACTCCGGACTCTGGGCCCGTCCAAAGGCTGAGAACATCTGCGCCCCTTGCAGGTGTTTCCAAATGAAGCCCGACGCCAGCAAGTGCTGTTATGGAACGATCTCGGGGTCCGCTTCGAAGCCCCGGTGGGCTCTGCCGGGGAGCGCGCGGGAGCAGGTGCGGGCGAGCCCCGAGCCCAAGGAGGTCTCCGGTTCCCCGACTTTACCGGCCAGAGCCAGGACCCCGCGACGTCCGAACGGGGAGACGGTCCCCGGAGCCCGGCTCCCCAACCCGGGCGCGCAGCGGCCGCCAGCAGTCCGCAAACGCCCGCATCCCTCCCGCCGGAGCGCTCTAATTTACAACTCCGGGCTCCGGGCGCTTTGTGCCGACGAGGCCGCCCGTGTCCCGCGGGCCGGACAATGCGCCGGGCGGGGGACCACCGGCCGCCCCCAGCCCGCGGGCCCGGCATGACTGTGCAGCCTCGCCCGGCCCGGGCCGGCCGAGTCGGGCCGGCCAGGCCGAGGCCCGCGGCCGCCCGGGGCCTGGTTAAAGATGGCGAGCCCCTCGCGTGGCTCCCGCGGCTCCCCCCGGCCACAATGGAAGGCGCCCCCCGGCCCCGCCGCGGCCGGCCCCCGGGCCTCACCTTCCATCTCCATGTCCTCGGGCTCGCTCAGCTGCTGCTCGCCCGCTTTCTGCTGCTGCTGCTGCTGCTGGTGGTTCATGTCGGCCGCGGCCTGGGCCTCGCCTGCGGCCGGGGGCCGGGGCTGCGGGCGGGCGGCGGCGGCGAGCCGGGGCGGCGGCGGCGGCGGCGGCGGCGGGGCGGCCTCCTCCTCCTCCCGCGCGTCGTCGGCGGCGGCGGCCCCGGGGCGGCCCGCGGCGGGCGGCGGCGGCAGGGAGACGCGCACGTACTTGCTCGCGATTCGCCCAATCTCGGCGCCGAGGCGGGCGGGCGGCCGGCGGGCCGGGCCGGGCGGCCTCGTCGCTCGCTGCGGCCGCCGCCGCCGCCGCCGCCGCCGCGGGGCCCGCCTCCCGCCGCCGGGGCCGGGGCTGCGGGGCCGCGGGCCGGCCGGGGGCGGAGGGCGGCCGGGCGGGGGCCGCGGAGTCAGCCCCGCCTCGGGCCGGGCGCGGCGGGCTGGAGGCCTGGCCGGCCGCGGAGGGCCTGCGGGGCCTGGGGCCGACGGGAGCGGCGGCGGCGCGGGCGGGCGACGGGCCGGCCGCGCTCCAGGCGCTGCGGCCTCCGCCTCCTCGGCGTCGTCGTTGGGGCTCCGGCAGCGGACGCGGCGCCCGCCGGCTCGACTCGGCTCGCTCTCAAAATGGCGGCGGCGTGAAGTGTCACATCCGCATGGGGGGCCCGAGAGCGAGCGAGCAAGCGAGGAGAGCGGGCGGGCGGCGCAGGGAGCAGGCGGGCAGGCGCCGAGCCGGAGGGCGGAGCGGGAGCGGGAAGGCGGTGCGGGGAGGCGGAGCAGGGAGCGCCCCGCCCACCGCCGCCGCCGCCACCGCCTCCTGGGTCCGCCCGCCTGCCCGCCCGCGGCCCGCAGCGCCGCGCCCCCCGTGCCCCTCTCCCGGCCCGCCTCGGCCTCTCGCCGGGTGCCCGTCCTCGGTGCCCGCCCGGAGCCTCGCGGCCGGGCCCGGGGGCGCTCCGATGTGGGCGACTGGGTGCCCCAGCCCTAGGGGGCGAGTGGCCCGGGAAATGCCCCATCCCGGGCATTTGGTCACCCAGAAAGCCCCTGCGGCCGCCAGTGGTAGGGGCAGAAACCCTGCCCGCAGACGGGTGACCTCGGGCCGGTAGCTGATATCGCCCGTGGACTCCGGAGAAGAAGGCCCGGATCGGAGCGAGCGGCCAGCGCGGATCAGCACTTGCTGGCACTGTTATTTACCCCCTTTAATAGATCTGTAATTTATTCACCCACTACCTCTCGTACGAGAACTTCTTTTCTCACTATAGCCCAAACCAGAAAACAGGTTTTGGTCCCTCAAAACCAACCCAAATAGCTCTTCCTTTGGCATTAATTTATCCCCTTCATACCAGCCCAGTCTGGCTAAGATCCTTCACCCAGGGCCTCCCTCATTCCCGATCCTTGAGAGACCGGTGATTGGGGTCTCAACTTTTTGATGAGAACCAAGGCAATGTGGATAAAGAAGAGAATGGAAGGAAAGGATACACATCTCTACATAGGTGCACCTCTAAGTGACCGTCTCAAGGGAGAATATAATTTTGCCCCCAAATGACCAAGAAATTGTGATTCGTATCCCACTTTCTATCTCCCTATCTCCTGTCCCTGCAGTTTTCTCCAGTTTTCTCCACTTTATTCACTGTCTGTCTCCCCGTCCAGAAAAGAATGTTTTGTGCACTGTGGTATCCCAGATGCCTGGGACATAGCAAGTACTCAATACGTATTTGTTGAATGAATGTATGATTCAAGTGTGACTATGATTCCGCTCCCTTCCGCCCCCCCCCCCCCCCAGCATTTCATACACTTAAATGTTTCCCCCCAGTGAATTTCTTGCTGGACCAAAGCAGTGAGCAGACAAGAGGGAAGGAGCTACTTCACCAGGAATCAATCCCAGCCCCTGGGTCACCCCCAGATTCTGAAGAGGTGTTGTTATTCACACAGATTCTCACAAATGCTAATGAACAGTTCTCAGATGCAAAAGAATCCTTCTCTCCAGCTCTCTAGAGACTTGGGGGAGGGCAGAAAGGACTGCTCTGGCAAAGGAAGGGGTGGCAGGGAGTGATAAAGGTGCCTATCGGGTTCCACACTGGCCAACCTTATCTTCATCACTAGGTTCAAAACCAACCAGGGAATTAAAAAGAATAAGAGTAAAAAGAATACCTCGCACGATGGATAAATTAAATGTTGTACACCCAATACAATAAAATACTGTTTGGCAATGAAGAATGGATGAGGCTTGAAAACACTGTGCTGAGTAAAAGAAGCCAGACAAAAAAGATCTTATAGTGTATGATTCCAGTTACATGAAATGTCCAGAACAGGAAAATCAACCTATAGAGATGTGAGATAGATTAAGGACTGGACGGTTAAGGGTTTGGGAGTGACTGCTAGTAAGTACAGGATTTCTTTTGGGGGTGATGAAAATATCCTAAATCTGATTCTGGTGATGTTGCACAACTCGGCGTATATACTAAAAACTATTGAACTGTGCACTTTAAATGGGTAAATTACGTGGTATGTGTCAGATCTCAATACAATTAATTTGTTTTGTTTTGCTTTTTTATAAATTATTAATTTTTTTAATTTTGGCTGCATTGGGTCTTCATTGTTGTGCGCGGGCTTTCTCTAGTTGTGGTCAGTGGGGGCTACTCTTCATTGCTGTGCACAGGGTTCTCATTGCGGTGGCTTCTCTTGTTGCGGAGCACAGGCTGTAGGCGCACGGGCTTCAGTACTTGTGGCACGCGGGCTCAGCAGTTGTGGCGCGCAGGCCCTGGAGCTCAGGTTCAGTAGTTGTGGTACACGGGCTTAGTTGCTCTGTGGCATATGGGATCTTCCCGGACCAGGGCTCAAACCCGTGTCCCCTGCATTGGCAGGCGGATTCTTAACCACTGCGCCACCAGGGAAGTCGCCAACTAATTCTTTTTAAAAGATGAGAATGAGTGAGGAAGACCAGAGTGGAAGCTGTTCATACTCTAGATGAGAGTTGGAGATGGACTGGGGGTGGGGTTGGGGGTGGAGATGGAGCAAACGGGTTAGTATGTAGGCAGGTCAAATTGCTGAGAGCCTGGAACTGAGTGGGAGGGAAGAGAGAAGAATCAAGCATCGCTCTCAGATTTCTGGCTTGAGCAACTGGGTGAATGATGGTGCCAGTTACTAACATGGGGGAGAAGTCTGGGGGCGGCACAGGTTTGGAAGTAAAATTAAGAGTAAGTTTCTTTTGGCTTCATTTTGGGGAGTTTGTTGTTTTTATTTGTATTTTTGCTTTTTTTGGACTGTATTACATTTGAGATGCCTGTTAGACATTATCCATACAGAGGTGGTAAGGAGTTAGTTCAACAGGAGTCTGGGCTAGAGGTAAAGATGTGTGGAGATGGTATGAGAGCCTGGAGGCCACCTAGGGAGGTGGGGATAGAGCAGATTTGGGCCATAGTCAGAGGCTGATACAAAGAGGGACCAGCAAAGCAGACTGTCTCAAGTATAGGCCCCTCACCCATCCACCCAGTCACTCCATCCTGGGACCTGGTTTACTTTTTCATAGTACTTACCAGCATTTTCTTTCTCTTTCATTTAGTTTCTTTTCTTTTTCTTTCTTTCTCTTTCTCCCTCTCTCTCTTTCTTTCTTTCTCTCTCTCAGTGCAGCTTGTGGGATCTCAGTTCCCGGACTAGGGATCAAACCTCGGCCCTCGGCAGTGAAAGTCCCGGGTCCTAACCACTGGACCACATTTTGAATAACTGTTTACATAGCATAGTATGCAGAGTTCTGCAAGGGACCTTCAACCTAGATCCTACTCCTACGATTGCATTCTATTACGCTGATGAAATTAAGGTTGGTAATCAGTCGAGTTTAAGTAGAGAGACCATCTGGTTTGGCCCAACCTAATCATATTGGTCTTTTAATAGCAGAGTTTTCTCTGGTGGCAGAAGAGGAAGGCAGAGATGTGACAGATGAGAGGAGGTTCTCTGTTATTGGGATGTAGGGAGCCACGTGGAAGGATCTGAGAGTAGCCCCAACAGGCTAAGGGGGGATTCCCAGCCACCAGCCTGAAAACGGGGGCCTCAAAACTAAATTCTGCCAGTCTGAATGAGGTGGCCCTTCCCTGGAGCTGTCAGAGAGCCCACCCCTTGGCTTTGGCCTGGTGAAGCCCAAGAGGAGAGCCCATTGGAGCTGGCCTGGTCTTCTGATCTACAAAACTATGAGATCATACATGGGTGCTGTTTTCCACCTCTAAGTTTGTGATAACTTATTGCACAGCAATAAAAAATGAACATGCATAACTAATGTGTCCCCTCCTACAAGCATCTTGATGAGAGAAACTGTCTTTCTCACAGTTCTGTCCTCAGCACCTAGCACAGTGCCTGGCACATAGCAGATGCTCAATAAAGGTTGAATGAACGCTTTCACCTCAGCTGATGCTAACTGCTTGCTAGGAGCTAGGGGCTGTCTGGGATATAAAGGTAGAAAAGAGTGCCTGCGTGCTTTAAAGGCTTCTCAGATGGATTTTCATAGGGATTCAATAACAGCACTTATTTTCTCTTTTCCTGCCTTGCCCATCTTTCAAGGAGTAGTAGATGACAGGTGGAGAAGTTATTCCTAGGCCACCATGGCTACTAGAAAAGCAAGACCGGGAATCCCCTGGTGGTCCAGTGGTTGTGACTCCGTGCTTTCACTGCCGAGGGCCCGGGGTTCAATCCCTGGTGGGGGAACTAGGATCCCTCAAGCCAGGTGCCCAGAAAAAAGGGCAAGACCAGTGCACTTTGAGGCCTACCAAGAAGGCCCAGACTCAATTATTCCAGAGGGTTGTGCTAGCCTGTTTTCTTCTTCCCCTGGTGGAATTATAAAACCCATTTGCGGGCTTCCCTGGTGGCGCAGTGGTTAAGAATCCGCCTGCCAATGCAGGGGACATGGGTTCGAGCCCTGGTCCGGGAAGATCCCACATGCCCCGGAGCAAATAAGCCTGCGCAACACAACTACAGAGCCTGCGCTCTAGAGCCCGCGAGCCACAACTACTGAAGCCTGCGCGCCTAGAGCCCATGCTTTGCAACAAGAGAAGCCACCGCAATGAGAAGCCTGCGCACCACAACGAAGAGTAGCCCCCGCTCGACGCAACTAAAGAAAGCCCGTGTGCAGCAACAAAGACCCAATGCTGCCAAAATTAATTAATTAATTAATTAAAAAAACAACCATTTGCACACAGAAGGGGTACTTGGGGAAGAACTCTGCAGAAGTGTATCAGCTGCGTAATGCCTACTTCCTGGGAGGTTTAATGCCAAGATGCCTCAAAGGATCTGTTAGAGAACTCCAAAGGGCAAGAGGATTTAGGGCACTATTTCTTTTTTATATAAATTTATTTATTTATTTGTTTATTTTTGGCTGCATTGGGTCTTCGTTGCTTTGCGCAGGCTTCTCATTGTGGTGGCTTCTCTTCAGTGACTTCAGTAGTTGTGGCTCACAGGCCCTAGAGCACAGGCTCAGTAGTTGTGGTGCATGGGCCTAGTTGCTCCGCGGCATGTGGGATACTCCCGCACCAGGGCTCGAACCCGTGTCCCCTGCATTGGCAGGCAGACTCTCAACCACTGCACCACCAGGGAAGGCCCTAGGGCACTATTTCTGATCACTGCTAATTTTTAGAAATTTCACAACCCCTGCCCTGGTTCCAAAACCAGTGACCAGAGGAAGAGACAGAAAACTGGGGAGACAAAAACCGCTGGGCCATCTGCCTTGTCATTAGGTAGAGCCAAGTAGGGAGGGGCGCCACCCTATCATTACTCTCTGAGCAAAACACATTTTGCTGCTCCCAGGGCCCATGCCATGACTCGGCATAAACAGCCGGTTCGTTTTTCTTCTTGAGACCCAAAATATTTATCTACCTGGAAGCTATGTTTTGGTCAGGGTCTAAAATAACTTAATGGAAATAGGAATCAGAGGCACTTTTTTTCCAGTATAACTAAGTTATAATCCATACCTGGAAAGACAACCTAACCCCCCAACCACAAGGTTAGTGAGGATGTGGGCTTAGAGATAAGGCATTTGGCCAAGGTCATGCCGCTGTAAACAGTTTGGGAGGGTAAGAGGCTTTAGGATGCAAACCAGATGATCTGGGTTCCATAGAGGGGTCCTGCAAACTCGAACTTGGGAAATTGACTTAACCTCTTTGAACTCAACATTCTTATCAGGGAATGGGGAGGGCAGTTTCTACCTAAAGTGGCTGTTAAGGAACTACTTTCCCATCCAGAAATTGTGAGATGGTTCTTGTAAGAGAGAGGATGAGATGAGACCCCAGGCCTTCCCCATTCCTGACCCACCATTGTTTCACTCAAAACGATTCCTAGGGCTTCCCTGGTGGCGCAGTGGTTGAGAGTCCGCCTGCCGATGCAGGGGACACGGGTTCGTGCCCCGATCCGGGAAGATCCCACATGCCGCGGAGCGGCTGGGCCCGTGAGCCATGGCCACTGAGCCTGCGCGTCCGGAGCCTGTGCTCCACAATGGGAGAGGCCACAATAGTGAGAAGCCCGCGTACCGCAAAAAAAAACGATTCCTAGGCTGAGCACCCACTATGTGCCATGGACGGGGACGGGGCTGCCTGAGGTTAAACAAATGGCAAAAATGACCACAGGGGTGGCTAATTAGGTCAAGTGGCCAACATTCTTCTGGGCTGTGAGCCGGCAAAACCTTAATGTCCTTAAAGCAAGGTCTTTTCTAGAATGACTGCTCATGGTTAGCCAGGTGTGCTGTAGATACTGGGGTCTTGTATACTTTTTTAAAAAACAGCTCAGGGACTTCCCTGGTGGCTCAGTGGTTAAGAATCCGCCTGCCAATGCAGGGGACACGGGTTCGAGCTCTGGTCCGAGAAGATCCTACATGCCGCAGAGCAACTAAGCACATGTGCCACAACTACTGAGCCCGCGTGCCACAAATACTGAAACCCAAGCGCCTAGAGCCTGTGCTCCACAACAAAGAGAAGCCACTGCAGTGAGAAGCCCGCGCACCACAACAAAGAGTAGCCCCAGCTCGCTGCAACTAGAGAAAGACCACGTGCAGCAATGAAGACCCAACACAGCCAAAAATAAATAAACACATAAATTTAAAGGGCAACGAACTCTATATTTGGCTAATAGGCTAGAAGTTTGTCACATAGTGCACATTCTTGACAGAATTTTCTTAGCATGAATTGTAAACCAAATAATAAGCACTCCTCAAAGAGCCAGGTAACATGCTTTATGTTGAGTATCTGAATCCCCACAACCAGGTAAGAACAGTAGTAATTTCTCATGTTTACTGAGCGCTTCCTTGTGGCAGGCACGGGGCCAAGGGCGTACAACAACTCATTTGTTTAATCCTCTCAACTGCCCTGTGATCTAAAACTGTCATGCACCCCTCTTTACAGGGGAGGATACCAAGGCACAAAGAGGGCAGGTGCGCAAAGTCTCAGAGGTAATAAAAACAAGGGAAGGGTTTCTTAATATAGGTTAAGCACAGACTTAGCAGACGAGTGACCCAGCTATGTACCCAACAGAATGGAAAACAGGTTCTCAAAAGCTTGTACACAAATGTTCATAACAGCACAAAGCACAATAGATAAAAGGTGGAAACAACCCAGATGTCTATGGACAGATGAATAGGTTAACCAAAGGTGGTATATCCTACAATGGAATATTACACAGCCACTAAAAAGGAAGCGCTGATACCTGCTACGAAACAAATAAACCTTGAAAACATTAACACTGAGTTAAAGAAGCCAGCCACAAAAGGCCACATGTTGTATGATTCCATTTATACGAAATATGCAGAATGGTCAAACTCAGACACAGAAGACAGATTAGTGGTTGCCAGGGGCTGGTTATGGGGGTAGAGAGAGTGGCTACTTAATGGATACAGGGTTTTGGGGAGTGGGGTAATGAAAATATTCCAGAAATAGTGGTGATGATTGCATAACATGGTGAATGGATGACATGTCATCAATGGTAAATTTTATTTTATGTACTTTACTATAATAAAAAGAATAACAAGGTAAAGATTTGAGCCAGAGTATCCTCTCATCCCATAGCATATGCCTCTAACCACTATGCCATGCTTTACATTCTGTTGGAAGGTATTATTGTTCTCATTTTACAGATGGGGAAACTGAGGCATGGCGAGGAGATGGTGAAAATGGGATTCACACTTAGCTCTGCCTGTCTCAGAAGTCGAGCCTAAGAGCTGCCTCCCAAGGACAGGGAGCTCCTGGCTTTGGATGGGTTCAGCACCACTGCCATTTAGGGCTCTCCTGTGCACTGTAGGATGTTTAGCTGCATCCCTGGTCTACCCACTGGATTCCTATAGCAACTGTGACAAACAAAAATGCTTCTAGAAGTGGCACTGGGTTGTTCAATGACTCAACTTACTTTTCTATTAATAAGCCTAAAAATAAACTGCTGACTTGGAAAATTATTTTCAAAGACATTTGAAAATGAGGGTGGAGAATATCTATGTGTTAAAAGTAAAATTCATTTAACCTCACACTTAGTCATTCATTCATTCTTTCAACAAATATTGGCCAAACACCTTTCCTGGCCCGCATACTCAAGGTCTGGATGGAGGCAGAAAAAAAGAAATCTTGCTTTAAGGCAGTAATCTGGTCCCCTGGCTGATGAGGCTGGCTCATCCTTCCAGCTGGAAATGCCCTTTCTCAGAACCCCTCTCTCCCATCTCTTAGGACTCTCAGACACAGCACAGCTAAGCTACGGGGCTCTACGGCCGGTCAGGAAGTAGTTCTTTCCTTCCATAGCCCTTGCTCAGGAAATATTTTTGATTGAATCCACGAATACACGTGCTGGCAATAGGCAGATTTCTTGCACCACTGTTAGGAGTGCAGTAACTGTTGCAAGCAGCAACTGGATTTCATCTGCCAGATGGGAACTCAGGGAATTTAAATTAATTAAAATAATGGCATTTGATATCAAGGTTGATAGGGAAAGAGTCTCAGGTTCTGAGGGCAACAAACCAGCTTGAGAACACCAAGGTCCCTTTCGTGTTAAAGAAAATTACACAGAAAAAAGGGACAACGTTTATTAAGCATTTACTACATGCCAGGCACCCTGGTGAGTGTTCTACCTCTATTTTTTCTTTAAATAGTCCAGAACCTCCAAAGACTTAATACAGAAAGATATCCTATATTAATAACTACCATATTTCTTTAGAAAGTAGTTTTTATTCACAAATAATCTCTGCTCCTCCCTGGCATGTCTACCAAAGTAAAGCAGAAAGGGAATTCTTTTTTTTAAATAAATTTATTATTTATTTATTTTTGGCTGCGTTGGGTCTTTGTTGCTGCATGCGGGCTTTCTCTAGTTGCAGTGAGTGGGGGCTACTCTTTGTTGCAGTGCAGGGCTTCTCACTGCGGTGGCTTCTCTTGTTGCAGAGCACGGCTCTAGGCACGTGGGCTTCAGTAGTTGTGGCACACGAGCTCAGCAGTTGTGGCTTGCGGGCTCTAGAGCACAGGCTCAGTAGTTCTGGCGCACGGGCTTAGTTGCTCTGTGGCATGTGAGATCTTCCCGGACCAGGGCTCGAATTGTGTCCGCTGCATTGGCAGGCGGATTCTTAACCATACGCCACCAGGGAAGCCCCTGGGAATTCTTGTCTATACTTCAAGTATCTACATTTTGAGAGAGCCTTTTGAATTTCTTTAAACATCAACAACAGTATTTTTAAGTGGCAAAGAACCATGTGCTTCAGGATTTGGTGTTACTGAGATATTTTTTCTCACAATAAGAAAAATCAAGGCCTAGAGAAAAAGTGACCTTTTACCCGAGTCCTAATTTAACCACTTTGTACTTGTTTTTTATTTATTATTATTCACAGGTTAATTCTGCTATTGACTTGAAGTAACTTCCCAAGAAAATGAGTGCAAGAGGGCAGTGGTAAAATACAGTTAAGACAGAATTAAATTCTTAGATACTCTAAGAGTAGAAATTCAAAAGAAGATGGCAGAGAAAACAAATCTTCAATTAATAAATCTACATGATTGCTATAGCCCTGCTTCAAATGTTGCATTTAATTAACTGGGCCAAATTTAAATTGAACTGCCCTGATTCTCTAGGAGAATGACTGTCATTCTGGAGGCGTGTTTTTTTTTTTTTTTTTAATCAAACGATGCCACAAACATATCTGGAACACCTACTAAGTTGGTCATTACCCTAAACATAGGAGCCATTTATGTTAGATCATTTCTATTGTTACTTATCGACTCTGATTTGCTTTATCAATTCAAAAACAAATATGTTTGTATCTCTATTACATTCAAGGCATCGAAGAGGGTGGAAAGTGGTTTGGGCTTTTTCGGTTTCACTTGAACTTATGATGTTACCTGGCTTGTTTTATTTCGCCTTCATGTAACAACTTGACTTTTGTGCGTTTAGCCACAATACTGTGCACAAGAAAATTAACAGTGGTTTCCTTGGAGGAAGTGGGGGGTGGGATTCTGTGTCTACTTTTGACTTTACTTTTCCACAGGAATTAGTAAACTATGGCCCGTGGACCAAATATGGAAGCACTTGTTTGTAAACATAACTTTTATTGCAGGGGGTAAAGTAGGGGAGGGATAAATTGGGAGATTGGGATTGACATATACATACTACTGTATATAAAATAGATAACTAGTAAAGACCTACAGTATAGCACAGGGAACTCTACTCAATACTCTGTAATGGCCTATTAGGGAAAAGAATCTAAAAAAGAGTGGATATATGTATATGTGTAACTGATTCACTTTGCTGTCACCTGAAACTAACACAACATTGTAGATCAACTGCATGCCAATAATTTTTTTTAATTTTGCATATTAAAAAAAATAAGTTTTATTGGAACACAGCATTCATTCATGTATGTATTGTCTATGGCTGCTTTCACCCTGTAAAGGCAGGATTAGAAGCTGCAATAAAGACCAGAGGTCATATGGCCCGCAAAGCCAAAAGTACTTACTATCCGGCCCTTAATGGAAAGTGTGTCAATTCCTGCTGTACTGTTTGAATTTTTTTTGAATCATGTGCATATAATACTGTAATAATAACATTTGGAGGAAATACACATCAAAACTATATAGCATTCGAGCAGAGCTACAGGGAACCTCTGAGATGAGAAGGCTGAGACCCCAGGGCTCAGGAGCGGGTCGGTGGTAGGGAGCCCAGGTGGCCCTTATCTGAGACTTCCACCCTTGTACCATTTTTCTTGGTTGTTTCATCTGGTACAATGGGTTCCCAGGTTCAGCCAGAGCTGGCACCATGGAACACCTCCTCTTGTCCCCTTTCTCCCCCAGGGTCACCAGAACTTCTCTAGCACGTTCTGATCCACATTATACAAGTCACCCCAAAGCAGTTTCTCCGCGCATGTCCCAGGACCTTCAGCATCACCATCCCAGGAAAGGCTTGTTAAACATCCTGCCTGGGACTTCCCTGACAGTCCAGTGGTTAAGACTCTCCACTTCTACTGCAGGGGGCGCGGGTTCAGTCCTTGGTTGGGGACGTAAGGTCCCTCATGCCTCGCAGTGCGGCCAAAAATACATCCTGTACCAGGAAGACTCTTTCAAGTAGGTTTAGGGTGAGACTGGGGCTGGGCATTTTTACGTGCCCCACCGGCAGTGCTGACTCACACCCTTGGCAGCCTGTTGTGCTTTGCTGGTGTCCAGCAACCCCACCCTCACCCCACGGTGGACAAAGCCCAGTCTTATAGTTACAACAGCTCTGATGTGGTGGGCACTCACGTGCCAGGCTCCTGAGTGCCAGGCTCCATCCTGAGTGCTTCTCATGCATTCATTTACATGTCCTGACAACCCCAGGAGCGGAGCCATGCTTGTAGTTGTCCAGTGTGTGTATCGTGCAAAGCGTGGGGCAGCAGATCAGTGTCGGGAAGAGGCAGGGAGAAGGAGGAGTCAACTACGGGGCTGGGGGGATGTGGAAGAATTTTTAAGGTGTTCATTTTGATAGTGGGGGAGGGGGATACATGACCCTATGCATCTGCAAAACTGATAGAACCTCACCAAGAGTGAACTTTATTGGGGCTTCCCTGGTGGTACAGTGGTTAAGAATCTGCCTGCCAATGCAGGGGACACAGGTTCGAGCCCTGGTCCGGGAAGATACCACATGCTGCGGAGCAGCTAAGCCCTATGCGCCACAACTACTGAGCCTGTGAGCCACAACTACTGAGCCCATGTGCTACAACTACTGAAGCCTACACGCCTAGAGTCCGTGCTCTGCAACAAGAGAAGCCCACGCACTGCAACGAATCGCTGCAACTAGAGAAAGCCCGCGTGCAGCAACAAAGACCCAAAGCAGCCAAAAATAAATAAAATAAATTTATAAAAAAAGAAAAAAGAGTGAACTTTATTGTACACAAATTTTTTAAAAATTCAAGAGGGATATTGGGGGATCCTAGGACGGAATGCAGACAGTAACAAGTGAATCTATATCGCAAGTGTTCGACATAACCTCATTGAAGGGGGTGGGAGAAAACAGGAGCTGACACATGACTTTGGAAAATGGTATTTTTAATGGAAAATATAAAGCTAAAATCAAAGCACTGGGGACTTCCCTAGTGGCACAGTGGTTAAGAATCCGCCTGCCAATGCAGGGGACACGGGTTTGAGCCCTGGTCCGGGAAGATCCCACATGCTGTGAAGCAACTAAGCCCGTGCACCACAACTACTGAGCCCACGTGCCTCAACTAACTGAGCCCACATGCCACAACTACTGGAGCCTGCGCACCTAGAGCCCATGCTCTCAATGAAGAGTAACCCCCGCTCGCCACAACTAGAGAAAGTTCGCACACAGCAACAAAGACCCAATGCAGCCAAAACTAATAAATAAATAAATAAATAAATTAATTAATTAAAGCACTCTACATTAAAAAAAACAAAACAAAACACTGGGCTGAAATCCAGGCTAAGAACCCCTGGCCAAATTTGCTTCTGGCAACAAAGGCTCCCCCGCCCTGGGATGAGACGGGTGTCTGTCAAGAGAGGCACTTCTTAATTCGAGCAAAGGGTCTGTGTAGGCTAGTCCTGGCCCTGCCTGTGATTGGGAGCTATTACCCCATTTTACAGATGAGGAGGCCAAGACAGGAGGTTAACTGGCCCAAGAACTAGTCCAATAAAGTGTCATTTCACCTCTGGAAACAACTCAAAATGTCCATCAACTGATGAATGGATAAATAAAAGTGGCATATCCTACCATGGAATATTATTCAGCCATTAAAAGGAATTACACACTGACACACACTATCTTAATGAACCTTGAAAACAATATGTTGAGTGAAAGAAGCCAGACACAAAAGGCCACATATTGTCTGATTCCATTTATACAGAATGTCCAGGATAGGTCACTCCATAGAGACAGAAAGCAGATTAGTGGTTGCCAGCAGCTGTGGGGACAGGGAACAGGGACTGTTAGTGGGTATGGGATTTGGGGGGAGAAATGAAAATGTCCAAAATTGGCCATGGTGGTGGCCGCACAACTCTCTAAATACACTACGAACACCTGAATTAATTATACACCTAGGAGAGTTGTACAGTATGTGAATTCTATCTCACTAAAGGTGTTGTTACTTCAACAAAACAAAACAAAACACTCATGGGTTGAGGGATCGGCGGGAGAAGCCGTTACGGGAACCAGAGCTACAGGAGTCCCAGATTAAACCTGATCAAGATGACAACCTCCCAAAAGCACAGAGACTTCATGGCAGAGCCCGTGGGGGAAAAGCCAGCCGGAAGCCTGGTCGGGATTGGCGAAGTCCTGGGCAAGAAGCTGGAGGGAAGGGACTTTGACAAGGCCTATGTGGTCCTTGGTCAGTTTCTGGTGCTAAAGAAAGATGGAAGATCTTTTCCGGGAATGGCCGAAGGACACGTGCGGCGCCAACGCCAAGCAGTCGCGGGATTGCTTCGGTTGCCTTCGAGAGTGGTGCGACGTGTTCTTGTGATGCTCTCTGGGGAACCCCCGACCCCGAGCCCCAGCACTAAGTCTCCAGAGTTTGCAGCCAAGTGAGGACTCCTCCCCCGTCCTCTACAAAGGAAAAGATTGCTGTTGTCATGCGCAGCTCCCATGTACTCCAGGGTCTTTGGGGAGTTCTCTCCCCTTACCTTTCAACGTTTTTGGAATTCCTTCCCTTGCATGCATCTCCCTTCGCCTTTCCCTGCCAGTTTTGTGACAGCAGTTACCAGCTTTTCTGAGTGATTCCTGGCCCTGTCCTCACCCACCCCCTGCTCCCACCTCGGGTCTGTTTTACGCCATTTGGTCCTCTTTCTGGCAGAACAGTCACTGTCCTTGTAAAGTTTTTTTAAATCAATAAAGTCAGTGGCCTTCCAAAAAAAAAAACTAAAACAGATTCCCACTCTGGCAGCCTCAGCACCGCTCCATAGGAGGTCTTAAGAGTCACACCAGGTTGCCCTCACCCAGGCAGGCCTGTCAATATTTCAAAACCCACATCCAAGAAATTCCTAAATTAATACTCTGCCACTGAACTAATACAAATAGCCATTGTTTTGCCTGATCCACTCCATGCCAGCTACTTTCCTTATTTTAACTCCACTTTTTACACCAGCCGGGTAAGGATGTATCCCACGCTCCCATATTTTCTGAGCGGGTTGTGTTCCTGAAGTCTTGGCGACATTTAAAGCTAATCATTCAATGGCTTCCCTGGTGGCACAGTGGTTAAGAATCCGCTTGCCAGTGCAGGGGACACAGGTCCGAGCCCTGGCCCAGGAAGATCCCACATGCCGCGGAGCAGCTAAGCGCATGCGCCACAACTACTGAGCCTGCGCTCTAGAGCCCGTGAGCCACAACTACTGAACCTGTGTGCCACAACTACGGAAGCCCACAAGCCTAGAGCCCGTGCAACAAGAGAAGCCATTGCAGTGAGAAGTCTGCGCACCGCAGCAAAGCGTAGCCCCCTCTCGCCGTAACTAGAGAGAGCCCTCACGCAGCAACAGGAGCCCAACACAGCAATCAATCAATCAATCAATTTAAATTAAAAAAAATAAAGCTAATCATTCAAGACTACCCTTGATAATGGAGGGTGGGTATTTCTGTTTACCTACTCACATGGGGTTGCCCTAGTTGTCAGTCTAGACACATATGGGTGCTTCAGGCCTCTTGGTCCTTTGTGCCTGGAGATTATTGGAGCCTTAAATTAATGTGGGGGGGTGTCTAAGGAATTTGTATTATTTCACATTCAGACAAAAACTGGGACTTGACTCCTATTTTTATGGCATTGATTCAAATTTGCACTGAAAATGAAACCCTAGATGATGATCTTTTTATGGAGAGGTTGGCAGCTTGTCCAAAGTCACATAGCAAATAAGTGACAGGATTCTAAGTCTGTCTACACTCTGAAGCTGGGACTCTACTGCCCTCCAATTATCCTGGTTGTTTAAAAATCCCACCCGTGCAGGGGACATGCGTTTGTGCCCCTGGTCCGGGAAGATCCCATGTGCCGTGGAGCGGCTGGGCCCGTGAGCCATGGCCGCTGAGCCTGCGCGTCCGGAGCCTGTGCTCCGCAACAGGAGAGGCCACAACAGTGAGAGGCCCGCGTACCGCAAAAAAAAAAGAAAAAGAAAAAGAAAAAATCCCACCCTCTGAGTTTAAAGTGGATAGCACTGATGGGATCCAGTTGGGCAAGGAAAGTGTTGCAATAGCTACACTCAAAGGGACATGGTATTCCTTTTTCAAAGTATTTGGTCTAGGGTGGAATCATTAAAGCTTTAGATTCATTGAAAACTTAAGTTTCTAAAACCTATAACAGTCTGGATTTGAATAAAAGCTTTTGGCTTCCGTGGAATTGTTTGCTCTTGCTAGTTTTTCCTTTGAGCATCTGTGTGTGATGGGGCAGGACCCAGCCAGGCTATGTGAGCTCCATGCCCTCACCTCCCTGAACCTGCTCCTGCAGGTACTGAAAGTGGAGAATCATGCCTACCTGTCCACCTCACTGAGCTATAGTCAAGTTCAAAAGGGATAAAGCAGGGGTTGGCAAACTATAGCCCGTGGGCCACATTTGTCTGGTCTACTTCCTGTTTTTGCATAGCCCAAGAGCTAAGAATGTTTTTTACATTTTTTTCAATGGTTGGAAAAAAAAATCAGTGAATAGTATTTCATAGCTTGTGAAAATTATGAAGGTTCACACTTCAGTATCCATTAATAAGGTTTATTGGAATACAGACACACCCATTCATTTATTGTCTGTGGCTCTTATAATGGCAGAATGAAGTAGTTGGGACAGATTATATGGTCCAAACTATTTACTATCTGAACCTTTACCAAAAAAAAGACTGCTAGCCCCAGGGGATAAAGGATGCTCTAGGTAGAATAGCACTTGTCAGGACTTCCCTGGTGGGGCAGTGGTTAAGAATCCACCCACCAATGCAGGGGAATCGGGTTCAAGACCTGGTCCGGGAAGATCCCACATGCTGCGGAGCAACTAAGCCCATGCGCCACAACTACTGAGCCTACACTCTAGAGCCTGCGAGCCACAACTACTGAGCCCGTGTGCTGCAACTACTGAAGCCCGTGCGCCTGGAGCCTGTGCTCTGCAGCAAGAGAAGCCACAGCAATGAGAAGCCTGTGCAACACAAGGAAGAGTGGCCCTCGCTCTCTGCCACTAGAGAAAGTCTGCGCGCAGCAACAAAGACCCAACACAGCCAAAAAAATAAAAATAAAAAATAACACTTGCCATATAAATATCAGCTACTATTTATTCTTCTTTATTAACCATGTTCCTAACACACCAATCTTTTATTATTTTTTTTAACATCTTTATTGGAGTATAATTGCTTTACAATGGTGTGTTAGTTTCTGCTTTATAACCGATCTTTTTTTTTAACCTGTATTTTAAATTAGTTTTATTTGTAAGCATGCATTTTCTTCTAGAAGATATTTTTTAAAATATCTATTGTTGGGAGTCCCCTGGCAGTCCAGTGGTTAGGACTCTGCACTTTCACTGTCGAGGATGGGGGTTCAATCCCTGGTTGGGGAACTAAGATCCCACAAGCTGAGCAGTGTGGCCAAATTAAAAAAATAAAAAATCTATTTTTGTTAACCTAACGAAGGACAAATATGACATAGACAAAGGTTGGAGATCTTTCATGTGGAAAAGAATACTTTTTGATAAAAACAAAGTAAGCTTATAATCATTAATTTGGTCATAAAACCAGATAGCAAAGAGTGAACAAACAGAAGATGCTCAACCTAGTTGTTAACAAAGAAATCCAACTTTAAAACAAGATACTTTTCACCCAGCAAATAGGCCGTAGTTAAAAATTAAAAAGATGAAGGGGGGGGCCGGGAAAAAATAATTAAAAAGATGAATACCCAGTGATGGAGAAGATACAGGAAAATGGACTTATACTGCACGTGGGATGTTGCCCTGAAATATAAATTTTAAGTGTTTTACTCTTTTCAATTTGAAATTTCTTTAAATTTAAAAAATATATAGATTTGAAACAAAAAAAGACATAAAATATTTTCCATTATTTGTTCAACAAATATTTCCTGAGCAACAAATGAGTGCCAGGCCATGGGAAAGAATTTACATTTGATATGATTGGAACAGGGAGGCCATTGAAGTGTTTTAAACAGGGAATAGCATGATCAGAATTACACTTTTAAAAATATCTCTGGCTGCTGGATGGAGATTGGCCCTGGAGCAGGGAGACCAGTTAACAGGCTTTGGCAATTATCATCAACAGAGATGATGAAGGTATAGAAAGTAAGATATAAAAGTTACAGAAGGGTACTCTCTGCCCAGCATTGCCCTCACCTCCCCATCACACCCTTTAGTATAAATTCTCTCCAACCTTTCATCACAATGCTTGGGACATTCTCGGCCAGCTGTAGGATAATACGAGCCACATATGCAATTTTAAAATTTCTATGAGTCGCATTTCAAAAAGTTCAAAATCAGTTCCTCAAAAAGTTAAACAGTTACCATATGACCCAACCATTCGACTAGATATACATCCAAGAGAACTGGAAACGTAGGTCCACACAAAAGCTTGTACAGGGACTTCCCTGCTGGTCCACTGGTTAAGACTCTGCGCTTCCACTGCAGCCGGCGCGGGTTCCAATCCCTGGTTGGGGAACTAAGACCCCACACGCCCCAAGTGCGGCCAAAAAATAAATTAAAAAAAAAAAAGTCTGCCTCCTCCATCAGAATGGAATGTGTGCTCTGTAGGGTAGTAACTGCCCTTATCTCCTTCAAGTTAGAATCCACAGGAAAAGACTCAAATATCGACTAAAGGAACAAACCTATTCGTTTGTAGGTTTTGTAGGTTTCTCGGAGCCGGGATTTCAGTGGCAGCTGTGGGAACTAGCAGAGCTTTGTAGCCGCCCCACCTACTAAGGTGAAGCCCCGCACCTTTCTCCAATGTTCCAACCCCACAATCGGCACACAACCCTCTCCCTGTCTGTGGGGTTCCGAAGGTTGAATTCTCTGTGCAGGTAAAGCAAGGAAGGGCATCCAGTGTATGGGGAAACACAAAATCCATGCAAAAGAAAGCCGAAGACGGTGTTTAAATGTGGGCCTGAATGTCAATTACAAAGGGATGGGAGTAAGGGCTACGAGCTTCAGATGAAACCAAGGGAGGAAAGGGATCTTACAAGTTTATGGAGATAGAACAAATGCTCAGTATTTTCATGTTCACTTACATGACTTCAGCTCTGGACTGGTGTGATTCTGGATTTGAAGTTGTTTTTTGTTTGTTTGTTTTGTTTTTTTGAAGGGGGGAAATGTTATGACATTTCTAAATACAACAGTCAATTCAGCTGTACTCAATAAGGTAATCTTGTTCCTTCCTTGGAAGATAAGTGATTTAAGGGATTTTCAAGGGTAATTAGGACTGCACTTGGGCATCTGTGCCCATCTTGGAGCCTGCGGGAGGAGCCCTTTCAACCATTATTCTGGTTAGACTGATAAAGCTCTCCTTTTGCTCTCCACCCTAACCCTAACCTCTGTCCCCCATATCCATCCTTCCACTAGCTGTTCAAAGACCCAACCCCATTTTGGTTGATTCAGTCAACTTCCAAAGGAACAACGCCAAAAGCAAGAGAATGAAACACAGGCTCAACTGCAAAGGAAAAGGTCAAAGGCTTATTTGCGAATCACACGCTCACATACCTAAAACCCCCCCCCCAGAAGAAACCAACCAGCTATGGAAGGCAATTCAAGATTTCTATAAGTTGGCCCATGGCAAGATCTACTGAAGTCAACAGCTTTCTTACAAACCGACAATCAAGTTGGAAAACATGATTCTAAAAAACATACCTTGTTTTTTTCTTGTGCCCCTCCAGGCATCCAGAAACCACCTGCAGCGTAAGCTGGTGCCAGGGGTGTTAGGGGGACGTTGCCTCAGGAATTGGGGGACATATGCCCCTTTGGCCCTCCAGCTATACTCAGGCTTCCGTTTCCTTTTCTGAGGTGGCCTTGACTTTGACGGCATGGCGAATCCCAAGAAAGTAAGTTCTCTGGGAGCATGAAGAGCGTCTTGTGCTTGGGAGGCCCAGCAGTGAAGGGAAAGAGATCTGGTCCTACCCTTCTCAGCCTCCAGCCTATTGTAGGCTCCCTCCCACCACCACCCCTTCCCCACCCCTAGCTCTTCCGAAGGCTGGGTATGGAATCCTTGCTCATTTGCATAGCTTAAAGGTTTACGCAAGGTGTGGTTCCAGGACAAAAGAAGGACTACTCTAAAGTAATTTTGAAGCCTCTACCTTGTATTGAAGTACATGCAAAACTCCCTCATATTTGGACTTTCACTCAAATATTCGCTATGACATTTTGCCAGCTAGACAGATATAGATAGGTAGATAAGATGATAGAATCCATTTAATAATGGTCCAAATCAGTGTCTACCATTTAAACACTATGCATTTCACAAATGAACTTATCTACTAAACAGAAACAGACTCACAGACATAGAAAAGAGACCTTTGGTTGCCAAGGGGGAGGGGGGTGAGACAGGGATGGACTGGGAGTATGGGATTAGCAGATGCAAACTATTATATATATTGATAGAATGGATAAAACAGCAAGGTCCTACTGTATAGCACAGGGAATAGCACAGGGAATTCAATAGCCTGTGCTAAACCATAATGGAAAATAGTATGAAAAAGAGTGTATATATATGTATAACTGAGTCACTTTGCTGTACGGTAGAAATTAACACAACACTGTGCATCAACTATACTTAAATAAAATAAATTAAAAAAACCCACAACACTGTGCATTTCATCTCACCCATTCTTTCCCTGAAGACTTAGCCCTTCATGGGTCCCAGAGTTAGCTTCTGCTGGGTACCTTTGGGGCTACAGAATCAAGCCCACTTTAGATAATATCCCCATAACCTTAACACATTATTTCATCGTTTAATTACATTACAGTACAGGTTCCTTCCATAGTTAAAGGAAACATAATTTTATATAACAGGGCTTCCATGGTGATGCAGTGGTTAAGAATCTGTCTGCCAATGCAGGGGACATGGGTTCAAGCCCTGGTCTGGGAAGATCCCACATGCCATGGAGCAACTAAGCCCGTGCTCCACAATTACTGAGCCTGCACTCTAGAGCCCACGAGCCACAACTACTGAGCCTGTGTGCTGCAACTACTGAATCCTGTGTGCCTAGAGCCTGTGCTCCGCAACAAGAGAAGCCACCACAATGAGAAGCCCGCTCACTGCAACGAAGAGTAGCCCCTGTTCGCCGCAACTAGAGAAAGCCCACGCGCAGCAACAGACCCAATACAGCCAAAAATAAATAAATGTATTTTTTTTAAATAGAGTTTGCAACAATACTACAACTATAATTGTTGCAGGCAAAAATCATTTAAAAAGTAATAATTTTATATAACATGATTGCATGCCATACATACTGTACGATATTGACGCATACTTCACAAAGCTCCCGTTAACGAGTTCATGACTGTGAAATAATCAGGTAAATTTAAAAGCTTTATATTTTGCAGAAATCCTTACTAGCTTGTCATACAGGTGTTTGGGAACGGCCAAACTGTGTGTTTCTGTTTAAAGGCACCTTATTTAATATATACTGTTGTGTCATGTACATTGAATGCAGGGCCAGCAGCGCTACAGTTTGTGCCTGATGGAGCTTTTCTAACACATGCGTTTTCTCCTTAAAGTACGTCACACCTTCTTGCACTTAGGAACATAGACAGCACCTCAGCACAACGCTTGGGGGCCTCTTTAAACAGTAAAATCCACAAAAAGTGCAAATGTGCAAAAAACATGGCACTAAATAGACCACGAAAGGACACTGGTGCTCTGTATCAGAGCCGAAACAAAAGTCAGGGTGTTGGTCGCCTTGTTTGACTTCAGCTGGGAATGTGCTTGTCGGGAGACTCAGATATTTGTCAAAGACTTCGGAAGTACTGTGAGTGTGCATTTAGGGATTACAAACATATTTTAGTGAGTAAGTGAATTCACAAATACAGAATCCATGAATGATGAGGATAGGCTATTTTATAACTCAATGAAAAAGTCTTAAGAAAATAGAGTGTAGGCTCTTGCCATCAGAAAATTTGCTACCCACCACATTTTTTTTTTAATTATTTAATTATTTATTTATTTTTGGTTGTGTTGGGTCTTCGTTGCTGCGCGGGCTTTCTCTAGTTGCGGCGAGCAGGGGATACTCTCTGTTGCAGTGTGTGGGCTTCTCATTGCAGTGGCTTCTCTTGTTGTGGAGCACGGGCTCTAGATGCGCAGGCTTCAGTACTTGTGGCACGTGGGCTCAGTAGTGGTGGCTTGCAGGCCCTAGAGCACAGGCTCAGTAGTTGTAGCGCAGAGGCTTAGTTGCTCTGCGGCATGTGGAATCTTCCCGGACCAGGGCTTGAACCCACGTCCCCTGCATTGGCAGGCGGATTCTTAACCACTGTGCCACCAGGGAAGTCCTCCACTGCATTTTCATGACTACGCTTAACTGGTTGCCAGCACTGTTCTTAAATCTCTCTGTGTCTCTCCTTTTCTCCCTCTGCTGAGTATACAGTCTGTCTCCACTCACACCACAGACAAATATTGAGTGCCTCCTGAATGCCAAGGCACCGCCCTATGAAATCAATGACAGAAATCTAGGAAATTAACAACAGGCTCTTTGTACAACTTCTCTACAAAATTGTAGTAGATTCTTTTCTTAAATAGAAAGAATACGGACACATGGTAAAAAATCAAAATGCTAATAGTCTAGAAAGGCATTGAAAGAAAAGCAAAAGCTTCCCCTGTGATCCCGAGGTTCTTACACTGGTTACCTGAGCTGGCTTGATAGTAGGACTCCCTGACATGCCTCAATTTCTTCATATGGGACCCGTCGTAGTATTTAATTCAGAGGCTTGATCCACGTTTGCCTGTACGTGAGAAGTCTGTCTTCTTTCCCTCAATAAACAGTTATTGAGCACCTGTTATAGCTCAGGTGCTGTTGCAGGTACTGGGGCTATAGCAGAGATCAAAAAAGACATATACACACACAAATCCCCCCCCTCGAGGAGCTTACACTCTAGAGCAAGGGGGGCAAAATGAAACAAAACAAGTCTATCAAGTTATTAAGTCTATTAAAACATAACAGGTACTATGGAGAAAAAGAAAGGAAATTAGGGGACTAGGGGGTTTGTGGAGGGGGGTAGAGCATTAGAGGGAGTGGCAGCTTTAACCAGAGCAGCTAGGAATGCTAGGAGGTGACTTCACAAAGGGAGTTAGCCAGGAGGCTTTGGGGAGAATAGCAAGTGCATAGGCCCTGAGGCAGGTCTGGGCAAGGTTTACTGGACAAAAACAGCACAAGGAGGCACAGTGGGTGAGTGGAGAGAGCTAGGAGAAGAGTACATGAGAGCCAAGAAGTAGGGAGTGGGTGTGCTGGCCGCCGGGGGTCAGGACCTTGGCTATTACTCTGGGTGACACGGGGTACCAACAAAGAAGTTTTGAGCATGGAAGTGACATTGTCTGGGCCCCTTCAGACAGCATGAATGATTTCTGCTGAGTCCTTTCAGAGGTTTGCATGTGTAGATAAACCAACACACAGGGCTGCCTTCACGGTTGTACAGCGTGTATGGTTGCACAAAGGCTGGTGCCCAGAAGGCCTCCACACTGGTTGCCAGCTTGAAACCCTTCATAGTTTTTCTTTTTTTTACATCTTTATTGGAGTATAATTGCTTTATAATGTTGTGTTAGTTTCTGCTGTATAACAAAGTGAATCAGCTATATATATACATATATCCCCATATCCCCTCCCTCTTGCGTCTCCCTCCCACCCTCCCTATCCCACCCCTCTAGGTGGTCACAAAGCACCGAGCTGATCTCCCTGTGCTATGCGGCTCCTTCCCACTAGCTAGCTATTTTATGTTTGGTAGTGTATATATGTCCATGCCACTCTCTCACTTTGTCACAGCTTACCCTTCCCCCCTTCGTAATTTTTGAACAAGAGGCCTGGCCTGCCCCTCACTGGCCTGAGGGCCCCCCTGGAGGCCAGGACAGTACCTGTTTGTGTTTATAGCCAGTGCCTAGCACAATGCCTGATGTGAAGGGTGGCCTCAGCAAAGGTTGACGGTTAATAATACTAGGGACTAAATTCCCACACTTTCATGCATACGTTTGCTCCTCCCACAAGCACTGATTGAGCACCTAGTATATACAGGACCCTGAACAATAAGTCTTCTGAATACAAACATGAAAGGTTTTTAATCCCCACCTTGCTTAGCTTCCAGCCTAATTTTACATATACAGGTAACACCCAATGACTATTTGTCATCAACAGTTCTCTTAATACAGGAACAGGTGCTGAACAGAGAGACGATTTGCCATGATTACACCATCTTAGTCCAAACTACTGATCTGAAACCATTTGCTTTCTTTAAAAAAAAAAATCTACTGACCAAATTATATATCCTATACAAACCACGAAAAATGCTCAAAAATGTTAAATGGCTAATGTAAAGAAACCATTTGCTTTCTTTAAAAAAAAAAAAATCTACTGACCAAATTATATATCCTATACAAACCACGAAAAATGCTCAAAAATGTTAAATGGCTAATGTACAGGTTAATCAAAATTTGCACGCATTGGGCTCTTTCCCCCAACTCCAGTTACCTTAATTTTAGTCCCAGATGACAAAGGAGGGTTTTGCAAACTTTGGTCATTTCTTTCAACACTTCCTGAGGCTATTCTTTTAAAAGAGAGATTCCGGGGAACTCTACTCCATATTTTGTAATAACCTATAAGGGAAAAGAATCTGAAAAAGAATATATACATATATATATGTATAACTGAATCACTTTGCTGTACACCTGAAATTAACACACCATTGTAAATCAACTAAAAAAAAAATCAAAAGAAAGTAAAAATAAATAAATAAATAAAATAAAAGAAAGATTCTGCTTAATGGGAAAAGATTTCATTGCCTGGGATTTTTCCAGAAGGACGTGAGTGAGGGTTGATTTCAAGTTTCTAAATGAACAAAGGGCTTCTGAGAGTGAGTGTGTGGTTAAGGACATGCTCTGTATAGGCTGACAGCTTTGTTGCAGTCCTGATTCCACTGCCATCTATCTGGAGGGGCCACCATCTATCTGGGGGGCCTTGAGGCCTGGGCAAGACACCCTCTGCATCCTTTTAAAAAAACACTTCTCGGGACTTCCCTAGTGGCACAGTGGTTAAGAATCCGCCTGCCAGCACAGGGGACATGGGTTTGATCCCTGGTCCGAGAAGATCCCACATGCTGTGGAGCAACTAAGGCCGTGCACCACAACTACTGAGCCTGCACTCTAGAGCCTGCGAGCCACAACTACTGAGCTCACGTGCCACAACTACGGAAGCTCACGTGCTGCAACTACTGAAATCCATGCACCTAGAGCCTGTGCTCCGCAACAAGAGAAGCCACCGCAATGAGAACCCTGCATACCACAACAAAGAGTAGCCCCCGCTCACCGCACCTAGAGAAAGCCCGCACGCAGCAACGAAGACCCAACACAGCCAAAAATAAATAAATAAATAAAAATTAAAAACCACTTCTCAAACAATACTGGCAGGGTTCTGCTTTGGTTTTTGGCCATGCTGTGCAGCATTCGGGATCTTAGAACCTGTGCCCCCTGCAGTGGAAGCGCAGAGTCTTAACCACTGGACCTCCAAGGAAGCCCCTAAAACAGTACTGGCGGTTTTTTAACAAGCATAAATTTCTTATCCAACCTGCCAGTCCACTCTTAGGTATCTACCCAAAAGACGTGAAAACATGTGGCCATACAGACCTTTGGGTCAACATTTCGAAGGGCGTTATTCACAGTAGCCCAGAACTGGAAGAATTGAATGTCCATCAGCTGAATGGATAAATAAAACATGGTCTAGCCATACCACAGAATATTATTGTGTCATAAAAAGGAAGGAAGTACTGACACAGGCTACCATACGGATGAATCTTGTAAACATGATGCTCAGTGAAAGAAGCCAGATGCAAAAGGCCACAGAAAGTAGGAATTCCAATTATATGAAATGTCCAGAATGAGCAAATGCATCAAGACAGAAAGTGGATTAGTGGTTGCCTGGGGCTGATGAAGCAAACGGATTAACTGTAAATGGACCCAAGGGATCCTTTGAGAGTGACGGAAAGATTCTAAAATTAGATTATAGTGAAGGTGGCACATGTCAGGTAAACTTACTAAAGATCATTAGACTGTGCTCTTTAAATGGGTTAATTTTATGATGTGTAAATTATGCCTCAATAAAGGTAAAAAATAAAACCCTTCTAATGTTGATGTAAACTCTGCTGCAGATATAACCGCTAGTTAAATACGCAGCTACTTGAGTCATAAGTACTTTAAAAAGGACTCACTGGCCTGACAAACGGCTACTCCCTACAAACCCCCTCACACTTAGCTACCCTAGGTCCCTGGGGTTCCTCTGATGTCAGTTGCCGCTTTACTTATTTTTTTGCGTTTTATTTTTTTACTATTATTTTTTAAAAACTTTATACAGGGCCTTCCCTGGCAATCCAGTGGTTAAGACTCCGTGCTTCCAATGCAGGGGGCGCGGTTTCGATTGCTGGTGGAGGAACGAAGATCCCACATGCCTTGAGGCCAAAAAAAAATTTTTTATGCAATTTTGAAAGGTTACTTTCCACTTACAGTTATTATAAAATATTGGCTGTATCGCCTGTGTTGTACAATACATTCTTGAGCCTATCTTAGACCCAATACTTTGTACCTCCCTCCCCTCCCTCCCCTCCCTCCCCTCCCTCCCCCATAGCACCTCCCCAACCACTAGTTGGTTCAGTGAGTCTCTTTCTCTCTTTTTTTTTTTTAGCGGTACGCGGGCCTCTCCCTGTTGTGGCCTCTCCCGTTGCGGAGCACAGGCTCAGAGGCCATGGCTCACAGGCCCAGCCGCTCCGCAGCATGTGGGATCTTCCCGGACCAGGGCACGAACCCGTGTCCCCTGTATCGGCAGGCGGACTCTCAACCACTGCGCCACCAGGGAAGCCCTCTGTTTCTTTTTTGTTATATTCACCAGTTTTTTGTAGTTTTTAGATTCCACGTATAAGTGATATCATCAAATAATTGTCTCTCTCTGCCTCCACACTTTTGTTCCAGCAGTTTCCATGGCCCACAGGAGATGAAATTCTGGACATTTTTCAGAGTCTTCCTCAGACTTCTGCTCTTTCTGAAGCCTTCTCCACTGACCCCACTCTCTACACTCTACCCCGACCCCACCCCCCAAAGAATGGATTATTCCCCCCTCTAGCTTTGGTCTAACTCCAAGATGAGAAAGTTCCAGAGATTTGCTCTTCAACCTAGGTCCTGTAGTTAACACAGTGGCGTCATGCACTTAAAAAGTTGTTGAGAGGGTACATTTCAGGGTAAGAGTTTGTACTACAAAAGAAGAAAAAGAAAAAGAAAAGCAAGGGACACAAGAATCTTCGAGGGGTGATGGATATGCGTGTTCCCTTGACTGTGACAACGGCATCACGGGTACCTGTGTACGTCCGAATTCACAAAAATGTATACATTAAAGGTGTGCCGGGCTGCCCTGGTGGCGCAGTGGTTGAGAGTCCACCTGACGATGCAGGGGACACGGGTTCATGCCCCAGTCCGGGAAGATCCCACATGCCACGAGGCGGCTGGGCCCGTGAGCCATGGCCGCTGAGCCTGCGCGTCCGGAGCCTGTGCTCTGCGGTGGGAGAGGCCACAACGGTGAGAGGCCCACGTACCGCAAAAAAAAAAAAAAAGGTGTGCCATTTTTGTATATTAAGTACATCAAAGCTGAAAAAATAAGGGATAGAAAAATAAATTAAATAGTGTTTGGTACATTACTTTTTTTTTTTGGCTGCACTGTGTGGTATGTGGGATCCTGGTTCCCTGACCAGGGATCGAACCCAGGCCCCCTCCATTGGAAGCACGGAGTCCTAATCACTGGACCATCAGGGAATAATCTTAAAGGGAATTTTAAAAAATGTGTCTATCGAACCCAGTAGTGTGAGCTTTGTGTCACTTTTAGTTTGTTATCCGAGGCTCTACATAAGTGCATGACAGCTAGTAGGGACTCAAACGTTGCGGAGATCAGGAAGAAAGGAGGGAAGGAGAGAGGAGGACAGGGTGGACATTGGGGCTATAATTTAGCCGTGATGGAAGGCAAGACCCCAATGGTTTCGCTCATCCATTCATTTCCTCAACAGGTCTTTACTGAGCACCTACTATGTGCCTGGCATTGTGCTTGGCCCTGGGAGCAAGAGAGTGAACCAAGCAAGTCTAGCAAGGATTTCTGTCAATAGGAGACCTCCCAGACCTGGTATGATGTTAAAGCGCTAATCAAAGTCAACTGCACTCATTTCTTTCTAAATACAATTATTTTCGGGTGTGTGCACCAGCAGGGGATGAGTCATCAGTACGCTTCCTTTGGCCCTACATTCTCGTGGAGGAGACGGATAAAAAATAGATCCGTCTCTATGTGCCAGGAAGAGAAGCAAGGCAGGGTAAGACAGGGTAGTCCAGGAGCGCCTTCTAAGGAGGGGCCGTAGGAGGTAAGCATTCAACAGCCCAGCTTTCTCTGGCTGTCAGCCCTGCTCTTTGTCAGGGGGAGGCCCCTCTGTGCCTCAGTGTTTGGATTCTGAGCAATGGAGATAGGGATGCTAGCCCCTGGGGTTACTCTGCAGATGGAACAGAGCAATGCCCAGAGAACCCGAGTGCTGGCTGTCACTGTCATGAGGACACTGGCCGGGCAGGGAGCCCTGTATTTCCAGGACGTCTCCTTCAGATTCTGATGTCCAGTGCGGTCAGCTCACCTCTATACAGACTGTTCAAAAGAATAATAATAGTAGTGATCATAATCATAATAATTTGTTCCAACAGTTAATGTCCATCTCCCCACTTGACTGTCAGCTCCACGAAGCAGAAGAGCTTCCTCAGCCTGCTTTCCGTCTCCCCAAAGCCTGCATATGATTGGGGCTCAAAAGCAGTTTGGTGAATGAATAAATGAATCCGAAGAACTCCCGTGTTTTGACCTTCTCTCCCTTCCCCTCCACTCGCTCCCATTTCCCCCCTCCCCCACACTTTTGGGAGGACTGGCATTGGAGCTGAGCCTTGAAGCTAGACCAGGGGGGAGGAGAAGGCAGAGGCTACATCAAGGAGGGCAAGACCAGGAGGGCAAAGATCTGGAGGCTGGCTTTGGGCTCTTTCTGAGTAGCAGGAAGATGGGAGGGGTCTGGGTGGGAGGGTGCGAGATCAGGTTTGGCCTGCTGGGTGGAGACCGGATTAGGCTTCTAATCTCAGTGCTACTCTCACACCCAGGTTGACCTTGGGCCGTCTCTCCTCTGAGAAGGAAACCTGTCCCCCACTCCTGGGACAAGATGATCTTCAGAAGCCTGTCTAGGTCTGCTCCCGACCACTCTGGAACGTTCCCGTTTTTCTGCAGACCAAGCACCGCTACCTCCACCCAAACTCCCGCAGCGGATCCCTACCTGGCCCCCCACTCTTGTTCCTGTCCCATCTGCACGTGGCATTTGGGCTCCTTTCAATGGTTGGGTGCCTGATTCTTGAGCCCTGTTTGGGTGCTGGGGGCACTATGGAGACAAAAGTCTTCTGCTTGAGGAGCCTTCCTTCCTGAGGGGAAAGCCAAGCTGAGAAGTGAAATACACAGGGTCACAGGGGGTCTCTGGAGAGGAATAAAGCCGGGAGGAGGGCAGGCTGGGGGAGGGCACAGGTAGAGGGCTGCAGGGCAGGGAAGGCCCTGTACGGTGTGGAGGGTGAGGGTGTGGAGAGGTCTTGCAGGAGCACTGCTTGGATTCCTTATTGCTGCCCGTGGGATGTCGAGGCTAGGGAGAGGTGGGCTTTCCTGGGGGTGGCGAATTAGGTCATGTTTCCTGGCTTCAACCCCTGAAAGGCCCCTATTACTCTTCTGTTTTTTTAATTTATTTTTGGCCGCGTTGGATCTTTGTTGCTGCACGCAGGCTTTCTCTAGTTGTGTCGAGCGGGGGCTACTCTTCGTTGCAGTGCACGGTCTTCTCATTGTGGTGGCTTCTCTTGTTGCAGAGCATGGGCTCTAGGCGCGCAGGTTTCAGTAGTTGTGGTGCACGGGCTTAGTTCCTCTGCGGCATGTGGGATCTTCCGGGATCTGGGCTCAAACCCATGTCTCCTGCATTGGCAGGCGGATTCTTAACCACTGCGCCACCAGGGAAGTCCCCCCATTACTCTTAAGACAAAGGCAAAGCTTCCCCAGGGGCAGCCTGTGTGGCCAGGCCCCTGTGGTCCTCTCCACCCTTGGCTTCCTCCATCTCTCCCAGCCTCTCCTCACCAGCCACACGGGCCCCAGGGCCTTTGCATGAATGGCTGCTTCCTCTGCCAAGAATGTTCTTCTCCTCCCACCTCCCTTCGAGGACTCCTTTCATCTCTCACTCCTGGCTTTGTCACTTCCTCCAAGATGCCATTGCCAAGCTCCCCTGACTGGTTCAAACCAGTTGTCATCTCCTCTCCCTGTACGTTCCTTCTCAGCACTAGCCCAGGTGGTAAATGCACGTTCTTTTGGGAGAGTGTTTGAGGACTGTCTCCCTTGCTGTCTGTTGAATCCCCAGCACTTGGTAAAGGACCTGGCACATAGTAGGGGTACAACTCAAGTTTGTTGGATGAAAGAATAGAATGAGGAAAGGGAGGAAGGGGGAGGAAATGGCGAAGCCTGTTGGGTCTTTGTGTTCACAACAGTGCCAAACATGCTGGGATAAAATCCAGGCTGAGCCACTCCCAGCTCTGGGACCCCCAGGGCGAGCACAGGGGCTCTTTGACCTCAGTTTTTCTCATTTGTAATAAAGGAGTGATCACAATAGCTTCTACCCTAGTGGGCTGTGTGTGTGTGTGTGTGTGTGTGTGTGTGTGTGTGTGTGGTGAAATATATATAACAAAAATTTACCATTTTAACCATTTTAAAGGGCACCATTCACAATTTGCTGGCACTAAGCACATTCATAATGTCGTGCAACCATCACCACTATCCAATAGTTCCAGAACCTATTGGGTTTTTATGAAGATTATATCATGCACCTAAAGCTTTCACACAGGCTCATGGATTTGGGAAGCGCTTGGAGAACATTAATTATTATTAGCAGTAGTATTGACAATGGTACCAAGAAACACTTATTTCTCATTTGCTGTATCACAGGCAGTGAGTGCTCTGGGCCCAGACATACCTTAACTCATTCAATTCTCACCCTGACCCAAGGAGGTGCAGGTTCTGTGATCCCCATTTTACAGATGAGGAAACTGAGGGAACAGAGCAGTTCAGTAACTTGCCCAATGTCACACAGCAGAACCAGGGATGTAACCTGGCTCCAGAATCTACGCTCTTGACCTCCGTGCAATGCGAAGCTCAGGTGAATCCAGAGCAGTGGGTGTTTTCCCAGAAGCAGGGAGGGGCAAGGGAGGAATGTTTCCCAGGAGAAAACTGGGGCAGGGTTTTCCCTCACTCCAAGTGCCACCTGTAGGTGACATAAGCCTGCTGCTTGTAGGAAAGTAGGGCGTATGCTTGTTCCATCTGCCCGCCTTCTCTTTGATTCTTCTTCTACCATAGCTGTCATCTTTTCAGACTGGCGACAGGTCAGCCTTTTCACTGGGGGCCAGAGGGACCAGCTGTGACTTTGATGGGCTGAACTGCTAGAGTAGAAACCATGAAGCACCCATTTACTCCTGGGCAGGCCAGGAGCTGATTCACACCCAGCCCTCAACTTCTGCTCTGCACATCTGCCATCAGAGGGATGCCAGGTGGCAGCGTTGCCAGAAAGGAAAAAGAGCGGGCACGCCCGTCCCCACCGGCATGCCTTATGCTGAGATGCTCGTGACATCCAAACAACAGACTGCAATTTTCTTCTCCCTCCAGAGGCTCTGTACAAAGAGAGGGCAGTTTTCAATGTAATAAGCACAAGAATTCCTGGGGTGTTTTTTAAAAATGCAGATTCCTAGGTCCCACTTTCAGTCAGACTGGGCTGGGGCCTGAGCATCTGCTGTTTCCACCAGCCCCCTCCCAGCCCCCCCCCCCCCCCGCCCACATACACACAATGACTCTGATAGAGCTGGGTTTTGGACCACCCCTAGGGAAACCATGGGAATACAATAGGTATTTTTATTTTAAATGGGGATTGGTATAGAATTCCCTGACTGTCCAGTGGTTAGGACTCCATGCTTCCACTGCAGGGGGCTTGGGTTCAATCCGGTCAGGGAACTAAGATCCAGCAAGCTGCTCGGTGCGTCCACAACTAAAATAAAATAAAATAAAACAAATAAATGGGGATAGCTAAACTAAGTGTAAATCTCTCTGTCTTTATTCATGTCTGTGCCAGCTGATAGGATCACCTGGGTCTAGAAAATGCATGAGCTCTTCATTACCTATCATTTCTATTAAGATAGGAGTAAAAGCAAGAGCACACCTTTATTTAGGACCTACTAGGCAAATCTGCATGACATTTGCATTCACATTTGCATGTTTATCCTCCTAACACTCCCAGGAGACAGTACTATAATTACCATCTCCATTTTTCAGAGTAGGAAACAAAATAACTCATCCAAAGTCACACAGATAGAAGAGGCAGAGCTGGGATTTGAACTCAGGCTTGTCTGAGTGCTTCATAGCCATGCTGCCTCCATACACCAGATGCCCTAAATAGGTGGCAGGTTCAGAACGGACCATGAACAGGAAGTCTGTCCCGCTCCCCGCCCCCACCCCCACCCCAGATGTTTCCCAGGCCATGGAGTTGGTATCGAGATCTCTTTTCCTCCAGCTGCAGCTGCGACTTCTATCAGATGTCCCTTCAGTTCCAAGGATGCTGTTGACAGTAGGAAGGGGAACTGGTTGGGAATTTGATGCTTGGGGCTGAGGTGGTCAGGACCACAGTTTGGATCTAATACGCACTATGCTTGTTTTCAGCATGGCGCCACCCACAAGAGGGTAGATTTATTGCTATAAATGTTCAGACACATAGATCCGGTTGGCCTGGGTGGGAAGACAATATGGGCAGCAGCATTGCTACCTGGTGGCCCCTCTCTCCTCTGCAGAGGTCAGAGACGTCTCAGAGAGATCATACTAATCTTGGTCTCTTCCGGTTCGTGACGGCCACGTGCACTGTGTGTGGCGGGGCGGCTCATGGTAGCCAACAGAGCCTGGACTCTGTCCGAAACAGATAGAAAGGAGGCAATCTGATGTGTACCTGCCCCGGTTAGTGATTTCCTCAGAAGGAAGTGGTGGGCAGGATCGTGACCTCTCAACATTGTCCTTATTCTGACCCCTGGAATCTGTTACCTTACATGCCAAGGGGGAGTTGAGGCTGCTAATCAGCTGACTTTAAAATAGGGATTAGGGGGAATTCCCTGGTGGTCCTGTGGTTAGGACTCAGCGCTTTCTCTGCCATGGCCCAGGTTCAATCCCTGACCCGGGAACTAAGATCCCACAAGTCATGCGACCAAAATAAATAAATAAATAAAATTTAAAAAAAATTTTTTTTAATTAAAATAAAATAGGGATTAGTATCCTGGACTATCCAGGTGGGACCAATGTAATCACAGCCCTTAAAAGAAGGACAAGGGGGCTTCCCTGGTGGCACAGTGGTTGAGAGTCCGCCTGCCGATGCAGGGGACACAGGTTCGTGCCCCGGTCCGGGAAGATCCCACATGCCGCAGAGCGGCTGGGCCCGTGAGCCGTGGCCGCTGAGCCTGCGCGTCCGGAGCCTGTGCTCCACAACGGGAGAGGCCACAGCAGTGAGAGGCCCGCGTACCACGAAAAAAAAAAAAAGAAGGACAAGGGAGGCAGAAGATTCAGAACTGGGGATGTGACATGGTGAGAAGTACTGGACCCGCCAACGCTGGCTTTGAAGATGGAAGGGGCCATGAGCCAAGGACTGGGCGGCACCCTCTGAGAGAAGCTGGAAAAAGCAAGAAAACAGATTCTCCTCTAGAGTCCCCCGAAAGGCACATGGCCCTGCTGACAAGTTCATTTTAGCTTAAGAGACCCACGTCAGACTTCTGACCTGCAGAGCTGTAAGATAATAATTTTGTGTTGCTTAAGCCACTAAATTTTTGGTAATTTGTAACAGCAGCCACTGGAAACTAATACTGGCACAGAGGGGCTTCCCTGGTGGCGCAATGGTTAAGAATCTGCCTGCCAATGCAGGGGACACGGGTTCAAGCCCTGGGCCGGGAAGATCCCACATGCCGCAGAGCAACTAAGCCTGTGCACCACGACTACTGAGCTTGCGCTCTAGAGACCGCGAGCCACAACTACTGAGCCTGCATGCCACAACTACTGAAGCCCGTGCGCGTAGAGCCTGTGCTCCAAAACAAGAGAAGCCACTGCTATGAGAAGTCTGTGCACCACAACGAAGAGTAGGCCCCGTTCGCCACAACTAGAGAAAGCCCGCGCACAGCAACGAAGACCCAGTGCCGCCAAAAATAATTAATTAAGAAAAAAATACTGGCACAGAGCATTACGCTGAACATGATGACTAACACTGTTAAGCATCTCTTGAAAGTGACTCCTTGAAGTCAGGATAGGTTGGGCTCTGTTGCAGTAACAAACGACCCCAAGAGCCCAGTGACTCCAGTGGCCTAAGATAACAAAGGTCTACATCCTGCTTATGCTACACATCCATTGCCAGGTATTGGAGGCTCTGCTCTTGGGACTCAGGGGCCCAGGTTAACATGGCCGGATTCAGTGCCAAAGAGAATGGGGGATGCTAAAAGAACACAGTCATTTCCACTCATGACTCATTGACCAGACTAATCACAGAGCCCCACACATCCACTAGGGGGCAGGAAGTACCATCCCACTTTATGCCCAGGAAGTGGGAACAGGGAATACCTGGACAACATCACTAACGACCTTCATGCCAGCCTTCTCACCCATAGCAACGAGTCTCTGGCAGCCGTGTGGGCAGCATGCACCTTGCACCACTTATTGGACTAGGGTTGTCTATCTGACTCATCTTGGGCAAAGGGGAATCCTTTCCCTGGGAATTTGGAATTGGGACTAAATAAGAATGTGGATTCTGGAGGCAGGCTGCCTGAATCCAAATCCAGGCTCCACTCCTTAACACCTGGGTAGTCCTAAGCAAGTTATTTCCCCTCCTGGGGCCTCAGTTTTCACATCTGTGAAATGGGAATAATTACAATAGTACCTACCTCGTAGGGCTGTTGTAAGGAGAAAATGAATTTACATGTAAGGTGCTTTGCACAGTGCCTGGTACATAGTAAGTGCTCAATATGTTTGTTTTTGTTGTTATAAATTAGAGTTCTTCTGTTCTAGACAACATACAACTTTACTCTGACTATCTTAAGCAAAAAATAGGCATTTGTTGGAAGGAGAGAGGATAGATCAGAGAACTAAAGGAAAAGCTGAACAACCTAGACCCCAGTAAGGGACAAGAGCAGCCCTGGGACCCAGGAAGCAGGATCCAACAGTCTCTCTAGGCACTGCTGCAGGGTGAGCCAGCTCCAAGATTCAGATTCCAAGACAGGTCGAGTTCCAGCACATTCTTACCCTTTGGTACCTTGATCAACAAACCCGGCCAAGCTGCAAGTGGCTGAGAAAGAGAAGTTCCTTGAAGGGAAATCAAGGGCTGCTGTTGGAGGATGAGCTCAGATAACAGTTTGCTCTGGGCATCACTAATCCATCCAACATCTTTGCAGAATTAGAGGAAGACCTTCCCCCTGGGCGGATGCAGCTCTCAGCCTGGATGAATGGCTTGATGAGCACAGGAGGGACTGGGGTTCACTCTCCAGGTGGTTCATTGCTCAGGGGCCCTTGTGCAGTGCGGAACCTGCCTAACCATCTGTGGCCACACTATCTCCTCTACCAGCCACATAGAGAGATTGAGAGAAAGACGCTGTGTGGCTAGGACTGAGCTCTGAAGCTGCCCCAGTCCTTGGAGTGGTCCAGGAGCAGAGAAAGTCAGGCTGGAGAGAGAAAGAAAGAATGCAACCTGCAGAGAGAAACAGAGCCAAGAGCCTCTTGAAATGCAAATCTGGTCTGCATTTCTGATGGCTTTCCATTTCTGGACCCTCCTGAGGCCTTTAGGTTCTGCGAGGCGCTCCATGTCCTTCTATCAAGCTCCCCGCCGCCCAGTCCCCACCCCCGCCCCTGCTTTTGCTCAAGCTGGCTGCAATCCTGCCCCAGCAGATTCCTGACAACAGAGGAAGCATTTGGTTACAGCTGTCATTCTCCTGGGTTGACAGGGAGACATTTTTGCCCAACACCGCTGGGAGGTGAGATTCTGATGACACCCAGTGTACAAAGGGGAGTGGTGTGGTGGTGCTGGAGTCGCTGGAGGTAGTGATGAAAAAAGACGTCGGATTCTCTGCACTTAATGGATGAGAAGATACCCACCTCCACCCCCTGAACTGTAGCTATTCTAGGAAAGCAGCACTGGCAGCACCCAGAGAAGCTTCCACAAGGCGGAGCCTCTGGGGGTAATATTCAAAGAAATCCCCAGGGCTACCCTGGTGGCGCAGTGGTTGAGAGTCCGCCTGCCGATGCAGGGGACGCAGGTTCGTGCCCCGGTCTGGGAAGATCCCACATGCCGTGGAGCGGCTGGGCCCATGAGCCATGGCCGCTGAGCCTGCGCGTCCGGAGCCTGTGCTCCGCAACGGGAGAGGCCACAGCAGTGGGAGGCCCGCGTACCGCAAAAAAAAAAAAAAAAAAAAAAGAAATCCCTTTGACGAGTCCTGCTAGACAGTCTGACTCCAGGCCTTTCCCATTTTTCTGGGTCATAAGGCCCAAGGTGATGAGTCCATATCCAGCGACATGATAAATGTGGCACGTTCTCCCTCCCCCACCCCGACCACACCCGGGGCATGTCAGAGGAGGATTATTTTATAGCAGGTCTGTGATTTCATAATACTGATTGATCTGCTATGCAAATACAGGGTAACCTTGTATAAACTGAAATGTCCCTTCTCTGGGTCACGGTACCCTCAGAGATAATATGACGGGGATGGAGTGAATGGTCGCAGTTCCTCCGTATAACACTGTGTAGTTAACCATTATATGTTTCCACCTCCCTTTCTCCAAGTTCCTCTGGGAGAACTTCACGAGGTCCCGGGCTGCCCTTCCCTTCTCTCCATGTGGCGCAGGCTGGTCAGAATAGACCATTCCCCTGGCCATTGGACTGGCTCGTGACATAGGCATGTGACCCAAGCTGGGCCAATCAGAATCTTCTCTAGGATGGATTGACAGATGTTGGAGGCAAAAGTTCTCCTAATGGGGCTACTGAACTGGGGGTCTGAAGCCACCAGAGGTCATTGTTCCTGCTACGTAGCAAGAATATCCATGCAAAATAAAGCCAGGCAGCAACTCATAGAACAGACAGAGAAAGAGAGAGAGACAAAGAAAGAGAAAGAGCTCTTACCGACCTCTGAAGTTCCCAGCGATTTTCACCCATCAACTACCTCCAAGCTCAGCTCTAGGAGTTTGGGTTTGTATTCAAAAGAGAAAGTCACATTGGGGCCTCCAGTCTATGTGATTTTGGAGTGGCCCTCCTCAAGAAAAAAAAATTAATTATGATTTTAAAATTGTTAGGAAACAAACAGCAGGCCAGATTTGCCTCGAGTGCTATAGTTGGCTAACCCCTGATTTTTTTTTGTTTTTGTTTTGTTTTTTTGGCCACATCATGTGGCATGCAGGATCTTAGTCCCCCGACCAGGGACGGAACCCGTGCCCCCTGCAGTGGAAGCATGGAGTCTTAACCACCGGACCGCCAGGGATGTCCCTGCTTACCCCTGATCTAATGTACCAAAAAGGCGGACATATGACTTGTAAACATAGCACCTAAAACACTCTAATGTCATACACTCAGTGCTTAGGAAGAGATAAGTAAAGGCCCCCAAAACTCAAGCTCATTACCCTCACACCCACTTAGCATCAGTCATTTCATTTGTTTGCATCTATTTTTTTTTTCCAGGATGTTATATCAGATTCAACTCAAGTGCTGCCTCATGACCACATTAGTCTCTCAGTCTGTCTACAAGGCACCTGACAGCTGGCAAATGGTTAAGAATATTTATACTTTTTTTCTTTTAACTGTACAAAAAAAAAAAAAAAATCAGTCCTGCCAGTACTCTCTGTCCTCTCCTTTGGAAACCAATTTAGCAGTTCCCTGCACTCAATTCAGCTCCCACTAACACAGATAAGCTTAATAATAGGTGTGAGGCACCGTACTAAGTGCTTTAAAGACATTTTCTTATTTAATCTTCTTGATAACCCTGGGAGGCAGTGGGGGGGGGGGCACTGTTGATTTCCTACTCGGCACATCCAGTCTGGCTTTTCTTGAAATACAGAAATGCATGTGGCCCACGTGACTGAGGGCCAGCCAATCCCATCTCCAGCCCCAGGAGTGGGGTCTGATTGGTCTAAACTTGGTAATCCCGTGTTGCTGCCTATGATTGGTTCAGGTAACCAGGCCTAAGCCTGTCAGCTTCAGGCGTTCCCCAGGGAACGGGTTCTCAGTCTTAAATTGGACCAACTAGACTGAAAGGAAGGAATTTTATTCTATGATCAGGGGGTGACTGTTGCTCATTGGATAGGAACAACAAGGCATGTGGCTTCAATTACCACGAGAAGCCAGAAGCCATCCAGTAGCCACAAAAGAAACTCAACCTTAGCCTGAAGCTGAACCCCAGATAAAAAAGATGGAAAGTTTCTGGGTCCTTGATACCAGATTCATCTTCCGGATTAACCGTTTCTGAAGACCACCCTACCTCTGGGCATTTTGCTATGTGAGGTGATACATTTTCTTATGGTTGATATAAATTTCTGTTACTTACAGCCAAAAACATCTTGCTGATGCGTGTAGACATTTACCTTTATTTTACATTTGAGAGAACTGAATTCACAGATGTTATGTAATGTAAATGAGTCACTCAACTCGTAAGTGGCAGATCTGGGTCTGTCTCACTTACATGCTAATGCCTTTAATCACAGGGCTGTGAGGATTAGCTGGTGCGCCAATGCCCCACCACCCCCGTTTCTGCAATGCAACTAATGACAACAACAATAATAATAGTATATAATACTTGTTGAATATCTCATACTACATGTCAAGTACTGTTCAAATTCACCTGCATTCATTCTCATAAATAGTTACCGTTTCCCCCATTTAACAGATGAAGAAACTGAGGCACGGAGGGTTTAAGCTACTTGTCCAAGGTCACATAACTGATGAAATTCCAACTGTAAATGCTCTTACTCACTCTGCTAAATAGAGAAGATGCACTTTAGTACCGAGTTCAGTTGGCTGAGCCTAGGAACTTGCTGCCATAGACCTCACAGTATTCTATCATCTTACGCTCAGGCTGCTTCACTTATTTGTAAAATCAGCCTAGATCCTTTAGGCATTCATTAGAGTTTCCAAACCTTGGGGCATGGCGGGGAGGCAAAAAATAGTGGCCCTTATTTTTCTGTGCCCATTTATTTCCTGGCTTATTTTACTTGCTGGCTAACTTTTTCCAACTTGCTTCTGTATCTGTACCACCACCCACTTCCTTATGTTATGACTTTAAATGAATTGCATTCTTGGAACATTCACCTCTCCTGTCTGAAGCTCAGGAAACCCAGCTGGCAATAGGTTCATCTCCTACTTGTTTCTTCTTGCACATCATTAACTTAGGAGCTGAAATCCATTCCAAGTCTATAGCCAGTGTCTAAAGGACACCCACCACAGGCCCAGCACTGTTGCAAGTGCTTAACATACGCTCCTTGCGACAACCTCTGAGGCAAGTTCTATTATTATCATCCACCCTTTAGGGATGAAAAAAACTGAAGCCCAGAGAGATTAAGTAATTTGCCAAGGTCACAGAGCAGTATGAAACAGCAAAGATTTGACAATAAAAATCTGACTCATCACTCATTGTGGTGAATCCTGGCATTACACTTGCTAGGGGAAGAAGGAAAATCTGTCTGGTATCAAGACACTTTCAAGATATTAGTTAATAAAATAGATAACCAACAAGGACCTACTGTATAGCACAGGGAACTATACTCAATATTTTGTAATAACCTATAAGGGAAAAGAAGCTGAAATAGAAAATATCTATCTATCTCTCTGAATCACTGTGCTGTACACCTGGAATTAACATGACATTGTAAATCAACTATACTTCAATAAAATTTTTTTAAAAGTGTCAGGGGAAATAAAGCTAAAAAAAGAAAAAAAAAGATATTAGTTAAAGCGTGCCAGCCCCCTACTGGGCCAATCTTGTGTTTGCTGAAGATTCTATCAAGCGAGGACTTATATTTCTCAGATCCGATCTTCCCCACCCTGGTCTCTTGTACTCAGCCTGGTTTCCTGAGCATAAAATGCCCTTTGCAGGCTTTCTCCTTGGCTCTTTCATTTCTCCAGAGCTGGGCTGTCCAACACAGAAGCAGCCAGTCGCACACGGCTAGTAAGCACTTGAAATGGGGCTAGTCCAAATTTAGATGTCCCATAAGCGTCAAATGCACACTGGATTTTTAAGACTTAGCATTTAAAAAAAAAAAAAAAGCAAAATATCTGATCAATAATTTTTCTTTTATAACTTTATTTATTTATATATTTTTGGCTGCGTTGTGTCTTCGTTGCCGCACGCGTGCCTTCTCTAGTTGCGGGCGAGCAGGGGCTACTCTTCATTGCGGTCCGCGGGCTTCTCATTGCAATGGCTTCTCTTGTGGAGCACGGGCTCTAGGCATGTGGGCTTCAGTAGTTGTGGCTCACAGGCTCTAGAGCGCAGGCTCAGTAGTTGTGAGGCATGGGCTTTGTTGCTCCGTGGCATGTGGGATCTTCCCGGACCAGGGTTGAACCCGTGTCCCCTGCATTGGCAGGTGGATTCTTAACCACTGCACCACCAGGGAAGCCCTCAGTAATTTTTAATTTTCACCTGTATCTTCTTACTTTGAAAATGTGGTTACTAGGAAATTAGAAATCACATATATGGTTTGCATTATGTTTCTAATGGATGGCATCCATTTAATGCCCCCTCCTCCAGGAAGCCTTCCTGAACCACCCTACCCAGAGTAAGCCCTCTCCCTTTAGCTGGGTTCTAACCACAGGTATTTATTTCTCTGTCACCTAAAAGTCTGAAAGTGGGCAATACTGGGTAGGGATGGCGCTTCATGGTGTCTGGAACCCAGGCTCCTTCTACCTTGTTGCTGTGCAGTGCATGACTTTCATTATATGGTTAAGACAGGTACTCCAGCATTTTCCCATCCACCCCCTCTTTTGGGACACTTCCTGTAAGGTGCACACATAGCTTCAGCTTCCATCCCATTGGCCAGGACTCAGTCACATTGCCAAGCCTGCTGCAAGGGAGCCTCTGAAGTGCTGTATGGCCATGTGCCCAGCTACAAACTGGGGGATCTATGACTTTAAAAGAAAGAAGAGATATGGGAGGACAACCGGTCACCTCTGTTCCATCTCCAATAAGCAGCCTACTCTTTATTTCCCAGAACCACTGGTCATAATCTGTTATTATTTTAGTTGCTTATCTGTTTCCTTTGGGACACACTCCCTTCTTTGAATATAAACTCTGAGAGGACAGAGACTTGTAAGTCTTTTTTTTTTTTTTTAAGTTGGGCCTTGGTATCTTCTTCTTTTTTTTAATAGTTATTTATTTATTTGGCTGCACTGGTCTTAGTTGCTGAATGCAGGATCTTTGTTGTGGCATGCGGGATCTAGTTCCCTGACCAGGGATCGAACCTGGGCCCCCTGCCTTGGGAACGTGGTCTTAACCACTGGACCACCAGGGAAGTCCCTGTAAATCTTTTCAGTTCTGCGTCCCGCTATCTGATGGACTACCTGGCACAAACTAGGCACGTAATAAATGTTTGTTTAACAGATCAATGTTTGTTAGAGCCAGATCATTTTGAACAAAGCCATCCTGCAGGTAATGAGTGGGGTTTGTAGCATTTTTCCCACCACAAAGTCAAGGTATTAAAAGAGATAGTTTTCTAGCAGATCATCACTGGGCGGGTGGTTGGGCTGGCAGTGCCTCTAACTTCCTTTTAATACAAAACCAGTGTATGACCCAGGTGGACTGTTTCCAGAGAGGATGAATCCTTTGGGTGGCTAGGGTCCTTAACAGTATCAGACACCTCTTCAAATGTTCCCTGGAATTAATATGACAACCCACCTAGACCTCAAGCACTGCTGCCAAATCCAGCTCCCTAAATGCCATTAGCTCCTTTCTAAAAGCCTCCCAGTGTTGTTAGCTGTTTGATCCAATCCAAATTCCAATGACTGTCATTGGAGGATTTCTCTCTTTTCTGATTAGTACACAGAGGATATGGCTGTGGCATCCCACAGACCTGGACTCAAATCATGCCTCCCGTCTAACCAGCTGCGTGATCCTAGGCAAATTACTTAACTGCTCTGGCCTCCATTTCCTTGTCTGTAGAATGGGGATAATAATACCCACCTGATAGTGATGTTGGGTGGATCACAATGATTGTCATCAGGACAAAGCAGGGTGTGTAAACTCACCACTCAGCACTCGCCACTGTTGGTCCATAGTATTACTTTGGCCGTATTTACCCTTCCACCTGGCTAAACTGGTCTGATGACCATGCCCATTCTTGCCAATAATAGCAACGATCATGAGGATGATAAAAACATCTCACATTTATTGAGGCTTACTCTGTGCCAGGCATGGTCAGGGTCACATTATAACTTTTGTGGGACTTTCCTCTGTTAAAAAAGACTACAGTGGCGCAGTGGTTGCGAGTCCGCCTGCCGATGCAGGGGACACCGGTTTGTGCCCCGGTCCGGGAAGATCCCACATGCCGCAGAGCGGTTGGGCCCGTGAGCCATGGCCGCTGAGCCTGCGCGTCCGGAGCCTGTGCTCCGCAACGGGAGAGGCCACAACAGTGAGGGGCCCGCGTACCGCAAAAAAAAAAAAAAAGAAACTGACTCCGGAGCCCCAGACCCTTTGCACTTCCCAGTGCCACCTGTCCTCAAGGCTCCTTAGATTTTACTAAGAGGCCTGGGTTGGTCCCTGTTGCTGCTGTGGCCGCCATTGGCGGCCGCCATGTTGGTTGAAGCAAACTCATGGCTACGCTCCTGCCCTTTTCCTCCTCTTTCTCTCAAGTATCATCGGAGAAGCAGTATTACTTACAGTAAATGAAAACCAAGACTTGTACAGGAAGCGCAGCCTGATCCATTACAGGGTTATTCTAGCCTGTAATGTACCTGTGTGCGCTCAGACACGGCCAGACTGGAGAGGGGCTGAGAGGGTTTCAAGCTGCCCTGTGGCTGCTTCGTGGGGTCAAGTCTCAGGAATGCAGAACTGAGGGAGGGAGAGCAAAGACCCCTGAGGATGCTCCTCTGGGTCTCCAGGCACTACCACCCCAGACTGCCATCAGCATGGCTGGATCGGACCCCAACAGAACCTCTGACGCTGACGGCGGGGTAGGGGCGGAGGTTACCTGCAGCCCTAGGGCTTTGGAGAGCCTGCAGTTCGTGCCCGTTGGGGGCAGGGAGGGCCTCCAGTGCTGAATCACTAGACACAGCCCTGACCCCAGCTGCCTGAATTGTGCCAAGGTTCAGCAGCTGCTCGGGGTTCTTGCCCCCTCTAGTGGCCACGGCGAGAAAACAGCTGCTTAGCAGCTCAGCAGAGATTTGGGAGCTGGATCCCAGCTGGTGCCGAAAACACACACTCTCCTGTCCTTGCACTACCAGGTAAATAACAGAGACAACTCAGAAGAACGGATCCCAGTCAGACATCTCTTTTAAAATAATGATGGTGGAGGGAGGGATAAATTGGGAGATTGGGATTGATATATACACACTATTATATATAAAATAGATAACTAGTAAGGACCTACTGTATAGCACAGGGAACTCTACTCAATACTCTGTAATGACCTATATGGAAACAGAATCTAAAAAAGAGTGGGTATATGTATATGTATAACGGATTCACCTTGCTGTACAGCAGAAACTAACAGAACATTGTAAATCAACTCTACTCCAATAAAAATTAATTTAAAAAATAAAAGAATGAGGGCTTCCCTGGTGGTGCAGTGGTTGAGAATCTGCCTGCCAGTGCAGGGGACACAGGTTCGAGCCCTGGTCTGGGAAGATCCCACATGCCGCGGAGCAACTGGGCCCGTGAGCCACAACTACTGAGCCTGCGCATCTGGAGCCTGTGTTCCGCAACGGGAGAGGCCCGTGCACCGCGATGAAGAGTGGCCCCCGCTTGCCGCAACTAGAGAAAGCCCTCGCACAGAAACGAAGACCCAACACAGCCAAAAATAAATAAATAAATTTATAAAAAAATAAATAAATAAAAGAATGATAGTGCTAAATAAACACAGATGTCCATGGCCTTATCAAATAAATGTGTCCCAGCCATGTTGGTTATAAAAGGAATCTTGTTTTCTCATTAAAAATAAAAGATTTATTGTGTCTTAGAGCCATTTAAAGTTCATAGGAAAAAAAAAAAGGTTCACAGCAAAATTGAGGGGAAGGTATGTAGATTTCTCATATACGGCCTGTTCATATGCATGGCCTGCTGGATATGTGGAGTCCTGTTGCATATGCACGGCCTCTCCCACTATCAAGACCCCCACACCCCCTGCCAGTGGTAGATTTGAACTGACATGAACACATTATCATCACCCAAAGTCCATCCTTTACATTATAGTTCACTCTTTTTTAAAAAAATTATTGTTTATTGGACTTCCCTGGTGGCGCAGTGGTTGAGAGTCCGCCTGCCGATGCAGGGGACACGGGATCGTGCCCCGGTCCGGGAGGATCCCACATGCCGCGGAGCGGCTGGGCCCGTGAGCCATGGCCGCTGAGCCTGCGTGCCCGGAGCCTGTGCTCCTCAGTGGGAGGGGCCACAGCAGTGGGAGGCCCGTGTGCCACAAAAAAAAAAAAAAAAAAAAAAAATATTGTTTATTTAGGCTGTGCCAGGTCCCAGTTGCAGCACGAGGGATCTTTGCTGTGGCATGTTTAGTCGTGGCATGTGGACTCTTAGTCGTGGCATGCCGACTTTTAGTCGTGGCATGCATGTAGGATCTAGTTCTCCAACCAGGGATCGAACCCAGGCCCCAGCATTGGGAGCTTGGAGTCCTATCCACTGGACCACTAGGGAAGTCCCCATTATGGTTCACTGTTGTCCTTTCTATGGGTCTGGACAAATGTTTCACGACATGCATCCATAATTATACTATCATACAAAGTATTTTCACTGCCTTAAACATCCTCTATGCTCCGCCTTCTCATGCCTCTCCAGTCCCTGGCAACCACGCATCTTCTTGGTCCTCATAGTTTTGCCTTTTCCAGAATGTCATATAGTTGGAACCATACAGTATGTAGCCTTTTCACAGGCTTCTTTCACTTAATAATAGGCATTTAAGGGCTTCCCTGGTGGCGCAGTGGTTGAGAATCCGCCTGCCGTTGCTAGGGGACACGGGTTCGTGCCCCGGTCCGGGAGGATCCCACATACCGCGGGGCGGCTGGGCCCGTGAGCCATGGCCGCTGAGCCTGCGCGTCCGGAGCCTGTGCTCCGCAACGGGAGAGGCCACAGCAGTGAGAGGTCCACGTACCGCAAAAAAAAAATAAATAAAAATTTTAAAAATATGCATTTAAGTTTCCTCCATGTCTTTAAAATTTTTTTCTTTTTATTATTTTTTATTGAAGTATAGCTGATTTACAATATTATATGTTTCAGGGGTACAACATAGTGATTCAATAATTGTATAGATTTTTAAAATTTTTATTTATTTATTTATTTTTGGCTGCGTTGGGTCTTCGTTGCTGTGCACAGGTTTTCTCTAGTTGCGGTGAGCGGTGGCTAGTCTTCGCTGCGGTGTGAGGGCTTCTCATGGCGGTGGCTTCTCTTGTTGCACGGGCTCTAGGGCGCACAGGCTTCAGTAGTTGTGGCTCGCGGGCTCTAGAGTGCAGACTCAGTAGTTGTGACGCTCGGGCTTAATTGTTCCGTGACATGTGGGATCTTCCTGGACCAGGGATCAAACCCATGTCCCCTGCATTGGTAGGCGGATTCTTAACCACTGCACCACCAGGGAAGTCCAATTGTATAGATTATACTCCACTTAAATTTATTATAGGTACTTCCCTGGTGGGGCAGTGGATAAGCCTCCGCACTCCCAGCACAGTGGACCCGGGTTCGATCCCTGGTCAGGGAACTAGATCTCACATGCATGCCGCAACTAAGAGTTTGCATGCCACAACTAAGGAGCCCACGTCCTGCAACTAAGGAGCCTGAGAGCCACAACTAACACCCAGGGCAAACAAATAAATAAATAAATATTTTAAAAATAAACTTTTTTTTTTTAGATTCCATATATATGTGTTAGCATACGGTACTTGTTTTTCTCTTTCGGACTTACTTCACTCTGTATGACAGACTCTAGGTCCATCCACCTCACTACAAATAACTCAATTTTGTTTCTTTTTATGGCTGAGTAATATTCCATTGTATATATGTGCCACAGCTTCTTTATCCATTCATTTGTCGATGGACACTTAGGTTGCTTCCATGTCCTGGCTATTGTAGAGCTGCAATGAACACTGTGGTACATGACTCTTTTTGAATTATGGCTTTCTCAGGGTATATGCCCAGTAGTGGGATTGCTGGGTCATACGGTAGTTCTATTTGTAGTGTTTTAAGGAACCTCCATACTGTTCTCCACAGTGGCTGTATCAATTTACATTCCCATCAACAGTGCAAGAGGGTTCCCTTTTCTCCACACCTTCTCCCCCATAGCACAGGGAGATCAGCTCAGTGCTTTTTTTTTTTTTTTTTTTTCCAAGACCAGCCCCACCCCAGCTCAGTGCTTTGTGACCACCTAGAGGGGTGGGATAGGGAGGGTGGGAGGGAGATGCAAGAGGGAGGAGATATGGGGATATATGTATATGTATAGCTGATTCACCTTGTTATAAAGCAGAAACTAACACACCATTGTTAAGCAATTATACTCCAATAAAGATGTTAAAAAAATTAAAAAATGAAGCTTATCATACTAGTAAGAAAGAAAGAAAGAAAGAAAGAAAGAAAGAAAGAAAGAAAGAAAGAAAGAAAGAAAGGAACATAAATTATTGGATCTATTCCCTGTGTTGAACAATATATCCTTGCAGCTTATTTATTTTCCTCCATGGTTTTTCATGGCTTGATAGCTCATTTCTTTTTAGTGCTGAATAATATTTCATTGTCTGGAATATTATTGATCCAGTCACCTATTGAAGGACAGATGTCTTGGTTGCTTCCAAGTGTTGGCACTCATGAATAAAGCTGCTATAAAAATCTTTGTGCAAGTGGTTAAGAATTCGCCTGCCAATGCAGGGGACACGGGTTAGAGTCCTGGCCCAGGAAGATCCCACATGCCACGGAGCAACTAAGCCCGTGTGCCACAACCACTGAGCCTGCACTCTAGAGCCCGCGAGCCACAACTACTGAGCCCACGTGCCACAACTACTGAAGCCCATGTGCCTAGAGCCCGTGCTCTGTAAGAAGAGAAGCCACCGCAATGAGAGGCCCGCACACTGCAACAAAGAGTAGTCCCCGCTCGCCGCAACTAGAGAAAGCCTGTGTGCAGCAATGAAGACTCAACACAGCCAAAAAAAAATTTTTTTTAATAAAAATAAAAATCTGTGTGCAGGTGTTTGTGTAGACTTAAGTTTTCAGGTTTTTTGGGTAAGTACCACGGAGTGAGATTGTTGGATCATGTGGTAAGAATATGTTCAGTTTTGTAAGAAACCACCAAACTGTCTTCCAAAGTGGCTGTAGCATTTTGCATTCCCACCAGCACTGAATGAGAGTTCCTGTTGCTCCACATCCTCGCCAGCATTTGGTGTTGTCAGTGTTCTAGATTTTGGCCATTCTAATAGGTGGGTAGTGGTATCTCATTGTTGTTGTATTGTTGTTTTTCACACAGAATTGAAGATGGACTCTCACGAGTAAGAAATAAAACTCTTAGTTGACTACCAGAAATACTTTTCTTTTTTTTTTTTGACCACACCGTCATGGCTTGTGGACTTTTATTTCCCTGACCAGGGATTGAACTGGGGCCTTCGGCAGTGAGAGCGCAGAGTCCTAACCACTGGACTGCCAGGGAATTCCCAATGACTTTCTTTTTTTAAAGTGGTTCCCCATCATCCGAAGGTTTTCTTAACCTGGAACTCACGGGCCACTTGAGTCTCCACATACAGGCCTCAGAAATAGAATCTCTTCAATTGTTTGTGTGTATTTGGGAAGAAAGAGGGTCTATAACTTTCATTGGCTACTAAGGGTGTCTCTGACTCCAAACCCTCCAAAAACTTATGAATCACTGAAAATTCTTGTTCCTTAGCATGGCCTCAGCCACCCTCATGATCCTACATCTGTTCACCTTCCAAAAATAAAACAAAAATGAACAAAAGCTCACCCTCCCTTTTGTCTGCTGTCTTAATGGGGATAGTCCAACTGCTGTAAATCAACCCCACACCTCAGGGGCTTAACACAATAGAACTTTATTTGTGGGAGCTCCTGGCTAGGGAGCCAGCCCATCAGTCAGGGACTCAGGCTCGGTCTGTCCCACGGCTCTGGTTTCCTCAATGTCCTCTCCATTTTGTTGGCGAACAGGGAAGGAGCAAGGGGATCAGACATTGGAGGTTTCTGTAGGCCAGTCTTGCAAATGGTGCCAAAGGCATCTCTTCAAGTTCCAGCCACCAGAAGCCGGTCACGTGGCCGCCCGGAGCTGGAATGCGGTCCAGCCCGAAAGGAAGAAGAGGATTTGGAGAACAGCCAGCCAATCTCTGCCACACCTGGCTGACTTGTACTCATTGGTCCAGCTCCTGTGTCGTCTCCTCCAGGCAGCCTTCTCTGATCCCCACCTACACCTCATGCTGCCTCCCCACTGATTCGGTTAGATGAATACTCCCCAAACTTTAATGCGCGTTCAAATCGCTGTGGGCCTTTCTTAAAATGCAGATTCTGATTCTGTAGGTCTGGGGTGGGACTTGGGATTCTACATTTCTATCACTTGCCAAGGTGATGCCTATGTTGCTGGTCCATGGAGCACACTTGGAGCAGCAAAGAGTTAGGTGCCCCTCATCTCACTTTCACAGCGCTCTGTGCTTTCCTCCATCGAGTCGCTGTGTAGCTGAGATGGCTCATTTCTGGGGCTTTCTCCTTGGCTCCGTGAGACCAGGGGACTGCATTTGTTCACCATCGGCCCCCTCCAGTGCCCGGGAGTGGGAAGCCTGGTGAATGTCAGTGAATGATTGAATGGGTCTCTCTTCCTTTGTAATTGGGATGCCCCCTCCCTGCCCCATGGCTGAGCCACACTGAGTTGGGGGGGCAACTTGAAACTGACAAATTGATCAGGGTCAGAGCTGGCCCCTTAGGCAAGAATATGGCATCAGACGGACTAGGGAAAGCCCCTCCTCTCAGGATCCGTGGTGGCTTTGCAGCACTCCCCCTCCTGCCTCACCCCAGGATTCCACATCTTGGGGCATCCTCTGGCCCCCAATGCAGTTTCTAGCTTCTGTTGATACAGCAGTGACTCTGACCCCTAAAGGGATACCCCCTCCTCTTGATGGTTAGAATATTTATGCTCAGGAGAAAGCCTTTTAGCCTCATGCTGTCTTAGGTTCCATTCTCCAGAAACAGAAGCCGTGACAAAGTTTTGTGGACAAGTATTTTATTCAAGAAGGGCTCCTAGGAGAAATTGGTAAGGGTGTCCCGTGGGGAGCACCTGCCTTCGGCATGTAATTCTGGCCTTAGATTCCCTGGGTTCAAATCCCAACTCTACTCATTGTCTGTCCTTGGGCAAATCCAAACTCTCTAAGGCTCAGGATTAAATTAATGTGTGAGAAGTATTTAGCTCATGGTGAGCGATAATGAAGATTAGCTGTAATATGTATGGCAGGGACACTGTTTGGGGATGAGAGTAGAAAGAGAATGAACTTGGAAGCCAGATAGACCTATTATCAGCTGCGTGGGCGTGGGCAGTCTCTTCAGTTTCCTGGGCCTCAGTCTTTCTATCTGTAAAGTGGAGCTGCGGTAGGAGGTAATCAAGATAGCGTGTATAAAGCAATGAGAACAGTGCTTCATGAGCATTGAAAAAGTGGTAGTTGTCTCACTATAGCTTTTTTGAAGGCTAATTGACATATAATAAATGCAACATATTTTAAGTGTCCATTTTGATGAGTTTGATGTACATATACACCTGTAACACCATCACGGCCATCAAGACAGTGAACCTCTCCATCACCCCCAAATGTTCCCTGGTGGCTTTTGTAACCCTCCCTCCCTCCCTTTCTCTTCTTCTGCTTTGCCCCCCCATCTCCGGGTGACCACTGATCTGCTATCTGTCACTGTAGATTCATCTGCATTTTTTAAAAAGTTTTCTGTAAGAGGAATCATGTGCTCGATCTTTGGGTGGTCTGGCTGCTTTCATTCAGCATAATAATTTTGAGATTCAGCCAAGCTGTCGCCTGTCTCAGTAGCTCATTCATTTTTATTACTGAGTAGTATTCCTTTGTATGGGCGTGCCACAATTTATTTATCCATTCTCCTGATGATGAACATTTGGGTTGTTTCCAGTTTGAGGTTATTAAAAAATCATTTTCTTATTGTGGTAAAAACACACAATATTAAATTTACCATTTTAACTTTGTGTGTGTGTGTGTGTGTGTGTTACGCAGGCCTCTCACTGTTGTGGCCTCTCCCGTTGCGGAGCACAGGCTCCGGACGCGCAGGCTCAGCGGCCATGGCTCATGGGCCCAGCCACTCCGCGGCATGTAGGATCTTCCCCGACCGGGGCACGAACCCGCGTCCCCTGCATCAGCAGGTGGACTCTCAACCACTGCACCACCAGAGAAGCCCCATCTTAACTATTTTTAAATATACACTTGAATGGTGTATTCACATTGTTGGACAATAGGTCTCTACAACTTTTTCACCTTGCAACACTGAAACTCTGTACCCATTAAACGCTAATCCCCCTCCCTCAAGCTCTTGGTAACCACCTTTCTGTTTCCTGTTTCTAGGATTTTGACTACTTTAGATACTTCATATGACTGAATACAGTACTTGTCCTTTTGTGACTCCTTATTTAACTTGATATAATGTCTTCAAGGTTCATCCATATTGTAACATGTGACAGTATCTCCTTCTTTAAGGCTGCATGATATTGCATTGTGTGCACGTACCACATTTTCCTTATCCACTCATTTGTCAGTGGACATGTGTGTTGCTTCCATTTCTTGGCTACTGTGAATAATATTGCAATGAACATAAGTGTGCAAATATCCCTTCGAGATCCTGCTTTGAATTCTTTTGGATATATGCCCAGAAGTGAGATTGCTGGATCTCATGGTAATTCTATTTTTAATTTTTTGAGGAACCTCCATACTATTTTCCATGGTGGCTGCACTATTTTCCATTCCCCCCAGCAGTGCACAAGGGTTCTAACTTCCCCACATCCCCGCCAGCAGTTATTTTCTGTTCTTTTGATGGCAGCCATCCTGATGGGTGTGACAACATCATTTCACAATACTTTAAAAATGATACACAATCTTTGAAACAGTGCAGAATGTTATAAACTTTTTGAAGGACGATTGACATACAATAAATGGCACATATTTTAAGGGTACATTTTGATTTTGAGTTTTGACACATATATGTATATATACCTGGAAAACCATCACCACAATCAAGGTAGTGAACATACCCATCACCCCCAAAAGTTTCCTGGGATCCCTCTGTGTTCCTCCTACTCTTTCCTCCCTCCCCGTTACTTCCAATTTCCAAGCAACCACTGATAACTACATGCTGTAAGGAAGAAAGTAAAACACACCTGCATTGGCTGCTATAGGTAGCTGTGGGTCTATATCATCACATGACCTCCCAGGGGTTGCTGGGGTTTGGGGACCATTTATTTTTTCTTTTTTAAATTAATTAATTTTTATTTTTGGTTGCGTTGGGTCTTCATTGCTGCGCACGAGCTTTCTCTGGTTGCGGCGAGCGGGGGCTACTCTTTGTTGCGGTGTGCGGGCTTCTCATTACAGTGGCTTCTCTTGTTTCGGAGCACGAGCTCTAGGAGCGCCGGCTTCAGTAGTTGTGGCACGTGGGCTCAGTAGTTGTGGCACGTGGGCTTAGTAGTTGTGGCACGCGGGCTTAGTTGCTCCACGGCATGTGGGATCTTCCTGGGCCAGGGCTCGAACCTGTGTCCCCTGCATTGGCAGGCAGATTCTTAACCACTGTGCCAGCAGGGAAGCCCCTTTGGGACCATTTGTAACCTAATGACACTCCTGACCATCTGTGTCCCGAATCTGGGTGCATTGTTCCTTCTGTGGCTTTTCCAGGGTCCCATAAATACTAGATTGTAGGATATGAAGTTGTTGATACTCAGCTATTTTTGAGCCACAAAACGTGAATTTCATATGATTCAGCTTAAAATCCAACAATTCATGTATTTACTTATTCATTTCCCCAATGGGATCTACAGAGATTCCTTCCTGAAATATTATGACCCAGAGCAAGTAAAAATGTTAAAATAAAGAAGAAAGACTCACCTCTAACCACTTAAAAGGAAGACAGGCTAATTGCATCAGGAACCAGGGAGGAAGCAGTCAATGAACTTGATAGTCATTGTACTGTACTTAAGTTTAGCTGTTTCCAGGAATCTGGGGTGAAAAGGGAAACACAGAGTGTAAGCTTTCTGCTGTCAGATAAAAGGAACTAAGTTCAGAAGGGAAGCCAGATGTCATTCTCAGCCCAGATCTGGGAAGAAAAAGGTCAAGTCTGGGTGAGTCGTCATCTCCTAAACCTCATTTCTGAGAAAATCACATTTTTCTTTAAGTTGGAGGAGTTAACAGTGGCTTTTGGTTCCAGCTGGGAGGCATCACCATAGCAAAAGGCAATTATTAGATCAAAGTGACAATTTAATGCATCTTTGAAGGCCACTAATTTGATGCAGAGGTGGCAATCAAACCCTGCTCTCATGACTGGTTTGCTTGACCTTAAAATAAACTTGTCAGTTCTGCTCCATGCTTTACATTTTCAAATAAATATCTCTTTTATTCTCACAGCTTTAAAACATAAACAAACAATGACATAGACGCAGAAAGCTTCAGGGACTGATAAGAGGGGATTTCATGCAGGCTCTCCCCAAATCACATAAAGACATGGCAATGGGAATCTTATCTTCAGAAAAAACTAGATTCAGGACCCACCGACTCCCTTTCCCCGCTGCTCCAGCCTGTAATTATCTCACAGCTACAGGTTTCTTCCTTTAGGCCAGTGGTTCTCAAAGGAGTCAGGAGAGGGGTGATACACACATTTTGGCAATGTTTAGATACATTTGGGTTGTCACAAGTGCTGTGTGTGTGTACGTGTGTGTGTGTGTGTGTGTGCTCTTGGTTTCTAGTGGGTAGAGGAGGTGATGGGGCAGGGAGGATGGTAAGAGAGATGGAGAGGAGGAGGAGGGTAACTAGCTAGAAAAGAGATGAGAAGGAACACAAAATGAGACAGGAGAAGAGGGAAGAGACGGGAGAGGAAAGGCACCAAGCCTCACATGGGTGCTGGATCCAGCCGACCTGACATCTCCGCCTGGACTTTCCAATGATGTGAACCAATCGCTTCCCTATTAGCTTAAGCCCGTTTCAGACGGGTTTCACTCATTTGTATCCAAAAGGCTCCTAGGGACTTCCCTGGTGGTCTAGTCGGTGAGACTCCGAGCTCCCAATGCAGGGGACTGAAACGCACAAAAACATTTGTGCAGTGTATGGAGAAGGTGCCGTGACTGATCTAACATGTCAAAAGTGGTTTGTGGGGCTTCCCCGGTGACGCAGTGGTTGAGAGTCCGCCTGCCGATGCTGAGAACACGGGTTCGTGCCCCGGTCTGGGAAGATCCCACATGCTGCGGAGCGGCTGGGCCCGTGAGCCATGGCCGCTGAGCCTGTGTGTCCAGAGCCTGTGCTCCGCAACAGGAGAGGCCACAGCAGTGAGAGGCCCGCGTACCGCCAAAAAAAAAAAACAAAAAAAAAAACCAAAGGCACTTTTTGGCCCACCCAATACTTTATCCCCTGCTACGTCTCTCCCCTGAGGCAATGAGTACTAGGCTGACTTCAGTGTGAATTCGGGGAAAAGGAAGGGAAAGACGTGGTGAGAAAACTCAGAGTATGTAAAAACTCATGGCACGTTAGGTGATCAGATAAATGATTAACCTCATCCTTCTTATTCGTTCTTTCCTCATATCTTTAAAAATATACCTTTCAATCCAATAATTCTTAGGAGTATTAACACAATAACTTCTTATTGGTGAGGGGGAAATGCACTGAATCAAATCTGCAGTTAGATTTTAATGCACATTGCTGAGAAATTCCTTCTCTAGTCTCATACAATTCAGTGCATGCCAAGAATGCTGGCTGTTTGGGGATTTGAAGAAAACAGCAGTTTGTCCATCTCCTGTTTTTCAGAGCCTCCCAGAGCTCTCTTTCATTCCCTAACATTTACGATTATAGCAATGGTGCAATCTGAGTCCTAGAATCTCCTGTGTTCTCCACCCCCCGCCCACCACACCCTACCCCCTCCCTCCTCGGCTTGTCAGTTTCTGACAAGTGCTAGCAAGAATCTAAAGTTCAAAAGGGTAAGTTCATGCAACTAAATGCCAGGGAGAGTTGAGTAATCTTTCTTTGCATGATACAGTACTTAGGTTTATTTTTCAAATGCCAAAAAGTCTTCTCTCTAACTTTCCCATTTTTGATAGAAAAGTGAGTACTGAGAAATATGGCTCTGCTGGAAGAAAAACAGTAACTCAAATGGTCAAATGATAAGTGTGTTTGGATTTCATCCTCAGCACTGGAGGGCAATAGGGAGGAGTAGAGACTGTGGCAAACTGGAATCCCAACCCTTCCCTTTTTAAAGGGGCAGCTACTGCTGAATTCCAGTTGCTTGTTGCCAGGGTAAGTGTAGGCACAGTGTTGCCATAGCTTAGGAATTTTCAAGAGAAACTGGAAGTGTGGAATTTGATGGTAAAACAATTTTTTGAGTTTTATATAGTAACTTGATTTTTTTTTTTATAGAGCATTTTTTTCCAGCCCACTTTCCTGGGCTAAATCCTGATTTCAGGCCACCGCTTTGCAATCCTCTTTCCTTAAGTTTCCTGAGCAATCTCTCTAGACGTTGAGCAATAGCCACTGTACTTTTCTCTCCTCAAGACATTCTGATGACCCCTCTTCCTCTGCTGCTGTCCCAGGGATCTCTATCAGTCTGTAATCTCTGTGCATGTGTGTGTATCATTTTTTTTACACACATTAACAAGCACTTATATAAGGTACTATATAAGCCCTTACATACATTATTAAATTTAATCTTTACAAAACTGTGAGGTAGACACATATATTAGTTGTTTATGGCTACATAACAAATAACCCTATTACCCTATGATTATAAGGGGGTATATAGGAACTCTTTGGGCTATTTTTACAACTTTTCTATAAATCTAAAATAATCTCAAAATTAAAAGTTTTAAAAAATTACTGATGCCTGTACCCTATCCTAATAGATTCTGATTTGATTGGTCTAAATTAGAGCCCGGATGTAGGGATTTTTAATTTTTTTATATATTTTTTGGCCACACCCCACGGCTTGTGGAAATTAGGTTCCCGACCAGGAACTGAATCCAGGCCCTCGGTGGTGAAAGCGCAGAGTCCTAACCACCGGACCACCAGGGAATTCCCCTCGTCTTTTTTTTTTTTTTTTTTTTTTGCGGTACGCGGGCCTCTCACTGTTGTGGCCTCTCCTGTTGCGGAGCACAGGCTCTGGACGCACAGGCTCAGCGGCCATGGCTCACGGGCCCAGCCGCTCCGCGACATGTGGGATCTTCCCGGACCGGGGCACGAACCCGTGTTCCCTGCATTGGCAGGCGGACTCTCAACCACTGTGCCACCAGGGAAGCCACCTCGTCTTGTTTTTTTTTTAAATTACTTTTTAAATTGAAGTATAGTTGATTTACAATGTTGTGTTAATTACTGCTATACAGCAAATTTTTTTAATATAATTTATTTATTTATATTTGGCTGCGTTGGGTCTTTGTTGCTGAGCACGGGCTTTCTCTAGTTGCGGCGACCAGGAGCTACTCTTTGTTGCGGTGCGCGGGCTTCTCATTGCGGTGGCTTTTCTCGTTGTGGAGCACGGGCTCTAGGCGCGTGGGTTTCAGTAGTTGTGGCACACAGGCTCAGTAGTTGTGGCTCACGGGCTCTAGAGCGCAAGCTCAGTAGTTGTGGCACACGGGCTTAGTTGCCCCGCGGCACGTGGGATCTTCCCGGACCAGGGCTCGAACCCGTGCCCCCTGCGTTGGAAGGCAGATTCTTAACCTCTGCGCCACCAGGGAAGTCCCTATACAGCAAATTGATTCATTCAGTTTTTTATATATATATATATATATATATATATATATATATATATATATATTCTTTTCTAAAAATATTCTTTCCATTATGGTTTATCATAGGAAGTTGAATATACTTCTCTGTGCTCTACAGCAGGACCTTGTTGTTTATCCATTCTGTATATAAAAGCTTCCATCTGTTAACCCCAACCTCCCACTCCAACCTTCCCCCAACACCATCCCCCTCGGCAACCACCAGTCTGTTCTCTGTGTCCGTAAGAATATTTTTAGTCTTGTGTTTCTAATTTGCAGTCAAGATTGAGATTCACTGTCTAGATACTGAATCATTATCAAAATTATTTCACAAATTATTCTTAAGATTCCTTTAAAAAAAGATACAGCAAAGAGGATATGTCATGCCACCCCACGTGTTTTGGTTTCTAGTTTGAGGTCCTTTGACAAAGATAAAAAACGTTGAGGAAACAACGTTATAAGACTGAGCAGTTATGGAACGTTAGCTACTTAGAATGTGGAAACAATACTTCTAACCCTAAAAACTACATTGATCAATTTCATGGTCAAAAGGAAATAAAAAGGGAAGTGTCCTGTCATTTTTTCCCCTTCCTTGTTTGTATAAACTATACAATGATCCACTGTGAATACTTACCAAATAATGCAAAATTACCTTCACATTAGTAAAGTGCACAGTTGTTAAACACACACTGTAGTGTTGGGACCATTTTGTATCCTGTTGTGGTGGTGGTTACATGAATCTAGACACATGTAATAAAATTTCATAGTATTACACACACACACACATTCACACCCAGTGCCTGTAAAAACTGGTGAAAGTGAATGGGGCTTGGAGTTTAGTGAATAGCACTATACCAATGTTAATTTCCTGGTTTTGATAATGGGCTCTATTTGTTTATGTAAAATGTTGTCACTAGGGGAAGCCAGGTGAAAGGTGGATGAGAGCTCTCTATACCACGTCTGCAAATTCTTGGAACTCTAAAATGATTTCAACATGAAGGCTTTATTAAATATGTGGGAAAAATTGAAGAGCTACTTTGGGCGTGGAAGTTTTGCAATAAAACTCAGAACAAATAGCCACCGTTCGCTGGCTTCCTTTGCCTTTAGGATTAAGTTCAAAGCCCTTAGCATGGCAGTTAAGGCCCTTCTTGACCTGGTTCTGGCTACTTTTCCCAGATCCTTTAGGGTTTGGGACACACAATCAAAGTGTGTCATCAGGAGATGCCCTAGAAACGCCAGGTGGTGAAAAGACAGTTCAGTCCCTCAAAGCAACATGAGAGCTGGGCTGGGTCAGGGCCTGGGTCCTGCAGACAAACCATTACACCCAAAGCTCCCTTTTAATACAAAAATTTCATGACCTCACTTTACTGAAAGAAAATTCATGGACAATGTAGCCTCTTTCCGCACATAATTTACAAAAATGAATACCATGCCCCAACTGTATTTTATTTTATTCTTCTTCCTGTGTTTTTTTTTTTTTTTTTTTGGCTGCACTGTGTGGCATGCAGGATATTAGTTCCCCAACAAGGGTTTGAACCTGTACCACTTGCAGTGGAAGCTCGGAGTCTTAACCACTGACCCACTAGGGAAGTTCCCCCCTCTCCAACTGTATTTTAAAAAGGAAACAAATATATATAAAAAAAGGAAAAATATAAAGAAAGTCATTTATAATAAAATAACATCCATTTCTATAAGTAAATGTTTAGGCACAAGTACTCTGGGAGACTTTCGCAGGCAGATGCTAAAAATGCAAATTAATAGGGTTGTGCTGTGCAGCCACACAGATATCACATTTGAGGATGTGAATTTCCCAGATGGTACATGACTCTTGGTAAAATTCCGAACCAAGCAAATCATGATCTTCCTAGGATTTACAGGGTAGCTAACTTCTTGGAATATTCAGGGTATAACAAAATAGTACAAAAGGCCCTTGTGATTATACATAAAACAGAGGTAGGTTCAGAGCCTACAAGTTTTTTGTTTGTTTGTTTGTTTTACCACCTTTGTGAATGTTCAGTGGAAGATTCAAAAGTCACAGCGGGGACACGGGACAATTCTTCATTTGACAGCACTGTCCCATGCATTGCAGGAGAGTTAGCATGTCTGGCTGTTGCCCACTCAATTCCAGGAGCTCCCCAGTAATTGTGGAAACAAGAAGAGCTCCTTAAATTTCCCAAATGTTGCCCTGGGAGGGGGGTAACTTCCTGTTGAGAACTAATATGGGAGCGGTCAGCCACATGTGGTTAATATAGGGCTTTAAAATGTGTGTGTGGGGGCTTCCCTGGTGGCGCAGTGGTTGAGGGTCCGCCTGCCGATGCAGGGGACACGGTTTTGCTCCCTGGTCCAGGAAGATCCCACGTGCCGCGGAGCAACTAAGCCCGTGTGCCACAGCTACTGAGCCCGCGAGCCACAACTACTGAGTCCATGTGCCACGACTAATGAAGCCCGCATGCCTAGAGCCCATGCTCTGCAACAAGAGAAGCCACCGCAATGAGAAGCCCGTGCACCGCAACGAAGAGTAACCCCCGCTCACCGCAACTAGAGAAAGCCCACGTGCAGCAACAGAGACCCAACGCAGCCAAAAATAAAATAAATAAATTTTTAAAAATCCTTTGAGGGGCTTCCCTGGTGGCGCAGTGGTTGAGAGTCCGCCTGCCCATGCAGGGGACACGGATTCGTGTCCCGGTCTGGGAAGATCCCACATGCCGCGGAGTGTCTGGGCCCGTGATTCATGGCCACTGAGCCTGCGCGTCCGGAGCCTGTGCTCCGCAACGGGAGAGGCCACAACAGTGAGAGGCCCGTGTACCGCAAAAAAAATAAATAAATAAAATAAAATGTGTGTGTGTGTGACTTCCCTGGTTGGTCCAGTGGTTAAGACTCCACGCTTCCACTGCAGGGAGAGTGGGGCTCGATCCCTGGTTGGGGACCTAAGATCCCATGTGCTGCACAGTCCAGCCAAAAAAAAAAAAAAAAAAGAAAAGAAAAATCAAAACAAACAAATAAATAAATAATGAAATATGTGGGGTCCCCGACTTGTGATGTGCTGACAGTGTAAAATGCTCATAGGATTTCAAGACTTGATATGAAAAAAAAAAAGAGCATAAAATATCTCATTAATAACTTTAAAAAAACCAAGTATTTGTTGAAATGATACACACACAAAAAACCTCTGTTCTTCAATTGATTAATTAATTATTTTTTTCTTTTTGGCCATACCACATGGCTAGTGGGATCTTAGCTCCCCAACCAGGCTTGAACTTGCGTCCTTGGCAGTGAAAAACCCCAAGTCCTAACCACTGGACCACCAGGGAATTCCCTAAAATTTTTTTATTATAGCCATCCTAGTGGCTGTGAAGTGGCATCTCACTGTGCTTTGGGGTTGCAGTTCCCTGATGTCTGATGATGTGGAACATCTAACTATAGCTTTTTTTTTTTTTCGGTACGCGGGCCTCTCACTGCTGTGACCTCTCCGGTTGCAGAGCACAGGCTCCGGACGCGCAGTCTCAGCGGCCATGGCTCACAGGCCCAGCCGCTCCGTGGCGTGTGGGATCTTCCCGGACCGGGGCACGAACCCGTGTCCCCTGCATCGGCAAGCGGACTCCCAACCACCGCGCCACCAGGGAAGCCCTAACTATAGCTTTTTGATGACAAAGTTTAACAAGTCCCTACAGGAAACAGGCTTTTGTCTTCCACAAAGAGACAAGAGATTCTCCAAGGTGCCTGGTAGGGACTGAATGTTTGTGTCCAACCACCCCACCCTCTCAGATTAATATGTTGAAATCCTCCCTCACAATGTGATGGTATTTGGAGATGGGGCATTTGGGAGGTGATTAGGTCATGAGGGTGGAGCCCTCACCGAGTAGGATTAGTGTCCTTATTAAAGAAGCCCGAGGACTTCCCTGCTGGCGCAGTGGTCTCTGTGCTCCCAATGCAGGGGGCCTGGGTTTGATCCCTGGTCAGGGAACTAGATCCCACACGCATGCCTCAACTAAGAGTTTGCATGCCACGACTAAGGAGCCTGCGTGCTGCAACTAAGGAACCAGTGAGCTGCAACTAAGGAGCCCGCCTGCAGCAACTAAGACCCAGCGCCACCAAATAAGTAAATATTAAAAAAAAAAAAGAGAGACCCCAGAGTGTTCACTATTCCTGCCCATGTGAGGACACAGTGAGAAGACAGCCATCTGCAAACCAGGAAGCAGGGCCTCATGAGATAGCAGATCTGCTAACATCTTGACCTTGGACTTCCAGCCTCCAGTACTGTGAGAAATAAATGATTGTTGTCTAAGCCCCCCAGTCTATGGTACTTTTGTTACAAGAGTCCAGACAGATTAAGACAGTGCATATAGTTCCAATTGTGTTCTGCTTGTTTTCTTGCTTAGGTAGAGATAGATCTGCTATTTGCTGTGGTTCTCTCCACCTTGGACTTGGGCTCAGCTCTTCACAGCCATGCTGCAGGCCCTAGACGATAGCCTGAGGTCTCCAAGGATTGGCTTTCTCTGTAGAGACAGGCTGGGAGACACTTTTGCAAGGGGGAGAAGAAAGGAAGGATAGGACACTGGAGTCTCCAGAGTCCTGAGGCACCCCCAGTTCCTCCAGGGAACTGATTCAACAAAGTAAGCAAAGCTGTGTTTCAGAGCCTCCTGGGGAGTGATGCGTAGCTCTGGGAAGGCAGCTGCAGAGTAATGCCCTACCACTATTGATGCGGATGGTGAGGATGACGAAAGATCCTCAGTGTGATGAGCAGGAGGCCTGCCAGGAGCTGCAGAGAGCAGCCCTGCTTCCTGTGGAGCACGCCTCCCTCTCAGGAGACAGGCTGACCTGAGGAGGAAGGGGGTGCCTACAGCCGCTTGGCATGGCCACGCAGGTTATCAGAGCAAAAATGGGAGCTGGGGTGGTCAGCAGGGTCCATGCACAAAGAGGGGACTGGAAGCCAGGTGTGGGGCATCGAGGAGCATTCACCACACCCCAGGAGCGGTGGGCTGCCTCAAAGGGGCATCCAAGGAGGGTCAGATACGCATTTGTTAGAGGATGCTGGCTGTAGTATGGAAAGCAGACAGCAGGGGGCGGGAGGAAGCCAGCAGAAGTCCTGTCTGGGAAGTAAAGCAGCAAGCCCTAGGGGTACCTCTGAACAAGTGCAGGTCCTGCTCCAGACACTTCCACAGACACAAAGGCAATGCAAGACGTGGCCGTGGCCCTCTGGAACATTACAACCACAACTGGCAGTCCAGGAGACACACTTTTGCTGTTCTCGTGTGCAATAAGTAGGAGAGCGAGATTTAGCAGCACCTCCTTATTGTGACGTAAATAAATAAACAGCCCAACAGCAAGGCACACCCTCTCTTAGCATGTGCTTTACCCCCCAAGGCCAGTTAGCTGAAAGTCATACCCAGCCACAGGCTTTTGCCACCCAAACACCACTTCTAGAGGTTTTCCCTGTGCATTTGTAAGGTCATGACCTTTCACTCCCGTCAGTTCATCTTTCTGAGCTTCAACATCTTCATCTGTAAAACAGGATCATATAATTATCTCCATCATAGTGTGGTGATGAGGATTAACTCAGATAATGCAAGCAAAGTGCTTAGCACAGGGCGCTCAGTGAATTTTTTTTTAATTTTTATTTATTTTGGCTGTTTTGGGTCTTCACTGCTGCGAGTGGGCTTCCTCTAGTTGCGGCGAGCGGGGTCTACTCTTTGTTGCAGTGCGCGGGCTTCTCATTGCGGTGGCTTCTCTTGCTGTGGAGCACGGGCACACAGGCTTATTAGTTGTGGCTCACGGGCTCTAGAGCTCAGGCTCCGTAGTTGTGGCTCTTGGGCTTAGCTGCTCCGCGGCACGTGGGATCTTCCCGGACCAGGGATCGAACCCGTGTCCCCTGCACTGGCAGGCAGATTCTTAACCACTGCTCCACCAGGGAAGTCCTCAGTGAATGTTAATGATAATTGTTATTTCTGTTTTATCTTGATATGTCAGTATTAAATTATTATTCAACCGCAAAGCTGACTCTCCCATAGGACTGTGAATACCCTGAGGGCAAAGTCATCTTTGCATCTACCATAAACCTAAATGCTTACTGCCGGGGGTGGAGGGGAGAGCTGTGCCCCTGTCCACAGTGCTGAAGCTTCACGGCCTGGGCATTCCTTGTGATTCTTCCTCTCCAACCCATTCACACTGTCCTCTATGAAGATGCCCTCTGCATTTGCACATGATAGTGGTCCTGGCATCAGCTCTCATCTCATCTCTCAGCTATGTTAACTGAATACGGCAGGTAGTAAAAGGGTTCGTACCACATGAACTCACTGTTGGAAAACACACCCTGTCCATGCATTCATTTTTGTAGAGCATATATTGTGTACAAATTATCAAACGTGTATAGAAGAAGAATATATACCAAACAGTTAATGGTCTTATCACATTATGGTGGGATTGGTCACTGCAAGGGGATTGCTTTTTTTGAGCTTATTCTCTTCGGTATTTTTGTTTGTTTTAACAATAACCCCTACTTTATCTTTGTCAAATTAATTTGAAAATAATGTTTAACCAGAAAACACAGTTAGGTGCTCGCTTCAGCAGCACATACAGTAAAATTGGAATGACGTGGAGAAGATTAACATGGTCCCTGAACAAGGATAACTCGCAAATTCATGAAAAGTTCCATAGTTTTCAGACTTACAGATATTGAAAACAAACTTATGGTTACCAAAGGGAAAACATATGGGGGAGGGATAAATCAGGAGCTTGGGATAAACATAAACACACTACTATGTAGAAGATAGATAACCAACAAGGACCTACTCTATAGCACAGGGAACTCTACTCAATATTCTGTAATAACCTATATGAGAAAAGAATCTGAAAAAGAATGGATATATGTATGTGTATAACTGAGTCAATTTGCTGTACACCAGAAACTAACACAACATTGTAAATCAACTATACTCTAAAAAATTTTTTTTATTATTTTATTTTATTTTATTATTTATTTATTTTTTTTTTGTGGTACGCGGGCCTCTCACTGCGGTGGCCTCTCCCGTTGCGGAGCACAGGCTCTGGACGCGCAGGCTCAGCAGCCATGGCTCACGGGCCCAGCCGCTCCATGGCATGTGGGATCCTCCCGGACCGGGGCACGAACCCGTGTCCCCTGCATCAGCAGGCGGACTCTCAACCACTGCGCCACAAGGGAAACCCTAAAAAAATTTTTTTAAAGAAAACACCGTTAGTTGGGAGAACTGCACAAAGAAGGTTTGGGAACCACCTTCAGGGTCCAAAGGCAGAAGCAGAATCTATTACTCCTCTATCTGAATTTGGGCAGGACCTTGTGACTGCCTCAATGAATAGGATATGGGGGAAGTGACTCTAGGTAGCTCCCAAAACTAGGTCATGAATGGTGATACAACTTCCAGCTGCCTCTCTCTCTGAGGATGCTTGGTCCTGGAACCCAGCGGCCATGCTGTGAGGAAGCCCAAGCCAAGCACTTGGAGAGGCCCAGCCTACAAGCAGCATGAACCTCCCCATGTGTGAGGGAGGGAGCCTTCAGATGATCCAGCTTCTGACCTTTGGATCTTCCAGCTGAGGCCTCAGATAAGGATGAGCAGAGACAAGCCATCCTGACTGTTGTGCTCTGCCTGAGTTCCTGATCCACGGCATCTGTAAGCAAAATAAATGGTTGTTTTATGGCACTAAGTTTGGGGGGTACTTTGTGTTGCAGTCATAGCAACCAGAGCAGCTGGTAAGTGGGAGAGTCAGGGTTTGACATTGGGAGTCCCAACCTCTTTTCACTCACCCTCCACCCTTCCCCGCTCTCGCCTTCTGAGGAAACTCCAGCGTTACCAGTGGCTAGCAGCCTCCTCTCTCCCAGTCTGGGGACTTCTGACTAATCTCAAGAGCAGTTATTTTTATTTGGAAAATAAAAATTAGAATTCAAAGGCAATTGTTCACAGAGTGTGTAAAAGCCTCTCTCGGTGACAGCTGTGGTTCTTCCCACAAAGGAGAGCCACCAGCCCTCTTATCACCCTTGCCCGCGCGCCCCTTCATGCAAGAAAACGTGAGTCAAACACAAAGTAACGAGACCGTCTGTTCCTTCCTGCCGCCCACGCCGTTTGCTCAGGTCACAAAGCTTCCTCCTCCTCCTTCTTCTTTTAAAATAAAGTCTCCGGGCTTCCCTGGTGGCGCAGTAGTTGACAGTCCGCCTGCCGATGCAGGGGACGCGGGTTCGTGCCCCGGTCCGGGAAGATCCCACATGCCGCGGAGCGGCTGGGCCCGTGAGCCATGGCCGCTGAGCCTGCGCGTCCGGAGCCTGTGCTCCGCAACGGGAGAGGCCACAGCAGTGAGAGGCCCGCGTACCGCAAAAAAGTAAAAAAATAAAAATAAAATAAAATAAAAAGTCTCCGAGGATCGGAGGGCCAGGCATTGTCTTTTCTGTGCCTACCTTGCTTCCTTCCAAAACAGTGGGACATATGCCTTCCATTTGCTTTAGCATTTTCGTATTTTGAGCTTACATCAAGGCAATTTATTAACAGAAAACAATAATTTGAGGAGTCCTTCTCACAGAGAGCGACCACGGAGACCCCCCGTTCCTGCGGATGCTGTCGGAGGGGATGGGGGTGACATCCTCAATCCGCCCAATCTTTGTTCCTGAGCGGGCGAGGGCTCTGAGGGCTGACTGGGCCCCCGGTCCAGGAGTCTTGGTCCTATTTCCTCCTGTGGCCCGGAGTTTGATGTGGAGGGCAGTGATGCCCAGCTCCTTGCACCTCTGGGTTACATCCTAGGCAGCCAACATGGCAGCATATGGGGATGACTCATCTCAGTCATCCTTCACCTTCATCCCACCAGTTACATGGCAGATAGCTTCCTTGCCAGAAAGGTCGGTGACATGGACAAAAGTGTCATTGAAGGATGCAAAAAGGTGGCACACACCAAATACATTTTCTCGCTCAGCCACCTGCGGGCCGAGGCTGATGATCTGTTCTTCCTTCTTTTCCTTCCCCTTGCGAGGTGCCCTTTCTGCGCATCTTCTCCAGAATCCACCACCAGAAAGAGAGAGAGGGAGAGGGCGGGGCGACGGCTCAAGCTCGTCTGCTTTAGCGTTAAAAAAAAATCATACTTCACACCTGGGCAGGTCTAGAAGCACATCTATGGGCCCTCAGGCTTGAGAGCCAAGTTTGGCTGAATATTGTAACCAAAAGTGGGGTCAGGCTACTCGTCACCCAAAAGCCAATAAAAAGGCAAGGGTGGTGGAAAGGAAACTCTGCTTTATTTTGGATGACGGCAACTGGGGGTGGGGGCAGTGGACGCCTGTCCAAAGGCCAGCTCCTTCCCCATTCCTCTCCTGTGAAAATCTGGGGGTAAGAGCTTTTATAGGTGAAGGGAGAGGGCTACATGCAGAAACAGCACAGTCAGCTCTGACAATCATCTTGAAATTGGTCATTGGTGGTCTGACCAGTGTCATCCTGACTGTTGTAAGTACAGTTAATCTTCAGTTCCAGCGTTGGTTTGTTTCCATTTCTTTTTTTTTTTTTCTGAATTTTATTTTATTTATTTTTTGTACAGTAGTTTCTTATTAGTTATCTATTTTATACATATTAGTGTATATATGTCAATCCCAATCTCCCAATTCATCCCACACACCTCCCCGCCCCTGCCACTTTCCCCCCTTGGTGTCCATACGTTTGTTCTCTACATCTGTGTCTCTATTTCTGCCCTGCAAACTGGTTCATCTGTAGCATTTTTCTAGGTTCCATATATATGCGTTAATACACGATATTTGTTTTTCTCTTTCTGACTTACTTCACTCTGTATGACAGTCTCTAGATCCATCCACGTCTCTACAAATGACCAAAATTCGTTCCTTTTTATGGCTGAGTAATATTCCATTGTATATATATACCACATCTTCTTTATCCATTCGTCTGTCGATGGGCATTTAGGTTGCTTCCATGACCTGGCTATTGTAAATAGTCTTGCAGTGAACATTGGGGTGCATGTGTCTTTTTAAATTATGGTTTCCTCTGGGTATATGCCCAGGAGTGGGATTTCTGGGTCATATGGTAGTTCTATTTTTAGTTTTTTAAGGAACCTCATACTGTTCTCCATAGTGGCTGTATCAATTTACATTCCCACCAACAGTGCAGGAGGGCTCCCTTTTCGCCACACCCTCTCCAGCATTTGTTGTTTGTAGATTTTCTCATGATGCCCATTCTAACTGGTGTGAGGTGATATCTCATTGTAATTTTGATTTGCATTTCTCTAATAATTAGTGATGTTAAGCAGCTTTTCATGTGCTTCTTGGCCATCTGTATGTTTTCTCTGGAGAAATGTCTATTTAGGTCTTCTGCCCATTTTTGGACTGGGTTGTTTGTTTTTTTGATATTGAGCTGCATGAGCTGTTTATATATTTTGGAGATTAGTCCTTTGTCCATTGATTCATTTGCAAATATTTTCTCCCATTCTGAGGGTTGTCTTTTCGTTTTGTCTGTAGTTTCCTTTGCTTTGCAAAAGCTTTTAAGTTTCATTAGGTCCCATTTGTTTATTTTTGTTTTTATTTCCATTACTCTAGGAGGTGGATCAAAAAAAATCTTGCTGTGATTTATGTCAAAGAGTGTTTTTCCTATGTTTTCCTCTAAAAGTTTTACAGTGTCCAGTCTTACATTTAGGCCTCTAATCCATTTTGAGTTTATTTTTGTGTATGGTGTTAGGGAGTGTTCTAATTTCATTCTTCTACATGTAGCTGTCCAGTTTTCCCATCACCACTTATTGAAGAGACTGTCTTTTCTCCATTGTATATCCTTGCCTCCCTTGTCATAGATTAGTTGACCATAGGTGCGTGGGTTTATCTCTGGTCTTTCTATCCTGTTCCATTGATCTATGTTTCTGTTTTTGTGCCAGTACCATATTGTCTTGATAACTGTAGCTTTGTAGTATAGTTTGAAGTCAGGGAGTCGATTACTCCAGCTCCGTTTTTCTCCCTCAAGACTGCTTTGGCTCTTCAGCGTCTTCTGTGTCTCCGTATAAATTTTAAGATCTTTTTGTTCTAGTTCTGTAAAAAATGCCACTGGTAATTTGATAGGGATTGCATTGAACCTGTAGATTGCTTTGGGTAGTATAGTTATTTTCACAATATTGATTCTTCCAATCCAAGAACGTGGTATATCTCTCCATCTATTTGTGTCATCTTTGATTTCTTTCATCAGTGTCTTATAGTTTTCTGAGTATAGGTCTTTTACCTCCTTAGGTAGGTTTATTCCTAGATATTTTATTCTTTTTGTTGCAATGGTGAATGGGATTGTTTCCTTAATAACTGTTTCTGATCTTTTGTTGTTAGTGTATAGGAATGCAAGGGATATCTGTGCATTAATTTTGTATCCTGCAACTTTACCAAATTCATTGATTAGATCTAGTAGTTTTCTGGTGGCATCTTTAGGACTCTCTATGTATAGTATCATGTCATCTGCAAACCGTGACAGTTTTACTTCTTCTTTTCCAATTTGTATTCCTTTTATTTCTTTTTCTTCTCTGATTGCCGTGGCTAGGACTTCCAAAACTATGTTGAATAATAGTGGCGATAGTGGACATCCTTACCTTGTTCCTGATCTTAGAGGAAATGCTTTCAGTTTTTCACCATTGAGAATGATGTTTGCTGTGGGTTTGTCATATACAGCCTCTATTATGTTAGGGTAGGTTCCCTCTATGCCCACTTTTTGGAGAGTTTTTATCATAAATGGGTGTTGAATTTTTTCAAAAGCTTTTTCTGCATCTATTGAGATGATCATATGGTTTTTATTCTTCAGTTTGTTAATATTGTGTATCACATGGATTGATTTGCGTATATTGAAGAATCCTTGCATCCCTGGGATAAATCCCACTTGATTGTGGTGTATGATCCTTTTAATGTGTTGTTGGATTCTGTTTGCTAGTATTTTGTTGAGGATTTTTGCATCTATATTCATCAGTGATATTGATCTGTAATTTTCTTTTTTTTTTTTTTTGTAGTATATTTGGTTTTGGTATCAGGGTGATGGTGGCCTCATAGAATGAGTTTGGGAGTGTTCCTTCCTCTGCAATTTTTTGGAAGAGTTTGAGAAGGATGGGTATTAGCTCTTCTCTAAATGTTTGATAGAATTCACCTGTGAAGCCATGTGGTCCTGGACTTTTGTTTGTTGGAAGATTTTTAATCACAGTTTCAATTTCATTACTTGTGATCAGTCTGTTCATATTTTCTATTTCTTCCTGGTTCAGTCTCAGAGCATTGTGCTTTTCTAAGAATTTGTCCATTTCTTCCGGGTTGTCCACTTTATTGGCATGTAGTTGCTTGTAGTAATCTCTCATGATCGTTTTTATTTCTGCAGTGTCAGTTGTTACTTCTCCTTTCTCATTTCTAATATTGTTGATTTGAGTCTTCTCCCTTTTTTCCTTGATGAGTCTGGCTAATGGTTTATCAATTTTGTTTATCTTCTCAAAGAACAAGATTTTAGTTTTATTGATCTTTGCTACTGTTTCCTTCATTTCTTTTTCATTTATTTCTGATCTGTATGATTTCTTTCCTTCTGCTAACTTTGGGTTTTTTTTGTTCTTCTTTCTCTAATTGCTTTAGGTGTAAGGTTAGATCGTTTATTTGAGATTCTTGTTTTTTGAGGTAGGCTTGTATTGCTATAAACTTCCATCTTAGAACTACTTTTGCTGCACCCCATAGGTTTTGGATCGTCGTGTTTTCTTTGTAATATGTGTCTAGGTACTTTTTTATTTCCTCTTTGATTTCTTCAGTGATCTCTTGGTTATTTAGTAACGTATTGTGTAGCCTCCATGTGCTTATGATTTTTACATTTTTTTCCCTGTAATTGATTTCTTATCTCATAGCGTTGTGGTTGGAAAAACACGCTAGATATGATTTCAATTTTCTTAAATTTACCGAGGCTTGATTTGTGACCCAAGATGTGATCTATCCTGGAGAATGTTCCATGTGCACTTGAGAAGGGAGTGTAATCTGCTGTTTTTTGGATGGAATGTCCTATAAATATCAATTAAATCTATCTGTTCTATTGTGTCATTTGAAGCTTGTGTTTCCTTATTAATTTTCTGTCTGGATAATCTGTCCATTGGTGTAAGTGAGGTGTTAAAGTCCCCCACTATTATTGTGTTACTGTCGATTTCCTCTTTTATAGCTGTTAGCAGTTGCCTTATGTATTGATGTGCTCCTGTGTTGGGTGCACATAATTTATAATTGTTATATCTTCTTCTTGGATTGATCCGTTGATCATTATGTAGTTCCTTGTCTCTTGTAACATTGTTTATTTTAAATTCTATTTATCTGATATGAGTATTGCTACTCCAGCTTTCTTTTGCTTTCCATTTGCATGGAATATCTTTTTCCAACCCCTCACATTCAGTCTGTATGTATCCCTAGGTCTGAAGTGGGTCTCTTGTAGACAGCATATATATGGGTCTTGTTTTTGTATCCAATCAGGGAGCTTGTGTCTTTTGGTTGGAGCATTTAATCCATTCACATTTAAGGTAATTATCAATATGCATGTTCCTATTACCATTTTCTTAATTGTTATGGGTTTGTTTTTGTAGGTCCTTTTCTTCTCTTGTGTTTCCCACTTAGAGAAGTTCCTTTAGCATTTCTTGTAGAGCTGGTTTGGTGGTGCTGAATTCTCTTAGCTTTTGCTTGTCTGTAAAGCTTTTGATTTCTCCATCGAATCTGAATGAGATCCTTGCCAGGTAGAGTAATCTTGGTTGTAAGGTCTTCTCTTTCATCACTTTAAATATATCGTGCCACTCCCTTCTGGCTTGTAGAGTTTCTGCTGAGAAATCAGCTGTTAACCTTATGGGAGTTCCCTTGTATGTTACCTGTCATTTTTCCCTTGTTGCTTTCAATAATTTTTCTTTGTCTTTAATTTTTGTCAGTTTGATTACCATGTGTCTCAGCATGTTTTTCCTTGGGTTTATCCTGCCTGGGACTCTCTGCACTTGCTGGACTTGGGTGGCTATTTCCTTTCCCATGTTAGGGAAGTTTTTGACTATAATCTCTTCAAATATTTTCTCAGGTCCTTTCTCTCTCTCTTCTCCTTCTGGGACCCCTATAATGCGAATGTTGTTGCATTTAATGTTGTCCCAGAGGTCTCTTATGTTGTCTTCATTTCTTTTCATTCTTTTTTCTTTATTCTGTTCCGTGGCAGTGAATTCCACCATTCTGTCTTCCAGGTCACTTATCCGTTCTTCTGCTTCAGTTATTCTGCTATTGATTCCTTCTAGTGTGTTTTTCATTTCAGTTATTATATTGTTCATCTTTGTTTGTTTATACTTTAATTCTTCTAGGTCTTTGTTAAACATTTCTTGCATCTTCTAGATCTTTGCCTCCATTATTTTTCTGAGGTCATGGATCATCTTCACTATTATTATTCTGAATTCTTTTTCTGGAAGGTTGCCTATCTCCACTTCATTTAGTTGTTTTTCTGGGGTTTTATCTTGTTCCTTCATCTGGTACAAAGCCCTCTGACTTTCCATTTTGTCTATCTTTCTGTGAATATGGTTTTTGTTCCACAGGCTGCAGGATTGTAGTTCTTCTTGCTTCTGCTGTCTGCCCTCTGGTGGATGAGGCTATCTCTGTTTCCATTTCTTGAGGCCAGTTCTCAGAATTGTGGCAGCTTATGTCATGGCTGGTCATCATGTAGTTAACTTCTCCACCTGTTGGGGGTTTCAGTATCTGTAAGACAGCTCACAGGATATGGCTCAGAATATTATCTATAGCTCTTGAGAAGGAACTAAAAGTCCTTGACTATGCTTAATGACTCAACTATTATTATATAGTCTTGTTGGACTGTTTTCCTTTGTTTCTGCGTTTTCTCACTTCTCTAATTAAACTTTTTCTTTGGCTAAAGTTTTTCCACAGCCAAAAGGCAGGCTGAGGACTTGGGGCCAGGGGGAAGGGCCATAGGGTCCTGCTCTGTTTCAATACAAATCTGTGTTTTCTTTCTTCTGGACATGGGGATCAGTTAGCACTCACTACAAGGTGAAAATGAAAAAAACCAAAACCAAAAAACCCAACAATCTCAACCTAAGCTGTTTTTAAAAATAATAATAATTAAAACAAAGAAATCCATTCCCTTACATGATGGGGAAGTTCAGGCATGGGTTGACTTTGGATGAAGCTGGATCCAGGGGCTCAGATAATAATACCATCCAGACTCAGAATCTCTGCCTTCCTTCACTTTGCCTTCTCTGTGGTTTCTTCATTTTCCTGCTTCTCTTGGGGTTCCCTGGCAACTTTGGATTCCTCATGTCACTGATCCAAATGCAGAGGAAGACAGAGTTTCTCTGTCCAAGAGATGGAAAAGAAGTCAAGGTTGGAGGCTTGTTTTCTCTGGTTGGCCCTTCTTGGGTCGTGAGCTCTGCCCTGAACCCATCACCATGACCTGGGGATGGACCTGTTGGCTCCCTTTGGGTCAAAGGCTGTGAATGTGACCACACAGGAGATTGGTGAAAAGGGGGACACAGGGACTATCATCACAGGAAAGAGGAGGATTTGGATAGCCATAAATGGTGACTACAGGGTGGAGTTGGGGTACACAGAGAAAGAAACGTTAAATTTCATAAAAAAAAAAAACGTTAAATTTCCACAGCCCTATTAACTCTGTCAGGGCATTCACAGAAGGTAATACAGAAATGGTCATTATACACATTTGGAAAGATGCTGAAAACAACAAGGTCCTACTGTATAGTGCAGGGAACTATATCCAATCTCCTGGGATAAACCATAATGGAAAAGAATACATACATACATATATATATATGTATATATGTGTATAACTGAGTCACTTTGCTGCACAGCAGAAATTAACACAACATTGTAAATCAACTATACTTCAATCAAAAAAAAAAAAGCAAGAAAAGATGCTGAGCTCACTGTCAATCTGGGAAATGCAAAGGAAAACATCCAGTGAGACATGACTTTCCCATCTCCCCCATCCAGTGAAAATATAAATGAAAGTTATATCCACCCAGTGTTGGCAAGAGTGTGGGGATCAGGGACTTATACACTGATGATGGGGTGTAAACTGGGACTTCCTTTTGGGAAGACAATCTAACAATATTTTCTGAAGATTTAAATCCCTACTTCTAGGAATCTCTAGAAATAGCTATGAGTTCCCAAAGATCCAAAGATACATGTTTAAGTGATGACGGTGAAAGGGTTGTTTGTAAAAATGAGAGAGTGGAAACACCCTAACAGTCCATCAACAAGGAATCAACAAATATATTATAGCATCTTTGTCTGTGGAATACCATGCAGTTCTGTGCCACCATTAAAGTGAGAGGAGCAGTCCTATGTGAACTGACATGGGATGTTCTCTAAAATATATCAAATGTAAAAAACAAGATGCAAAAGATGCACAGGTATGACCCCATTTATAGAAAAAAGAAAATATATGAGAGACAACAGAATGCCATGGTTACATGTATAGACTTTGGGGCCAGGCTGCCTGAGTTTGAATCCCAACTCCTCCTCTCCGAAGCTGCGTGACTTTGGGGAAGTTACTTCACTTCTCTGGGTCTGAGTTTCCCCCTCTGTAAAAGAAAGATGATAAAAGAATTTGCCTCATGTGGCTGTTGTGAAGATTCAATATATTAAGCTATGTAGATTGCTTGGGGCAGTGCCTGATATGTGGTAAATGCCCGGTTAGTGTTAGCTATTAGCCCTGTGCACGTTATCTACATAAACGCAAAGAAAAAAGACAGTAAGAGTGTGCTCCAAACTGTTGATAGTGGAAATGGATGAAGAGGGACTTCATAGTTTGCTCTATATAGATCTGGAGTGTTAGAATCTTTCACAACGAAAATACATTCAAGGATTACCAGGGTAATAGTGGGGTTTTTTTTTTTTTTTTGCGGTACGCGGGCCTCTCACTGTCGTGGCCTCTCCCGTTGCAGAGCACAGGCTCCGGACGCACAGGCTCAGCGGCCATGGCTCATGGGCCCAGCCGCTCCGCGGCATGTGGGATCTTCCCGGACCGGGGCATGAACCTGTGTCCCCTGCATCGGCAGGCGGACTCCCAACCACTGTGCCACCAGGGAAGCCCGGGTAATAGTTTTAATATCCATCACCCTGAAATCCCCAACCATGAGCTTGATTAACATTCTTCCTTTTGTGGGATGTTCTCATTCTGTGTGAGCTCGTATTCTAATTCTGTGTGGCACAGAGCAGGGCTTAGCGTGATCCATCCCCCACTCTTGTATAGTTGGAGAAGGGGAAGTTGCCAGTATTAAGCCACTTGGCCAGTCTCAACCTTTGACTAACTGGTCATCCTGGGGCCCACACCCAGAACCCTGATCACCTCCAACCCCACTCCACTCCTATCCCTACCGTGGGGTTCAGTCTTCAGCACCTTTTCCTCCTTCTTTGTGCTGTACAAATCACCCCCACTCAAAAAAGTCCTGTTCCATCCTCCTGCCAACATTTGGAAGCAGATACTATTATTACCTCATTTTCCAGATGAGAAAATTGAAGAACAGAGTGGTTAAGTAGTGAGCCCTAGGTCACACAGCTAATAAATGACAGATCTGGGCTTCAAACCCATCTCTTTCTGATGTTAAGGCTTCTTTTCTTGTTTAACAGTTAGATTAAATAAGTATTTTAAATAAGTCAGGTATGGAAGGGGTTACAGCTGGTGCCGTCCATCCAAGAAAAACCTCGTAGCAGGAATGTCTTCAAGTTTCATCACTGCCAGCGTTCAGAGCTTGCCATAGCTGTATAGGGACTGCTGGCCTGGGCCCACATCTGTGGTTTCATCTGGGTCAGACGGTCCCAGCCAAGAGGGCAGAGGCAAGATGAGAATGGAGGACCAGGCTATGTTCAGTCCCTGGTCTCATCCCCACAAAGAGCTCAGGGAGGCCAAGAACTGGAGGTTTGAGCAAGTCAGCGCAAAGGGAAGCGGAAACAGTGACTCAGCTCCGGGTCACCATTCCCTGCTTCTTTGCCTAAGAGATGAGTCATCACCTTGACGCCTTTAATTTTCAGACTTCTAATTCATCCCAGCCACGCATAGGAAGCTGATGAAGGACTGCTCCCTGCCACATGGGCTGTGCCCCCAGGTGGCCTTGAGTTCAAATTCAGTCTCTGTTACTTACTAGTCATGTGATTTTGACAAATCACTGAGCATGCATTTCCCCACCTGTAAACTGGAGATGCTAATGCCCATCTTGCTAGGTTCCTTCACCTGATCAGTATTTATTGAGCACCTACTATGTGCCAGGTGAGAGCGATATGGTAATAAACAAGACAGACAAACTTCCGGCACCTGTGAAACTTACAGCCTAGTGGGAGAAAACATGTATATGTAATGTAATGTCAGGTGGTATTAAGAAAAATTAAATGGATGAGGCAAGAGAGGGTCAAGAGGGTTGAAGGAGTACTTCCCTGGTGGTCCAGTAGTTAAGAATCCACCTTCCAATGCAGGGGATGCGGATTGGATCCCTGGTCGGGGAACTAGGGTCCCACATGCCACGGGGCAACTAAGCCTGCGTGCTGCAATTACTGAGCCCACACGCCACAACTAGAGAAAAGTCCGTATACCGTAGTGAAGGATCCTGCATGCTGCAACGAAGATCCCTCGTGTCACAACTAGGACCCGATGCAGCCAAATTGAAGAAAAAAAAAAAAAGAGCATTGAAGGAAACAGTTTCCAGTGTCCAGCATGGGGCCTGCACATAGTAGAGCCTCAGTGAAGAAATATGAATCCCCTTTCTTGCAGTTTTAGGAAGGAAGGACCACATGGTTTTCAGCACTGAAGAGGCTTCCCTTCCCTGGAGGAGATGCCAGGTGACAATTCCCAGGGTCCCAGGACTGGCTGAGGATTCCCCGCCTCGGAGCAGTGGAGGGGAAAGCTGTTCAGAGTGTGCGTGTGCGTGCGTTTAATATATTTTTTAACTGAGGTGAAGTTCATACAACATAAAGTTAACATTAACCATTTAAAAGTGAACAGTTCAGGGAACTCCCTGGCTGTCCAGTGGTTGGGAATCTGTGCTTCCATTGCAGGGGACATGGAACGTAAGATCCAGCATGCATCTCGGCCAATTAAAAAGAAGAAAAAGTGAAAAATTCAGTGACTTTTTTTTTTAATAGAAAGTAACTCTTTTTTAAAAAAATATTTATGTATTATTATTTATTTATTTATTTATTTTGGCTTCGCTGGGTCTTAGTTGTGTCAGGCAGGCGGGATCTAGTTGCCCCCTGCATTGGGAGCGCAGAATCTTACCCACTGGAGCACCAGGGAAGTCCCAACAATTCAGTGACTTTTTTTTTCTTAATATTTATTTTATTTATTATTTATTTAATTTATTTATTTGGTTGTGCTGGGTCTTAGTTGCGGCAGGCAGTCACCTTAGTTGCGGCTTACAGGCTCCTTAGTTGTGGCATGTGAACTCTTAGTTTCGGCATGCATGTGGGATCTAGTTCCCCCACCAGGGATCGAACCTGGGCCGCCTGCATTGGGAGCGTGGAGTCCCAACCGCTGAACCACCAGAGAAGTCCCAATTCAGTGACATTTAATACATTCACAGTGTTGTACAACCATCACCTCTATCTAGTTTCAAAACATTTTCAGCACCCCAAAGAATCCCTGTACCCACTAAGCACTCACTCCTCATTCCTCCTCCTCCCAAACCCCTGAAAACCACTAGTCTGCCTTCTGTCTATAGATTTACCTCTTCCAGACATTTCATATAAATGGAAGCAAACAATATGTGACCTTTTGTGTCTGGCTTCTTTCACTTATTGTGATGTTTTTGAGGTTCATCCACATTGTGGCATGCATCAGAATTTCATTCCTTTTTATGGCAGAATATTATTCCATCATAGGGATAGACCATATGTGTTTATCCCTTTCATCAGTTGAACTGCATCCTTATGCTTTACCCTCTAGACACATCGCATGCCCCATCCCAGTCCTGGGAGCTGATTCCAGGAAGCACCGAGAGGGAGAGAAGTGAGACAGGGAAGGGAGAAGAACCAATAAAGGGTGCGTTAATGGGCAGGGTACCATGTTGGACAACAGGGTCTGTTTCCCTGGGGGTCCCCTGAGAGCCTGTGTGGGGTGCAGGTCACTGTGACTCCAATGGAGGGCAGAGAGCCTGAGGCATTTATCCACCAACGTCTGTCCTTCCTGGTTGAGAGAAGCCCTCAGGACTTTAACTCCCCCCACGTTTCCAGGGTGAGCCTGTGTTGGGTTGAGTTGGAGAGCGCCCTCAGGTAGAGAAGAGGAGAAGTGCAGGTTAGAGCTCAGGTGAAGCAGAGGATGTAACCAGAGTCAACAGCCTCTGGGACACTTACGCGCGTGATGCTTGATTCAGGCTGGTCAAACATGCACGTGCCTTATAAATATCAATTCATGGATTCCTCATGACAGCCCCATGAAGCAAGTGTTGCTGTCACCCCCATTTTACAGGTGGAGAAACTGAGGCATGGGAGAACGGCAAACAGCTTGCACAAGACGACACAGCAAGTCCTAGCAGTGCAGGATTCAAACCCAGAAAGTCTGTGCTTGTCACCACCACTTACGACTCTTGCGCACTCTGTTTTGCTTCCTTTCGTGCCTTCCATACTTACTGAGCACCAACTCGACCTGGCTGGTCTCAGCTTGGGGATCACCTCCCCTAAGAAACCTTCCATGACCATCCATCAAAAGTAGACCCCTCCAGGGCTTCCCTGGTGGCGCTGTGGTTGAGAGTCCGCCTGCCGATGCAGGGGACGCGGGTTCGTGCCCCGGTCCGGGAAGATCCCACATGCCGCGGAGCGGCTAGGCCCGTGAGCCATGGCCACTGAGCCTGCGCGTCTGGAGCCTGTGCTCCGCAACAAGAGAGGCCGCGATAGTGAGAGGCCCGCGCACCGCGATGAAGAGTGGCCCCCGCTCGCCGCAACTAGAGAAAGCCCTCGCACAGAAATGAAAACCCAACGCAGCCAAATAAATAAATAAAATTTATTAAAAAAAATGTTTCAAAATACAAACTTTTCAATACTAGATGCTTTGACTCACTCACTGTCACATTCTGGAATTGTCCCTCAAATTACTTCCCTCTAATATAGTTTTTGTTTTTTTCTTTTTGTTTTTGGATTAAAAAAATTTTTTTTAATTGAAGTCTGATTTATTTGACATGTTTCAGGTGTACAGCAAAGTGATTCTGTTACACACACACACATATGTGTGTGTGTATATTCTTTTTCAGATTCTTTTCCATTATAAGTTTTTACAAGATATTGAATATAGTTCTCTGTGCAGTTTTGGGTTATTTTTAGAGGTCAATTCTGATCCCCTTACAAACTCTGCTCCTGGCTCATTTATTGATTGAATCAGTATTTACTGCACCCCCTACCAGGAGCAGGGCTCTGTGACCACACCGGGGAAGATGGGGAAGGAAACTGAGTTCCCACCCTGAAAAAAAACACTGAGTATTTCTGGCAGTGTGAGGAGGGTTTGCAGCATTTAACTTACTTCTTTATCTTCCTCTTGACCTCTGTCATAGCCAACATTTCCCGAGGTCTTACTGTCTGTGAAGCATGGCATTGGCATTGCTAATTTCATCCTCAAAACAGACCTCTGAGCAAAATATTATTATTAGTGCTATTTTTATCATCCCCATTTTACAGATGAGGAAACTGAGGCCCAGGGCTTAAGTGATTTGTCCTAAATCACGCTGCTGGTGGATAAATAATGGTAACAGGATCTGAACCCAGGGAGTTGATATCAGAACCTACGCTCTTACCCACTATAGGAGACTCGCTATACTGGAATTTTTGATTGTCCAGAAAAACCCCCAAGTTCTCTGTCATTGCATGTCCTTCTATATATTCACTCAGTAAACATTTGCCAGGGACTCTCTGTCTGTTGGCAAGGCCCCAGTGAGGCCATGAGCAGGGTATGGAGATGAACCAGAGCAAACTCTTGCCATAGAATTTGGGTAGTTTGGGGGAAGGACCAGGATTTTGGAGCCAGATCCTGGACTCAAATCTTGGCTTGGTCAGTAATTAAGGTTGCCAGATTTAGCAAATAAAAATATAGGTCACCCAGTTAAATTTAAATTTCAGATAAACAGTGAATAATTTTTTAGTATCACTATGTTCCATGCCAGGTTTTGTTGTATTTTATCTGGCAACCTTACAGGTAATTGCTTTGTGACCATGAGTACTCACTCAATCTGTCTGATTTCAGATTTCCTGTGTTCAAAATGAGGATAATGATCCCCATTTCACAAGGTTGCTTGGAGGAGTGAAAGAGCACCTTTATGTAAAGTACTCGGAATGCTTCAGCTTTTCATAATTGGTCCATTTCCACAGACAGCGCACTCCAAACTGCTCCATGCAGTAGCTGGGGTTGAGGGACTTTTAAAATCAGCTCAGGCCACAGCCTACTGAAGACCCTTTGAGGTTCCCACAGCTCCTAGACTAAAGCCCACAGGCGTCTGGATGTTTTCTAAAGTCCCGCAGGCTGTAGATGGTGTCCAGGACAGAGACCCTTCTCAGGAACCCAGCCCAGGGGCTAACCCCATCCATATTGTTTTTCTCGCAACCCATCTTCTTTCCCCAAAGTCAAGTGCCTGGGACAGTAAGTTCTCAACATGAAGGAGGTGGGAAAATTCACAGGGGATTTAGGGTGTGAGATGTTGTAATAATCCATTGTGATCCCACCAGATATATTTTGAATCCAAACACCTCTCTCCAGCCTCTTTTCTCTTCTCTATCACGGCTGCCCTATCCAGGCACCACCACCTCTTGCCTGCATTATTTATTTATTTGTTTGTTTGTTTATTTATTTTTGGCTGCATTGGGTCTTCATTGCTGTGCACGGGTTTTTCTCTAGTTGCAAGAGAGCGCGGCTTACTCTTCATTGGGGTGCAAGGACTTCTCATTGCGGTGGCTTCTCTTGTTGCAGGGCACAGGCTCTAGGCACATGGGCTTCAGTAGTTGCTCCGAGGCATGTGGGAACTTCCTGGCCCAGGGCTCAAACCCATGTGCCCTGCATTGGCAGGCGGATTCTTAACCACTGAGCCACTAGGGAAGTCCTGCCTGCATAATTTAAATAAACTTCTTCTTTTTTTAAATTTAATTGATTTTAATTAAAAAAAAAATTTTGGCTGCACCGGGCAGCATGTGGGATCTCAATTCTCCAACTTGGATCAAACCTGTGCCCACTGCAGTGGAAGCGCCCAGTCTTAACCACTGGACCGCCAGGGAAGTCCCTCTTTTATTTTTTTAAATTACATAATTTATTTTTTAATTTTTTGGTTAAAAATTTTTTTAATTTTATATTGGAGTATAGTTGATTAACAGTGTTGTGTTAGTTTCAGGTGTATCAATAAACTGCTGGCTGGTCTCCCAGCTTCCACATTAAAACTCACAAGAGCAAACTTTTTATTATGGAAACATTTCAAAAAATAGACAAAAGTAGAGAGAAGAAAATAATGAACATAATTTCAACAACAATCAGCTAATCAGCTTATGGCCAATCCAGTTTTACCCACTCCCGGGACCCCTGGGATTTTTAATTCCTCCATTCCAGGATTTCTTTTTTTTTTTTTTTTAAGAATTTCAGCCTCAAGGACAGGATAATCTGACTTTTCATCAATTCCCCTGCAAACGTATTGTTTGTTACGGCATAAACTTTATTCCAAAATTTCATCAGGGATTTGCTTTTGAATCCAAAGTTTTGATACTCAAAATGAAAGTTTAGAGACCTTTAAAAAAAAAAAAAGCCTCTCTTTTACAAATCCTGCAAATCAAAAGCCTTGGCTTTCAAGATTATAGTCTCTGCCATGAATTTCAAAAGCCTGCTTAGGAGCTCATAAAAGCCAAGACTTCGGCATTTTCTTGTTTTGAATTGGTTTGGGTCAAGCTTCTCCAAGGGGTGTATCCAGAATGATTCAGGCCTCAGCCTCAATACTTGGTTTTGTGGAGAGAGAGGTCACAGGATTTCTCTTAAAAAGGGAACAAACAGCATTGCTGCATGTGCAGAAAATGTTACCCAGGACTATTTTTATTGTTGTTCAAATAATAATTTTAATGAATTTAAGCGATTTCTCAGAATGTTCACAGATGTGAAGTCCACAACCCTGTTTTTCCATAGACTTTTAAGCTCTTTGAGTACAATTTCTCCTAATATAAACTTTTACAAGACCCTAACTTCCAAGTCTGAGGGGGTTATTTTCTATTTAATATTTCAATATGCTGGGTGTTTCTGCAAGAGTACCTTGCTTCTCAGGGCTGTGCACCAGTGCACCCTTGCAAACCAGTGTCCTGGATGTCACCTAGAGTCTCATGTCATTTGAAAATTCTGCTTAGCTTTGCATCATCTAATTTCCTTGGTCATAAGCATTGGCATTAATGTTGAAGTTAGCCACCTGTTTTAAAAAAAAAAAAAAGTAAGATTTTATTTTTAGGCAAATCCACTGAAATCTCCCAATATTTTTCAAACCAAAAATCACTAGAATCAGGACTTACCCTCAGGCCCGGACATGATACAGACAAACCGAAGGGGAAAGAAGGATGGTTAGTGGTGAGAACCACTTACTGAGAATAGAATCGCTGGTGTTTATCCTTAGCTCAGCCAACAGCTTCCCTGGTGACCTGATGTGCCAACGCTGGGTTCAGTTACCAAATGGGCAGTTTTCCTGATGACAAAATCAGAATATACTGAGTCCTCAAAGCCAGAGGCAAGAACCCTTCTGTTTTTTCTAAAGTGGCCCAAATTATCACCACTGGGTATGACTTGATCGTTTTTTTTTTTAAATAAACTTTTAAAGTTACAACTCTTTTAGATTTACAGCAAAGTTGCAAAGATAGTAGAGATTTCCCATATAACCCACACCCACCTTCCTCTATGATTTTCCTGCATTATACACGTCTTACATTATTCCCATATATATGCTACAGTTAATGAACCAATATTGATACATTTTTACTGAAGTCTATACTGTGTTCAGATTTCCTTAGTTTTTACCAAATGCACTTTTTCTGGTCCAGAATCCCATACAGGACACACATAATTACATGGAGGCATCATGGCTCCCTAGATGCCTCTTGGTTGTGACAGTTTCTCAGACTTTCTTGGTTTTTTGTTTTTTCCATTTGAGATGTAATTCATATACTACAATATCCATTCTTTCAAAGTGTACACTTCAGTGGGTTTTAGTATCTTCAAAAATTGTGCAGTCATCACTACTAGTCCCTGAACATTTTCTTCACCTCTGTAAGAAAACACACACCCACGTAGCACTCACTCCACATGGCCCCAGCCCCCAGCTCCCAGCAACCACTAATCTACTTTCTGTCTCTATGGATCTGCCTATTCTGGAAATTTCATATAAGCGGAATCAAACAACAGGTGGCCTTTTGTGTCTGGCTTCTTTCTCTAAGAATGATGTCTTCAAGGTCCATCTGTGTTGTAGCAGGTATCAACCCTTTGTTCCTTTTTCACGACTGAATAATATTCCACTGAGGGATATAGCACATTTTGGCTATCCAAAATGTGGATTTATCAATGATGGACATACTCACTTTTGGCTGCTATGACTTTCCTTAATAACTTCAAGGAGTACTGCTTAGGTGTTTTGTAGAATGTCCTTCACATGTTTCGCATGATGATGCTACTGTTATGGGTTCTGGGGAGGAAAATCATAGAGGTAAAGTATCTTCTCATTGCCCGCATTGAAGGTGTATGCTACCAGTATGATTTCTCACTCTTGATGTGAACTTTGATCACCTGGCAGAGATGGTGTCTGTCAGATTTCCACACTGTAATGTGCCCTAATTTTAATAGACTGTTGCATCAGTTTCCTCTTTGGCTGTGTGGTTGTAATTCTGACATTAATTTTTGCTGCATAGATCTATTCAAAGGAAGGCTGGTTTTAACTTATTTGATTTGAATTCATGCTTTAAAGAGAGACCTTTTATTTTTTTCAGATAGAATACATTTAATTACATTAAAATATCACACTGAAGTGATTTGTAGAGATTTTTAAGCAAATATTTAATATGCAGTGTTGGTGGGGATGTAGAGAAACAGACATTTCATAGGCCGTCTGGAGTCAGGGTCAAGATGGGGAGGAAGTTTGACATTTCGCACCCAAAATCTTAAAATGTGCCACCTGAATCCATCAGTTCTATGTTTAGAAATTTATATGAAGAAAATAAATACATATGCCAAGATTTGACCAAAACAAACAAATAAACAAAAAACCTCAATCCAACTCAGTATGGTATATTAGTAGGAACCAAAAATCGAAAATAAACTAAGTGCCCCAAATAGAAAATTAGCTTTAAAATCGATGACATAACCCCACAATCCAATGCCAACCAACCATTTAAAAGGATGTAAAGGTGTGAGTAGCTAATCACAATTTAGGGCAGGGAAAAGAAGATGAAAAACAGCGCTGATAGGAAAATTCTAATTTTGTAAAACAAATGTATATATGTATATGCAGAGAAAAAATAATGGAAGGATATGTATGAAAATATTACATTTGTTTTTTGAGTTGTGGGCCAAGAGTTTGGTTTCTTTCCATTTATTTGTATTTTTACATTTCCTTACAATGACTATGTTTTGATTTTGTGATAAGAAAAAATTAGTTTTAATTTTTTTTGTTGTTTTTTTTTGCGGCACGCGGGCCTCTCACTGTTGTGGCCTCTCCCGTTGCGGAGCACAGATTCCAGATGCGCAAGCTCAGCGGCCATGGCTCACGGGCCCAGCCGCTCCGCGGCATGTGGGATCTTCCTGAACCGGGGCACGAACCCACGTCCTCTGTATCAGCAGGCGGATTCTCAACCACTGCACCACCAGGGAAGCCCTAGTTTTAAGTTTTAAAGTTATTTTTGATCTACTACATTGAATAATGTGATTTCTATGTATTTAGCCATCAAAGTGCACTTTAGAAAGGAACCTGACAAATAATTATATCATCACACTAGGCCAATCCCAGCTCTATTGCTTTTTCCTTTTTTCCACACCCTGAGGCATGCAGGATCTTAGTTCTTAGCTCCATGACTGGGGACCAGGGATCAAAACCCCACCCCCCGGCCTCCACCCAGTGGAAGTGCGGCGTCTTAACCACTGGACCGACATGGAAGTCCCTACTGCTTATTTTCTGTATCAGCCAAGGTCCCTGCACCAGAGAGGTGGCCGCTCAAATCGGGTGAGTTGAGGAGAGAGCAGTACAGGGGATCATGTTGTACTTGGAGTCCAATGACAGCTGAGTTACCTCTCCTGTGCTGGAAAGGCAAGGAGAGGGAGTGGTCACCAGTAGTCAGAATGGGTAGCCTGCTGCCACCCCACCGGTAAGGAGCTGGGGGAATAAGTACCCTGACTCATGTCCCTCCCTCTGCTCTCTTTTTGGGCTCCCATCATCTAGACTACTGGAGATGAGAGGGCATATCCCAGTTTATGGACATGGGCTACACTGGTCAGCCTTCCTGCGCTGGTAGCCGAGAGAAGAATGTGCAGAGTGGACCTGGAAGGGTGGCCAGAGGACAGCCAGCCAAGGGCCATTGGAGCTTGTCTGAGTTGTTTAACCTCTATAGTATAATAAATATATTTGGTCTTCATCCCTGCTTCCTGGCACAGATCTAAAACCCTTGGAATTTCCTGAGTGACAGGGGTGGCTTCTGTTATTCACAAGAAGCCCCTTTCAATCACATCTGAGTTTAGGCTAATGAGGCGGCTTAGGGTGGGGCCCCTAGACAGCCTCAGGATGGGGCTGCTCACCAGAAAGACCAAGTGGCGGGAGGGTTAGAACTCTTAGCACCCAACCGTCGACCTCCAGGAAGGGGTGGAGGGGAGCTGGGGATTTCAGCTCTATCAAAAGTCTTGAACAGCACCCTCTTTCTCTCTCTCCCTCCGTTGAAAGAAACCAGCTGCCAGGTCTCGAGTTGCCCCACGGGGAGTTAATTAATATAATTATCACCCAAACTGTTTCCTTTCCCAAAGGAGATTACAATGGGATCCCCGCTGTAAGCCCTCCCGTCATACATACCCCTCCCCTTTCCACGTCCCCAGCAACCTTTGATCTGTTTTCTGTGACTATAGATTAGCTTGCATTTTTTCAAAACTGTATGGAAAGGAAATGAATCATAAAGCACGTACTCTTTTTTGTCTGGCTTCTTCCACTCAACACAATTATCTTGAGATTCATCCGCGTCGTATTAGGTACCAGTAGTCCATCCTTCGTATCGCTGTGGATCGCCGGGTCCACTGTAAGGACGTACAATAGCCCCTGTATCTTTCACCTGTTCATGGACATTCAGGTTGCCTTCAATTTGGGGCTGTTACAAATAGAGCTGGTATAAACATTTGTGTATAAATGTGCACGTAGGCTTTCTTTTCTCTCTGATAAATATCTAGGAGTGGCTAGGTCTTATCATAAGTGTATGTTGAATTTTATTTTTTATAAATTTATTTACTTATTTATAATTTTTGGCTGTGTTGGGTCTTCGGTTGCTGTGCGTGAGCTTTCTCCAGTTGCGTAGAGCTGGGGCTACCCTGCTTTGCGGTGCGCGGGCTTCTCATTGCGGTGGATTCTCTTGTTGCGGAGCACGGGCTCTAGGCGTGCGGTCTTCAGTAGTTGCGGCTCGTGGGCTTGTAGCTGTGGCTCTCAGTCTCCAGAGCGCAGGCTCAGTAGTTGTGGAGCACGGGCTTAGTTGCTCCGCGGCATGTGGGATCTTCCCGGACCAGGGCTCGAACCCGTGTCCCCTGCATTGGCAGGAGGACTCTTAACCATTGCTCCACCAGGGAATTCCCCCCATATGTTGAATTTTAAAAGAAACTCTTGAATTATTTTTCAAAGTGATTACACCAGTTTACATTCCCACGAGCACTCTAACAGGATGCTTAACAATCACTGCACTAACTCACTAAATGCCAGAGGTCCCTCTCATTGTGATAACCCAGCCCCCAGCCCCCTTTACAAACGCCCCCTGGGATGGGGCAGTGCTGTCACTATTGAGACCCACTGGACCAGAGGATCTTTGGTTCCAGCACTAGGCAAGGACCTGCCCCCATTTAGGAACCATGGAAGAAAACCTATGAACCCCCATATTTCTGAACTGAATTCATGGTAGCCTGAGGTCCAAGATGATCACAAGAGCAAGAGGTAACTGCTAGTAGCACATCTTGGCTTGGCCTTGCATTCTGTGGTTCTTCAGTATCTGAAAAGACCAAAATGGTCTTTATTTAAAGAACTAAGGTTTACATGCAGTGGTGAAACCCAAGTGGTGGTTAGAGCCTAGAGTCAGCTGACCCATTTGCTTTCTATTCTTAATTTTGTCTTTGGCCCTGGAGCCTCCCTGGGGAAAAAATAAGAGGTGTTTGGTAATCTTGCGCTGAAAGCGGGTACTTAAGTCAAAAGTACACCTGAACTCAGCTAATTTGCACTAATCGCCTATGCCAGCCGCGGATCAACCAGAGAGGAAAACGTCCTCAGGATGCAACCACAAACACGCATTGCAGGAGCTTCCCACATCAAACACTATTTTGATTTCTAAAACCTTCATCCCCTGCCCCCTACTAAACTGGAGAGTGCATCAGAATCCCCTAAGGGCTTGTGAAGACCCAGAGCGCCTGGTCCCACCCCTAGCGATGCTGATTTCTTATACCTGATTTCTTCTATCTGGAGAGGTACCTGAGAATTTTCGTTTCTAACAAGTTCCCACGTGGTGCTGATGATGCCGGGCCAAGGGTCACACTATGAGACTCACCTCCCGATTGGAACCTTTTCTTTGACAATGGGAAGTTCAACCATGGCAGTGATTTTTCAACTGATGTGATTTTTCCCCCCAGCGGACAAAATCCGGAGACATTTTTGGTTGTCATAACTGGTCCTGGCCATTAGTGAGTAGAAGTCAGGGATGCTGTTCAATATCCTATGATGCATAGGACAGCTATGATTATTAGAGATTAATTAGAAATAATTATTTGACCCAAAATGTCAGTAGTGCCAGTGTTGACAAAGCTAGCACCATAGGAGAATGCTTAAATAAATTAGAAGATTCCCACAAGGAATAAATATTATGCAGCCATTAAGAAGAATGCTCCTTGTACAACAATAGTCAATATTCTGTAAATGAAAGTAACCTTTTAAAATTGTATAAAATATTAAAAAATTAAAAAAAAAGAAGAATGCTCCTTATACTATATATAAAAGAGATAAACAACAAGGACCTACTGTATAGCACAGGGAACTATATTCAATATCTTGTAATAACCTATAATGGAAAAGAATCTGGAAAAGAATATATATATTCTTTTTCAGATATATATATATTTACATATATCTGAAATATCTGAATCACTTTGCTGTATACCTGAAGGTAAACACAACATTGTAAATCAACTAAATGAGAAAAAAAAAAGAATGGTCCTTAGACCTTTTTATAACTTGGGGAATTGTTCATGATATGATGTGTGGGGGAAAAAAAAGATAAAAGAAGTATATTCAACATATTAGCTGTTTCATTTAATTTTCTTTGTACTGTACCACTACTTAGAATTATCTGGTTTGTTTCTATGTATACTTATATATTGTCTGTCTCCATTTACTAGGTTGTAAGCTCCTGGTATTCTTTAGAAGAGCATTAAATAGTTGCTGAGCACGTGAATAGGTAAATGTAAGTAAAACCAGTGGTGTGCTGGTAAATGTTTAACAATCAACTCTCAGAAAAGAAAATCTCTGATTTGTCACATGTGCCAGTTTCCATGGTGGCTGATTTCAAGCTACCTCCAGCTTAAGAAGAGATGAATTAGAGGGCTAGCTCCTGGGCTAGTTGATGTCCTCCAAGGATGAGTAGAATAACCTGGCTATTAATATGATGCAGCTCCCAATTTCTGGTCTCAAGCCAGCTTCCAGATTCCTGATTGAGAGCATCCGTTGAAGAAATGTTATGTTAATCGTGGCAGGAGTCTGGGGAATGATGCATAGAAACATTCTGGGTATTGGGGACCCATAAAGTGTAGGTGTTCAGGCGGTGAACTGGATGAAGTTGGCACATCCGAGGCGTGTGCCATTTACATCACAGACACACGCGAGCTTGTATGAAAGAACGCAGGCAGGCTCAGAGATTCTTGTCTTCTGAGTCCTGAGGCAGGGGGGTATACCCTCCTTCATAAACCCCATGGACTGCTGGCCATGTACACATTCTGGAGAGCACACAGACACACGTGGTCCTGTTATATATACACGTACGTGGCTGGGCATCCCCTAAGCTCCACCTTTCTCAGAGGCCCAATTCTGCTCCCTCAACCCTGACTCTGAAGCTGACATGATTGTTCCACCTGGGGGAGAGGGCAGTGGGGTATCACCATTGCTGGTGATACATATATGTCCTGGGACGCCTTCAAGTGGGTAAAAGTATTTGACCCTCAGCCAGGGCTGCTGTACACCTGACTACAGGAATGTACTTAAAACTGTTTAAAAAAATCATTTGAGGACTTCCCTGGTGGCACAGTGGTTGAGGGTCTGCCTGCCAATGCAGGGGACATGGTTTCGCTCCCTGGTCCGGGAAGATCCCACATGCCGCGGAGCAACTAAGCCCGTGTGCCACAGCTACTGAGCCCGTGAGCCACAACTACTGAGCTCGTGTGCCACGACTACTGAAGCCCACGTGCCTAGAGCCCATGCTCTGCAACAAGAGAAGCCACCGCAATGAGAAGCCCATGCACTGCAACAAAGAGTAACCCCTGCTCACCGCAACTAGAGAAAGCCCACGTGCAAGAGACCCAATGTAGCCAAAAATAAAATAAATAAATTTAAAAAAATCCTTTGAGGGGCTTCCCTGGTGGCGCAGTGGTTGAGAGTCCACCTGCCGATGCAGGGGACATGGGTTCGTACCCCGGTTTGGGATATCCTCCTTTCTGTTTCACCATCCTTGGCATATAGCTTCCTTCCTAAAGGTTACCTCATGGTCAAAAATGGCTGCTGCAGCCCTTGCAATCTTGCTTGTGCTCCAGGTAGAAGGAAGAAGGAAGTAGCAAGTGGGCAAGTTAAGTCAGTTCCCTCTAAGTAGCTTTCCTGGAAGCCCCACCCAATGACTTCCTCTTATTATTTCATCATCCTCCCTTAATTTCAAGGGATGCTGGGAAATGTAGTTCTTAAGACGGACACATTAAGTTCCTAAAGCTGCCAACCTCCTTCTCTTCAAGGCCAGCTGGGCACGTTTGTTTTCCCACAGGTACGATCATTTGGTTGCCATCTTTGTTCCCTCCATTGGCCTGGAGGACATGACAGCCCTTGCTAAATTCACCCAGAAAAGCTTAAATGATGGCCAACAAAGCCCATTCTTCCTGAACACTGGAATGTCTCTAATAAAAAAAGCTCTCCTCCAAAATAAAATGGCCTTGGACATTATAATGCCTCAAAAGGAGCCATCTGAACTATTATCCCAATAAAATGTTGTGTTTTCATACCTGAAAAAAAGAAAAAGGGCACATTGCCCACTTGAATAAAATGTAGGCTCTGTTAGCAAAGAACAACTGTGGAATGATAATTGGGAAGGGAGCTAGCAGACTCTGTTATATATATTATCCCATTCCGTGCTCAGTTTTGAGAGATCCTTAGGAAAATCCACCATTTCCCCCATGAGGTCTGAGATTCTGTGACACATCTGGGTAAAAGATTTTTTGTCTCATAGATAACAGACTAGCAGCATTATTTTCTATTGTTTGTCAAGGCAGGTAGAATTTACTTGCCCTAGGTTAGCTGTATTTCATAACAAGGGGAGGAGAACATATAAGGCTTCCAATTTCTGTTAAAAATTTCTTTCTTTAAAACTTATCTTTGTTTTCAATCTGTGTTACTGTTTAAAACAAGAGTTTACCTTCAGTTTACCAAAAGAGGTAAGTGGGTTGTAACTGGATCCAATCATGAGCATGCCATTTATGTTCTCAGAAAGGCATCAAAAAGGGGAATCAGAACACACCTCTTCCACCTTCCTTCCCTACTTGCTGGAACACTCACCTCCTGTTCCTGTACAAGATGACTTTGGAAGGTGAGTTGTGGGCCTTCTGGGTCACCCTTGGAGTCTAGGACTTTTTGAACAATCAGAGAATCCCACCTTCATTAGAGAGCTGAATGCAGCCTGGGTGAAATCTAGATCTGGTGGTTTTAAAACATGTTCTCCATGGGACTTCCCTGGTGGTCCAGTGGTTAAGACTTCGCCTTCCAACGCAGGGGGTGCGGGTTCCAGCCCTGGTCGGGGAGCTAAGATCCCACATGCCTCGCGGCCAAAAAACCAAAAAACATAAAACAGAAGAATACTGTAACAAATTCAATAAAGACTTTAAAAATGGTCCACATCAAAGAAATCTTAAAAAAATAAAATAAAACATGTCCTCCAAATCTATGACACTCCTCTCTTCAATAGATGGGGTCTAATTCCCCCCTCTCCTTGAATGTGGCCCAGACTTAGTGTGTTGCGTCTAAGGAATAGAATGTGGCAGAATGATGCTGTGTGACTTTTGAGGCTAGGTCATAAAAAGGGTAACTTCTGCCTGGTATTCTCAGCTCACTCACTTTTGGGGAAGCCATGTCTTGAGGACACTCAAGCAGCCTGTGGGGAGCCTGAGGCTCCTCATCTGTTCATTTCACCATCCTGGTTCATTGAAAGATCAGACTGCGGACTGGGAATATGTGTCTTCTCAGTGAGATGTTTGGATTCCTTCTTCTCCAAGAGATCTTCTCACTAAGTCATCCCCCTCCTGCTGTCTTTGCTTCAGCAAAGGATGGTGATTCTGGAGACAGGCTGCCTGAGTTTCAATCCTGGTTCTACTGCCTACAAGCCGGGTGGGTTTTTTTGCTTTTTAAAAATTTATTTATTTTTGGCTGTGTTGGATCTTTGTTGTTGCGCGTGGGCTTTCTCCAGTTGTGGCGAGTCGGGCTACTCTTCGTTGCAGTGGCAGGCTTCTCTTTGTGGTGGCTTCTCTTGTTGCGGAGCACGGGCTCTAGGCACGTGGGCTTCAGTAGTTGTGGCGCACGGGCTTAGTTTCTCCGTGGCATGTGGGATCTTCCCAGACCAGGGCTTGAACCCTGTCTCCTGTATTGGCAGGCAGATTCTTAACCAGTGCACCACCAGGGATGTCCGAGCTGGGTGGTTTTATATGAGTTATTTAACCTCTGTAAGCCTCAGTCTCCTCATCTGTAAAAGGGGACCATCGATGGATAAACATCAGGGTTTCTCAACCTCAGCATTACTGACATTTGGGCCAGATAATTCTTTGTTGTGGGGCTATCCTGTAGGATGTTTAGCAGCATCCCTGGTCTCTACCCACTAGATGCCATTAACAATGTCTCCCCTATCCCAGTTACAACAACCAAAATGTTTCTAGACATTAGCAAATGTCCCGTGAGGGGGCAATATGACCCCCAGTTGAGAACTGCTGACCTAAGTCATTTATTTCTGTGCATGGTGCTTAGTCAGCACTCGAGAAATGATCATCATGATTATTTTTCTCTCTTCTGATTGCAACAATATTAGATTTCAGCAACGTTTTTGCTAGGTGTTTTTTTTTAAGATGCTGTTTGCATTTTTGTGACAAAATTAGTTTTTAAAATGTATGCAAGATGGCTAATTTCATGTGATGTGAATTTTAACTCACTTTATTTTTTATTTATTTACTGTTTAAAATTATTTATTTATTTATTTATTTGGCTGTGCCAAGTGGGATTTTAGTTCCCCGACGAGGGATCGAACCCATGCCTCCTGCAGTGGAAGCAAGGAGTCTTAGCCACTGGACCACCAGGGAAGTCCCTGCATGCTGTTAAATGTTAAATAAAAGATGTTTTATTTTATCTTGTTATTAGTATTGCCTTTTGAATATGATTTGACTTTTCTTTTTTTTCTTTGACTTTTCTTTGACTTTTCTTATGTCTTTTGTCTCATGTCCTTGAGTCTAACTTTGACCTTTCTAGCAGTAATTAATCCATGAGACCACTTTTGCTGCCCACTGTGATGAATGCATGCATTATGTATCGTGAGAAGCTATTGGTATCCTTTATTCTCTTGACATTTCTGCTCGGTAGTCAAATAGGTGAGGAAGGGCTTCCCTGGTGGCGCAGTGGTTGAGAGTCCGCCTGCCGATGCAGGGGACACGAGTTCGTGCCCCGGTTTGGGAAGATCCCACATGCCGCGGAGTGGCTGGGCCCGTGAGCCATGGCCGCTGAGCCTGCGCGTCTGGAGCCTGTGCTCAGTAACGGGAGAGGCCACAACAATGAGAGGCCCGCGTACCACAAAAAAAAAAAAAAAAAAAAAAAAAAAAAAGGTGAGGAAAAAGATGGGCTGCCATTGTGGGTTTTTTTGTTGTTGCCATTGTGGTTTTAATTCAATCACATTAAGAATCTTGGAGTGGGGAAGGCCTTTTTAAGCTTGATGCAAAACTCAGAAGCTTTATTTATTAAAAAAAATTTTTTTTGGCCACACCTTGAGGCTTGCAGGATCTTAGTTACCTGACCAGGGATTGAACCCGGGCCCTCAGCAGTGAAAGCACCGAGTCCTAACCACTGCACCGCCAGGGAGTTCCTTCTGGTTACTTTAAATGGATTGCAGTTTCCAGATCTTAGCTGAAAGGTGTTATATTCACTGTGGCTCATACAGCCTCCCAATTCCAAGGCTGGAGGCTAATCCAGAAGCATTTTCCCAGGCCCCTTGAGTGCTAGTCTTTGTTGAATGATTTTGTGTGCTGGGATTGTAGGAGTTTGTTCTCTCCTCACTTATCATTTAATCCTGAGACTTTTAACCCCTTTTTTAACCCTATGACTTTCTAACATCATCTCCATTTATTATGCTCAGAGAGACTTAGTAATTAGCCCAAGGACACTCAGCTAGGAAGTGCCTGTACAATTATTTAGAAAGCCAGATGACATGGCATCATCTCACCATCATCAGAAAGAGAATGTAGTTCAAGTCAAACCAGATCATTCCTGGTTCCTGGAGCCCTTTCTACTTCTGTGCCTTTGAATCTATGGGTCCCTCCACTCTGAGGGGCCTCTCCCTTCAGGGAGCCTTGCCTGTGCTTCATGGCTTAGCTACAATGCTTCCTCCCCCAGGAAGCCCTCCCTGATTCTCATCACTGGGAAATAGCATTTGGCACATGCTCATGCTGCTTTTCACAGTGGCCACTTGTGAGACTCACCCCACAGCTTTTGCAGGTTGGCTATGAGCACCCACCAGGTGTTGATGTGTAATAATGTTGCTTAGGTTTTAAAAAAGGCAGTTTAGAATGAAAAAAAAAAAAACTCATTTGCCAGTAGCCAGTAGCCTGATCTCCAGTCATTTTGTATGTATGTGTGTGTGTGTTTGTGTGGGACAGAGAAAAAGAGAGAGAGATTCATCTAAGACCTTGGTAGCTCCCAGAAGAATCTCACTTATCACAGAAAACGTTACAATGCATTCAGATGATGATGATAACGATAATTATTTGCTGTAAAAATAACTGAAGATTTTTCCTATTGTAAAAAAAATATTGAAAAAACATTTTCATATTATAGAATCAATAAATTGTTTTTGTAGTGCCTGTACAAAACAGACCCTAGGCTGTGTTCCTCTAATACTGAGTGGACAAGTGCCCTGCCTGCTGCTCCCTCCCATTCTGGTCGACCTAAAGAACTTGGGATTCCTCTACAAGCCTTACTTTTGCCTGGCATGTCCTTCCTGCCATGGCCTCCATCCCCCTTTCTTTCTAAACCTTATCTTTTTAAGATTCAACCAGGAAAAAGACTGCCAAGCTCCCTGCCCTCTAAGAACTTACTTTTTGGTGAAAGGAGACACATAAGTAATCATTTCAGATACTGATACAGGCTATGAAGAAACAAAACCAGGCAATAGGAGAGTGTGGAGGGTGGTGCTTTAACGAGGCTGGTCTGACAAAGGCTCTCTGCTCGCGGGCCATTTGAGAGGAACCTTGAGGAATGACGACGAGAAAGAAAAGATTCCAGAGAGAGAGGGAACTGCGAGGGCAAAGGCAGTTTCCGAGGAAACAGAAAGAAGGCCAGTGTGGCTGGGCAGCCCAAGCCAAGCAGAGACTGGCGTTGAGATGAACACAGAGGAGGCGGGGCCAGGTCCTGCAGGGACTTGTAGCCCACAGAGAGGAGGTCAGATTTTATTCCCAAGGTGATGGCTTTACAGCCAAATTGCTTTGTAGAAGGGTTTTCTTGCAGCTCGTGGGATTTCTCCAAGCCCCAGTGGCTCATGCCTCCGCCGCCAAACTGTGAGGGCCAGTTTTGCCTCTGTGCGGACATCGCCCCTTTAAGTGGCGGCTTACTCCTCAGACCCTGAGCCCCTGGGGACGCCCCCGGCTGGGTGACCGCAGCGCGCAGCCCCGCGCCTGGCCCACAGCAGTCGCGCAGCCCGGGTCGGCGGACGCTGACCAGGCGATTGCGCACGGAGGCTGAACAAGAAGTCGGCGCAGAACTTTCCCCCTGGAAGCGGGGCCTCCCACTCGGCGCGGCCACGCGGATTCCGGTAGTAGGAGGGGGGGGCGGGGGCTGGCACGTGAGGCAGGCGGCCGCACGTGGCCCAGGAGTGTGCTTTTTTCGGGACAGGTGCGGGGGCTGCCAAGTTCGCGAAGGCGCAGATGCAGCCGGGCCTCGGCACCCCGTCTCCCACTCAGGTTTATTTTCAGATTCGCGGCCGCTGCGGTCTGGTCAACGGAAGGTATCCTCGGAGGGCGCCAGGGCGTCTTAGTGGGGCGGGCCAGAGGGTCCCCCACGCGCAACGCGCAGCGAGCCGCGTGCCTGCTGTCTGCCCAGCAGGCTGGTGGGAGCCCGCGGGCCTCGCATCTCGGAAGTTTTTCTTTGGACTCTGAGGCTCAACTTGCCCATCTAAGAAATGGGTCTGAAGTAAACAGCTGGCGAAGCACTTTGCCAACTTGGGTTCAAGTTGGGCGTTTAATTCACTTTCTTCGATTCCCTCCTCCCTTTGGAAGCCCAAGGGGCTGGAGTAGCGGGATGCCACCTACCACACCCTTCCGTCCCCGCAGAGCGGTCACGGGAGTTGATTTTGCGTCCCCTACGGCCTGGAGGCACCGGATCAGCCCTCCTGTGGGGTGCGGTCTCGGAGCCCCGGGTCACGTGACTCCTGCCCGCTGCCTCTGGCCAGCGAGCAAGTGCGCATGCGCAATTCATTCTCTCTCTCTCTCTCTCTCTCTCTCTCTCTCCCCCTCCCTCCCCCCCCGTCCCTCTCCCCCTCTCCCCCTCCCCTCTCCTCTCTCCCCTCCCCCTCCGTCTTTCCTCTCTCTCTCCCTCCCCTCTCTCTCTCTCCTTCCCCCTCCCTTCCTCTCTCGCTCTTTACTTCTCCCTCTCTCTCCCTCCCTCCGTCCCACTCTCTCCCTCCCTTCCCTCTCTCCCTCCCTTCCTCTCTCCCTCCCTTCCTCTCTCCCTCCCTCCCCCTCTTTCTCTCCTTCCCTCCCCGTCTTTCTCTCCTTCCCTCCCCCTCTTTCTCTCCCTGCCTCCCCCTGCCTTCCTCTCTCTCTCTCTCTCTCTCCCTCCCTCCCCCCCTCCCCCTCCCTCTCTCTCTCTCACTCTCTCTCCCCCCCCCTCCTTAGGTTGGCTCGGACGCAACCACTGTCAGCTCCTCCCCCTCCTTCTCCGTCTTCACCCTTCCTTTCACTCCCTTCCCCTCGCCCTTTGGTTACGTCAGGCGGACACGCCGATGAGCCAATCACGGCGCTGTGTTTAGAGGCCGGCAAGCGGAACCGGTCGGATTGGACCAATAGAAGCCCTCGGATCCGGCGCGCCCCAACCGGGCAGGGGAGCCGGGGCCGAGTGGGCGGTGCTTCCCCGTCAGCATGTGGGCGGGGACCAGCAACCGCAGAGGCGTCGACGACGGCGGCAGCAACGACGACGTTCCTCAGTCTTCGGGGTAGGCTCGGCGGCGCCGGTAGGGCTACGCGGAGCGGTCGGCGGTGGCCCTAGGGAGGCCGCGGCGCCATGGCGGGGCGGTAGACGTGCTCAGGCCGGCGAGGCGAGAGGCGGCGGTGTTCATCCGGTCCGCAGCGCCCTTCGGCAGGGGCTGGGGGTGGGGAAGACCGGGTCGGGGGTTGTCCCGGGCAGCGCGGGGCCGCGGGGCGGGGCTCGCAGGCCGTCGGGGTGCAGGAGGCCTGGGCCGCCGCGAGGAGCCGCCGCAGGCCGCTGGGCCCCGCCGCCGGGCCGCTCGACGACGACGCTCCCGCGGGGGCCCCGCCTGAGCAGGACGCGGCCGCGGCGGCTGCGAGGCCGCGGGAGGCCGCGGAGGATGGAGGAGCGGAAGGAGGAGGGCGAGGCCGAGATCCAGGAGCACGGGCCCGAGCACTGGTTCTCCAAGTGGGAGCGGCAGTGCCTGGCCGAGGCCGAGCAGGACGAGCAGTTGCCCCCTGAGCTGCAGGAGGAGGCGGCGGCCGCCGCGCAGCCCGAGCACAAGCAGCAGAAGCTGTGGCACCTCTTCCAGAACTCGGCCACCGCCGTGGCCCAGCTCTACAAAGGTGAGGGCCGCCGCCATTTTGCGCCGCCGCCCCCGCCTCGCGCCCGGCCGTCGGCGGAGAGCCCGGGGAGCGGTTGGCTGGGCTCCGGCCGTCGCAACGCGGCCCCACCGCCCCCTCCTCGCAAGATGGCGCCGCGGGAGGCGGGCCCGCGGGGGGCGGCCGGGGGCCGGCGCGGGGGGCGGCCGGGCTTGGGGCCGCCCGTGGGGCCCTCCCGCTCCTGGGGCCGGGCCGCTGGGTGCCCCCGGGCCGGGGAGGACAGGGGAGGAGCCCCCGGTCACAAAATGGCGAAGGGAGGCGGCGCGGGGCCCCTATTGTGCCGGAGCCGGCCTCGGGGCGGGGACTGCGAAGGGGTGCCTCCCTCTGCCGCGCATCTGTCCCGGCTGCGCCCGGGGGCCCCGCGGCTCTCCCTCCAGCCCCGCCGCGACCCCCTTCTTGCCCGCTCCCCACCTAGCGCGGGATCCCGGAACCCTTGAACAAAATGGCGAAACCTAATATGGCCGTTCCGGAGTGATTGACGCCCAAATAACATTGCTTTTTTTTTTGTCTTTGTGTGTTTCTTTCTCTTTTTTTGTTTTTTCTGTTTCGTTTCGTCGTTTTTCAGACCGAGTGTGTCAGCAGCCAGGACTTTCTCTTTGGGTTCCCTTCCAAAATGCAGCCACTGCCGTCACCAACCTTTACAAAGGTAAGGACAACTTTGCTGCATTGCTGGCTAAGGGGAAGGGCGGTCTGCGTCAGGGTTTAAGTCCTGCGTTCCTTAGTGCATTGGCCACCTTGATCTGGAGGTATCTCCCGAGTGTTTTCTGCTTCTGAATCCAGCTACTAACTCTCAGTATCTTGCAACTTGAGAATTCTGGCGGTGTGATGTTATATCTAGATAACGGGTTCTCAGCCGGGGGCGTTTGGTCCCCTCACCCCATGGCGATATTTGACAATGTCTGGGGCACTCCAGAGTGTCATCACTGAGAGGAGGCCGCTAACTGTCCTCGGTGCACGAGACTGCCTCTCCACCCCCCAAATGGCAGTAGTGCCGAGGTTGAGAGGCCCAGAGCTCCAGACTGAGATGTGCTTCTTAGGCACCCAGGGAAGAGGAGTGTGTCTCGCACAGAGGTGGGAGGGAAAACTTGTTTGTGGAAAAGCACCTCTTGGAATAGTTTTTCTTGAGTTAGGCGATTTCGAGCATGATGGTGGCACAGCATAATTTAAGTGCGTCGAAAACTAGCTAATTGGAGTAATCTGTACGCACATTAACATGCAGATATTTGATGGAGTTGCTCTTCCCTAGCAACTCCATCAAATATTTGCCTTCCAAGCTGCTTTCTGCCTGACGGTACATTGTTGGCAGGAAATCTGATCAGTTTGAGTTGATATCAAGATTTGTGTTTCATGGCAGTGCTTTTCTGCAGTTAATCCCCGCCCCCCACGTGAAGATATGTGAGTAAGTGTTCTTGCCCATCCTGTTCTCTCAGCAACAGTGGGTTTAGATTTGTTTTGAAGATTTGGAAATTTGGGTTTGATATTTGGCAAGGTTTGTGTGGGAAAAGGATTTGAATTTGAGTGTTAATTTTAGTAAAAATGTAATTTTAATAAATGCTTTTAAACTGCCAGAAGCTGTTGATAATTGCAGTAGAGCTTTGTGTTTTTCAGAATTACCTAAACAAGGTTGAAACAGGCTGTGGAGTGACTTGATTCTCAGATTCTTATCTGCATAAGAATAAGCCAATTAAGATAGCATTCTTTAGGAAAAAAAATCCCTTATTTTGGATTTCCTTTTAGACCTTGCAGTTTTTTGGGATGATAATTTGAGAATGTAAACTGAACCTGGTGAATAGAATGTTAATTTCAGGGAATGAGGAGCTAATAATATAGGCTTACTGAGAAAAGGAAACCTAATGAAATGGTGCCCCAGTGGTCAGCTTTGATTTTATATATCTGAGTTCCTTAAATTTTGACTCTAACATTCATTACTGCTTGAGGGTTTTTAACATTCTCTGGAATGGCTCTTGGTTTCACCCAGACAGGGAATTTTGAAATAATACTTGAAACTCATATTTTTGGAAAACTCTGCTTTCTTGGAGTATAATTTACATATAGTAAAATCACCGTTTTAAGGTGTATGGCGTGAATTTGACAAACATACATTGTTAGTAAATGGAATATATCTATTCCCCCCACCCCGGGCAACCGCTGATCTGATTTCTGTATATATGGTTTTTGTGTTTCCATAATGTAATAAATAGAACCTTATAGTAGGTAGCCTTTTTTGTTTGGTATCTTCCATCCACTTTTCATAATGTTTTTGAGATTGATCTATTCAGTTCCCATTGCAGGTATTAATAAATAGTTGAGTGCTTTTTGTTTTTCTGACTTGTGTATGTGGAGATACCACGGTTTATCCATTTCAGGTTTTGCAATTATTTTTTGCTTTAAGGGGAAAGCAACACATAGTTTTAGTCCATCTGTGTGCCACGCTCTTGGACTAGGCCGTAGAAAAATATGAATGTTCTCTGACTACTCAGTTTTTAGTGCTGTTGTGTGCTCCTGGAATGCATCTCTTTAGGACTGTAGCTGACGGTTTTCTTTAGTGTTAATTCTTCATGTAAAAAAGTGGGCTCAGAAGCTGAACTCTGAAATAATCCCTAATTTGATTTCTTGATTTGAAAATGCTTCTTATAATGTATTAGTTTCCTTTGTTCAGAAAATGTAATGAAAGATATTAAGTTTCTTTTTAAATAAACATAAAGTTCTTGCATTATGGCAAATGCTGGATTGTCAGTCCAACCTTAGCTTTATTTTGTGTCCTATTTCTGTACAATGAAATATATCCCCTTTTACCTGAGGAATGGTTAATTGTGGTTTGTGGAATTTGGTAGTATAGCAACATTATTCTGTTCTTAGCTGACTCAAGGAAAGTGTGGATAAGCTCTGCAGATCCTCACATTCTTCCTCCTTTTCAGGGTGTGGTCTTCAGAAAACAAGAATGCAGCTGTAGGAATAATTGGGTACCTTAAATAGAACCAATAAAATTAGCAAGGTAGTGTCACAGTGCATGCAGCTGTAAGTAGTGGTAAATTTAGAGTGTTCACAGTTCTTATTCAATATCTAAATGTAATTTATGGGGGTGGGGATGGGGGGAGGTTTTGGAGGATCCTTGTAAATGGGCAATGCTCTTGCAGTTTGTATGATTAAGTGCTTATCTGACAAGCTAAAGATGGCTCATTTTGCCTCACCCAGCCTGGGGAGAGGTTGGTACTTTTACCAGCTTCCTGATAGCACCTAAGATGAGCACATAGGAAGGTCAGAATTGAGGTAAAAGTCTAGCAGAGGGCCCCTTTTGATGTGGCGTTTTGAAACATTGAGCGATTCAGTTGGTTTGGTTGAATGTGGCTGGAGACTTGGAGGAGAGTGAATTGGGGTGTCCTCAGTGTGCACAGAACTTGGCAAAATGGAGTTCCTTTTGCTCCACATAGTAAGTTAAGTCAGACATTGGCATCCTTTTTTGGAAGGGAAGAAAATTCTGATGGCTGGTTTTTGTTTTTACTTTGCTTTGATAAATCTAAAGGAAGTAATGTTTGTTAAATATTCAGTGGTGGTGTGTCCCCTGGCTTAGTACGTTTTCTGTTGTCTGCAGCAAAGGGAGTGAAGTTACTGAGGTGGTTTTAACTACTAGCCTGGTTGATGCTTATCTGAAAAATGCTTTGTCAAGCTCATCTCTTTCTGCCTCTTAAATACACCTCCCATTTCCTTGGGTGACTGGTTGCAACCTCTTTCCTGACTCCTCATTAGGAAAATAATGAATTCTAAATTCCTTCTACGGTGTGGGGTTACTTGCTCAGTAGAGGCTGGCCGTCCTTTGGAGCCTCGTGGTCAGCGGAGGTGGGCGCTGGGGCCCTGCTTGCTCTGCAGCAGCTGCCTGGGAGCCAGTGCTCACCCACATCCCCCAGAGCCACTTCTTACTGCTTCTTATTGTCATTTCCCTCAACTTTGTAATATTTTTCTTTTTCGATTTTTGCTTTATGTTAAGCTCCATTTTTTTAATTGTTGTTTAATGCTAAGCTCCTCTGCATTTTAAAACTGTCTGAAACTTTAGTTGTATACCGACTTATCCCACATATGTTAAGAGCTTTTCTCTTGATACTGTTTATGTTAAAGATGTTTTTGGTTTTCTCCTTGAACAGCATTTGCCCCAAGGTGTGACTCTAGCGGTACTTGGAGAAGGCCAGCAGCATCATTATCATGGAGTCTTCTGCTAGATTGTTCTAGTTCAGATTTTAGACTGTTACTTTTACTTAGTCGTATGGTCCTGGAGACAGATAATGGAACAAAAAATATTTCACTATTGTAAACCTTCATTTTCTCAATTGTGAGTAGGAGTAAGTACGCACAACTTAGAGTGCAGGCTCTTAGTGTGTCATGCAATGGGTCTTCAAGCATGGACTGTGTTGGTGGTCAGGTTCTGTTTTTCAGATGATGTTTTTGGCTATGGGCAGTGCTTAAGATGAAGGGAAGAAATTCTTATTTATGTATTTATTTTTATTTCTGTCAATAACCTTTGTAGTGTGTCTTCATTTTTCCCTGAAAGGGCTGAAAGTAAATAGAATTGACAGAAAAATAGTGTGATGCCCTTTAAAGTCCTTATTTTTGAGACATCTTGATGCCAGATCCTGTTTATAGTGTGTAGTCACTTCATTGTGGCCTTCTTGGGCTTCTCTGTGAACTGAAAGTGAACAGAACGTACTGAAAATTTTTGGATGAGTGATTGGTGTATAAACAACTGGTCAGAGAAAGCAGGTTCTACCTGGAGGCAAATAATGAAATTTCAGCTTATGTTTTGACTTTCTGGAGTTGGTTTGTGACTCTCCTGCTGCAGAAAACTATTGAACTTTGAGAGTGTTCAAAAAACCTTAGTATGGATTGCAGTTGAATACCCTGTTTTATTTTACTAAGCAGCAGCCTCAGTCATTATTAATACCATTTATAGATTTTTTGTGAATTTTTATAGAAGACTGTCAGTTTCTGATGTGTAACTTCTCTGTAAAAGGATGTTTTAGCTGCAAATAGCAGAAAAGACAAGTCGGGCTGGACATGGATTGGCTGCTCTCTGCCTTGAAGCCTGAAGGTGGGATTGATTGAATCCAGTGGCTCAGGCCTCCCTGCTCTGTAGCTCTCTGTAGTCCATGTGTGGGCCTGCGCATACCAGCTTTGTCATTAGGCTAGTTTCAGTGTTGGCAGCTCACACCTCACAGCTTAGGGTCACTCACGGAAGGTTAGAAGAGCCCAGAAGCTTCTTTCCCAGGAGCTACCAGTAAATGACTTATGTCTCTGGGACAGAATTGGGTCACATGGTTATTCAGAACCAGTATCATAGCAACAGTTTTGGGGTTATGCAGATTTGTTTGGGACTATACCACAAGTTTTATCATAAATTGAGCAAATGTGGAAGAAGCTTTTCTTCAGAGCTATCCAAACAAAAACTTGTGAGTACCTTTAGGAAAGGGAGGACGAGGACTGGATGGTAGGGAACCGTGGCCACTCTGATCCTTCCCTGGTTCCTACTGTTTGTATGTGCTAGGTGAAGATTTAAGTCAGTATGTAAGTTACCTAGAAGTTCGTGTTTATCTTTGGATACCACTTTGTTAGGGAAATTAGAAATTGTTTACTTAAATCAATTGAAAAAAGAGCTTCCCTGGTGGTCCACTGGCTAAGACTCTGCACTCCCAATGCAGGGGGTCCCGGTTCAATCCCTGGTCAGGGAATTAGATCCCACCTGCTGCAACTAAAGATCCTGCATGCCACAATGAAAATCCCACGTGCCTCAACTAAGATCTGACACGGCCAAATAAAATATAAATAAATAAGAAAATATTAAAAAAAAACAAAGCAATTGAAAAGCAGTTTTATTTTGGTCATGACTCATATCTTTTCCTTTTTTAAAAATTTATTATTATTTATTTTTGGTTGCGTTGGGTCTTCGTTGCTGTGTGCAGGCTTTCTCTGGTTGCAGTGAGCGGGGGCTACTCTTTGTTGCGGTGCGTGGGCTTCTCGTTGTGGTGGCTTCTCTTGTTGCGGAGCACAGGCTCTAGGCGCGCGGGCTTCAGTAGTTGTGGCATGTGGGCTCAGTAGTTGTGGTGGGCGGGCTTAGTTGTTCTGCGACATGTGGGATTTTCCCGGACCAGGGCTCGAACCCGTGTCTCCTGCATTGGCAGTCCTATTCTTAACCACTGTGCCACCAGGGAAGTCCCTAGATATTTGTTTCTAATGAAACAGTTAAAATACATATTTTTTCCTACAGCAGACTAGTTGGTTAGTGCAGATTGAGTTCTAAGTTTAAATGTTTTGTAGTTACTAGTATTCCTTGGAAATGTACCCTGATCTAGCAGTGTGATTTTTCTGGTTTGTAGATCCTCTAAGGAGAATGGGAGATGACTTCTCTATTGTTGAGGAAAAAATCGATTGTAGAAAGAACTTTTGCTATTTAGTAACTTTTTAGGGCAAGGCCCTTTGAGCCTCAGTTCCAATTCCTTGTTTATGAAATTGAGGTATCTGCTTTGGCTAACGCACATAAGGTTAGTAAGTATCAAAAAACTATAGATAGTGAAATCTGATTGTGTTTATGTTTCATGTAAGAAAGTTCTGCATTTGGTCTTCATTTCAGAAATCAATATGATTCTTTGCCTACTGCCCCTTGCCAGCAGTGGGAAAATGAGACTAATAAAAATCCCTTGAATTCAATTTCAGCTATTTATATAAAAACAGTTTAAAAAAATATGAAACAAAGATGTCTACTGTGAGTTGTATGAATCAGTTTGTTTCTTGAATAAGGAAATGAATGTGTTGTGATTAAAGGTTAGATTGACATTTTGATGCCCTTGGGCTTTGCCTAACCTTCGAGATCATGGCCTTTCTCCACGGTGGCTTTGGCATCAGTAAAAGTGTTGGACACAAGACTGTCCCCACAGTTTTCTTTGCTCTGCATTTCTAGAATTTGGGTGTCTAATTGGAAGGTTCAGGAGTATTCAAAGCAGTCTTTGGCTGAGAGCCTTCTGGAGGCCATCTTTGTGTGTACGTTTATTATTTTACTGGACACTAAATTAACCAGTGATTAAAATCTAGTCTGGTCATTCCTAAGATTCTCCAATGAGCATTTAGATCTCTTCTACTTAGTGCAAGATGTGATAGGAGGGTTTAATTTTCAAGCAAGTAACTCTTTAAAGTTCTCAAACATAAGAACTATATTTTAAATATGTTTTAGTGTCAATATGAGATTCTCTGTTTAAGGAAATAACTGAGATTGGATTAATTTGGGCGGTAAAGTAATTGGATTTGGCTTTCAGGATATGTTAATGGTATAAGACCAAATTATGCCCAGACAGTGCAAAAGCATGTATGTACCCGAAGACCTTAAATGTTAAATCTGCTTTTCTCCTCCTGTACTTCTAGTCTGTAAAAGTCTGTTTACAAAATACTTGATTTTTAGCGTGTTCTTGGTTGGTTGTGTTGTTGAGACTTGTGCAGAATTTTTGAGGTGAAGTGATTGGTCAGTTGCATACATTTTAAAAGAGGTTCACAACTACTTATATAACTGCCTTCCTTCAAAAGTATGAATATTGAGTTTTCCAACGTTGTTCAACTCTGTGATTAAAGCATCAGCCTGTTGCCGATCTGACTTTTGGGCTTTCCTTGTGTCCTCAATCAAAACGAATCAAAGCTCTTCCTCCCAGGATTGTCAGGGTTTTTTTTTTTTTTTTTTTTTTAAACTGCCTCATCTGGTTCCTTCCCTTTGGCTCTTGAGTTTTGTATCAAGTTCAGCTTTTCTTATTTGCTGTCTGGTTTGCTAGGTGTACATTTACATGCCTGCTTCATCTTACTTTGCACTATCCATGCTTGCTTCGAACTTGTTTCTTGTACCCCTTTCAACTTTTTGTCCCTCTATACTTCCAATTCTGGACCTGCCTCCATTTGGTTCTCGAAAAATAAAATTTCCTGAGTCATTCTTTTTGGAAACAAACTTCTCTGGTTAAGAGCTTGATTTTAACAGCTCTCTTTGGTAGGGCAGCTTTGTAGAAATCTAGTTGCTTGTAGATCCGTAACAGTGGACGGTTATCCTCCTTTCTGTGGTCCCATGGGATGGGCTTAGTTTACTCAATGATTTGATTTTTCTTAAAATGTTTCTAGCTCTTTCAGAATCACTTAAGATCTACATATAACTTTACAAGGTCATCTTAGAGATTATGCATCCTTTAAGGTTGGCTTCATCTAAGTCTTTAAGACTAAGAGATGGGAAAGCACTGTATTAGCCTCTTAAATGCTATTTACCTTTGAAATGGGGTTCGTGCTTGTTTATGATGAAATGAGAAATCAGAACACGTTGATTCACATTGTAACTTGGGCATTCTAGTAGTGAGACTGGAGAAATTACTTCATTCATGAGTAGCTTTTTCTTTTAGACGCGTTATTTATTTATTTATTTATTTTGGTTGCACCGGGTCTTAGTTGTGGCAGGCGGGCTCCTTAGCTGTGGCATGCGAAACTGTTAGTTGAGGCATGCACGTGGGATCTAGTTCCCTGATCAGGGATCAAACCGGGGCCCCCTGCATTGGAAGGCGGAGTCTTATTAACCACTGTGCCACCAGGGAAGTCCCACGAGTAGCTTTTTTTATATTTATAAAATTAGAAAGTTGTGATGGAGTTTAATATTTAAAGAGTACTCCTGTGGGTAACTTCTTTCATTTTTCTTTTTAACTTTTTAGCAATAAGAACTGATCATCTAAGGAATAGGCCTTGTTATAAAGTTCTGTTTGTGCTGCCCTCTTGCCATCTTTTTTAATAATGCAAATTCATGCAGCTTGGGAGCCTCTGTGATGTCTGGATTATTGTCTTTCTGGGACACAGGTCTTCATTCACTGGTTTGCTTATCCTTTCAGCATCTACTTTAGATGTCGCAGACAGAATTAAAATCCAGGTCAGGAAAAGTAAGAGGAATGAAGATATATTGGTGATTTTCCTGCTAGCACAGCAGATCAACTAAAAATAAATTGCAGTGACTTAAGTTTGCAAGTATTAATATTGTTTTCAACTGTGTAAAGCCACTAAAGGGGCAGGCATCATTTTATTGAAAATCTGCATTCAGTATGTACAGGGAGCGGGCAGTATCTACAGGGAGAATAGGAGACCAGTCTGAGAGATTTTAAGATAGGGTCTTTTGGAAGTGGTTATAAGTTACAGAAAACTGTTGGGAGCTGGAAGCAGATTGAAAACGTTCCTGGGAAATGAATGAAGCTTCTTGTTTCCACAGTGCTGTTTGGCTTTGTTGAGCAGTCAATCAGAATTAATTTTCCCTTATTATTTCTAAAATGTTTGCTACTGCTTTTAGTGTGTTTCCAGTTCTTGGTGCTGAACCTGTCAGTAGGAGTACACCTCCGAAATGACATGGTACATGCAAGGTGAGCACCGCCTGAGTGATTTGTTGCAGTGTATAGTCATCTGGTGAATGATGTGAACGCTCCTGTTTAGTTAGAACTCCTGAGAATTCCTTCTTTTCTCAAAGCTTAGTGGTTAAGAACCACAGACTCTGGAACAAAAATTCCAGCTCTTGAATACTGTGGTAGAGTTACTCAGTGTCTGTTTGCTCAGTTGCAATGAGGGGACAGTAGTACTGCTCTCAAGGTATTCGTGTACCTTTTTTCTCAGGGGAAGCTGGGTATAGTACCAATAAGCATTTAATAATTCACCTATTTAAAAAATTTTTTTTTTTTGCGGTACGTGGGCCTCTCACTGTTGTGGCCTGTCCCGTTGCGGAGCACAGGCTCCGGACGCTCAGGCTCAGCGGCCATGGCCCACGGGCCCAGCCGCTCCGTGGCATGTGGGATCCTCCCGGACCAAGGCATGAACCCGCGTACCCTGCATCGGCAGACGGACTCTTAACCACTGTGCCACCAGGGAAGCCCAATTCACCTATTGTTAGCATTACTAAATAAACTAGCTTGATTAGATTAAGTAAGCTTTTTTAAGGAAATAACATTATTAAAGTGGTAATTCGTTTAACAATAAGTAGTCTCTGTTTTTATCTGTTGAGTTTTTTTTTTTTAAAGAACAAGGCAGAAGCTCTAGGATTATGTGATGTGTTTACTGAATTTAGAACATTATGATTAGGTGTCAGGTATGATATTTTAAACATGAATGTGAAGTTCAGTTTAATAGATTACTGATAGACTTAAAGAGCCCCATACTTAATGATATTCATTTTGGTGAACTTGTAAAATCGTGGTTTTCTTTAGGAGAGAATGCAGCTTGGCTCTACTGATCATCATGTATCTTCTTCTTATTCTTTTTTCCTAACAGAAAGCGTGGATACCCATCAGCGAAGTTTTGATATTGGAATTCAGATTGGCTATCAGCGACGCAATAAGGATGTGTTGGCTTGGGTTAAAAAGCGCAGAAGAACTATTCGTAGAGAAGATTTGATCAGCTTCCTGTGTGGAAAAGTTCCTCCACCGCGAAACTCTAGAGCTCCCCCAAGACTGACTGTAGTGTCCCCTAACCGAGCTACTTCAACGGAAACTAGCTCATCTGTAGAGACTGATTTGCAACCCTTCCGGGAAGCCATAGCTCTGCATGGTAAAGCCGTTTAAACATATTTCTTTGGAAAAATGGTTAAGAGTGTGCCTGTGGACCCAATTTCACATTTAGGTTTAGGTCCAGATATATTGTCTGTTTTTTGTCTATTCTAGTTACTACTTGCTCTAGAAATGTTTAAATAGAATGTAAGCTAAGAACTTATATGGGCAATTTTTGAATGTTAGCCAGCCTATCCTAAAAAAAATGTTTTTAGAAAGTTAGTTTGAGCTGATTGGTGTTACAATAACAGCATTTTTTGCAACATTGATTAGAATTTATTGCTTTACACACTGATATTGTACATGTTTCCTTACTCTTCTGAGTCAAAGAGGAAGTTCTTGTGTCTTAAGAATACTATTGCATTTATAATTACCTGGAGAGCCTAGTCAGTTATGGGCAAGTAAGGCAGATAACTGTTGGGCTAGTTCTCATGGGAACTCCCTTTGACACCTTAGGTTATTGAGTGTGCCTGTAGAACCTGAGCGTTGATGACCCAAGAGGGAGTGGACAGATATAAGAATAATTAAATTGACTTTCCTTATGTCTGTTGTCCCTTAGGGCCTTGCTTTGATAGGAGTGTTAGAGAACAGGTCCATCACCATCTCCCCAGGCCAGACCTGCCATAAAAAGACATTCTTGGCTGAGGGGTTTAAGTATTATTGGAAAAGCCTGGGGTATGTAGTCAGTAAGTTTGTTGTTGCTTGTTCTCTAATACAGGCTTCCAGACAGAACTGGGAGAGGTACTTATAGGACATTCAATACTGCTGTAAAAATAAAACAACAAAATAATAAGACTTGGTTGAAGCCAAGATGAAAACATGGATTGTACAAGTGACTAAACAGATAGAAGTAATTAGTGAGTTAGCTCATGAGTCCTGTTAAAAGTTAACATATTTCTGAGCCATAGTGTAGGTCATCTAAAATAAAATAACCTGGTGATAAAAACTGGGATGTATACAAAGGGCTTCTATATCATCGAAGCTTTAATGCTTACAGAGATTCTTGTTCTCTTTGGCAAACATTGATTCTTTATCTAAAACGCCATTCAGAACATGGGAGTTGGAAAAAGTGTTGTTTTTTTCCCCTCCTGATTGTGAATTTGTTTACGATAAGTTAAAAACACAAAAACATTTTATTGCAAGGAAGTCCATGATGTATGGATGCAGTACATAAGACTGCTTGCTGTTTCTAATGTAGTGGAATAGTTGATGCTGTCAGAAAGTTTGAAACTCAGGCAAAATAGAGATTGATCTGTTCCTACTGAATTAGTTTCACATCTTTTACCATTGTTTGAAAAAAATTACAAGTGTACATAGTTTGTCAGATTAATTTTAGTGCATGGTAGTATTTGATGTAGTTGTGTTTTCCTTAAGCATTTTGATTTCCTTTGTCATCAAGTGGATTTATGATTCATTCCATATTTCTCTTGTTGAAGTGTCTTTTTTTCTGTATTATACTCTACTATAGAAGGTAGTTTTAAGAAACATAAATGCCACTCTTGTTATAAAATCTTAATGCAGTTGTACACATTGTAAAAAGGGCAAGCTAGCAGCCCTCCCCCCTGCAACTACTACTATATTCTCCACATCCCATTACATTTTCTTAAATTGAGTTTATTCAACTTGTGATTTATTATTTTACTGAACTTTGGGAGTTTTAGTGGTGATGTAGATTTTGGAAGGTACTATTTATAATTTTGACTTATGTTTAAATTGTGAGGGTTTAAAAAAGTTTAATTATAAAGCTATAGAAAAATAACCTTTCCCTTCAATAAACTTACGAAGTAGTGCCAATCCAGAGTACATTGGATTCCTAGGGTTCATAAACTGAATTCATGTAGTTAAAACATGAAGTTGCTATGCAGTAATAGGGCCCCTTGAAAAGAGTACACAGAAACATTATATACTGAGTTTTGTGTTATATTGGTTTTAGAGGACATAGCTGTGTTGGGAATGCTAGTCTGACTTGAGTATTTTTAGTAATTTGAATGATTTCTAATAGGGCATTGTTAACTAAATTGTAAAGCAGATTAATGACTAACTTTGTAACCAGGTGTCCTCATGATCTGATTTATTGAATAGCTGTAAATTGAAGTCAAAACTGTTTAGATCTTTTAAAATATGTTTGGAAATTCATCTTAATTAGGATACATACTGGTCAGAATTTGGTTTTGCATAGAATTTGCTTAGCCAGATCTATGAAATGTGAGGTCAAATTGAAGTTCTTGGGGTTCTACGTTGGAGGGAGAGTCTAAATTCATGAAGTTTTGGGGTGCCGGGGGAGACAGGAAAAGAATTGGTATACTGAGGCTGACTTAAATTTATAATCAAAGCAAACATTAGTGTAGGAGTCATATTGATTTATTCTTATCCATAAGCAACCTCATGTCCTTAAAAGAGAGGACAGGGCTTCCCTGGTGGTGCAGTGGTTGAGAGTCCGCCTGCCGATGCAGGGGACACGGGTTCGTGCCCCGGTCCGGGAGGATCCCACATGTCGCGGAGCAGCTGGGCCCGTGAGCCATGGTCGCTGAGCCTGTGTGTCTGGAGCCTGTGCTCCGCAACGGGAGAGGCCACAACAGTGAAAGGCCCGCATACAGCAAAAAAAAAAAAAAAAGAGGACAGTTACCCCTGTAATTTTTTCTTTTTTTATCGGCTCACTTCCAACAAATGCCACCCATATGTGCTCTATGTTCTTTATATGAAGACAGATGGCCAAGATATAAGATAATTGTAGAGTTTTTCATGTAGACAGTGAGGGTGTGATGATAAGATCCTTTGATCAGTACCCTCATGAGCCTTACATTTAAGTATTGCAATTAAAAGTACATCAATTAATGATTATCAAACAGTTTCAATCAAAACTGTCAACTAATGGTTATGGAGGTTTAAGGAATATATTCCAGTGCTTTATTTTGGCACTTGTTTGCAACATATGTTGTTTATTTTCTGTGTAACATGATATCTCCTTATCTGGATGCTAAACTCACCAGAGAAATCAAGGAAAGGTATATGCATGTGCTAAATTGATCTCTGTCCTTTCCTTATTCATCCTTGTCTTAAAATAACATTATCAAAAATTTACTGAGAACTGAATTAATAGCTGGCACCTTGATTTTATGTAAACAAATTTCAGATAGACCAAAAATCATCTGGACCATTTTGTGGTTCCCTGCCTGCCTTTCTGATTATTCCTCTCTTAGTCATCCTTTCTCTTCTAGAGACTTTTATTGTCTTCTCTTTAGGCTACTTTGACCTCTGACCTTTCAGTGACTTAGGTTACATTCCCCAGGGTTTAGCCTTTAGCCACCTTCTCCTGCAATCCCTTTAAGGGCCATTTCAGTCTTAATTTCCAAAATTGGTCCTTATAGTTTAGACTCTCTCTCCTGACTGCTAAAGACGTATGCCCCATTGTCCCCTGGTGGACATCTTCACCAGGGTGTCCTGTAGGTGTTCAGAGCGGACTCATCTAGCCTCAACAACAGCAAAAACAGGTCTTTTCTGTTTTTGTGACCTTGCCACTTAGCAGATGCGTACATAGCAGATTCTGTGCAGTTTCTAGGGAATATATGATTGAATAGGGTGCTTCCTTTCCTGTTGAGGCCAATGCATACTTGGATGATTTATTTTGATGTCATATGTAAGGTGTTCTGGGGTCAGAAAAGGACATTTCACAGTGCGGCCTGGCCATGGGTTCAGAGAAGGCTATTCTGGAGGAGGTGAGTTTTGGGCGCTTGGAATAATCTCCTTCCTGCTCTTGCTTCCCAGTCCTGAGTTGACCCATTCACCAGTCCCTCTTTCCTGGGACCACTGGAGTGATCTTTTTGATCTTGTTGCTTCACTGAAAAATAACCTTTGTATCCCTGTGTCCTCTAGGGTGAAGTCTGAACTGAGCACAACATTGTAAGACCTTGTGGTTTGATCTGACCTTGGGTCAGATATCTTAGCTATACCGTGTAATCTTTTGAATACCTTCATGGTCTTTTCTAAGGTTTTCTTCTGCCTGTTCATCTCTTCAGACAGATCGAACATCTGTGACGAAGCTTTCCTTCAGTTCCCCCGATTTTCTCCAACCTTCCCTGAGCTGTGTGTCTGCTCTCCCCTTCTGCTTTGCTTCCATAGCTATCCCTTCCCATAGACTGGGGCTACAGTGGTGCAGGGACCGTGTCTTGGAGCTTCTGGCTTTAACAGAACCTGGCATAGATGTGTTCTGAGCTTAACACAGGGATTCAGAGGTCTGCTAAGTCAACGCAGTGGGGGCAGAGAACCTTTCCAAAGAGTTGAGGCTTATAGATCCCCAGGTGACTGCAGTATGAGGAGGGTGAGGAGAATGGAGAACAGAGCCGGGTGTATCTTACTGCTGCAAAGTCAGCTCCTCACACTGAACAACTGAGTCCTGGAGTGGGACCTGAGGGTGATGTACCTTTAGAGCGGTTCTTTCAGTGTTTACTTCACGTCAGCGTCCTGCTGAGGAGGGTCTCATTTAAAACTAATACTTCCCCTGGATTATTGCCGTTTTATTGATGAAGAAGGCTAATTTGGCTAAATAAAATAGACCAGGTCAGTAAATGGTAGAACAGATATTCCAGATCTGTCTGGTTCCCCAATTCAGTACCTCTACATGTGTACATTTGGGGTTTCTTCCCCCCCCCCCCTTAGTAGGGTGGATGGCATGGGAAAGGTCTCCTAGGCTTGTTTTTCTTCCCTAAAGACATCAGACTATATACATAAGTTTGGTATTTCTTGCTGGGGTTTTTCCCTATAAGTGAATCTGGATAAGTAGGCTTGAAGATGAATGGCTTTAACCTGTATTTCTGGTTCATTTTAGCAGGAAGAGTATTTAGGCTTTGTACATAGGCTGCGTTCCCAGCATGACCTTGGGCAAGATGGCTAATGTCTCCAAGGCAGTCTCCTCTGAAAAGGAGATACATAAAGTGAGAAGCAGAGTACCCACCCTTAAACAAAGTGTTCTTTGCCTTGAGAGAAGGAGGACTTCTGCTTAGTTCTAAGTCCTGAGTGCCTTCTTTGCCTCTGGATAGCATTACTGCAAAAACAGACCTGGAGGTCAGGTGGCCTTTGAGGATACTTTTTCTCCCTTTTCAGGAAGGGTGGCTTTTTAAATTGCAGATAATCATTCCAGAGGAAGGGATAATTTAAAACTTAGTGTTAACTACCTACTTATATTACTTGCTGAGATCTTGAGCTGCTTTTATGTTGGTATAAACTGGTGAAGTTGAATGTTCTCTGTCTACTGGATGAAGAGATTCTGAGCTGACTTGCCCAAGCCAGTGCTTTGTCTAGAAAGCCTTAGATTGAAATCTGGTTTCCTCATTTTGGGTTCTGTTTGTCATCATAGGGATTAGGTAAAAAGGGTCCAGAGCTAGAATGGGGCATATATGTGGAAGATAGAGACCTGGATGGGAAAGTAAGCCGGGTGCCAAGTCAGACTTCACTCATTTGCTAACTTTATTAAAAACCTGTTCTCAGTCATTTCATAGGTGGACTTTGTAGGTTTTTGGCCCTGGTTCAGACTGTTCCATAAAAATTGGAGACACTTGGTTTTATTGGTAGTTCTAAAAGTCATTTTGATGGCATTCTCTTGACTGTAGTACAGGGAACTAAAACCCCATTGGGACTGGGTTGACCCTCTGTAAAATTCATCAGTTCACACAGGGTCTGGGTGTTAAAACTAGTCACTGGTGGGAGCCATTGCTGTCATTGGCATTTGGCTATAAGATATCTCCTTGCTCAAGTTCAAGTTCCTTTTGTGTTTAAACAACAAAAGTTTAAAAAAGACAGTGGGCTGCTACATTTGTAAGTACTGAAAGGGTCTTAGGCAAATGCAGGTAGTCTGGCCTTTAATATGATACTGGAGAATTTCCCCGGAAAAAGGAAAGTAACAAAAGAAAAGGTTTTTGTTTTGTTTGTCTGTTTTTGAGAAAACACTTGTGTGTTAAAAGATAGCTTTTTAAGCGAGGGTTAAAATCTGAAGCTTTTTAGTCTGGAAACTGTGTGTGTGTGTGTGTGTGTGTGTGTGTGTGTGTGTCTGGCTGTGGTGGTATAAGTTCTGATTTCTGCAATTAAAATCCTTCTGTGGAAGGTGTGGTCATTTAAAAATGCAAGTGTATCTTGTCATTCTGTAGCCTTTCCTATTGCCCAACATTTACTGAACACAGTAAACAGCCAAGCATTCTATTTATTAGAGGCTAGTGATAGGGTCAGGTAATACAAAGATGAATCACATAATCTCTCAAGGAGTTTCTAGCCTAATAGAATTGTACTATTAGTTTGAAGCATAATCCCAGGCAATCAGATTGAGGCACAGTGCCATCACTTTAGGAGTTACTAGGCTCTATATCTGGCCTCTCTTTTGTCTAACAAAGTCTTTTTCTGGCATATGTGGTGATCCTTAGTCTCTTAAATCATTAAATTGCTTGACAAGATTCTTGGATCTGGAGAGACTGGGTATAGGGCCATATAAGAAAAATGCATTCATTTGATACCATATTCAGGGGTGTAAGGTCAGGTAGGAATTTTTACTTTAGAAAAAAATGTAAGGCAAATTCTGAATTTGTCATAAAATGGATCCCTTCTTCTAGAGTTTTGGAAAGCTGTGAATTTAGGCAGCATGGACCAATAGGATTTTCTTGCTCCTTCGAGCCACAGGTTTTGTAGCTTTTGTTATTTTTTCAGAACATTCTTTGGCCTGTGTGTAGTAGAGAAGTTACCAAATTTCGGTGAGAACAAATCTTCCTGATAAAATTGAGATCTGTACATTTAAGAAGAAATATGATTATTTATGCTTGGTTCTGTGTCTCTCCCCTTTTCTATCACTCTTCATTCCTTCTGTTGATAAAGCTAAATATATAGAAACAAACATTGACAGCCACACAGATACTTAGGTTAAGTGCTTTTAAACCAATGGTACAGTATGAAAGAAACTTCTTGGCAATTTTCTGTTGTAGAGAATTAATTAGAACTGACCTGTGGGGGATTTATATCCAACCACCTTTCAAAATCCCTTTTCCTCCTCTTGCCCACACTCCTAGCACAATGTGTGGAACACAGTAGATTCTTAATAAATGCTTGTTGAATGTTGCATTCTGCATCTTCTTGAAATAACAGAACTGTCAATAGTCATTTACCAGTAAAATGTTTTAAAAACTTATTTGGAAATTAAGATGTAAGAGATTAATGCACCAAAAGCAAATCTCATCTCTTAATTGCTTAAGATTGATTATTTCAAGTAACCTTCTTTAATGGAAACTCTTGTGAAGGCTGGAATTTTTAAATTATACCCTTTGTTCAGACCAGCCTCTGAGAACAAGAACAATTAAGGCAATTAAGATAGCATTAAATTTTTGATGAAAAGTTGGCATTTTCTGTATATTAAGATTAGATATTAGCTACTGAAGTTTCTGTGGGTAGGACTTAACTAAAGCTTCCAACATTAATAATACAAAACTGTTATGAATTTGCAGTAAAATTTTCTTGGACATTTTTTTCATTGAGGTGAAGTCCATGTAGCCATGCCTCAAAGCCAGTTTACTCACCTAGTACTTCCTTAATAATCCATTGGTAGTTTAACATTTAAGTTTTTTTTTTTTCACTAGTTTTCTGATTTATAAATACTAATTTCTTGGAAAATTTGAAAATTTCCAAAAAGTAAAAAATCCAGTATCTTGTTTTCCCACTCTACAGAGATAACTGCAGTTAAATGTTTGGTGCATTTTCTTCCAGTCTTTTTTTTCAATGTATAAATATTAAAATTATTTCATAGTTGAGATCATGCTGCGTATATGGTACTGTATCTTGCTTTTTTCATTTTAACGTCGTGAGCATTTTTCCCATGGCATTAAAACTGTCTTTGAAAAATTGAAAGCATTTTGGGCTGTCAGCATAACTGAAAATGTTTTCTTGGTGTGACACATGTATCTTTGTAATTGGTTTGATTTAGTGTGCTTTACTTCAATAAAAGTTCAGTATTACAATTTACAGATTGGGGTGGGGAGTGGTATCTACTTCAAATTACCCAAATCTTCCTAGTAGAATTCACTTTTCCAGGATTGAACTCCTCCCCTGGTGCACTTAAAACACGACATATACACACAAGTGCTTGCTTGCTTAAAACCTCAGAATACAACTTTGTGCAAAGGGAGTGTATGTCCATTTGAATAGTGCATTTCATTTCAAATGCAAGAATGCCTGTTTCTTAGGGTTCCCAGTCAGAATGTTAATCACTTTGTCCAAGTTGTGGGGATTTCACATCCCCCTTCTGCCGGAGATGAGAGAGCTGGTGGCGCAGACCTGCAGAGGGTCCTGGACCTGTGCTGAGTGGAACCACAGTAAACAGTCTGCCTTGTCTCCTCCAGGGCGAGTCTCGAGGCTCGCAGGTGCTGAAGGGGGCTGGGAGGCCAGCAGAAAGGGTAGAGGCGGCCTCTAGGCCACTTCCAGGGCTGCCGGATGGAGGAAGGGAGGCTGGCTGGGCTCTGCATTTGCTCTTTCTGTGTGACCTAACTATGTGCTGGTAAACTGGAATTATATGTAATTAATTCTGAAAACAGGATTTTCTTATGACCCTAAGCATGACCTTGGTATGAAAATAATAGTTCTGTGCTACTTTTTAACAATTTGCCATGTAACCTAGATTCCTATAACTTGGACTGTAACTTTGTTTTAGCTCATGTGGGAGCTTTCTTTTCAAAGTATGATTAAATCCTCTTGATCTTTTTTCCACCCCTGCACTAATCCTTTAAAATGAATGCAGAAACTTTTAAAACTGATAAGTTTATCTTGTATTAAGCAATGGAGACTTTTCTGTCTAATCATACTACTTGTTCTACTGCTTTTTGTCAATTGATATTCCCATAGCCCTTTTGAAAAAGTGTGTTTTTGGTAGAAATTAAGTTGTATGCCCTTGGGCCATACAACTTAGTTTTTAGTTCTGAAGCATGTTTAGATTCTCTGTACTTGTATAGGCCTGATTGTTCATGTGGCTTAGCTAAGGTTTCCTAAAGCATCTTCTAGTAGCTGTCATTGGTTTATAAAATAAAATTTGGGTTGTTTAAAATATATATTTTTTGGTTGTTAATCTTAATTTTTTTTTGACACTTGTGAAAAGTCTTTTGGGGGAAGATTAGATAGTTAAACTTTGAAAAGAATTTTCACTGCTGAGAGTAGATAATAATAAATAGGTAATGTTGCACATTGTGATTTTGCTTTAGCTGTCAAACTAAGCCCAGGGTCATACACCCAACAGAAAAAAGATTATGGTTTTCTGGAAGTTATTGGGGAATTTTCAAATTGACCAAATTGATGTTTAATCTCTCTTCTTTTTTCATGGAGGATAGCAGTTGAAGGATTTGCTTGAGGTGCCTCTTCACTTCTGATGGAGCGTTTTGAGCCTTGGGTGTTAAACATACAGCTACGTGGCTCCTACATTAACAAGAGGGGCATTGGAGCAGGGTTTGTTGAGTTCTTTTTTGGGTATTGAATGCTTAGGGGATCCTGAGTTTAATTACTGAAGTAGCCCGGTTTATTGCTGAGGGCCCACATTTTGCAGCATAATTACCGTAGAATCTCCTGCATTATGAAACAGGTATGAAAAGGTGGTCTCAAGTACACAGACACCTTTCAGTATGTTAGAGGCTGCGAGATTAGGAAAAAAGGCACAGCTCTCCCCTCAAGGAGTTTACAGTCTTGGTGGAGAACTTAAAAACAGAAAAAGAAAAAACCAAACCCAGCAAGTTGGGAATAATTGAGTTTTAACTTCATGGCAAAGATTTAAGTGAAGAGAGCCACCTGGGTATATATTTCCTGGCATTGGAGAGGTGAATAAACATCAACAGCTTTGGATTTCAGAGTGACGGGTAGGGCTCTGAAGCATTCTGTTATGTGCCAGGCACTGTGTTCATGAGATACAGATGTAAAGACACAGTGTCTATAGGAAGAGATGAGCAATGGTGCTGTGCTATGTGAAATCAGCCCGAGGCGTTTCTTTCCCTTTTCTTTAACTTTTAATAAAGTTGTGTGGGCTGGGGAAGAAGCAGCGTGGTTTTTTTCTGAAGATGTTCGGTTTGAGAGGGCCAACAGGCAGTTAGAAATATGGATGGGCCCTTGATCTCAGGAAAAATGTCTGCTCCTGTGGCACGGATGTGGAAAATGATGCCTGTGGGTAAGCTAAGAGGCCAAGGCTCTCACCTGGGTGACATCAGCCTGTGAGGGGCAGAAGAGAAGCCTGCAAAGGCCAGTGAGGAAGGAGCAGGCAGGCTGGAGAACAGCAAAGAGGAGAGTTTCTAAGGAGAGGGAGGAGAACCAGGAAAGTAGCCCCAGACTGGGAGGCGGTGCTGGAGGAACTTGGGCCTCAGGCAGTGGGGAGCAGATGTTGGGAGGCAGGTGCAGCCCGGGCCATTTTTAGGAACTGCAGATGAGTTGATATTGGCAGTGCATGATTATTAAGCCTTAGGATGGGAGTGAAGAGGGCAGAAGGGAGAGTTAGCTTTAGCTGCTCAGAGACAGACCTGCGAGGCAGGCCGGGCCCTAGATCCTGAGGCTGAAATAATTTAGGCTCGAAGAGGTGGGTAGCATAACATGAGTAGGAATTTAGATTCTGTTTGTCTTGGGTCCCAGCTCTTGCTTACTAGCTCTGTGACCTTGAGTGCCTTGCTCAGCCTTTTAACCTCGGCTTTTCATCGGCAAAAAAGAAAGCACAAATATCATAGGCTGAGTTTGAGGATGAAATTAAAAAGTGCTTATTAATACAGTGCCTGACATAGGAAGTATTCCAGTATTAGTGCTTTCATTTATTTTTAATAGGCACTAGCCTTGGAAATGAGTGAGATCAGATTTCCTCTGGCCACCAGGGGAAGGGAGAGAGGATGCATCTTCTACAGGGAGAGCAGTGAGGGGACTGGTTGGTTCCTAGCGTAGGGAGTTGAGAGCAGTTTAGAAAGGAGGTGTGGACTGCAGAACTTGATCAGCATGTATGGGAGGTGGTTGAGGCCAAGGGTTTGGGAATGTTCATAGTATTTGTAGAGTGAGAACAATGTCAAAGGGAATTTAATAGCTTTGGTGTGGTAGGAAGCAGAGAATCCTTTTTCAACTTAATGTTCAAATTTAAAGTACATTTATGGAGTAAATGAGAATGGGCCCCTACGAAACCAACCTCTAAGCTTACTTTAAGGTACAGGTCCTATTTTTGGGAAACACTGATTATACTAGATCATATCAGTTTAGTCAAGCACTAACAAAATCCATATATGAGGCTAGGATAGCCCAAGGGGGAGTCCGTAAGAAGGAAAATCCACAGGCGGTGATGTCAGGTTATTAAATTAAATGCTGTGGTTTGTTTTCAGGCCTCTCATGCCTTTCACAGGTGTATCCTGAACATTTAGAAGCAGAACATACAATGGCCTCCTTTAACTGTTCAGGGGTCTAAGGAATGAGTGTCTGACCATGAGTGCTGGAATATTCTGGATTTAGTAACTCTTAACCTTGAAGGCAAGGCAGCAGGATTTTTTATACCACCCTTGTTCTCCCGCCCCCCGAAGGATTAGAGGTGATGCTGAGTGAGGCTGCCCTAAAGGGTATATACCAAGTATAGTATAGTCCAGACCTTGGGGTGATCATATTGCCTGATTTGTCCAGGGCAGAATCACTTTGTATTTGATGTCCCAGGATCATTTTTAATAGTGACCCTTTTTCATGTTCAGTAGTGTACTGTTTTAGATGCTAAATTAAAAAGTCGCCTTATCTATAGAAATGTCAGAATAAGCCTACTCAGGCCTGCAAGTGACTGCATGCTCCCCTGTTTGCACACACACACAGCACAGGGATCTGTTGGAACGGTGACTTTGTATAACCAAAATCTTCTCCTGTTTAAAGCAAGCACCTCCTTCCTCAGCTCTAAGTTACCTATAGTCCGTACCTAGTAGAGTAGATGGCAGGATTTCATAATGGAGTTGTACACCTAGCATGGTGCCTGCCGCATAATAAGCTTCCAGTAATTGGTAGTAACCGATATTGTAAATATTGGTAGTATTACCAGTGAACATTTCCTATGTCAAAGCCAGATGATTCGTTCTTCCAGGAAAAAACTGCTGCCCGGTGACCCCCTTGCAAGGAAAATAGGCAGACATCCTTTGACACTATGACGACGTTGAAAGTAAAGTTGGGTTGCTTTCAAGAGGGTTAAATAATCGAGCAACTCTAAAACCTTTTTTCTTCTTCCTAGGTCTTAGTGGTGCAATGGCTAGTATAAGCGTGCGTTCGAGTACCCCAGGCTCTCCTACACATGTAAGCAGTGGATCGAATGCTAGTCGAAGGAGAAATGGACTCCATGATGTCGATTTGAACACTTTCATATCAGAAGAAATGGCACTCCACTTGGACAATGGTGGAACTAGAAAGCGTACCTCAGCCCAGTGTGGCGATGTCATTACAGACTCACCAACCCATAAACGCAACAGAATGATCTAAACTGCAAACATTTTCACACCCACCATGCTGCTTGAAAGCCACTTGATCCTCAACATATACTATTATTGCAAAGGAAACATGAGGCCATCTTCCCTTGTTCACTGTTTAAGACAAGTGAATTCTATAGTGGTTGCCATAAAAGGAAGTTCTAGGTATTTACAGTAGATGCCTCTTGTAACTATGGCTTTCTTAAAACTATAGTCCTAGCAGAGGACATCAGATATCGTGTAGTCGTTAGCAAGATCATCATAGGCAAACATATATCCGTTTCAAGGCTAAAAGTGACCTTAACTGTATTTATTCTCAAAGGGAAAGGAAGTATCAGATGTTTATTTGGTTATAGAACACTTTTTTTGTGGGGGGGGGCTCCATTTCCTGTGTGTTGAGTATTTTGCTTCAACAGTATTGCCAGGTTCCTAAAATTGTCTAAAACACGTGATTTGGCTTCCTCGTCAAATCGCCAGGCTTCCATTTTTGCAGCAGCACTGTACCATGCACCTGGTTTCTCTCTAGTAACAGTGTGCAACTTCTGATTATTGAACTGTGCCCTATTTTTAGTTTTCAAAGCAGTTTCTAATTCTGGTGATTGTGTGATGTAAAGAGGTGCTATGATGGTCATGCAATTAATACTTAATATCGAATCAATACACAACTTTATTGGATTCACTTTGTGTGTGTTAGTGCTCTAAAAGTAGCAATATTATTAAATTGCCCCCAGATTAACCTTGTAGGATTGAAATACTCATTTTTAAGACAAGTACTACTTCCCATGCAGGGTACTGTCCTTATGGTAAATGTAAACATGTAGACTGCATTCATGGTGACCTAAAGTAGAGAGGTCATGAACTTCATGGGCTTCCTTTTTGGTTCAGTATTAGTGAGAGCGAGATGGATGGTGGGAGGGTAGGTATTCTAGTCTGTTATATTCTGTTTAACATTTTTCATGAATGTTCTACTTTGTGCAGTTTCCATTGGAATGGGTGGAAGATAAAGGTCTTTTATCTGCTAATAATGTGATCACACCTTAAATAGCAAAACCCAACTCTCCAATCCCTCTCCTATAAAGTGCAGTTTGGAATCTCATTCTGGAAAAGATGGAATCGCATGGAGGTTCTCTAGATGTTAGGTAGACTTAAATAAAAGTTCTCAATAGATTCCTCTTTGGAGTAAATATAAGACCTCTTGTACCTACAATGTTTTAGAGCATGTTTCATCTTCATTTTTAATATCTTGAACTGAATGGTAGTCTTTTTTTAGATGAAGAACTGATGTCAGCCTGCCAGGTACTGTAATTTATTCTATCATATTATTATAAATGTATCGAGTAGGACAGTGAAAATGTTTCCTTGCAAACTTGTAGCTCAGTATCAGTTACTTTCTGTTTTTATCCTTAAAAGACCATTACAAATCAGGGTAAGGGTTTTTCCAGTAATTACTCACAGCACTTTGTTAAAGTTTGCAATTTCTTCAGCCATTTAATAATCTTTCTGTGAAGAAACTTTGCTAAGTTAACCATAATATTCATGGGGTGGGATGTGAATGTAATGTGTGAACTGAAGAAGTTCTGTATTCACTATAGATACAGCCCTTATTTAAAAAAAGTCAATTCCATACTAAACCTAGGAATGAAAGTGAGGCATTTCTAAATTTTTGCAAAAGTGGATCATTTTTTTTGTTTGAATATGATAGGAAGAATTATAGCAATGTATCATTTTACCGGAAACGGGTGAGCCTATGTATTATGAATACTTTCAGGCTTCCCTTTGGAATATATCAAGAAATGAATCTGGAGTTATCTTTGTTTTTCTATCGTAAATTTAGATTCTGGAATTGGGTTTGGTGGTGTGAAGCATTGCTCACAAGCAGCCAGAACTCCTCTCCCTAAAGGATTTTGAGGCTGAGGAACACATATTTAATCTCCCCTTTATGCCTTGGTTCTAGTTCCTCTTTCCAAGTTAGTAACAACAAAAAAATTTTTTTTGGTGGTTTTTGTTTTAGTTGGTGCTCTGAAGCTTAATCTCAATACCCTTTACTCTCGATTGTCAAATTTTGATAAAACATGTGCCATTTTCTTTGGTAAGAGAAAGCAGGTCTTCATGTCTGCCAGAACACAATTTATATATCTTATTGGCTCCATTAAACTTTTTGAAAACTTTAGCATTTGTTACTTTTTTCCATTGCATTTAATTCTAAATGCTCTGTCACCCAGCAGTAACTCTTCCCCCCATCTCCATCCCGTTGCTCTCCTGTGCCACCCGAGCACAGAATAAACCAAGACCTAGGAGTAGAAAGGGAAATGATTTCTCTTAGGAAAACTTAGTTCTGACTGCTAGATTTTTGCAGCCTTTCTTTGTGCCATTTTAGATGCAAAACAAATCATGGAAGATTGCATATTTGTGTGATACTTTTTAATGTTTTTTTTTTTTTTTTTTTTTTCCTTCAGTCTTTTGAGAACAGTGTAGGCTGACAGTTTACTTTGGGGGAACAGAACCTCTTTTCATCTTAAGCTAGATTCTCTGATTCTTTTAGACGTCATAGCTCATGAGTTCTGTTCCTGTTACCCTAACTTGGCATGAGTGGGTTGAGTTATCCTTAAGCTGCAGTGTTCTGAGCATGGCTGAAGCATTAAAAACTTAAGTATATAATGTTTGGTATTTTATAGAGCAAAATTAATGGAAAGCATTTGGCTGAATCTAAAGACCTGCAGTCAAATTCTTCAATGTGGTTTACCCAACTGGAGTAGTGGTACACACCTTAAATCATTCAATGAATAAATAATTTAAAAAACAAAAAAACTATGGGGCTTGTCTGCAGTTTTGTTTTGGTCATCACATCTGAACAACTTTGACATAATCAGATGAAGTTCAGGCTTAAAAAATAACTAGCCGAAATATTTTTCCCAAGGGCTGGTGGAACTCATTAAACTTGAGTTACTGTGGCTTTTGGGCCTTAAGGTTGCCGTACAGCAGTGAAAGCTGGGCTAATTTGCTGAACAGTAAGGGGGGTCGCCAAGGCCTGGCCAAGAGGGTGAGCTAGCCTCAGTGCAATGAAGGTGAAAGATGCCAAGAGATGATTTGGAAATGGGCCTTTAGCTGGGGACACAGGCAGCACAGTTAATTTCAGAAAATGATTATGAGTGGATCAGTAGTTTTTGCCACCATTACTACCTGAACTTTTTGAGAGGTATAGTGACTGTTAGCAGATTAATCTCATTACATTTTATTTTGTATAGCTTGCTACTACCTGCCACTTCATCCATTAGATTGATTATTTAGGTGTCTAGTTAGGAGGTTGGGAATCTTTCATAGGTAGGTTCTGGACTCTTGGAGTGCAGTTACGTGAAAGCTTCCGCCAGAAGAAACCCTTGTTTATTTTAAACTTAAGATTCATATGTTTAATTTAGTTAAGTTTAGGAGGTTATTCTGATCAGATGTTGTTATAGTACCTGCTCCCTCCTTGAAAGCTGTTACAACTTTGATCAATTCAGATGACCTCACCTGGTATGTCTTGCTTCCACACCCCACGCTGGAATGTTTGTGAGGTGTGTGATGTTTTAGTGGGGTCACTTTGTGTTGTACTGATGCACTTGACAAGGTTTTACTTCTTGTGGTGGGCCCTGCATGTTCTCTGTGGAGTCCAGCCCAGAGTAGCCTGTGATGCAAGAGGATTTTGAGAATCCAGCACAAATTTTGTGGCCCTCGGCAAAACTGGGACGTTTCATTGATGTTATTCCAAATTTCTGATGGCCCCTCATTTTATTCGTGTTAATGCTTAAAAAAAATTTTTTTAACAGGAAAAATCCAGCCACACAGCAGCTTATAGTATATGCAGGTCTTTCTGCATAAGAATGTATATGGTGATATTTTGTGACTAAATAGAATTCCATGGTATGTCTGGGCCTTCATGGTGGGTCCCAGTTTTTTCCAGTTAGTAACAATGAACACTCAAGTTTTTTTTAGGTTCCTATGGGATAAATTTCTGCAGGTAAAGTTGTTGGTTCAAAGGAATTCATATTAAATTTCATATTAAAATTCAATATTAAAATATTGATATACTTTAGTATTGTATATATATAATGTATATAATATTTAATATACTTTAATATTTAATAAGGAGGATCGGCTAATACTTCCATCAACATGGTTATAAGAGTGCCTTTCCCCCTACATCTTAGCCAGTGTTGGGTAGCTGTACTACTTGCAGAGAGAAATGATCTCACGATTTCCATTTGCCTTTTGCCCCCTTGTATGAAGGAGGAACCTTTGCTTGAAATCATGTGGATTTGAATGCTGACCCCTCCACTCACTAGGTGTGGGAGCCTGGGTAAGTTTGCCTCTCTGGGCTCGGTTTCATCATCTGTGAAATAGAAAAAAATGATGCGAAGCTTAGTGACTTGAATTCTGTGGATACATTTACATCTGCATTTATAATCTGCCTTCCATCAGTGGAGCCCTTATTAACTCTGGAATGTGGCTGATAGTTTTTTTTTTTTAATGTGCCATTGAAAAGATTAACATACTCGTTTTTATAAAGAAAATTAAAATGTCAAACATTAGCGTAAAGGCTTTTCAGCCCTTTCCAAAGGTAAAAACTGGATAGTTTTGGAGAGTAACCTTCCAAGCAAGTTTCTGTAGGTTTCTAAGTCCTTCATGCGTGTGGCCACTCAGCTGTGCTGGTTGACTCCTGTGTAGGAGTTAGTGCTGGATCACACACTTGAGTGATGTGAGAGACTGGAACGTGGAAGCTCCAGGCTTGAAAATGGGCTGATTTCACCATGTCCTGGGACAGTTTGAGAACAGAGGGGTAGGTACCAAGCACAAGGTGAAGCTTGCGGGTCTGTGTGATGATTAGTTTTTAGGGCAAAAGTTTGTCTACATGTTCGTGAGATCCTACTTTCAAGAATGAAGTTGAACGCCTACCTAGGATGCCACAGGCCAGCAAGTACAGGTGACCTTCCTTTATGAGTCCTTAATCCTCGAGTTGGGGAGCCAGGCCTTCAGAACCCAGGGGACTGGGTGCTGGGTGGGCGTGTCCACTCTGAGTTCAGTGCAGGTCCCGGTTGTGCTTTGTTGCAGCACAGCGGCGCTTGGTAGGGCTGGGGTAGTCCTCTGCTGCGGATCTGGTGGGTGTGTGCTTTGAGCTACCTGAAGTGTTTAGGGTTCCAGTCGTTCATGGAGCTGTCATTGAGAGCGCCAGGAGTCCTAGGCTTTATCCAGCTGCAGCAATGAGGAAGGCTCAGCAGGTGTGCAGCCTGAGGAAGAAGGGCTGGGGGTGCTGGGGCAGCCCGCCCCCACTGGTTTCCCTGGGGTGCTTTCAGCCCCCCGGGCCCCGGTGGGCTCCTAATTCAGATGACCCCCGTAAGTCCACCATGGTATGTGCCACTGTACCTTTGGGATTTGTGGAAGGATTCTCAGGCCATTGGTATCTGTTCCTTAGGGGTGGTGGTGATGCTGGGCTGAAATTCCTGGGGGAGAGGAGACCATTGATCAAATCATGGAGGAGGCTGATTGCTTTTTTCACCCATCTCTTCTACAGTGAGTCTCACCACCACAAAGGCAGTGTTGATTTCAAGGTGTATCTAGAAGTTTGTAACTACCACGAAGTTCTGATGTGCTGTTTGGGGCTTCTTGGGTTAACATAAATGTCTACAGAACTGTGTTTGCTTACACAATTATTTGGTACGTTAAGGCTTGTCTCTTGCCCATCTCAGTGTTTCTCGAGCATTTGGACTGTGATCCACAGTAAGAAACACCTTTCCCTTGAAGACCTAGTGTGGGCACACATGCACACACACACCCCCCACAACTGAAACAAGTTGTAGAGAATTGTTACCTTTTTGTGTGTGGTGCACTTGACTTTATGGTTTCTTGCTATTTCTCTAAACAGTATGCTGTCTGTGAACTACTACACTGATTTCCCACCCAGTTTGAAAACCTGGGAGCTCTGGATATCAGCGCCCGGCACAAAGTGTAGGAACTTGGACATTTCTTGAATGAGTGAGTAGATAAAGGTGGCTTGAAGTTTTCTAGATTTTCATGAAAAGTCCCTCTTTTTCCCTGTGGACCTTCACAGTCTGTCAAGAACCAGGGTATGGTGGTCAGTGAGGTGAGCGCTGTCTCCTGTCCGAGGTGAGGTGAAGATGCCTGGGACGACAGCTGCACGTGGGAAGCACACCCAGGAGCCGCTCAATATGGTCCCCTCCATTGTCCACCTGGCTGGATAAAATCCCCTTAGAGTGTGAGAAGGATCTCTCCTGCGTTCTATGCTCGACTCCAGCTCCTTTCGCTATTTCGTCTCCTCTCCAATTCCGTGGTTCTCAACTTACCTGCACATTAGAATCAGCCATGGTCAGGTGTACCCCAGACACACTAGAGGAGACTCCTTGGGGTGGGACCCAGGCACTAGCATTTTTCAAGCTCCTCTAGTGACAGACAACTGTCCAAGGACCTCTGGTGGGTTCTTCAGAGAATCCAGAGGGGAATGGTGCTTTGGCCCTTTCCAGATTGTTTATTGGGCAGGTGGCCAGTGGCACCGGGCTCTCAGGCCAGCCCTGAGGCTGAGGGCAGCTGGTCCTGTACCCCGCCGCTCCCCTTAGCTGCCTGCCCAGCCACCTTCAGTCCCTTAGGCCTTCAGGAAGTCTGGACATTCTTCTGGGGCAGGCTGTTTTACTGGGCGTGGCAGGGGGAAGTTTGCACCCGCAAGGCCCCAGGGCGCTGTGAATCATGACTCACCAGGAGTGACCCAGCAGTCTTGCCCCAGGAGATGACTCTCCTGCACCTGGCGGGACTGTCACCTTGGGAAAGGTTTAAAAATACAGATTCCTGGACTCCCCACCTACATACAGAATCCAAAGGTCTGGGGTGGGGACAGGGTTTCTGTTTTTAAAAGAAGGCAAACTAAGTAAAAGTGGGTCCTAAGTCCTACTACCTGGTTATCTCTACATTTTAAAAATTTTATTGGTAACACATGCACTTGGGAAAATAGTACGGAAAAGTTCAAGGTGACAAGTCTTCCTGAGCTGTCTCCTCTGGGATGTTGTCGTGTGTGGAGTTGAGCCTGGAGTTGTGCGGCCTTCTGCCCCTGAGGGAAGCTGGGCCAAGGCTGGGGCTGATGGGCACAGCAGGAAATGAAGGACCTTGGTCCCAGAGCGTGCCAGCCATTGCATTTACTCAGCTTGGAATCCTGTTTCAAGGAGCAGTTCCCCGTTGCAGGAAATCAGGGTGGGGTGCAGACCCCCAGTCTCCCTACCTTGTCAAGAGTTACTGGGCGCACTTTAGAATTTCTGTACATGTACTTAAATATACGTATTCCTGAAAAACTATACAAAAAGGGTCACATACACTCTCAACTGCACTTTTTGTTTTCAGTTAAAATAAGTTGGAGGGCTTCCCTGGTGGTGCAATGGTTAAGAATCCGCCTGCCAATGCAGGGGGACATGGGTTCGATCTATGGTCCAGGAAGATCCCACGTGCCGTGGAGCAACTAAGCCCGTGCGCCACAACTACTGAGCCTGCGCTCTATAGAGCCCGTGAGCCACAACTACTGAGCCTGCGCGCCTAGAGCCCGTGTTCCGCGACAAGAGAAGCCACCGCAATGAGAAGCCCACACAGTGCAAGGAAGAGTAGCCCTTGCTCCTTGCAAGTAGAGAAAAGCCCACACACAGAAACGAAGACCCAATGCAGCCATAAATAAATAAATTTATAAAAAAAATAAGTTGGAGCTCTTCCTTTGCCAGCCTGTACAGACCTGTACCTTGTATTAGTAATGAATATTGTAATGAAAAAGGGTGAAGATACCTGCCAGCTCCATTTTCCGGATGAGGAGAGTGGAGCTTGGGTGCCTGGCATAGTGGCCACTGCCCTGTGCAGGGCTGGGTGCGCAGCGGGCTCCTGGGGAGCCCTCGGGGCTGCGCTGGCCACTGTGCTCGGACGACATGGAGCCTTGTGGGTATAGTCACCCACCCACCTGGGCAAGTGTTGGCCACTCTGCCTCGCCCTCCCCGTCTGTAAGGGAGGATGAAATGGTGTGATGCCTCACACGGAAGCATAGCCGCCTCACACGGAAGCATAGCCGCCTCACACGGAAGCATAGCCGCCTCACACGGAAGGATACTCGCCTCACACGGAAGGATACTCGCCTCACGGTGAGCGCCGAGTTCTTAATCCTGGTACCGGGGCCGCAAGAGAGCGTTGTCCCTTTCTCCAGGGGAGCCAGAGCGGCTGTCCTGAGGATGGAAAGTGGTGACAGCGGGGGACGCTGAGGCACCCGGGCCAGAGGAGGGCGCTCTGGGGGAGGAGGGGGCCGCCGAGGCCGTCGGGGAGAGGCACCGGGACGACGGACCCGCCTCGAAGGGAAGGCCTGGGCCTCCACCCAAGGACAGCACGAGCGCGGCAGGTGGGCTCCGCGGAGCCGCCTGGGACTCGACGTCCTGGGACGTGACGTCCCGGACACTAAGCTGCCCAATGAAACTCGTTTTAAATCGGCTGGCTCTGCGCGCCTAGCGGCTGCCCGCGAACCCACATAGTGGGCGCCCCTCCAGATGTCCCGGCTTAGGTAGGCGACCAGCGGGGTCACCGCTGGTACAGGCTCACGGCAGGCAGGGGTGGGGTGTCTGAAGGCCGAGGGAGTTATTTCCAGGCCCTGGGCGCCGAGGTGGCCCCGTCTGAGGCTGGGGTCAGCTGTCACCCCAGCTGGTGTTCTCAGCAGGTGCCAGCGATGAGGGTTTCCCTTCTTGGGCATGACGTAGCAGGGCTCGGGGGCCACCCCACTGGAACCTTCCCCAGAGGCCTCTCCTTGTGAACATTTGCTCCAAGTTGTACAAATACTGGAATTCTTTTGATTTATGTCTGCCCCTTGGGGTGCTCTTTCACCCACTGTTGAGAAGGCTGTCACTTTATTCTTTTTGGTTCGTCTTCCATGTCATCTCATAGGACCCTCCCCTCCCCCATCATCCTCTATGCCCCTTGTTTCTCATCCTGTCGTGATTTTATTTACTGGTTTACTTTTGCGTTGTGTCTGCTTTTCCTGGAGGCCATGTGTGTTATTCACTGTCATTGTGTTTGTCACCGGGTGGACATCCTTAACCATATTTGATGGGATGTGGGGATCCCCATTTTACATATGAGAAGACAGAGGCACTGAAAGGTTAAGGGGGTGCCCAAACCAGGAGCTGAACCCGTATCTGTCTGCATCTGCCCTGTCTAGAATGTACTTGTGAGCATTCCTTGTCTAGCTGAAGCTCGGGTTCAAATTCAAGAGGATTGGGACCTTGAGCAGGTTACCTTAACCTGAGCCTCAGTTTCCTCGTTCAAAATAGGGATGACACTGGTTAACTACCTCCTGGGGTTGTAGGCAACAATTTCTTGTTTTGGGGGCCTGGCCAGGGACTGGAGGATGCCCATGTGAGCTGCATGACCTGGTCAACTGGACGAATTTGGATTGAGTTTGAGAACTTCCTTCAGACACACCATTCAGTGATGCAAGCAGATGCTGAAATCGTTTTCCCTCACCCGCAGAGCCATGCACCCCGCAAAGTCCTGGGCCCCCACCCCTCCCCCGGGGGCACCTAGGGTCGTCCGTGAATATCCCCTTAAGGCTGGGAGCCTGGCATTCTCCTGCAGGGACTCACTTCCTGTTTGGGCCTGGAGTTTGGAAGGTTGAAAAACAGCCAGGGTCAGCTCCTTGAAAATGGCTGGGCCCGCACACCAGAGCCTTAAAGGGACAGTCCTCCTAGGGCAGGGCTTGTACCGGGGATTCCTGGCGCTGAGTGGGTGCTGATGAATGGGCCCAGCGACCCTGGTGTCCGGATTTGAGCCCAGGGAGCCTGCCGCCAGATCCCGCAGTGCTCCTCTTTTCCCCTAAGGACACAGCCCCAAGCCCCCTCCCACCTTGCACCACCTCCCAGTGCCCAGTCCAACTGCCGGACTATTTTGGAGGGACCCACACTGCCAGGACCTCACTCCCTAATTCTGTTGAACTTTGGTCTGGGCCTTCATTGTCAAACTGGGTAACAGTACCCTAGGCTGACTGAAAATTCCATGAAGTCCTGTTTGTTGGGGGTGGTCCACTCAGATGCTGACGGGGTCAGATCCATGTGTGAAGCTGGCATCCCCAGGACGAAGGTGAATTGCAGAGTGCACGACGGTTTAAGGAAGTTTGAGTTCAACACAGGCTGTTGGCTCAACTGAGCACCTTCTGCGGGTGGGGATGGCTTTGGCCTTCCTTGGGTCAGGGCACCTGGGAGAATGGGTGGATGCCTTTCCAGGCTCCTTAAGGCTCCTCACCTTGCCCACCTCTAAAATGGGCTCTCTCACCGGCCTTGGATTTGGGGTCCTGGCTTGGGATACTCAGGAATCCATGAACTGTAACTCGCACTTACTTATTCTCGGGGTTTAGTCCCTGCTCCTGGACCACCCGCCTCCCCCCCAACCCTGCCCCCGCAAACTCCCTCCCATCCCCAGACTGTGCCAGGGTTCTGGTGGTGTCTTGGGTCTGCCCTCCAGGGCTTTGCCTCAGAAGTCCTTCCTAGTCCCAGCTGTGGCTGTAATCCTTCCATTAGCCTGTGCAGGAGACAAACACATGGCTGTGAGCAAAACAGGCTTGGGCTTTTTGGCCAAAACAAACAGGAAGTCCACCAATCCTGCAGGAATTTGTGCTGTGCCCACAGGGAGATGAAAGGCCAGTTGTGCTGGTAACCCCATTTCTCCACTGTCTCTTGGGTGCTTTACGTGCGTATATCCCATTGCAAGGTTATTGCAACCCCTAAGGCATGTGTATGTGTCTGTTTTGCCAATGGGGAAGCTGCTGCTCAGAAAGCCTGAGTGACTTGTCTGAGGATACCCAGCTGGCACTCAAACTTGGAATTTCATCTCTCTAGTCCAGACTCCGTCTGTGTGATTTTCCTTTACCTGATCAAGGCACAATCCTTGTTGCCATGGAACTTGTGATCCGGTGGGGAGTGTGTCATTCCGGATCATTTTATGTGTTTAACTTTGTTTTATATTCACTGCAGTTAAATGGTGATGTTTCGTGGTCTCAGCATAAAGAGAGAGAATAGCTTCTTTTCCACTCAATCATGCCTTTTCTTCAGTATAAAAATGGAATTCTTTATTAGAATGGCTGGCACACTATTTAAAGAAACAGAACAACACAGCAGGACTAAAAAAAGTAATGCTGATGTACAATCTCTGGACACAGGATTTGAATATCCTGGCTCCACCACTGATGAGCTGTGTGACCTTGAGCAAACCCACTTAACTGCTCTGTGCCTCAGTTTCCTCATCTAAAATGTGGATAAGTTGTTGTTATGAGGCTTAAATGGAGTTAATGACTTAATAATCGAAAGTTCTTATAGTAGCATTTGCCATTTAGTAAGCACTATAGAAGTGGGTTTTTTTTACTGTGATAGAATGGATAAATATATTATGGAAGGTAAATATACTATGGAAGGTGGAATTCCCTGGCGGTCCAGTGGTTGAGGCTTCACATTAGCACTGCCGGGGGCGGGGACAGGTTCGATCCTGGGCAGGGAACTAAGATCCCACAAGCCGCGTGGCATAGCCCCCCCCAAAAAGGAAGGGTCCTCACCCATAGCAGATAGAGTTAATAGCCCCCTTGGTCCCTCAAACCCCTAGGGCAGGCTTGTCTTGGGGATTCCTGGTGGTGAGGGGTGCTGATGAATGGGCCCAGGGACCCTGGAGTCAGGATTTGGGTCCAGGGAGTCTGCCACCAGATCCTGCAGTCCTCTTTTTCTCTAAGAACCCCCCTCTACCCCCTCCCACTTTTATCGCAGAGGCAATAATTTTGACATTATTTTGGTACCTATCTTTCTGGACCAGGAATCAGTAACTACAGCTTGTATATAGCCTCAGGGCCAAATTCTACCCCCCGCCTGGTTTTGTGAATAAAGTGTTATTTACATTCGTTTGCTTACATATGGTCTAGGGCTGCATTTGCAGAGTTGAATAGTTGTGACCTTATGGTTCACAAAGCCCAAAATGTTTACTCTCTGGTCCTTTACAGAAAGCTGACCTCTGCTCTAGACCATTTATCATTATAAAAAAAAAAAAGGAATTATATTGTAGGCATTTGTTTAGCAATTTGCTTTTCTTCACTTAATATTAAATCAAGGACCTCCTTGGGAATTCCCTGGTGGTCCAGTGGTTGGGACTCGTGCATTCACTGCAGAGGGCCTGGGTTCAATCCCTGGTTGGGGAACTAAGATCCCTCAAGCCGCGTGGCATGGCCAAAAAAAAAAAAGGAAGGAAAAAAAAGATCTCTCCACACGCAGACCAGCCTGCTGCTAGTATTTCAGAGTTTGGCCATCCCATAATTTATTAGCCCATCTCTGTGATGTCATTTAGTTTATTTCCCTGTAGTCTATTGCAAAAAGTGCTGCAGTGATTCTTTTGTGTATATGTGTGAGATTTCTAGATACCAAGAAATAGAAATTCTGGGTCAAAGCATACATACGTTTAAGAGTTGGATGGAGACTGTCAAATCTTCTCAAAAGGCCAGTTTACCATAATTCAAAAAGATACATGTACCACAGTGTTCACTGCAGCATTATTTACAATAGCCAGGACATGGAAGCAACCTAAGTGTCCATCAACAGATGAATGGATAAAGAAGATGTGGCACGCGTATACAATGGAATATTAGTCAGCCATAAAAATGAACAAAATTGAGTTATTTGTAATGAGGTGGATGGACCTAGAGTCTGTCATACAGAGTGAAGTAAGTCAGAAACAGAAAAACAAAATACCGTATACTAATGCACATATATGGAATCTAAAAAAACGGTACTAATGAACCTAGGGGCAGGGCAGGAATAAAGATGCAGATATAGAGAGCAGACTTGAGGACACAGGGGGGAAGGGGAAGCTGGGACGAAGTGAGAGAGTAGCACTGACATATATACACTACCAAATGTAAAATGGATGGCTAGTGGGAAGCTGCTGCATAGCACAGGGAGATCAGCTCGATGCTTTGTGACCACCTAGAGGGGTGGGAAAGGGAGGGTGGGAGGGAGACGCAAGAGGGAGGGGATATGGGGATGTATGTATACGTCTAGCTGATTCACTTCGTTGTACAGCAGAAACTAACACAATGTTGTAAAGCAATTATACTCCAATAAAGATTTTTTTAAAAGCCCATTTTATACTACCCCCAGCAGTGTCTGCAAGCACCCATTTTCCCATATTGTCTCCACACTTGAAGGTTGAACCTTGCCAAATTAACTTTGAATTTATGGTACAAAGTTGAATTTATAGTTCTCATAAAAGCCTGAAGGGATTTTTGGAAACGCATCAGAAATATTGCTATTTAAGTTCACCTGAAAGAATTCACAACTGAGATTAGGTAAGGAAATTTTGAAATAAAGAATTTAAAACTTATAAAATGGTAATAATTAAAAGTTAGGTGTTGGGAATTCCCTGGTGGTCCAGTGGTTAGGACTCTGCACTTTTCACTGCTGAGGGAGTGGGCTTGATCCCTGGTTGGGGAACTAAGATCCAGCAAGCTGGGAGGCGCTGGGGGCACAGCAAAAAAAAAAAAAAAAAAAAAAGTTAGGTGTTGGCACAATGAAACAAGATAGATACTCCAGAAAATATACTTGGTATTCCATTAGAAAATAGCACAAATGATGGAAGGGATGGATTAGCCAACAAGTGTCAGGGAAAACAATATTTGGGGGAAAAATTGTTAGCGCATCATCTCATGCTCCCAGATATTTTGAGAGATTAAAAAGTTAAATGTAAAACATAAACAAGGAAAATGTTTGTGAATGCTTAACCTTATAAGTGTAAAGAAATGGACAATATTTTTTAAAAATAAAAAATTGATTGTGAGCATAAATTTAAACCCTTGTTCATCACCAATATGAACAAAATTGAAAGGAAAATGGGACTGTGACATGTAATACACCAAAAAGGAAAAATAGGGACGGAATTCACAGGCAGAAATGCAAATGACATCAATATCTGAATAGAAAATTCAACCTTACTTTGTGAAATCCAAATTTTAAAAAGAGATACTGAGTTTTTTTTTTTTTTGAGATACTGAGTTTTGAATACAGTTTTGAAATGGTAAGTGGATACTACTCAGCACTGGGAAGTCCGGGATGATGTACCTTCATACATGTTGTTCCTGAGAAGGCAAACTTCCAATATTCCAAAAACTTAGTTGGCCATCTGTATCAAGATCTTTAAAAATGGTCCTAGCTTTTTTTTTTTTTAATTTTTAAAAATTTATTATTTATTTTTGGCTGCATTGTGTCCCCGTTGCTGCGCACGGGCTTTCTCCAGCTGCGGCTTGTGGGCTGTAGATACGCGGGCTTCAGTAGTTGTGGCACACGGACTTCGCTGCTCCGCGCCATGTGGGATCTTCCCAGACCAGGGCCCGAACCCGTGTCCCCTGCATTGGCAGGCGGACTCCCAACCACTGCGCCACCAGGGAAGCCCGGTCCTAGCTTTTGATCCTATAATTCCACTTCTAAACATTTACCCCAAGAGGGGAATAATCAGAGTTGTGGAAACTGCTTCTTATGCAACAATATGAAGTGTAGTATTATTTGGAATAGAAGACACAAAGAAATAATATAAAAACCTAGTGATAGGGGACTGATAAACATCTTATTAGTTTCACTAGGTGGAAAATTATGAAGTCTTTAGAAAGCATGCTCTTGACTATTTCAAGAAGTGGGGAAATGCTCATAATATAATGGGAAATGTATGCAGCATGATCTTAATTTGGCTAGAACAGTGCCTGGTAGCTAGTTTTCAGTAAATGTGAGCTATTATCATTATTGATGATGTCAGATCCTCAAATTATCATTCATTCATTCATCGCTCAGTTGCACACGTATCAGTGTTCCGGCTCCTTGCCTGGTCCACCCTGTGTGAGCCATTTGGGGAAGGTTGTAGAGCAGTGGCCCCAGGCGCCTTCCCCCTGCGGGGGGTCCCTGGACCATCAGCTGGCTCTGTTTCTGGCTAAGCACTGCCATCTAGAGGCCTCTGGCCCACATGGCAGCTGTCCCTTGCAGCCCCTCCCGCTGACACTGGGCTCCAGCCCCAGGGGTGGAGAGGGCGCGGTCGACCCTGCACCCTGCCCCACGGGAGGTCTGCTTGGTCAATGCTAGAAAGACCCTTAGGTCAAGATCCTTACAAGGATCAAGGAAGCCTTTGGGGCCGTATTTCTTAAAATGTGGCCCTTGAACCTGCATCGGTGTCAGCTGGTGGGAGACTTAATAGTAAAGATCCAGGGTACATCCCAATCCCCCTGAATCAGACCTTGCTGGGGGGAGGTGGTGGGCAGGAGTGCTGAATAGCTAGAATTTTAACATGCTCCTTGGGTGATTCTGATGCACATTGAAGTGTGTTTTTGTTTTTAATTTTTATTAGAGTGTAGTTGCTTTACAATGTTGTGGTAGTTTCTACTGTACAGTAGAGTAAACCAGCTATACGCATACATATATCCACTCCTTTTTGGATTTCCTTCCCATTAGGTCACCACAGAGCAGTGAGTAGAGTTCCCCGTGCTATACAGTAGGTTCTCATTAGTTATCTATTTTATACGTAGTATCAATAGTGTATATACGTCAATCTCAATCTCCCACTTTATCCCATCCCCACTTTTCCCCTTGGTATCTGTACGTATGTTCTCTATGTCTGTGGCACATTGAGGTTTGAGAGCCATCGATAGACCATTGATATTTTATAATTTAATGGGGGTCAGAGCTTGGCATAGAGCCTTTGACCCTGGAAACATACATATAGATAGATATATTTTAGGAGGTTCCTTGACTCCATTTTAAGACTTTTTAAAGGGCAGTTTTAGGTAAGCAAAATTGAGAGGAAGTACAGAGATTCCCATATTATACCCGCCCCCCACCAGGTAGCCTTTCCCATTATCAACATCCCCTACAGAGTGGTACATCTTATGAACTTAGACTGACACATCATAATTGTCCAAAGTCTATAGTTTACATTAGGATTCATCTGGTGGTATATATTCTATGGATTTGGACATAAGAATATAGTATCATACAGAGTATTTTGCTGCCCCCCAAATCCCCTGTGCTCCACCTATTCATTCCTCCTTCCACCACAACCCCTGGAAAACACTGATCTTTTTACTGTCTCCCTAATTTTGCTTTTTCCAGAACGTCATATAGTTAGAATCATATAGTACATAGCCTTTTCAGACTGGCTCCTTTCACTTAATAATATGCATTTAAGATTTCTCCATGTCTTTTCATGGCTTGGTAGCTCATTTCTTTTTAGTGCTGAATAATATTCTATTGTCCGGATGTACCACAGCTTATGAATAAAGCTACTGTAAACATGCACGTTCAGGTTTTTGTGGGGATCTAAGTGTTTAGCTCCTTTGGGTAAATACCAAGGAGCAAGATTGCTGGATATTGTATGGTAAGAGTATGTTCAGTTTTGTAAGAAACCACCAGACTGTCTTCCAAAGTAGCTGTACCATTTTGCATTCCCACCAACAATGTATGAGAATTCCTGTTGCTCCACATCCTCACCAGCATTTGATGTTGTCAGTATTTCAGATCTTGGCCATTTAAGTAAGTATGTAATGGTATTCACTGTTGTTGTAATTTGCATTTCCCTGATGACATATGATGTGGAGTATTTTTTCATATGCTTATTTGCCATCTGTGTTTCTTCTTTGGTGAGGTGTCTATTAAGGTCTTTGGCCCATTTTTTAAATATAAATTTATTTATTTATTTTTGGCTGCATTTGGTTTTTGTTGCTGCTCGCAGGCTTTCTCTAGATGCGGCGAGCAGGGGCTACTCTTCGTTGTGGTGCGTGGGCTTCTCATTGTGGTGGCTTCTCTTGCTGTGGAGCACGGGCTCTAGGCACGTGAGCTTAAGTAGTTGTGACACGTGGGCTCAGTAGTTGTGGCTCACGGGCTCTAGAGCACAGGCTCAGTAGTTGTGGCACACGGGTTTAGTTGCTCCGTGGCATGTGGGATCTTCCCGGACCAGGGATTGAACCCATGTCCCCTGCAGTGGCAGGCAGATCCTTAACCTCTGTGTCACCAGGGACGTCCTGGCCCATTTTTTAATAAGGTTATTTATTTCCTTATTGTTGAGTTTTAGGAGTTCTCTGTGTATTTGGGGTAACAGACCTTTATCAGATGTGTCATTTGCAAACAGTTTCTCCCAATCTGTGGCTTGTCTTCTAATTCTCTTGGCACTGTCTTTTGCAGAGCAGAAGTTTTTAATTTTAATGAAGTCCAGCTTATCAATTATTTCTTTCATGGATTGTGCCTTTGGTGTTATATTTTAAAAGTTATTACTATGCCCAAGATCACCTATCTAGGTTTTCTCCTGTGTTATCTTCTAGGAGTTTTAAGAGTTTTACATTTTACATTTTAGGTGTATGATCCATTTGGGTTCATTTTTGTGAAGGGTGTAAGATGCTGCAGCCAGAGCCACAGTGAGCCCCGGAGAGAGAGAACGCTGACCTGCTGCTCATAAACCCTCTGGGGCATGAGTGGGGCTGGCTCTTTTACCCACATACCCTGGAGAAGGGGGAAACCCTATTTTTTGTTAGTCTGTTCAGTACTCTCTGTCATGGGGATAGCTGCACTTTAAAAATTTCTGATTGATAAAATAAGCAGTGATTTGAGTGTAACAGAGTAAAATCCTAAATGTACTGTGTTTGTTTAACTTCTCTCTTCTGAGCAACATAGTAGACTTAGTAACTAATACCTTACCATTGCCAGGTACATGAGAAGAAGTGTCACAAAATAGGATTTTGCAAATCCTAGCTCATCACCTATTAATGCTGTGACCTTGGTCAAGTTACTAACTTCTAAGTTTTCTCATCTGGGAAAGAGGATTCACAAGAATATCCTACCTGTGGCAAAGACTGCTCATTTTCCCCTAAGATCGTTTCTCCCCTGAATTTTAGCCGGGGCTATGCCAAATGAAGACTACATTTCTCAGTTTCCTTTGCAGCTATGTTTAGCCTTGTGACCAAGTTCACCAATAGGGTGTAAGTGATGTGGGGAACTTCTGGGATGCGCTGTTGCCATTCTCCTCCCCTTTCCTCCTTCCCCTGAGCTGGATGGCAGGTGCAATGGCTGGAGATGGAGCAGCCGTCTGGAACGTGAAGTCGTTTTAGGAATGGAGAGTGGAGGGCATGCATAGTAGATGGACAAGACAGAAGAAAGTTGTTTCTCTGATACCGTGGAGCTGCCACACCAGCCCTGGACCACTCCATAACAGATTTTTATGTCACAGAAAAGTAAACTTCTATCTTATTTAGGCCACTGTCATTTTGCGTCTCTGTTACTTGTAACTGAATTTAGGCCTATTAAATGCATGACCTCATAGAGTTCTTGGAAAGATTAAATGAGAGACTATGTACAACTTGCTTATTGCAAGAGCTAGCACATTATCAACACTCAGTAAATGTTAGCTTCTTGTTGTAACTTCTCTAGCATCTAATTATAATAGCTGTCCCTCATCTCCAACGAGAGCTCTAGAGGGGAGTCCTTCCGGAAAGAAACATGATCAAGACTGTGTTGGTTCCAAACAATAAATAGTATCTGGGGATTCCCTGGTGGTCTAGTGGTTAGGACTCTGTGCTTTCACTGCCAAGGGCCTGGGTTCGATCCCTGGTCGGGGAACTAAGACCCCACAAGCCATGTGGTGCGGCCAAAAACAAAACAAAACAAACAACCAAAAAAACCCCAACAGTATCATCATCATAAACAACGAATTCAGTTAGAAATGATTTCATTTGCGCTCTTCTGTTTACTAGTTTTAGCTGACAAAGCTCAGCTTTCCAAGTTTGCATGGTATTTTAATGGCAAGATAAGTCATACATTCTTTAATTTTTAAAATTTTATTATTTATTTATTTATTTTGGGCTGCATTGGGTCTTCGGTGGCTTCTCTTGTTGCGGAGCACAGGCTTTAGGGGTGCGGGCTTCAGTAGTTGTGGCTCATGGGCTTAGTTGCTTCAGGGCATGTGGGATCTTCCCGGATCAGGGCTCGAACCCGTGTCCCCTGCATTGGCAGGCAGCTTACATTCTTTTAAATAGCTGTGTTTACAAACACATAGCTCCATTATTCCACATTTGAAACCCAGCCTTTCAAAACAATTTAGGTGTATTCTTCTCCTTGGCTTTCTCTGTTTTAGAAAACATGTTGGAATGCTTTCCCAGAGTCAATGGCAGCAGTTCAGCTTTGTGCTTTGTAACCTATGGGTGGTCTATTTATCAAATATTCAGTGATATCTACTGTGTCCAATTAACATTTGTTTGACTCAGCTGTTTCTAAGATCCCGTTTAGCTCTCAAGGTCTCAGTATTTTGATTCTGCAAAATACTGTGAGTTTTTAGAATGCAAACCTTGATTCCTAAGGAATCCCAAGGGAAAAAGCACAGGCAGAGTAAAACTGAAGGAAGAAAATTGTAACAAGATTTGTTATCAATGGATGAAAGGAAAGAGAAGATAAAAATCAAGATGGTTACTCTTTAATGTTTAAAAAAAACCTTCAAAATCAACAATATTAAATGTAACATTGGGGGGGGTGGATAAAACCTATTACTACTCTACATTCGTATAATTTTTAAAAAACCTGAAAGTACTAATATTTTTATTATGGCATAAAGCAGTATTTTATATGTTACCTCAATTTTTAAATGGGTTGTATTTTAACAGCCCATCAATTGTTTGATAGGTAAATTGGAAATTATTTTCTCTGCAGAAAATAGTAAAATAATAACATTTCCCAAGCTAGCCCAACAGGGCCATTTAAACTAAATGGTAGCTGAATTATATACTTATAAATATGGTTCGAGTTCTGGGGTCCAGGAGAAACTTTAGCTTCATTTATTGAGATAACCATGCTTTTCTTAAAATTAAGTTGTGTGGGCTTCCCTGGTGGCGCAGTGGTTGAGAGTCCGCCTGCTGATGCAGGAGACACGGGTTCGTGCCCCGGTCTGGGAAGATCCCCCATGCCACGGAGCGGCTGGGCCCGTGAGGCGTGGCCGCTGAGCCTGCGCGTCCAGAGCCTGTGCTCTGCAACGGGAGAGGCCACAACAGTGAGAGGCCCGCGTACCGCAAAAAAAATAAATAAATAAATAAAAATTAAGTTGCGTGAAGTGAAATTCCTATTCGTCGTCCCTCTTGTTCTTGTATTTTGTCTGATTATTTTTCTTTAGGCCAATCCATATCAAGGTTTTAGCTGCCCTTCCCTGAAGGGTAGGTACCGAATCCTTTTAATGTGCTTGATAAGGCACCCATCCCTATTTATGAACAGTTTTTTGGTTGTTATTAAAGCATCTCCAGTATCTGGGCAAGAATAAATCGAGTAAGTCATGTTCCATAAGTCGCTTGTGATCAGACACCTTGCCTTATGTCTTTTTTTTTTAAGGGATTTAAAACTTTTATTTATTTATTTGTTTGGCTGCGTTGGGTTTTCGTTGCTGCGCGTGGGCTTTCTCTAGTTGTGTCGAGCGGAGGCTACTCTTCGTTGTGGTGCGCAGGCTTCTCATTGTGGTGGCTTCTCTTGTTGCAGAGCACAGGCTCTAGGCACATGGGCTGCAGTAGTTGTGGCACGTGGGCTCAGTAGTTGTGGCTTGCAGGCTCTAGAGCGCAGGCTCAGTAGTTGTGGTTCACGGGCTTAGTTGCTCCGAGGCATGTGGGATCTTCCCAGACCAGGGCTCGAACCCGTGTCCCTGCATTGGCAGGCGGATTCTTAACCACTGCACCACCAGGTTAGTCCCTGCCTTGTGTCTTAATGGGAAACCATGAAGAATCAGAAGAGTGAATCTAGAGATAAAAGCCAAGAGAATTTCTGAGAACAGAGTGCAGGAACCATCCAGCCAGGAGTCAAGGATAGAATTGAAGTTCAAATAGAACAAGGACTTTGCCTCAAGAATTTGAGTCAAGTTGACTGTGTTTTTTTTTTTTGTGAATAATATTTCTTTCTCATGCTGTAAATTCTATTTTATTTTATTTTTTTTGGCTGCGCCGTGTGGCATGTGGGATCTTAGTTCCCGACCAGGGATCGAACCTGTACCCCCTGCAGTGGAAGCGCCGAGTCCTAACCCCTGGACCGCCAGGGAAGTCCCTGACTGTGTGTGATTTCAGCACGTATGCAGTGACCCCTTTCTCTTTTTCTTCACTTTCCGCAGAACCCAAAATTTATTGGGGTATCTACTGGATTAGGGCTGCTGTAACACATGACCACAAACTGGCTGGCTGGAAGAAAAGACATTTATTCTCACAGTTCAGGAGGCTGGGAGCCTAAAATCCAGGTGCTGAGGGGGGCTCCCTTTGGGGGAAAAGAGGGAGAAACGGCTCCAGGCCTCGCTCCCAGCTTCTGGTGGCCTGAGGTGTTTCTTGACTTATGGCCGTCTTCTTCTTGTGTCTTTGCATTGTCTTCCCTTTGTTTGTGTCTTTATGTCCAAATTTCCCCTTTTTATAAGGACATAAGTCATATTGGATTAGAGCCCACCCTAATGACCTTATTTGAAATTGATTATCTCGGTTAATCTGATATCTTCAAATATGGTCACCTTCCAAGGTCCTGAGAGTGAGGACCTTGACATCTTTTGGGGAGGGGGCCAAAGCGTCCACCCTCCTCAGGGAGGTCCCACAGTGTATGGCTGGCCAGGGGTACTGGCACCCAGCTCTCTCTAACTTTCCACATTCCACACCACACCTCTCTAGAGCTCCATATTTACCCATGTGAAAGGGGGCTGCCAACTGCACGTGAATCTTACGAAATCTCCAGTGTGGGAATCATTGAAGGATCTTTGAAGAATCCAGACGGCCCCCTTTCCAGGTGAGCAGGCCCAGGGCAAGGAACCTGCCCAAGGTCCCGGTCCAGGGACAGAACAGGACTCTGGGGAAAGGCTTTGCCTGGGAGGCCCCATAGCCACAGGTTGTGAAGGAAAACCTTGGGCCACCTGCCTAAGCTGGAACCCGGCTGGGGAACTCGCTAGCTTCGTGACCTTGAGCAGGTCGCATGACCTCTCCGAGCCTCAGTTTCCTCACAATCACGAGGATCAGAGGAAGGGCCATATTGGGGACTTCCCTGGCGGTCCAGTGGTTAAGACTTTGCGCTTCCACTGCAAGGGGCGTGGGTTCCATCCCTGGTCAGGGAACTAGGATCCCGCATGCCGTGCGGTACAGCCAAAATAAATAAATAAAGTAAATAATTATCCTATTAAAATTTTTTTTTTAAAAAAGAAGGGCCATTTACAGGGTGCTCCGCACTGTGCCTGGTGAGCAGCGAGTGTTCATGAAGGGTTAGCCAACTGTTGTCCATCTCAGGGCCATTCCTCCGAGGGTGGCTGTGACCCTTGTCCTGCACCGAGGCTTGGCTTGTAGTCAGAATCCTGACTTCACTTCTTGGATGTGTGATCTTGGGTGACCAACTTCAGGTCCCTGAGCTACAGTTTTCCCATCTTTAAATGGGGTGAATGATATTCCCCATCACAGAGAGTCATTATGAGGCTTAAAGCGCATTTATTCATTCAACAAATATATATTGCGGTCTTTTACTGCAGGAGTCTATCTAGAGATAAACATTTAACAAATGAATGAGGGACTTATTTAGCAAGTGGGAAGGATGTAAGTGCTGCAGGGACAACAAAGCAAAGAATGGGAAGGAGGTAGAAAGGGAAAGAGAGGGGGTGGCAATTTAAAGACCTGAAGGGGAGGAGGGAGTGAGCCATGAGGGCACAGAACATGCAAAGGCCGTGGGGCAGGAGGGTGCCTGGTGGGTTTGAGGGACAGGATGGAAGCCAGTGTTGCTGGAGGAGAGCAGGGGAGCAGAGAAAAGAGAGAGGCGGAGGTGAAGGCAGAGAGGGACAGAGGCTGCTGGAAGGATCTTGGACTTACAAAGAGTTCAAGTTTAGCCATTGCAAACATTCCACTCATATTTTTTGGGCTCTGCCTTGTCCCAGGAACTATCTGGTACTGGGGACAGTCCAGACCTCGAAGAGCTCAGCCCTGTACTTGGGGGATGTTGGGGCTTTGCAAAGGGGCCAGATCTGGGGAGTTCTTGGGGTTGTATCTGGGTCTTCTTAGTTTGGGACCAGAAATGGGTGCTCTGAAAGGTTTTGGAAGCAGACAAATACACCCTTTCAACATCTAGAGTCTTATCTATTAGACATGACTTAAAATTTTTTTTCCTAGGGGTGATTGAAGCCCACTGTTCGCCTGGGTCTCTTTTTCTCCTATGCCCACCGGTGGCTGAAGTTAGTTCATTTGCCTTCTCCTGCACTGCTACTGGCAGAACTCTGCCAGCCTTTGGGTTGGATACAGATAATATATTCTGTTGAAGAGCAGGCATTCTTAGTATTATTTAAATCTTTGAAACATTAGTCTGTTGAATATGGAACTTGAATCCGATGGGGCCTTTGGATCAAATTCTTTTCCTCACTCCCATCTCTCCCCCATCCCTCTTTCTCCAGTTCTTTCCCTCCTCACCGCTCCCCCCGCCACAACCCTGAGTTCCTTGCTGGTTTTGTTCTCCCCAAATGATGCCAGTTCCTGTGTCTGTGTCTCTGTGTCACTTGCTGTTTCTCTGTTCTGTCTCCCTATCCCTGTCTTGACTCCAGCGATACTGACATTTGGGGCTGCATCCTTCTTTGCTGTGGGGCCGTCCTGGGCACTTTGGGAAGTTGAGCAGCATCCCTGGCCTCCACCCACTAGATGCCAGTATCACCCCCTCCCCAGTTGTGACAACACAGATTGTCTCCAAACACTGCTAACTGCCCCCTGGGGGACACAGTAGCCTGGAGAACCTCTGGCCTGTCCCCTTCTTCATCCCTCAGTCTCTCTCTCATCAACTGTCTCTCTCTGTCTCTGGCCAACACGAGCTAGTAATCAGGGCTGACTGTCCCCAGGGCTGGGAAGCCAGGCTGCACCACATCACCCGCATTTCTTCTGGCCTGTACTCCACCCCCTTCTCAGTTTCCATGGGGTTGAACCGTGAGCTGGCAGAAGAGTGGGAATGGGGACCGAGGCCAAGAAGAATGTTGGCCTGTTCTGCCCGTGTGGGTCTCAGAGCACCTGCAAGATCACGGGGTGGGTGCTTGTTAAACCTGGAGGTTCCTCTCATTGAGACCCCTTCTTTTGGGCTTTGGATAAACACAAGTGACAGCGGCCTATGGCCTGTGTCTCAGCTTCCAAAAGCTGCCTCAGCAGATGGGTAACTACTGCGTATCCTCGGCCTTCCTGTCTCTCCCTGGAACCCAAACTAAGTGCCAAGGGTCTCCTGAATTCTCCATGGCTTGGGCTCTGGCCAAGGGGGCTGAGGTACCTGGGGTCAGTCACGTCTAAATTCTAAGCTATCAGGTGCTGCCCCAGAAACCCAAGTGTGGGCCCACACCCTGTCCTGGGTGCACATCTCCACGGCACATCACCTCCTGTTCCCTCAATCGCCATGCTTGGCCCTGACTCCCTTCTCCAGGTGAGCTGTGGAGTGGATGCTTTGGCTACCCCCCCACTGTCAAGGTTTCCGTGGGAGGGGGCCACGGCAGGTGCAGAAGGCTGCGGGATAATAACGACACAGAACAAACGTATGGACACCAAGGGGGAAAGGTGGCAGGGAGCGGGTGGTGGTGGGATGAATTGAGAGATTGGGATTGACATATATACACTAATATGTATAAAAGGGATGACTAATAAGAACCTGCTGTATAAAAAAATAAAATTAAATTAAAAAAAAAAAAGAAGGCTGCAGGATGGGAGAGCAGAAAGGGCTCACACAGACCTGACTTGGAATCCAGATTCTGCCACTTACCAGCTGTGGGACCTTGAGCAGGTCACTTCACCTCTCTGAGCCACTGTTTCCTCTTCTATAAAACAGCGATACCACCACCTAGTGGCATATCTAGCTTATATGATGCCTGGAGTGGGTCATTAAAAAAAACAAAACACTCCTTCCCCCCTACCATTTTAGAAATGGCTTTATTCAGATATAATCCACATCCTATATAATTCACCCATTGAAAGTACAATTCAATGTTTTTTGGCATATTAATTAAAAAACTTGTGATGAAGTATATATTGCATAATTTAGCGTTTTGACCATTTCTAAGTGGCCTTAATGACATTAGCACCTCCTCTTTATGACAAAATGATCTTCTGTGATGTCGGTAACAATCATCATCTTCTGGATTGGTTCTTTGGTTTTAAAACGAGGGAGTAACAACTAAAAGAGAAACAGATGTTTCATTTTAAAGATGTTATCTGAATTCAGGAAGGTGTTTCATGTGTGAACTAGAATTTGCACTTATTGAAACAAAAATAGGACACCTCGAGGGTTCCCCCGTCTCACTGTCCTAAACTGTCCACACAGGGACTTCCCTGGTGGTCCAGTGGTTAAGACTCCGAGCTCCCAATGCAGGGGACACGGGTTCAATCCCCAGTCAGGGAACTAGATCCCACATGACGATCCGCGCGGCCAAAAAGCAAAACCAAAACCAAAACCAAAACTGTCCACACAAATCAAAATGCCAAGATTTTAGGAGGTAACTCCAGCTTGACCTCCTCATCCTGGGCCCCCCCCCCCTTGTTTACATGGACTCTGCTGTTTGCACGCAGCAGTACTAAACACCAGGGGGGCGTCAGTGACTCGACCTGCACCCGGAGAGGGTGACGCCCAGCATCTAGGAATTTACTCCCAAAACAAACATGGGGAGCTGAGTCTGTCTGGCTGTGTGGCTGGGTGTTCTCAGAATGAATTGCTATTTAGAATACAATGTTTATGAAGGGACAAGTATCAGTAATAAAAACGTGCTGCTTTGAAGTTTATGTGTATATTATGAAAACTCAGCGGTAACTAACAGCAGCAACTGTTTGGAACTTAGGCCAATGAAGATATTTTGGGGGAAGAGTACTGCGATGGTGAGGATAAAAAGCAGTCCAACTTGTGGTCGATTTCATTCTTGGCTTCAGCTCTGGACAGATGAGATACAGCCTCTTATTGCCTCCATCAGGGCAGCTGCTCCCCGACCCGCTGGGTTGTGGATGAGCCTTAGAGTTCAGGTGCAGGAAGGAACCCAGCACGCTCTCCAGCTCATCCTGCGTCATGGGCTCTGATACCTACCTGATGCCCCATCATGATCCATATAGGCCGATGCTGCTCTTGCCACTGACAGGTCTCTACCTCGCACTTAGGAATTTTTCTAATCTGGGGTGTGGCTCTCACTCAGGCATAAATCACTGTGTTCCCACTGAAACTCTTCTCCAAGAGGCCAAGGAATATGGAATTGTCAGCAATCGAACTTTTTATTTATTTATTTATGATTTTTGGCTGTGCTGGGGCTTTGTAGCTGCGTGCGGGTTTTCTCTAGTTGTGGCGAGCGGGGGCTACTCTTCGTTGCTGTGCTCCGGCCTCTCATTGCGGTGGCTTCTCTTGTTGCAGCATGTGGGCCCTAGAGCACACGGGCTTCAGTAGTTGCGGCGTGTGGGCTCACTAGTGGTGGTGCACGGGCTTAGTTGCTCCACGACATGTGGGATCTTCCCCAACTAGGGATTGAACCCTTGTCCCCTGCACTGGCAGGCAGATTCTTAACCACTGGACCACCAGAGAAGTCCAGCAATCGAACTTCATGATGTTTTTCTATGTAATTTTCTGGGTAACCCACGTTGCTCTGAGCCTTCTGCTTTGGGGATATTAGTTGAAGCTCACGTAAGATCCCTTTTTATTAAAACCCTCAAAGTAAATTCCACCTATGAGGTGTCCGCCTGGTACAGACAGTAACGGAACTGCCAGGTATTTAAAGATGGGCTGGGGGCAGAGGGTTCCCGTGTTAGCTGTGTCCTAGAGTGATTTAATACCGGATGAAATCCTGACACTGTCCTCCCAGCCCCTCCTCCCCGGTCCCAGAGCTGCACCTCACATCATCCTTGAGGTCTGGGCATCAACTACACGCTGACCTGCCTGCCAACCATGCCACAGCTGGTGGGGCAGATGCTCACACCCAATTCGGGGAGGAAGACCTGAGGCTGAGCGAGCATCTGGATCTCATGCAAACCTCCCAGCCGCCACGTCCTTCTTAGCCCCACGTCTGGACACCAGGACTCCCCTGAATCGTGTGTCTCTTTGTTGCGGGGGGGCATCCCTGGCACCTCTCACTTGGTACCACGCAGGCCAGTTTCTCTGGGACTGTTCCCCACCCCTTGGCTGTCAAAGTCTGAGGTCAGCTTTGTTCCAGGTCTGTTTGGGGTTTTCTGGTTGCACCTCCTCTTGGGCCCTGTATCAGTTTCCTGGCACTGCCGTAACAAAAGACCACAGACTGAGGAAGCTTCAAACAACAGGAATTCATTCTCTTGCAGTTCTGGAGGCCAGAAAATCAAAATCGGGGTGTCCACAGGGTGGGTTCCTTCTGGGGGGCTCTGAGGGAGAATCTATCCCCTGGCTCGCTCCCGGCTTCCGGGGGTGCCGGGAATCCTGGGTGCTCCTGGACTGGTAGTGGCCTCGCTCCATCTCTGCCTGTTTTTACATGGTGCTCTCCCTGTGTTCTGTGTCCAAATTTCCCATTTCTTATAAAGAAACCAATCATTTGATTGAGGGCCTTCCCCTCCCCCAATCCAATATGACCTCATCTTAACTATTGCATCTGTAAAGACACTATTTCTACATAAGGTCACCTTTTGAGGTTCCAGGTGGACATGAGGGCCCCCATCTCTTCCTGATTCACAGCTCACATCTTCTTGGTGATCCATCAGGGCGAAGGGCCCAGATGAGATACCTTCCCAGAGGGGCTGTCTGAGTCTTGTGGTGCACGGGACCAGGGATGGCAGCCAGAGGCTTGAGAGGTGGCCCCTCACCTGGGGAGGGGATGCAAAAAGGAGAGGTTGGGGGAAGGGGAGGGGCTCCAGGGCTAGGATGGGAGCCCAGCAGGGCAGGCGAAGACACTTTTTAATGTGGCTTCCTGCTTGCGATGAGAGTGAGAGACAGAGAGAGAGAGAACTTGGAGCCAGCTAGGCGGGATCTGAACTTGGGCAGTTCTCTGCTCAGATCTGGAGTTGGGGTCCTGAGGGAAGGGCTGTGTCACTCTTAGCCTTGTACCGCAGATCCATTAACTCAGGCCTGTGGAGGTGCAGCTGAGCTGGAGGCCCATCAGGTAGGGGCACCCTCAGAGAGAGTGACCAGGGCAGGCTGCTCAAATAGACGACCTTGAAAAGCCCTTCATAAAGTCACATACCCGTCTCTGCACAGCCTGGGATGGGAGGTGAGGCCTGGGGGTGCGGAGTGATAACTCATGGAGTATGGGGGGGCTTGGGCAGGGGAGTCGTGGCTGAAGTACTGTCCTCGGGACCTGCCCCTGACAGCCTCCTTCTCGCTAATTACCCTGGTGACTGTGGTGATAAATCCTATTCACCTAAGTCTGGGTGCCTGGCAGGCTGAGCATCGGATGCAGCCATGCCGGACCCTGCTCTGGCCATTAGCAGCCCTGCCTGCTGAGTGGACCCTCTGGGCCTTTCCCCTGCTTTGCAATCCCTCCCGTCCCTTTGGATGGACCCCGTGGGAGAGAGGAGTCAGGTGACCCTGATTGCCCTAATATACTCTGTTATGAGCTAAAATGTCCTCCCCACCCCGGAACCTCTGAATGTGACTCTATTTGGAGATGGGGTCTGTGGAGAGGGAATTACGCTGAAATGAGGTCATAAGAGTGGGCCGTAATCTAATATGACTGGTGTCCTTATGAGAAGAGGAGATTTGGACATAGACACGGAGAGAGGGAAAACACCATGTAAACACACAGGCGGCCACCTGCAAGCCGAAGACACAGAGACCTCAGAAGAAACCAACCAGCCAACACCTTGATCGTGGACGTCCAGCCTCCAGGACTGTGAGAGGATACATATCTGTTGCTGAAGCTGCCCCGTAGTCAGCAGTACTTTGCTGTGCAGCCCCTGAGACTAATGCGCACTCCCACTCTGCTCCGGGACCCCTGAGCCAGCTCGGAATGACTCGTGCAAGTGGTCGTTTTCAAGCTTTATTTCCTTAACCACCCAGCTGTCTTTTCCAAATGAAGCCTTATCTGACAGCTTAGTGTACCAAAGAGAAAATCAGGATTATTCCAGTTGATTGAAGGGGAGGGAGGAGCTGCCTGCGTCCACTATTTTGACATACTTATTTTCACCTAACCTGTCGGCCCTTGGTGCTTTCCCTAGAGCACAGGTTATGAATCACGGCACCGGAGGGTTATACCCATTTTGCAGAAGAACTGTCCGTCTGGGGGTGGCAGTAATAATGTGAAATCCGTCACTTCTTTCCATCTTGGTGTCTACTCTTATGTTTCAAGGTTTCATTATTACAGAGAATCTGTAACATTCTTGATATACTGATTCCCAATCACATGTTCAGAGACTCAGTCTAGGATGGAACGCTGGATTGCAGTCGGATGCTGGGGTTCAAGGCCCTCCTCCACCACTAGATGGGTGCCCTGCGAGCTAGTCCCCTGACCTCTGTGAGCCACAGATTTCTCATCTGTAAAGTGGGAATCGATGCTAAGATTTGTGAGCTGGGAGACAGCTTAGGGGAGTAGAATAAACACGAGTTTTGGAGTCAGAGAGACCTGAGTGTGAATTCAGCTCTGCCACCTCTTAGCTGTGTGGCCTTGGGTACCTGGAGTCCCCTCTCTCAGTTTCCTTACCTGTAACATGTGGGTAATCAGGGCAGCCTCTAGGGTTGTCCTGGTGTTGCTGAAATTTGGTGCCAGATTAAATCTCGGAGGCAGAGTTTTGGGTGAAGTAGAAAGAAATAGCCTTATTGCTTTGCCAGGCAAAGGAGGCCACGGCGGGCTAATGCCCTCAAGCCTGTGTGTCCCGCCCTGGAGGGGGGTAGTGAGGAGTCTTAGAGTGTTCAAGGAGCAGCGCGTGATCTGCTCGTGCATATTCTTCTGATTGGTTGGTAGTGAAGTAATCAGGAGTTATCAACCTACTGGTTCCAACCGATCTGGGGTCTATGTGCTGGTGGGCAGCATGCAGTTAACTTCTTCCACCTGGGTTTCAGTATCTGCAGAACAGCTCAAAGGACATGGCTCAGAATATTATCTGTAGTCCTTGAGGAGGAACTAAAGGTCCTTGACTTGGTTTAATGGCTAAAGTATCATTTTGTCTTGCTTGACTGTTTTCTTTCTTTCTGCATTTTCTCACTTCTCTGATTAAATTTATTCGTTGACTAAAGCTTTTCTACAGACAAAAGGCAGGCAGAGGACATGGGTGGAGGTCTATTCTGGGAAGACCTCATAGGGTCCTGCTCGGTTATACTGGGGATTCAGAAGATCATGATTCAGAAGATCATGTCTGTAGAGCGCCTGGCCCAGAAATTGACATATAGCAGGTGCTCAACTAAACCCAGTTCTCTATTAACTCTCCTTTCTTTCTAGTATGCCAGGGATTGGCACACTCTTTCTGGAAAGGGACAGAGAGTAAATATTTTAGACTCTGCGGGCCACACAATCTCTGCTGCAGCTGTTCAACTCTGCTGTTACAGCAGGAAAGCAGCCACAGAGAGTATGCAAACAAATGAACGTGCTGTGTTCATCCGATTCAACAGTGTGCACTTGGAGAGTTGAATTTCCTATCATTTTTATGTCACAAAATATTCTTTTGATTTTTAAAACAAATTGAAGATGTAAAAACAATTCTTACTTGTGGGTTGCACAAAAACACAACGGGCTGGATGTGGCCAGTTGGCCATAGTTTGCCAACCCCTGTGTTGGACTGTGAATGTCTCCAAAACATGTGTAATTTCCTTTATATCCTGAGTGCCTCACGGAAGGCTGGACCTTTGTAGCCTCCAGTGAGGTAATGAATGTCTATCTCTGTCTTAGAGATACAATTGTGGGAAATAGTTGTAAATAGGTATGTGATCAGGCAGGCATATTGCAGGTGCTCAAGGTGCTTTTGGAAAGAATGAAGCCCCTTCCAGCGGAATTTGCATCCTTCAAGAGGAGGCAGGGAGAGCTGGGAGCCCGGGTAGCTGAGAGCTTGGAAGTCCCTGTTAATTGCGGCTGTGCAGCCATTCCCAACTCAGCCAGCAGGGGGCGCCGGGGACCGCTTTCGTCTGGGTGGTGGGAAGTGTAGCTGCGCCCTGCCAGGAGATGGGAGACTGCGGGGAGATGGACGAGATGACTTCCGAGGGTCTTTTCTGCCCGGTGAATCTCAGCTCTGTTTTGCAGAGGGAGACTCGGGGATGAGCTGCCCGGAACTAGCAGTCAGCAACCGGGAGCTTGGTAGAGCAGCCCCCTTTCCCTGGAGATGAAGTAAAATGAAAATCTTCCCCTCGTTGCGGTGGCTGTCATTCTGGAATTTCAGCGTGTTCCCTTTATCACTCCTTGTGGTTAGGAGTGATAAAGAAAAAACGTATGTGTTTATAGAGGAATTAATGGTGAAAAAAAAGCCAGGGCTTTCTTTAATTAAAGGCAGGCCCGTTAAGCACATGACAGATACCAGGTAGAAAGAAAATGGTAAGATTGAGCTGGGAGTGGGCACCAAGGACCTACAAATGCCACTCTCTTAGCCTCTAAAACCTCAAAGAAACCTGCGAGGCGAGACTGAATGACTGCCCCCAAGGGCTGCCCGTGTTGTCTTGGTCGGTGATGATTCCATCCGTGAAGACGGGATGGAGAAATATCACAGACAGGTCCATGGTGCAGGGCAGTGTTTCCAAAGCATGGACTTCAGACCAGCAGCAGCAGCATCACCTGGAAGCTTCTTAGAGATGCATATTCTGGGGAGCCACCCCCAATCCCCTGAATCAGACACTGGGGTTGGGGGTTGCAGTTGGCCCCTAACAAGCCCTCCAGGCGGGTGTGATGCACGCCCAAGTGTGAGGACCAGTGGGGTCCGTAGCTGTTTTCAGCCTCAGCCACACACTGGAACCGTTCACCTGGCTTTTTAAAGCCTTGAAGTGGGCGCCACAGCCAGACCCATGACATCAGGCCTTAGGGTTGGAGCCAGCTTCTGTGGTTTGTTAAGACTCCCCAGGTGATTCCAGGATATCCAAGGTCGCACCCACTGGTGTAGTCTAAAGTAGTTCTGGGGTTAGCCAGACCCAAGTTCAAATCTCAGTTTTATCACTTACTAGCTCTTTGTCCCTGGGCAAAGCATATCACTTCTCTGGCCCACAGTTCCTAGTCTGTAGAATTGAGGTAATTTTCCCTCCCTTGCAGGATTGTTTAAAGATGGAATGAATGTTGCAGTAAGCGTCCTGTGTATAGAAGCACCTAGAACAAGCACTGGCTCCCAGTGGAGGTTCAGCACATGATAGCTCTCCTTCCCTGCTCCCTTTTCTTGGACAGTGGAATTTTTTAGAGCAAGGACCACATTATATATATATTGCGGAGCACAGGCTCCGGACACGCAGGCTCAGCGGCCATGGCTCACGGGCCCAGCCGCTCCGCGGCATGTGGGATCTTCCCGGACCGGGGCACGAACCCGTGTCCCCTGCATCGGCAGGCAGACTCTCAACCACTGCGCCACCAGGGAAGCCCCCACATTATATGTTATTTGCATCCCCAGGGCATTATCAATCCCTTATGTATACCTCGGTACTGCGTGAGGGCTGGGGAAGTGAACATCTGAGAGGTTTAGCTACGGGATTTCTTATCTTACACTCTTGCTGGGACCAGGCTGGGGTGACCTTTCTCTGCTTTGTCTTAACCCAGGTCAGCCCTGATGTCTGTTTAAATGCACCGTCCCCTTGACCTTTAGGACTCTATCCCGATACAAAAAAATTGCCAGCATGCTAGGATATGGGTGCAAAGATGTTTATTGGTGCATTGTTTGCCCTGGAAAAATGGAAAGGTAACTTTTCCAGTAGGTGAATAATAGAATAAATTATTGTGCATTCAGTATTATGGTGCATCACAAACCATTAAAAAGAATTAGGTAGATCTATATGTATCGATCTGGAGAGAGTTGTACTATATATTATTAAGTGAAAAAGCAAATTGCTGATTCATGCCTGTGACGTGATTTCTTTTTGTTTTTCCTTTTAGGAAAAGTCCTCCTATTGTTGCAGGAAGGGGGGCCCCTTCCAGGGCCCCAGAGTGGGCTCTTGTCTAACACTTGGAAATGAATTGTCTGAAGAGACACATGTGCTGACAAAGCAAGAGACTCTATTGGGAAGGAGCGAGCAGGCGGAGAGCAGCAAGGTAAGGGAACCCAGGAGACCTGCTCTGCCACGTGGCTCGCAGTCTCGGGTTTTATGGTGATGGGGTTAGTTTCCGGGTTGTCTCTGGCCAGTCATCTTGCTTAGCCCATAGTCTGACTCAGGGTCCTTCCTGGTGGCGCATGCATCTCTCAGCCCAGATGGATTCCAGGGTGAGGGCTTCTGGGAGGTTGGTCGTCTCCTCCCTCTTTTGGCCCCTCCTGAATTCTCCTGGTTAGTTTTCAGCAACACCCTATTCCTTATCAGGACCTCCTGCTGTGAGACAGCTCAGGCAAGCAGGCCTGGCCACAGCAGGTGGTTTTGGTCAACAGTTCCCTAGCACTATAATATGGGTACCCATCTGTGTGTATGCGTGTGTCTGTGTCTGTGTGCATAAAGAAAAGCAAAGCGTGAAACAGTACATTCCAGGCTGTTTGAATTGGTTTCTTTGTGGGATTGGTGAGCGGGAGAAACTCATTCATTCATTTGTTCATTCATAATGTCATTCATTCATTTGCTCATTCATGTTTTCATTCAATTAATATTGATTTAAGGTCTGCTACGTGTCAGGCATTGTAGCCCTGGGGATACAGCCATGAACAAAACAGACTAAATTGCTCTTTCATGCAGCTGGAGTGACCAAGTGTCCTGGTGTGTGCCCTGGAGTGCCCTGGTTTTAGCGGTGAAGTTCCATTGTTGCAGGAAACTCCCCAGTCCTGTGCAAACTAAGATAGGTGGTCACCCTCTGGAGCTTGCATTTTAGCATGGGGGAGACAGATAAACAAATATTAGAGGATGGTAGGTATTTGGTGGTAAAAAAGCTGTCTTGGAGGTCTTCCAACTCACCTGACCAGGCACTGAGGTCCCCCTTTACATTCTGACCGGCTGTCAGTGATGGAAGGCTGCTCTGAGCATCTTGACCGCCCCAAGGGTCGTCGGCCAGCTCCCTATTTTGCTGAGTTGGCAGTGGGACCTAATTTGTTAATTAAGAGTAGATGGTGAGCTGTCCTCGTACTTTGATTAACCTAATGGCCTTCCGGCACGACTCGGATTCAGCTGTAGGCATCACTGCAACTTTTAATAAAATGATTTGAAGGGCCATTAGGAGACACTTCCCGTCACTGCGCAGATAACCGCTTGGCAGCTGAGATGAACAAACACTTGGGTTTTGGTTTGAAGGCACTACGCTTACTCTTTTAGTCATGCTTGAGGGCTTTGATGGCCTTTTCGGCTCTAACCCAATTTGCTCTGCTTTGTAAACGCAGCCAGGAGAATATGCCTCACAAGCTTCGAGGCAGGAGCAGATGCTCTTGGTGTCCTGCCCATGTCCCCTTGGTCCCAGGATCTTCAGTCTTTGAGCACCTGTGACACCTGAGACTCTGCCTAGGGCTTTCCTTGGGGGCCTTTGCATGGCTGGGAGAGCTGGGCGGATGTTATGAGTTGAATTTTGTTGAAGTCCTATCCCCGTACCTGTGACTGTTGGAAATAGGGACTTTGCAGATAACCAAGTTAAGATGACGTTATTAATGTGGGCCCTCATTCAATACGACTTTGATCTTATGAAAAAGGGAAATTTGGACATGCACATGGGAAAAACACTTTGTGAAGATGAAAGCAGAGATCAAGATGAGGCACCTACAAGCCTAGGAATTCCAATGATCACCAGCAAACCCCCCAGACGCTAGGAGACACTATGGCATGCAGTCTCCCTCCCGACCCTCAGAAGCAACCGACTCTGCTGACACTTTGACCCTGGACTTCCAGCCTCCAGGACTGGGAGACAGTACGTGTCTGTTGTTGAAACTGCCCAGCGTTTGCTACTTTGTTCAGCAGCCACACGAAACTAACCCAGGGGCCTAACACACACTCCCACATGCAGGGAACATCCTTCCACCGGTGATAGATGGGAGCTGGTGGATAAGTCCCCTGGGTCCCTGGTGGGGTACTCTGTCTCCCAGAGGGCCCTGGTGAGGTGGAGCCCGGTTTGCCATGGTGATCACCTGTGACAAGCACATCCTGTACTGGCTGCCCTGCCCGGTCTCATTTCTCATCCCCCGCCTGTGTTTCCTGGGATCCTGTCCCAGGTAAGCACCTGGCACTTGAATTTCCATCTCAGGGTCTGCTTCTGAGACAGGCCTTGGCGAGCGAGTCTTGACCACTGGCACGCACATGTGCACGTGTGTGTGTGTGTGTGTGTGCGTGTGTGCGCATTGTGCAGTGTAATGATCTCGGCTCACAATTTCTGCTGTGTGAGCAAGGTAACTTCATGCCTGAATTGAGCCCTCAGCCTGTTGCCTTGTAGACTGGCCATCACCTTCGTCTGTGGGGTCCTCGCCAGCTCCTCCCCCTGGGACTGGGGGCTCTGTGAGCTGAGGCCTGATGGGGTCACGGCTGTGTGCCACCACCTTTCTGGGCTGAGATGACCTGGTTTTTCTGGTCCTTGGGTCTGGTTCCTGCAAGTCAAGGTGGCAACGTTTTTCTGGTCCAGCTCTGTCTTGGTCACTGCAGGGGCCAACCTCAGCAGCTCCGCCGCGGTGCAGAGAGGCCTGTTGCTCTCTGAAGGGGTCCCCCACTTCTGAGCTCCTTCCAGGAACATGAGCAAAGCTGCCACGTGCTCTGTGCCCCTGGTGGGTATCTTCCTTCAGGAGATGGAGCTGGCCCTGGGCTGCGCGTGGCTGGCCTCATGGCAGTGTGCCCCTGGACAGGCCACTGCATGGCCCCATTTCCCTCTCCCGTGACACTGACCGGGACTGGCATTCCTGGTGCAATCGTGGCTTGGGGTCCCTGGCGCAGGAAGAAAGACCTCCTCACTGGGGTATAGGACGTGACTCAGGGCCATGTGAATTTGTAAATTACACCAGTAACATACAAATAGATGAAAAAACTCCAACAACACAGAAATATTTGGAGTGATCCGTGAACGTTTCCTTTCACTTTGTGCCTTGATGGTATTTTCTTCCTCAGACTATTATATAAGTGTGAATATAGATCTAGACACAGATAGATATAAACAGATGTAGATATAGATAGATAGCTATAGCTTAGATGTGGACATCTTTATATATGTAGATACAGATTTGGATAAAGACACAGATATAGATAAAGGTGTAGACATATCTATAGGTATAAATAGACACAGAGAGTGTATTTTTAAATACTAATGCCATTGTGTTGTCTGGGTGGTTATGTGGCTTTCTCTTATCCCTAGATGATGGTCTAGAAAGTTTTCTGGACCAAGCACATTTATACCCACCTCATTCTTTTCAGCCAGTCCCCTGTGAATTGGCAATCAAGTCGCTCCCATTTCTTTCCCAGCTTTCCCATACAATGCTGCAACAAACACATTTTAACAAACTCTTAGGTCTTTATGTATTTGTGCAAGTCTTTCTGTAGGAGGGAGAATTCCTGAGTTCAAACGGAAGCACATTTCAAATTTGGGGAGGTGCTATCCAACTGCCCTCCAAAAAGGTTGAACCAATTTCTGCCCCCAGAGTAATTGAATTTTAATATTAAAAAGGACTCTGGGGCTTCCCTGGTGGCGCGGTGGTTGAGAGTCCGCCTGCCGATGCAGGGGACACGGGTTCGTGCCCCGGTCCGGGAAGATCCCACATGCCGCGGAGCGGCTGGGCCCGTGAGCCATGGCCGCTGAGCCTGCGCATCCGGAGCCTGTGCTCCGCGGCGGGCGAGGCCACAACAGTGAGAGGCCCATGTACCGCAAAAAAAAAAAAAGAAAAAAAAATTGAAGTATAGTTGATTTACAATGTTTTGTTAGTTTCAGGTGTACAGCAAAGTGATTCAGATGGCCTGAAAGTAAATGAGTTCCAAGCATGGGTAGATGGTTTCTGGAGCATTTATGGGCCTGAGACAGTGCATAGAAAAGATAGTTGCATTTGGAGTGTTGAGTCAAGTGTCTGGAACTTTTCAAACCTGAGGATCATCTGGGGGAAGCAGAGTGTTTGACAACCAGGCACTGGCATTTGCCCCCATTTGTATGGCATTTTGAGGATGACAAAGACATCGACTTTGCACATTCCGCCCTTGAGCCCTGCAGCATCTCTGCAATATAAGTAGTTGCATATTTTATGATTCACTCCAGGGACGAGAAAACTGAGACCCAGAGAGGCAATGTCGTAGAATGTTAGGACTTCTCTAAGTGATTCTATGGGGCATTTACTCCAGAGCCAAGCAGTGAGCCCAGGGGTCCTCCTTTCCATGCCCTGACTGTGGGCCTGGGGCTCCTTCTTCCAGAGTGGTAAGAGGTGTCAATTGTGGTTCTCAGATTGGGCTTACAGGGAGGACCCCTCTTTGTCACAGATTCAGGGCATTCCAGGGCTGCCCTGGCAGGAGGATCACTTCCTGTGTTGGCATCACATTTCAGGTACCTCTTTCCAGCCAGTCAGCACCTCCTGTCAAAGAAGCTCTTCATTTTTTTCTTACCACCTTTTTTTTTTTTTTCTTCCACACCTCCTCACATCCCTTCCCTTAGTGGGGCTCTGGGGAATTACCCACCCCAATCCCCCATGTGCCAGGCCCACTGCGTAACACTTCATTTCCATGTTAAACCTCAGCACATCAGCAACAGGAAGGAGCTGTTATTTCTAATTTGTAGACGGGGAGATTGAGGCAGCTGTAGAAGAAGGTGCTTGTCCAGTCACTTAACTGGATTAGAACTGGTTTTAAGGGTATCTGGGATTTGTTTTAATCCAGTATGGTAAGATACACAGGCACAGAAATGACTTGGAAGAATTTTTTTATACTCCCTAGAAACTGGAGGCAGGGCATGTCATGCAGGGTCGCATAGGGAAGCACCAGGGTTGGTCAGGAGGCAGAGGGAGCGAGGGGAGAGTGTGGGCGTGAGCTTTTATTGTGTTTTCGAGGCAGGCTAAGCAGGCTTAGGGTTGGCTAGTTGGAATACTTTCAGTGGGCTCTGCAGCCCCTAGTAGTCCGGTGCCTGGCCCTGGGGCTATTCAGGCAAGGGGAGAGTGGCCCAGAGGGCATGTAAGACCCTGACTCAGGAGGTGATTGGGGTGTGGGCTCTGACTGGGCTGGTTTACATCTGAAACATGTATTTTCCAGGGAGCTGTTTGCTTCCTTTAGGTGTCAGCTAACCCTGGGAAGGGCAGTCCTTCCTGGAGCAGCCAGCCTTTAAGATATCAAAGCATCAAACATGTAGAATAAAAAGATGTGATTAATACAGATCCCAATTCTTCTGAGTACAAAACCACATTTGTTCTGCTACACCCATTCATCCTGGTTAGAGACCAGAGGACAGTTCCTTGAGACCCAAAGAAGGATGCACCCTTTCTTTTTTTTTTTTTTGCCTATGAATAATTATTTCCTCATTCCAGCGTGTGTGCCTTCATTCTCTTTCTGCATCTTTCTCTTCTTGCAATCACTTCCTGTATGATCTCCAACATGACAACTGTCTTTGCTGGGCCCAGGCTGGGCAACTGTCAGGTGTCTGCTTAAAAAACACAATGCACTGGTCAGATGCACCATAACAATAATAACGAACAGACAGAAGGATATTAAAACCCTTGAATTCTTTGCTACATCTCTCTCTTTTCTAGGGCCAGAGCTGAGGCTGGAAATACTGTAGTATTAACTTTTTCAGGCCGGCAGTCAGCAGGACTCTGGAAATCAGATCGGGGGTTTTCTTTACCAACACTGGGAGGCGAGCCCCAGAGGACCTGTCTGTCCTGCTGTGGTTCCTTGGCAACTTTTTCATTCCCACCAAAGTATGGCTGCGTGGTGCAGAAAAGACAGAAAAGTTTTGGGCTTTGAAGTCAAAGAGATCTGAGTTTGAATTCTGGCTTTGCCAAGGGCACCACACAGCTTCCTTACCCTCTCTGGGCCTCAGTCTTCTCATCTGCAGGGTAGGGAGGAGACTACCCAACTCACAGGGCGTGAGAGGGCTCTATGAGTCTGAGTGTGAAGTGACTAGTGATATACAAGGTGCGGGGATGCTGTGGTGAGACGAAGCTCTGTGCCAAGTAGCTCATGGTCTAGCATGGGAGACAGACTAAACACAGAGAAAGCGAATAAACACAGAGAAACAATCAATTGCAAAAAGTGCCCTCTAGGGCATGACATGCACTGTTAGAGTCTAGGGGGTGGGAACTGACTTTTGCAAAGATGGTCAGGAAAGGTCTCTTTCATGAGGGGAGATTTAAGGTGAAACCTGGAGGGTGAGAAGTAGTCAGTCATGGGGAAGTGGGGGGCATGGAGACAGCATGTGCAAAGGTCTTGGGGCTGGGAAGACATGCGCTTATTCTAGGGATGGATGAAAAGCAGCGAGCGGGGAGACAGGGTGTAAGATGAAGCAGGAAAAGGAGGGAAGAGCCAAAAATAAATAAATAAATTTATTTTTAAAAAGATGCAGGTGTGTTTTAGAGGGGGAATCAATAGGATGATTGTGTACCGATTCCTTTCTTTTCAATAACAGGTTGGTCTTAATTTTATCATATATGGTCTTAAAAATGTACACGTCACTATTAAAAAATGTGTCTTAAGTCCCACATTCTCCGTGCTGAGGTCTCACCAGCACCTTCTTCTTGTCATACATCACGGGTTTTTTTGTTTTTTTTAAAAAATTATTTATTTATTTTGGCTGCGTTTGGTCTTCGTTGCTGCACGCGGGCTTTCTCTATTTGCGGCGTGCGGGGCCTACTCTTTGTTGCGGTGAGCAGGTTTTTCATTGCCGTGGCTTCTCTTGTTGTGGAGTACGGGCTCTGGGCGCGCGGGCTTCAGTAGTTGCAGCTCACGGGCTCTAGAGCGCAGGCTCAGTAGCTGTGGCGCACGGGCTTAGTTGCTCTGCGGCATGTGGGATCTTCCCGGACCAGGGCTCGAACCCATGTCCGCTGCGTTGGCAGGCGGATTCTTGACCACTGCACCACGAGGGAAGTCCCTACCTCAAGGTTTTGATGTATGACACTTGGGGCTGGATCATCCTCTGTTGGGAGGGTGTCCTGTGCACTGCGGGAAGTGTAGCAGCATCCTAGCTTTCATGCCAGGAGCACAGCCCCCCACAGTTGTGACAACCAAAAATGTCTTCAGACATTGCCAATTGTCCCTGGGGTTGGGGAGGGGGACATTGCCTCTGGTGGAGAACCACTAACCCGCATTATCAAAATCAAAGACCATGACCTTGCCCTTGGCCCTGGGATTACATGGTAGCTTTGAGCTGGAGCTGGGCTTTGTTCTGTGTGGCTCAGATAATGACAATAATGATAATGATAACATAATCATTCTTAGAGCTGACATTGGCTGGGGTTACTGTGTCAGACACTGTTCTAAGCCCCTTTATCCTCTCAACAGCCTCACAGTGTAGGTTTCATTATTACCCCCATTTTACAGAAGAATAAACAGAGGCACAGAGAGGTTAAGAAGTTCAGCTGGGTTCACAGATGCTAAGTTATAAACAAGATCCGAACCCTGTTGTGCTCAAGGGCTTGTTCTAACCCTAAAGGCAGTGGTGAGCACTGAGTGGTATTAAGACGGAAGCACAGGGACTTCCCTGGTGGTCCAGTGGCTAAGGCTCTGCGCTCCCAATGCAGGAGCCCCAGGTTCGATCCCTGGTTAGGGAACTAGATCCCACGTGCTGCAACAAAAATATCCCGAATGAGGCAATGAAGATCCCGCGTGCCGCAACTAAGCCAAATAAATAAATAAATAAATATTAAAAAAGAAGAGGAAGAAGAAGAAGGAAGCGACGGGCGAGATTTGCACATAGTAAGAGTGACACTTGAGGCCAGGGTGGAGGATGAATCTGCAGTGGACCAGCGAGGCTGGAGGCAAAACTGAGGCGGAATCCAGCTCTGGAGGAAGGAGCTACAGCAACCCAGACCAAGAAGCAAGTTGCCTGGAAGAATGGGGCTGTTCCTTCCTTCCTCCATTCATTCACTGGTTCCTTTCACGGTTATTTACTGAGGATTTCTATGGTGCCTGATGCTGTTCTAGGCGCCAGGCTTGGTACTGTAACTCCCCTGGTAGAGTTTATAATCTAGTGGGAGGAGATGGACAAACAAACAAAATACAACAAAGCAGCAATTATGCCATCATGCAAACCAACCACAGAAACGCTTAGATATGATGATGAATTCTAGGTAGGAAATGAGGGGGCATCGAGGCAGATGGAGTGAAGGGTCCCTGTTCTAGGTCGGGTGGAGGGGACTCTCTGAGGTGGCGGCTGTTGAGCTGAGTGCCAGCCTGGGGAAACTTGAGGTAGGGGGTGTATTCTACAGAGAAAAACCTTTCTAGCAGGAATGACTTGGAGTGTTCTAGAAGGGACAGGGAGGTCAGAGAGTGGGGGAGTAGAGAGAGCGAGGAGGAGAGTACCTTGTGGGCCAAGACAAGGAACTTAGTTTTTGTTTATTTATTTTATCTTATTTTTAAAAAGTGTTTAAATTAAAACAAATTTTTTTGGAACTTAGTTTTTAGTCTGAGTGCAAGGAGAACCATTTGGAGACTTTTAAGCAGAGGAGTGTTTTGTCTGTTTTAGGAATTAAAAGGTGGCACTCTGGTGGCACTGGGTGGGAATGGAGCATTCCTGTTAGGAGCTGGTGGCAGGTGCCCTTGGGGACCTGAGAAGATGCAGCCAGAGCTGGGAGGAGGGGGTTGGTCTTCGGGCAGGAGTGGTTGGACCACTGCAGCTCCGAGGAGGAATGAGGGCATCACAGTCAGATTCCAGAGCTGCTGGGAGGGCACCCCCTTCCCACCCACAGGAAGTCAAAAGCTGGGGCTCAGACCCAGCCGGGGCACCTGGAGATGCCCTGCAGGACCCCCCCCCCCAACCCCCAGCAGCAAAGTCACGTGGCCTCATCCACCACCAACACATCCGCCTGCTGGAACCTTCCTCGCCAATTCTATTTTTGCTCCCCTTGGCAGCTCTGTGGAAATTAAAAGGCTATTTGCAGTGACTAATGTTGCTAATTCTGATCAAACAATTTAAAATTCATCCTTCGCCATATCAGAGACCCACTAGGGAACAGAATTAACACATCATTTGTGGCAATTTCTATGACGGTTGGTGGAAAACAAAAAAGACATTAAAATTGGTCTCAATTCAAACCACTGCTCGTTAAACAGCCTCCTTTAAAATATCCCATCTTGGTCTATACAATAGCTCTCCATCTGTTCCCGGCTTATTAGCCAAGGGGAGGGACCTTGACAAGCTGGCTGCTGACTCCAAGGTGCTAGAAACTTACTTGGGAGTCTTGTGGCAATGCATTCTGCTGTCCTCTGCAGCTCTGCTCACCCGGCACCCCTTCCAGCTCCACGCCAGCCACAGCTGCCTTTGGGGCCTCCTGTCCTGAGAGGGGAATGTGGCTCTTGTTTCCAAAAGTTAAAATTCAAGAAGCCAAATGTTAAAAAATTAATTAAGCTTCCCAGTCTTGCATAAAATTGAGTCATTCACTTACCACCTGTGTAGTTTTTGCCATATCCATATGCTATGATTTCCTTAATATGAATCCGACTCTTAAAAAATGAAATTAATATCTTAATTTAATTTATACAAGAACCTTTATAACATATCTAATATATATCAATTAAAGGAACACATTAATTCAATTTTAAACAGGAAACTTTATAACACTATTGTAAATGGAAACCCAACAGCACAAACAATAAATAAACATTAAGTGTAAAAATAAATGCAATGGTTTAGAAACATTTGACAGTTTACTTTTTACCCCTTGGCTTTTCTATGTGAGTTTCTGTCTTTGTGTGTATGTGACAAAATACCCATAAAAAGGGGGGCAAACAATTAAAACACATATTTGTAAACCTTTTGACCATTAGATAAATATGAAAAAGTTAAAAAAGGAATTGCCGGGATTTCCCTGGTTGTCCAGTGGGTAAAACTCTGCGCTCCCAATGCAGGGGGGCCGGGGTTCGATCCCTGGTGGGGGAACTAGATCCCGCATGCATGCCACAACTAAAAGTCTGCATGCCACAGCTAAGTGTCCGCATGCCACAACTAAGAAGGCTGCATGCCACAACTAAGATCCTGTGTGCTGCAACTAAGACCCGGCACAGCCAAAATACATAATAATAATAATAAAGGAATTGCCAGTTGAAAATTAATAAAGGAAACCTCAACTAAAATTAGAGTCAGGAGGGACTTGCCTGGCAGTCCAGTGGTTATGACTCTGTGCTTCCACTGCAGGGGGCATGGGTTCATCCGTGGTTGGGGAACTAAGATCCCACATGCCATGAGGCACGGCCAAAAAAGAAAAGAAAAAAAAAAAAAATTAGAGTCAGGAATGGCCTGTAGAGGGAGCTGTCAAGCATTACCTCTCACCCTCATTTGGATGCCCTGACCATCATTTGCACACCCCACAGGAAGAAACTACCTTGCTCTCTCAAACAGGATGGGTAACCAGTTTACTATCCTGAAGGAAGAATTTCTCCTTACTCAGCAACAGCCCAGCCAATGAGAAGCCATTGTCATCGTGAACTCCTAATTTCCTCCAATGAATTTCATTTAGAACAGCCCATCCCAACTCCCTACTTTCCCCTATAAAAGCAGACTGTCTTACTCTTTTCTCTGGGCATGTCTATGGTTTGCTATAGATTGTGTGTCCTGAATTGTAATTCTTTGCTGTTTCCCGAAGAAAACCCATTTTGCTGGTGAAATAACTGTCTTTCATTAGTTTTAGGTTAACACAGTTGAAGAATAAGAAGCTTACATGTAACAACAAGAACAAAATAAAGATAATGGAAAAGGAAACAATGGTATTAGATTCTAGTTGGATACATTTGCCAGTGAAGACCATTTGTGGCTGGGGACAGGCTGAACATAGTCTCCCCTGGAGGATCAGGGGAGACCTCCCAGAAAAGGTGACCTGCCATTCAGTAGCTGTCTCTTTGGGGTCCCACAAGAGACCTTTCAGCCAGGAGAATCTTAGAAGATTTAGTTGATTTTTTTTTTTTTAATCTCATATCTGGGGTCCCTGAAATTACCCAGTTCTACCTGCCTTGGGCAGGTGTGTGTGTGAACTTTGGCATTGATTTTATAAGCTCCAAGATTATGATAACGTTTCTAGTCTCCTCTCCATTCTGCCCTTCCCATCACTATGGCAACCCGCAAAACGAAAAGGGCAGAAGGAAGGTCTTTTGTTTGTTTGTTTTGTTTTGTGTGTGTCTTTGGCTGTGTTGGGTCTTCGTTGCTGTGCACGGGCTTTCTCTAGTTGCGGCAAGTGGGGGCTACTCTTCGTGAGGTGCACAGGCTTCTCATTGTGGTGGCTTCTCTTGTTGTGGAGCACGGGCTCTAGGCGCTAGGCCTTCAGTAGTTGTGGCTTGCAGGCTTCAGTAGTTGTGGCTTGCAAGCTTCAGAAGTTGTGGCTTGCAAGCTTCAGTAGTTGTGGCACACAGGCTTAGTTGCTCCACGACATGTGGTATCTTCCTGGACCAGAACTCGAACCTGTGTGCCTTGTATTGGCAGGCGGATTCTTAACCACTGCACCACCAGGGAAGCCCCAGAAGTAAGGTCTGTCTTTGATCTTATCTTGCCTGGGGCTGTGCACATCCTTTGATCTTCCCGGAGAGACCCAACCCCATCAGGAAGTTCAGCACTGGGTGTTGAATAGCCTGGGTTACCTGGAGTTTATTCATTTGTGGTTTGGATTCCTATCAGAGAGGTGTAGGAAATAACTAGAAATTCTAAAACAATTAACTGGAAATCACAGGAAAGTCATTATGCAAAGTGTGGCAGACTGTATTCTCCAAAGATGGCTGCAACAGTAGCTCCTGTCCCACATGCTGTGCTAGAACCTTCCCAGCCCCATCAAGAGTTGTAGCCTCTGTCCCCTCCTTGTGAAACTGGATGGGCCTTGGTGGCTGTCTTGACCAACCGAATACGGCAGAAGTAATGGTATATGACTTCTGAGGCTAGGTCATAAGAATGCTTTCCTTAAAAAATTAAAAACAGAGTTACCATATGATCCAGCAATTCTACTCCTGGGCATATATCCGGAAAAGATGAAAACTCTAATTTGAAAAGATACATGCACCCCAACGTTCATAGCAGCACTATTTACGAATAATCAAGACATGGAAGCAACCTGTGTCCATCGACGGAGGAGTGGATAAAGAAGATGTAGTGTATATATACAATGGAATATTACTCATCCATAAAAAAGAATGAAATTTTGCATTTGCAGCAATGTGGATGGACCTAGAGATTATCATACTAAGTGAAGTAAGTCATACAGAGAAAAATACATGGTATCACTTATACGTGGAATCCAAAAAATGATACAATTGAACTTATTTACAAAACAGAAACAGACTCCCAGATGTAGAAAACAAACTTATGGTTATCAAAGGGAAAGTGAAAATTTATGGTTACCAAAGGGGGGGAGGGATAAATTAGGAATTTGGAATTAACAGATACACACTACTTTATATAAAATAGATAAACAACGAGGATTTACTGTATAGCACATGGAACTATATTTAATATCTCATAATAACCTATAATGGAAAAGAACCTGAAAAAAATATAAATATAACCCAATCACTTTGCTGTACACCTGAAACTAACACAATATTGTAAACCAACTATACTTCAATTAAAAAAAGATAAAACAAAAAAAGTTTGCCCCTCTTTCTTTAGTATAGAAGACAAACTGACTATTCAGAATCTCATTTTTTTTTAGGCTTCAATTATTTCTGTAACATTTTGCCCATTTTTGCTAACCTGTGTACATATGATGGGTACAATTATTCCTTGAATATTTTTCTTTAAATGGACTTGACTGACTTTCTCTTGGTTTTATCCTTGGTTGTCATAATATCTATGAACTAATAAGTTTGTGCTAGTTGTAAAATACAAATTACTTCATCATGAGACATCCTGCTTAATGCATTTGGGAAAGACTACTTCTGTGGTCTTTGGTTTCAAGTGGATTGCTTTGTATTTTCAAGTAAATGAACTTCGTAATGATTCCTCTCCTTGCTTTATATATATATATAAAAAAATGCTATGCACATCCACCTGTGCTTACTCTTGGAAACCAGCCACCATGCTGTGAGGAAGCCCAAGCATCTTATAAAAAGACCCAGGTGAGGGGTCTTTCTATATGAATGTCCCCAGTACATAGCCCTGGCTAGGTCCCAGCTGATAGAGAGCCCCAACTTGCCAGTCATGGGAGTTAACGTCCAGCCCTTAAACTAGCTACCCCAGTGGGTGCTGCACGAAATAGAGATGAGCCCTACCTACATTACATATTTGTGAGTAAAATAAATAATCATTGTTGTTTTAAGCCACTAGATTTTGGAGTGGTTGGTTAGGTTGCAATAGATAATCCAAACAAATATATGTCCCAACAAGGTTTTCTGCTTTGTGGAGATAAAATATTCACCTATTTTCTACCACTACATGCACTTCCAATTCTTTTGTAAAATCAGCCCTCCTTATGATTCTTGATAGTTCTTGACAGTGACATCTAAGTAGAGACTTGAAGAATGAGTTCAGATGAAGGAAGGTAGGAGAAGCATTGCAGGCAACAAGAACTGCTTGGACAAACGTGTCACAGCACAAGAAGTTAAGTGGGCACCGGGAACTAGAGGCAGTGAGGTGATTCTGAAATGTAAGAGGAAGGGAAAGAGAAGTAGGGGATGAGGATGGACAGGTCAGTAGGGGTCACGTCCTGGAGAACCCGCTGGGGTGCAGAAGATTAGAAATGGTGACTCACCGGTAATCATATAATAAACCCAAGTGGGACTGGTTCCTAAATCTGGGCTCCCCGGCCCCCAGCACGGAACCTCATCCACTGTTTTCAGCTCTGGTGTAAACCTCCCTTTACGGCCCTGAAGGTTGAGTGACAAAAGAAGGATGATTATGAAAGGAAATGGTTGAGACCTTAAGCTCCAAGTTCAAATGCCAGCTTCCTGCTGTGACGGCCCGATGACATACAACTTCTCTGGGTTTCAGTTTTCTCATTCCAAAGATGGGTTGACAATAACAGCACGTACCACATGAGACTGTTTTGCAGATTCAATGAATTAATTAACATAAAACATTTAGCACGTAGTAGGTGCTCAATACATGTAGCGCTTACAACATCTGGAAGTGGAGGGGATGGGAGAAGTTAGTGAGGGTGGACACAGTGAATAGATTAATTGAGCGACTTCTCTCAGTTCTGTGAATTGAGAAATACAATGGTTTTCTGATACCTCCAAGATGTCTTTTCAGATTTTTGAGACATTTCCGAGTTGAGACGAGGTGAACAATAGCCTTTCAAGGCAGAAATGAAATCTCACATTCATAAGAAACAGCCAGCCCTCTAGAAGGAGGCTGGTGATAGAATGGCTGTGCTTGATTATTTAATTGAGGTTCGTCACGCTAAGCGGGGCTAAGGCATCCCTCCAGACCCCTGAGGCTCCACAGGAGGGTGACCCTTGGGGAAATCTGTGCTTTTAGGTCACCCTCTCAAAGCTTCCTTAATGGACTCCTTAATAGACTGCCATTGTCTCGGGAGTGAAATGGAATTCCTTCTGCATAAAAATCGAGGTGTGATGTCTAGTTCATATCCCGTACAGAAGGGAGCTTGTCCTCAGTGATAAGAATAGAAACCAGGAAAGTTTCCTCTCACCCTTCCATGGGTTCCATTATCACTGAAGGAACGAAAGCAAGGATGAGGGAGGGAGTGAATGAATGAAGGAGTGATCACGTGAGCTAATGAATGGATGAGTCGGCGTGTGAATGAGCGAATAGGTAATGTGAACGCACCTCGACTGTCATTTTACGCCAAACCACCCTTGGTTTGCCCTTGTTCCACCACAACAGCCAGATTTGGTCTGAATATACCTGAACGTGAGACCTGATACAGGTAGGTTGCAGGATACAGGTAGGTTATTTGGGGAGTGATCCCAGGAAGCAGCAGAGCGGGCGCTGGGAGAGTGAGATGGGGAAGGGAGAAAAGAGCACAAAGTGAGTGTGTGTTTTGAGCTGTTTAAATGCTACGGGCATTTGGAGGTCAGTGTTGCTGGAGATTCTTAGAGGAACTGTGTAGTCCACACCTTAGAGGTGATTCACCAAGGAATGGGAGGCAGGACGTTTATCCATCCATTCCCATCTCCCCATGTCTGAGGGATGCCGCAGGTGCATTAACTGCACCTCACTTCCGGGCTGCATGGTTCTCCTTGGGCAGAAAGCAGATGGGATGTTGCATCCCTCCCAGCTGGGCTGAAATCAGGTGAGGCCCAGAGAGGGTGGTGCAAGACCCCACAGGATCGCTTTCGCCTCCCTGCTATTCCTCTCTTTTCTCTGCTTCATGTCACTGGGGTCTTTTCTCAACCCAGCGGCCTGATATTTGATCAAGGAAATTCTCACTGCACCCAACCCCCTTCAGTGGACTCCCTTTCCTCTTGGATAAAGACAAAATTACTTAAAAGAGCCTGCATGGCCCTCTGTGATCTGGTTCCTGCCCACCTCTCCAGCCTCATGCTGTACCTGGCTTCCCCCTCGCTCTCTGCACTCCAGCTACACTGGCCTTTCTGCTCATCTTCACCCTTGCCATATGCTTGTCCTGCCTCAGGACCTTTGCACACACTTTTCCCTTTGTGCCAAATGCTCTTTGGTCCAGTTAACTCCTCCTTATCCAGGGGTTCTCACTTCAAGCATCGCTTCCTCAAGGAAGCCCAGACCAGGTCAGCTTTCCTTGTTATCTGCTCTGATAGTTCCCTCACCTCTCCTTTCTGAGCCGAGTGCTGGTTGGAATTTTAGATTCATGTGTGTGATCCTTTGATTAACATGTGTCTCCCACTGTGCCTTAAGATCCATGAAGGGACTGCATCTATTTCTGCTTATTCCTGTTTCCTCAGTACAAATCGCAGTGCCCGGCATTTCGTAAGCTTTCAATACATATTGGTTGAATGAGTGTGTGAGGCTTTTCTTACTCCTCTGGTTTCCATCCTTCCCCACATGCCGCAGGGCTCAGATTTAGCCTTGTTGCTGGTCTTCCTTAGAAAGAGCCTCATTGAAAAACATAATTTGAAAGGATACATGCGCCCCAATGTTCACTGCAGCGCTATTCACAATTGTCAAGACATGGAACCAAACCTAAGTGTCCATCAACAGATGAATGATAAAGAAGATGTGGTACATGTACACAATGGAATACTACTCAGCTATAAAGAAGAATGAAATAATGCTGTTTGCAGCAACGTGGATGCAAATAAGAGTTTATCATACTAAGTGAAGTAAGCCAGAGAAAGACAAATACCATATGATATCACTTATATGTAGAATCTAAAAAAAGATACAAATGAACTTACAAGACAGAAATAACTTACTTACAAAACAGAAACAGACTCACAGACATAGAAAACAAACTAATGGTTACCAAAGAGAAATGGGGGGAGGGATAAATTAGGAGTTTGGGATTAAAATATACATACTACTATGTATAAGATAGATAACCAATAAGGACCTACTGTATAGCATGGGGAACTATACTCAATATCTTGTAATAACCTATAATGGAAGAGAATGTAAAAAAAAGAATATATATCTATGTCTATATATATATATCTGAATTGCTTTGCTGTACCTGTGAAACTAACATTTACAGCATTGTAAATCAACTATATTTCAATAAAAATTTTTTAAAAAAGAAACAGCCTCATTGACAAGACAGGCTTCTTAAGATGTCCTGGGAGTCTGTGTTCCAGGGTTTGCTGTTCCTGCGACATAAAAAGCCTAGGTTACGCAGTTTCACAGATATGAGCCCCAGTCCTGTCGTTCAGCGTGATGCTGGGCAAGGATCCACGAGCCCTTCTCTCATTTCCTCGTGTGTCAGACGGAGACGGAACCTGCTCCACGAGGGCACTGCCAGCCGAGTAGCTGGCACATTGCCTGCATCCTACCTGCCGCTTCCCTTCCAGTCTCTTGCTGCATCTCCCTGCCTCCGGGGCCTCGGCTGGAGACAGAGAAGCAGAGGGTTGGCAGAGCTGGGGACGCACCTGGGGAATCTCGAGGGGCTCTCTTTTCACTCCCGCTCCTTGGCTATCGATTGCTGCAACACCTGCAATTTTTGCTTCTTTAAAAAAAAAGCACAACACTCCATTAGCTAACACCTCTTGTAGACAGTCTGACGCAGGCCACTGGGGTGGGGGGCGCTGGGTGCTGGTGAGCCCCGGGCTGCTTCACCCCAGCTCCCCTTGGCCGGAACTCGCCGGCAAACAAGAAATAGCCTTGGAATGAAAACTTTGAAGTCATTCATTCATTCAACAAATATTGATCGAGTTCCTACTCTGAAGGGCAGTGGATCTGGTCTGAGACAGGTGTGGGTTTGGATCCTTGGTTATTCCTACTCTACTCAGTACCTATTTTGTTCTTAGTGTGTGCCTGGAATACAGCTGGCACCAGCTGAATAGGTGCTGAATGATGGAACACATTTTGCTGTGATTGGCAAGGCACATCGCTTTTCCGAACTGCAGTTATTCATCTCTGAAATGGGCATATGATAGCCTGTCCCCAGGGGGATATTAGGAGATGCTGCAGATGGTGTGCAGAGCTGGCACCCCATAGATTCCCTACAAGCAGTGACTTTGACCATGATGGGGATTTGAAATCCACCCTGTCTGGCAGTGGAGAACTCTTTCCATCTGGAACCGTATTATACCTGTGCCGCAGCCGTTCTGTGGCCAGTAAGCGGAATTGTTTCTTCTTTTCCCTAATTATATCCATTTGCTTTCTCTTTCTTCTGTTACAAAAGCTGAGATGTTAGACTCATTGGCTGTGAAGCTTGAATTCTCTTCTAATTATGAGAAAAATCACTCTTTCGTTTTTCTATTAGTCCTAATGGAAATTAGCTGCATCGATCTTCCAGCTTTGGGGTGAATCTCTAGAACTCTAGCAGCATTGCTGCGTGCAGACTTTGGAAGGAAGTCTGTGGGTGTCCCTCAGCTAGGAGGAGGCCAGGGTTGTGGTTTTGGAGTTGGGTAGACCCGCGTATGAATCCAGTTATGAGCTGTGTGACCTGGGGCAGGCCCCCTCATCGTCCTGGTATCAGTTTCTTCATCTGTAAAATGGGCGTATGGCTTCATGCTGTTCTGAGATTATGGGGCGCGGAGACGGATTCTCTTGATGTGACAGCTGCTTCCCTTCTCCTACCCGTCACAGGCTGCCTTCCTGTGATGCTGCATATCTGGGAGGGGGTGGCCCTTCTCCTGGACATTCAGATGTGTCCTGAGGAGTCTTCTATTAGGACTGCCAGAAGGGGACCAAGCAACTACATGACACTGTTTTCCTAGATCCCCTTCCCCCAAGGTGTTTGGATGGATAGATAAAGGTGGTGATTTCTGGATGTTTCTCTACCACTTTCCCTAGGCCACGGTGTCTCCCCAAGGGCATCGTTTACCATGCAATAACACAGGTCCCTTAAGAGAAGCCAGAACTTCAAGGACATACCTGAGAGATGGCTGTAGGGGACCAGCAGCTCATTCCTCACCTCTGGGCTCCCAGCAAAACACAGAAGGGAGAGGAGGCTCAGTTCTGAAGCTGAGTGGAGGGGGGAGAGGCTGCAGGCGTGGCGCTCTGATAATTCCCACCCTTCACTGTTAACTGTAAGCCCACAGGGATGCTGCTTAATTTTTCGACACATAAGTTCCTCATCCACAGTCCTGTGCCGGATTCCAGGCCCTGGGTCCATTCTCCAGACCTTGAAAGAGAGGTGGGGGAGGGAGGAGATCTCAAGAGTCACCTGGCAGAGCCCAGGGGAGTTTTGACATCTTGGCTCTGTGGCCCCTCACCTCCAAGGTCATGTCCATAGTCTCTGCGGAGGGAATGCTGGCTGTTGTGAGACCCCAGCCACGACCTTCTCAGTGCTCAAAAGTTCCTCCCCATCAGCCAGGTCCCAGGAATAGCTGGAGGGCAGAGGTGGGCAGGAATGGGCAGTGGGGACTGGAGGGGAGGAAACCTACCTCTCCAAAGCCTTTCCTCTGGCATTTGGTGGGGCTGCCCTTAGGGAGGGAGGAGGCTGGGTGTGTTGAGGAGAGGCTGATGCCTCTGGAGGCCCATGCCAGCCTCCCCTGGGGTTCAAGCTCAAGGAGCCTGCCTGCCAGAGGTCTCCACTGCAGCTCAAATGGCTGGGGTTGGTGTCCTAACCTGGGCTGCATGTGTGTGTTGTGTTTGTGTGTGTGTGTATCTGTGCGTGTATGTTTGTGTGTCTGTATGTGTGTGTGTATGTGTTTGTGTGTGTATGTATGTGTGTGTATGTGTGTTTGTATGTATGTATGTGTGTGTTTGTATGTATGTGTGTGTTTGTGTGTGTGTGTGTGTGTGTGTGTGTGTTCCTAAAGGAGAGAGAAAGGCAGGGAGAGGATAATCCACAGAGAAGGATAAGAGAGAATAAAGAGGGAAAGAAATGAGGGTGGAGAGAATGATCAGAGGAGGAACGTGAAGGAAGGGGAGCGAGAAAACAGAGGAAGATCACCTCTGCCTTTGCGGCATTCTTTTCCGGCTTCTTACAGAGAGAGAGGGCCTTCCCATCCCACAGCTGGGCAGGGGCAGCCAGACCCTGGACTACGTGTGGGCTACACATCTGGCCTTTCAGCTTCCGCTGGAGGGAGCGATGCTGATGGGACCTGGTCATCGCTATTCTGTTCAGGGAGCTGGATGCTGCTGGCTCACGTGGAAATGGATCCTGCAGCCCACCGAGCCCAACGCCAGCAGCCAGGCAGCCGTGGCTATGATGCTGGCCCCCAAACAGGAGGGGCCTCCTGGGCCTGGTTCTTGGGTCACAGCCCTGGGGGAATGGCAGGCAGGGCTGACCTTTCCTGAGGCTGCCTGAGAAAGGAAATGAGAATCTAATGATGCCAGAGTCTTGGGGGAGGGAGGTGGGGCGTGAACCCCTCACAGTGTGTTCCCGGGCTGCAGAAGCCTGTGCCAGATATGGGCATAGCCTTGCACTGGCCTGGCAGCTTGGAAGCAGCTGCCATGGAAGAAATTCAGCTAACCTTCATTTCTAGCTGGCTTCTGGCGTCAGGAGCCAGCCTCGAGCTGTGGGAAGAGGAGAGCAGGATGCCCGAGTCAGGCACAGCTAGGGCTCACATCCCCACTTTGCACGGCCCATCATCTCCGGAGTCCCAGTTTCCTCATTTGTCAAATGGGGACGATCCTAGTAAAAGTGCATTTGCTGACATTTATGGAATACTTACTGTTCCAAATGCTTTAGGGCCTGAACTCTAATGTGTCCTCATAACAGACTGTTATGGTTATTTATTTCTAAAAGCTTAGTGGCTTAAAACGTCAACTGATCATTTTCTCCCCCACTCCTGTGGGTTGGCAGGGCTCAGCTGGGCAGTTCTGGCTGAGGGTCTCGGGTAGTGGTGGGTCAGCTGCAGCTGGGGCTGGAGTCACCTGAAGGCTGGACTGGGCTGGGCATCCAAGGGGCTCCTTCTGTCCCAGGCCTGGCCCTGGGGTGGTCCTGGCCTTGATCTCTGCACGGCTCTAAGCCTCCAGCACCTCTCCCTGTCACCCCATCAGAGCATAGGGAGTGTATTAGTTTTCTGTTCCAACTGTAACAGATGACCACAAATTTAGCTGCTTAAAAAATACTCATTCATTATGTTGCAGTTCAGGAGGCCAGAAGTCCAGGTGCCGTGTGTGTCAGGTGCAGTGTGTTCAGAGCCTCACAAGGCCAAAGTCAAGGAACAGGCGGGGCTGCGATCCTGTCTGGAGGCTCTGAGAGGGAATCCACCTTAAGCTCATTCAGCTTGGTGGCTGAATTCAGTAACATGTGGTTGGAGGCCTGGGGGTCCTCGTTTCTAACTGGAGCCTGATCTTTGCTCCCAGGGGCCGTCCATGCGGCCCCTCCAGCGACGGCACGCAGAGTCCCTTTCATGCTTGAGTCTCCCTGACTTCTCCTTCTGCCGCATCTCTCTGCCTCCAGCCAGAGAAAGTTCTCAGCTTTTAAGGGCTCCTGTGATAGATGGAGTCCACTTGGATGACCCAGGATAATCTCCTGAGCTCAGTCCACAGCCTCTGTCACATCAGTTAAGGCTCAAGGTAGTTGCATGTCTCCCATGGCCGCTGACTTCCCTGCTGCGAGGCCAAGTAAAGACCAAGCCTGTATCTGGCACAGGGTCACTTCCATCATATGTCAAAGCATCACAGACCCCACCCAGACTAAAGGTGGTGGAGAAATAGACTCCACGTCTTGGTGGAGATTCTCACTGCAAGGGAACATGTGGGAGGGGAAATATTATTGGGACCACCTTTATTTATTTATTTATTATTAAAATTTATTTTTATATTGGAGTATATTTGATTTACAATGTTATGTTAGTTTTAGGTGTACAGCAAAGTGATTCAGTTATACATATACATATATCTATTCTTTTTCAGATCTTTTTCCCATATAAGGTTATTACAGAGTATTGAGTAGAATTCCCTGTGCTATACAGCAGGTCCTCTTTCATTATCTGTTTTATGCACAGTACTGTGTATATGTTAATCTCAACCTCCTAATTTATCCCTCCCCCGCATCTTTCCTCTTAGGTAACCATAAGTTTGTTTTCTAAGTCTGTGAGTCAGTTTCTGTTTTGTAAGTAGGTTCATTTGTATCATTTTTTTTAAGTTTCCACATACAAGTGGTATCATATGATATTTGTCTTTGTCTGACTTACTTCACTTAGTATGATAATCTCTAGTTGCATCCATGTTGATGCAAATGGCATTATTTTGTTCTTTTTTATGGCTGAGTAATATTCCATTGTATATATGAACCACATCTTTTTATCCATTCATCTGTCACTGGACATTTGGGTTGCTTCCATGTGGGACCACCTTTAGAAAGCAGCATGAACCACACCACCCTAGCTCATTCTTTTTCTTTTCCTTCATGAGTCTAGTCATAGGTTTGTCAATTTTGTGTCTTTTCAAAGAACTAGTGCTTAGTTTTATTAATCTTTTCTATCGTCTTTTTACTTTCTATTTCACTTATTTCCACTCTAATCTTCATTATTTTTTTCCTTCTATGGACTTTGGGCTCATTCTTATCTCCATTTTATTTTATTTATTGTTTTTAAAAATTTTATTTATTTTTTGGCTGCGTTGGGTCTTTGTCACTGCGTGTGGGCTTTCTCTAGCTGAGCGAGCAGGGGTTACTCTTCGTTGCGGTGCAGGGGCTACTCTGTTGCGTTGCGCGGGCTTCTCACTGTAGTGGCTTCTCTTGTTGCAGAGCACGGGCTCTAGGCATGCAGGCTTCAGTAGTCGTGGCTCGCGGGCTCTAGAGCGCAGGCTCGGTAGTTGTGGCACACAGGCTTAGTTGCTCTGCGGCATGTGGGATCTTCCCGGGCCAGGGCTTGAACCTGTATCCCCTGCATTGGCAGGCGGATTCTTAACCAATGTGCCACCAGGGAAGGCCCTTATCTCCATTTTATAAATGAGGAAACTGAGGCGCAGAGAGGTCACATAACTTGCCTATAGTCCAACAGCCTGTAATTGACGGTTGGGAGTTGGAGGGGTGGGTGGCCCCAGACTCCCGACCAGCAGGCAGATGTGAAAGCACGTGAAGATCTGAGCACAGTGCCCGCAACTATGTGACAACCAGACCTAGGTATCTTTAATAGCATCTAGAGTCAGGCTGTGGGTGGTTCCCATCCTACCACCTTGTAGCTGTATGACCTAGAATAAGGCTGTTTCCCTTGAGGAACTGACAGTCTGTGGATAAAGCAGACAGTAGGAACTGATAGCATCCAGATATAATGAACATGGGGGAGAGGATGGAAAGGGGGCTCTGGGCCGCAGGAGGCCTAACCCAGACCAGAGGAAGGAGAAGCCCTCCTAGGGGAGAAGTCCACCTGAGACCTAACAGAGGAGACAGGGTTACCGAGATGAGAAAGGGGCAGGAGGTCCTGGGTTTAGGCAGAAAGAAGAGCATGTATGTGTAAAGTTCTGACATCAAGAGAAAATGTGGCATCTTTTAAGATCACTGCCCCCCTCCCCCCAACCAATTTGTGTCCACCCAGAATCCCAGAATATGACCTTATCTGGAATAAGGGTCTTTGCAGATGTAATCAGTTAAGGATGTCAAGATGATGCCCCCAAATCCCATGACCTCTGACCTTATAAGAGGAAGAGGAGGGGACCTGAGACACAGACACAGCGACCTGCAGGGGAGAAGGTGGTGTGGAGACAGAGGCAGAGCTGGGAGTGTATTGTCAGCAAAGCCAAGCAATGCCAGGGATGGCCGCAGCCACCAGAAGCCAGGAGAGAGGCTCAGATGGGGTTCTCCCCACAGCCTCCAGAAGGAAACAAACCTGCCGACACCTTGATTTTGCACCTCTGGTCTCCAGAACTATGGGACAAGGAGTTTCTGTTGTTTTAAGCCACAAAGTAATGGTCATTTATTACTGCAGCCCCAGGAAACCAGTGCAGCACGGCATGGGGCGTCGTCATTCCAGGCCACGACGAAACCGATGGGGGTTTGCACATGGAAGGCATTCTCTCAGGCAAGTCATTCGCTATCTGGAGGAATTAGCTAACCCTGGAAAGGCAGGCTGTCCTGGTCAGCGAGGCCCTGGGTGCCAGAGCGCCAAGAATATAAAAATCAGAAAATATAGCACCACCTGAAGTAGGAAGGATCACACTCAACTTACTCACAAGATAACGAGGATCCAAGAGACCGTGTAACTTTTCTAGCGGGACACAGCTTGTAAATCAAAGCACTGGGTCAGATTTCAAGCCAGGTCAAATAAGTCTTTATTGAATGAATGAATCTTTATTTTTTAATTTATTTTTTTAATGAAAGCTTCTTTATTTCTTAATTTTGGCTGTGTTGGGTCTTCGTTTCTGTGCGAGGGCTTTCTGCAGTTGCGGCGAGCGGGGGCCACTCTTCATCGTGGTGCGCGGGCCTCTCACTGTCGCGGCCTCTCGTGTTGCAGAGCACAAGCTCCAGATGCGCAGGCTCAGTAGCTGTGGCTCACGGGCCTAGTTGCTCCGTGGCATGTGGGATCTTCCCAGACCAGGGATCGAACCCGTGTCCCCTGCATTGGCAGGCGGATTCTTAACAACTGCGCCACCAGGAAAGCCCGAATCTTTATTTTTTATTGAAATATAGTTGATTTACAATGTTGTGTTGATTTCTGCCGTACAGAAAAGTGACTCAGTTATGTATCTATCTATGTATTCTTTTTAAAATATTCTTTTCCATTGTGGTTTATCACAGAATATTGAATACAGTTCCCTGTGCTATATAGTAGGACCCTGTTGTTTATCCATTCTATATTTAATAGGTTGTATCTGCTAATCCCAAACTCCCAGTCTATCCCTCTCCCATCCACCCCCCCTTAGCAACCACAAGTCTGTGCTCTATGTCTGTGAGTCTGTTTCTTTTTTTAAAATTTAATTAATTAATTTATTTATTTTTGGCTGCGTTGGGTCTTTGTTGTTGTGCACAGGTTTCCTCTAGTTGTGGTGAGCGGGGGCTACTCTTCTTTGCAGTGCGCGGGCTTCTCATTGCGGTGGCTTCTCTTGCAGAGCAGAGCACGGGCTCTAGGCTCGCGGGCTTCAGTAGTTGTGTCTCGAGGGCTCTAGAGTGCAGGCTCAGTAGTTGTGGCACATGGGTTTACTTGCTCCGTGACATGTGAGATCTTCCCAGACTAGGGCTCAAATCCGTGTCCCCTGCATTGGCAGGCAGATTCTTAACTACTGTGCCACCAGGGAAGCCCCTGTGAGTCTGCTTCTGTTTCATAAAAATTCATTTGTATCACTTTTTAGATTCCACATATAAGTGATATCATATGGTATTTGTCTTTCTCTTTCTGACTTACGTCACTTAGTATGATAATCTCTAGGCCCATCCATGTTGCTGCAAATGGCATTATTTCGTTCTTTTTTATGGCCGAGTAGTATTCCATCATATACATACCACATCTTCTTTATCCATTCATCTGTCAATGGACTTTTAGGTTGTTTCCATGTCTTGGCTATTGTGAATAGTGCTGCAGTGAACATAGGGGTGCATGTATCTTTTTGAATTATGGTTTTCTCTGGATATATGCCCAGGAGTGGGATTGCTAGATTATATGGTAGCTCTATTTTTAGTTTTCTGAGGAACCTCCATACTGTTTTCCATAGTGGCTCCACCAACTTACCTTCCCATCAACAGTGTAGGAGAGTTCCCTTTTCTCCACACCTTCTCCAGCATTTGTTATTTGTAAACTTCTTAATGATGGCCATTCTGACTGGTGTGAGGTGCATTGTAGTTTTGACTTGCATTGAATGAATGAATGAATCTTTACATCCACTTACCTGCTTGAAAGTGGCTGCTCCTTGGCAAATGGGAGGAGAAATGTGATGGATATTTTAGCCACAAGTGTCTGTGCTTTAGTTACCTAGGTTGCTGAGTCATTTGCAGAGGTTTACAATGCCTAATTTTTTTTTTCTAGCCTGAGCTAGGCTAGTCCTTTAGGCTGGGAAAACTTTGACAATGTATCTTTTTAAATGCATTTTAGTTCCTTGGACACGCTTTTCAAATGTTGGTTGTTTCATTAATGTCTCAGTGGAGAAATCATAATCGTAAACACAGATGTCATTTACTGAGCTTCTACTATGTGCTAAGTGCTTTAGACTGATCACATCATTTAATCTCAACAGTCCTGTGTGGTAGCACAGTGATCCCAACAGTAATAATAATAATAATAGTAATAATAATGACAACAGCAATACTGGCAGTAACAAACAATAATAACAATAACAGCAAATATTTATCGAACGTTAGTCGCTAAGTGCCAGGCACCATCGTTATCCCACGCTGAAGTACCACTAAGGACCTTTGGGTTGAATTTCAGATATTTCCCAGCATTCTCGCCCTCCCTCTGAAATGAGATATTTTTTGCAGAAAGAGAACAAGCCTATCCTCCTTCTATATTCCAGAGGGCTGGAGAGGACCCCTTGCCCACATGCCTCTAATTGGAAGGTATGAAGGAGGTCCCCCAGTTCTGGAGGGCAGCCCCCAAGCAGTGTCCATTCTGATCAGAGGGTGCCCAGGCCCAAGAGCACACTGCTTGGTGCGTCCCAATGTCCATAGCAGCACTGTTTACACTAGCCAAGACATGGAAGCAACAACCCAAGTGCCTATCAGCAGATGACTGGCTTAAGATGTGGTAAATATATACAATGGAAGATTACTCAGCCATAAAAAAGAATTAAAATTTGCCATTCGCAGCAACATAGGTGGACCTAGAGAATATTATGCTTAGTGAAATAAGTCAGACAAAGACAAATACTATATGTCATTTATATGTGGAATCTAAAAAATAATACAAATGAATCTATATACAAAACAGAAACAGACTTGCAGACATAGAAAACAAACTTGTGGTTACCAAAGGGGAGAGGGAGGGAGGGATAAATTAGGAGTATGGGATGAGCAGATACACTACTATACATAAAATAGATAAGCAACAAGGATTTACTGTAGAGCACAGGGAATTATACCCAATAGCTTATAATGGAATATACAATCTATAATGAAATATAATCTACAAAAAACAAAACAAAACAAAACTGAATCACTACGCTGTACACCTGAAACTAACACAATATTGTAAATCAACAATATTTCAATTAAAAAGAAGAAAGTGCAGACTGCTCAGAATTTGTAATAAAAACCTGATGGCTTTGACCTAGTAATCGCCATTCCTCAGTCTTGGGACTGGAGGTGCTCTGGGGGCTCTTCTCGGGGGGAGAGATGCTATTCTCCATTTCTCTCATTCACAGAGCGCCACTGGGACCTGCCCTCAGCCCTGCTGTCCCCCAAGAAGACAGCAGGCCTTAGAATGCCTCCTGCCCCTCCTACCCTGAAGGTGATACCCAGACATGGCTTTGGGGGTGGGAGGAAGGGTTATCTTCTCCCCTCCCCCACCAATCCCATTCCATTTAAACAGTAAAACACTCTTGTATCAAGACTAAATTTTGAAAAAAAAAGGAAAGAGAGAGACTGCTCATGGCCCCATTCTACAACGGCTATTTTTTCTACTTCTCGACCTTACCTTCCAGTCTTTGCCCAGATGATATCAAAACCCAGCCTATGTGGATGGAGTGTGTCCTATTTGCCAGTAGATAAGGACATTGATCCTGGAGGCTGGCTGGGTGTGTACCCCAGCTCTGTCGCTTAGTAGCTGTGGGACTCTTGGCCAGTGACTGATCCTCTGTGAGCCTCAGTTTCCTCATCTGTAACTTGGGTAACATCACCAACCTCTTATAATTCCCATGAAGATTAAGTGAGATGAGTGAGCAAAGCTGCAGCCTGGCACTTGGCATGCAGCCAGTGTCCATGAGTGGTGGCTCTCAGTGGTGGGTAGCTCCTGGCCCCTCAAGCAGGCCTCCCCCCATTTCCACAGGGGATTCTCCCCGCTGAATCAACGCTACCTTGTTTTCAGATCTCAGTTCAAATATCACCTCCTCATGGAAGCCCTCCTTGTTAGAGCTGCTCACTAACCTTTTCTCTTTTCTGCACAGGACTCATCTCATTTGCAATGTTGCACTCTTTGGTGTGACTATCTAATTAATACCTGTCTCCTTTTCTGGACCGTAAGCTTCAGGAGCAGAGCCTGTGTCCTTTTTGGTCCCCACTGTATCCTCAGAGCCTAGCTCTGCCCTGACCCAGAGTAGACTCCCTCCTTTGACCTCCATGAGCCCGACTGCCATGAACTCTTAATGAATCACTGAGCTCTTTCTGAGCCCAGAGAATGATCACTGAGCACATCTGCTGTCTCTGAAAATGTTGACTCCTCCTAACCCATGTCTTGCTGCTACTTCTACATCCCTGGGGATACCCCTTCAGGGAAGGAATTTCCCCAAGTTTGAGGGGATGCCTGCTTTGCTGGGGTTGCTTTGGATTGCCATCAGGATCCGTTGTCTGAGCTTTTGTAGCATCTTCCCTGCCCCCACCCCCTCCCCCCCGAGGGAGAGGTATCCCAAATGGATACAAGTTGGTGACTTGTTGCAGTTGAATGACCTCAGAGGGCATGAGGCCAGCCCTGTGCCCCCATCCTGGAATGGCCACAACCTTGGACCCAGTTGGAGGCTGAAGGCAGGGAGTTTGGAGGCTTGGGGAGAGGAGAAGGGGAAGAGAAATATTTCCATTGCTAGTAATGTCAGCTTCTTGTCCCTTGCTGGGACTGAGTCTCAGGTAGTGAGAGACTCCTGGGTGGGCTTTATTCCCTCCCTCCAATTCTGGGAGGCTGGGGTAATTGGTGAAGACTCTGTAGATTCTGCGATGCTCCTGGCATAGACTTGCCAGGGACCGACTCTGTTTAATGATTGACAATAACAACACCAACGCAATGCATTTTACCCTGTTGGTAAATTTCAGTTGCAAGATCTAAATCTCCTGTAGTTCCTCTGGTAGCACAACACGTCCGTGTTTTAAGGCACTATTAGCTAAATTTTGCAAACTGACCACGGGTGGATCACAATAAACCAGACCTATCCAGGTTTCTGGGGACACATTCATCTCAGATCCCTTTTGGCTGGCCTTGGAGATAGTCAAGGGTCAAGACTGTGGCTCTGGGGAGGAGGAGAACTGGGTTCAAATCTTGGCTCTTCCATTTCCCAGCTGTGTGACCTGGTCCGGGTGACTTCATCTCTCTGAGCCTCATCTTGCTCATCTGTACAATGGGAACAAGAACATTAGGAGGAGTGGGGAGTGAGGTCAGGATATTTATTCTCTTTGTTCCCACCTTATAGGGTCAATCAGGGTCAACTGCATCTCTTGATGGAAGGTCACAGCTCCTGCCCGACAGCCCTCTCCTCACAACTTTCTCTGTCTTGGGATTCTGGGAACTGCTTCCTCCTCACCCCAGGCTTATCTTTCAACAAACTAAGCCCACCTTTCCCATCCTTTTGTCCTCCTTGCCCTCAAGCTCTGGCTCCCTCCCACCTCTCTAGCTCTCCTTATCAGCATCTTTCCTTGTTGGTCCTCAATTCTTGCCACAGTGAGAGAATCCCATCCTCTCAAGCAAGTAACTGATTTAAGCAGGGATTCTCACTTGGCGATCCAAGGGTTATGTAGGGTTTTGCATCTGTCTGCATTTTTCTAGGAAGAGGATCTATAGCCTTCCTTCCTCTCCCCACATTCTTGACACATAAAAAATTTAAGAACCACTGGGTGTCTGTCACTTCTCCCAGGATCATGTGATTTTAGAGATGACTTTTGAATAGCCAAAGGAATGATCTTTAAAAGTGGAATTATTACAGGGAGTTGCACAGATCCTAGGGCTTGGCGCAGCCTGGAGCTTCTTCATCTGGCCATTACAGACCGTGCTTGTCTGACATTAGCGCTTAATGCATAGTTACTGATTTTATTATCCCAAAGTGGGAACACAAAGTCTCAGAGATTCATGTCGGATTATAAAAAGGCCAGATTTACTATTCTCTAAAACTTTTTTCAGAGTGAAGGAGAAAGGAAAATATTAATAAAAAACGACGTGCTAAATTAAATGGACCAGAGAGCAGATAACAAAATAAATCTCACAACCAAGGAGTCTGGCTCCCTGATGTAGGCGGGAGAATATTTAAGAGGGGATGAAATGGATAAAGGAAAGGAAGAGGAAAGTTTCTCCCTCTTTTCTTGGAGTGACTCAGTCTTTGCCTTTGGGAATCAGAAAGCAGAGTATGCATGCCCTTGTGTCTTAGCAAGGTCAGGTGGTCCAGCATCAGGGGGAGGGTTGATCTTTTGGGGATGGAATTCTATTCCCTTTTTCCCTTTCTCGTCCCCTCTTCCTCCTTCCTCTCCCTTCTCTGTCCGTCTCTGCCTTTTGTCTGTAAGTCCTGACGAGATGCTGGGTGTGGTGGTAAGCAATTTTACCAACATTATCTCACCTTGCCAGCTCTGTGACCTTGGGCCAGTGACATAACCTTGCTGAGATTTAGTTTCTTTTGTTCGTGAGGGGTTGTGAGGCTGGCATGAAATGGTACATCTGAAGCCATGGTGCAGCGTCTAGGAGCAGCAGTCAATTAATAAATGTTCTTCTTCTCCTTGTAACAAAATTAGCCAGCCCCTAATGCATCTAATTAATACATGTGCGTTTGAAAGATACTGACGCAGTGAACGAGGAACGGCGGCTCCTTCTGTTGCCTGCAGGAGGGTACTTGGACACAACCAGCTGAAGCTGCCTGTTTTTACATGAGGTGGGATCTTGATTCTTGTTTTAAGGTGTGGAGTAGGCAGGGGTAGTTTTTGAAATACAAATGTGCATTGTGTTGCCATGACAAAGATGTTGCAAGGAAATAGAAAACCACAGAACTTCAGAGCCAGAACACATGTCAAACAAAATAACTCTATTTTCCAAGCCCAAACTGGGACAGAGGGTCAGAAGGGTACAAATGATCTTATGGGGACAGCAGGACAGAGCCATATTGTCTAGATTTTGAGATGCTTTCTTTTAAACCCTTTAAAAGATCTGAAAATAGAATACCTTTTGTGTGCATTTAATGTAGTTTGTTTTTTAAGTCTGGAAAAGCTATTATACCAAATGTGCGTCTTACAGGCAATGCTATCTTTTTTAAAAAAAAATAATAAATTTATTTATTTATTTGTTTGTTTATTTTTGGCTGCATTGAGTCTTTGTTGCTGTGCGCGGGCTTTCTCTAGTTGTGGCGAGCGGGGGCTACTCTTCGTTGTGGTGCGTGGGCTTCTCATTGCGGTGGCTTCTCTTGTTGCGGAGCACAGGCTCTAGGCGCACGGGCTTCAGTAGTTGTGGCACACGGGCTCAGTAGTTGTGGCTCGCGGGCTCTAGAGTGCAAGCTCAGTAGTTGTGGCGCATGGGTTCAGTTGCTCCGGGGCATGTGGGATCTTCTTGGACCAGGGATCGAACCTGTGTCCCCTGCATTGGCAGGCGGATTCTTAACCACTGAGCCACCAGGGAAGCCCCAGGCAATGGTATCTTAAATGGAGCAAATATGGTTGTGAAATCAAGCTGATGCTGCCAGAATCAATGATTAGTCCAAAATGGGACTTACTCTTCTGCACTATGAAGAGATAGACCAGTTGACCACTGTGTCCTTCCAGCGCGTATGGCAGAAGATGTCGATGCCCTACCTAACCCTCAGCATCTCCATTGTGCTTCCGTCTCCTCGTGTTTCTATCCTGACGGCCCTTTGGGCTGACAGTGTGATCTGCCTGTGCGTCGGGGAGGCCGAAAGTGTCAGAGAGTTCACATCCTTGGAAGCACGCCTCAGCAAACAAGGCCTGGAAGTTGGTGGAAAATACCCCAGATTGCTCACCCCTTAGATGGGAAACTCTGAGGTGTGTTCTGCACTGTCTGCCTAGCGTACCCCAGTGGTACTGAGCTCCAGTTTGCACACAGGGCACCTTGCTTAGGAAAGAGGTCCAGGTAGTCATTCATTCTAGCAGTGTTTATTGAGCACCTACTGTGTAGCAGGCCATGCCACCCTAGGCTCAAGGAGCTCACAGTTAGAAGGTGGTGGAGAAGCAAACAGGTACACAAGCAGGTCATTACAATGCAGTCCAACGAGTGCTGGAGGGTGGGCTGGGGCTGAGAGGGCTGACACTGCCCAAAGAGTCATTTGATTTGATTTGATTATTTTTTAAAATTTATTTATTTATTAAATATTTATTTATTTATTTGGCTGCCTCGGGTCTTACTTGCGGCACATGGGATCTGTCATTGCAGCGCGTGGGCTTCTCTCTAGTTGTGGTGCGTGGGCTCAGTAGTTGCAGCACGTGGGCTTAGTTGCCCCGGGGCATGTGGGATCTTAGTTCCCCGACCAGGGATCGACCCCACATACCCTGCATTGGAAGGTGGATTCTTTTTTTTTTTTTTTTTTTTTTTTGCGGTACGCGGGCCTCTCACTGTTATGGCTTCTCCCGTTGCGGAGCACAGGCTCCGGACGCGCAGGCTCAGTGGCCATGGCTCACGGGCCTAGCCGCTCCGCGGCATGTGGGGTCCTCCCGGACCGGGGCACGAACCCATGTCCCCTGCATCGGCAGGCGGACTCTCAACCACTGCGCCACCAGGGAAGCCCGGAAGGTGGATTCTTAACCACTGGACCACCAGGGAAGTCCCTGCCCAAAGATTTTAGAAAAGAGGCAGCAGTTTTTATTAGTAATAACAGCTGCTGATGTTTGCGGAGTCTTTCCCGTGTGCACTATAGTCTCTGTGCTAATTGATTTGCAAACAGTATTTTGCTAAGCTTCCCTTTAGCCCTAGGAGGTAGGCTCTACTATTCATTCTAGCTTACAGATGAGAAAGTTGAGGATCAGAGAGGTTAAGTAACTTGCATCAGGTCATACAGCTAGTAAGAGACACAGTTGGGATGTGAAGCCAGGCCTGTTGTGAGCAAACTGCAGGCCCATAACCCAAATCCTGGCCCCTGGCCTATTTTTGTAAATAAAGTTTAATTGGAACATAGACACACCCCGCATTTACATATTATCTTTGGGTGTTCTTACACTATAGTGGCCAGAATTGATTAGTTGTGATAGAGACCCTATGACCTGCAAACCTGAAAATAGTTATCTGGCCTTTACAGAAGAAGTTTGCCGAGCCCTGCTTAATTACATCAAGTCATTTCATTCTCACAGCAACACAATTATCACCCCCATTATACCAGGTAGGGAAACCAAGGCCCAGAGAGGCAAATTTACTTGTCCAAGGTCACACAGAAGAGCTGGGATTAGCACTCTGGCCGCAGTCTGGTCCAGGGGCTGTGCTCTAACCACTCTGCCCCATTGTCCTTCCCAGTCAAACTAGCAAGGTCAGCTCCTTAGGCTTAATTTTCACATTCTGTAGAGCACAAGGAAGAAAAGAAGGTACTTGTTAGAACTGGCTAATAGCAGATGTCAAAATATTTTCGGTGGCACCAGAAGTGTGCGTTGGGAGGGAAAATCTTGAGGACCGGAAATTTCAATATTTATCTTTGTGGTGACCACACAGTGGGAACTTTGGCAGCTCGCCCAAAATGGTCTGTCGGCAGGAGGCTGCGGGGACAAGCTGGAAAAAGCGGTTCATGATAGTACGGAGCTCATGGGGTTCCTGCAAGGATTAGACCAGGTGATAAACTCGAGGTGCCTGCTAAGATCCCCGTGGGTATTTGCTATTTTGTGTCCTCAAGAGCTGCTCCCAAGGAATGTTGTTAGTTCCTGGGCAGTATCTGGTTCACTCACTAGCTTCTCTCTCAGCTCTGGGTCTTTGCATGCACTGTTCTCTCTGCCTGGATTTCCTTACCTGAGAGCTGAGACCAGTGTCTGCCCAGCTCTCCTAGGTTGCGCAGCCTCAAATCAGGTGTCAGGTGTGTAGGGATGCTGCCTGGCCTCTTCAGCCACTGGGCTGTGTGTGCATGTCCCGGCTGTACCACAGCCCACCGTCTCCCCTAATTACAATGTTCCCTGACCTGCCTGCCTTCCCCTCTGGGTTGTTCGCTCCCGTGGAGCACGGGCTGTGTCTTGTGCAGCTCCATGTAGCAGAAGATGAAGTTAGAGGGATTCTAAGTGTGAGAAGGATTTGATGGGCTGGCTCTGAGATGGGGGGCTCAAACACAAGGACCAGATAGAGGCCTCTAGGAGCTTTGGCTAGAGAGAGCAGGCATTTGTTGGAGCTTTTTAAAATTTTTTTTTTCCGGACTGTGCTCGTGGGTTTTTCCAAGGTGTTGCCTTCTTTGGTTTCAACTCTGGGATGAGGTAAAAAGAAAACCAAGGGAACTACCACCATGTTCTTCCTTGGGTCCTGAGGTCTATAGCTGGTCTGCCTTCTTCTCCTCACCTTCCAGAATCTTCTTACAATTGTTTTATATAATGTCCAAGGTTTTACTTGCACTCATTGGGAGGACTAGGGAAAAGCATGTCTGCTCCATCTTCCTGGAAGTGGATGTCTCCAGTCCTGGAAGCTGTGACATATGGCCACTTCTGTCCCCTTGGCCAAAGTGTAGCCCCTTGGCTACTGCTAATGGCAAGGAAAGTGGGGAAATGCAGCCTTCGTTCCGTGTGGCCATGGGTCCAGGTAAAACTTCTGACTTTTCCTTGTGCATAAAGGGATGATGACTGTTGGGGGCCACCAGCTGTCTCTGCCATGCAAGACAAAGCAGAGGCTGCAGGCGAGGGGGAGCTGTCAGCACCCTCCACACCAAGGCTGTGGTGGTCTGATGGGCACCTTGCCCAGACCTGGGCATGCAGGCTCTCTCTTTGTTCTTTCCTTTAGTGTAGCTCAGGGTTTCTCAGTCTTGGCACAGCTGCTACCTTGGGCATTCGCTCTTTGCTGTAGGGCCATCCTGTGTACTGTAGGATGTTTAACAGCATCCTTGGTCTCTTCCCACTAGATGCCAGTGGCATCTAGTGACAACTGAAACTTTCCTCCAGACATTGCCAGATGTCCCCAGGGACAGGGGGTGGGGCGCAAAATCATGGTTTAGCTCAAACTTCAAAAATGCCTTTTTATGGTTGTATTCACAAAATCACTGCTTTATAGATTATGTACGGGCTTTAAGAATAATTTTGACCCTTGTTGGTTTCTTCCTTGCTCAGTGACTCAGAACTGTCCTGGTACCTTGCTGCAGAACAGCATGGTGGTGCAGACAAGTTCCTGCAGCCAGACTTCCTGGGTTTAAACCCCAGCTCTGCTCTTTACTAGCTCTATACCTCTAGGGAGTTACTTATTCTCACTGAGCCTCAGCTTCCTCATCTGTAAAATGGGGAGTAATTTTAGTATCTACCATACGGGGTTGTTGTGGGGTTGAAATGAGTGAGTGTGTATAGTGCTTATAAGAGAACTCCATAAAGAAACGTTAGCCTTTGTTATTGCTCTTATTATTACTTTACTACTATTACTTCCACGTGGCACCAAGTGTTGTTGAAAATCCCCAAACTTGGAATAAAAAAAAAAAATTAGTTTATTCCCGCCCCTCCCCCACCTTGGGCAAACTCCACACCTAACATTATTAAAAGAGCTTTAAAGAAACAAATCCCAGTTCCACTGTGAAACCTTGTCCCCAGCAGAATGAAAACCGTGGAGAACATAAGAGGGATGCCTCTTTTGAAGCAGGGCTGTTAATTACCTCCTTTAAAGTGATCAAATTATATGGGGCTTCCCTGGTGGTGCAGTGGTTGAGAGTCCGCCTGCCGATGCAGGGGACACGGGTTCGTGCCCCGGTCCGGGAAGATCCCACATGCTGCGGAGCGGCTGGGCCTGTGAGCCATGACCGCTGAGCCTGCGCGTCCAGAGCCTGTGCTCCGCAACGGGAGGGGCCACAACAGTGAGAGGCCCGCGTACCGCAAAAAAATAAATAAAATAAAATAAAGTGATCAAATTATGGATCATCAAAGGCGAATGGGTCACGGAGGATGGGGGGTGGTGCTCACTTCCCCTTTCGGATGGTGCCACTTATTAATTCACATGTCATTGTTCTGCGGGCACTTAAGGACTGGGGAAATGATGGCCACACTTTCCTGTGCTGAAGTGGAACAAATTACGAGGGGGATAAATGAGCTAATGGGTGTAAATCATTTTGCAGTGTCTGCACATGGAAGACACTTTGTAAATGTCGGCTCTTATACCTCGTGTGCGATGAAAGTTGTTCCTGTCTGGGGTAATGGTGTTGGAAACCTGCCATGTGCTGAATGGCAGCCCCCCAAAGATATGTCCACCCAGAACCACTGAGCTGGACCTTATTTGGAATAAGGGTCTTTGCAGGTGCAATTGAATTAAGGAATTCAAGAGGAGATCATCCTGGATGATCTGGTTGGCCCCAAATCCAACTGGCGGATTTGAAAGAGGAGAAGATGCAGCAGAGAACACCATGTGATGATGGAGGAAGACAGTGGAGTGACACATCTACACACTCAAGCCAAGGACCTCCAAAGATTGCAGCAGCCCCCATATGCGGAGAGATAGGCATGGAGCAGATTCCTCCTTACGGCCCTCAGAGGGGACCAGCCCTGACAGCGCCTTAATTTTGGGCTTCTGGCCTCCTGAACTGTGAGAGAATACATTTTTGTCGTATTAAGCTGCCCAGTTTCTGGTAATTTATTACAGCAGCCACAGGAAACTAATAAAATACCCAACTTGGATGGTATACTTTTTCTTTCTTTTTGTTTTTAGTTTATTTTATTCAAATATAGTTGGTTGACAATGTCGTGTTAATTTCTGCAGTACAGGAAAGTGACTCAGTTATACATATATATACATTGTTTTTCACACTCTTTTCCATTATGGTTTATCACAGGATATTGACTATAGCTTCCTGTGCTATTCAGTAGGACCTTGTTGTTTATCCATTCTATATGTAATAGTTTGCATCTCCTAACCCCAACTCCCAGTCCATCCTTCCCTCACTCCCCTCTGCCTTGGCAACCACAAGTCTGTTCTCTATGTTTGTGAGTCTATTTCGTAGATAAGTTCATTTGTGTTCATATATTTTTTTTTTGGCTGCACCCCACGGCTTGTGGGATCTTAGTTCCCCAACCAGGGATCGAACCCGCGCCCTTGGCAATGAAAGTGCAGAGTCCTAGCCACTGGACTGCCGGGGAATTCCCTGTGTCATATTTTAGATTCCACATATAAGTGATATCATATGGTATTTGTCTTCCTCTGTCTGACTTACTTCACTTAGTATGATAATCTCTAGATCCATCCATGTTGCTGCAAATGGCATTATTTCATTCTTTTTTATGGCTGAGTAGTATTCCATTATATATATATAATGTCTGTCGACACTTAGGTTGCTTCCATGTCTTGGCTATTGTAAATAATTCTGCTATGAAGAGTATGTGCCGTTCTTTGGGCATGAGAGATCATTCTAAGTGGTCTCCAGACTTGACATTACATAACTTCAAACGCTGTAGGAGAAAATCAATCCTCTTTCAATCTCCTCTCATTCCTCTGATTATTTGAAGCCAAAAGTCTCAGTTTGGCATCATCTTTCTTTAACTTTTACTGATCTTCCACTTAAACAAGACAGAATAGTCCTCATGTACAGAGCCTCTGTGGGCCCCAGTAGCTAGATTTTCATTGTATTTATTTTTATGGCTGATTATGGTAATTATTACACTGTAATAATGATAAAAAGTCTTGTTGGAAAAGTTATTTATTGAAGTAAGAAAAGCAACTGGTTTAAAGAAAAATATTAAGTAGGTAATTACAGATATTGCCTAACATTGTGAAGAGGGTGTGAACCTTCTGATGTTAGGAGATACTGTGCTAATAAGAGGTGGTGTGTGTGTGTGTGTGTGTGTGTGCATGTGTGTGTGTGTACACTTGAATCACACAGCTCATGAGTTTACTTTTCTAGCCATACCGGAAATCCCTGTGATACAGGTGTTTATGAACTAAGGTAAATCATTTTGAACAGCAAACAGCAGTGCAAAATTAAAATCTCTCAACAATTAAAGGGCAAAGCTGTCACCTGTTATGAAACATCCACTGGAATTAATAAAGAAGCAAGAAGGTTATTTTAGAAAAGCATCAAAACAGTATCAAAGTACCCAAACCTAAGTGAATTTTCTCTCCTCCTTGGGTAGGCGGTAGACAGCCAGATGACCTTGACTTGACTTTGAATGGAACTTGCCTTGTGGTTGGCAACCACGTTGAATGAGGGGAGTATGTAGAGAAGAGATAGATAGCTGCCTCGAATCCATCCTTAACTGAAGAATCAGAATGAACTTGGTCATGCATAGGGTACTTACTGAAATCTCATAATCACGGGCAGAAGTTGGGGAAGAGTCTTTTATATTACAGAGAAATGGAAATGTTAAAGCCTTTCTGAAGGGTTGTGTCCCTTTCAAAAAGATGGGGTCCTTCTACAAGATGACTAGCCTGGACTCTGAAAAAGCGTCAGTGACATGAAAGTTAAGACAAGGCAGTGGGGCTGTTCTAGGTTAAAAAAGACTAAAGAGATATGACATCAAAGTGAAATACACAACCTTGATTGGATTCTGGATTAAACAAAGAAAAGTGATATCACTGAGATATCACTAAAAAGATATCACTGGGGTGTTGGGAAGATGTTAATATGAGCCACATATAAAGTAGCATTATTGTATGACTGTTAAATGTCTTGGGTGTGCTAATGGTGTTATTACACAATGGATTATGTTGGAGAATGTACTTGTTGTTAGGACATATATGCTGAAGTATTCAGGGATGAAATGCTATTGTTTTCAAATAGTTCAGAAAAAAAAAAAAAAAAAACCAGACAGAGATAAGCAAATGTGGCAAAGTGTTAATGATTGGTAAATCTAGATGAACCTACGTGTCCATTATCATATTATTTTAAATTTTCTATGGGATGACAAATTTTCAAAATAAAGAGTTGGGAAAATTTTCCCAACTGCACTAATGGTCTGGGGAGATGGGGCTAGACTTATTGCTTTGTAGTTTTCCTTGCTTCTGTGGAAATGACAATTTGGCAATTTAAATGTGTCAATAGAGCTCCTTAGAGTTTCTGGTTTTAGAGAATTACTTTTTTTAAAGCATTTCCTTTGTGTGAACAAAGCTCTAAGGGAAAAAGATCCTCTTCTAGGCTTCAGAGGCATTAATAAACCATGGAAGCTCCCTTTGTACAGTATCACAGGTTTTCTGCTCTGTTGGATCCAGGACAGGATGATCCTGCTCTCCCTGCCCACCAGGTGTCTCATGCTTATGCTACCTCTCTCTTGTACCAGGGCAATGATTCTGATTGTCTAAGCAGGGTTGGCAAATAAATAGCACACATACTGCTGCTTCTACTCCTGTACCCATAGAAGCCATCACTAATCAATTTCAACACAAAGCTCCAGCCAGTCACCGCTAATGAATCTCAGAGAAATGGTCATGACATCCTGGACCTTTTTTTTTTTTCCCCAGAGTTTTCAAGCAAAACAAGTGTAAATCTGAGTTACTCTAAACCTGGTACAAATGGTATCCTGGTCCTTATGGTGACCCATCCCTCTCCACTTGCCTTCTCCCACCAAAATAATAAAACAGGATGTTATCTTGCCCCAAATCCTTTTTAAACATTTAATGGGACACCAGGGTGCTCTTGTCTGCTCACCAGGCTTCCACATATGGGGCTGCTACTGCTCCCGTGGATGCTGCCACTGAGCTGATGGGTGTTGTTCCCTCTGCCAGAGGCGTCTCTTTTCTATTCTTCTGAATTTCCTCCGGCTTATCCACTGGGGCCCTTGGTGCCAACACTTAAAAAAAAATAACTGGGAATTCCCTGGTAGTCCAGTGGTTAGGACTCAGTGCTTTCTCTGTGTGGCCCTGGATTCAATCCCTGGTCAGGGAACTAAGACCGTGCATGTTGCATGGTGTGACCAAAAAAAAAAAAAAAAAAACTTAATTGAGGCATATTTTACATATTGCATATTTCTTCCATTTCAAGTGTACAATTTTTTAGTAAATTCACAGAGCTGTACAACTATTGCTACTGCCCTACTGAGATCCCTCACGCCCATTAACCGAGGCCTTCAGACTTGGACCAGGACTTACTCCACGGACCCCCCCCGCCCCCGGTTCTCAGGTCTGTGGGTTTGGGCTGGAACCACACCACCGGCTTTCCTGGGCCTCCTGCTTGCAGACAGCAGATCATAGGGCTTCTCAGCTTCCATAATTGAGCCAATCCCTCATAGTAAATCTTTCCCTATTTTTATATATATCCCATTAGTTCTGTTTCTCTGGAGAATCCTGGCTAATTCGGAGGTCACACTGAGAACTGGTCATTTTCCCTTTCCGTCTCTGTGAGTAAATAAGAGAAGGAAGCACAGATGTGCTCTGGGCTCGCTTCACAGCCCACATGACTGGACTTTGCACACAGGCCCTGGGCTGTGGTGTGCAGCTGCTAGTGTCAATAAAAGGGCCCTATTTGCTTGTTTCTCAGTGGCTAATCCTGGCAGCAGAATGTGCAGGAGACCCTCTGGTAGATAGAGTGGAGGAGAAGCCAGTGGAGAGAAATACCTGGAGAAATGCTCCATGGATGGGAATCCAAATAGGGAGTTCTTTTATCCAAAACAGACACCATGGACTTACAAGATCTTGGGGCTGGAGGAGATGGGAGGCACTTGGGAAGACCCACAGATCAGCCCGGAACATTTATTAATCCCCTGTTGTTTGCTAGGCCCCATCACTTTCCTGCTCTGGGGAGCCCATGGCGTGTAAAGCCCTATTTCAAAACCCAAAGCTGGGTCGCCTCTCTAGCATCCCTGAAGGATGATCCTCCTTTCTTAATCACCTTCAGAGATGGAGTGTTCACTGCCTCACCTGGGTCAGGGCGGCCGGGATAATGCTCCCCTGCTTAAATATCTCCATGTGCAGAAATGACGCCTGCATTTTGATGAAAAGTACTTGTCTTTTTCACTTACCTTTTCTAAATGCCAGGTTCCTATTAGAGGTGAGTATGCAGATGGCAGGATTTGGATCTGTTTCCTTTGGCTGTGTTATTTTTTATTTCATCAGACGTTTCTGAAACAATCTTATAATTTCCCTGGTATTCTTGATAATTATACTTTGGATTCTCTCCTCTCCAATCAGGCTTCTGCTGTTCCACTGAGACCACACTTGTCAAGGCCGCTGGCGGCCTCCAGATTGCCAAATTCAATGGTCAGCATTGCTGTCATTTTACTTTTCATCCCACTAGCATTCAACACTCCCATCTTCTTAGAACACTTTTTTCTCTTGGCTTTGGTGTTCACTTTCTTGGTCTTCCACATATTCACTGGCAGCTACTTTAGAATTTCCTTTTCTACTTCTCTGCCTCTATTCTTTGCTATTCTCTGCTCCCGACTTGGAATCAGCCATTTGTGTGTTGATCCCTGGCTTCTCTTGGTGGGGAAGGGTACTTAGAGACCACAGTCTGGGAGCTAGAGGTGCCTTGTTTTTTTTTTTTTTTTTTCCTTTTTTTCTTTTTTTAAATAAAATACATCTTGAGTTTATACTGAGACTTCAAATCCAAACTCAGGACCAGCAGGTTTTTACTTAACTTCTTCAGTCTTATACCAGTGTCTTCTTTCTTCCATATCCAAATTCCTGACTCCCAAGGAAACCAACATAATTACTCATTTGCTTTATTCCATAACACACAAAGAATGATCTTAGGAAAATGATTGCAACACTGCCATTGATGATTTGATTAATGAAAACAGTTTGAGGGTTTCTTTTTTTTGCCTTAATGTATATCTTACTAGGGATGTTTTAAAATCACTCTGTTTTAAAATTCACTTGAATAGTTTCTTTCCATGTGGTTTTGCCACTAACTCAATATACAAGGAGGCTCATTTGTTTCATTTTGCTTTCTTTCAATTTTTAGGAATTAAAAAAATTAATTTTAAATTTTAGGTTATTTTTTTAAATTTAAAAATATAGTATACAAAATATTTATAATATTATAAGGTCAAATTTACACAATCTATTCATTGAAATCTAGTTTCTCTCTCTCTCCCCTCTTTAACTGTTTCCTCCCTCCCCTGGTAGGTAGCTATTCTTGTTTTTGATTTATTTTCCCATTAAAAAACGTGTTCATATTCCACCTCTTTCTTAGGTAAATGGCAGCATAATATACACATTTTTCTCTACCTTGATTTTTTTCATTTGAGAATACATCGTGAGGACCACTCTGGAGCAGAACGTAAGACATTCTACCTTCCTTTGGCAGCTCGAGTAGTGGATGGTGTTGTGTCAATGTTTAATATTAATTCAACCAGCTCCTGCTAATGCCGCAATATACGTGATTCCCAGTCTGCCGTCACAAATGATGCTGCAGTGAATAGCCTCGTGCACACTTCTTTTTTTGTCTTTTTGCCAGTGTATTTTTGGGATAGATTTTTAGGTGTGGGGTTATGTGTCGATGGATAAATGCATATGTAATTTTGTTAGATATCGCAAAACCCCCCTCCACTGGAGTTGCGCCCTTTTGCATTCCCACCAATAACACCTGAAAAGTCTGTTTCTCCACAACCTGCAACAGTAGGTTGTAAAACTCTGAGGATGTTTGCCAATGGTTAGGACAGAAGCCACTGGACTGCTCTTTGCTCTCACTCAATAATCTGGTCTGTCCACGGCAGCCAGAGCTCTGTTTATAATGTTAGTGATATCATGTCTCTCCCTTGCCTAAAACGCTGATGGCTTCCACTTCCAACATATAACCCTCTCACCTGGCAGCAAAGTCCTACATAATCTAGGCCCTTCCTACTCTTTGACCTCATCTTGTTAGTCTCTCCCATTGACTTACTTTGTGCTGGCCATCCTGGCCTTTTCTCTGTTCCCTCAGTCACTAAGGTTACCCCTTCCTTAGGGCCTTGGCATTTGCTGTTCCTTCTGCTTGGAACTGTCCCCCCTTCTTTGCACAGCTGCAGAGTCTCCATATTTACATACCAGCTTCTCTCCTCAAAGAAGCCTTTCCTGACCAATGACCCAAAAAACTCCTCCAGTCATTGTTCACTGCCTCATCCTATTCTTTTGTACTCATTTTTTGGTATTGATTGATTGATTGATTATATGCTCCTTGACAGCAGAGTCTTTTCCTGCCTTCTCATCCTGGAATGCTCAAAACGTATTGGTTCGTTGGATGAATGAATAGATAGCAAATATTTCACCTGGGAAATGATCTTCAGGCTCATTCTCAGTCCCCGTCAGTAGAGGGCGCTCCTTGAAGGCAGATCATCATTTATTCATCTCTGTACCTGTAGTACCCGCCACTTAATAGGAGCTCATGCAGGACAAATCAGATTTTGTGTAGCCTGAAGTTTATACAATTGAGGAGCCTTCTTTAGGTAACAGAATCTACAATTACAAATATCAAATTAGGTAGAAGGCTTTGGAAGGGACCCATGTAAGAGAGAGCCCCTGATGCTTAACCCTCGTTAGTTTCAGGGAAACCCATCTGGAAGGCTCATTAAATGTCTGTTGAATGAGTGACTGAGTCAAAGGTAGATTTTAAATGCCTGATTTCACTGGTTTCATTTTCAGTGGGTAGAAACACAAAGAAAGCTGTAACAGTAGGACAGAATACCTGCTCCGTTTTATTCTTGCACAGAATTAGGATATTTTTTATCTTTCCAATTTAAGGCGGTTTCGACCTCAGGTACCCAACAGGAAAGAAACTAATCAGGTACTGTGACATTTCACTGGGCCTCTCTACTAGGGAGCAGCTGTCTTGGCCTTTCTGTTCTCCATTCTTCTTTCTTTTGCTAACAGCACATCCATTTCCTTTCGGAGAATTGTCCTCTGCCTCTTTTAATCCTTGCCACTCAGCTGGGGCAGATCCAGTTTCCAAATAAGGGTAGGCACCCCAGGCCTGTCAAGTTAGCACATTTCAACCCCCAGCGCCATTAATTTAATTATTATTATTATTTTTGGGCTGTGCCGTGTAGCCTGTGGGATCTTAGTTCCCTGACCAGGGATTGGACCCCGGCCCTCTGCAGTGAAAGCGCCAGGTCCTAACGACTGGGCAGCCAGGGAATTCCCTCCAGTAATTTAATTAACAGTCACTTCCATATCCTTTATACTATGTGCTAGTCACTGGTTTAAGCGTTTTATAAATGTATGTTCATCCATTTAATCCTCACCACGAGTGTTTGAGGGAAATACAATTATTGGCCCTGTTTTACAGATGGAAAAATGGAGGCATAGAGGGGTTAAGGCTTTGCCCAAGGTCCCAAGCAGGTAAGTGATGGAGCAGGGGTTTGAACCTTGTCAGTATGGCTCTTGACCACCTTATTGGGTTGCATCTCAATTAGTTCAGGCAAGAGAGAAGAGAGCTAAGCCAGTCCCAAGAGTCATAATCCCAAGGCTTGGAACTATAGGGGAGGATTTCTCTTACTATAGCAGCTGCTAGCAGTTCAGGTGATGAAAGCTGGAGGCGTCCAGGGCCACGGTGTAGAGCTGGAAAAGGTTGCCATCCTGAGGAGCGATGGGGACACTTTGGTGGAGACTCTGATGATGCTGTTGGCACCCCTGTTCTCAGCCCATGTGTGAAGGTCTACCTCTGGGCTTCCCACACATGAACGAAGATGTTCCCTTTATTGTTTAAGAGAGTTTGAGTTGGGTTTTCCATCTTTTCTAAAAAAAAGTTCAACTTGGTTTTTTTTTTTTTTTTTTTTTGTGGTACACGGACCTCTCACTGTTGTGGCCTCTCCCGCTGCGGAGCACAGGCTCTGGACGCGCAGGCTCAGCGGCCATGGCTCATGGGCCCAGCCGCTCTGCGGCACGTGGGATCCTCCCGGACCGGGGCACGAACCCGCGCCCCCTGCATCGGCAGGCGGACTCCGAACCACTGCGCCACCAGGGAAGCCCTCAACTTGGTTTTTGACCTTGATGACTTTTCATAGTATGATTTGAGGAAGAATTCCTCTTGGGATCCTGGAAAGGAATGGTGCGCCCAGACTCCTAGGTACCATCCTCCTGCTGGTAGGATAGTGTATGGAGGGTATGGATAATGAAGGCAGATGGCATGGGATTGATTCCCAGGTAAGGCCCCTAGGAAAGTCACGTAGGCCGCTTGAGTCTGGGGAATGGTGAAAACTGCCTTTATGGGTGGTGGGTAAAGGTTTAACGAGATAATATGGGCGAGAGCTTCTGGCACATAGAACATGCTTCATGCATATAAACGCTCTTGTCCTCTCCACCCTCTTAGTCTCTGTCTTTACTTGCTATTAGTCAGGGTCTTCCAGAGAAACAGAACCACTAGTGTATGTGTATAAAAATATATATCTATTTATATTTATTTATATATTTAAATATATTAAAAAGTATAAACCTATATTTAAATACATATACGTATTACTTTTTTAAAATTTTAGTTTAAGAAATTAGCTCACACAATGGTAGGGGCTGGCAAGTCCAAAAATCCAGGACACTAAGGCAGAGTTTTTGTTTTTGTTTTGTTTTTTAATTAATTAATTAATTAATTAATTTTTGGCTGTGTTGGGTCTTCGTTGCTGCGCGTGGGCTTTTTCTCTAGTTGCGGCGAGCGGGGGCTACTCTTCGTTGTGGTGCGCGGGCTTCTCATTTCAGTGGCTTCTCTTGTTGCGGAGCACAGGCTCTAGGCCCGCAGGCTTCAGTAGTTGTGGCTCGCGGGCTCTAGAGCGCAGGCTCAGTAGTTGTGGCGCACGGGCTTAGTTGCTCCGTGGCATGTGGCATCTTCCCGGACCAGGGCTCGAACCCGTATCCCCCGCATTGGCAGGAGGATTCTTAACCGCAGCGCCACCAGGGAAGTCCTAAGGCAGAGTTTTTACGTTGCAGTCTGCAGGCAAAATTCCCTTTTCTCCAGGAAACCTCAGTTTTTGCTCTTAAGGCCTTCAACTAATTGGATGAACTACTTGCATTATGGAGGGCAAGCTCCTTCACCCAAGGTCAACTGGTTGTGGATGTTAATCACATCTACGTGATCCCTTCATGGCAACATCTGGTCTAGTGTTTGACCAAGACAATCGGCACCATAGCCTGGCCAAGCTGACACCCAAAATTAACCATCACGTTTGCTGATGCAGTTTCTGTGGACCTCAGTTTCCCCATCTGTTAACTGGAGAGCAGGCCTTGCTGTGCCCTGCAAGCTTCTCCTCTATGAAGTGGGAATAATGGACCAGCATGGTTCCAAGGGGCGAGTGAGGGAGAGCCCAGGAGCAGGATGAAGATGATTTCTGGACATGGCGTCCTCACTGTCATGGGACAGAAGCTCCTGCAAGTTGAGGCCTTTTGTTCCCTGAGTCCCTGAATCATCTCAGGGCAAGAGAAGGTAACATCAGAGCTTGAAGGTGGCTGATGGCATGTACCTGAGCTATTTATATGACTCCCAGCTCTTTCACAAAGACAATTTCAGCCCCATAAGGGAGAAAGCACAGCCCCCCTGGGTAGCGGCTCCCATCACATAGACATGCACAGTCGATCTGTCATCATCCTAAGGAAGGACCCCCTTCCTTGCCTTCAGTGCCCACGCTGGAAGGAGAGAGGAGGGAGGAAAGTAGGAGGAGGGGAGGAGGTGACACAGATGATTACCTATTTTGTGGGAAAGGACACCCACATTTGTAAGGTGGAGAGCAGGGTTTGCATCTTAGTTCTAACATTTCCTCACGGTTCTGGCTTGGGTAGGCAAATCAAGGGACCTCTCTGACCCTCAGTCTCTTTATCTGTGAATGGGGGAATCCTGGTAATAATGCATGGTTTGCAAGGATGTGGTGAGGGTGACACCAGATAAAATATGTGTGAAGCTTTTCATTCTCTGATGTCTCTACATGGCCTGATGGGTGAGAGCTCCCGGATGAGAGGATCGGAGAGGTGGCCCCAGGCTGGATTTGGTCATGCCCACAGTGCTACTGCTGGCCACTCTAAGATCAAGTTCAGCTCTCAGTCATCCTGGGTCTTGGCGTTTATGTTTATTTTTAGCAGGGGAATGTTATGGTAAAGGAAGGGGAGAGCTATTAATGAACATATTATTCAATAATGAGAGATAATGTGAAGCTATCCTAATTGTATTACGAGTCTGTCACTTGAAGTTCATACTGTGATTCAAGCTCAACGTTTCAAGTATTTTTAAGTGGGAGCCCAGGTTTTCAAGTACCGGAAAAAAAAACAACAATTACCTAAAATTGGTAAAATTAACATCCCTTCATTCTCGGCCTTCTAAAGAACTCTCTGATTATACATCCTTCACAGCTTATCCAGGCAGATGAGGTTAGGAAAGGAGATAGCTTCTACCCGTGACGAAAAGCTTCCATAGAATGATTCTTGGTGTTTGAAAAGGCCAGATGGTAAACATGAACGTGTTTGGAATGGTTTGAAAGTCACAGAGTATGTTTACCTTTATTCCACCTGATCCTCTTAGGGACCCTGAGAGGCAGGTATCACAAAGCCTGTTTTGCAGTGGTGATCACTGAGGCTCAGAGAGGTGAAGTGCCTTGTCCTAAGGGGCAGAGTCAGTGCAGGGAGGACCCTAACAGCAACCCTAACCTATCTGCTGAGGATCAACTTAGGTGAGAACCGAGTAGAGGCAGTTTAGATACCTGCTTTCTGAAGGACCAAATGCTTCCTCAGGGCTCGCTCTTTTTTTTTTTTTTTTTTTACATCTTTATTGGAGTATAATTGCTTTACAATGGTGTGTTAGTTTCTGCTTTATAACAAAGTGAATCAGTTATACATATACATATGTTCCCATATCTCTTCCCTCTTGCGTCTCCCTACCTCCCACCCTCCCTCTCCCACCCCCTAGGTGGTCACAAAGCACCGAGCTGATCTCCCTGTACTATGTGGCTTCTTCCCACTAGCTATCTACCTTACGTTTGGTAGTGGCCCTGGGGCACTGTGTGATGTGTTTAGTGTCCACAGACCTGTCACAAATCTGGTTCTCAGCCCCGATTCGACCTCATCTTGTCCCTCCCTGTCTCTGAGCCTGTCTCCACTCGTACAGAACATCTGCGTTTCCAAAGCGTGTCTGCGTCCCAACAGTGGGGCCTGAGCTGCTTCTATTTGCTAAATAGTTTTGCATTTATTTTTCCAGTTACCTTCTATTTATGGCTAACAGTACCAGCTTTCCATTTAGGGTAGGGATGTATGATTTCCTTTTACAATAATTGCATTTTATGCCTTTTAAGAATGTGGAGATATATAAAAAATATTTAAATAGACAATAGAGGTGTTGGCAGATATAACAATAATCACAAAGGTTTACCGAACGCTTATTATGGGCTCGGCATGATTCTAAGCACTTTCTTTTCTTTTTTTTTATTTTTGCGGTACGCGGGCCTCTCACTGTCGTGGCTTCTCCCGTTGTGGAGCACAGGCTCCGGACGCGCAGGCTCAGCGGCCATGGCTCACGGGCCCAGCCACTCCGCGGCATGTGGGATCTTCCCGGACCGGGGCACGAACCCGTGTCCCCTGTATCGGCAGGCGGACTCTCAACCACTGAGCCACCAGGGAAGCCCTCTAAGCGCTTTCTATCTATTAACTCATTTAATCTTCATAACCAATGAGGCAGCTTCTATTATTAGCTCCATTTTACAACTGAGCACTGGTCTTGCCAAAGCCATGTGACCAGAAAGGGGTGGAGCTGAGCTTTGAGCCCAGACTCCTGACTCTGGAGTCCGTGCTCCTATGCAGTCGTCTGTGTGGGGCATACAGGAGCAGTGCTTTCGGGAACGCCTGCCCAGGTTGTGTTTGGGGTAATCAACTTGCCCCGGTTTGCCTGGGACTTTCTTGGTTTTCAGACCAACAGTCCTGCATCCAGGGAACCCCCTCATGACTCTTGTTATGTCTCAAGTCTTTTTCAGTCTTTTCTGAGATTGCATCACTGTCTATGTCAGCAGCATGAACCAAGCATATGCAACCAACCCAAACCTGCCAGGTCTGTGGCTCATGAGGAGTAAATAGACACAGATCCTAACTGTGTACATAACATCCAGAGACGCTTGCCTAAAGATAGCCGTAAAGTGCCTGATTGCCGTCTATGTAACCCACAGTGACACTTGCCTTATCGGTATAAATAACAGTAAAGACATCCCATATCTCTATCTACAGCAGAGTAAAACGTGTCATATCTGGATGTACAGAAATACCAAATCCTGGCATACTGACACATATCCTATGGAATAATAATAATAGTGATGGTGACAGCTGCTCTTTATTTAACATACCCTTTGTTCCAACATAGTACTAAGCACTTTACATGCATTATCTTAATTAATCCACACAGTCCTTGTGGGGCAGTAGTAGTATTAGCATCTCCATCTTACAGAGGAGGAAGCAGAGGCACAGAAAGGTTTTATCCCAAGATTCCAGTCCCCGGGTTATTCAGACACTAATCTAGGTTTTGCTGGAAGGGATGTTGTAGATGTTATTAAAGCCCCAAGTCAGTTAATTTCAGATATAAAGATTATCCAGGTAAGCGTAATCCGATCACATGAGCTCTTTAAAGCAGAGGGTTCTCTGACTGGGAGCAGAAAGGAGCCAGAGGGATCGGAAGCATGACACAGTATGACACGCTGTGCTCTCCCGAAGATGCAGAATCTATGTGGAGAGGAATGCAAGTGGCCTCTAGAAGCTGAGAGAGCCCCAGATTGACAACCAGCAAAGAATCAGGGACGTCAGTCCTACAACTGCAAGGAACTGAATTCTGTCAGTAACAGGAATGATTGTGGAAGAGGATCCTGAGCTCCAGAGAAGAACACAGCGGCCAGCACAGTGATTTCAGTCTGAGCAGAGACTCCAGCCATGCCCGGCTGAACTCGACCTGTGGAACTGGGAGCTGATAATTTGTGCAACAATAGGAGACAAATACAGATGGTGTCTTAAAAGTGGAATCAAAAGTTAACTGAAGGGCTTCCCTGGTGGTGTAGTGATTGAGAGTCCGCCTGCCGATGCAGGGGACACAGGTTCATGCCCCGGTCCGGGAAGATCCCACATGCCGCGGAGCGGCTAGGCCTGTGAGCCATGGCCGCTGAGACTGTGCGTCCGGAGCCTGTGCTCCGCAACGGGAGAGGCCACAACAGTGAGAGGCCCGCGTACCGCAAAAAAAAAAAAAAAAGTTAACTGAACTTAAAATCTTAGTTCTTTCAACAAATATGTATTGCCCATCTAGCCCAGGCCTGCTCCAGGCTTTGGGGACACAGTAGAGAATAATGAAATCACAAAATCTCTGCCCCCTTGGAGCTGACATTCTTTGTGGGCATGTGTTAGGAGGAGGCAGATGATAACAAAAAATATGTAAAACATGTATATGTGGTGATTTGTGAATGCTATGGAGAAAGAGAAGGCAGGGAAGAGGGTTAGAGAGAGAGAGAGGGAGAGAGAAGGAGAGAAAGTGTGTGTATGTGTGTGGGAGGTGATGTGTGGCTAGGGACACATGCGGCATGTGACTAAAGTCTTAAAGGGAATAAACCGTACAGAAAGCTGGGGGAAGAGCATTCCAGGCGGAGGGAATAGCAAATGCAAAGGTCCTGAGGTGGGGACATACCTGGTGAGTCCAAGGAGATCTTAGGGCAGAATGAGCAGGGGGAGAGTGGTAGGAATTGAGGTCAGAAAGTTAATGGCATCCAGATCCTGCAAACCCCCCAAATGGTCATATCAATTACATCCCCTCTCTGCCATGTTTGAGGGAAACCCTCTCTCCACCCGTCCACCCTTGCCAATACCTGTTAGGATCAAAAGCACATGGTTTGTCAGTTGGATGGATGAATAGTGGCATCTCCTCTTTCTAATTTGCATTTCTGGGTCATTGGTGAGGTTGGGAATCTTTCCTGATCTCTGCTGGCCATGCGTACCTCCTTTCCTTCCCCAGGACCACCTCCAGTTTGTGCATCTGTGTCTATTATGAAGAAGAGAGTTTGGCATTTCTGTGTGTCTCTCATAGGGGTACGGAGTCCAGAGAGGCTATGCTAGGCTTTCTATTCCATCACCTGTGGACAGACCCCCATTTGTGCTCCAGCTGTAAATTTCCTCCTTTCCTGTCCCACCGAGGGCACCTAATCAGAATGCAATGAGTGAATCCGATGTTTCATAGGAATAACCTTGAATCTATTCGTACATACATTTGCAACATTTGACACTTTATTATTAGCAATAGATGACTTGGTAATACACCTCACGACTGCTTGCAATGCAGCATATCTTGGTTGAGAACTGCTGGCAGAGCATGGGCAGAGGAGGGGTGCATGCATGTGTATGTGTTTAGATGTGCATATGTGTATGTGTGTGTGTGTGAATGTGTGTATGCAGATTTGTGTGTGTGTGAGTGTGTGTGTTTGCGTGTGTATGTGCGTGCCTATGTGTATGCAAGTTTGTTGTTTGTGTGTGTGCTTGTGTGTATGTAGGTTTGTGTGTGTTCTGTTTGTGTGCAGGTGTGTGAGTGTGTTTGTGTATATGTGTGTTTGTGAGTGTGTGAGTGTATTTACATGTATGTGTGTGAGTGTGTGTGCAGTGAATGAGTTAGAGACAGAGCAGACCTTCACTGCTCCCCGCTCAGAGCCACAGGGTTACTCTCAGGCACCAGCCACTCCCCCTGCCTCACCCACCTGCATGGAGAGACTTTGCAGCCTTGGAAGTTGAATCCCCAGGACCCTGGTTTAGTGTCCTCAGGGTTTCCCTCTGCTGCCAGCTGGGCCCCTTCCTGGGAGGTCTTCCCAGAGGGCTCTCTTGGACCGGGACCCCCAAAAGGCTTTGCCAGCTGCTGAGCACCTTGGCACACAGTCGTGGCCATGTGAAGACAGAGGCAGAGACCGGACGAGGCTTCTACAGGCGAAGAACAGCAAGGTGGCCAGCAAACCAGAAGCCCTAGAGGATGGAACAGATGCCTCGTCACAGCCTCAGTAGGAACGAGCCCTGACGACTCCTTGACCTTGGATTTCTGGCCTCCAGAACTGCGAAACAGTAAATGTCTGTTGTTTAAACTATCCAGTTTGTGGTACTTTGTTATCACAGCCCTAGGAAATGAATATGCAGAGAAGTGCAAGCAGTTTGGAAGGGTGGAGTGTAGAGTTTGGGGTGAGGGCCTCTCAAGGACATGAAGAAAGAGCTAAGGGTCCTGCATTAGATTTAAAACAGCAACTACCCAATCCCAGGAAGGGAGAGCTCTGAAGTGGGGGCCTCAGGGTCAGACTTGTGTTCAAATCCTGACTCTCCTGTGTGATCTTAGGCTGTTGACTTAACTTCTCTGAGCCTCAGAGCACCCATATTTCTTAAAAGCACCATGTTATCAATCAAGAATTTATTCCTAAGGCCCATTTTATGATGTAAAATGCTATAACTGATCAGGGACATCACACAAAATAGAACTCGATTATATGTTGCAACAGACAATTGTTGAGGATGTAAAGCAAGGCACTTGTCAGGACTGCCTGCAGCATTAAAAGATAGGGCTCCAAAGGCACACGGACTGGCAGCACTGCTTTCTTTTCCTGGTGACTCACCGTGTGGCCAGCAAAGGCATTCTGCATTCTCCCTTCAGGGGGTTCTTGGAACTGCCTTCAAAATTAGGGTCACCCGCTGGAAGGTATTGATGTCATTTTGACGTTCTTGTACGGGTTTGAAGGGCACAAACTTTTTGAATGGCAAGTGCTGGGGGTGTCATGGTTTCCATGGTGATGGGAGAAGCCAATGCCAGCCCTGAAGGTGGTGAGAGGTGGGCAGTAAATACCCGGTTTGGTTTTTTTAACTTGGGGGGTGGGTCTTATTTGCAGGGAAAATGGTTTGAAAATTGTATAAGAGGGAGAGTGGACCAAAATGTGTGTGGGGTCATCATTCCAGGCGACGTGTTAAGTGAGTTAAGGGTTCTTTTGTCCTCAGCAGCTTATATAATGAGCCCTGATGTGTGTCTCTGTGTGTCTGTCTGTGTCTCTGAGTGTATGTGTGTGTCTCTGTGTCTTTGTGTTTGTGTGTGTGTGTGTGTATATGCATCTCTTGAGTGTATGTGTGTGTCTCTGTGTATGTGTTTGTGTGTGTGTATGTATTTCTACATGTCTCTGAGTGTATGGGTATGTGTTTGTATAGTGTGTACATGTGTGCATCTCTGTGTATGTATGTATGTGTATATGTGTGTCTCTGTGTGCACAGATGTGTCTGTGTATCTGTATGCATGTGTATATTATATGTACATATCTGTGTGTATGCATATAGCTGTGTATATGTGTGTCTATGTGTGCTTGTAAGTATGTATATGTGTGGATGTAATGTGCCTGTGTATCTGTGTGCCTCTCTCTGTGTGTATGTATGTGTGCATGTATGTGGGTCTCTGTGTGTTTATGAATGTGCCTCCATGTACCTATACATGTATGTGTATGTTACACATGTATATAGAAGCTGTCACATGTGTGCATCAGCTTGCACGTGTCTGTGCATCTCTGTGTGTATGTACACGTGTATATGTGTGTTTGTATTTGTGTATATGTGTATACGTATATGCCCTGTGAGGCAAATTTTGGCTCCTTCTAAGAAAAAGCTTTCTGGCAAAGTGCCTCAAAGAAGAAGGGCTGGGCTTCCCTGGTGGCGCAGTGGTTAAGAGTCCGCCTGCCGATGCAGGGGACATGGGTTCGTGCCCCGGTCCGGGAAGATCCCACATGCTGTGGAGCGGCTGGGCCCGTGAGCCATGGCCGCTGAGCCTGCGCGTCCGGAACCTGTGCTCCGCAACGGGAGAGGCCATAACAGTGAGAGGCCCGCGTACCGCAAAAAAAAAAAAAAAAAGAAGGGCTATGTCAAGACAGTGAGTCCCCCATCACTGGAGGAGATCAAGAAAAAGAGAGAGACTCAGGGATGGTGTATCATGTCAGATCATGGAAAGTGACATGAACCCCACTGAAATCGGCAGTGGAGGAAATATACTGGTTCTTGCGGTCAAGAAGAATTCTCAGGTAGTCCACAGAATTGAAGGAGGGGCTGCAGACACCATCCGTTCTGGAGGTTGGACCTGCTTCTGTGTGCTGGCTTCATTTTCTCTCACTGTTTGGTCCACATAATGGGGAGGATGGTGGCCATCAGTTCTGACTCCATATCCTCCCAGCTTAACAACCTTGACGGCAAGAGAATGCCTCAAGGGAGGACTCTGATTGGCTCAGCTCGGGCTATATGCCCACCCCTAGAAGCAGTCAGTGTGGGTGTGGCCAGGTCTGACCTGGGTCCTATGTCCACATCAATGGTTGAGAGTAGCTTCTGTTATAGAAGTAGGGAATGGAGGAGAAAATGCTGGGCTTCTGAACACCTTAGTTACTGTGATTCACTATGGATGCTGTAGGAGGGATTCAATATGAAATGAGAAGATGGACCCCCCCACCTCTAAGGTACTTGGGCAAATAATAGAGATGTTTAAAACACTTGATAAAGGAATGTGCTAAGATTCATTCCAGCATCTCGGTTTTGTGATTTTAGTCCATCTTGTTGATACCTTGAAGCCAACTTGGCAACCAAGGATTGTTTTCTGAACAGCAGAGGTGCTGACCAGCCAGTGGTGCTATGTGTGGAGGACATATGGGGGTGGCCTCTGGCTACTGGCCACCTTGCTCCCCACCTCTCAGAGAAGACATCTCAACGCTGCAGCACCGTGGGTAGTCATTTAAAATTAACCAGGTGGTTATCAAATCATTCTCACTTATTCTAGTTATTCCCTGAGCCTGTCTGCTACCCCTGCCGCACCCCCCCCAACCCAAGAATTTTAATGAGTCAGTTATGAGAGAACAAGATATAATGAGGGATAGTTGGGGGAGAAAGTGTCTACAGAGTTCCTTGGAGCTCTTGCATGGGATTATTAGAGTTAAAACAACCATTTAAGAAGTGGAGGAAACAGTAAAAATATTTTATTACATTTACTGGGTAGGTTGCCTCTTGCCCAGTTCCACATCTGGAAGAAAATACTACCTCATAGAATCCCAGGCTGTCTGCTGTCATCTCCACTCTGCACACCATGACCTGAGTAGTCTCATGAAAACACTCCTTGCTCAGAAATTTGTAATGCCTCTCTATTGCCCACAGCAGGATCCCAAGCCTAGGCTAAATGTGCTGTTATTCTCCACTCCTACACCCAAGGCAGACATCACTAATCAATCACAGAAAGTCTCAAACTCCTACTGTGTGTTGCTAGCCATCAACTGGGGTTGACCACAAAAGGAAACCGATGTGCCTTGCCAGGTCTCCAGTGTCAAGTGAGCTGGCAGCAGAGTGTGGATGAACCCAGGACTTTCAACTCTTGATCCATTGCTTTGTTTGGGTTCTGGGTTAACACACAGACTCTTCAAATCATGGCTCTGCTAGTTACCGGCTCTAGGATCTTGGCCAAGTCACTTAACTTTTCCAAGCCTCGATTTCCTCATCTGTAAAATGGGTGTAACTCTATGCTTCCTCTTAGGGTTATTTCGAGGCATCAGTGCGGTGGTTCAAGTAAAGAAAACTCTTAATAGTACACAGTAAACCTCCCAGGACACAGTGGCTGCTGCTAACCTCCTCCCCACCCCCCCACCCAAAGTTATATTCCTTTGAAGAAGCTGGAACCCAGGGGGATCTATGATCTCACACCTCTCACGGCCAGAACTGGTCTCCAGGTACTAGTTTTAAAAAGATACCCAACTTCCTGGGAACTGTACATTCCTCCTCCCTCCTGGGAGCCCAAATTCCAAGAAATGCAGCTAAAATTGGCCCTCGAACAGCTTTTGCAGAGCACGTCGCAGCTTTTTTTGGGTCTAGAGAGCCAGTTTTCATGATGAAAGTGGCACAGAAGGAGAGACCCAGCTAAAAACAGCCACCGCCCAGACTGGTGTTAATAGGATGCAGCCTCCCCTTGTCGCTTCGGGGGTTTGGACGCTTCGACTTCCGCAGCAGGTCTCCCCATCACCACTAGGTGGCAGCATCGCAACGCGCGGCGGGGACCGCGCCCCAGGACCGTAACAAAGAGCCGCTTCTGAAAATGATGCCCATGCAATACTCACCAGCCACAAAATTCTCCCCTAAATTCTCCCCCTTTTATTTGGGGGCATTTATTTATTTGCATTGCAGGAGATACCCTGTGGAGGTGTCTCTTCTGAGGGCTGAGTTAGTGCTTTAGAAGCGAAGCTGAAGAATCATCTGAGCGCCGGTGTCCCAGCCCCCAGCCCCCTGGACTTAGGACATCCCTTATGCCTTGGGTCCAGCGTCGTAATCGAAGAACTTCAAAACTACAGTTTTGAATTTTCCGGGAGAGGTGGCCTCGATTGGCAGAGAGAGCGCCAGCTTGGGATTCATGGTACTGCCTTGAGGGGCCGCTTGCTTCCCCCTCTGAGCTTGAGGGATGGAGTTTTGGCCCTGGAGTTCGCCTGCTTGCTCTCATGTCGCTAAGTGTATGGCAGATGGGCCACTAGTGGAAACCTCTCCTGGCCCATAGTGAGGAGTAGCTGAGTCACAGATGTGAATGTCTTAGAACAGTGCTGCCACATCACAAGGACTCCAAGCTTTGCTGCTTTTGCGCCTTTCTCAGTGTCTCCAGCAGCTGGCACATAATAGCCACTCAACAAATTGTAAGTTAAAGAGCCTCACTGCACTCGTTTGGGAGACAACGGTGGCAAGGGGGAGGCTGGAACCATTTCCCAGGCTTCCCTTCTTAGAGTGTGGTCCTGGGCTGGCAGCGTGGGTAGCATGGGTGCTTGTTAGAAATGCAGTGACTTGGCCCCCGTCCAAGCCACCACACCAGAATCTTCCTTCACAGCATCTCCAGGGCTTTTGTGGCACATCGAAGTTGGAGGACATGGCTCTGAGGTACCTTTCGCCCCAGGGACCTGGGGTTCAGCCCCAGGAAGCTGAGATTCACCCCAGGGAGCTGGGATTCACTCCCAGCCCTGAGCAAGCTCGATCTCCCAGCCTTGCATCTTGCAGCACAGCAGCCCTCAGCAAGGCCCTGTATTCTAACCTTTCCTTGAATGTCTCCTCCAGCTGCCTGGGTGCTCAGGTGTGACGGAGGCAACAAGCTGCTGTGGGTCCGGCTCTGCTCCACACGCTTCCCCGAGCTCCCAGGTCCGGCTCCCCACCCGTCCGCAGATTGCCCCAGCTCCCCTGCCTCAGGCCACAGCATCCTCCCCATCACCCCAGGGACCAGAAACACACTTAGCAAGTCTCCTCTCGCCCTCCCTACCCTTAGCCCTGTGGATCGTCACCAAAGCATATGCCCCCTGCCAGGCTTCCTCTGCAGTTGCTTGCTCTGGTTCTTTGTCGTTCAGCTCTCTTGGGAACCATCCCCACATCCCCTAACTGTCCCCCACCATCAGCCCTCTCCCCAGCTCCTGATCTCACCTCTCACACCTCTGCCAAGTTACCGGCCTCGGCCGCTTTCACTCTGCCGTCCCAGGTCCTGCACCAGCTCCGCACTGCCGAGTCAAGGTCTCCCTTCGTTTGCCTGGTGGCCAAGGCCTCCTGTGGCCTCTTCCCAACCTCTGATCCACCTTTGTGGCTGCATCTCAGCTTCTTTCCCCTCGTCCTCACTCAGATCGGGTCACAACCCGTGGGCCGAATCCACCCTCAGCCTGTCGCTATGGATAAAGTTTGGTTGGCACAGAGGGATGTCCATTTGTCTACCGATTGTCCGTGGTGCTTTCCCGTTTTTACAAGGGCAGAATCGAGTCACTGCAACAGACACAGCACAGCCTGGAAAGCCTAAAATATTTACCATCTGGCCCTTTTCAGAGCATTGCCAGCCTCTCTTCTAGATCCAGCCCAAGGGCACGACAGGCTTCGGGCCCCTCATACACACGCCAGCCTGTTACAGCTCCCAGGCCCTCACCCGTTTCTGCTGCTGGAGATCCTGCCCCAAAGCAGCCGAGTCCGGCGTTCCTTCAGTAAGAGTTCACGGAGGACCAGACGGGTGCCTGGCTTGCCGGGTGCTGGGACGAAGTCCTTGTCTCAGCTCACGTGTGGTTGACACAGGCTGTCATCAGAAGCACCTTGGACCTTTAAAGTAACATCTCCAGGCCTCTCGTTTTATTATTTTGATGTCTTGACAGCCTGGAGGCCAGGTGCCTGCCCTTCGCACTCAGCTAAGGCACACAGTGCACGTCATTATAGCTCATGTGACCAAAGGAATGGATTTCTCTCTCTGTTTCTGGTTTTCACCCTGGGGACTAGACTTCATCTCCCCCATGCTTCCAGCTGCTTCTGGAATCCCATTTTGGGCCAATACTATATGTATCAGTGCTTCTCGAACTTTGACCTGTACCGGAATCACCCAAAGATCTTGTTAGAATGCAGAGGCTGATTCTGTAGGTCTGGGATGGAGCCTGAGACGCTCCATTTCTGGATAAGGCTGTTACTGCTGGTCCACGGATCACACTTTGAGTATTGAGGATTGGTTCGCACCTCTCACTTCATCCTACGATCACTTGGGGGCTTTTGAATGCTCATGTCTGGGCCCAGGCCAATCGAATTGATGTAGCGGGTGAGTTAGGGCCCAGCCTTTCTGGGTGGTTTTAAATGTAGAGCCAGCATGAAATTTTGACCTAGAACCACCGGCCTAGAACTATGAAGCTTCTTTCTGAACATCCTCCCCTTCACATCACTGCCATCGACAGCAACAGGGCTCAACGTTCTCAGGCCAGCAGCGTCCACATCACCTGGGAACGTGTTGGAAAGGCAGAGCCTCAGGTTCTGCTCCAGAGCTGCTGAATCAGAAACTCCGGGGTGGGGTCAGGCAATCTGGGTTTTTTTTGCGGTACGCGGGCCTCTCACTGCTGTGGCCTCTCCCATTGCGGAGCACAGGCTCCAGACGCGCAGCCCAGCGGCCATGGCTCATGGGCCCAGCCGCTCCGCGGCATGTGGGATCCTCCCGGACCGGGGCACGAACCCGTGTCCCCTGCATCGGCAGGCGGACTCTCAACCACTGCGCCACCAGGGAGGCCCGGGCAATCTGTTTTTTAATAAGCCCTCCAGGGAATCCAGAGGCCACACAGGTTCGAGAACCACTGTCCTAGAAATGTCTGACCTTGGGTCCACCCTCAGCTCCTAACTGGTCTTCCTGCTTCTGGCCACACGCCCATCCGATCCAGTCTTTATTCTGTAGTGAGAGTGACTTTGCAGAAAGGTCAATTCGACTAGATCACTCATGTGCATAGAATATTCTAAGGCTCCCCACTGCCCTCAAACCCATGTCCGCCCACCTCCCACTGCAGGAACATGGAGCCACGGATGGTTTCCCCTTTCACATTGCGGGGTTCACAGGTGCTGAGTCTCGGAGGACAAAAGTCAAAGAAGAGGAGTCATTCTCTTTTCTGTTTTTCTCTTCTGTTGACCAAGGCACGGACCGAATTCAGGGCTTTTTCTGATCTAAAGAGATTTTGTGACCTTCTCTGTTAACCACAAAGCCCCCGTTCTCCGGAACTCCCTGCTACTTTGTTACTGGAAAGTGGGGCAAAAACTCTGGCTCTTTCGTCTTTTGATCACGTTACCCTTCAAGCTACTAGCAGAAGTTTTGGGGCCTAAGTGCAGGGGAAACCCGTCTCTATGATTAGCACCCTGGCTCCCTCTTCTCTCCCATTAGCTCCGGTGGTTCGCAACCTTGTTTGCTCACTGGAATCACCTGGGCGTTTATAAAGATACTGATGTCTGGGTCCCCTGCCCAGAGATTCTGTTTTAATTGGTTTTGGGGGCAGCCTGGGTATTGGGGTTTTAAAAGCAGCCCACCCCCATCCCTGAAGATCCCAAGGAACAGCTAAGGTTGAGAACTTCTGAATTTGGCAAGAGATCTGTTCTTTGAGTCCAGAAAGCCTATTTAATAAGGGACGGAAAAATTGTTTCCTTTGCTTGAGGAATTATGTGTCTCTGGGTCCAAGTGTCTGAGCCCCAGCGCTGATGCCAATTTGACACAAGGCCGTGGGCGTCTAGATCCTGGAGGCATTCACTCAAGCCCACCCAAAGGGGTAGGGGTTGGATCTAACAGTAATTGCATCCCACACACATTCACTCTTTAAATCGTACCTGACCATGTAGGTATTATTATCTTGATATCACAGACTAGTAAACTGGGGTTTGGAAAGCTTTTTTAAAAGCTACCTTTCATTAAGAACTTTAAACTGTGCTAAGTGCTTTACATCCATTTCCTTAGTAAATTATCAAATGAGAGATAGAGATCTTCTTCATCAGTGAAGAAGTCCAGGCTCAGAGAAGCAGAGTTACATGACAAAGGTCACACAGCTCTTAGAGACAAATAAACTTGTATTTGAGATCCTTTTTTAAAATAACCCCAAACCCTGGTTTCCCAGCCCTCTCTCTCCTTCATCTGCAACATTAAGCACACATTAAAAGAAAAACCCAAACCCCCCCAAACAACCAAACCTGTTAAGGTGAACACAAGGAATCTGCAACTTGGTGTCCCATCATCTGTATGCAAACTTCACCTTACCGGTTTCAGCTGTCAGGAGAGAGTCTGATCCTCATTTGAGGACACGTTCAAAGTTGTGTTAGTAAAAATTACTTTGTGTAATGAACTCTTAGATCAGTTCTCATTGAAATGAGCTGGAATTAGATTTTTGCTCTTCCCGTATGTAATGCTTTCAATTCGATGATGAATTACCAGAGTCAGCAGCTATCTGCCATCTCAATGCCATGCACGGATAGTTACAGCTTTCTTGTTTGCTGGTCCTTTGCAGAGGCAAAGCACGCTTACTGGAGTGAGTTTTTTAATTTATGAGGGCTGTTTGATAGAGGCTTTTTTCTTTATTCAGGGGGAATTTGCCATTTTAACATTTAGATTCATTTGTTTTCAAAATCTCTTGTGGGTCACTGTGTGAATATTAATGACGATATGCCCATATTATTTGTGTGACTTAGGGCAAGCCGTGTCACCTCCCTGGGTTTTCCGTTTCCTCATCTTTGAAATGAAAGGATTGACTCAGGTTGCTGTTTGCCCAAATTCCGTAGATCTGAAGGTGTTAAGAAAAAGAATTAGAGAAATATTGGGCTCCACGAAGTCAGGATTTCTGCCTTTCCAATGGGAACTGCTCCTTTATTCTGTGTGTTTCTGCCCCAGCCCATAAAGTAAGGACTCATCCTAACACACCTGCCCTCTCAAGCAAGTGGGGAAGCAGCTTTGACCCCGAGCTGCCTGTTTCTCAAGGGAAGAAGAATGAGTCATAACCAGGGAGATGAGGAAGGCTTGTCATTCCTTGGACCCTTTGCACAGTCTGGGGACACAAAATCCAAGGGCTGCCCTGGACACCCAAGGTCATTTCTTCCTGCAACCAGCAAAGGTGGAAGAAGCACTGCATTGTATATCATAAAGTTATTTGATGAGGTGCCTGTACTCTTTGCATTGTGTCATCCTGGTGAAGTGAATGTTTTACCATTCTGAGGTCACCCTCTCAATCCCAATCGTTCCTTTTTTGACTTAAAGATCATTTTGTCTGGTACTAAATAATATGGCCACTCCACCTTTATTTTGCTAGTATTTGCCTGATGTATCTTTGTTGTCCCTCCCATTACTTCCAATCTTTCTATGTTTTTATGTTTTAGCTTTTTTTTTTTTTTTGGTAGCAGATAGATGGATTTTTCCCCAGTCCAATCTGATAATCTCATTAATTGGGATGGTTATTCCATTTACAGTCATTGTAAATATTAATATAATTGGACTTGTTTCTCTCATTTTAACTTCTTTGAATTCTATTTGTCCTGTTTCATATATATATATATATATATATATATAATTTTATATTATATACATTTTATATGTTAATATAAAATATATTTATATAAATACATTATACATTTTAATTATTATACTATATATTTTATTACATATAATAATAATATCACATATGCAATCACATATCACAATATGCAATATTATAATTAAAATATTTATAATTTTTTCTTTTCTGGTCTGTAAAAACTAAGATTTTTTTCATATTACTTTTTTTCTCTCTCTTGGGATGAAAGTTATAGCCTCTGTTTTTAAACAGTTAACTTTGAAATTTACTGTGCACATGAAATGTCCTAATCTTTTTATTTATTTATTTATTTATTTATGGCTGTGTTGGGTCATCGTTTCTGTGCGAGGGCTTTCTCTAGTTGTGGCAAGCGGGGGCCACTCTTCATCGTGGTGCACGGGCCTCTCACTATCGCGGCCTCTCTTGTTGCGGAGCACAGGCTCCAGATGCGCAGGCTCAGTAGTTGTGGCTCACGGGCTTAGTCGCTCCGCGGCACGCGGGATCTTCCCGGACCAGGGCTCGAACCCGTGTCCCCTGCATCGGCAGGCAGACTCTCAACCACAGCGCCACCAGGGAAGCCCTGAAATGTCCTAATCTTAATGTGGATACCTTGACTGTCGCCACCTCCCTTCTCTGCCTGAACATACAAAGATGATGCAGTATTTTAACCGGAGTCATTTCCCTGCTAACTTACATGCTCTCGTGGCTCAGGATTTTAGTTCGGTCTTTTCATTAAACCTACCCGTTAGGCAGTTATTTTCACTTTATGAAAACGACTCTCCAGACTTACCCAGGTGTTATCTCCCGCCCCACTATGCCATTTCTTTTTGTATCTCAGACCTTCTTACCCCGGGTCATTTTCATTCTTCCTGAACGATATCCTTTAGAAGTTCTTTTAGTTCGTCTACTGGTGGTTAAGGCTTTTAGCTTTTGTTCTTCTGAAAGATGCCCTATTTTGCATTGGTTCTTGAGATATAGTTAAATATGTCCCTATAGACTGAATGTTTGTGTTCTCCTCAAATTCTTATTTTGAAACCCAGTCCCCAGTGGGAGAGTGTTAGGAGGTGGGGCCTTTGGGAGGTGATTAGGTCATGAGGGTAGAGCCCCCAAGAATGGGATTAGTGCCCTTATAAAGGAGGCCCCAGAGAGCCCCCTTAGCCTTTCTGTCATGTGAGGACACAGCAGGAAGATGAACAAGGAAGCTGTATTTATATTTCTAGGATATCTTCCATTTACACTGGACATTAGCCCCAAAATTCCTGCTAGCCCTTGTGAGACAGTAACTTACAGTTAAATACCGACTATCATAAGGGTAAATGTGTGAGGGAGGAAATGGATGTGGCTGAGGGGCTGAGGCTTCGGATGACCACAGAACGGGACTGGTGGAAGATGGGAGGCTGTGGGGAGAGCAAGGGGCCAGGAGTGCCCTCTGCTATATTCATGGAACATTTGCAAGTGCATTATGCTGAGGTGGGCTGGGGAATCCTGTTTTCCAGCAGCCTCAGCACTTCACCAGGAGGCTGGGAATGTGGAGAGAGGATGATTTGTTTTCTGAGTTTCCCATATGGCTGGAACTGTTCTACGTGCCATGGAGGCATACTCCCTTCTCTCCTGGAGCTGACATTCTGTCGGAGGAGATGACAATTTTAAGGAATTAAATAAATAAATAAAGATAATTTTAGATGGTTGTAGGGTCAGTGGAGCCGAGTGCGGCAGCAAGAGGGATGGTTAGATGGATGATAAATAGAGGCATCTCAGATGTGGGGTTTTGAGCTGGAACTTGCAGGAGGGGGGTGCTTGGCTTTGCAGAGAGCGAGGAAAGGGTGGTCCTGGCAGACAGAGCAGTGAAGGTAAGACAAGGAGGTGAAGGTGAAGGCCCTGAGGTGGGAGGAGTACTCACAACCAAGTGTCAGGAGGAGGCCCTGGCTATATTAGTTACCTCTTCCTTAGTAACAAATTACCACAATCTTGGCCATTTAAAACAGCCCTGGCTTATTATCTGGTAGAGGGTCAGAGGGTCAGGCATTTGATCACAGCTTAGCCAGGTCCCCTGCTCAGGGTCTCACTAGGCTGCATTCAGGTGGCATTTTTGTCTCAAGGTTCAACTGGGGAAGGATCTGTTTCCAACCTCATTCAGGCTGTTGGTGGCATCTGTTTCCTTAAGGATACGTGACTGAGGACCCTGGCTTTTTGCTGGCTGTTAGCTGGAGGTTACTCTCGGGTCCTAGAGTCTGAAGTTCCTAGAGTGCCTCTGCAGCCCTTTGCCGTATGTCTACATGACTGTCTACATCGTCAAGCCAGCAAGGAGGACTTCTCAGCTCAGGGAGATCCCAGTCCTTCTTGTAAGGGCTTTCACCTGATTAAGCCAGGCCCACCGATGGTGATCTCCCTTTTGAGGAAGTCAGAGTCAACATTTGGGACCTTATCTTACCACAAGATCTTACTTCACTGTTGCCCTAGTCTACTGGCCAAGGCAAGTCCCACCCATCCTCAAAGGGAGGCAGTTGTACTGGCTGTGAGTATCAGGGGGCCCCATTGTAGAATTCTGCCCACTGCAGGCATATTGTGAGTAAGAATGGGAGCCGTATGGCAAGTGCTGCTGGTTGCCTGCTCAATATTTAATACTCCCTTTCTTCTTTGTCAATAAAACCCTGATTTTGTTCAGAAGGCAAGGGGCACATCTAAGCAGACTTGGCTTCCCAGGCCCCCTAGAGGCTACCATTGTGATGTGGCATAGTTCTGGCCAATGACTTGTAAGTTGCAATCTAAAGAGAAGTTATCATTTTCCTGATAAAAAGGGACAGACTGAACTGGCATGTGCTTTTTCTCCTTCGCTTCTTTTCCTTCTTTCCTCCTGGAACTTGGACACGAAGCCTGGAGGTGGAGCAGCCATCTTGTGACCAAGAGGCTTCTTATTTTCTGAGGATGGCTGAGCAGGAAGGTAGAAGGATCCTGGGATTCCAAGGGGATTTTGGAGCTTCTTTGGACCACTCTTGGACTTCTTGTCATGTGAGAAAAATATGCCCCTGTTTGGTTATGCAAATATATTTAAGTTTCTATTACATGTAGCCAAATGTAATCCTAACATACAACGATATAAGGCAAAATCAGGTTGGACACATTGCAGAGTGTTGGTTTTATTACGAGTTAAATGGGAAGATGTTGAAGGTTTTTAATCAGATGGGTGCCTGGATTCATTTATGTCTTGGAAAAATCTGGCTTCTTCCAAATAATGAGCTGTTCGATGGGGTATGTGTGCAAGGTTGAAAGTGGAGGCTCAGAGAAGGTGAGTAAGTCACCCAAGGTAACACAGCGAGAGAAGGACAGAAATGGGATCCAGACTGCATGTTTGTCTGACTTTGGCTGTTGTCTCTGATTTTAATCAAGGGCTTTGTCTCCCTGCTGTTGCTGGAGGAGCCCAAAACTGCCTCTTCTCTCGATTTATCTCTGGAGTCCCATTCTCTGAAAAAATGATTTTCACAATCATAAAAGAGAAATGCATTGTGGGTCTGGAAATTTTTCCAGATCAATCTGGGCCAACCTAATTAAAACTAAACTAATGAAAGAAAGATGTGTATGTAAATATGTGTGTGTGTGTGTGTGTGTGTGTGTGTGAACTTTCCTTTCTGTTATGATTTGCTTACAATTTCTTTTTAAGTCCCTATTGACTAATGCCCACCTGCTACTAAATTACTAAAGGTTGAAAGTAAAAATGATTTCAGCATTATAATCAGAGCTCTAATCAGCTCCAACTGATGCTGAATGCTAAATGAGCTTGAAATAGGGCACCTCCCTTGGACATGGTATTGAATTTCATCCAGGGGTGTCCAAGGAAATCACACAAAATTTGACATGTTGAAGTGGTGTAGCGGCAAAGTGCCACTATTCACTATTGTATCGTGAAGGAGGAGGTCTGGGCTCTGGCTCCCAGTCCCGATTCACGAGGTGACCATGGGGCAGTCACTTTCCCTCTCTGATCCTCTGTATCCCCATCTTCCAAGTGGTGCTCTCTTGCCAGAGCGAAGGTTTTCAATCTGTGTTCCCCAGAGTCCTGGGGTTTCAGGGCTGCTCCTGAGAAACGGGTTTGCCTCTATGGGTCACTTGAGTCTGGGACTGAAAGCTGGTTAGAGGAGGACAAGGAGTTTCAGAGGTAGAACCCACAACCTTGTCCCTGAGAGAGCTCACTTTCCATCATGACGCCACTGTTTTGTTCCAGAGGAGGGGACAGGTGAGGAGAACCAAGCTCTGTAATTCATGGAGAAAAACATCTGCTCTAATTAGATCCATCATGGGTGGGCAGGTGGCCTCTCTCCAGTCTTCCTGGGGGAGCTGGAAGCTAGCCATTTGCTCACATCCCATGAACAAAGAAACCTTTGCCCTCTTGGATCCTTGGGCAAAGCTGACTTGGTGAGTCAGGGAGAGTTGGGGCAATCTCTAGAGAGGAGAAGTGAGGAAATGATGGAGAGACGCAGTGAGAGGGCTGGGAAGAAACATTCTAGGGCGTGGAACCATTAAGGTTCCCTGGAAGAGGGAACCCTGAGGCGTGGAGGTGGGGAAGATGTGGGGACCGACTTCTATAGGATACTAGCTGTTGAGAGTTCTGAGGGTATTATTTATTTCCTTCATAACTTCAGTCCAGTCACTTCAACCCAACCCAACAAAACCCAACCCAACCTAATCCAATCTGCCCGTCCATCCGTCCACCCACCTACCCATCCATCCACCTATCCATCCATCCATCCACCCACTTACCCGTCCATCCACCTATCCATCCATCCATCCATCCATCCATCCGTCCATCCACCTACCCATCCATCCACCTATCTATCCATCCATCCACCTACCCATCCGTCCACCTATCCATCCATCCATCCACCTACCCATCCATCCACCTATCCATCCATCCATCCATCCATCCATCCACCCATCCATCCACCTATCCATCCATCCATCCATCCATCCATCCATCCATCCATCCATCCATCCACCTACCCATCCCTCCACCTATCCATCCATCCATCCATCCATCCATCCATCCATCCATCCATCCATCCATCCATCCACCTACCCATCTATCCACCTATCCATCCATCCATCCATCCATCCATCCACCCACCTACCCATCCATCCACCTATCCATCCATCCATCCATCCATCCATCCATCCATCCATCCATCCATCCATCCATCTATCCACCTATCCATTCATTTCTACACTCATGCATTCACCTACCCACTGGTCCACCCATCCATGCATTCACTCATTTGGTTCAACCACCTCCTTTTCCCGCCTCTGCCTTACTCATTTCTTCTCTCAACCATTCCATAAACATTTGTGGGGCACCTACTCCGTACCTGGGAATGTAGAGGGGCATGAAGTCTTCAGGGAGCTCATAGTCCCAGTGCTGTAAACAGATGTGCAGGCGAGTTTGAGAAGTGATTGTAATACAAGGATGAGCAAAGTGCTGTTACAGTTTGGAACAGGGACGTACTATGTAGAGAAGTGGATCAGAGAAGGCTTCAAGGAGGCAGTGACGTAGGAACTAGTTCCTGAAAGAGGAGCTTCAGTTTATTGGCTGGACAGGTGGAGCAAGGGTTTATTTCTTGGGATTCTGCTGATTTGAGGAGCTGAGGCCATGCGTATCCTTTAGAGATGATATACCCACCTTCCAAGCCTCAAGAAATTCTGAATTATTCAGTTCAAATTTCTAGGCTGATGAAATTCAGGTTTAATTCAACAACTGATTGTTCTTATTCAAAACATTGGAGGGGAAAAAAACTATTCAAGGAAAAATGGTAGAAGCTCATAGCAGGAAGTTACCTTCATCAAACCTCTTTGTGTGCATCTCCTGCAACTGAGAACCCAGCATACCAGCTATTCATTTTGCTCAGAGGCCAGGAGGGTGTGTGTGTGTATGTTTCTGGACTGATTTTGCTTCAGATAACAGACTGTGTCTTAGCGTTTGGTACCATCTTGCTGATGTGTGTCTTTTGTGCCAGCATTGTCACATGGTCAGAGAGCTTAACACTTAGACCCACTCAACAACCATCAAATATTCATTGAGCTTCTTCTGTCTTCCAGGCTCGGCACTAGATGTTGGTGGCCATACACTAACGAACCAGGCAGGATTCTTGCCCTTAGAAAACTCACAGTCTAGAGCAAGGGGCAGCAAACTTTTCCCACAAAGGGCCAGATAATATTTTAGGCTTTGCTGGCCATACGATCTCTGTGGCTGCTATTCATTTCTGCTGTTGAATTTCAAAAGCAGCCTTAGAAAGTGTGTCCAAGAGTGGGCATGGTTGTTCCAAGAAAACTTCATTTACCAAAACAGATTTGGCCCCCAGCTGTAGTTTCCTGATCTTTGCCTAGTGGGGGAGACACATGAGAAACTAGACAATGATAAATTATTGAAGTAAGCGCCACCAAGCGGGTAAACACAGCATTCAGAGCAGTCCGCAGTGCGGAAGACTGCCTGGAGGAGGTGATGTGTGGTCTTAGACCTGAGAGGTGAGCGGAGGGGGCAGGGTGAAGAGGCTGGGGGTGGGGCGTGGTGGGGAGGGCCCTCCAGGCACAGAGGATTGTATGCAAAGAAGCTTGAAGATGGAAGGAGATACGTGTGTCTAGGGAGAGGGTCTGGGGGCCCTTCTGAAGGGGTTGGCCAGGTGAACAGGGCATAGTAGGGAAGGATCTTGTAGGAGCAGGACGTGGCGCACTGTGGCAGGTTTTTAGCGCCTTGTTTTATTTTGTCTTATTTTAAAAGACCCAGCACTCCCATCTAAGCAGGCGTCGGGGCGCTCCCAGAGCAGGACACGCAGGTCTTCACAGGGTGGCTTTGTCATCCCCTTCCCTTGATCTGGGAGGGCCCCCAGGCAGCTCGAGGGCTGGTCCAAGAGGCAGGTCACTTGGTAAGAGGTTTTAACTGCAGAATAGAAGCCATAGTGGAGGGAGAAATAGAAACAAAACCAAAGCAGGCATTAACGTGGAGCTGGGACAATTAACGGATGCTTATTTACCAAAGCTCTGTACTCATGGGTATTGGCGAGAGAGAGGATTAAATGCTATAATGTGTATGAATTTCTGCCTTGTACACGCTTGAGTGTAATACAAGCTAAGATGCTCTAATGCTCCTCTCCTCTCCCCTGGTCTTTTCCTTTCTCCTCTGTTCCTCTCCCTTTCCCTCCCCTCCCTTTCTCTATGCTGTCCTTGTAAACCAGGATTAAGCAGTGTTCTTTGCTTTCTAGAACCTTTGGTAGAAACTGGTATAGAGCAGCATGATTAAAGATACGTGTGTTTTTGTTTTTGTTTTGCTGCGCTGCGCAGCTTGCGGGATCTTAGTTCACCAACCAGGGATCGGACCCGTGCCCTTGGCAGTGAAAGCGCGGGAGTCCTAACCACTGAACTGCCAGGAAATTCCCACGGTTAAAGATATGAACCCCTAGGAGAAACAAACCTTGGTTTGAACCCTGGCTGTCGCATTTACTAACAAGCTACTTCACTTCGCTAAGGACCATCTTTCTCCTCTTTAAAAGGAGGATCCTGGGCTTCCCTGGTGGCACAGTGGTTGAGAGTCCGCCTACCGATGCAGGGGACGCGGGTTCGTGCCCCGGTCCGGGAAGATCCCACATGCTGCGGAGCGGCTAGGCCCGTGAGCCATGGCCGCTGAGCCTGCGCGTCGGGAGCCTGCGCGTCGGGAGCCTGCGCGTCGGGAGCCTGTGCTCCGCAACGGGAGAGGCTACAACAGTGAGAGGCCCGCGTACCGCAAAAAAAAAATTAAAAAAAATAAAATGAGGATCCTGTTTATACCTCTCTCATGGTTTATTGGGATAACCCATGTGAAATGTTTATTAGTGCTGTGCTTGGCAAGAGTGTTATTGTGATTTGTTTTAAATTTTGGGACCTGGCACATAGTAGGTGCTTAGCAAATGTTTGTTGAATGACTGTATGATGGCTTATGTAGTATGCAAAACATAGTATTTTTAGATAATAGAACTACAAACCTTAGTTTGCCAGTTGGCATATTGCTTATAGGACAGCTCTCCTTGGATTATAGACAAGGTGGTCCCATTAAGTCCTCATCCTCTTTTCCCCAATTCTGTGGATTCTATTTTAGAAAAGTCACTTAAGTCAAAGTTCCCTTTTTATTCCTGCTACCAAGACCTTGGTTCATCATACCTTGTCTGAACTCTGCCAGCAAGGTCCATTTTCCAGCCATTGGTCTTTTTCTACCCCACCCATTCACCCAACTGTGGACAGATTGATCGTCCTAAAAATAAAAATGGTCTGTATCCTCTGCTTAATAAAAGATGTTGATGACATTCTGATGTCTAAATTTTAGAGTGTGACCTCAGGTCCTTCACCAGTCTGGTCTGCTGATGCTTCTAGTCAGTGGTTCCCAAATGGGGGTGATTTTGCACCTCCACCTCCAGGGGACATTTGGCAATGTTTCAAGACGTTTTTGGTTGTCACACCTTGGGGGTGTGTGTGTGTGTGCCGTTGGCATCCAGTGGGTAGAGGTCAGGGATGCTGCTAGACATGTTACCATGTACAGGACAGCCATAACACAGAATTATGTGCCCCCAATTATCAATTAGTGCTGAGGCTGAGAAGCCCTGTTTTATTCCCATCTTTCCACCATCCACGGCACCATCCTGACCCTCTCATTAACTTCTGAACATACCTCCCTCTTTCTGCATCTCTGATTCCTTTTTTCTGGATTACTCTTTGTTTCTCTTTTTGCCCTGACACCCTCTTATTCACCCTTGAGACCAATTTCATATGTCTCTCCTTCCAGGAAGACTTGTAGGAACGAATTGCTTCTTTCTTTTGGAGCCCACAGCCTTTATGACATTATAGTGTTGTAAGTATTATTATTACAGAATCTATGTCATGTTCCACCCCAGTCCATTTCCAGGCTTCTTTAGTATCGAGTCTTGTTTCTTCCCTTTTCCCAATATCATAAGCGTTTTTTGGATGAATGAGTAAAATAATCAGGAAATAAGTGTTCAAAAGATTTACTCTAAGGTCCCACGCTCTTTTGAGAGAAATACTCTGGAATGACGTGTTAACACACACATTTCTCCCTTTCTTTCTCATCTCACCCATCTTCTGGATAAATTTTATGCAGACAAACTTCAAACTTTTCTGAAACTCAGACATGATTTGTGTTCGTTCAATTTCATATCTTCAGCACTTTCGCAGTCAGTAATGTTTTCCATTTTGCAGTAAATCTATGGATGTGGCTTGAACACAATTTTCTTCGGTCCCACCCCGTGACACATTTACTGCCACCCACCAAGGGCCTTCTTTTATGGGAATGGAAACGAATGCTTCCCGCATATATCTGCCGACGTCTCATTCACATTCAGACCACAATTGTATCTTATTCGAACTGCATTGTCCCGCCTTGTGGGAGCAGTCGAGGTCCAGTGAACCCAGGGATCCTGATTCGTCTTTACCATTGCTGTGTCTCTAATGAGGCACATGGCACCTGGCACCACAACCTGGTGCTCAGTGGAAAGCTGTTGAATGAATACGAAACATATGGGCTGTTCTAAAGCTTTGGTTTGCCAGACCAAGATCTGAGATCACAGGGAGAAGTAGTGGAATGAGCACAGACTTTGGGTCACACAAACTTGGGGTCTAGACCCATATGTACCATTTACTATCCATGTGCCCTTGGGCACACTGGCCTTTTTAAGCCTCACTTTCTTAATTTTTCTCATGGGCCTAATTTGCATCTATCTCCCCGATTTTTGTGCCAAGTAAACCGATTAGCATGCAGCAGGGTATTCAGTAAGTGGCATCTATTAATAATAACAGGACAACCACGTGGTGTGGATCATTCTGTAACAGGCAGTAGCCAATCTGACTACATGCTGGATCTGTTTCTTTTACTTTTTTTTTTTTTTTAATCTTTTTGACTGCATTGGGTCTTCGTTGCTGTGCGCGGGCTTTCTCTAGTTGTGGTGAGCAGGAGCTACTCTTCGTTGTGGTGCGTGGGCTTCTCATTGCAGTGGCGTCTCTTGTTGCGGAGCACAGGCTCTAGGCGCACAGGCTTCAGTAGTTGTGGCACGTGGGCTCAGTAGTTGTGGCACACGGGCTTAGCTGCTCCGCGGCATGTGGGATCTTCTTGGACCAGGGATCGAACCCATGTCCCCTGCATTGGTGGGCGGAGTCTTAACCACTGCACCACCAGGGAAGTCCCTGTTTCTTTTACTTTAACCTTTGCTTTCCTCTGCTTTTGTTCACTAAAAGGATACTGTCTATACATAATGGCCTGCCTCGGGGAACCCTGCCCCTCTGCCTGAATGTTAAACCAAAGTCCCTTTGTTCAGGGAAATGTCCAGACCCTGTCCACGTGTGGATGGCTACAAGAAAGAAGAAATTAACACATCCCCGCCCTGAGGCTGGCCATTCCAAGTGATATTTGTAAAATGTATGGCCTTTTTACTTTACTTCCTCATCTCCTCCCCCTCTCTGTGCTATAAAAGAAACTGTCATCCAAACCCGGATAAGATGGTTTTTCGGAGACACTAGTCTGCCATCTTCTCTGTCTGCTGGCTTTCCGGTATTCCTTGCCTCAACACCTCTTCTCTGATTCATTGGCCTGTCCTGCGGGGAGCTTGGACTCGGTAACAATTCCACGTAATTGGTCAGATATTGAGGGCCATTCAGGTAACTGCACAATCACTACTACGGGTAGAGATTTTTCTAGACTGTCCTGCAGGGTATTATTTTTCTTTCTCAGGATTCCCCCCCACCTCCCCATTTGGGTCCCAATCACATCGGTCTAAACCGCAATTGCAGACAGAAGCTCAAGCCAGTTCGTGGTGCGTATTCAATGAGTGGCACAGGAACCCTGGGTGTTGGAGGCATCAGGGAACTTTGAAAAGCCCTGATTCATCACCCTCAGTGTACAGAGAAACCTGAGGCTCAGAGAGGCTAAGTAACTGGCCCCTGGTCACACAGTGAGTCAGTAGCAAAGCCCCAACTTGATCTAAGTTCTCCCGACTTCCAAGCCCTTGTTCTTTTTTTGCACCGAGAGGCCAGTGGCTTACATTTAATGCTTTAATGGTCAAAGCACAAATGCTATTATAGTCGAGCCTATAGAGACCCACACAGCATTGCTTTCTGCAGCATTAAATTAAGTTCGTGATTCAGCTCTTTGAAGCCTGACGGCTTCTCATGAGAAGGGGACGTGCAGGAGAAGCGTTTCCAGAAGGGTTTTCTCAGAGCAATGCCCTTAGCAAAGCAGCTGCGGCCCTGGCTCAGACGTCCTTGGGCTGCAAGGTCGGCTTCTGATACACAAGACTTCGATGGTGGAGCTGCTTTCCTGCAGGAAAACACCTGCAGTGAACCCAGCCCCAGGGCACGTGGTTCCCCTCGGCCACATCCTCAGTCTTTCTTCTGCGATGGGGGAGCACTTTATGCTCAGGGTCTGTGCTGAGACTTTGGCTTGCCCATGCACTTTGAGAAACCTTAAGAGAGAAAGAGGCTTGTGGGCCAGACTCTCAGGTTCAAGGTCTGGTTCCACTGCTTGTTGTGGGGTGACTGCAGTGAGTTGTTCAGTCTCTCTGCATCTCAGTTTCTTTATCTGTAATAGGGGAGCACTTGTTTTGGGGGGTGCTGTGATGATTGAGTCAAAGACAGACAGTGCTTACAACAGTATTTATCACATAGAAAGTGCTCAGTAAACAGCATCAACTGTTGGTAAACACAGGTGCTGGATTCCACCCTGATTCACGTCCCGCTCTGTTTCTCCTTGCCTGTGTGACTTTGGGTGAGTTACTTGACTGCTCTGAGCTACAATGTCTTATCAGACAAATGGATATAAGAACAATACTGGAAGTTCTGATTTTCCTTTATCCATCTTTGGGACAAACTGTGCTTTGTAGGCCTTTACACTAAAGCCCATACACTATTTCTTCTGTGTGAGTTTGGGGTTTTGAACATCAGCTGAGACAAATCCATCTTGACATCTGTGTGATGATGCCTCTTGGCAGGCAGTTCCTCTCCAGGACGGTCTCTACCTTTGTCCGCACAGCAGATTATGCCAAGGACTTTAATATTTTATTGGATTTTTGTGATTACTGTTTAAAACCAAGCAGAAAGAAGAAGTGCTGATCCTACTGGTAAAGGAGCATGAGTGTCATAAACAAACACAACTGAGCCAAAGGGAGAAAAAAAAAAAAGAAGATAAAATCATCAAAGCCATCCAGCGCAGCAGATCTTTAATTTTAGCTGGAAGATCTCTGGGCTTAGCTTACTGTCTGTCACGCAGTTGTGAGAGAAAAGAATAAAATGGAAGAATATGTATGAAAATGTCAGAAATATAGGGTCGAAGATTGCATCAGGAAAGTGAGGTTTAATTAAAGACTGTATACAAAGATTATCTTTCCCTCCCCCAACAGACAAACTGATTATTCAAATTTTGGAGACATTTGCAGTTGTGCATTATGTATGCCCACAGGGCTGGAGACTGCTGTATATGTAAATGACCAACCTTAGTGCATGGTACATATAGGTGCCTCCTAAATTATGGCTATAATCACCATCACCACCTTCACCGTCATCACCATCATCATCATCAACACCATCATCACGATCATCACCATCACCATCTTTATCACCACCATCATCATCATCATCATCATCACCATCATCACCACCACTATCACCACCATCATCATCACCACCACCATCATCATCACCACCATCATCATCATAACATCATCACCATCACCATCATCATCATCAACACCATCATCATTATCATCACCATCACCATCATCATCATCATCACCACTATCACCACCATCATCATCACCACCACCGTCATCATCATAACATCATCACCATCACCATCATCATCATCATCAACACCGTCATCATGATCATCACCATCATCATCATCAACACCATCATCGCGATCATCACCATCACCATCATTATCACCACCATCATCATCACCATCATCATCATCAACATCATCACCATCATCACCACCACTACCACCACCATCATCATCACCACCACCATCATCATCACCACCATCATCATCATAACATCATCACCATCACCATCATCATCATCAACACCATCACCATCATCATCATCAACACCATCATCACGATCATCACCATCACCATCATTATCACCACCATCATCACCACCACTATCATCACCATCATCATCACCACCATCATCATCAACACCATCACCATCAAAATCATCATCACCATCATCATCATCATCCTCAAGGTTGTCTTAGAAGATTTGGAGTCAATCAAGGCAGACTGAAAGCATTAGAATATCATCCATCACTTAGGTAATTCAGAAATTAACTATGATTTTCCCCAACAAGCGTCCTTTCTGCTTGGATACGCCCAGTCTCGGGGAGTTCATTGGCTGTGGTGGTGTGCTTGAGTGTACCTACTCTGTGTCAGTGTATTTCCCTGGGAGACTACCTGCTAGTGGGTTTTATGCCCCGTATGGATCCACAGAATTAATGAAATCTCACTTTCTCAGAGAAGGGCAGCCAAATAGGCTACCCATCCCACAAGAACTCATTCATTCATTTATCTGCAAACATTTCCTGAGCACCCACTATGGGCCGGCCTCTGGGCTGGGCCTTGGAGGAGTTCCAGGGCCCATGGGGGAGACAGACAATTGCATTGGGAATTGTAATTCCAGGGCAGTTACAGCCTGGAAAGATAAGGAAGGGAGCACTGTGGCAGCTTGCCGAAGGTGGCTAGCCCAGCTGGTGGTGTGGTGGTCATGAAAGGCTTACTGGGAGAGGTGACTCTTGAACTGAGTTTCAGGGGATGGGAAGAGGAAGGCACTTCAGATAGAATGGAGAGGATGTATGAACAGACCTGGAGCTCGAAAGACTGGTGGTCTGGTCCAGACTGGACCAGATGCTGGTCCAGTGTGTGTATGTGAGTAGGGAGTGGTTGGAGGGTGCAGAGGACTTGAGGACGAAGCCAGGAAGGTGAAAGGGTACAGGAGAGCCTTCACGCCAAGCTAGAGTTTGAACTTTATTCAGGGGTGTGTGGAGCTCCTGTGGCAGCCCTTTAGGTCACTCTGACCCTGGGATGGGGGCCCCCTCCTCTGGGTCGAGCTGTTCCAGTCGAGTGCAGCGCGTCTGCTGGGGATCTGCTCTTGGCTTTCGTGTGGGGGCCAGTTCTGTTGCTCCCACTTCCTTGGCATTTGCTTCGCACGGCTCCTTTATCCCTCCCTCCCTCACCTTTTCACGGTCCAGTGGTTAAGTCTCAGCTCTCTGGCTGCCTACTTTTGAGCCTCAGCCTGGTTCCTTAACCCCCATCAACGTCAGTCTCCTTGCTTGTAAAAAGGGGACGGTAACAAACGGAACAAACATTTACAGGCAGTTATATGTGCCGGGCACCATTCTAAGCACTTTACAAAAATTACTCATTGAATCTTTACAAAAACTATTATGATCAGATGAGAAAACAAGGACATGGAAGGCCCCATTCCTTCTGGTAGGTGGCAGGACCAGGAGGCCAGAGTTGACATGACGATCAGAAGAGTTAAGACACGCAGGGTCCTTGATGTACTGCCCAACACATGGTTGATACGCAGGCAACTGTCATAGTTATAAGCTCTCCAAGAAACATACAGAGCGATGCTATCAAGGATGGAGCAGTCCCCAGAGTTAAGCAAATTCCCTTTATCACAGGGAGCCATGGAAGGCCTAATTGAAACTGACTCATTAACTCCAGACAATAGAAAATGACAGATCAAGCCTCTGATGGAAGAGACTGGAACAGCCGTTGATTAGAAGCCAGATTTGTTTCTTTCTTCCCCTACTGATTGACCGACTTCTGAGGGCTCTGCTTTCTTTGTAAAAGAGCTAACTGAACTGTCAAGCACGGTTCCCTCTTCAGTCACCATCGTGGGGTGGGGGGAGGACGTCTGATAAGCCATAGATTTCCTCCTGCCCAGTACAGCTCAAAATCCAGCCAAGTGGTCTTCCCTGGTGGCGCAGTGGTTAAGAATCCGCCTGCCATTGCGGGGGACACAGGTTCGTGCCCTGGTCCGGGAAGATCCCACATGCCGTGGAGCAATTAAGCCCGTGCGCCACAACTACTGAGCCTGCTCTCTAGAGCCCACGAGCCACAACTACTGAGCCAACATGCTGCAACTACTGAAGCCCGTGCCTAGACCCCGTGCTCCACAACAAGAGAAGCCACCACAATGAGAAGCCCGCTCACCTTAATGAGGAGTAGCCCCTGCTCGCCGCAACTAGAGAAAGACCACGTGCAGCAACGAAGACCCAACACAGCCAAAAGTAAATAAAGAAATAAAATAAAGAAAGAAATAGAAAAAGAATTTAAAAAAGAAAAAATCCAGCCAAGCACTGACGTTTCCAACCTGCCACTCTTGAATCCCTGAGGTCACATGGACTCTCTTTTTTACCACCCAAATAAGGTATTGGCAACGGGAATCAGCCATTGAACAAGAAAAGAGGATGTTTGCAAAATCGCTGGATGTGAAACTTGGCTGTAATTGACCAGGGAAGGGAATGGAAAGGTGGAGGGGAGGAAGCTGCCGTGAGTTGGGGGCAGCAGAGCCGAGTGTAACCTGCTCATGTTTGGAAACAGCAGACCTGGGTTTGGATCCAAGGCTGACCACTTCCTAGCCATGTGATTTGGGACATGGCTATAAGCGTGAATCCTTCCTAGTTCCTGCCCAAATTCAAGCCCAGGATTCGGTACAGGCATCAAGGGTCTCTTTTCAAAATAGATGCTGCATGGTGGCTGGGAAGAGGGTTTGGTTTGGGGTCAGACCTGGATTCACGTATGACGGTGGGGACTGACTTCCCTCTGGGAACCTCTGTTTCAGGAGAAGATTGGAGATGAACAATAAGGTCTTTGTGTCACGTAGCAGTTAGAGAAGCTGGCTCCGGAGTCAGACTGCCTGGATTCAAATCTTTGCTCTACTGCACTGGTTCTCAACCTGGGGTGATTTTGTACCCTCCTTCCCCAGGGGACATTTGGTCATGTTTAGAAACATTTTTGGTTGTCACAGCTTGGGAGAGTTGCTACTGGCCGCTAGTGAGTTGAGGCCAGAGACGCTGCTCGATATCCTACAATACACAGGACAACCCCCAACAGCAAAGAATTATCCAGCCCTAAAAATCAGCAGTGCTGAGGCTGAGAGACCCAGCTCCATGGCCAACCAGGCTGGGGAGAAGTCACTTAACCTGGTCAATATTCTGTTCCCTAGAGGTGCCTGCCTTGGGAGGTTGTTTTAAAAACAGAGGCATTGGGGCTTCCCTGGTGGCGTAGTGGTTGAGAGTCCGCCTGCTGATGCAGGGGACACAGGTTCGAGCCCCGGTCTGGGAAGATCCCACATGCCGCGGAGCAGCTGGGCCCGTGAGCCATGGCCGCTGAGCCTGCGCGTCCAGAGCCTGTGCTCTACAACGAGAGAGAGGCCACAGCAGTGAGAGGCCTGCATACCGCAAAAAACCAAAACAAAAAACAGAGGCGTCATGGCACCTTGCACAGCACCAGGTGCCCAGCAAACCCTCTATAAATGTAAGCCTGGATTTTGTGAAAATGAGCCAATAGCATATATTAACTGCTTGGACATAGTAAGTCAGCAAGTAACAGTAGGGACGTGATGGTGATGACGGCCATGTGTTCTATTTTCACAGGATCTTTGCAGTGCCCCCAAATCCTTCTTCTATCCTCCACACCTCAGCATCAAAGTGATGATCAAAGCCATTGTCAAAATTAAAACAGCAACAGACTTGCCCCCGGGGAGGCTGATGATGGATCTCGGGTCTGCTGGTGCCGAAAATCATAAAAGGCAGCTGCCTCGTCCCCTGAGTTTTCTAAAAGCTGTCTCCAACTTGAGCAGTTCTTGTAACGGGGATTTGTTTTCCTGGAATGGCGGGGGCGGGGGGACAGCTCTTTATCCTCCTCTCTCATGTTCTGTCTGGGCCTGTCATGGCCAAATGTTTGTGTCCCCCCCAAATTCATAAATTGAAGTCTTCACTTGCAATGTGGTGGTATTTGAAGGTGGACTTTTGGAAAGTGATTGGGTTTAGTCAGATGAGGTCATGAGGGTGGGAATCCTTGTAAGGATTAATGTCCTTATAAGACGAGGAAGAAGACACTAGAAGCCTCTTTCCCTGCATCCCTCTTCCCTCTCCCCTCCCCCTCCCTCTTCCTCTTCCTTCCTCTTTTTCTTTCTTTCTCAATCTCTCTCTCGCGCTCTCTCTCTCCCTGCATGGAAACACAGTGAGAAGCCATGATCTGCAAGTCAGGAAGAGCATTCTTGCCAGGAACAGAATCTTCCTGCATCTTGACCTTGGACTTCCAGCCTCCAGAACTGTGAGAAGTCAGTTTATTGTTTAAGCCCTGGAGTCCATGGTGTTTAGTGATAGCAGCCCAAGCTGACTAAGGGCCCTTGAAATAGGGATTTTGCCAATACCTCACCTTTTCAGGGAGATCCTGGAGAGGGGTACTCCCCTCCTTCTTCACCCCATACTCTTCACTAAGCAAAGAGCATTTTTTCCAGTAGCTGGAGCTTGACTTCCTTGGGCCAGGAGGAGCAGTACCACCCTGTGCAGGTGGAGACAAGAAGCAAAGCAAGAAGCTGGCTCCCTGGTCTCGCTCCTTCTCTGGCGCTGATGTCTGGTGGGACTGAGAAGGCTCAGTGCCCCGGCCACCTGGGGGGCAGCTTTGGGAAGGTCCACACTCTCCTCTCTTCTTTGCCTGCCGTAGGGTGGATGGATGGGGTGGTGGGCCAGAGCCTGATGCCTTCTTCAAAACTGTTCTATAACCAAATCGAGTACAGTCACCCGTCATGATTTGCGAATTCACCTACTGGCTGAAATTGATTTGTAATTCCCACAATCAACACTCGAGGCGCGTTCATGATCATTTGTGGACAAGGAAGAAGTGCTAATGTTCTGAGTCACCCGATGGGTACACTCCCAGCTGAGGATGAACCGGGCAAAGTCCATACTGTAACCAGGTGTCCTTTTTGCTGTCTATGTAGTGCCATGGTTTTGTTTGTTTGTTTGTTTGTTTTTTTGGCATTTTTGTGCTTTTTGTTGGTGATTTTTGCTGTCATTCTTTGGGCATTTTGGTGCTGTTTGTTGGTGATTTTGCTGTTTAAAATGGCCCCCAAGTGTAGAGCTGAAGTGCTGACTGCATTCCTACGCGCAGGAAGGGTAGCGTATGCCTTATAGGGAAAGTAGTTGTTAGATAATCTTCTTTCAGGCATGAGTTACAGTGGCCATCAGTTCAGTTTTTATGAAACAAAAATGTTTATTAAATAAAGTGTCTTTAAACAGAAATCCAGATAAAACAAGGTTATGCAGTGATCGGGTGATGGAAATGTTGTGACCGAAGTATCTCTCCCAGGAGCAAAGGGGCAGTGTTTGCTGTTTCAGTGTTAGCGGTGATTTTATAGAATATAACCGTATTGGACCACAAGAATTGACTGTACTTTAATGCCCTCTTCTCTCCTTGTGTGAATTATCTGCTGGTTAGAATCTGGAGGGGAGGAAGGGGGAGTGACTAGTGACCAAATCCTCCCGGCTTAGTTTCCTCTTTACCAGATATTCTCTGCTCTTCACCGTCGCAATGATTTTGCCACTAGGAAGACGCTGCAGAATCTTCTGTGCGATGGAATCCTTACTGGGAGGCTAGCTGTTCCTCCCAGGAACCTGTCAGTGTAGAATCTGTCAGAGAGGAAAGGGCCCAGGTTCAAATCCCGCACTGCCACGTTGCCCCTGTTTAACGCAGGCAGGTCGCATACTCTTTGTGACTTAGTTTCCTCATTTTGGGGGAATAACAAACTCCTACATCCCAGCACTGGTGTCAGAAAACAATGAGGCCATCCAATCCCGGCATAGGTGCCTAGAAGAGTCAGTTTTGATTTCCTTTCCCCAGGAAGGGTTGTAACAGCATCAGAAAACTTAGGTTCCATTGAAAATATATTGGAAGCAAGGACCACAAGCCCCCTGTTCATGATTTTTTTTTGTAATGCTTTTTAATTCTTTATTTCTTATATGTATATTTAAGTCGAAGTATAGTTGGTTTACAATGTTGTGTTAGTTTCAGGTGCACAGCAAAGTGATTCAGATATATATGTTATATTTATATATTTTATATATATATATATATTCTTTTTCAGATTCTTTTCCCTTATAGGTTACTGTAAAATATTGAGTATAGTTCTCTCTGCTATACAGTAGGTCCTTGTTGTTTTATCTGTTTTATATATAATAGTGTGTATATGTTAGTCCTAAACTCCTAATTTATCCCCCCCCACTTTTCCCCTTTGGTAACCATAAGTTTGTTTTCTATGTCTGTGAGCCTCTTTCTAAGTAAATTCATTTGTATCATCTTTTTAGATTCCATATGTAAGTGGTATCATATGATATTTGTCTTTCCCCGTGTTCATGACTTTACCAAACCACTGCTGCTTCCTGTCTTTGGTCAATGACACTGCTTGAATGTACTGGCCACTGTGAGCCCTAGGCTCCCTGAAGCCTCTGGATTTTCATGGAGAAACAGTGGGGATGGGAATGGGCAATTCTCCGTTTTCTGGGCCATTGTGGCTCAAGTCTGGAGTCCACGGCTGCCTTTGCTGACAGGCAGATTTCTACTCACTGACTGGGGTGGTTATTTTTATGTGTTAAGCTGGTGGGGTGACGGTGCCTAGTTATTTAATCAGACACTCATCTGGGTATTACTGTGAAGGTCTTTGGTAGACGTGGGTAACATCTACAATCAATCGACTTTAAGGAGATTACCCTTGTTAATGGATGGGGGTGGTCTTGTCCACATCCACAGTTGAAGACGTTGAGAACAAAAACATGTCCTGGAGAAGAAGAAATTCTGCCTCCAGACTGTAACATGGAAATCCTGTCTGAGTTTCCAGCCTGCGGGCCTGCCCTACCCACTGTGGACTTGCCAGCTCCCATGACTGCATACACCAGTTCCTTGAAATCTCTCTGTGTGTTGTTCTTTCCTATTCTGTCTCTCCGCGTTACCCTCTCTCTTTGCCTGTCTATCACCTATCTATGTATCTATGTATCTATGATCATCATCTCCTATTGTTTCTTGTCTTAGTCTTTTCAGGTTGCTATAACAAAATACCATAGCCTGAGTGGCTTATAAACAACATAAGTTGATTTCTCACTCTTCCAGAGGCTGGAAGTCCCAGATCAAGAATTCGGCAGATTCCATGTCTTGTGAGACCCACTTCCTGGTTCATGGATGGCCGTCTTCTCACTGCATCCTCACATGGAAGGAGTGAGGGCTCTCTCTGGGGTCCCTTTTATAAGAGTATTAATACCATAGTCCCCACCTCCTAATACCATCATACTGGGTGTTCGGTTTCAACATATGAAATCTGAGGGGACAAGAAACATGGGGTCTATGTCAGTTCTGCCTCTCTGGAGAACCCTGACTGATACACAAACTCATCCACTCCTGTGGCTTCATCCACCATCTCTGTTAGTGTTTCTTAATGCTCTGGGCACAGACCCATTTGAGAAGATGATGTAGGACTTAGAAATTCTCTCCAGAAAAATGCACATGCGTGCCTAACATCGCATGCAAGCTTAGGGATCAGAGACCCCAAGTTAAGATCTGCATGCTGATGGATCCCTAAACTCGATCCAACCTGACTGCTCTTCCGAGCTCTAAACCTACTTAACGTCTCATCTTGGCTGTTTTGCAGGAGTCTCAAACCCAACCGGTCCAAACTTAACTCATCATTTTTCTGCCCTATACTCCATTTGCCAGTGAACCGTGCTGGGATCTCTCACACTCTGTTTGCCAGTGAATGGCACCGGGACCCACCCAGGAGAAAAATTTCAGGTCATCCTTACATTTTTCTTTCCTCCTCTCCATCCACATCCAGACAACCACCAAGATCTGTCAAGTCCAGCATCACCCTCCTCAGATTACCGCACTGGTCTCCTAATTGGGATCCCTGCTTCCAGCCCTGGTCATGTCTGGTCTGTTCTTCACTCAGCAGCCAGAGTTGAATTTAAAAATGAATATTTTATTTTATTTTACTGAGATATAATTGACACAAACCATTGTGTAAACCCACAGATATAGAGAACAAACTAGTGGTTACTGGTGGAGGGACGCAATATAGAGGTGCGGGGAGTGGCAAGTACAAACCGTTGAGTGTACAATAAGCCACAGAGATGTGCGGTTCAACATGGGGAATATAGCCAATATTTTGTAATAACTGTAAATGGAGTGTAACTTTTAAAAAAATTAATTAATTCATTTATTTATTTTTGGCTGTGTTGGGCCTTCGTTGCGGTGCAGGCATTCTCTAGTTGCCGTGGCCGGGGCCTACTCTTCATTGTGGTGCGTGGGCATCTCACTGCAGTGGCTTCGCTTTTTGTTGCAGAGCAAGGGCTCTAGGTACGCTGGCTTCAGTAGTGTGGCATGCAGCTCAGTAGTTGTGGCTCACGGGCTCTAGGGTGCAGGCTCAGTAGTTGTGGTGCACAGACTTAGTTGCTCCACGGCATGTGGGATCTTCCTGGACCGGGGCTCGAACCCATGTCCGCTGCATTGGCAGGCGGATTCTTAACCACTGCGCCACCAGGGAAGCCCCTGGAGTGTAACTTTTAAAAAGAGTAGGGAATTCCCTGGCGGTCCTGTGGTTAGAACTCCGCGCTTCCACTGCCGAGGGCATGGGTTCAATCCCTGGTTGGGGAACTAAGAGCCTGCATGCCCCACAGCGCAGCCAAAAGAAAATTGTATAAAAATTTAAAAATCAAAAAACCTCACAAATCCAACTTTCACATATAACATGAGACTCTTTCTCTAATATTTTATTTATTATTTTTTTAAGTATTTTCGTGAGTAAGGTAGGGTGTTTTTTTTTTCTTTGTCATACTGTCATTATCTAGTTTAGGTATCAGGGTTACGTAAGATTCATAAAAGCAGTTGAGAAGTTTCTGTTCTTTGAAAGAATTTGTGTGCCATTGAAATGATCTATTCCTTGAATGTTGAATAGAATTATCTTGTAAAAAAATTGTGTAAGTTTAAGGAGTATGATGTGATGATTCGTTACGCATATGTATTGCAAAATGATTACCACCATAGGGTTAGCGGACACCTCAATTGTGTCACTCAACTAAAAGTGAATATGTAGAAAAGTCGTTTCTGAATTATATCTTTCTTCTGATTAAAGAAATCTTCAGGGGTTCCACCTTGCCCTCTGGTCCATGCAAGTTCCAGTGTGGGTCACAGCACTCTCTGTCTGACACTGTTGCTACTCTCCCATCATGCATTCACTCCACAGACATTTACTGAGCACCTCTGTGTGCCAGGCTCTATGTTGGGTGCTGGAGATTTGGAGGACAGTGGTCTTTGTCTTCCAGGTCCTTACGGCTCTCGTCTTGCATTTTCCAGCCATGCTGTGATGATGATGATTTCCTTATCCAGATGTGCTGCTTGGTGTCACACCTTTGCACCAGGCTTTCTGCCCTTTCTTCCCCTTGGCCTCTGGTGAGCTCCTTTCCTTTTTTCAAAACTCAAGTCAGATCTCTCCCTCCGTGGAGATTTCTCTATCTCTGACGATAATCATTCAACTCTGTATAACCTGAGAAAAAAAGAATTTATTGGAAGATAGAGCCAGGGCCGCTCTGGGGAATCTAAGTCAAGGAATTCAAAGATGCATCTCTTCCAAGTGCCAACTGTTTGTTGCTTCTGTATCACTTTGCTTAATCACTTTGTTTAATACTCCTGGGCTTGTGCTAGAGATGGATGAGAGATAGATGTGCTAGACTTGAGTCAAATGGCCACCCCTGGGGATGCCACCTGATTGGCAGCCTCCGAAAGACTGCCTGTAAATGGGGAGGGAGAATCCACCAAAGGAAATTGGAATTCTTGACCTTTCTGCTGCAGCTTCTTGACCTCTCTGCTGCAGAATTTATTATTCCTTCTTCTGGTCTTTATCTTGTACATTAAAAAAACTAATATCTTACAAATAATTTCTCTGGCCATGTTGAATTACGATTACTTATATGCTTTGCTTTGGCACTTGACTCTGTGTATCTTTGTGAACTGGGTTCCAATTACGGGGCCTAGCACATAGTAGGTGCTCAGAAATGTCTGTGGTGTTGACTGAATAAATATTGAAATGAGAATTTAAAACCAGCCTTTTCAAGGACCACCTTTATTTTTATTTACTTACTTATTTTTGGCCGCGTGGTATGTGGGCTCTTAGTTCCCCAACCAGGGATCGAACCTGCAACCCCTGCATTAGAAGCCTGGAGTCTTAACCACTGGACCGCCAGGGAAGTCCCTAAGGACCACCTTTAAACACAGGTTTCTCTTAAGAGCAAAGTCTGGTTCCGACTTTGAGATGGCAGCTTTTAAATTTCTTTTTTCGGGAGACTTTGGGTCTTGAAATATTGCCTATAACGAGAATTTGGGTTTAGGAAAATCAATTTGCTGAATGGTTTTAAATGATCATAACCGCATATATGGTCGCCCAGAAAAGAGGATGCCCAAGGACAGAAGAAATTAGCCTGTGTTCATACCCAAGACATTTACATGGAGAGAATTAAAGGAAAAAGGATCATTTTGGATAAAATATCCAAATAATGATGCATAAAAAGTTATTGAATATAAATGCAAAGTAGCCTAGGTTTATGTTATACTTGGGAGAAAAAAAAACTAAGGCTGTACATGGATGGAGCAATTGGCCTTGAAAATATCTACTCCCTCTCCCAGCAATTACAGACACCTAGTATGTGCCAGGTCCTGAATCAAGCACTTAGACACACAATCACCTTTAATCCTTACAAATCCCTGTTTGGTAGGATTCACTGTCCCCATTTTATAACTGAGGACATTGAAGTTCAGCATATTGATGTAATTGGCCCCAAGTTCATGCAGCTGGGAAGTAGCGGAGGCAGGATTTGAACCCTGGTCTTCCTGGTGTCAAAGCTAATGTTTTTACTCCCATTTCAGCCTGAGGATGGGGCACAGGCATGACTTCCCAAAAGGGAACCCAAAGTGCTTACTTCACAATTAGTCCCTGCGGTTGACTCAAGGCTCTTTATTTTATTTTATTTTATTTTTTAAAAAAATAGTTTATTGAAGTGTAGTTGATTTACAATGTTGTGTTAAATTCTGCTGTACAGCAAAGCGATTCAGTTATACATATACATACATTCTTTTTCATATTCTTTTCCGTTATAGTTTATCACAGGATATTGAATATAGTTCAGCCCAGGGCTCTTTAAATCCCTCCTTGCTCTGGTGTAATTTATTTTGGTATGTAGTGTGAGGTACAGATTTTAGTTTTAAATGGGTGTGCAGTTTTCTAGGCATCAATTTTAAAGATTACAACTTCACTTTGTCACAATCAAACTTCCCAGACATACTTAGAACTATTTGTGGATATTCTTTTCTGTTTAATTTGTATATGTGTTCATTCATGTAGTAATGCTACAACGTTTGAATTGTAGTGGCTTTATAGTAAGTTATATAGCTGCCTGCTAATTAACAGATACTCAACTTCTAATAAAATTTATTACTTGTAAAAAAAAAAAAATCCCTTCTTGCTGAGGTAAGGACTGGCCCTAGGGGCCAGGGAGGGCTGAGCTTTCTTGCTGGGGGAGAGGGGGAGGGTCAAAGGATCAACTGGAAGATTCTTCCTTGGCATGGTTTGCAGGTGAAGTGCTCTACCTCTGAGGACAAATCCTCTAGGGACAAACTCACTCCCAAGTAGGCAGGGTATTTCCTCCTGCCTGTCTGGGGTGGTGAAGGTGAATATGAGTGCGTGCACGCAGATGAATGCGTTTGCATGTGTGTGTAAGCCCAGGTGCTTGTGCATAAGAGGGTGAGCATGTCTCTGTGAATATTTGTATGTCTTTGCATGTGTATTTTTGTGTGTCTAGGTGTTGTACATTTCAAGATTATTTCTGCCTGTCTCTGTATGTGTGTGTTTGTGTGTGTGTGTGTATGTGTAGAATGACTACAACAGCGAGGAAGTGTGTAAACAGAGATCCCTGACTTCCATTCTGTTTAACAGGTTTTGGAGAGTGTCTATTTACCTCTTATTGGAAATGTTCTGCTACACTCTGCAATTTCATTTCCTATTTGATCAAACGGATTTTGTTTATCTTCCATAAATCTTGCATTGACAACTCTAGCTCTGCCGAGTCCCACACCTCTCATTGTTCTCAACATTGTAGTGTTTTTTATGAGGTTTAATATTCTGCTCAGCCTTCATGGGATGCTTATTTCCTATTGGGGTGTGATCCCATTGTGTTGGCCTGGACGTTGAGGAGTCTGGCTTCAGTAGCTGATGTCCAGACCTGTCCTATTAGCTCTCCTAAAATATAGAGACAACCTTGGGTGTGGGCAGATTTGGCATCGTCTTAGGCAGCATGGAGTGAGGCACATAAAAAGATGGGTTTTGAATTAAATTGAACTAATTTCAATTCTGGCTGTGGAACTAACCAGATGAGTGACCTCAGGCAAGTCATTTTGTTTCCTTTCTGCCATGAAACCTATTAGAACAAAGAGAATTAGAAATTCTTAGTTGCAAGGATAAAATAATATATTTGAAACATTGGTTACTTGCTAAGTGTAGCAGACAGATATTGCTGTGTAATAAACCATCTCAAAACTAAGGGGCTTGAAAACTATAAACATTTATTTTTGCTCATGATCCTGTGTGTTGGCTATTTGGGGGGGGGGGTTCTTTGACTCCCAGTGGGGCTCTGTCCTGTGTCTGTGGTCAGCTGAGGGTCAGCTTGGTGGCTTTTATTGGAGGTTGGCTGGCTATTGGCTGAGGTCTCTTGCTTCTTTTCCACATGGTCTCCCAGAAGACTAGCCTGGGCTTGTTCTCATGGTGGAAGCAAGGGCCCAAGAGAGACAGTTGGAACTGCAAAGCCTCTTAAGGCCTCCGCTCGGAACTAGAATGCCATCCGACCCACTGCATTCTATTGGCCAGATCAGGTGATAGGACCAGCCTGGGTAAGCTGGTGGGGAAATAGAATCTACCTCTTGACGGGAGAAGCTGCAAAGTCACATTGGAAAGATGTGCAAGCAGGGAGCTCGTTAACCGAGGCAGTCAATGCAATCAGCCTATTGCAATAGGCGCTCAATGCCTGCAGTTTAGGAGGCATTTTGTGAACATTAGTTCATGGTACTTAGTGTAACCTGTAGTGGGGGAAAGAAAAATAATTTTCCTTCCACCCTTCTAAATTCTTGGCCGAGATTCCACTGTAATAACAGACAGATTAACAGGAGAAAAAGAAACAAAAGTTTAATAACATGTACACCTTCTGTACACATGGGAGAGACGCAGGGAAAACTGAGTAACTCCTTGAAATGGTCTAAGCCACCACCTTAAATACCATCACCAGCTAAACACAAAAGAATATGTTGGGGAAGGGGATGGGGGAGCCAGTTCTGCGAGGTGACCGGGAAAGCACAGTAAACAAGGGTAAGGTTGTGATGCAGATTGAAGTCAGTTGCTTTCTCCACTGATAAGATTTTCTGGAGATTTAGTCATCTTTCTTTTGGTCCAGAGAGGGAGACACCTTTACAAATGGAGATTTCCCTTATAAATGTAAATTTCTCTTACAAAAGGTAACTTCGACTACTGGGTTCTCAGAGCTCCTCCTGTGTCTGCTGTTGCTTAAAAATAATCAGCCTAAAGTAATCTGGATGCCAGAGAGGCATATTTTGGGGTGACAAGTTCTACTCCTCTTCCCCGTATAAACCTGGATCTCTGTGTGGCCCAGTCTCAGCACAGATTTGCGTTCATTCATGGCCTTTTGTTTTTGTTTTTTTTGTGTGGTACGCGGGCCTCTCACTGCTGCGGCCTCTCCCGTTGCGGAGCACAGCCTCCGGATGCGCAGGCTCAGCGGCCATGGCTCACGGGCCCAGCCCTCCGCGGCATGTGGGATCCTCCCGGACCGGGGCACGAACCTGTGTCCCCTGCATCGGCAGGCGGACTCTCAACCACTGCGCCACCAGGGAAGCCCCATTCATGGCCTTTTGATTGCCCTGTCTCTCAGTGTCCGGCTGCATCCCCACATCTGGACTTGATTCCTCCCTTTGAGCTTGGTAGGCATTCAGAATGCACCCTGGTAGCTCACTTCTTCGGAATGATGAGAATAAACATGTACTGGATGCTTATTCAGCTCCAGGCCTTATGCTACTATAGGGGAACACAGTTTGTCACCCCAAAATGTCTCTCTGAGGATTTTGTGCTGAAAACAATCAAGGCCCAAAAGACTTAGGAAGAACCTTCGACCTTCCCCGAACTGCCTAAAAGAATGTAGCTAGAAGACCTGATCCAAGAAGGGAGCATCACCAGGGATCACTATAGTGTGAACTAGGTGTGCGGACGGGGAGGAAGCCAGCAAAGTCTGTTAAGAGTCCTCTCTGTGTCCCACTGTCTCTGCTGGCCTAGCAAACGTTTGTTTACCAAACATTTGCTTTTCCAGCTCCATGTCCATTGCTTTCCTCTGCTTTGAAGTCCCAAACCCCTACCCCCAATATCCTCTTTTGTCTTTAGCTAAAAGATGGTATTTAAGGTGAGGGTTTTGTCCATTTTGGTGAGTTACTCAGTTCTCTGGGTCTCTCCCATGTATACATGTTATTAAACTTCTGTTTCATTTTCTCTGTCAGTTTAATTCTTAGATCAGCCAAAAGCATCTAGAAGGGTAGAGAAAAATGTCTTCCTCCCTGAATCTACATATTTCATTTGCATCCATTTTTATCCTCCTACAGCCCTGTGATGGATGGACCTTAATCATCCCCATATTACAGACAAGGGGAGGGGAGTAGCCTGCCCAAGGTCACTCAGCTAGCACAGGTGGGATTCAAACCTAGGTCTGTCTGACTTTAAAGACGATGCTTCATAAACTATGTTAGACTGTCTCCCATACCTAGGGTGACCCGCTCGTCCTGGTTTTCTGGTTTTAAAATGGAAAGCCCTGCATCCTGGGAAATGACTCCGTCCCAGGCAAAGTGGGGCGGCTTGTCATCTCCCCCGACCTGAGCCGTCATGCATCAGGCAGGCTTGGCTCAGGATCCAAGATGCCTCCCGCTTCCCCAGGCCTGATCAGAAAAGGAGGGTTCCCAGGTCCCGCTGCATCGCCTGCGTCCTCTCCAATTCCTGACACCTGTCTTACTGCTCATTTCCTGCCTGTGCAGCCTTGTGTGCCATCAACATCTGGTTCGTTCCACACTGAAAGTGCCCACGTCGCTGCAAGTGGCTGCTGGCTCTGTGATTCCTGCCCCATCCCAGTAGCTGAGGGCCCCCTGGGGTCCCTAGGTGATAAAACAAAATAGGGATCCCATCAGTCTTGCAAAATCTTAGGGAACTTACTGTCTTCTTAATGCCTCCCAGTTGCCCCAGGAGGATAGGCAATGCCTTTTCACTGTGACATCTTTGCTAAATCACTCCCATCACCTTGACAACCCAGCTATCACAATAAACAATGGGGTATTAACAGGAAAGAGGGGAGAAACTAGTATCCAAGGGATTCCCCCCTCCCCCTCAATCAAACATGCTTGCCCTTAGAATCTTATGTTCTTTTTATACATTCTTGGATTCTTAAAATAGAACATTGCCCCTGATAATTATCATTTAAAAACCTTCATTCAAATCAAAGGACTACAAACATCTAGGCATCAGAGACATTGCTCAGAACCATAGAGGTTCTCTCCAACATGCAGCATAGAAGGCTTCCCCATAAATATGGAGAATGCTGAAAAAGGGGGAAAAAAGCAATATTAGATGCCCCTGAGTGTTGACTTAACCAGCACAAAAGCACAGAAGAACAAATATATTGGAAATGCAGACCTTGACAGGTTTGCTACATAACAAGAGTGGCCACTGAATTTGCCCAGGTTCAAATGAGCAGCTCCGTTTGGAAGTTTCTCCAAGCTTGACCTCTAGGGGATCATAAAGATACCCAGCAGAGCAAGGAAAATTGGTCCTGTATTATTTAACAGCCACGACAATGACTTTTCTATATACAACGTTCTTAACTCAGACATGTGGGGGAGCCACAGGTGGAGTGATCAAAACAAAGAAAACACTGTAAGCGCTCGAGTTGCTCCAAGTTGAATATTAAACAAAAACCCTCAGTGCCCTGTGTTGCTGGAGGTTGGTGTGCATTTGTGAGATACAACAGTCAAATCAATATTCACCCAGAGAAACAAATTAGGAATGAGCAGTTCTATACTTAGCCAAGCGTGCCAAGCTCTCCGAGGATGTAGAGGTGAAAGATTTCCTCGGCCCTCTGTGCCTGCCCCAAAGAACATCTAAAAGCTCCCCCAGAATAAAACAGACCTTTGGCAATTGTGATATTCTGAGAATTTCCATTAGATAAAGTTAATGGGATTTTGAAAGTACTTCTTGGTCGCTATTAGGTCCATGCTGGGAAAATAATGGGAAAAAAAATCCAGCGAAAATGCTTTTCGAAATTAAGGGAAAATAATATTGGGGAGAAACAAAAATCCCCCACTGATGAGAGCAATCTAATTCCTGGAAATGGCCAGTGTGTTGGGTAGACTTTCCATTGTGTCAATGATGAGTGTGGTTAATACTGAGAGTAATTGGAAACAGCAACAGGAATCTATAGAGTTGAGTAGTCGCAGAGCCCAGGGAGTGGGGGATTGTGGGTAAATCCTTCCCTGCCCTTTTCAGCATCTTAGTTTATCTCCTTATCTCACTCACTTGGCAGATACTGGGAGTTGAGGGAAAGAAGGGGACTAACACAGGTCTCCTGATTTAGGCAAAGAATCAGAGCCAGTATTTCCGGTTGGATGGGAAACCAGAAGTTGGCAGCCCTGTTTGTTCCCCAATCTGGCTGCCCATCAGAATTCCTTGGAAAATTGAACAGACTGTTGGAAATAACTGCAGACCCATGGAATCAATGTCTTTGGGGTTGAGGCCCAGAAATCAGTATATAAAAAAAGTTCCTGGGCTTCCCTGGTGGCGCAGTGGTTGAGAGTCCGCCTGCCGATGCCGGGGACACGGGTTCGTGCCGGGAAGATCCCACATGCTGCGGAGCGGCTGGGCCCGTGAGCCATGGCCGCTGAGCCTGCGCGTCTGGAGCCTGTGCTCTGCAACGGGAGAGGCCACAACAGTGAGGGGCCCGCGTACCGCAAAAAAAAAAAAAAAGTTCCTATGTCAAAATAGTCACTACCTAGTTTGTGTGTGTATGTGTGTGTATCATATATAATATGTTGTATATGTCAATTTAAATATACATACCAGGGACTTCCCTGGCAGTCCAGTGGTTAAAACTTTGAGCTTCCAGTGCATGGGGTGCAGGTTCAGTACCTGGTCAGGGAAATAAGATCCCACATGCCACATGGCATGGCAAAAAGCCCCCAAAAGACAAAAAACATTCCAGATGGTTCTATAATAGGAGCAGGTCTTTGGAAAGAAGGGGCTGGTGTCTTTTACAAATGAGAAAACTCAGTTCTGGGAGGTAAGGGACTTGCTTAATGCCACCGGACACAAATCCATGCCTGGAGGCTTGGTATCTCAACTCAAAGTGTAGGCTTTCCCCTCTGGGCCAGGCCACAGCTCATGAAGTAGTTCTGGAAACTTCTGGGAAGGTTTTAGGCCACCCCTCACAAAGACATATCCATGGAGGGGCTGGCTTATTTGACAGAATCTAATGGTGTTGTCAGCTCCGACAGCCCTTCTATTTGCTGATTCCCCAGAAGCCCCGAGATACAGAGATACAACCCCTTCCTCCCACTGAGTGGCCTCCATGGACAACTGGACAAAGCAGAGTTCTGCAACAGTTGCTGGCTTCCTGTGTGACACTTATTGAGCACCTACTATACGCCAGGCACTTCCCCATCCCCTTAAACTTGACATCAACAACCTGAGAGTAATGTAAGCAGTGAGCAACGGGACCCGACTTGGTAACACGAGGATTAGGAATTATTGTTCCCATTTTATAAATGAAGAGGTTCATTTTACAAAAATTTCACAAAATGAAGGATCAGGGAGGTGAAGAAACTGAACCAAGATCACACAGCTCAAAAGCACCTAAGATTCTGGGACTTCCCTGGCGGTCCAGTGGTTAAGACTCTGCCCTTCCACGGCAGGGGGCGTGGGTTTGATCCCTGGTTGGGGAATTAAGATCCCACACACCGCCCGATGCGGCCAAAAAAAAAAATTTTTTTTAAAAAAGGACCTAAGATTCAAGCCCAGGTCATCATGGCTTCAAGGCTCATATTTTTTCCTTTGCTTCTATGGTAACTCTCACAACTCTCCCACCACATCTGAAGAATTTCAGCGACTTTCACCTCATTTAGAAACCAACCCATTCTCTTGGTTAAAAATAAAAGCTATGAGTATCTTATTCAGGTGAAAATAAGCTCCAGTGATATTATTTAATACTTTCTAAAACTTGCAAAAGTGTTGAGGTGGAAAGGGAATAAACCATGTGGTGAGAACTCTTTCTGGTGGATTCTCGAAGAACTTTCTAATCAGAGAATTCTAGATTGGGAGCGGGCCTTGGTGAGGTCGGCATTAGTATTAACTGAAGTCTTTCATGTTCAGATGTCTTCCAGAGGATGGAGGTCAAGTTCAGGCATTTGTAATCAGTTGATAAAAGACATGATTGTGTAGCCACGTGGGAAATCTATGAATATTATCAAATAATGGTGTCAAGTATAATTAAGGTTGAGCTATTAAGCAGTAATTAATTAAGCTGTCAGATTTTAATCAAGGAATTGTTTCTGTAGAGAGCTTGGATGGTTCCGCATCTTTGCAAAGCTCCGGAACCTTGATTTACAAAGATTAACAAATTAAAGGGCCAGGCTCCAAGAGGCAGTGAACTTTTCTGTTTCCTGGAGAGCGCAGACCTGACCACTTTCTGATTCTTACAGACAGTCAAAAAGCCAATGTGGCTCTCTTGGGTAGGACCAGACCCAAAGGTGGTCCTTAAAATTCAGCTCCTTGGTTATCATTCTACAGATTCAAAAAACCCTTCTTGAATACCTACTCTGGTTGGAAATGTGTTGTCTCACTTTATCCTCAAAACAACCCATTTTACAGAAGAGGAAACTGAGGCTTAGAGAGGGGGTGGGACCAGCCCAAGGTCCTATTACTGAGGCCAAACGTCCTGGGGAGGGGGTGGTGTTAGGTTTCTCTTCTCTGAGGCCGAGCAGACTGTATTCTCTTGGATTCTGAGGATTCAGCTGTGTTTTCTTTGCATTTTGCATCACTGCCGCCCTTCTCTCCAGTCTCTCCTCCCATTGCACAGAGGTCCGTTGCCCCATGGAAAACACACTGCTTTTGAAATCATACACATCAGGGTTTTTTAAAAAATTAATTTATTATTTATTTTCTATTTATCTTCATTGCTGCATGCAGGCTTTCTCTAGTTGCAGAGATCAGGGGCTACTCTTCATTGTGGTGCGCGGGCTTCTCACTGCGGTGGCTTCTCTTGGTGTGGAGCACAGGCTCTAGGTGTGCAGGCTTCAGTAGTTGTGGCATGCGGCCTCAGTAGTTGTGGCTCGTGGGCTGTAGAGCACAGGCTCAGTAGTCATGGCACGCGGGCATAGTTGCTTCACGGCATGTGGGATCTTCCTGGACCAGGGCTCGAACCCATGTCCCTTGCACTGGCAGGCAGATTCTTAACCTCCGTGCTACCAGGGCAGTCCCCACATCAGGGTTTAAATCTGGCTTTACTACTTACTGGCTGCAAAAACTTGAACGAGTTATTTTCATTTCTCTGAGCCTCAGCTTTCTCATCTGCTAAGTGGGGGCAACACTGCTCCCCCCCTTAGACAGGATTAAGTGATCTAATAGCGCCATAGCTCCATTGTACTGAGCACTTCCTATCTGCCAGATGTATGCTAAGCACCATATATTCATCAATTGACTTCAACCTTACAATAACCTAAGACTGTGAACTTTCTGCCCAATAGAACTTTCTGCCATGATGAAAACATTCCCTATCTGTGCTATCCAATAGGGTAGCCACTAACCGCACATAGCCATCGAGTGCTTAAATGTGGCTCTCTTGACTGAGGGATAGAGTTTCAAATTTTCTTTAATTTTAATGAGTCAAAGTGTAAAGAGCCAGGGTTGACTGGTGGCTACTGTATTAGCGCAGCTCTCACCATGTACTTACTCTCTTATCCTCATTTGGCCCACGAGGGCTCAGAGAAACCATGTGACTTGCTACAGTCCTACAGCTTGCAAGTGGTGGGGCTGGGATTTGAACATGGCAAGGCGACTCCTAGTCATCATACTATACTGCATGGGAACTCTAAAGGAGATCAGGGCATCTTGAGGCACGCGTCGTGGCCCTGTATTGATGACCTGGACTTCCTGCCGGGGCTGTAGCAGAAGCCAGGCCAGCTTACCATGTCCCAGTGCAGCTCTTCTGCCCTAGGTGAGTCACCTGTTTATAGGCAGGAGATAGAATGGACTGGAACGGTGGGCTGCCGAGATGCAGTGGTGGAGGTTAATTAAACGATCTGTGTTTGCTTCCTGGCTGGAGCGATCCCATGCTTCGGCTTTCAGTCATTGAGAAAGGGAGCTGGTGTCGAGTGGATGTTGGCTGTGTGCCAGATGCCACGTGGAGCCCTTTGTATGAGTGAGCTCATCGAACTCCAAGGCAGGCGCCGTCACCGCCCTTCTAGAGATGAGAAAACCGAAGCTCCAGGAGGCTGGATGACCTGTCCAAGGTCGTACAACCTGGAGGGGCCAATGCAGGGGCTTGAAGGGAGGCATGACACTCAATGATGTATTAAAGCCTCGCTTGCCTTGTTCCTTTTCGCTGGACGCTTTATCGTGGCTGTATCTCCCTATCAGCCATCTTGGTCTGTCTCATGGTGGGACAGACCTTTGGGATCAATCTCTGTAGACAGGAAAACAGCACGAGGAAAAAGGGGTTTTACTGAATTTGGCCGCAGCAGCCGTGAGCAGGGTCGGGGAAGGGAGATGGGGAGCTGAGAAGGAATAGGGAACGACAGCAGAGAAAACCGTTGTTATCATAATAATTAGGATTACGCTGACCCTCTGTGCCCTCTCCCTGGAATCCCAGTGACTCCCCGACACCCGACGCAATGGCCTCCCTGGAGTGACGGGATCTGTCATCCTCAGAGGAGTCATCATAGAAGATTGCCTGTCATATTGGAAGCGAATGAAAACTGAAGTGCCTATATATATATATATATATATATATATATATATATATATATATATATATATATATATATATATTAATAAATTTATTTTTGGCTGTGTTGGGTCTTCATTGCTGCGTGCGGGCTCTCTCTAGTTGAGGTGCGCGGGCTTCTCATTGCAGTGGCTTCTCTTGTTGCGGAGCACGGGCTCTAGGTGCGCGGGCTTCAGTAGTTGTGGCTGGTGGGCTCTAGAGCGCAGGCTCAGTAATTGTGGTGCACAGGCTTAGTTGCTCCGCGGCATGAGGGATCTTCCCGGACCAGGGCTCGAACCCGTGTTCCCTGCATTGGCAGGCAGATTCTTAACCACTGAGCCACCAGGGAAGTCCCTAAAGTGCCAATATTTAAGGAAATGTGTCTGCATTTAATACTTTGTTTCTTTTATGGTGCAGTAAGAATGCCAAGGTTTACACATTTCGGGACTCCTAACTGAATTGTATAAATGTAGGAAACGCGAGCTCTGGGAATCTTTGGAAAAGCGGGCCGGTGGTTTGTCAATGTCAGGCTGCCGTCAAGGCTTCCTTCTTGTACAGCTCAGGGCTGTGCTGGGGACTTGCTGGTGCCCAGGGTGTGTCTGTGCCGGCCTATTTCCTCCTGGGTCTACACTGTTCTCCTGCAGGGAAACTCTTAAGAAACAAAAGAAAATACAACAAACTCTCAGTCCTTGGAAGGAGGTGCCTCCTCGCTTTCCGTCGCCACCACATCTCACTTCCGGGGTGCGGTTTTCTGAGATATTGAGGTGGTGCGTGAGGGGTGAAGGTCTTAGGGCTTGAATCCTGACTCTGCTATGTCCTAGTTGTGTGATCTTGCCCAAGTTTCTAAACTTCTCTGACACTCCAAACCTGATTCTGTGAAATGGAGAGCATTGTTCAAGGGTTGTTACAAGTTAAATTGTAAGCGGCAAAGAGATACGCTGAAATCCTAACTGCTGGACCTGTGAATCTGACCTTATTAGGAAATAGGGTCTGTGCAGATGTGATCAAGTTAAGATGAGGTCATACTGGAGTAGGGTGGGCCCTTAATCCAATGACTAGTGTCCCTATAAGAGGAGAAGACACACAGAGACATGAGGGGAGACAGCCACGTGAAGACTGAGGCAGAGCCTGGAGTGATGCCGTCACGAGCCAAGGAATGCCCAGGGCCGCCAGGAGCTGGAAGAGGCAGGAAGGATTTTCCCCTACAGGCTTCAGCGGGTACAAGGCCCTAATAGCACCTTGATTTCTGACCTCTGGTCTCCAGAACTGTGGGAGAATACATTTCTATTGTTTTAAGCCACGCAGTTTGGGGTGCCTTGTTATGGTGGCCCTAGGAAACTAACACAAGGGTGGATGATTTTAAAGAGTTGAAAGGACCTATGTCAGTGCCTGATAAGAGTAGATGCTTAGGAAATGTGTTCGCCTCCTTCTGTCATAGTTTTTGGGATCCTGCAACATCAAGGAAGAGAAGCAAGGGGATGCAGTGGTTTAAACCGAACACTCTAGAGGCAGGCTGCCTTCGCTTTTGTCCTAGTTCCATTATTTAACCAGCTGTGTGATTTGGGGCAAGTTCTGAGAAAGAGAAAAGCGGCCCCTGACATCCAGGAGCTGGCCTGTACTATAAGCAAATGTTGGGGTTACCTGGGGCTGGCCCGGCTCGCAGCTAGACCCTGGTGTGCTTGCTTGAGCATGAACAATTTCACAGGACGTCAGCATCAGACAAGGGCCTTCTGTGACTTGTAAAAACAGAGAGTAGAACGGTGGTGACCAGGGGCTGGGGGAGGGGGAATTGGGGGGATGCTGTTTAAGGATACATGCTTGCAACTAGTAGATAAATAAGTTCCGGAGATCTAACACACAGTACAGTGATTACAGCCAACAATACTGTATCATAAACTTCACAGTTGCTAAGAGACTAGATCTTAATCGTTCTCACTACAAAAAAGAACTGATCATTACGCAACCTGGTAGAGGTGTTAGTTCACACTACAGTGACAATCATATTGCAACATATACATGTATCACACCAACACTGCTGTACATCTTAAACTCACATGATGTTATATGTCAGGTGCATCTCAATAAAATACATTAATGAATTACAAAGAAAGAAAAGGAACCTCTGTAACCATAATGGGTCAAGACAAAAACAAGACCACTTTGTAATCATGTCTAAACACAGACAAAACATGAGCATTGTCCAGATAACAAAAATGACCAAACAATCCCTTATCCTGGCTGACCTGAGGGACTGATGTTTCTTTGCCAATCAGCTTGTCTCGGTTCATTCCTGCCATCTTCCAATGAGACTTATTAAAATTGTCATAGAATTACTTTCACTTCCTGATACTGCCAATCCAGAATAAAGCCCCACTTCCTTAAACTCTTCCCAAAATACCCAACCTGAGCCTGAATCCTATAATAAATCCTTTCTAACACCTTGTTACAGACGTACCTTATGTTTCCCCGTGGTGTTCTCCATCATTGCAATGAGTCAGTCAGGCCAACCTTCTAACTGCAGGTGTGTTTCTGGTGGTCTTTGATTGACTGTAAGATGAGGAAATGCATAGACCTCGGCCAGCACTGTTGTGGAGGTCAATGAGTCAGCGTACACATCACTTAGAGCAGCGCCCAGTACGTGTCGAGTGGTATGTAGTGTCTGCTGGCATCAGGATTATTGTGTTCGGGATGCTCAGCATCCATTCCCTCCTCTCTTTCATCCAAAGTACCAGGGCTTCCCTGGTGGCGCAGTGGTTGAGAGTCCGCCTGCCGATGCAGGGGACACGGGTTCGTGCCCCGGTCCGGGAAGATCCCACATGCTGTGGAGCGGCTGGGCCCGTGAGCCATGGCCGCTGAGCCTGCGCGTCCGGAGGCTGTGTTCCGCAACGGGAGCGGCCACAACAGTGAGAGGCCCGCGTACCGCAAAACAAAAACAAAAGCAAAGTACCAGAGTGCCCCCAAAATGGACATGCACTTTTCTGCCTCTGAGCTCAGAAATCTTCCATGTTCCCTTCCTTGATCAAATAAACTCCTACTCATCTCTCAAAACCCAGTTCGGGCAAACCCTCTTCTGTCAAGTGCTTAAGAGCATGGACTCTGAAGTGAGGCATCTAGATTTGCATCCTCCTCTGCCTCTTACTGGCTGTGTGTTCTTGGGCAGTTTGCTTTACTTCTCTCTGCATCAGTTTCCCTTCTAAAGAATGGGATGATGATAACAGTATTACTTTTACAGTGATGTTGAGGGTTAAATGAGATAATAAGTGTATGAGTACTTGGAACAATAGGTGACACATAACAGCTGCTTAACTGATGTTAGCTATTATTATTATTAAACTTCATTTGCTGTCCCCCCCTCTTCCCCATTACCACTCCATCACACCTGCTAGACCCTGGTTGCAAAGGGCATTTCTGGATTTATTAGTAGGTATTCATAAGTGTTTGTGGAAAAAAGGATTGTGATATTCAGTAGTCACACTATGTGTGAGTGGCTGCTAAAATCTGAGTAAAAATCCCAACCTTAAACAAACTTCTGAGCCTTGAATAAACAGATTGAAGAAATCCTGTTATGGAATTGGGAAGTGATATGCACAGTTTGCTCTTATGAGAGACTATGAACTGGCCCCAGCACATCTGGTTAAGCCTCTTACAATAACTCGCTTTGTTTGTCAGTGGCTTCCTGTAGCATGGTGTTAAGAAAGATTCTGAGGCTGTGTCTGGGTACAGAGGAAAAGAATGACTTAGTCGTTTATGACTGTCTGCCACGGGTGATGGAGGGGAGGTGGCACACATGTACAGGTACTTATTATCTCTGGATTTATGAGCTTTTAGGCAAAGGCCCTTCCAGGATTTGGCACCCAGAAGGCAGTCAATAGATGGTACGTAGTACAGCGGACAAGGAAACAAAGGCTGTCTTGCTCTTCTTGCAAGGCCACTCGCTGAGTACACATGGCACAATTAATTAAACCAAACGTTGATAAGTGCTTTGAAAGCACAAGGCTCTGTGGTGCAAAGGAAAAAGCCTGGGCTTTACAGTCACGTTGACCTGGCCTCGTATTCCAGCCCATTAGCTGTGTGACCTTGAGAAAAATTGCTTATCCTCTCTGACCCTCAGTTTCCTCATCTGAAAAAAGGAGACATCACTGGGAGGGCTGATTTCAGGCATGAAAATAAAGCGCGAGGCTCATCGCTGGCATTTCCTTTCTCCGATTCAGTTTGAAGCTGCAAATGCATTGCCTGACCCGCAGCCACGTCAACATCGTAAACCCTGAAAATCCTGTGACTGATTTCCAAGCAGCAGTAAAACTCAAAATCACTCACAAGACTTCTCGTTCCACTTAAAATGTTCCTTGAGTTATTCTTTTCTGTTTGCAAATAGAAAAAACTAAAATGGAAAAAAAAATGTTGCTTATCCATACTCTGCAGATGAACATCCACAAGTCGCTGAACCCGAGGCACTGTCTGCAGTGAAGGACAGGCGGAGTTTGCATTTGCCACGTGCTGGGTTCATTATAATCCCTGGAAAAAGCTGGTTCCGAGAGAGAAATGATGACGCAGCCCATCTCCCTGTTGCTATGATACATACCTTATACACAATCCGATCCTGAAATGTGGAAGCTGTTTTTAATGACCAAACCCCTGCCTGTCTTGTGGGAGAGGCTCCATCACTGTATCCTAAGTGCTACCCTTTGTTTTATCTCATTGATGGCTAACGAGACTAGTTGAGTGTCCCCCACGACTTGGCTTCCTTCTACTTGGAAGATGTGAATGTGAGCTTGGACTCAAGTAGGGGAGCCAGTTTCTTAATGAAACGGAGCTCAGGAGGCCAGCAGGGCAGTGAGGGGTGGGCGTGCAAACTCAGGGCATGCTGTTTCTGTGTGTCTTCAGGTAAATCACTTAACGGCTCTGGTTATAACAAGGACATTCTCCTCGGCTGATTGGATCAAGGGTTCTAAATTCGTGCCTGAGATCATATGGGGTCTTGTTACAATGCAGATGCTGAGTGAGTGGGTCTGGGGTGGGGCCCGAGACTCTGCATGGCTATCTAACAAGTATATGGTGATGCCAGTGCTGTTGGTTCCTGGTCGCTACTTTGAGTAGCCAGCTTCTCAGACACGTGAAAATGCTTTGGAAACAGAAAGTTATTGTACCGTCATAAGGCATTTTACTTGGGAAACACAGATGTGGAAATTTCCTCAGCTGCTTAGCTAAGTAATGCTTACTAAGTACCTTGGAGGTACCTGGCAGTGTACCTGGATGGTAACTCACTAAACTCCTCCAGTGTGGCGATGGGGAGAGAGAGAGAAAGGGAGAGGGAGAGAGAGAAAAGATGTTGGCCTAAAACAGACCTGAGTTTGAATCCTGGCTCTGCTGTTTCATGGTTGTGTGGTCATAAACAAGTCAGATGGCCTCAGTTTCTCTGTCTGTTAAATGGGCATGACGTCACCATCATAGGATAGCCTGAGAGGATTAAATAACATGAGGGTTGCAAAGCACCTGACTCATTCTATCAAGGTATTACCTTAACAGCTGAAGAATAGGCTCAGTGGATTCCAACGCTCTCTTTATCTCCTTTCCGCTGGACCCCAGCTCTTGAAACTTACACTTCTCCTCCCTACCCATGTCTAGAAGGTAGTCTGGGGCAGAGGTTGGGCTCAACATTTGGAAGTTGTCGTATTATCTCAGCAGTAAGATCTACACCCAAGGTGTCTCCAGTCCTAATTGTATCCTGAGTTGTCAGGGGGAACAGTTTCTGGGGGCCTGTCGATCTTTCTAGAAAGGAAGAGAAAAAGCCTTGAGATGACAGGGTTGTGGACAGGGCAGTCAGGAGGATAACCAGCTGCTGAAACCAGCTCGCTCTGCAGCCAACACTTGAGACACCGGTTGCAGCTTCCCCCTGCTAAGGAGGCCTCGTTTCCTGGGGTGCCACTGCGCACTGCATGAAGCCAGCAGGGAGGATGGGCTTCCGCCCCCGACACGGAAGCCTCACCAGCTCCAGGCTGATCACTCTGTGTGCACCTTTGGTCCATGCACCTGGCCTCCGACTAGCGCTCAGGAACCGCCAGGCAGAGAATAAACACCACCCATAGCTTTGGGGGGTTGGGTCACGTGTGCTAGGCCAGTGTGGGGAGCAGCTGGGGTGCAGGAAAGAGAACAATGGACTTGGATACGGACTCCAAGTGGCTTAACACTGTCTGGCCTCAGCTTTCTCATCTGCAAAATGGGACCATAAACTTTGCTTCAGAGAGGCAGGGCAGTAGAGGACAGGAAATCAGCAAGTCTGGATTTATAATAATATGTGGCTCATGGGAGATGAGTTGTCCTCTCTCTGGCCAGCTCAACAATCTTCTCCTTTTTTCTCTTCTTGAACATAGCTATTCTGGTCATGCACAGAAGTTAGAGATCTAGAGAGAGGCATGTGGTTAGAAGAATTGGCTATTACAGTGTGAGGCAGAGCTGAGTTTGCAGCCCAGCTCTCCAGCCTCGCCTGTGCACTCTCAGTTAATCCATAGCCTCTCAGAGCCTGTTTTCTCTGCGATAAAAGAGCTAGAACAGTCCTACCTTCCCTATAGCATTGTCATAAGGAATAAACGAACTGCGGGTCAGACAAGTGCTTAGCTTAAGGCTTCCATGTCAGCTGTTATTGTGTCCCTCCCTCCCTCCCATCATCCTCCCTCCCTCCCTCCTTTCCTTCCTATTCTCTCTCTCTTTCTGTCTTTCTTTCTTTCTTTCACCCTATTTCCAACTGCTACTTCACCCATCTTGCTAACATCTTCTAAAACGGAACACAAAGAGATTCACTAAGAGAATATTCAAAGTAAAAAGCATCACTCTCCACTGGCCTTGGAAGCCAAAGAACAACGACGACATCACCTGTCATTTTCCTCTGCGAATAGAAAAGATTCAAGTGGCCCAGTGCTTTCAGATGGGACCGCAGTGTCATTAGCATGAGAAAGCAGCCAAGGAGAGATGGAAACTCTTTGGTGTTAGAGACATTGCATGATCTGGCTGTTACCTGCCTCTGGCCTCCTGCTCACAGGCATGAAGGGTGACTCTACAGCATCACACTTTCCCACCTCCATGCCTAGGCCCATGTTGTGGCCACCCTCTGGAACGTTCTTCCCCATCTCATTCATAAATCCAAACAGATCCACCCTTACTTTCTCTGCATCTTCCCAGGCCTGGCCACACAGAGGGGACAACTGTTACACTGACCTTGTTAAACAATCATTCTTCTTTTGGCAACGCCCCTCTCCCATGGGGTTAGGTTGGGGTTGACGCCTACCATCCATCAGAGTGGTCCATTCTTGTGGACCAGGAAAAGGGGAGGATGGAAAGAGCAAAGGGGGCACTTTGTAGGGGAGTCGACTCCATTTAAAGAGCCTTCCTGGAAGTCCCCTGTCTCCATTCCCTGACTTATTATCTGTTTGCATCTCATGTGGCCATACCTGGCAAGGGAGCCTGAGAGATAGAGTTCTTCAGCTGAGTGCTGGATCTGTGTTCCAATACTAGCAAATAAGGGGGCATCAAGTAGGCACTGCAGCTCTGGCACTCTCCCCATGAATTTACCCACCCCTCAGACGCAAGCACGAGTTTAAAATAATTTGGGAGCAAAGCACTGAACTTTAGGGCTGATCCTCGACTGTCCTCTTCCAGTCCTCTTTGGAGACCGGAAGTCAGCATGGCTTGGGGAAAGCCCTGTAGAAGGGGTGTCTTGACCTGGATTCTTGTCTTTGCTTGCATGACCTTGGGGACCCCAGAAGTGGGGATTTAATGGAAGCCCCCGCCAGTGCTGGCTCTCAGCTATGCATGTTTCTGCTGTCCTTAAGCTTCTTACCACTGTCTTTGCCTCCCGTTTATAAGTGTTTAAAAATATTCGCTTGACACACAGTGGGATCATAGACTCTTTCATTTCCGAAATGAAAAGCAGCTCACGCATTATTCAAGAGAAATATTGTATTATTGAACAAAGGATGGGTGCATTCAGCCCTTCTTATGCATTCCAGTCTTTGCTACCTTATTGGTAGATGCGTTCTGTGAGGATTTTACTGATGGGGTTTGTAAACAAGGGCAAGATCAAACACTAGTGTGTTTGGATGGCAAGGTTAGGAGATTATCATAAAGGCATCAGATTGCATGCCTGGGAGGTTATCTAGTCTACCCAGTGCCTGGGCTCCTTCTACGCATTCCTACCAAGTGGAAGTTCAACCTCAGCTTGAACTTTTCCAGTGGTGGGAAACTCACTACCCCAATTTCACCATTGTGGAGTTTGTAAGGAAGTTCATCTCATATTGGGCTGGGATTTCTCTCCGTGTGGCCTCTACCCATTGAACTTCCTTTCCACCTGGAACAATTCTGTTCCCCTTTCTCCACAATTGCCCTTTAGTTATGTGAAGATGGAGATTGCCATAACTTACCTGGGTCATTTCTTTGAAAGGCTGAATATCCTTTGATTCTTCAGCCAACTGGCCATGGCAAGAAGGAGAATCAATTGGACTAATAAGTATTTCTCAAAGAACCTCCTCTTTATATTCCAGGCACTTTGATAAGCATGTGTGTGGCTTATAACTCTTTGCCATTCAGTGGAGAATTTGTAGAATGTTCAACTAGCAGGGTTTGAAATTCGTGTACCCCCTCTACCTCTCCAGCCCTGTCTCCCACCACTCTCCCCTCTCCCTCCTTCCTCAGCCTCTTTGGCTTTCTAGCCCTCCAACACACAAGTTCCTCCCTGCCTCAGGGCCTTTGCACATGCCATGTTCACTGCCTGGGACGCTTTCCCAAGGTCTTTGTATGTGCTGCATGCTTCTCACCAGGCAGCTCTCAACTGAAGGGACACCTCCTCAGAGAAGCCTTCTTGGACTTTTATCTAAATGAAGTCCCCAATCCCACTTCTGTCCCATCACTCTCCATCCCATTACCCTGCATTATTTTTCTGTAGCACCTTTGCAGTCAATAAACATTTACTGAGCAACTACTATGTACCAGGGATTGTTCTAGGAACTTGGGCTACATTGGTGAAAAAAAACCACAATAATTCTCGCCTTCATGGAGCTTACATTCTCACAGGAGAGACAGAAAATATACCATATATGTGTGGATAGATTATCTGGTATGTTAGAAGGAGTTAGGAACTATGGAGAAAAAAACAGGGGATTGGGATATCAGTGGGGTGGGCGGGATGACTTATTAAATAGGGCGGCCTCTTTCAGAGATGAGTTTTGAGCAAGGACATTTCCAGAGATGAGATAATATTTTTTATTTGTGTATATATTTATTGCTTGTTGTTTTTCCTTTCTAGAATATAAGATCTATGAGGGCAGGGTCTCTTCTGTCTTGTTTCTGTCTGTACCCAGTGCCTGGCAATATCATAGGAACTCAGTGGATTTTTGTGAAATGATTGCCAAATGACTATATGACAAGATAAGAGGCACTGGCAGAAGTTTTTTCCAAGGTATAATGTAAAATCCACGCAGCTGTCACCTGCATCCCTCACTTCCCCCATGATTTTTTTCCCCTAGGTCTTGGCTCTCACTTTCCTTTCCCATAGAATGGCAAGAAGGATGGAATTGCACCCACTTCTTGCTAACACATCCCGTGATGTGGCTCAGAGCAAGCGCTATCATTCCCATTCTGCAGGTGAAGAAACTGAGGTTTGGAGATGTCCAAGGTCGTGCAGGTTTAGTGACAGAGTGTGGATTTGAACCAGAGTCCTTTCCACCGATAGGAAGACCAACAGCAAGCCCACCCCCACGGGCTTTTCTGCACCGTCCTCACACCAGAGCTTCCCTGAACAGCAAGGGTGGTGGGTCCTCCCCTGGGGTGTGGGTGCGGGGGCGGGGGATATCTCTCAGGAGCTGGAATTCCTGATTGCCTCCTCCAACTTGCATACTGAGATGGAATTTTCCCGAGAGTGAACTTGCTGCTTCCCAGCTCTCTCTGAACCAATCCAGTTAGAGCAAATCCTGCTCAGCCTGCTGGATCCTCTTAAACAGAACCAAATAAATAAGCAGTAAGCTTCGAATAATTGGCTTTTGCTTCTCAAAGCCAATTGTTATCAAAATGAATCCTTCATTCTGCCTCTTTCATTACATTGAACTAAATTATCTTTTGGGTCTCAGGGGAAAGATTAACTCTTTTCCTTCCAGATGTCTTCAGGGCAATAGCAGCCCTCACTTACCTTTCTACAGAGCTTTAGGATTTACAAAGTCCTTTCATATAAATCATATGATTTTGGTCCAGACATTACAAACCATCCTGTGATGTATAAGGGCACTTAAAAAAATGGGGAATCCACGGATGGATGCATTCATTTTCAAGTAACAGAAAGCTCAGCTCCAATGGACATAAAAATAAAGGGAACTTACGGACATAGAACTGAAATACCCAGAGGAAGAAACAGTTTTGGGTGCCGTGCGATCATTACTATGACTTAATTTCTCTCTTTTTTTTTTTTTTTCAGTTATTTTGCAAGTCAGATTCATTCTCAGTCTGGCTTCTTTCTTGATTGCAATATGGTTACAACAAACAATACTTTATGCTTTCTCATTCACATCCACAGAGCAGAAAGAGTGTTTTTGTTTCCACATTGCACGCAGGAGCCTGGAGGTTCACCTCAGTTGCACCTGCAGAGGTCACATGCCCACTCCTGAACTGGGGACAGTGGCTTGAGGGGGCTCTAAAAATGCGGATTGGCTTGGAGTCAATTTCCCATAAAGGATATTGATGCCGTTAGGGAGAAGGCAGTGGGTGCAGATGCGGAACAGGCAGCCAACACATTTCTACTACAGATCCATGTTAGGATAGGAAAAATTGAGGATTGAGTCTTTTTTGTTTTTAAATTTTTGGCCATACCCCACGGCATGTGGGATCTTAGTTCCCAGATCAGGGATTGAACCTGTGCCCTTTGCATTGGAAGGCAGAATCTTAACCACTGGACTGCCGGAGAAGTCCCTGAGGATTGATTCATTTATTTAAGGTCATTTGGTCACTGGGTATTGCAGCAGAGACTAAAACCCAGACTCACATCTTTGGATTCAGAGATCTTTCCAAACATCAAATTCTCCTCACCTATTGCCAGTGCTGAATTTGTAATCTTCCTTTTGCCAGAGGCTGGGCAGCACCAGCAGAGTAAGATATTGAGGGTGAGGGAGGACCTCTTTTGTGTCTTGCTGATACCAAAAATTTCACATAATTACTTTCTTTGGGGTTACAGTGTTACTCATTCATTCATTAATAAATGTCCATTGAGCTGGGAACATTGCCTGGCCTGGACCATCTGGAAACCCGTCTCTTAATCAAGAGTCTTCTAGTTGCAAGACATAGAAACCTATTCAAGCTAATTTGAGCAAAAACAAAAGGAGGGGATTTCTTCTAAGAGTACAGGATTCTCGGTGTCATCCCCTATTCTCCCACAAATTACGTCATAATCTTATATGATGAAATGTTTAATAACAATACACACATTGCTTATTGAAAATCTTCACTGACCCTGGAGGTCTCTGCAGCCTGTTCAGGGCAGATTCTCTGCTCCTGTTATTATATTTAGGTTCAGGGAGCTTCAAATAAAATCTCACCCCTTGTGAATGCACTTCCAGCTAGCTCTTTTAGGCTTAGTTAGATGGATGTGTTCAAAAAAAGGGAAGGAACTAGAAAGTTTCTCTGGAAAAAAGATATAGGGGATGGATTGGAAATCTGCGTGGTGGAGTCTGCTCCCCTCATTACCCGGCTCATTCAGTGGCTGCAGCCTCAGTGCATGCCCACTTTGTACTGAGCTTGCATTCTGATTCTGGTCCCACAGGTGCAAGCCAGAGAGTACTCTGAGCTTACAGGAGGCGTGTTAGTTTTATAAAGTTTCCTCTACTCACCCCCATGCAAGACCTGGGTTCATGGAAACATTTCTTGGCCACTCAAGTATCCAGAGAGGGGAGGTGTTTCTACTGCTTCATGAAGACCCTAGACGGCCCTTACTTGGGGATGGTAAGAGAGTCGCCTTCCTGTGCATCTGGATTAAATCATCTTGAACGATCCTTTCCAGCTCATGAGCGTCATAGCTTCTTCCTCTTTCCAGAAGCAGAGGAAACCAATGTCTAGACAACTTGATGAGTAGGCAATGAATGAGTGAATGAATGAATGAATGAATTCCTCCTTTGCTTCCCCTATGAATTCTGCAGAGTTTCTCTGCTCAAACTGTGTGGCATCAGAATCAGCTGAGAGCATGCTGGAAACATCGAATCTGAAGCCCCATTCGAGACCAGGCACATGAAAGTTTGAGAAGCACGGCTGCAGAAACTGCTTCTACATCACCTGTATTCCTTAATTGCTTATTTGATTGCTTTTATCTTCATCCAGGAGAAGGGCCAGGACCATGTCTATTCACTAGAGTATCTCTATCTCCTATGTGGGAGTGGTATCCAGGAGGTATTCAGTAGCTATTAGATGGTTGGATGGATGGATGGGTGGGTGGGTGGATGGAGAAAACAAGTTTCGCTGCCTTCAGGGAGGCTACCTATTCTAGTGGAAGAACGCTGGGGTCAGAAGAAAAGGGAAGGTCACTGAGCAGTTTTGTTGCTACCACATTTCTTGAGCATACTCACTCCCCATGAAACGTCACCAGATAGGTATCAATATCATCATTTTACACCTGTGAAAGTGGTGAAGCTACAATTTGAACCTGGAACAATACTTTTTCTTTCCCGCTGCACTGCCACTCGGTGTCTGTGAGACCTTGGGTATCTGGGGCACAGGCTTTGGCCTCTCCCCGCCCACCACTCACTCTTCCCAGCAACAGCTTCTGTCTGCAAGGAGCCTGCAGCTGTGCCTGAGGGCTTCCCCCCAGTCTTAGGATCATGCTTGTCCTGTGTGCAAGGCGTCAGGAGTGGGGGGATACAACACCATCAGAAGCAGCCCTCAACCAATAGGAACAGGAGTTGGTGCATAAATGCCCCTTGGGTGGGATAACTCTGGGGGAATGTTCTACAACATCTCCTAGAGTCTCGCTTGGGATGGAGCCTCAGCTGCCCACAGTGGAGACCTACTCAAAACACATCCTTTATTGGGTTCCTTTCCTTCCCTGTCTCATTTCCTTCTGGTGCTTCCTGGGATCACCTCACAAATACATTGTTTGCATTCAAATCCTTATCTTAGGGTCCCCTTCTCAGACCCCAAATCTAAGACAGGTTCTGTTAACTAAAAACCACTGTAGCCATCTATTCTGATTGCCTGACATTGTGATAAGCACCTTGAGTGCATTATCTCATTAATCTTCACAACATCCCTGGGAGGTAAGTTCTGCTCCAATCTCCAGATGCAGAAATTGAGTCTCAGAAGGGGAAGTGATATGCTAAAGGTCCCCAGGCTGGTCACTGGCAGAGACAAGGTTTGGACCCATTTCTGTTTGTTGTCAAATCTCATGGTCTTTAAGAGGACCATGCCTCCCAAAAGGATTTGGATTATCCCCTGAGATCATGGATGTGAAGATTCTTTGCAAAAACTGGAATTTCAGTTGTCATCACTGTGTTTCTACAATGGGCTGACTTTGTCAAAAGATTTCTTTCCAAGGGGGTTAGGACAAGTCAACAGGGGCAAGGGTGTGAGGGGATAGTTGAAGAGTGATAATGTAAGGAGTCCAAGGGACCAGAGGACAATGGGAAAACATCAGATCTAGGGATATGGGAGATCTTATCAGTAGAGTAAGATGAGGCTGAATAGATTCAAGGATGAGCTTGGAAAAAGCAGGAATGATCTGGGTCCCTCTGCTGACAGTCTATGTCTGATGCTTGGGTGTTGGAGAATAGCCAAGGAATGTGATAGACAAGTTTGGAAGTAGGAAGAGGGATTATATGTGGTCCATAGCAGTCAAAGTTGAGCACCTGGCAGCCACATAAATAAATTCTAGATGGTGGAATGGCAAAACAGCTTTTATCTTACATGCCAACTCTCACTGACTGATAGTGGCTTCTTGGAGCCCTGTGTAGAGGGCAGTTCCAAGGCTACTTTCCACCTCAGAGTGAAAGAGAGTCAGGATTGATTAGTGATGTCTGCCTGGGGCGCAGGAGTGGAGAGTGTGGGTACCAAGGCCACATGGAGGAACAGACTGAATTCCAGTATGAGCCGGAAGAATTCTTTCCGTTAGGATTGAAGCAACATTTACATTTCAAGTAAGCTTTCACTTTTGAATAGGATGATTTTTCCTTGAGAGTTTATCTTTCATTTGAACATATGTGGCTAAACCGAGGCCATATGCAAAATTACAGCTTTATTATAACTCCCTAGAGGCAAAGACAAGAAAAATCAGCACACGATTTATTGAGTAGAACCCACAGAGAAGAGGGAGTGTGTTGAGTGGCTTTCTCCTCCTCCTCCCCTTCTCCTTCTTTTTCTTCTTCTTTTGGGTCACGGTGGCCTCTGTGTTGGGTGGGTTTTGATGATGCTGAGTCTTATCACAGTCCTTTCCGAGTCTGTGATCTCCACCTCCAGGAACTCTGGCTTCTGGGTCTCATCTAAGTGGTAGTGACAAGTTCTGACTGTGGGAGTTTTGTTTTCTTATTACAGTTGGGAAAGGAAGGCAGGAAGCCCCCACACAGGTCATGGTGAGCAGGTGCCTCTGGCTGTGAGGAATGTTGAACACAGACTATGAATAATGCAGCCACATCTGCCCTGGAGTTTGGAGCTCATGTAATTTGCTGCATCACGTAACTTAACTGATGCTCTGTGCAGACCTGTGTGGTGGGGAGATTCAGACTCACACTTTTAGTTTAACCCATAATTGGTACATTTGCTTTCAAAATGCCCTTGGCAAAATGGCCTTTATCTCACGAGATGTTTTGAAATTCTCCTCAAATTCTCATAGGAAATTTGAACATTTAGGTGAAGTCACATGGAATGAACTTGTTATGAATTCACATCGGGACAAATTCTGTTCGTATTTAATTAATACGTGTCAGGTTAAATGGTTTAACAGAGTACTCCACGCTCAGATTCTATTATAGGAAGTGGCTTTTCTAAAATGAGCCGGCATTCAGCAGATTGATGGGGTGAGGTATGGTATTATCTTTCCAGTGCAAAAGGGTGGTTTGGAAACACCATTAGATGGAACATTGCTGTAGAAAAAGGATGGACTGGACTGTAGATTAAAGTAACACAGTCAAATTTCCTGAATTTGATAAGTGTATGGTGGTTACAGAGGTTAATGTCCTTGTTTTTAGGAAGTACACACTACAGTATTAAGGGATAAAGTTACATGATATATTTAATGTATTCTCAGATGGTTCAGAAAAAGTGTATGTGTGTGTGTAGAGAATGAGAATGCTGAATCATGTGGAGAAATAGTAAAAATTGATGAATCTATATAAAAAGTGTATGAGAAACAGTATTATTCTTGCAACTTCTCTGTAAGTTCAAACCTATTTCAAAATAAAAAATGAAAAAACTAAAAAAAAAAAGAAAAAGGATGGAAAGTCAATTCCTTTGTGTTGGTAGTGGATGCCTGGAACTTAACAGAGAAGATTGAGGTCGAGGTGAGGATCAGTGAAATGGAATGTCAAGATTGATTAGAAATGTCTGCCATGGGCAAAGGAGGAAAGAGTGCACGTGCATATGTGTCATCCCTTCTCCAAGAGGAAGTTGTTTAGAAAAGCAGGGTGGGAGGAACAGACACCAACTGTCCTGGAAGTAAAAAAGAATTGGACAAGGTCCACCCTGACCGCCTATTACTGGAGGAAAAGTTTTGATTTAGACATTGTCAGGTTCCAGAAAAAGCTAGTCCCTATCCTCCACTGTTGCCTAAGAGAATGAGCCAACTGCATGGTTTAAGACCTAATGCAAATGAGTTTTTCAGGCAGAGGAGAGACAAGAGAAAGAAGAGCAAATTCTTTCTTTTGGCACCCAGCAATGATGAGCAGAAGTATAAAAGAAATGGCTTTGTGGAAACACATCAAGCATGGCTCTGTGATTTTCATGGAATTTCCATGTCTTCTAGAGCCGTGAAGTGGAAAGTGTTCATTGAAGTTTGGATATGGATTCAAACACTGACCCCATCACATATTACCTAAGTAACTTTGGACAGGTCATTTGAACATGCCGAGCCTAATTTTCTTCATATGTAAATTAAGACTAAAAATACAAAATCTACCTAACTTACGAGGTTTAGCCAAGAGTGGAATACTAATACCTCCCGTGTGGAATCAGCACATGTGGATGTGACTAGTACAGTCAGGCACGTAGTGTATGTCTGATAATATGAATTCAAAAAGGAACAATCCGGGCTTCCCTGGTGGCGCAGTGGTTGAGAGTCCGCCTGCTGATGCAGGGGACGCGGGTTCGTGCCCCGGTCCGGGAGGATCCCACATGCTGCGGAGCGGCTGGGCCCGTGAGCCATGGCCGCAGAGCCTGCGCGTCTGGAACCTGTGCTCCGCAACGGGAGGGGCCGCGGCAGTGGGAGGCCCGCGTACCGAAAAAAAAAAAAAAAAAAAAAAGGAGCAATCCATTTAGGGTCAGACTACCCTGGCTTTTGCTCCTATCCTTAAGGTTCTGGAACGCTTCTTCTCAGAGGTCATGCTTTCCAGAGTGTCTCTAGAAAACAGAAAGACAGCTCGAGATCCTAGTGGCCTTGGTCGCTTTATCACCCTTGTGAATTTCAAGAGCCTGAAGGAAAAAGTTGTGTGGTGGTTTGAGTTGATCTCAAAGGTGATGATTTGGCCAGACTGCCTGGATCATTGAATCCTCTTCTTTATGCATGTCCTGGATGTTGAGTTTAGCTTCTTGATTTTCTGCAGGTGGGAGAGAGAGACAGAGACTGCCCACCCCACCCCAAGTCTTTATGAAGCCCCAAGGTAAGGACCACTGCCTGATAACTTTCTCACTGTCTTGTTCTTTCTGGAGCCAAGTTCTGCATGTCATTTTTGATGTTCTGGAGTCATGAAACACTTATAGGAGAATGAGGTTGCCATCATTGCCATAAATGGCCTCACGGTGGAAGGGCCTGGGGGGCTCGGCAGGGTAGTCCTTTATCCCAGTAGCTCCTCTAGCAGAAGGAAAGTCTGTGCAGGTGTCTGGGCCTACAACCCTCTCTGCCTTCAGGTGATTCACAAATTGCTAACAGTTAATAGATGGAGAAATCGAGGGTTCTTGCTTGTATTGTCACCACCTTCCATTCTGGTTGAATACAGTTGAGCTTCTGTGTTAGTAACACATCCAAACAGTAGATTTTTCTGCTAATACTATGCCCAAGACCAACTCATCATCACTCCATCTGTGGTTCTATCTGTGCAGACACCTGGTCTACCAGGGTCCTTCCTCACTTTGGAATTTAAGCACAGTAATTATTATTTTTTCCCCAGTCTGGCTATTGAGAAAGGACCAAGGCTGGCATTTAGCTGCTGCCTCCTGCTTCTCCCTTTGCAAGCTGAGGAGGTCTGGAGATCTGTGCCCAGAGTTATGCACCTACTGGGCTTCGGGATTGGGTGTTTTCCAACCTCTTGCCCACAGAGAAGAAAGACCATGCTCTCTGGGCCTCTTTGAGAGCACTGAGATGGGGGGCACAAGAAGCATCTCCCCACAGACAATCAAGGGAGAAGCTAAAGCTGATTTCTCTGTTTTCTGAAAGCAGCCTTTTCTTTCCTTCCCCCTCTGGGGAAATTAGCTTGCTGGCTCAGAAAGGGAAAATAAACAAGTCTAACCTGAAATATGCATTAGAGTTTAGCTATTTTTGGAGGTTTCCAAGATTGAAAATGGCTGAAGCCTGACCGTTCCCAGCTGCCCTGAATTAACTTTCAGAGGTTTTGGGGGGAGAGTGAGGGGCCCGTGGACCATCAGAACAGTTGAGCTGAGATTGGCAGTGATCTGTGGATCTGGGTGAAGGAACTGTGGCTATAGCAAGTCCATTCCTCTTAGCGACTGGCTCAGAGAAGACGTTGAGAAGGAAGTTGTTGGGATGAGCAGGGATTACCTCTGCTGTAGACCCACTGCCTGTGCCCCACCCCCTGTCCCCCACAAACTCATATGTTGAAGCTCTAATGTGATAGTATTGGGAGGTGGGGCCTTTGGAAGGTGATTAGGTCATGAGGGTAGAGGCCCCATGATGGAGTTAGTGTCTTGATAAGAAGAGGAAGAGAGTTAGTTCTCTCTCTCTCCACCACGTGGGGATACAATGAAAAAACAGCCAGTGCAAACCAGGAAGAATACCTCACGAGAGACCAGATCTGCTGGAGCCTTGATCTCAGACTTCCCAGCCTCCAGAACGGTGAGCAATATATGTTTGTTATTTCAGCCACACTGTCTGTGGTATTGAGTTACAGCAGCCCAAATGGACTAAGACACCCTGTGAGCTCTCTCTGCATCCAGAGCCTCTAGTAAGATGCCTGGCACATAGTAGGTGCTCAATAAACGTTTGCTGAGTAAATGGGGGTGAATGTGAGGAGAACAAGTGTTGAACCCTTGTTGAGGGTTGCCTCTGTGCTTTATGTGCTATCTCCCTTTAAGACCCATTTTACAGATGGGAAACTAGAGGGGAGAGCACACATTATCAGTACCCATCACTTCCCCTGTCACCTACTCTGTTCCTGTGCCCACCTCGGCACCTGTAGCTCTCTGCCTGGGGCCTGGCTCTCAGCCCCCCATGTGAGGCACCAGTGTCAAGGAGGTAAAGCCCCAGGGAGAATGATGAATGGGGATTGGAGGCTAAACACCCCAGGGTCTTCTCATGTCAGGTGGGGCAACTCAGAGGTGTCTCCTACACCACTGCTCAGTGTGGCCGGCCAGGTGTGGACCCCAGGTGCCCACAGCAATGACCTGCTTCTTAATGCACTTTTCCTGGGCTCCTCTCCTTCCCACCTCACACCCTGGACCACCCCCCAAATGCATTAGTCACTCTGAAGGTCTTATCTCAGGCCCGGGGGGCTCCAGCCTGACGCAGAGGAGCTACGTGAGCCAACCCAGGGCAGGGGACAGAGAGACAAAGAGTGGGAGTGGGGGCCACGCCTGCCTCTCTTCCCCTTCCCCACCCCTGCTGCCCTTCCTCCGGATCCTCCCTGTGGGGAAGCCGGGGGGCAGCTGGAGCGCCTCTCAGAGCACACACAGATGGCCTTCTGACACACTCACTTGGGAGCGGGGGGGGCAGTGTAGTTGGAGGTGACCTTGACAGTGCCTCCAGAGACGAGGGTCTGAGCCTTGATCTGCCTCCCAGAGCAGTGTGACTCTGGCAAGCCCCTCTCCCCTCTGGGCCTCACGTCCCCATCTTTAAAAGGAGGTGACTGGAAACAACCCACATATCGATTGACAGATGAATGGATAGACAGACGTGGTCCATCCGTACAATGCGATATCATTCAAACATTGAAAGGAATAAAGTACTGATGCATGTGACAACATGGATGAACCTTGACAACAAGATGTTATGTGAAGAAGCCGGACACAAAACGTCACAGGTTGTGTCATTCCATTTCTATGAAGTGTCCAGAATAAGTAAATCCACAGAGATAGAGCATAGATTAGTGATTCCAGGGGTTGGGGGAAGAGTGTAATGCGGGTGCCTGCTTAATGGATCTGGGCTTCTTTTTGGGGTGATGAAAAATGTCTTGGAACTATATACATAGAGGTGTTGCCTGCAAAACACTGTGAATGTACTAAAAGCCATTGAATTGTTCCCTTTCAAATGGTTCATTATTTTATGTTAGAAAAATTTTCCCTCAAGAAAAAAAAAAAAGGACAATCCAGTGGTCCTCATTCCCAGGTGTCATATTCGGGTCCCCTGGGAGCTTTAAAAATATGGATGCCAGGTCTACCCCCAGGGATTCTGATTCCATTAGTAATTTCTAGAATTGCTCTGGAGATTCTAACCTGCTGCAAGGTTCAGAATCACTGAATAACCTGTAAGCTTCCTGCCAACTTTATGCTTCCCTGTTAAGTGTGAATTTAAGTCAATTCATCCCTTCCTTGGTATTTTTAATCTTCTTTGTGGAATAAAAACCTTAAATCATTTTTTTGGGGGGTAAAGCTATTACAGGCATGGGCTTGTAGGAGAGGTAACTTTTGGAGTGGAGGTGATGGTAAAGGGAGAAGGAGAGTTTCTAGGTGCCTTTGAAATTACCTCTCCCCCCAGCACACTCGATCCAGCCTCTTTTAGCTACAGGAAAGCATCTTTTCCACCGGCACACTTATTCTCAGCGTATTTAATACCTAAAACCACACATACAACATTAATCATTTAAAGGTATTGAGACTTAAATGGGTTCAATTCCCTTCAAACACTTAAACTGAGGACCTACTGTGTGCCAGGCATTGTGCTAGGTGATGGTGGAGATGAGAGAGGAACCAGGATGAATCAGAACTCCCACCATCCAACTGTGGAAGACAAAAGCATCGTAAAAGAGAACTATAACATTCCTGACAGTGGATAACCTGGATTGACAACCTACTGTGTGCAAGGCCCTTTATATGGACCATCACATTCTAAGATGGTTAAGTCATCTGCTCCAGGTGTGATGCTAATTTTATGTGTCAACCTGACTGGGCTAAGGGATGCTCAGATAGCTGGTAACGTGTTATTTCTGGGTGTGTCTGTGAGGGTGTTTCTGGAAGGGGTTAGCATTTGAATCAGTAGACTGTAGAAAGAAGATCGCCCTCACCAATGTGGGCGGGTATCATCCAATCTGTTGAGGACCTGAATAGAACAAAAATGCGGAGGAAGGGCGAATCTGCTCTCTCTGCTTGAGCTGGGACGTCCATCTTTTCCTGTCCTTGGACATCGGTGAGCCTCATTCTCTGGCCTTTGGACTCAGACTGGGACTTATACAACTGGCTTCTCTGGTTCTCAGGTTTTTGGGTTTGGACTTGAACTACACCACCTGCTTTCCTGGGGCTCCAGCTTGCAAATGGCAGGTCGTGGGACTTCTCAGGCTCCATAATCCCATGAGCCAATTCCTTATAATAAACTTCCGTTTGTATATTTCTATCTGTATCTTACCAGTTCTGCTTCTCTGGAGAGCCCTGACTGATACACCAGGTTACACGTCAGGGAAGTGGTTGTCACAGAATATTAGCTCCTGACCACTGTGTTTTCCCTCTTGTGTTTCCAGGGCTGCCTCTAGCCCTGCTGCTTGGAGACTTGAGTGGCATCAGGAGAACAGAGAGGAGGGGGTGATTCATATTATAGGAGGGGTACCTACCCATAATTGTAGTCACCTAGAGCTTTGTTGTCCAACGTGATGGTCACGGGCCACATGTGGCTGTATGACTTTAAATTAATTAAAATTAAATTAAACAAAAATTCAGTCTTTAAGTCACACCAGCCACATTTCAAGTGATCAAGAGCCAAACACAAATTTATTATCTTATGGTTTGGCGCTGGGGGGATCAGAAGTCTGAAAAGGCTCTCCGTGCGCCAAAATCAGGGTTTTTAGTAGGGATGCATTTCTTTCTGGAGGCCCTAGGGGAGAATCTGTTTTCTTGTTCTCCACCTTCTAGAGGCTGCCTGCTTCCCTTGTCTCATGGCCCCTCCTCCATCTTCAAAGCCAGCAATGGGCAGCTGAGTCTTTTTCATTGACGTAACTCTGACCTCCTCTCCTGCCTCCTCTTCCACATTTAAGGATCTTTGTGGTTACATTGGACCCATCTTGATAACCCAGGATAAGACCCCCCACACCCCTGCAAGATCAGCTAATTAGCAACCTTAATTTCACCTGCTACTTTAATTCCCCTTTGTCATGTAACATGACATATTCACCAGTTTTGGGAATTAGGGTGTGGACATCTTTGGGAGATCATTATTCTGTCTACCACCCCATCTAGTGTACTAGAAGAAGAACAGCAAAAGATATATAGGGACTTCCCTGGTGGTGCAGCAGTTAAGACTCCGAGCTCCTAGTGCAGGGGACCCGGGGCTCAATCCCCAGTCAGGGAACTAGAGCCCACGTGCCTGCTGCAACTAAGAGTTCTCATGCCACAACTAAGGAGCTGGCAAGCCACAACTAAGGAGCACACATGCTGCAACTAAAGAGCCCACCTGCTGCAACTAAGACCCGGCGCAACAAAAAGAAAGAAAAAAAAGACATCAAATTCATGTGTGCGGAGGATGAGTGGCTGGTGAGAGGTGAGGCTTTGTGATTTGAAAAGCAGTATAAAGGGGGCTTCCCTGGTGGCGCAGTGGTTAAGAATCCACCTGTCAATGAAAGGGACATGGGTTCGAGCCCTGGCCTGTGAAGATCCCACATGCCGCGGAGCAACTAATCCCGTGCGCCACAACTACTGAGCCTGAGCTCTAGAGCCTGCAAGCCACAACGACTGAGCCCACATGCCACAACTACTGAAGTCTACGTGCCTAGAGCCCGTGCTCCACAACAAGAGAAGCCACTGCAATTAGAAGCCCGCACACAGCAACGAAGACCCAACAGAGCCAAAAATAAATTTATTTTAAAAAAAAAGAAAAGCAGTATAAAGTTTTCTGGATTTCTGAAGTCAGACTGCCTGGCTTTGAGTCTTGCATCGTGACCTTGGACAAACGTCTCTGAGCCTCAGTTTCCTCACCTGCGAGTGGAAATAATGACAGACCCCTCCCCCCCCATCTCTTGGTGAGAATTAGAAGCGACGATCCATGTAAAGGCTTGGCAGATAGTAAACCCTGAAATGTCAGGTACCATTTGGAAGCTAAAAATGCCTTCACATTACAGTGTGAATGTGTTCTAGCTTTGAAAATAGCTCCAAATTCCATTTATGTTAAGAACTACATTCTGTTCTCTATCTCTGTGTGTGAGATGGCCCCTGGGAATTGGGTGGTCATCAGTGCCGTGAGGAAGGGAGTTCTGCCTCTTCCCAAGGCCATGGCAGGGGGCTGGGTGATCCAGAGAGCCTCCCTCAGCCATCTGCTAATAGCCTTGGGGACCTGAAGTTCAAAAGCATGTTATGCTTCTACAAATCTAATAGAAATACTTCCTTCATCTCTAGTGCAATTAAATTAGCTACTGCTGACGTATTTCAGGAAATTCCTAGAATTCCCAAGTTATAAAGGAATCTATTGGAACCATTCTAATGATGCTTGCTTATTCTTTATGGTAGTTGGCTAAAACAGTCATCCCTCTTTAAATGACCCAGAGATGGCAACTGAACTACATTTTGTTTTTTGTTGCTCTGCACAGCTTGTGGGATCTTAGTGCCCTGGGATAGAACCCAGGGCCCTGGCAGTGGCATCCTAACAACTGGACTGCCAGGGAATTCCCTGCACTACCTTTTAAATTAAAAAAAAAAAAAAAGGAATAGGTGTTACATGCACGTGGTATATAAAAGGGTATGCTGCCTTAGCAATGCATTTCCCCTCTCCAGAGTCAACTATTGGTATTGGGTTTCTTGTGTGTCCTTCCAGATATATTCTGTGCACTTCCATCCTATACATTATGCCCTATCTGTTCCCCCCCACCTCCGTCGCCTACACCAGCTTACTATATTCACCGTTCTGTACCTGCCCCACCCTCCTGGTCAATTTTAACAATGTATCTTAGAGACTGTTCTATATTGCTACAAAAGCAGTATTCCATTTTAAGCACGTACCATAATCTATCTTACTGATGATTTATTTATAGTTTTTAGGTTATGCTCACTATTTCACTATTGCAAGCAATATTGCAAATAACCTTTGTATTTACAGAATTTCACGCAAGTCCAAATATGATAACTTTTTCCAGTGGAATTTCTGGGTCACACAGTATGTGCATTTTTAATTTAAAAAGTTTGTGCCACTGTTGGTGGGAATGTAAATTGGTTCAGCCACAATAGAAAATAGTCTGGAGGTTCCTCAAAACATTAAAAATAGAACTACCAGATGACTCAGCAATCCCACTTCTGGGTACATATCCAGAGGAAATGAAGTCATTATTTTGAAGAGATATCTGAACATCCATGTTCATTGCAGCATTATTTACAATAGCGAAGATATGGAAGCAACCTAAGTGTCCATTGGTGGATAAATGGATAAAGAAAATGTGATATACACACACACACACACACACACACACACACACACACACACACTGGAATGTTATTCAGCTATGAAAAGAAGGAAATTTATCCATTTGTGACAACATGGATGGACCTTGAGGGCATTATACTAAGTGAAATAAATCAGATTGACAAAGACAAATACTGTAGGATTTCACTTATATGCGGAATCTAAAAAAGAAAAAAGCCAGATGATGCATAGAAACAGAGAGTAGAACGGTGGTTGCCAGGGGTTGGAGGGTGGGGAACTGGGGAGAGGTTGGTCAAAGGGTACAAACTTCCAGTTATGAGATTAACAAGTTCTGGGGATGTAATGTACAGCATGGTGACTATAGTTAACAATATTAAATTGTATAGTTGAAAGTTGCTGAGAAGAGATCTTAAATGTTCTCACCAAAACAAAAATTGTAATTATGTGATGTTAATTAACCTTACTGTGGAAACCATTTTTCAATATATACCTGGATCAAAAAAAAAAAAGAAAAAAAAGGTGTGGGGCAAATTGCGCTTCATAGAGGTTTATCAATTTATCTTCCCATCAGCAATTGTGAAAATGACTATTTCCCAAAACCTCAGTGACAATTCATTATCAAACATGCAAATTTTTGCCAATTAGATGTTAAAAATATATTATTATAGTTTAAATTTACGTTTACCTTATAATTAGTGTGGGTGACCACATTTTAATATGTTTAAGAACTATTCATATTTTCTTTTCAAATGAAGGATCCTTGGTCCATTTTTCTATTGAGTTGTGCATCTTTTCTTATTGATTTCTAGAATTTCTTTATATATAGGAAATGGCCTTTTCCTTTGGTTCACACAACTATTTTCCCCAGTTGTATCTTTTTCAACTTTGTGGATTTTAAAGGCAGAAATCGCTTATTGTATTTGTTCAATATACCTTTTTAAATATGTGGATTTTGAATTTTATGTCGTCCTTAATGTTTTCTGGTCATCAAGAGTTTATAAAAAGATCGCCCACGTTTTCTTTTAGTATTTTAATGGTTCTATTATTTTGCGTTTAAATCTTGGCTCCATCTGGACTTTGTTTTAGCTCAAAGGTGTGAAATAAGAATTCGACTTTATATCTCTCCAGATGGTTTTCCAGTTGTTACCATTTATGGAGTAATCTGTCTTTCTCCCACTTATATGAATGTGAGGCCATTATATATGAACATCATGTATGTCCTGGGGTCTATTTCTGGATCTTTTCTTCTGTAACTCTCTACCCCTTGAGGTATCTTAGTCGGTCTTTGGCGATCTCCAGTGCTTTTTGTCCCAAGTCCTCTAAAACACAAAAGGACGTTCCTGCTCTTCTGACTGCATTCTAGACTTTTGCGATGGCTTCTACTTGGGAGTAAAATCATGCTTGAGATGCTAATTAGAAAGCAGGGCATAGGATCAGGACATTCCTCCCCATCATTAGCCACAATCATACTCTTTCAGGATTCAGAGGCTTAAATTGCTGCATTGGAAAGATGCAATGAAAGATGAGTTGATTTTCCCTCTTGTGGAGGACCAATTGATGATAATAACAATAATATAGATGATTATAAACTACCATCCTGGTGGTGCTAAGCAGTTGAAATATGTTAGTCCATTGATTCTTCCAACAACTGATAAATTAGCATATTTATCCCCATATTACATGAGAAGGATGTGAAGGGAAGTGAAACTTATGAGACAATACAAAATAGAGGAGGGGTTTAGACCCAGGTGTAACTGATTCCAAGGCTAGGACTCTTATCCATTCTGTAATGCAGGATCTCTGGCACAGCATAGCCAATGAAACACACTTTGTTCACTTATTCTCTCCTTCGTTAATTTGCTGCATAATCACTTTGGAGCACTTGGTCACTATAAATAGGAGTCAGAAAATCATATGTCTCCAGGGGCAAGCAGGTGACATAAATGAAATTGCCCAGATGGGGGACGATAGGGAGTGGTAAAGACTGGCAAATGAGAGAGCACCTGTCACATCTAAAGTTGGCACTGTCCCTCAGCCCAGAGCATTGTTGCCGTGGGAGAAGGTGAGTTTAGTGTTGCCCAATCTTCAGATTCCCAAAAGGAACCAGAAATCCAGATTTTTAGGTGAAACCTCCTGATTTTTAGATGTCATCAAATTAGAAAAATCAATGTATGTTCTTTAAAACTCAATACTTAGATCTAAAAGATTCCTTGTAGAGAGGGCATTAAATAGAGATATTGATTCAACCAAATTTGATTCAGCAATGGAAGGGAAAGAATTACTGATACACGTACAAAATGTGAAAGAATCTCAGCAACTCCGTGTTTAGTAGAAGAAGGCAGACATAAAAGAGCACATTGCCATATGTCCATTTATTTGAAATTCTAGAACAAGCAAAATTAACCTACGATGAGGGTAGGGATTGACTGGGAAGGGAGTGAGTACCCTTTCAGGCATGGTAGTAATATTCTATATCTTCATAGGGTTTGGATTATACTGATACTTGCATTTGTCCAAACCTAGTGAATGTACACTTGAAAAAGTGTGTATTTCAATGTATGTAAATTGTATACAAAAATCTATTAACAAATATCGAACTCTAGTTAATGACAATGATCCCGAAGTAGTTCGGAGGAAGTATATGGATATCTGCTATTTATTTTGAGATGAACTAGGAATAAGATGGATTAAAGGATGAGTGGAGGGATGGATGAAAAGATAGGTGTGTGATACATCAAGCTTAGTAAAATGTTAATGAATCAGTGTTGCTGTGCATTTGAAAATTTTCATAATAAAATGTTGGGAAAAATTAGCAAAAATAAAACCCAATAAGAAACTATGTGTGAGCTTAACATACACACACACATAACCCTGTGGGCTAGATCGGGCTCATGGGCACCAATTTCAAGACTCTTGCTCTGTCCCATCATGCGTCCCCATCACCCCATTACATGGTGTTGTCTCAGCAAGTTGCTTATAAGGGGGTCATTCCTGCAGTCAAGCTCTTCGTTCTGCTATCCACCTTGCACAGGGCTTGATAGATCTGGCACGCTTCAGTTAGTGAAGGTATGAGAAAATCCATCACCTGGTGACATCATTAACATTTCTCCAACATGACCTGCCTGAGATAAAAGTGAGCCTGGCCTCCTTCTCATCAATCAAGGGGAAAGAAGAAAACCATTCTGGTGACACAGCTCCTTAGCTCCTTCTGCTAATCCATCTTGCTACATCCGCACTCTCTCTACATGATATTTAAATTCAGAGGGGACAAATATTAGCCCAGCACAGTTCCTTCATTAGCGAACAGGGTTTCGGAAGAGTGTTTGCAGGCTGCCTCTCTGTTCCCAGTGTTGGCTGAGCAGAAAGCAATCTTCACTGGTCAGCAGCATTTCAGAGCAAGGGGCTGTGTCTGTGTTGAATACCTACTGTGTGTCCTTGGCTGTGGTTGGGATAATAGAAAATATGACCAAGGAGTGTCAGTCTTGGAGGCATTGCCAGAACTATAGGGAGAAGGGAACAGGAGAGAGTACTTTCTCCTCTAAACACATTCCCTAAAAGCTGTACCTTTTCAATAATTTTAAAAGGCAACTTGTCATCATAACGATAGTTAAGACTATGATGCATGCAATTAGACAAGGAAAGTGTCAGTCTTGTAAATATGTGATTGACGTATCAGAGGTCAAACCTGCAGACATTTCTAGACTGTAGTCAAAACATCGCACCTTTTATGGGCTTTTCCCTTATGCTAGTTGAATTATTCACTGGAATATTCACTCCTTCTCCCTGAAGGAGAATGATGCTTCCCTTCCTCAATGATGTCATACTTTTGACTTGCTTTGGCCAATGAACTGGGAGCAGAAGTGACATGAGTCATTTCCAAGCAGAAGATTTAAGAGGCATGTTCTCTTTTCCCTCTGCCAAAGCCGTGTCTCAGATTGTGGCTGCTCCAGCAGCCTAGGTCCCAGAGAGAAGAGATGTGGAGCATAGCTCTCTGCTGGCCATGGTGTATAGAGAGGATGAATGAGATACAAATATTTGTTATTGTCAAGGCTTTGGGCTATTGGGGTCATTTGTTACTGCAGCGTCACCTAGCCTACCCTAACTGATGCACTCCCCAGCCAGCAAAGGAGGTTCCTGCCCAGGTGCCACAGATAGGACCCTCTTGACATTATGACTTCTCCATAAAACTTCTGTGTCGTTTTGAAATAACAAGGACTACACAGTAGAAGCTATCTTGGGTAAAGATAAAGATAAGATAATTTAGGTGCAATTATGTGAGGCGAGAGTGGTTGCTAAGGGAAGAGACCACGTGGGCTAGTGGACATGAGTATAACTGTTAGGGATGACGGAACACAGGGCAGTGGTCTAGGGTTCAACAGACTGGGCTTGAGTCCTGGGTCTACGCTTCATTAGCTGTGTGGCTTTGGACAAAGCCCTTGGTGTCTCTGATCCTCTGTACCTACTAGATGGGTTTTTGTGAACTAAGTCATATGGAAGAACTGGGTCACCATCAGGGTTCTTGTTGCTTTTTCCCTCTTCTTTCTCCTCTTCCTCCTACTCTCCTAATTGGCCTGAATGATAATACAGAGGAAGGCTAGGAGATTGTAAGTGTAGCATGAATAAGACAGAGTGTGCCTGGAGATAGAGAGGGCTCCAGCCTACTCTGTGGAGGGGCCTTGTGCTCAGAGTTTCTGGCAGACTCATTTGGATCACAGCTCTGCCATTCATTAGCTCTCTTATCCTTTTGGGGAGCATGGGTGGGCCAGAGGGAAGTTGGGTGAAGACGTAGATCGCTCCTCAAAAACTTTGTTTTTTAAATGAATAAAATAATCAGAATTACACAGGGAACCAATTTTATTGCTGGCAAGACATTAAAAAATACAAATATGGGATAGAATAACACACATACTCCTTTGTTAGTGCATTAAATAACGGTATCTATTGTGTATATATTGTATATCTACTGGCAGATTTAATAACTGTCAATATTTCAGACTTGTGTTGAGCATAAATAATATTTTGCAATGTTTACAACAATTGTGATGGGAAAAATATCTGTGGTTTCCTTTGGTGACACAGTCACAATAAGGTAAATACTGTTGTTCTTGGTTGTCTACATTCAGTTGAAGGAAATAAAAAACTTTCAGCTAGAGGTTATTGAAAATCGTTTTCTAATTTGTTCCCATTCAAGTTCACAGACGCCCTAAATTTTACCCAGGACACTTGAGGGTCTGTGGACCGCAGGTTAAGACTCCTGCATTAGCTGCATTTTCTTAAGGGAGTTACATCCCTTCCTGAGCCTCTATATCCTCACTTGCAAAATGGGTACCTTGCCCTTGATATTCTTTCTAAGCATGGGATTTGGTTATCCTCAGGTGAGCAGCCATTGTGGGACTCTGATTCCCTGGATAATGGATTTCAAGGGATAGCACCAAGGTAAGGAATGAGCACATCCAGCTGTCTCTCCTCTGGCCCAAAGTCCCATGAATTGACAAGAGAGAGGGAGAGGGAGCGGGAAACAGAGGATATAAATGAAAATATATACAAAGCAACAGACTGGAAAAGAAGAAAGAGTGGCACCAACAAACCAGAATTCTTGAGAAATTCTTGACACATCATAACCAGATCACGTATTTGGAGAAGCAGCCATTGAAAATCACAACCTAAAACATATTTAAAAGCATATCTAATTTTAAGGAGCACTTACCTTGTGCCAATCTTTGTACTTGCCTTATTTATTTTAATCTTCATCATAACCCTTTGGGAACCTTAGATTCTGTTCTTATCTCATTTTATGGATGGAGAAACTGAGCCTCAGTGGGTTCAGGTACTTTGCCCGAGATCACACTACCAGAGAGTGACAAGCCAAGATGTCTGGCTATGTGGCTTCACACATAGCCCACGATCTTGTCTACTGCACTCTCCGGGCATTTAATTCATGGGCAGGAAGAGGTTTTTTTTTTAAGTCCTGCTAGAATCTGCAAACTTCAGAACAAGGATGAAAATTGTTCTGACACCACTTCTGGATTTAGGAAGAGTTTAAGCTGCACCATTGCATTTTAAGGGCAGTGTGGTCCTCGTTAATGTCCTTCCAGGTCAGCAATGCAGGCAGGAGCTGTCTAGCTCGGGGGCTGTCGGGGGAACCCACACTTACGCATTCAAGAATATCTGCACTTGAACACAATTAACGCGCTGTTTCTCTTCATCTCTTCTCTGAACACCATGTGCCCTAAAAATATTCTTTGACATTATGCACAAACATTGAAGAGACATTTATTTGACCCTGACTTTTGTACAGTTCCTACTAAAAGAGATTCAGTGACACACAAATGGGGCTGAATTATTTATAGGCTTGAAGGGAGATCAAAGTTGCTTTTATTCCTATTGAAAGTGTATTAGAAGGCCAAAGAGCACCAAATTAATTCTGACGTCTCACAGAGGGAGTCCAGCTAGACTCAAGGGTGCTTATTAAAGCCGGGGTGCTCTCCAAGGCTGGGTCTTTGGAAATGCACATAAATCTGGGCTGTTGTTCCTTTCAAATGCCTTGTCAGGGAGTGAAAGTCTCTACCCTTCTTGACAAGAGCTGCCAGTATGAGAGTAGAGATGTAAGGAGTGTCTGGGGGCTTAAGACACCCATGAGGTTGGTCATTTTTGAACTTATTTAATAAGTCAACTGACGTTGATTGAGCACCTACTTGAGGCTGGGCACTGGAGAGAAAGAGACAAGTTCATTAACTTATTTGTCCAATGATTCAACCAATATTTAGTGTCTTCTCTTGAGAGGTACTGTTTTAGGCACTTGGATGTACATAACAGGACTGACAAGGTCCGGCACTCATGATTAAGAGACTGTTCCTGTCCTCAGGGAACTCAGCATAATGAGCTCTTTAATGATCATCATCGTCATCGTCATCATTTATTGAATGCTTACTATTTTCCAGGCTGTATCCTAAGTGCTTTACATGTATTAATTCAACTAATCTTCATCAGTATTCAATGAGATAGGGATTATTAAAATCACCCCCTTTTCATAGTTTAGAATTAAATTACAGAGTTTAAGTAACTCGCTCAAAGAGTCAGACCTTGGAAGCTATGAGGCTGGGATTCAAACCCAGACAGTCAGTCTACCATAGAATCTGTTATTACAGGGTATATATAACAGCTGTAAGACTCAGAGGCACAAGGAAATCAGGGAAGGGGTGTCTGAACTGAGTCTTCAAAGATGAGTTGGAGATTCCAGAAACATTCAAATAGGGTGCAGGAAGGACAAGTTACATAATCTGTCTGCAATTCATTTCCTCATTTTATGCCATCAGGTTCTTAAGAGAAATAAATGAGAAATCATAAATGTAATGTCTTCTTCGAGGTGCTTGAAGGCATCATATGTGCCTTCAAGTTGCCAGGCGTCATAAGAAGATGGTACTTTTCTACTGAGCTGTAATGTGAAAAGCTACAATGGGAAAACGGCCACTCAATTCATTCTTTTCAATTGTTTATTTCTCTTTTATGTGCAGGATGAGGTAGGAATTTGCCCCAGAGCCAGATTCTTGAGGCTTCTGTCCATTCAGGGAGGACCATAAACACAGCTGGACCTGTGCGTCACCTTTGTTCAACGCATGCCTTTGAGCTCACCAGCTGGGTTTATCATTCTGGGCTAATTCCCTCTGACACCAAGTTTGGGCCTTATTCCATTTGGCTTTTCTGGTGCATACAAATCAGAACGGTAGGGATTTCCTTCTGCAGAAGCGTACTGCCTTTCCAATTGGTTTAATTTACAAACAATAGCTTCATGGGGAGAGAAGGGAGCCAGCCCCCAGGGAGAGTTTGCATGGGTGAGCTCCATGTTTGCCTTGATTTTAAGCATCGGTTTATAGCATATGGTGGAGACCCTGATGGCTGGGGCTCCATTTCCTGGGAAAGCAGCAACACAATGAGACCAGAGCTTATGTCTTTTCTCTCAAAGTTGGAAGAGAACCCATGTTGTTTGTGTGGGTGTGGGGTACCTGCTGGGATGAAATGCCATCATGTCATCTTTCCTGGGACCCAGAGATAAGTTCCTGGTCTCTGGGGTTGTAGGCAAAAGGGATTCATCCAGTTGGGAGCTCCTTTCTGGCTGGGAGTGTGAGAATCATGTGCATTCTGTATGATTTCTTTCAGCATAAGTACCAGGAAGTAAAATCTTTGTGGGAGAAGGTGTCTTTTGGGAGGAGGAGGTTATTTTAGTGCTTCTAGCTCCAGTGGATCCAGGGCACCAGAAACTCTATAGCCAGTACGATGAATAATGCCAATAGTAGGTTTCTGTAAATATTGTTGCCTGTGTCTCTTATGGTTATTTCTCATCTGCTTTTCCCAAAGGTTTGGCAACAAAACCCCCAATGTTTTTCAAAATAGCTGGGACACCCTAGTAGGTACTTTAGCCAAGTTCCAGTGGGAAGCAGAATTATCAAGGAATAGGGTGTATGTATATGGGGGCCGTGGCAGTCCTAAAATACCATAAGGGTAACAGATACCAAGCTGTGGGCAAGAAGCATTTTGTTGCTCTTTCCTGGGACACCAATGCTCAGCATAGTTTCTGGTACATAGTAGATATTGAAAAAATAGTTTTTTGAACAAATGATTATGATCACTCATTAGAACAAAGCAATAGGATAATAATAACTTCAGTGAATTAGTATTATTGAATTCTCAGACTACGCTAGGAATTGTGCAAAATGCTTAATCATCAACAGCCTATGGACTATTATTATCAACCCTATTTTGCAGATATTGAAACAGAGGCTCAGAGATTTTACAGGACAGGCCCAAGCTCTCAGAGCTAGTCAGTGGGCTGGACTTCCAACCCTGGCTTGTCTGATTCTAGAGTTTTGCTCTTTACAGGCAGGAGGCTACAACGTAGAGTAGATAAACCATAAAACAGTATGGAGATAACAAGAATGCAGCTGATAATCAAGGTAGCACCACCGGGACTTCCCTGGTGGTCCAGTGGTAAAGAATCTGCCTTCCAATTCAGGGGACGCAGGTTTGATCCCTGTTCAGGGAACTAAGATCCCACAAGCCACGGGGCAACTAAGTCCGTGTGCTGTAACTACTGAGCTTGGGCGTCTCAACGAGAGAGCCCGTGTGCTGCAAACTACAGAGCCCACACGCCCTGGAGCCTGTGTGCCACAACTAGAGAGAAGCAACGAAGAAACCGCATGCCACAACGAAAGATCCCGTGGGCTGCAACTAAGACCCGACACAGCCAAAAAAGTAAGGAAAAGAAATAAATAATAAATAAATAAATATTTTAAAAAAAAAATAAGTACATAAGTTTTGGGGAAAGTAAAAATACAAAAGAAATAGTATCTTATTCAAATAGTACTGGACATTTGGTTATTTGGTAGAAAAAAAATTCAGAGCTCCATTCTCTCACATATAAAATAAATTGCGGATGGATTAAAGAGTTACATGCAAACTAAAAACTTGTATGAAATCTCTTATACATGACTGGGAAGGTGAGAAGGAACTACAGAAAAATGTATAAAGGATTATGAGAGGTTTTTTCTCTTTATTATATTTTAAAATACGTCTACAATAAGCATGTACTATTTTGAAACTAGAAAAGACACAGTAAATACATCTTTTTTTCTCCTTTTTTCTTTTCTTTTTGTCCTTCTCTTTCTCTTTTTTAGGAAAAGGTCAGATGGGTTCCCTGACACCCTAGGGAGGCAGAAATGGGGGTCTAGGCCTGGGGATTTGTCAAGAGGCAGAAGCAGAAGGAAGGATGGGAGGGTAGGTGACATGTCACTGTGCTGGGTGCTTTCTGGTTTTCCTTTATTATCTTCCCAACCACGCAGCTACATAACTGTTGTCCTCCCTGTTTATTTTAACAGTGAAGGACACAGAGGCTGAAAGAGGGGGACACCTTTACAATGAACAGCAGAGTGACACCTGAGCGCAGGTGTGTGAGGCAGCCCCGCCCATGTTCCTGGTCCCTCCTGCGCCTGCACTGTCCTCCAGCTGGGCCCCCCTCCCTCCCAGTGCCACCCCTCTCAGGGGCTTTAAATTTCTCAGCTTTGGCTCCTGAGAATGGCGGTGAAGTCCTTCTTCTCACCCAGACATACGGTGCTGCTTCTTAGCGTTTTTTGGTCTGCCCCTGTGGACTTCTCAGAGACTGTTAAAATGCAGAAGGCCCCACTCTGCTCCTGGAGCTTTGGGCCCTCTTGGATTTTATCAGACGCTTTCACCATAATGTTTACATCTCAGCTAAAGAAGAAAAGAAAACTGCCATCCGCTTAATACACATACTTGGCCGAGGTTTGCCCAGGCAGGGACAATTGCATCTAGAAGTTGTCACAGAGTTGGACCCGAATGGGACAGTGGGGGGTCCAGAGGATGAAGTGTCTGGCTGGGTGTGGGGTGGAGGGGAGGGAAACCCTTGCAGCCGCTCTGGGGAGTATCCATTTATTGCATGTGTGTCCTTGATGGTGCATGCAGAAGAAATAAACATTTCAAAAGACCAGGAAGTGGGGAATTGAATAGTGAACCAGACCCAGTGCGTCTCCCCCGCCCGCCAGAGCTCAAGGTCTAGTAGGAGCCTGCCACTGCCCACAGGCCCTCTTGGCATAAGAGGTAGTACTGGAGGGGAGCACGGGGTGAGGGGAGGCGCTTAACCCAGAGGAGATGGGAACAAAGACCTCTCCTGACCACATTCTAGCCGGGCTACTCTGAGCCCTCTTCCCCATTAGGCCTCAACCTTGGCCTTGAACTTGAACAAACTTGGCCTTGGACTTGAACAAGCACCATCATAGTTTTTTAACAGCTCATGGCTGCATCCCTGGGATGCGGTTTTCCTTAAAGTGCTGCCTGAGAAAAACTTGAGGATGCCAACAGAATTTACTGTTTGTTTCAGCCAACACCTGAACATAGGGCCCCCGCCTCTGTGGGAGGGTTGGAGCCTCACTTTCAGCAGTGCCAGTCAGCAAACCCGAATGGGTTTTACGTGGACCAACCCTCCCTCCCACTTTTAGTGAATTTTCATGTCCCTGTCTCTGCACAAGCTCCCTCCATTCCTCCTGCCCACTCCCTCATTCTCCCTTTAGAAATCCACTTACCTCTGCACAAATGGGGATGGAGCTCTGCTCTTTCTCCTACTCTCAGTAGTAGTTACCGATAAAAGCTGTTTTCACTGCTTCAACTAAGGTCCGGCTGTGTTTCTCTTTGACAGTGGGAAGTGTGGTCGGGGAGGATGCGCGGAGGAAGGGATGCAGAACTAAGTTGTGGGGATGGAACATCCCGGCAGAGGGACTGGCTTGTGCACATGGCACACGGGATCCAAGGCAGTGGGCGAAGTTTGAGGAGGGTGGAGAGCAAGCTGGGAACAGCGCCGACCCACTAGCAGAGTGCAGGTACAGGCACTTTTGTGTGATACTTGGCGTGCGCTTTGGACTGCGTGTGTTTTCATAAGAGACCGTCTCTTACGGACGGTCAGAAATGGAGACTACTTCAAACTGCAATGGACCCAGATCAAGTTGCGATGCCCAGTGGTGTTGGATAACAGCTGGCCCCCCCTCTGCCACATTACTTTCCCTTGTTCTCTGAGATCGTTCGCGCCGTTGGATGCCTGTCTCCTCCCTGCCTCTTGAGGGGTGGAATTGTAAATATCGTGGCCTCTAGCTGGGGCTCTTTGGGGGCCAAGAAGTCTTCCTTTTTTATATCACACCTCCTAGTTTTGTGATTCAGCTCCACCAGAAGTTGATATCCTCAATCCGTAACATTGTTAGCTTTCCCGAAACATGATACAGAGCTTCCATTCGTGAGTTCATCCTCTCCCTCTTGTCTTGTTCACCATGCCACCTGCCACAGGGAGGCCCTGAGGACTCCTATCATTGCCTTGTTTGCAGAATGAAGGGGGCTTGAAGCTGTTGAATTCCTTTTTTTTTCTTGGAGTCTCTATACAAGGCTTCTCTTGATATGCCCAATCCTGGGCTATGTCAGGTCTTTGGATGCCCGATGTTAGGGTGTTTGATTTGATTAAGCTTCTGTTGAATTTCTAACTGACCTTTCCAGACACATGTATTCCTACATTTAAGAAAACCAGTTTTATGAAAGTTAGAGTACATGGAATTGGCAATTAGCCCTAGAACTTTTTTGTTTACACACACTGAAAAATTGGGGGCACTGGAACACATTTTTACAAAGGTGGTCCCTACTGGTACACTGTACCTCTGGTAGAGCTAGCAATTTTCATAAATGAAGAAATAGAGCTGAACTTCAAAATTTGAAAACGGAGTTATCAGGAGATTATGTGATCCAGGAGATCATTTTGTTGCCTGAAGAAGGTAATTCTTGCCTGGCAAGAGAGAAAAAGGATTTCATACAAAGTGCTGCAAAGCTCTGAAAACTCTTCAAAAATCATCTGTTCTTGTAACGCCAGCAACGAAAGGCCTGGGACCTGGCCACCGAGGTATGTTTTTTCAATACTGAATTGCTTTTTTGGTTTGTCTCCAGGGCAAACCTCTCTACAATTGTATAAGGAAGTCAATGAAAAAGTTGTATTTACTTTACAAAATCACTATCCTGAAATGTATCTACCTGCTAAGGCAACGAGATGCCTCCATGGAGATGAATAAAAATCAGATGCTCCAACGTCAAAATTATTGCAGTGGTCTAAAGTACAGTCATTTGACTGTCACTTCTTCTCCAAGCTGTTCTGGAGAGCCAGAGTGGGTACCAGGGCAGATTTCAAGGAGATGGCCCATTGTGAACGTCAAGGAAACATCTGGCAGTGTTTGGAGATCAGTTGCTAAAAATACCTCCGTATGCTGAGGCTAGTCACCCATGGTGGGAACTTGTCAGACTTATCTTCAGTAACACCCCAGCTTGATGTGTGCATGTGACAACTCCAGAAACTCTGCTCACGGTCCAAGGAATAAGAACCCAAAGGAAACAGGGATCTTCACCTCTGGCGCCCCCAAGTGGATGGGATGTAGTTCTGAAGATGTTATTGGTCTCAGTTAAATATTGCTTTCGTTATGTTGTCCATAGCTCCTCCCTAAAATTCAAATATGATTTGTGCCTCATGTCTTGTGAACTTGTGAACTAAGACCGTCATGGGATTTTTGAAACCATTTCAGCCAGGATTCCACTGGCTAGTAGAACTGCCACTAGGGTCCTTTGCTCAGTACCTCACACACCACCCCGTTTAAACCCATTTCAACCCAAAGGATTCAGTGTTTGTGTTACATCCGTTTTACAGATGAGAAAACTGAGGCACCGAGAGATTGAAAGACGTTTCCATTCCCACCAGGAGTCAATGGTACAGCTGCGATGGGAACACATCTCTGTCTGACTTCACAGCTGCACCTGTGTGTTTTTTTTTTTTTTTGGTTGTTGTTTGTTTTGTTAAACAAGATTAATAACTATGATTTGTGTAAAAATGTTGTACCCATATTATAAAAAATTCAAGCCATTGGAGAAATATATGGAAGAAAGGAAAATAACTCACCTTGTTTCACCGTGTCCAGAAAAACATAATTAATATTTAGTGAATATCATTGTAGGCATCTCCCCACACAGACATCGGAATAGGAAGGTCAGTGCAAAGACAGATGGGAATTATTTTACTAAGTGCGAGCCTGTTCTTCACCTTATTCTTAACAAAAATAATTACTTTAAATTTTACCTGAAGAAAATTAAACGGAAATGGAATTTGAAGAAATTGTCAAAGTTTAGACAGCAACTCCTTTACCAGAAATAACTCTCATCCCAAAGTTATTCCTTTAAAGTGAAGGGGAAAATTATGGAATCATTTCGAGGTTAGAATCTTTGTTTTTCAGTCACTTGTTTCACTTTATCTAGGGCTCTTCTGTAAAAGGTGAGAAAACATGTTCACGTTTCTCTTGTCTGTTGTTCCCAATCCCATGGTTTTAATTACATAAAATACGGTTTACATTTTCAAGGTCATGGCATTGGAATTAGGTTCTGTAACCATAATTCTCACTGCTGTTTAGCCTTAGTTTTACATTTAAACAAATCAACGTTTATTCCCAGGCGTATCCTTTCTTGAACTCTTTGCATTCATTTCTTATTTGAATACATTTCATTGTGAAGCTCAGGAGCGCTGCGTTCTCTGAGCTCTTGTATGTATGCTTGAGTTTCTGTCTATGACTTTCTTTTAAAATAGGATTTTATTGAGGTGTAATTTTAGTCCATAGAATGCACAAGTCCTAAGTGTACAACTTTCTTGGGGGGGACCTTTGTCAACTGCTTTGCAGGGTGTAAATGACATAAGATAAACTGCACATACTTAAAGCATACAGTGGGGTGGAGTCTGGTACGGTGAAGTAACCGCTGGAGCTAAAGCCAACTGAAGAATGGGAGAAAGTGTCTGTAACTATATATCTGACAAGGGGTTGATATCTAAAATGCATAAGGAACTCATACAACTCAATAGCAAAAAAATCAAAATATTCCAATTAAAAACTGGTCAAAGGACCTGAATGAACATTTTCATAATGAAGACATACAAATGGCCAACAGGTACATGAAAAGTTGCTCAACGTCACTAATCATCAGGGAAATGCAAATCAAAACCACCATGAGGTATCACCTCACACCTGTTAGAATGGCTTTTATCAAAAAGACGAGAGATAACGAATGTTGACAAGGCTGTGGAGAAAACGGAACCCTGGTTGGTGGGAATGTAAGTGGGTGCAGCTACTATGGAAAACAATATGGAGACTCCTCAAAAAATTAAAAAATAGGACTACCATATGACCCAGCGACGGCACTCCTGGGTATATATCCAAAGAAATGAGATTCGTATCTTGAAAAGGTATCTGCACTCATATTTATTGCAGCATTATTCACAATAGCCAAGATATGGAAACCACCTAAGTGTCTGTCAATGGATGACTGGATAAAGAAAATGTGAAATATGTATTTCATAGACATGTATATAATGGAATATTATTCACCATTAAATAAAGGGAAATCCTGCCATTTGTGACAACATGGATGAACCTGGAGGGCATTATGCTAAGTGAGATAAGTCGGACAGAGAAGGGCAAATACTGTATGGTATCACTGACAGGTGAAATCTAAAAAAAGCTGAACTCAGAGAAATAGAGTAGAGTGCTGGTTGTCAGGGGCTGGGGAGTGAGAGAAATGGGGAGATGCTGGTCAAAGGGTACCACCTTCCAGTTAGAAGGTGAGTAAGTGCTGAGAATCTTGGGTACAGCATGGGGGCTGTAGTTGACAATACTGTATTGTATACTTGAAATTCCCTAAGAGAGTAGATCTTAAGTATTCTCACCAAGGGGAAAAGAAAGGTAGCTATGAGAAGTGATGGCCGTGTTAATTAACTTGGTTATGGTAATCATTTCACAATATATATGGGTATCAATCATGATGCTATACTTTAAACATATACAATTTTATTTGTCAATTATACCTTAATACATCTGGGGAAAAAAGGGTACAAGTGTGTAAAATTTGACATATATTCACACCTTGAAATCATCAGGATAACAAACATATCCATCACCTCCAAAGGCTTCCTTGTACCCTCTTTTCACCCCTCTCTCCTCACCATCCTTGGTACTCCTGGCTCCTGGCAACCACTAATCCATTTTCTGTCACTATAGGTTAGTTTACATTTTCTAGGGTTTTATATACATGGAATCATAGGATAAGTACTCTATTTTGTCTGGAGTTTTTTATTCAGCATAATTATTTTGAGATTCAGTCCTGCTGTTGAGTGTATCAATAGTTCATTCTTTTTATTGCCGAGTAGTATTTCATTGCATGGATGTACCATAATTTGTTTACCCATTTACCCATTGATGGGCATCTAGTTTTTGGCTATTCGAAGTAAAGCTGCCATTAACATTTGTGTACAAGTCTTTGTATGGCTGTATGCTTTCATTTCTCTTGAATAACGTGGGAGTAGAATGGACTGGATCATCTGTTAGGGGCATGTCTCAATTTTAAGACACCAAGAAACTGTTTTTCAAAATTGTTGTAGCATTTTAAACTCCTACCAACAGTGTCTGAGGGTTCCAGTTTCTCTGCATTCTTGCCAGCTCTTGGTATGGTCAATCTTTTAAATTTAACCATTCTAATAGTGGTATATAGCGATATCTTGTGGTTTTAATTTGCATTTCCCTAATGACTAATGATATGGAGCATCTTTTCATGTGCTTATTTGCATCCATATATATTCTTTTTTTTCCGTTCCATATATAATAGCTTACATCTGCTAACCCCAACCTCCCACTCCATCCCTCCCCCAACACCATCCCCCTTGGCAACCACAAGTCTGTTCTCTATGTCCATGAGTCTGTTTCTGTTTTGTAGATAGGTTCATTTGTGCCATATTTTAGATTCCACATATAAGTAATATCATATGGTATTTGTCTTTCTCTTTCTGACTTACTTCAGTTAGCATGATAATCTCTAGTTGCATCCATGTTGCTGAAAATGGCATTATTCCGTTCTTTTTTTATGGCTGAGTAGTATCCCATTGTATATATGTACCACATCCTCTTTATCCATTCATCTGTCAGTGGACATTTAGGTTGTTTTCATGTCTTGGCTGTTGTGAATAGTGCTGCTATGAACATAGGGGTGCATGTATCTTTTTGGATTAGAGTTTTGTCTGGATATATGCCCAGTAGTGGGATTGCTAGATCATATGGTAGCTCTATTTTTAGTTTTCTGAGGAACCTCCATACTGTTTTCCATAGTGGCTGTACCAACTTACATCCCTACCAACAGTGAGGGAGGGTTCCCTTTTCTCCACACCCTCTCCAGCATTTGTTATTTGTAGTTTTTAATGATGGCCATTCTGACCGGTATGAGGTGGTACCTCATTGTAGTTTTGATTTGCATTTCTCTAATAATTAGCAATGTTGAGCATCTTTTCATGTGCCTATTGGCCATTTGTATTTCTTCTCTGGAGAAATGTCTAATTAGGTCTTCTGCCCATTTTTCAGTTGGGTTGTTCATTTTTTTGTTGTTGAGTTGTATGAGCTGTTTGTATATTTTGGAAGTTAAGCCCTTGTCGGTCACATCATTTGCAAATATTTTCTCCCATTCTGTAGGTTGTCTTTTTCATTTTGTTTATGGTTTCCTTTGCTGTGCAAAAGCTTGTAAGTTTGATTAGGTCCCATTTGCTTATTTTTGTTTTTATTTCTGTTGCCTTGGGAGACTGACCTAAGAAAACATTGGTACCATTTATGTCAGAGAATGTTTTGCCTATGATCTCTTCTAGGAGTTTTACGGTGTCATGTCATATGTTTACATCTTTGAGCCATTTTGAGTTTATTTTTGTGTATGGTGAGAAGGTGTGTGCATCCATATATATTCTTTTTTTTTTTTTTTTTTTTTGCGGTATGCGGGCCTCTCCCGTTGCGGAGCATAGGCTCCGGACGCGCAGGCTCAGTGGCCATGGCTCATGGGCCCAGCCGCTCCGCGGCATGTGGGATCCTCCCGGACCGGGGCACGAACCCGCGTCCCCTGCATCGGCAGGCGGACTCCCAACCACTGCGCCACCAGGGAAGCCCCATATATATTCTTTATTGAAATGTCTGTTCAAATGTTTTGCTTATTTTTCAGAGTGAGTTTTACTTTCTTAGTTTTGAGTTTTGAGAGTTCTTTGTATAATCTGGACACAAGTCCATGATCAGATATATATCTTGCAAATATTTTCTCCTAGTCTGTGGCTGGGGTTTTCATTTTCTTAACATTGCCTTAAAAAAATTTTTTTTTATTGAAGTATAGTTGATTTACAATGTTGTGTTAATTTCTGCTGTATAGCAAAGTGATTCAGTTATATGTGTATATACACACACACACACACATCCTTTTTCATACTCTTTTCCATTATGGTTTATCACAGGGTATCGCATATATATCCCTGTGCTATACAGTAGGACCTTGTTGTTTATCCATCTTATATATAATAGTTTGCATCTGCTTACCCCAAACTCCCAATCCTTCCTTCCCCCATCTCCCCCCCAACCTTGGCAACCACAAATCTGTTCTCTATGTCTGTGAGTCTGTTTCTTTAACAGTGTCTTTTGAAGAGTCAAGATTTAAAAATTTGATAAAGTACAAGTCATCAAACTTTTTTCTTTTATCGATCATACTTTTGGTGTCATATCTAAGAAATCTTTGCCCAACCCAAGGTTACAAAGATTTTATTTTAGTTTTCTAGGATAAAACGAGGTTCTACCTAGTCTTCTTCTAAAAATTTTATAGTTCTAGGTTTTATATTTAGGTCTATAATCCATTTTGAGTTAATATTTGCATATGGTGTGACATGCGGATCAAAGTTCTCTTGAGTATGAAAGACTACCCAGTGTTTCTATAAATGTCAGTTAGGTCAAGTTGATAATGTTGTTCAAGTCTTCTATATGCTTGCTAATTTCCTGTCTACCTGTTATATTAATTTTTGAGAGACTCTGACTATAATTATAAATTTTCTATTTTTCTTGCATTTCTATCAGTTTTGCTCACATATTTTGAGCTCTGTTTTCTTAAAAACACCTTTCTGACCTTCCGGGGGGGAGGTCAAACTAGACCAGCACAGGGCCTCTCCTGTGACCTGACGATACCCCTGGATTTTGTCCTGATGAGAGATGATTTATGTATTTTTGGATAAGCCTTTCATATCTGTAACCTTTATTTTCAAGGAAATTGGCTTCCTGCTTGATGTCTGAGGAGGCAGGTGCTGAGATTCAGCCTCACCCAAAATAATGATAATAATGACAATAGCAGCTCCTCTCTGCCAGGTGCACTGCCTACATTATCTCTAATCCTCCCGGCAGCCTTTCATGGTAAATGTTATCTCTGTTTTGCAGATACATTTTATTTATCTACCCCGCCATGTTCCAGGAAGGCTTATAGAAGGCTTTATAAGGAGTCACAAAATACAGCATATTCATGAAAAGTGAAGGTAGAGAAAATAGTTTTTAAAAAGCAACACTGAAGTGGGGTCTCATTGCCTTTTAAGAATCTTGCCTGCAAACATTGAAGTGTTAAGTGGCAGAATTGCGATTTGAACCTGGCTCTTTCGGCTGCTAAAAGCTCTGATGTTTATATTCAGCCAGTCTGAGTGACAAGAAGAGACAGGCAGATGCTGGAGGTCAAACCTCAGGGGGGACAGTCTGCAGGTGGGCTTTTGAGCCATGATGCCAGGCTGGGTTTCTGGTGATGCCCCAGCAATGCCAACCACAGCCGCGATCAGGACGGCTGTTTCTGAAAATTTCCATGTGCTGGGCTGGGACTCACGAGACCTGAATGCTGCTCCCGGCTCCGGGGCTTATTTGAATGAATAATTACTTTACAAAAGTCACTGATGGTGTTTATTGAGCATCTGCTGTGGTCAAGGCCAGCACTGATAGATGTGGGATCCAGGCAGCATCCCTGCCCTCAGGGAGCTCCTAGGTCAGGCAGTAAGGCAGATATTAAAGAAATGCATAATAAACAAGTTATAGCTAAGAGGGAAAAGCAGTGGATTCATGAGAAGACTGACATAGGCCTAATCTGGGGTAAGGAGGGAGGGTTGGGAGAATGCTCACTGAAGAACTAACATATGAGTGGAGAGTTTTTAGTTGACACCTGCTATTTTTGCTTGGCCTTTATCCCTTTCTTTAATAACAGAGCTGCTTTTGGGGAAGCCCATTCATTCCATGTGGACTGGATCTGGTTCCCCCCTAGCCTCAGATGTGGGCGTGAGACCTGGACCTGGTCAATCAGAATTCTCTACTCCTCTGGCCACAGTGATAGCTCAGGGACAGGCACATGGTCTGAGAGAAACAAGAATCTGTTCTGGGCTCTTTTGTCCAGAGACAAAAGGGAGGATGCTGTCTTCCCAATGTGGTTCCACCCATAACCACGTTGAGTCCTGGGCTTCTGACAACCATGGAGATTTCTCCAACATCCTATGTCAAAAGTTCTTCCTTCCCTGATTGGGATACCTCAACCACTGGTTCAAGCACCTACTAAGACTGGTTAAGGACAAGGACAGAGCAGCTCCAGGCCCTCACGGCCTGAGAGGGAGGTGAAGCGGCAGTGCCCCAGTTCTGACTCGTAATGAAACTGCGTCTCCAGGCTGGCCTGCTGGCTTACAGCTCACTTTCTCGATCTGTTCTGCACACGACTGCAAACACAGAGCCCTTAAATCCCTTCACTGAGTGCTCAGCGCCTGCAGAGTTCAGAGCAAGCACTTCGACGTGGCATTCAAGGCCCCCCGTGGGCTGGACATGCCTTGACCACTCTCCGGCTCACTCCCTTCCGCCCTTGTGGGCACCTCCCTGCTCACATCTGTTGTTTCTCACCTTCGTCCTTTGCAGATGTGTTCCCACTGTCAGGATGCACATCCCCTTAGTCCACCAGCCAAACCTCTATGTGCCCTTAAAAAACTCGCTCAGTCTTATGTAGACTCCTGGAGCCTTCTCTCTCCCAGGAGTAAATCCCTCCCTGTATGCATGCTCCCCCGTACATGCTTCATCTGTTTTGGTTTCCCATGTTGAGACACTCGACTCTTTCTGTCTGACATCTGCCTCTCCCTCTAATATTCTTCATTCAACAAATATGTGTGGAGTTCCTACCACATCAGGGGAACTGTACTGGGAGCTGGAGATGCACCTGAGAACAAACAGGTATGGGATCTCTGTCTTCTTGGAAATGAGAGTGTATCTGGGGGAGACAGACATTAAACAAATAAGTCACAAATAATTTAAAATGTAAGTGTGAAAGGTTCAACAAAGGAAAAGTTTACCATGAGCTCCTCCAAAGTTTTAAAAATTACCGTAACCAAGGTCCTCAGCAGGGGGTGATTTTGTCCACAGGGGACATTTCACTATGTATGGAGACATTGTGGTTGTCATACCTGGGGTTTGGGTGCTACTGGCATCTAGTAGATGGAGACCAGGGATGCTGCTAACATCCTACAGTGCGTTGGACAGTCACCACAATAAAGAAGTATCTGGTCGCAAATGTCAATAGTGCCGAGGCTGGGGAACCCTGCTGTAACCCCCTCACCCAGTAGTTTTTGCCCATAATAGATACACCATAATGCTTGTTGAATAAATGGATGAAGAAAAGAAGTCATTCAATCATGGTGGCCAGGGATGCCAATACTTCTTAGATGGGAACCCAGGAGCAACTTCTCCAAATCCTTGGAGGATGGGGGGGGGGGGGCTGGCTTTGTGGGCGTGGCACTGGTGCGGTTGTACAGGACCCCAGGCTTAGAAGGGTCAGTCGAGTGCTATGCTAGCAACATCTTGAAATTTTTAATAATTTTTGAAAAAGGGCCCTGCATTTTCACTTTGCACTGGGTCCTACAAATTACGTGGCCGGTCCTGGGGTGTGGGTGTGAAGGAGGCTGTGATCAATGAAGCCTCTGAGAATGGGGTTAGAAGGGGCAGTGGGCTGAAGCATCTGGGGAGAGTGGGGGAGGTGCGTAACCCTCTCTCTGATGTCTCAGGTCTGGGACCAGCATTTGAATTTATGCTACAGGAGGACCTTAACCAGCTCCTTCCCCCGGCTTATCCATCCCCGAAATGGAGTGAATAGTGCAAGGCAAACTCATGACCCCATCACCCAGCTCCGGCAATGATCAGCGTATGGCCAGTCTTGTTTCATGTCCACCCCCCTAAAGTCTTCCCCTCCCCTATAATTTTGAAGTTAATCCCAGAATTATGTCATTTCATGTATAAAGATTTCAGTGTGGATCTCAAAAAGGTAAGAACAATGGAGAATACATAACCACACTACCATGATGACACCTAAGAAATTAATAATTCTTTCATATCATCCCATATCCTGTCAGTGTCTGGGAACTCTAATTGCTTCCTCTTCTTTCATCGTCCTCCCACATTCATCTGCAAGTCCTGCCTGACTTCCTGACAACTCAGGATCCACCCCGAATCCATCCATTCTGCCAGCTCTCCGTGACCCCCGCCCCGGCCCGTTCCAGGACAGCCTCTAACCTGGACAAGTGCACATTTCATGGTCTGACCTCTGTCCGCTCCAGGACCTGACCTCCTCCCAGCCTCTCCCCCCCTCACTCCTCACCAGCCACGGGCCTCCTTGCTGGTCCCCAGACATGCTCAGTGCTCTCTTCTCGGGGACCTCACTTGGCTTTTCCCTGATGCTGGAATGCTCTTCAGCCAGATATTTCCAGGGCCCCGTCCTCGATTTATCCAGGTCTCTGGTATGTGTCACTTTCTCGGCGAGACCCTCCAGACCAGCCCCTCCCATGACTCCATCCCCTCCCCCAGCACTTCTCACTCGGAAATCAGGCCGTGTCCTCTCCCGCCATTGTCCAACTAAAGCAAAGGCTGGATAAACCAGTTCACTGTGTGTCCACTGTATCTAGGACAGGCCTTCACATGTTCTCAGTCCTCCACAAATATTTGCTAAGTGAATGGATTTACTGGGTGGATTCTTCTGCCTCCGATAGACAGTGGCTGTACAGACATGGTACCAAACAAACAAGCGACCCCCAGCCTGCTCACCGCCCCAGATTTTTGGAAATCTAATCAAAGGATCAGCCAGGTCTAGAAAGCATTCTTATTGGCTGGTTGTAAGGACAAGGTAGAGGTGTTCTCCCAAAGGGAGGCTGGGAAGGCGCTGGAGACGTCCTGCCTTGTTCGTCCCCTCTCACCATCTCACCCCTCATGGCACCTTGAGCACGTCTCCAGTCTCCTGCAGTGTAAACCGGGCTGGGGAAGCCTGGCCACTCCTCGGAAACAGCCCGTCCCACCATCCACTCCAGGACCACAGGGAGGAAGGAAAAGCTCTGGGGGAGAATCCTCTTTTCCAAAAGTGCATGAGCTGTGGCCAGAACCCAGATGGTGCCAGGTCTGGGCAGCTCTGTGCATGAGGGTTAGTGAGGTGGGGCTTTGGGGAGCCCCAGAATCTCCAGGGGAATCTGTTGAAGATGCTGTTGCCTGAACTCTCCCCTTACACACTGGTCCAGGGCATCCACACAAGGGTCATTCCTGGAGCAAGCATCCCAGACGCCACTGCTGTAGGTGGTCCCCCAACCCCACAGTGAGGACGCCAGGTGGGAGCTCTGTTTAATGCTGCCTTCGAGCAAACATAGGAGACTAATTATGCAGTTCTGTCCAGACCTTCTGGAAGCGCTCAGCTACCTCGTTAACCAGAGCCCAGCAAAACCGGGCTTGGAAGTTGGAATAAAAATAGCCTCATGCAGGTCAAAAGGTAAAATTAGCTTTGGTGTCAGGAATTTACGCCTCAAGGTTGTGGAGGAGTCAAAGGTGTGAATATTTGTGTCCTGGCCCTTGTGGGGTCATTTGAAGCAGTGGGTGTATCGCACATGCAAATCATAACAAGAGGTAAGATTAACTCACATGCTGTATGAGTTTCTCAGGGCTCCATAGCAAATGACCACAAACAAGGTAGCTTAAAGCAACAGAAATTTATTTTCTGTCTGTTCTGGAGGCTGGAAGTCTGAAACTAACTGTAAACTAATAATTTGTAGAACCTGGATGCTAACTCAGGTCCATGTGACTGCAGTGTTCCTTCTACCACACCTGTAGAAGGAAAGTGGGTAGAATAACCTCTAGTTGCAGGACAGATATGAACATATATAAATACATTCAGCTGACAGCAACCTCATGAGAGACTGAGCCAGAAGCATCCAGCTAAGCTGCTGCCAGATCCCTGACCCACAGGAAGTGTGAGATAATAAATGTTCATTGCTTCAAGTTGCTAAGTTTTGAGGGTAATTCGTTGTCCAGCAAGAGATGAATTCACCCACCCAGGAAGTTCAGCTTACTGCTTATTGGTTAGACTGTCACGTGGTCAATTCACTTTCAAGGGAGGCTGGGGAATGTAGTTTTAAACCAGGCAGGTGGCCAGTCTGGATAAAGTTGGGGCCCTGTTAGTGAGGAGAAGGGGAGAAGGTATACTGCGTTAAGCAGTTTCTTTCCTGCTGCTTTATTCTCTTTCTTAAAGCGCGGCGCTTCAAGGAGTTGAAATGGTTTGTGGATAGCACTTCCCTTTTCATTTTCTTCCTTTACTAACTTGGGGTAGAGAGGCAGCAACTCGGCTCCCGTGAAATGGCCCTGCTCCCGCTTCACTTGCAGTGTTTCCAATAAAATCTGGGGACAAGAAAAGTATGTAGAAGTCCTACCTGTGGCTATCTCCCCTTGTAAATAAGTCAGCCACAAAGACGACGTCTGCATCATCCGTCAACTGTTTAATTTCTTAAGAGGCTATTCATTAAGAATCTGTCTGCCGCCCAATTGTATGGCTATGCACGTATTTGGAAGGATTTACAGTCTCTTAATTGTTCTTACCGGTATACTCTCCTTCTTCCCTTGTCCAGAGGAGAAGACCAAAATGCCATCATAATATTTCATGTCATATGTGTGAATATCTGCGACAGGAATATTTAACATTTTTCCTAATTAAATGGGAAGTGTAACCCCAGTTTTTATGTTTTCATAAAACACATTCATCACATCAGGAGGCTTTTTGTGCTATTTCCCAGTGGGAGAAAAACTAACCATTCTCTGAAGACCTGCTGTGTGCCAAGCATTTTTTATATATACATATATTAACAAACAGACACATATACACATATATTATATATATGTGTATACAATATACACATTATTTTACACACACATATATACACATATATCAACTGCTTTAGCTGCACACGATAGACCTATGGTAAGGATTACTAGCATTATGTCCATTTTATGGATGAGATTCATAGCAGTGACTTGCCCAGGAGAGAGTCAAAGTTTGACTCCAAGACTTTGGTTTCAAAATCTTTGCTTGCCACTAAATTGTCACTCCTTCCTGCCCCCGATTTAAGAAGGAAAAACTGATCCTTCATTATCAGCTTTTTTTAAAAATATAAACTTATTTATTTATTTTTGGCTGTGTTGGGTCCTCGTTGCTGCGTGCGGGCTTTCTCCAGTTGCGGCGAGGCGGGGCTACTCTTCGTTGTGGTGCATGGGCTTCTCGTTGCAGTGTCTTCTCTTGTTGCGGAGTACGGGCTCTAGGCGCACGGGCTTCAGTAGTTGTGGCACATGGGCTTAATTGTTCGGGGCATGTAGGATCTTCCCGGACCAGGGATTGAACCCATGCCCCCTGCGTTGGCAGGCAGATTCTTAACCACTGCGCCACCAAGGAAGTCCCTCAACTTTTAACTTTTTTCTTTTGGTTGGTTCCTTGACCCAGTTAAAATTAACACCAAAACTTTTAGGCCCTTACCCAGTGTCTAATTGTATTTTAATATTTGATGTGCTTAGAAATGTATGAAGGATTAGTGCTAATTCTGAGCTGATTATCACATTCTGGCATGTCTTATGGCATGTGAACTGTGGCCTTCGGGACATTCTTGAACCTTTCCCTCTAATTATCACTGTGTGGATGTGAATTGATGCTGCCGTGCAGGGAGCCTGTCAGGACTTCATTGTTTTTGTCATTAAAGAAAAAGATCTAGGAGAAAAAAGGATCTGGTTTTTCCGATGATTGGTGGTATTCTGTTGCCCTTGAATTGGTTTCCATTTGATTCCATCAGGAGGCCAGTCTCTGCCTGGATTTAATTTTGGTGGCAGGGTCTTTGTTCAAGATTTTGTTTCATGTTGTTTTCTAGTTTTTTGGTTTTTCTTGAATTAAACTTTTTGGGGGGATCATTTTGGATTCACATTCAATTGTAAGAAATGATACAGAGAGATACCATGTGTCCTCCACCCTCTTTCCCCCACTGGTAACACCTTGCAAAATTCAAACAAAATCACACCCAGGATATTGACCTGATGGAGTCACTGGTAGAACAGTTCTATCATAAGAATTCTTCCTGATATAGTTTCATAGCCATACCCAGTTAAGGTATTTTGACTGCAAGGAATAAAGTCACCTAGGAGAGCTTAAGCAAGGGAAAAAAGGGATTTCTTCAAAGAAGGATTAATATCTGCTCATCATCTCCTGTTCTATTTCTTCTCTTTAAATCAGGTGACTCTGGTGAGGCTGTCAATCACAGACCTTGCTCCCGCTGCCATAGAGATTGGTCAGGTGACCCAAGCCCGGCCAATCACCATAAGCCATTTCCCTGCTAACAGGGATTGGTGGTGGGTGGATGGGTGGGTGAGCATATTTCCAATTCTGGTCCAAAGACTTTCTGTGGATTTTCTGATGTGGAGCTGGAGAAAGGGCTTTCCTCTGGGGTTCTGGAGCTAAAATGATGGGGCATCGTTGCTTGCAGCCTGTTTCCTATCATGTGGGACAAACCTGTCTGTCAGAAGAGAACATGAAGCCTACACACGGATATAGGTATTGGAAAGATGGCAGATGAGTGAGTGATGGAGATTATAACTTTTTTCCCTTTCTGGGCCCAGTTGTGCCTGAGGTCACCTCCTTCTCTCTGCTTATGGGTATGTAAATCAGTAACTCCTGTCATTTTGCTCAAGTTGGTTTGAGTTCTATCACTTTCCATCCCAAGAATGTCATTGAATGCTGAAGGATACAAGGAAATCTCTTGGATTCAACCATAGCAAGGCTACTTGAAGGTCTGAGGTCAGGAACTCAAAGTAGAAGATGGCCACTCCCCCAGCCTTTGTCAAGTGACAGTCTCCTAAACCAAAATCAAGATTCCTGGGGTAGAGAATCCATTTGGTCCTGCCTGAGCCTGATGTCTGCCCCTGGTGTGATAATTATCAGGGCCACATGCTGCAGACAGGGCTGCCAGCAGCTCACCTTAGAGGTGGGAGGTAGTTCTCAGAGAAAGGGAATCAGTATGAAATTATCCTTTTAGAGATGCCAACCCCAATCTTAGGGTGCAGAGATTCTCAATGTTGGCCGTGCATTAAACTCTCCAGGGGAATCTGAAAATACTGATTTGGGGCACCATCCCCAGAAATTCTAGTTTGATTTATCTGAGGTGAGGACCACGGATTGGTGGGGGTTTTTTTTGAAATCTTTAAAAAAATTTTTGGGCTTCCCTGGTGGTGCAGTGGTTGAGAGTCTGCCTGCCGATGCAGGGGACACGGGTTCATGCCCTAGTCCGGGAAGATCCCACATGCCGCAGAGCGGCTGGGCCCGTGAGCCATGGCCGCTGAGCCTGCGCGTCCGGAGCCTGTGCTCCGCAACGGGAGAGGCCACAGCAGTGAGAGGCCCGTGTACCGCAAAAAAAAAAAAAAAAAAAAAATTTATAGTTCCTTGTGCTATACAGTAGGTCCTTTTTGTTTATCTATTTTATTTATAGCAGTTTGTATCTGCTAATCCCAAATTCCTAATTTATCCCTCCCCCCACTTTCCCCTTTGGTAAACATAAGTTTGTTTCCTCTCTCTGTGGTCTGTTTCTGTTTTGTAAATGAGTTCATCTGTATTATTTTTTAGATTCCACAAATAAGTGATATCATATAATATTTGTCTTTCTCTTTCTGACTTACTTCACTTAGTATGATAGTCTCTAGGTCCATCCATGTTGCTGCAAATGGCATTACTTCATTCTTTTTTATGGCTGAGTAGTATTCCATTGTATATATATGCCACATCTTCTTTGGCACTGGTGTTTTTAAAAGAACTTCCAAGATGATCCCCAATGTGCAGCCAGGGTTGAGAGTCACTGGTGTAGTGGAATGTATTTAAAGAGGATCCAGTGATAATTTTGGAGCTAACCTGGACCATCTGATAAAGCAACAGGGGGTCAGATTGAGCACTTTCTGGTTGAATTTTTCTTCTTCTTTCAGTTCACAGGATTAGCACTGTTTATAGATAATCACTATTAAAGTAGGTTAGCTGGTACCTCTGCTGTCTTATAAAACTCTTCTTTCCTATTTTTTTAAGCTAACTTGTGGGATCTATGTAATTTTCATGTTTCATCGATCTATGATGCTGGAGTCAAAATTTTGGGTAACATCTGTATCCATCGGAAGTTTTTCAGGGCTCATGGACTGCAAGTTTGAAAATTCTAAGAGCTCATAAGAAGAAGAAAAAATTATCCAGATTCAAATACTCCTGAAATGAAAACAAAGGAGGTATTTTCAAGGTCAAGTTTCTTTCGTTGGTTCTGACAGTCCCCTTGCGGGTTGTTGTGCTTGGGTGTCCTCACAACACGGTGTCTGGGTTCCTTCAGAGTGAATGAGCCAAGAGAAGGTGAGGAGGAAGCCACAATGCCTTTCAAGATCCAGCCTTGTAAGTCATATTCCATAATTTCTTCAAAGCCCTATTGGTCATACATGTCAGCCTGTTCAATACGGGATTGGACTGGACAAGGGTATAAATGCCAGGAAGCAAGAAACATTGGGGGCCACTTTGGAGGCTATCATAACCAGGTAAAATAATGCCTGTAAGCTTCTATCTCAGCGTGGCACATAGCAGACACCCAATTCCTTCCTTTAGCCCTTATCTTTATTTAATGACAATTGCTAAATCTCTCATACACAGTCAGAAAGGGCTTCTGACATCGTCATTTTCTCTGAGGCTCACAAGTGCAGGAGCTCATCAATCTGGAAATGTACTCTCGGTTTCGTGGATTCTGTTTTCTTTTCCCCTGTGAGTATCTTCTTAATTCAGAAGACCCATTTACTGATTAACCTTTATTCTCTCACTGAATGGAAAGTAATCTCTCCCCCATGAGGGCTGGAACTCCAAGAGGAGTTTAATTCTGAAAACTCAGGAAAAGGAGCAACACAAAGACAAATGTCCTTTACGAGCCCTTGTGGGCCCCACGTTGATCAGAAAAACGTTGTGAAATAATTGGAGAGCTGGAGGAGCCTTAGAGTGAAAGTGGGCTGGTGATAAGGATGTTACTAAAATCATCCCGTATAAAGAACATGGAATAAGCCGAGTCTGTGAAAAATCAAGGCCTCCAGCTTCCCAATGACTGGAACCCCAAGGTACCAGAGAAGGCATCTTGAATTCAAATTTCACAACAAAGGGTAATTTTAGGTTGATTTTGGTGAGGGCGAGAGAGGCAGACAAGAGGAATGGAAGTTCAAAAGTTGGGAAAAAAAAGAACATCGGAAAAGGACACCATTTACTCATTTAATAAATATTTATCAGGTGTCTACCTGGGCTTCAATCTGGTTAGGAGCGATGCACCAAAGGATAGATAGAATTCAGCCACTGCTCTTAGCAAGTGCATCATCTAGATGGGGAAGTAGAACAATAAATTGGTCATGCTGATGTGCTGTAGGGACAAGAACAAAGAAGGTCCACTTTCCAGCCTGAAGATTGGAATGGATTTCCTGGAGGAAGTGATGATGAGTGAGTTGAATTTTAAAACTCGGTGGCAAAGATGGGATGAAGGAAGTCAGCCCAGATAGAAGGACCAGCCAGAGCTGAGACAAGAGACATGGGCTGTTGGAGACATTCAGGGAGCTTAAGCAAATCAGAGAGGAAGACCATCTGTAACCAAGCAGGACCTCAGGGGCCTTCCAGGACAGATGCCCACATGTCCTTGCCCGTCTCTTGTTTATGGAAAAACTTTAGCCTCCTAGGCCTTCCCCAAGTTCCAAAGAATAAATTTGATTAGAGAAGCGAGGAAATGCAGAAACAAAGGAAAACAGTCAAACTAAACATAATAATAATAGTTTAGCCATTAAACAAAGTCAAGCATAAATACACTACCATGTGTAAAATAGATAGCTAGTGGGAACCTGCTGTATAGCACAGGGAGATCAGCTCGGTGCTCTGTGACGACCTAGATGGGTGGGATGGGGGGAGCGGGAGGGAGGTCAAAGAGGGAGGGGATATAATTATACATATAGCTGATTCACTTCATGGTACACCAGAAACTAACACAACATTGTAAAGCAATTTTACGCCAATAAATAAATAAATAAATAAACAAACAAAGTCAAGCACCTTTAGTTCCTCCTCAAGGACTATAGATAATACTCTGAGCCATGTCCTTTGAGTTGTTTTGCAGATATGGAAACCCCCACCAGGTGGAAGAAGTTAACTGAATGCTGCCCACAAGCACATAGGCCCCAGACCGGTTGGAAGCAGAAGGTTGATGATGTTGACTCTTGATTACCTCACCACCAACCAATCAGAAGAATATGCATGAGATTATCACACACCCCATAACCTCCCTCCCTCACTCTGTCTTTAAAAACCTTTCACTGAATTCCCTGGCAGTCCAGCGGTTAGGACTTGGCGTTTTCACTGCCATGGCCCAAGTTTGATCCCTGGTTGGGGAAATAAGATCCCACAAGCTGCGTGGTGCAGCCAGAAAAATAAAAATAAATAAAATAAAAATCTTTCTCTGAAAGCTGTCAGGGAGTTCAGGTGTTTTGAGTACTAGCTGCCTGGACTCCTTGCTTGGTGCCCTGAAATAAATGCTGCATTTTCCTTAATCACAGCCTGGTGTCAGTAGATTGACTTTACTGTGTTATAGGCGAGCAGATCCAAGTTTGCTTCATTAACACATCCTCTTACTTTCCAGGAGCTTCCAGTCTCGTGAAAAAGACGGGTGTGGAAATCACCAGTGTGGTCATTGTGGACTCTGTGTTAAGCATATCGATGTCTCTCACTAGGGCAGTATGTGTGCCAAGTGTGCGCAGAGACACCGTTCATCCGCTGTGCCCTTGTTGCTACTGACTCATTTGATACCAGCCAGTAACTGACAGGTCATTTGGAGACTGGGCCAGGAGGCACCTCTCTACTCTAAACTACAGCAAACCTCCTACATACGAACGAGTTCTGTTCCGAGAGTGCGTTTGTAAATCCAATTTGTTCATAAGTCCAACAAAGTTAGCCTAGGTACCCAACTAACACAATTGGCTATATAGTACTGTACTGTAATAGGTTTATAATACTTTTCATACAAATAATACATAAAAAACATACACAAAGAATAAAGAAAACATTTTTAATCTTACAGTACAGTACCTTGAAAAGTACAGTACAGTACCAGCTATCAATACATCACTGCTGCTTTTACGCTTGTTTCCGCACATCCTGGGCTTGAAATAAAGATACTGTACTACTGTACTCTATACAGTACTGTACAGTAAAGTACACAAAAGTACAACCGCTTGTAGAGGATGCATGCACATGACAAGGTACGCCAGACATGTGAACTAACTTATATGATTGGACAAGTGACGCATGTTTGCATCTTTGAAAGTTCGCAACTTGAAAGTTCATATGTAGGGGACTTACTGTACAATGTACACTGTTGGGCTCCAGTAGATCCTGAAAAGTGGTAAGTTCCCCGCCTCCTCTGTTTTCTTCCCTCCCTCCCTTTCTTTCTTCCTCCTCTCTCCTCCCCCTTTTCTCCCCTCCTTGCCTTTCTGTCCTTCCTTGCATCTTCTTCATCTCTTTCTTTTTTTTTTTTTTTTTTTTTTTTGTGGTACGCGGGCCTCTCACTGCTGTGGCCTCTCCCGTTGAGGAGCACAGGCTCCGGACGCGCAGGCCCAGCGGCCATGGCTCACGGGTCTAGCCGCTCTGCGGCATGCGGGATCCTCCCGGACCGGGGCATGAACCCGTGTCCCCTGCATCGGCAGGCGGACTCCCAACCACTGCGCCACCAGGGAAGCCCCATCTCTTTCTTTTAAAACAATAACATCTCTTTACCTGTAATGGCTATTCTGAGTAGGGAACATGGTCCAGAAACGACAGAGGCAGAGACGTGAAGTGGAGGATGGGGAGGGATGGGAGAGACACTTCCTAATTTATGAATTTGTGAGGACAGGGGTTTCCTTTTCCTTCTAAATAAGAAATAACCCCTCCCCTCACCATAAACATCTATCATCACTATGAATCAATAACTTCTTTAACACAGATTAGACCCTACCTGGAGCTCAGATAGGCACATAGCACTGAGTCCCTTCAGTCTAGAGGGGAACTGTTTTTTCCTTTAAATAACCAAGCAGTGGGTTTCCTTTTCTCTGCTGTCCTAAATATACAGCCTGCTGCATCCTCTAGTCTACTCCTGGCACCAAGGAAACAACTGTGTTTTACTCCTAATAAGAATAATTTAAAGATATTTTATTTATTTATTTATGGCTGCGTTGGGTCTTTGTTGCTGCGCATGGGCTTTCTCTACTTGCAGCAAGTGGGGGCTACTCTTCTTCGCGGTGCGCGGGCTCCTCATTGCGGTGGCTTCTCTGGTTGCGGAGCATGGTATCTAGGCTCGAGGGCTTCTGTAGTTGTGGTTCTCGGGCTCTAGAGCGCAGGCTCAGTAGTTGTGGTGCACGGGCTTGGTTGCTCTGTGGCATGTGGGATCTTCTCAGACCAGGGATCGAATCTGTGTCCCCTGCGTTGGCAGGCAGATTCTTAACCGCTGCGCCACCAAGGAAGTCCCTTTAAAGATATTTTTTTAAAAATCAGTGATGAAAACAATTTCCCTTTCTCTTACCTTCAGTAGCTAAAATACTTTTTTTTTTTCTGTCCAACCAGACTAAATGTGATTGAATTGAGATTTTCCTCTCCTTTCTGTGTTATATTTGCACTGTGTAAGCAACACATTTTGTGTTAAATTGCAGCAAATACAGATACAAAAGGCTTAACAAGCAGACAGAGGTGAGAGTAAATGAGTCCCCTTTCCGCAGGAGGAAAATGCATGAGTGGTCCATGCTGAGTTTCTAGTATGGAGGCCCTGGGATTGGGGAGATTGCCAGAGGTGAGGCCTCAGGATGCTGTGAAATGCCCAGACCAGCCCTATGGGATGTCTTCTTCCCCCAGCCTCACCTGCCCAGGGCACCTGAGAAGCAACTTGCAGGATAGGGAAGGCTAGGGTCATGAGATTTCAGATCCTTTATCCTGTGGCTACAACACGAGAGTAACAACTTGCTGGATAAATATGAGGTATATTCCCATGTGTTGATTGAACATTTATTGTGTATCAGGCACTGTGCTTGCTCCTGGGAGGTAGGGGAAGGAATGTCAAACGTGATGTCAGAAACCTGGATGTAATAACTGGGTCTGAAATTTGCCTTTACTCCCATCATGCCCTGTGCTTAGACTGCTGGCCCCACCTCCACCTAACAAGCTTCTGCTAATCTTCAAAACTTCACTTGGCATCACTTCTTCCCCCAAATCTCCCCTGATGCTCACCCTGCAGGGTAGATGTACCCTCCTCCTTCCTCTTCCTTTGTTCCATCATGGGACCTAGGATTGGTCTCTCTGTCTCTTACACACACACATACACATGCACACACACAGTGCTGTTCACTGTTATTTATTTGCTCCCATGTCAATCTTCCCCACCCTGCCTCCACGGGCTTTTTGAGGACAAGGCTAGTCTCTTATTTATTTCTGTCTCCCTATTTTTAAAACTTAGTTCCTGGGATGTAGCAGGCTCTCAAAAATGTTTGCTAAGGGATGAATAAAAGTTTAATTCTGGATTTGTTCTATCTGTTTCTGGATCTTTATGTCCTCAACTGCCCCCAATAAAACTTAAGCCTTAATAATCCTGGGGGCCCCTCTAAGTGGCAACATTCTTTGATTTTACAAAGTGCCAGTTGCCTAAGCACGGTTGCATCCTTGAATCAATGGAGGGTGTGTTCCATGGCTCCGCAAGGATAGGAGATATTTTGTTTTGTTGTGGAGAAAAAAGAAAGAAAAAGAAGGTCTTTTAGGGCAACTTCAGGTTTATGAATGTCTCCCGTGCATATGCAGTGTCCACCTCATGAGACAGGGTTATGACTCTGGTGGAGATGCTGGTGGCACTGTGGCCGGCATTGCTGGTGCTCCCCAAAGCCAGGCTCTCCTGTCCTTCCTGGACACGTGGAAAACCACATTTCCCAGACCGCTTGGAGTTAGCAAGGATCATGCTGCTTGCTGAGTGCTTTAGAGATGGAATGTGCTTCTCTCTCTTTCCCAGCTGTAATAAATGAGGAGGCCTCACATTCCAGATGGTGAAGCTACTAGCTAGTGGGGCTTCCAGGCCTGGTGCCTGAGTGACTGTATGGAGCAGAGTCTTGCTAACCCAGGGAAATACGTGGTATGATAGAGAAATAAAATTTTCTAGTGTTAAACCACTGTGATTTGGGTCTGTTTGTTACTGTAGCAAAATCTAACCCATGCTGACTGATAGAGGCATGCGATGGTTTATTGGCACTTTTCCAATAAGCTTGAAAGCCCTGAACTCTATACAGAGATATTTTTCATGCTGCAGCTAGAGCAGCTCTCAAATGCCTTGATAATCTATCACTACTTTCCATCAGTCAATGGCTGAAGTTAGACAAGGGGGCTTCTGAAAAGGGGCAAGGAGGGAACTGGGAGAGACAAACCAAGTGAGTTCTGGGGGACATCACCCTTCGAGTCAGTAGTTCTGATCTGTTCCCTGTTAATAAGTTCATAGACCATTATCATTCTAACCAGGCAACTGCTTGATTTCGGAGTGTCGGGGGAGTTACTTCTCCTTTCTGAAAAGGGGGATCATTTTGCTGACAAAAGAGTAAACCAGCTAGCCAATAAATAACAGTCCCAGAAAACAAGAGTTGGAGTCTCAGGCCTGGAGCTAAGCTAGTGCCTCAAATGAGAGTCCAAATCGAGTCTGGGCATAAGCATAACCCTGAGAGTCAGGATAGGGAAGCCAGATTCCAGCCTCACCCCTCAGACATTACAGGACCAGGGAAGGAAAGTAAAGCAGCATGGTGTAGCAGGTCTGCACTTGAGTTCAGAGCCAATGACCTCCGTTTGAATCACAGCTCCCCACTTTCTAGCTATTGATTTTAGGGAAGTTGCTTTAACTCTCTGAACAAAGTTTCCTTAAGAGTGAAACTAATAAAACCGACCTCCTTGGACTGTTGAGGGTGTGAAAGAGATGATGTCTTTGGGGCAGGTGGGAATCTCAGGCTAGGAATTGACCATGCAGTCATTGTAACCCCTTTCCCTCTCTGGATCTCAGTTGAGTCTCTGTTTCACACGCCTGATACTGATGGCAGAACCTCTTCACTTTCCTGGTTCTGATTGACATGTTTATACTGATCTTATCCCAAAGGAAATAATCTGACTATTTCCAGAGCCACACCCAGGAAAATGTGGGCTCGCAGTCTGCTTCAGAGCCTCAGTCTGGATACCTTTTATGCTGTATTCGTTACCTATTGCTGCAGCAAATATTGCCCCAAATTTATCAGTTAAAAAAACGTACACAGTTATTAACTCATGGTTTCTGTGGGTCAGGAATCTGCGTGCGGCTTAGCCGGGTACTTCCAGCTCAGGGTCTCCCAAGAAGCGGCAATCAAGGTGTCAGCTGGGGCTGCAGAAACCTCTGCTTCCAACCTCATTGACGGAATGTGGGCCTCAAGTTCTTGCTGACCGTTGGCTGGAGGCATCGGTTCTTTGCCATGTGGACCTCTCCATGGGGCTGCTTACGACATGGCAGCTGGCTTCTGAGAGAGAGAGAGCCCAGAACAGAAGCAAGTCTTTTTGTAACCTGACCTTGGAAGTGGCATCTCGTTGCTTCCGCCATATTCTGTTCATGAGACATGAGTCTATATTCCCAACGCACAGTCAAGATGAGGGGTTTCCACAAGGGCATGACCTTCAGGAGGTAAGAATTATTGGGGGTCATTTTAGGACTTGCTTTTCCCCAACCTTCACCTGGGGAGCAAGATATAGGTCTCTGCTCTCAGTTTCCCAAACCAGTCCTCTTTCTTTTGATCCTATTCCCCTGGGACTGGACCTGGGAAAGCAATAGGGCAGGATTCAAGACCCATTCTCAGAGATACAGCAACATAAAATCTTCCTTGCCTTTCTTGACCCTGACAATCTCCAACTCCTTGAAGGCAGGAACACTCATTCTGATTGATTATAAATTCTCCTAAATCTATTATTAATGACATCATTTATATGCCCAGTCTTTTAAGGGCCTGACTTCTGATGCTCAAAACCTAGGATTTTGAAACTCAGAAAATGATTCTCTCAAACTCTTGTTTCTACCACGAGATTCAAAATCTTGTGCTGAAACTCCAAAGCAGAGAACAGATTCTTCTCCCCTTCCTGGATTTCTGCTATAACCTCCTTTCCCAAAGCAATGAACATGGCAAGCCTTAGCATCCTGGACTTGCAGAAGGATCAACAGAAGTTTGGGGAGGGGGTTGGAAACGTAATTGTTAGTACCTGCAAATGTTATTTTGCAAAACACATAAAGCACTTGGCACGTTGTCATGCGCTCAATTCATATTAATTCCTTTTCCTCTTTGTCATCTGTGTTGGAAGTCAGACAGATTCTGAAGGTGAGCAGATAAGGACATGAAAGGTGGGGGTGAAACTGTAGGGTCTCATGCAGGATCTGGACATTGGACTGGGGTATCCATGGATGGGGGTTTAACTGGCTGCTGGCAGCACAGTGACACTGAACCCTATTGCATGGTGGTAACCAACCTGAGGACACACACTTTATAGAATTCTTTCCTTCACTGTTTCACTATCCTCTGTCCTCTATTCTTGTTCCTTAAGGTCACTTCTCCAAATAAATGGCCTACCTGAAAACTCTTGTTTCAGAGTTTACTTCCAGGTAGAGTGGGAACTCTGGCTAAGATAGTGTCCGTCCATGGATCAGGTCTTATACGAAGCGTTCTGTGCATAATAACTGTTTTAGCCCATTCAGGCTGCTATAACAAAAATACCAGAGACTGAGTGATTTAGAAAGAGCAGAAATTTATTTCTTATGGTTCTGGAGGCTGGGAAGTCTAAGATCAAGGCACCAACAGCTTTGGTGTCTGGTGAGAACCCACTTCCTGATTCACAGATGGCCATCTTCTTACTGTGTCCTCATATGGTAGAAGGTGGTGAGGTAACTCTCTAGGGTCCCGTTTATAAGGGTGCTGATTTTTTTATAAGGGCACTAATCCCATTCATAAGGGCTCCAGCCTCATGATTCATTCCCCTCACAAAGGCTCCACCTCAAATATCATCACACTGGGGATTAGGTTTCAATGTATGAATCTCGGGTGGGGGGAGACACAAACCTTCAGCTGATAGCAATAACCCATTCAATTCTCATGATGCCTGATGAGGTAGGTTTTATTATCTCCATTTTACAGATATGGAAGCAGAGGCTCACAGTAGAAGTGATTCAGGCAAGGTCACACTGCCCGGAAGTGGCAGGATTGGGTTTGAGCCTGGGTCAGTCTAACTCCATAGGCCTTGCTCTGAGTCTGCTTTCCTGCCTGGAATCACATTCCCCACCAGAGCCTAGTGGGTCCCAGTTTGTGCTGGAGGTGTGTCCTCTGGGCTATGGAGGATCCTCTCACCAAGAGTTTCACAAGTGAGCACTGCCTTTGTCCTGCACCTATGGCCTGAGTCTGCCTCCCCCTACCCCCCCAATCCCCCAGGGGGAACTGATGTTCTGAAACTGCAGATTCAGGCCCATCACCAAGGGCTCTGAGCTTCCCACCCTTCTGAAGTTTGAGTACTTTGAAACTAATTTGAGATTTGTTGGAAGCTGAGAAAGGGGAAAAATATGCTTGACTTGCTCTTTTTTTTCCTTTCTTAAAGAGACTCTAGGGACTTCCCTGGTGGTGCAGTGGTTAAGAGTCCTCCTGCCAGTGCAGGAGACACGGATTCGATCCCTGGTCCGGGAGGATCCCACATGCTGCAGAGCAACTAACCCCGTGTACCAAAACTACTGAGCCTGTGAGCCATAACTACTGAAGCCCGTGCACCTAGAGCTCGTGCTCCACAACAAGAGAAGCCACCACAATGAGAAGCCCGTGCACTGTAACGAAGAGTAGCCCCCGCTCGCCGCAACTAGAGAAAGCCCACATGCAGCAACGAAGACCCAATGCAGCCAAAAATAAATAAATAAAAATAAATAAATAAAAAATAAAGAGCCTCTAAAGTCATTTTGGTAGCAAACCTGAGGCCCCTGGACCAGTCAGTTTCAGTCTAGAGATATGGGTGCTGGTGTCTGCCGAGGCTGGCTTTGTTTTGTCCTTGCAAAGACCAAATGAGTCCTATTTTTTTTTTTTTTTTGTAGTATGTGGGCCTTTCACTGTTGTGGCCTCTCCCGTTGCGGAGCACAGGCTCCGGACGCGCAGGCTCAGCAGCCACGGCTTACGGGCCCAGCCGCTCCGCGGCATATGGGATCTTCCCAAACCGGGGCACGAACCCGTGTCCCCTGCATCAGCAGGTGGCCTCTCAACCACTGCACCACCAGGGAAGCCCCTCATTGTAGTATTGATTTGCATTTCTCTAATAATTAGTGATATTGAGCAGCTTTTCATGTGCTTCTTGGCCAACTGTGTGTCTTCTTTGGAGAAATGTCTATTTAGGTCTTCTGCCCATTTTTGGACTGGGTTGTTTGTTTCTTTAATATTGAGCTACATGAGCTGTTTATATATTTTGGAGATTAATCCTTTGTCCATTGATTCGTTTGCAAATATTTTCTCCCATTCTGAGGGTTGTTTTTTCATCTTGTTTATGGTTTGCTTTGCTGTGCAGAAGCTTTGAAGTTTCATTAAGTCCCATTTGTTTATTTTTGTTTTTATTTCCATTACTCTAGGTGGTGGATCAAAAAAGATCTTGCTGTGATTTATGTCAAAGAGTATTCTTCCTATGTTTTCCTCTAAGAGTTTTATAGTGTCTGGTCTTACACTTAGGTTTCCAATCTATTTTGAGTTTATTTTTGTGTATGGTGTTAGGGAGTGTTCTAATTTCATTCTTTTACATGTAGCTGTCCAGTTTTCCCAGCACCACTTATTGAAGAGACTGTCTTTTCTCCATTGTGTATCCTTGCCTCCTTTGTCATAGATTAGTTGACCATAGGTGCGTGGGTTTATCTCTGGGCTTTCTATCTTGTTCCATTGACCTATGTTTCTGTTTTTGTGTCAGTACCATATTGTCTTGATTACTGTAGCTTTGTAGTATAATCTGAAGTCAGGGAGTCTGATTCCTCCTGCTCCATTTTTTTCCCCTCAAGACTGCTTTGGCTATTCGGGGTCTTTTGTGTCTCCATACAAAGTTTAAGATTTTTTCTCCTAGTTCTGTAAAAAACGCCATTGGTAATTTGATAGGGATTGCATTGAACCTGTAGATTGCTTTGGGTAGTAGAGTCATTTTCACAATATTGTTTCTTCCAATCCAAGAACATGGTATATCTCTCCATCTATTGGTATCATCTTTAATTTCGTTCATCTTATAGTGTCTTATAGTTTTCTGCATCAGGTCTTTTGTCTCCCTAGGTAGGTTTATTCCTAGGTATTTTATTCTTTCTGTTGCAATGGTGAATGGGAGTGTTTCATTAATTTCTCTTTCAGAATTTTCATCATTAGTGCATAGGAATGCAAGACATTTCTGTGCATTAATTTTGTATCCTGCAACTTTACCAAATTCATTGATTAGCTCCAGTAGTTTTCTGGTGGCATTTTTAGGGTTCTCTATGTATAGTATCATGTCATCTGCAAACAGTGACAGTTTTACTTCTTCTTTTCCAATTTGTATTCCTTTTTCTTCTCTGATTGCCGTGGCTAGGACTTCCAAAACTATGCTGAATAATAGTGGTGAGAGTGGACATCCTTGTCTTGTTCCTGATCTTAGAGGAAATGCTTTCAGTTTTCACCATTGAGAATGATATTTGCTCTCGGTTTGTCATATATGGCCTTTATTATGTTGAGGTAGGTTCCCTCTATGCCCACTTTCTGGAGAGTTTTTATCATAAATGGGTGTTGAATTTTTTCAAAAGCTTTTTCTGCATCTATTGAGATGATCATATGGTTTTTATTCTTCAGTTGTTAATATGGTGTATCACATGGATTGATTTGCATATATTGAAGAATCCTTGCATCCCTGGGATAAATCCCACTTGATCATGGTGTATGATCCTTTTAATGTGCTGTTGGATTCTGTTTGCTGGTATTTTGTTGAGGATTTTTGCATCTATATTCATCAGTGATATTGGTCTGTAATATTCTTTTTTTTGTAGTGTCTTTGTCTGGTTTTGGTATCAGGGTGACGGTGGCCTCATAGAATGAGTTTGGGAGTGTTCCTTCCTCTGCAATTTTTTGGAAGAGTTTGAGAAGGATTGGTGTTAGCTCTTCTCTAAATGTTTGATAGAATTCACCTGTGAAGCCATCTGGTCCTGGACTTTTGTTTGTTGGAAGATTTTTATTCACAGTTTCAATTTCATTACTTGTGATTGGTCTGTTCATATTTTCTATTTCTTCCTGGTTCAGTCTTGGAAGGTTCTACCTTTCTAAGAATGTCCATTGCTTCCAGGTTGTCCATTTTATTGGCATAGAGTTGCTTGTAGTAGTCTCTTAGGATGCTTTGTATTTCTGTGGTGTCTGTTGTAACTTCTCCTTTTTCATTTCTAATTTTATTGATTTGAGTCCTCTCTCTCTTTTTCTTGATGAGTCTGGCTAATGGTTTATCAATTTTGTTTATCTTCACAAAGAATCAGCTTTTAGTTTTATTGATCTTTGCTATTGTTTTCTTTGTTTCTATTTCATTTATTTCTGCTCTGATCTTTATGATTTCTTTCCTTCTGCTAACTTTGGGTTTTGTTTGTTCTTCTTTCTCTAGTTCCTTTAGGTGTAAGGTTAGATTGTTTATTTGAGATTTTTCTTGTTTCTTAAGGTAGGCTTGTATAGCTATAAACTTCCCTCTTAGAACTGCTTTTGCTGCATCCCATAGGTTTTGGATCATTGTGTTTTCATTCTCATTTGTCTCTAGGTATTTTTTGATTTCCTCTTTGATTTCTTCAGTGATCTCTTGGTTATTTAGTAATGTATTGTTTAGCCTCCATGTGTTTGTGTTCTTTACATTTTTTTCCCTGTAATTGATTTCTAATCTCATAGCGTTGTGGTCAGAAAAGATGCTTGATATGATTTCAATTTTCTTAAATTTACTGAGGCTTGAGTTGTGACCCAAGATGTGATCTATCCTGGAGAATGTTCCATGAGCACTTGAGAAGAAAGTGTATTCTGTTGGTTTTGGATGGAATGTCCTATAAATATCAATTAAATCTATCTGGTCTATTGTGTCATATAAAGCTTCTGTTTATTTCTTTATTTTCATTTTGGATGATCTGTCCATTGGTGTAAGTGAGGTGTTAAAGTCCCCCACTATTATTGTGTTACTGTCGATTTCCTCATTTATAGCTGTTAGTAGTTGCCTTATGTATCGAGGTGCTCCTCTGTTGGGTACATATATATTTATAATTGTTATATCTTCTTCTTGGATTGATCCCTTGATCATTATGTAGTGTCCGTCCTTGTCTCTTGAAACATTCTTTATTTTAAAGTCTATTTTATCATATATGAGTATTGCTACTCCAGCTTTCTTTTGATTTCCATTTGCATGGAATATCTTTTTCCATCCCCTCACTTTCAGTATGTATGTGTCCCTAGGTCTGAAGTGGGTCTCTTGTAGACAGCATATATATGGGTCTTGTTTTTGTATCCATTCAGCAAGCCTGTGTCTTTTGGTTGGAGCATTTAATCCATTCATGTTTAAGGTAATTATCGATATGTATGTTCCTATGACCATTTTCTTAATTGTTTTGGGTTTGTTTTTATAGGTCCTTTTCTTCTCTTGTGTTTCCCAGTTAGAGAAGTTCCTTTAGCATTTGTTATACAGCTGGTTTGGTGGTGCTGAATTCTCTTAGCTTTTGCTTGTCTGTAAAGCTTTTGATTTCTCCATTGAATCTGAATGAGATCCCTGCCAGGTAGACTAATCTTGGTTGTAGCTTCTTCCGTTTCATCACTTTAAGTATATCGTGCCACTCCCTTCTGGCTTGTAGAGTTTCTGCTGAGAAATCAGCTGTTACCCTTATGGGAATTCCCTTGTATGTTATTTGTCGTTTTTCCCTTGCTGCTTTCAATAATTTTTCTTTGTCTTTAATTTTTGCCAATTTGATTACTGTGTGTCTCGGTGTGTTTCTCCTTGGGTTTATCCTGTATGGGACTCACTGTGCTTCCTGGACTTGGGTGGCTATTTCCTTTCCCATGGTAGGGAAGTTTTCGACTATAACCTCTTCAAATATTTTCTCGGGTCCTTTCTCTCTCTCTTCTCCTTCTGGGACCCCTATAATGCGAATGTTGTTGCGTTTAATGTTGTCCCAGAGGTCTCTTAGGCTGTCTTCATTTCTATTCATTCTTTTTCCTTTATTCTGTTCCATGGCAGTGAATTCCACCATTCTGTCTTCCAGGTCACTTATCTGTTCTTCTGCCTCAGTTATTCTGTTATTGATTCCTTCTAGTGTAATTTTCATTTCAGTTATTGTATTGTTCATCTCTGTTTGTTTGTTCTTTAATTCTTCTAGGTCTTTGTTAAACATTTCTTGCATCTTCTCAATCTTTGCCTCCATTCTTTTTCCGAGGTCCTGGATCATCTTCACTATCTTTATTCTGAATTCTTTTTCTGGAAGGTTGCCTATCTCCACTTCATTTAGTTGTTTTCCTGGGGTTTTATCTTGTTCCTTTATCTGGTACATAGCCTTCTGCCTTTTCATCTTGTCTTATCTTTCTGTGAATGTGGTTTTTGATCCAGAGGCTGCAGGATTGTAGTTCTTCTTGCTTCTGCTGTCTGCCCTCTGGTGGATGAGGCTAAGAGGATTGTGTAGGTTTCCTGATGGGAGGGACTGGTGGTGGGTAGAGCTGGCTGTTGCTCTGGTGGGCAGAGCTCAGTAAAACTTTAATCCACTTGACTGCTGATGGGTGGGGCTGAGTTCCCTCCCTGTTGGTTGTTTGGCCTGAGGCAACCCAACACTGGAGCCTACCTGGGCTCTTTGGTGGGGCTAATGACAGACTCTGGGAGGGCTCACACCAAGGAGTACTTCCCAGAACTTCTGCTGCCAGTGTCCTTGTCCCCACGGTGAGCCACAGCCACCCCCCGCCTCTGCAGGAGACCCTCCAACACTAGCAGGTAGGTCTGGTTCAGTCTCCCCTGGGGTCACTGCTCCTTCCCCTGGGTGCCGATGCGCACACTACTTTGTGTGTGCCCTCCAAGAGTGGAGTCTGTTTCCCCCAGTCCTGTTGAAATTCTGCAATCAAATCCCACTAGGCTTCAAAGTCTGATTCTCTAGGAATTCCTCCTCCCGTTGCCGGACCCCCAGGTTGGGAAGCCTGATGTGGGGCTCAGAACCTTCACTCCAGTGGGTGGACTTCTGGGGTGTAAGTGTTCTCCAGCCTGTGAGTCGCCCACCCAGCAGTTATGGGATTTGATTTTACTGTGATTGTCCCCCTCCTACCGTCTCATTGTGGCTTCTCCTTTGTCTTTGGATGTGGGGTACCTTTTTTGGTGAGTTCCAGTGTCTTCCTGTCGATGATTGTCTGGCAGCTACTTGTGATTCTCGCTCTCACGAGAGCGAGTGAGAGCACGTCCTTCTACTCTGCCATCTAGGTTCCGGTCTCTCCAAAGCAGACTTTTTTTTACAGCAACTGCTTTTCCAGGAAGGGCTGATGCAATGTGGACAGCTGATCTGAACCCTGGGAGGGGTGAGGGGTGCTCTGGTCCCAGAGCAGCAGTGTCTACAGAGACCTCAATGCACAGTGTGGTCTGTAGACCAGCGGCCTCTGAATCCCCTCGGAGCTTGTTAGAAATGCAAGCTCTTCTGAGGGCCCCAGTTGTGCTGTATCAGAATCTGCATTTTAACAAGGCCCCAGGGTGACTTGAATGCACAAAAACCTTTGAGAAGTGCTGAGTAGAGAGGCAAAACCAGTAGCCTCTGACCACGCTCCAATCCCATGCTGTGAGTCCTCCAGGGAGCTGAGACTATGAATGAATTTTGTGACACAGGTGAAGAATACTGTGTGCCGTTCCCCATTTTCACCCCTTTGTTTTGACCTCATGTGCATTTTTACACACACACCCATGTGGCAATTCTTGCAACATTAATTTTCTGCAACAAAGTGTTTCATGGAGCAAATTCCATTAAGCCATTTTAATCCAGGGTTTAATTTTCTCTACAGCTCAACTAAAATGTTTCCATTTTTCCCCATCAAATATTTATTTATCATAACATTATTTTCATGGGATCAATTATTTTCTGTTTAAATTTTACAACAAGCATGTGATTCTTCCATCTTTTTCCTTATACTGACTTTCTGCTGCTGATAACTTCTGCTGTTTTAAGGTTTTTGTTTGTTTGTTACCTTCTTTTGTGGCCTTTCTATCCTGTTCAAATCTCCTGGGTCAAATTTTGCAGATCTAAATTGTATCAAGAATACTTTTCTTCTGTCAACTTTCAGCCCGTTACAAATTCTAGTGTGTGTCATTTCAGTCCTATTAGTTTTACTTGCGGCTGATTATGTTCTACCAGTAATTTATGGCAGAAATAATCACCGGGATGCAAGTAAGGGAAGGATTTCTATCTTTTTTTTTTTTTTTTTTTGCGTTACGTGGGCCTCTCATTGTTATGGCCTCTCCTGTTGCGGAGCACAGGCTCTGGACGCGCAGGCTCAGCGGCCATGGCTCACGGGCCCAGCCGCTTCCACGGCATGTGGGATCGTCCCGGACTGGGGCACGAACCCGTGTCCCCTGCATGGGCAGGCAGACTCTCAACCACTGCGCCACCAGGGAAGCCCGATTTCTATCTTTTTAACCACCCCCATCCCAACCCAGCCTTGTCTTCAGGACCTAGGACAGTGCCTGGGACATAGTAGGTTCTCCACAAACATTTGTACGTAGAATGAATAAAATTCACTAACAGTTGAACCAAAGACTGATGGTTTGTGTTTGTCTGATTGCGTCTGATCAGAACATTGAGCAACTTTAGGGGACAGAGATAGGTGGAGGCAGGTGGGAAAGGGAGGAGAAAAGAGAAGATGGAGAGAGTATGAACATACATGCACACACATGCACATGGACACACACATATGTAGGCACAAACACACATGTGCACACCAATATACATATGTACAGAGACACACATGTGTATATACATACACAAGTCACACATATTTAGGTATGCTTGTGTGTGTACACAGACATGCATATGCACACACAGAGACAGATATGCACACGCCCATATATACACACAGCCACACACGTATGCACACACAGATGTGCATATGCACACAATGCAATATTCATACATGCACATAGCCACATATATACACACATGTTTGTACACACATGCACATGAATGCACATACAAACACAGACAAGTACATATATAAACACATACACAGATGCTCATATGTGCACATAGAGTTTACTGGCATATTGACTGGTAAACTCTTTACTGCAGTGTAGCGTAAAATGTCTCTGGTGCTAGAATAAGGAAATAAAAATGGCAGGATCAAAACAGCAGGCTTAACACACTCCTCTTTGGCGTGTTGGGGTCTCCATTTTACAACTAGTAATTAAATGCGTATTGAGGTGAACTGAACATTGGAAAGCCAGCTACTGCCTTGGTTTGAATTTATTAAAAAATGGTACTTGGTCTTCTCTCTGGGTCAGACTGTGTGAAAATCACGGGGTATTGGAGATGAAGAGTGCTGGGTTCTTCTCAAAATCTCCCAGTCTGGTGGGGGAGGTGGATGTGGAAGCCAAGCAATTAAAATGCAGCGCGATAAGAGCTGTGTGGAAAATTCCTTGGAGCCGTGGGAGCTCAGGGTGGGGGGGATGATGGAGTTTAGTGGGAGCTGTTAAGGTCTGAGCCATGAGACATTTGTGCTGGATTCCTTTTGGCATGTTAGCTAACTAATTATAAAATAATTATAATGAACACTTCAGGGGAAGGGAAGGGGTTGAGAGGCAGAAGAGAGCTGGAAATAAGGTTGGAAGATGTGCAGTTAGAGACCTGGGTTGCCCAGTCAACCTGGATGAAGGGGGAGGTGGGGCAGCTGCATTGTCCTTGACCCGAGCATCCCGACCTATAAAACAGGGAATAAGAAACAACTGCTTCTTAGGTTTGCTTCTTCAGGCTAGGTGAGAAAATGTGTCCAAAAGAGCTCTGGAAACCACCCACCGCTAGCAAGCTGGAGGTTTTCTTATTCAGAACAGGCTGCAAATATCCGGGGTTTGTTCTTCGATTAGACAGTGTATATTGCAATAACTGTATGCAACAAACATGCTCCAAATCTTGGTAGTTTACTATCTCAAATATTATTTTTCTCACTCTGTAGAAAAATAGTAGGTAGGTCAGTAGGTCGCTTGGGTTTGGCGAATGGAGGCTGACTTCGGCTGAGCCTGCCTCCAGGCTGGAGACTCTGCACATCTCCATGTGCTCCTTGACCAGTAGCTACCTGGAATTTTAATCCAACTTGTGCTGGCAGAGGAGGAAGAGGGCAAGCCCACTTTTAAATATTTTTAAAGTCCAGCTGCCCATTGGCCATTGCCAATCACATGATCGAGGGAGGGGGGAACTGGAAACACTGATCTAATCTGCTGCAGCCCTCGGGGCAAGACTAGTGATGGTCAGGTGCCAGAGGATGATAGACGGGGTGCCAATTCCTGGCGTTTCCCTTCCCTTTCCTAGCATGAGACTTGGGGTAAGTCAACCTCTCTGAGCCTCAGGTTGCTTATCTGTAAAATGGGCATAATAAGAGTCCCCATCTCCCCTGAGGTGAGGATTGCCTGATTTCTTACAACAGCCTTGTAACTAGTCCCCTAGATTTAACCTCGCACCTCCCCACCATCTCTTCTCTCCATGTCAGCTAGAGTCATCCTTTTTTTTTTTTTTTTGCGGTATGCGGGCCTCTCACTGTTGTGGCCTCTCCCATTGCGGAGCACAGGTTCCGGACGCGCAGGCTCAGCGGCCATGGCTCACGGGCCCAGCCGCTCCGCGGCACGTGGGATCTTCCCGGACCGGGGCACGAACCCGCGTCGCCTGCATCGGCAGGCGGACTCTCAACCACTGCGCCACCAGGGAAGTCCCTAGAGTCATCCTTTAACTACAAAAGTCATCCAGAAAGAAACCTCGTGTCCATTTAGGCAGATTAGTGGCTGCCATTTAGGCAAATTAGTGGTTGCCAGGAGCTGGGTGGGAGAGAGGAAACAGGAAGTGACTGTTAATAAGCATAATATTTCTTTCTGGGCTAAAGAAAGTATTCTAAAATGGATTGTGATGAAGGTCACACAATTCTGTGACTATACGGTCTCTCTGCCCAGAATCTTCTTTCTTCAGATATTTGCCCCTCACCTCAGGTCTTTGCTTAAACAGGGTGAGCTTTTCCTGAACACCCCACTTAAGCTTGCACTGCACCCTGCTGGTCCCTCTCTCCTGATATATTTTCTCTAGTATTTGGAACAACCTGACATGTTTCATATTTTGGTTGCGCACTTTCTTTATTATCCACTCCTTTCTTCTCCTCTTCCCCATTCCTGAAATACACCAGGAGCATATAAACTTCCCAGAGGCAGGGATATTTGTCTGTGTTGTTCATGGCTGCCTCTGCGGATGGTACCTGGCACATAGCAGGCCCTCCATAAATATGGATGATGTAAACGATATAATGCTTATTAAGTGCTTAAGACCCGGCATGTATGAGTGGCGTAATCAATGTTCGCTTTTATTATCACTACTTATTTCAAATGAGCTCCTTAATTGCCAAATTTTCTGTCTGAAGTGACTCTGAGTTTGAGTCAAATATTTTCCCCCTGGGAGCCCTTGCTGGCACACACGTGTGGGTACAGATCCTGCTGCGTCTGTAGAGGCCGCATTTCAGTCCCAGGTTCTTTCCTGCCGGGCAGAGCGAGCCATGACATTTATAAACCTCTGGGCTCTTAATCCCCTGCTGATCCTCAGAGAGCAGTAGTGCTTTGTTGCTAAAGACATTGCCCCGCTTTGAACAAAGGAATGAAGAAACATCTGGGCATCGGTCTCTGGGCTGTGACATCACGCGCATTATCAGGAAGAGGAGGTGGCGGCTCAGGGATGGGGATTGACTTGCCCCGTGTCACCTGCCTGGGGAGGGTGAAACCACACACGTCCCTGGGGTCCTGGTCCTCGCTCTGCATTCCTGAGTTTTGGGACAGATCTGTTGGTTTCGAGGACTTTTCCTTACGTTGAGCTAAACTTTGTAACTCCTTTGTGTAAATCCTGCATGTTCTCACTACCAACTGGTCTCTCCTCCATGTCAATCTTTTTTTTTTTTTTTTTTTGCGGTACACGGGCCTCTCACTGTTGTGGCCTCTCCCGTTGCAGAGCACAGGCTCTGGACGCGCAGGCTCAGCGGCCACGGCTCACGGGCCCAGCTGCTCCGCGGCATGTGGGATCTTCCCGGACTGGGGCACGAACCCGTGTCCCCTGCATCGGCAGGCGGACTCTCAACCACTGCACCACCAGAGAAGCCCTGGAATTTGGATTTTGACGGATAACTAATGTATTAGTCAGGGTTCTCTAGAGCAAAAGAACCAGCAGGATATATATATATATATATTTTAATATTTTAAAATTTATGTATATAATTTATATACAAATTTTAGTAATATATTATATGACATATCTATATTATAATATACTATTATTATGTACTTATATTTTATATACTTTATATATAAGTATATATGTATATATAATATATACTTTATGTATTATATATTTGTTATACATTATAGTTATAATATATAAATTAAATATATAATTATATAAACATATAATGTTAAATATAACAACAATATATAATATATAACTTACATATACCTATATAATTTATATAGGATAATACCATATATTAACATATATTACATATAAATCAATAAAGGAGATTGTTTTCGAGGGATTGGCCCACACAATTATGGGGGCTGACACGTCCCATGGTCTGCTGTTTGCAGGCTGGGGACCCAGGGAAGCTGGTGATGTCATTCAGCCTGAGTCCAAAGGCCTGAGAATCAGGGGAGCTGACGGTGTAAATCCCAGTCCCAGGGCCAGGAGAAGGTTAGGTAAGACGTTCCAACTCAAACAGTGAGGCGGGAAAAAGGGGCTATAGAAGAATTTTAAGTGCAGGTGTGATGTGACCAGAGTTGAGTTTCATAAAAATGAGTTCCCAGTGGGGATAATGGTGCCTTGGATCGAGGGTCACTATTCAGAGCAGCCGAGGTCGGGCTCAGAACCCTTCAGAGCTTGTGACCAAGGTCTCTTTTCCTTTCCTCAGCCGGCAGTCACAGTCTGGGGCTGGGGGTGGGGCTCAGACTTGCCAAGGAGATCTTCAGGTTTCTAGAACCCCAGGCCAATGGCTGCCAGGGCAGAATGTGGTAGGGCTCTAAGACTGGTCTAATTACCCTGCCCGACAGAGCTGCCCCTGACAGTGAATTCTCTCTTCCTTAGCTGGCAGAGTCTTCTTGGTACAAAAAGGTGTTTATGGTCCCCTTTGTTAGAAAGGCATTTAGAGGCTGTGAGTTGACAAGGCAGGCATCCTGAGACGTGACTTTCCTTTTCATCTAAAGTTAAGGACCTTCTTCCCAGTCACTTCATCGTTGGTTTTGTTGATGAAAAGGGGAAAGTGATCAATATTTTTGCCTTCTAGGATCTCTGACCTTTGCAAACAAGGATGCTGAGGTACATGTTTCAGTAAACGGTAGGCCCTAAAATAACCCCTGGTCAGGGTCCTGCTGAATGAATGACCAGAGTGCTTCCCACATACTATGTGGCCCTGGGCAAAGTCCTTAACTTCTCCAGGCCTCAGTTGCTTAGTCTGTGAAATGGGAATACAAACACCACCCCCTCCCCCCACATACTCTGAGAGTCGTGAGGATGAGATGAGCCCTGATCTAGTCTCCTGTTAGAACTGCATTGTCCAAGGTGGTAGCTACTGGCCATGTGTAGCTATTTAAATTAAAATAAATTAAAATGAAATACATTTTAAAAGTTAGTCCCTCAGTCACAGGAGCCATATTTTTTCTATTCATTTTTAATTTAATTTTATTTTTTAACAATTTATTTTATTGAAGTATAGTTGATTTACAATGTTGTGTTAATTTCTACTGTACAGCAAAGTGATTCAATTATACATATATATGCATTCTCTTTCATATTCTTTTCCATTATGGTTTATCACAGGGTATTGTATATAGCTCCCTGTGCTATGCAGTAGGACCTTGTTGTTTATTCATCCTATATATAATAGTTTGCATCTGCTAATCCCAAATTCCCAGTCCATCCCTCACCCCCACCCCTGTCTTGGCAACCACAAGTCTGTTTAGTATGATAATCTCTAGGTCCATTACAGGGGACATATTTTAAGTGCTCAATAAACTTATGTTGCTGGTGACTATGGTTTTGCAAAGCACAGATACAGAACATCTCCAGAACTTTCGCTGCAGAAAGTTCTATCAGATGGCATTGTTTTAGAGGAGGGCACCGATGGTATATTCTTTGTGGACCAACAGGTAGGCACTGGGGACTTGTTCAAGGGTGAAAATAAAAATGGTTCTGAGTCAGAGAGGCAAAAGACACAACTGCTCAGCGAAAACACTTGAGTTATTTGAAAAAGGTGGAAGAAAACCCCCAAACCTTTTCAAGCTGGCACAATTCCTGGGCAAGCGTGTCACCGATCTCTGCCGGCAGAAATGCTGGGGCAGTGCAGAGCATCAGTGCATACGATATCCACGTTACTACCAGATAAATTCATTAGGATGGATGCGATCACAGTGAATACCAAATGAAGTGGCAGTGGCAGGACAAGCAATTAAAATGTTACACAAACAATGCTCACCGGGCGGGACACCTCTCTCTGGCTCCCCTTGCCTGTCTGCAGGCATCACGTGGCAGGCAACTCATCCGAGCGGTGGCCACTGAAATGTCACAGCTCCTTTAGAAGGGGTCACTGCAGCGTAGAGACTGGTGGGGCTTGAAGATATTTGGAAACAAAAGGGCCCAAGGAATTTGGATCTCAGCCTCTGGGTCTGTAGCAAGAAGGCTGTGGCTGTCAAGGGCAATTATGACCCCTTGCACTGGCACAGGATTTATCGTTGCAAATGTTCCGGGCATACGTTTCTCTCATTTGATTGCCAGCTACCTTTAGGGTTGTGGTGAGAGATAAATCCGAGAGAACTCTGAAAGCTGAAAGTGCTTGGAGACAATTCATTTTGTTCCCTATGTTTCAATTCTGGTTGCATCACTAGGCAGCTGGGAGTTCTTGGGCAAAGCGTTAGCCTCTCTGAGCCTGTTTCCTTATCTGTAAAATTCTTGCCTCAAAGTGTGGGTAGGTTGGAGATACTATGCTGGCACCCAATAGGAGCTCAGCGAGTGGTAACTGAATATTTTTAGCTTATGGAGGCTGAATGGATGGACATTTTCTGAGAACCTACTATGTAACAGGCATGGGAGTGATACCAAGATGGATAAGATGTGGTTCTTGTCATGTGCAGGAATCAGCAGTATGTAATTAATTACAGTATTCAGTGATCAGGACAGGGATGGATAAAGGTGTTTACAGGGTGCTATGGAAACACAGAGATGCACTTTTCTCCTAGGGAAGGCGGGAGGTGTCATCTGAGCTGGACTGTGAGAGAGTTGGCACTTGCTAGGAACACTTGGGGAGGGCATTGCAGAGGGATGGGCGAATAGCACTGAGAGGGTGCAGAGGTGAGAATGCATTCTGCTTTCAGAAAACTTGAGCTGGTCTGGTGGGTCAAGACCAAGGGGTACATATGGGGAGGGCTGGGAGATGAGGCCAGAGGACAAGGAAGGGGTCGTGAGTCAGAGTGAGGCGTCTGCATCAGGCTAAGAACTGTGCTTTCATTGATTATCGATGGAGGACTACGTTAGTTCTATGAAAACATTAAAAAATTACGCCCCAAATTAGCATCTTAAAATATCAGTAAACCGGGCTTCCCTGGTGGCGCAGTGGTTGAGAGTCCACTTACCGAGGCAGGGGACACGGGTTCGTGCCCCGGACCGAGAAGATCCCACATGCCGCGGAGCGGCTGGGCCCGTAAGCCATGGCCGCTGGGCCTGCGCGTCCGGAGCCTGTGCTCCGCAACGGGAGAGGCCACAACAGTGAGAGGCCCGCGTACCGAAAAAAAAAAAAATATATATATATATATATATATATATATATCAGTAAACCTTTATTATCTCACAGTTTCTGAGAGTCAGGAATTTGGGAGCGACTCAGCATAGTTGTTCTGGTTTAGGGTCTCTTAGGAGGCTGCAGTGAAGATGTCAGCTGGGTTGCAGTCATCTGAAGGCATGACTGGGGTGTTAGGGTCCACTTCCAAGATGGCACCCTCACATGGCTGGCAAGTTGGTGCCGGCTGGTGGCAGGAGGGCACAGTTCCTCTTTACATAAACCTTCCCATTATGGCTGCTCGGGAATCCTTATAACATGATGTCCGACTTCCCCCAGAGCAAGTGATCCAAGAGAGAGCAAGGCAGAAGCGGCAATGTCCTTCGTGCCTTAACACTAGAAGTCACACATTTCTGTAATATCTTTTTGGTCACCGCTCAGCCTATCCAATGTAGGAGGGGGCTACACAAGTGTGACCACCAGGAGATGAGAATCCCCGGGGCCATCTTGGGGGCTGGCTGTCTTTCCAGGTAGTTGAGGGGTTACATCATTGGTCCCTTTTTAACCAATGAGGAGACTGAGGCATGAGGTTGAGTGCCTGACCCAAAGATCACGCAGCGAGACGAAACATTGGCATTGCTTGGTACCTTGCTGCCTCCTGAAGAGCTTTCTTCCATTCAAAACTATTTCATTAGGGTTTCTGAAAGTATCGCTGGAATAGCAGAGAACTCTGAATTCCTTGTGGGGAGTAACTAGGAAAATTTACACTTAGAGCGGAAACTAAACCCAAGAGAAACCCTTCCACCCAGAACCTATTGTTCAGGTAAAAACATACTGTTAGGGTTGCAAGGAGGCTGGTCTATCGACTAATATTTGTTTATTACAGTTTATTAATGTGGGTTTTCAGGAAGTTCATGATTAAAGTAGAAAAATAATCTAATGATCTATGTCTATAGCTATAGATAGATGGATGGATGGGTAGATAGATAGCTGATGGATAGGTATGTCGGTGGGTCAATGAATGGTTGAATGCTAGTGTAAGGCTACCAACTTCCTTTTGGGAAGGACTATTCTTTATTTTGAGGTTAAGCTCTTTCTGAATAATACTTAAAAAGATAAAAACAAGTCCCACACCTTGGAGCTGCCCTTGACTTCTCTCTTTTCCTCATACCCTATATTTGCAAAATACCCAGAATTTGGCCACTTCTCGCCATCTCTTGGACTACCACCCTGGTCCTGGCCACCAGCATCTCTTGTCTGGATTCTTAGAGTGGGCTCCTCCCTCGCCTCCCTTTGTTCTGTTCTCCACAGCTGCCCGAGGGAACACATGAAAGCGTAAGCAGGTCACACTGTTCCTAGGCTCAAACTCCTCCAACAGCTCCCGGCTCAGAATAAACGCCCAATCCTTACCACTGTCTAGCCGGCCTCATGGGGCCCCGCCCCCTGTTTTCTCTCTGACTCTCCCCTCCTTCATCTGCTCTGGTCTCTGCTGGTCCTCACACACTCTCCTAATCTGTTTCCTCTTCAGCATCTTTGCTGTTTCCTCTGCCTGACATGTTCTTGGCCAGATTTCTGCAAGACCCACTCTCCCACTTCTCGGTGAAGACTCCTCTGGCCACGTTACCTAAAATCCTCCAGCCCACAACTGTGTTTTGTTCATGGCTATAAGCCCCAGCTTCTGGAAGAAGCCCTCACTAATTATTTGTTGAATAAATGAACAATGAATAGCAGTCAAGGCCATTCCATTCATCATCCCATTTAATCTGGGAAAGTAGGTATGATTTATAACTGTCCTCATTTTATAGATGGGGAGACTGACAGTCTAGGAAGTTTCATTAGTTTGCTTGGTCCATGGTTGAGCTGAGGCTGAAACCCAAGCCCGTCTGTCTCCAAGGCCAATATGCTCTTTGCCTCTCACTGGCCTGTGTGAGGCGGACCTTCTGCCCTTGGACTTTGAGGATTCTGGAATGCCAACTTCAAACTCTAATTTTTCACCAAATAGACTGAGTCATCAGAGAGGTGACATTAGAGGCAGCAGGAAGTATAGAAAGCTATTAATTTTTTCTTTCCCCTTTTTTTTTTTTTTTGCGGTACGCGGGCCTCTCACTGCTGTGGCCTCTCCCGTTGCGGAGCACAGGCTCCGGACGCACAGCCTCAGCAGCCACGGCTCAAGGGCCCAGCCACTCCGCGGCATGTGGGATCTTCCCGGACCAGGGCACGAACCCGTGTCCCCTGCATCGGCAGGCGGACTCTCAACCACTGCGCCACCAGGGAAGCCCTCTTTCCTCTTTTTATTCCACAATATTGTGTTTCTTTTTGAAAGTCCTCTCACTGGCCTTTAATAATGGCCTCTCCCCGACCATGTCACTCCACACACTCTTGTAGAATCCTTGCTGGCTAAGAGCTATCAGCTCCAGCTGCCTCGGGACTCTCTGGGAGAAAACTGACTCCTCTTAGTTCTGCTTGGAGGTGACAAAGCCATTCAGAGTCTCTCTAGACAGTAGAGGTGACTAAAAATAACTGAGCTGCAGTTTTCTTCACTTTTCATTTTAAAGAAAACATGATTGTATTCTAGAAAGAGTTTCAAATGGAGGGGAAAAGACTTTCCTAATTCTTCCATGTGTCTCAGCAGACACGTTGAATCGTGAGCATCTTCCAAATTATCCAAAGCTCTCCCTACGACAGGACTTGATGAAATTTTGGTTGAGGTGCATCAGGGAGAGAGACAGGCATAAAAGACCACACACACACACACACACACTCACAGAGCCTGGAACTCACACCTAAGCCACGTGGGAGTTAAGACTGGTCTTACCTGACAGATGATTCCCCATGAAGACAGTAGGGAGATAACCACTTAATAAGCAATTAATAATAGTTTTCATCATGAATCAAGACCTTCACATTCATCACCTCACTTAATCTGGCAAGGTAGTTATTATTTATTACTATCCCCATTTTACAGATGGTAAAACTGAGTCTAGAGAGGTTAATTGCTTGGTCCAATCTGTGGCTGATTTGCAATTCCAAGGTTACACTCAGTGAGGGGAAGCCCCCAGTCCGTAAACCTCTTCTTCATGTGTGAGTGTCAGCTTTGTTACAGGTTCATTCTCTTGGGTTTGCAACCTGGTTCTCAGCCTGGGGAGCTTTTATACAATGCTGGTGCTCAGGCCCCATCCTCAAGGGTTTTGATTTAATTGATGTCGGTGGGGCGTCAGTTTAGGATTCCAATGTGCAGTCAGTGTCGAGATGCATTGGGTTAAGTCTTTGCTGACTTGGAGAATCCCGCAGCGAGATGCAAATACTCAGTCAGCTGTGCTCTATTAAACCATGAGCAGGCGGTAATGTTACACCTTGCACTGAGCTGCAGCAGTGCTGGCAAGGAGCACACTTTGCTCTGAGTCTCTTCCCAGAGCCCTGATGGGTGGCCCTTTAAGATTAACGATGGCCCTTGTGGCTTGGCATCACCCAGGAGTGATGGAAAGAATGTTCTCCTCCTGCCTTTCTGCTTTTTATTTTAAAAAAATTCACTTTATGTTTTCCCAAGTTAGGAAGATGAGCACAGAAAGATAGACCAGAAGGTAAAGATTTCTCCAGGAAACCAAGGAAGTGATGTTGGGATAGCAAGGAGAGAGTCAGAACCTGGGGGTTCCTGGGTGGGCACCATACCACATTGGAAAAAATGATGCAGAGAGTTGAGTCAGGGGCCCCCAAAGACACAGAGAAAGAAAACTCTGGCAGGGCAGGGGCCATTGGTCTTGGTTTCACTGTATTTCCAGCTCCTGGGGGCAGTGCCTGGTACACAGCAGGTGCTGCATCAATATTTGTTATATTAATGATGAACGCACTTAAAAAAAACTATGGTTTTTCAAGAGCTTGTCATGAGTGGCCTCTAGGACTTTCCTTCTTGATTCTTCTGGATATCAGGATAAGGATGATACAGAAGTGGAATATAGCTCTATGGCTGGGAGGTGCTAAAAAGAGTGGAAATACATAACTTCCGGGCATCACTGTGGGCCAGGAACATGACGGCATTTAAGACACAGGAGCTGGGAACCCTTGCACCTATACTCAGCCTTGCTCTGAGCGTGCCTTCAGGAAAAGACGAGATAAGATTGCCCCAGGGGCTGCACACTGTAGGACCATGCAGAGAATCTAGTCTGCAGATATTTTGTTTGGGTTGCCAATTTATTAATGTTATTTTAAATTCGTTACCAACACTTAAAAATTGGGAGATTTCCTTTAGAAGTCTAGATTTCTGGCTTCTCTTGAAAATTCAGAAGCTCTAGCAGCCCTGGGTCGGAATTCCCACTGGCAGTAATTGGCTATTATGGAATAGCTGCTGCCCCCTTCAGACAAATGGGATAGGCCCCCTTTCTTTGCCTTGACATCTGCCCAGGGGCTCTGCCAAGTATTATTACCAACCTGGCCCCTGTAGGCATCTGAGTTTGATGTTCCCTATGTTGTTCCTTTGCTTCTGACTGCCAGGTACATATCCTGGGCTCCTTTTCTCACTGAGCATTTGACACCTCAGCCAGCCTGTTTCTCAGCATCTCCAGGTGATAGTTTCACATTCAACCCAGGCTGCATCTGACACATCTCATCTGCCCGTTGTGACAGGTACTGCTGGATTGCTGGGTTTTTATTCCCAGCAAACATTCCCTCTTTTTCATTTTTCTTTCTTGCAAAAGGAAGAGGCAATGTGTTCAGCCTCAGGGGATGAATCACAGTTGGTCCAAGTTATTTGTGGAAATTCCAATTCATTTTGCTTGGGATTGGTTTTGGGGTGGGCATGTGACCCAGTTCTGGCCAATGACATCTAAGGAGAAGTTCTACCAGGAGTTTCCGGCAAAGATTTTTCTCCCTCATAAAAGAAAGATTCCTTCTTTTTGGAAAACAGTCATGTGGAGATGTGATACTTGGAGTTGTGGCAGCTGTGTTGTGACCATGAAGCAAGACCTCATTCTCACACTGAGAATAACAGAAGACAGGAAGATCCAGGGACCCTCATGATATCACTGAGCTGCTGCTAGGTTTCCTTATTATGAGCTTATTTTGCAAGCCACAAATGCACTTATGTTTCAAGATAATGTTGGGATTTTAAAAACAATTAATTAAAGCCAAACACATTTCTAACCCATACATTTCTCTCACCATGTGGATTGTAAGCTCCATGAAGGCAGGGCTGCATCTGTTTGTTCACTAGTATGTATGTCAGTATACTCAAGGCTTAGCACCGTGTCTAGTAATTTCAGAGTAGTAAATATGAGGTGAGGAATATATTTGACCTCATTTTACAGGTGAGAGTTCTGCGACTTAGAGGGGAGAAATTACTTGCCTATATTCCCAGCGATAGTCACAGATGGGAAATTGTGGAGTCTGGGTGGTCGGAGTCGAAAATCCATACTCTGTGGACTCTGGTCCATGCACTAAGCTCTACCGCCTGCCATCCTCAAGGGGGGGTGTAACGTCTGCAGCAAATGACATAGCTCCGACAGGTTTTGCCTTGAAAAATACAACAGATGACAGAACTATCCAGCAGAATTTGGTTCCCTTGAGCCCTGATTCACAGATGCTATTCTGCTGCCATTTATGGGTAGAGCCACAAAAATTAGCATCATGGAAACTGACAGTTAGAAGGAAACTTTGGCATCCATCCCTTTTAGCTGCCAGCCTAGGAACCCATGCTGTGGCAGCTCGAACATGGGCCTTGGAGACCAGTAGACTTGATTTCAAAGTCCAGCTCTGCCACTCACAAGCTGTGTGACCTTTTGAGGCTTAGGTAAAAAGGCAGGGTAGTTATCATGAGATAACATACGGGAAATGTTTTCTTTGCACAGTACTCAGCACACAGTAGGCACTCAGCAAACATTTCTGCCCATGCCACTCTTCTGTCTCAGTTCTGAGGTCAACTCTAAGTCAGGTTTTTATGTGTATAAAAGTTATTTTATTTTTTGTATAAGGCCAATGCGAAAGGGATGTGGAAAATTTTATTGAAGATTTCATAACTCTTATTTCTGGGTTCTGTGCCAGAGAAGTAAACCTCAGTTCTTCCCGTTGTGCCAGAGAAAGAACTAGAACCACCTTCCACCTAATGCACAGTAAAGCTGAGAAATTTTATGACCTAATTAAAAGCTGCAGAATATCTTCTTAGCTGCAGATGAACGACATTTAAATAGAAACTCATGTTCAGTTATTTCATTACCTGGTTAGGTAATATGCCTCCAAACAGCATGCCTTAGTAATTACTTTTCTTAAATACCCTGTTTACTGATTGTCTTATAACCGGATGATACACATACATAATTTTATATTTACGGATACGTGCTCTTTCCTGACAACTTGAACATCTAAATTAGGCAGCGCAAAATCAGATAATTGCAGAGAAACATTTCTTGTCTGGCACGTGATATCTGCAGGTAAATAGCATAATTTTGTGCTATCTGTTTGGAATCAACTGAAGGTGGACGTCCGGATGTTTATCAGTTACACTTCCAACATCTTCTTATTTTTAGAAGTGAAATTCAAAGTTAAGGAAAATCTTCTAGCTTTGACAACTCTCATCAACTGTCTGTGCCCTTGTTGTCATAAGCTGATGTTCTCGGAGCCTCTGGGTACAGGTGAGCATGTTTAACTACAGTAGCTACTGAAAGAAAAAAAAAGACCATCCAGCAAGTTTTTGCATCTCTCTCCTTGGGATAACAGATCTGGCCAATGAGATTGGCATATGACTCAGGTCTGGCCAATCATTGAACTCTATTCCTCAGGCATCGGTAATTGGCTCAGTGGGTGAGCATGGGACCTTAGCAGAGTCAATGGACATTCTTTCCTGGAATTGATGCTGAAGGAAAGACAGTCTTGTTTCTGGTGGAAATATCAAGGAGTAAGTTGTAGGGGCTAGCAGGTATCGTTTTTTCCTGTCATGTAGAGAAGACCCATACTGTAGTGGAAGTTAATGAAGCCAAGGAGATAAAATGGAGGTGAGAAGTTGATGAGGGAAGGAGAGAGAGAGAGAGAGAGAGAGAGAGAGAGAGGTGCTTTGCAGTGTCAAAGCTCAGTCCCATTACCTGGGGCCTTCATTCCTATAGCTCTTCTTTCTCTTTCCAAAGTATCCTTCCTAAGCCATGTGAACCAATAAATTCCATTCCCCTGAGGATAGTTTGAGTTTAGTTTTGGTACCATTTCCTGCAACAAAGTTTCGGCTTCTCTCACAAGTTTTTGTGAGAGAAGTTTTTGAGGGTGAATAGACACTCCCTTCCCTCTGTTCTCTAGGAGTGATCTGTCCTGAGCACAGTGATCCAGGACATCTTTGTGTGGCCTGTGAAAAGGCAGAATTAGTTATTTCTTACTCATTTTATGAGTGTCCACGGCCACCCCTAGGGATGGAGACTGAAGGACAAATGTGACAACTAGGCAGATTTTGGTAAGGCCATTTCTTTTCTTACAAGTCTTGCTGGATATATCAAGGGCTTCACACATGATCCTATCCTTCTCTACTCTAAAAATAGCATCAGATGGAACAAAGATTTCTCAGTAAAGATTCAGAGCCAGGTTCTATCATACTGATCCGCTGGAAGCAACCCAGGGACCCACAATCTGGACAAAATTTAATTAATTGTGGTTCCTCCATATATGGCGTCTAGCTTGTCCCATGAAGAGTTTGAAATGATATTGTACATGTTTTTGCTACAACATTAAAAAACATTTTTTTATTGGAGTATAGTTGATTTACAATATTGTGTTCATTTCAGGTGTACAGCAAAGTGAATCAGTTATATATATATACATATATCCACTCTTTTTTAGACTCTTTTTTTTTGCTACAACATCGAATGCAACTATAGGATGGCGAAATTGTGAAAAACACTCTGTAAATTATGTAAAGAACCCTAAGTACAAAACCTGGAAAGAAATATGCCATCCTTTGACTCTGACTGGATGATGGGATTGAAGGGCATATTCATATACTGGATAATGTATTACTTTTATAATCAGAAAAATGAAATAAAACAAAATATAATATAGCAAAACAGATCTGGTTTGACTGCACTCTATCTTCTTCTCTCTGGTTGAACAAAGATGTTTGACCGCTTGCACTTTTCACTTGGCCATGGGATCTGGGAAATTCAATACGCCCTGTGACCTTGTAGCAAGCTCCTTGACAATTCTCTTCTGGGTCTTTCCCTTATACGTGGAAATATGCATTCCTATGTGAGTACCATTCAGAAATGGAAGGAGAGTAGAAAGGGCCATCGATGTGATATTGAGTGTGAAGGGACTAGGTAATTTTGGGAGCTGCTTTGCTGGAGGTGGGAGTGGGTGCAGGAAGCTCCTTGGACTGAGCAGTGGGAGACATGTTTCCAGGATAGAGCCTGAAGAGGATGCCAAAATATCCCTCCATCCTTCCAGTATGCAGAACGCTGATTTCATAGAGAGGATGTGAGTTGAAGACAGAAGGTTCAGATGAGTGACAGCAGGAGCTGCAGCATCATAGAACCATTCCCAGCCTGGCCAAGTGCTCCCCCACTTACCCTCTCCTTCATCCAGCAAATATTGACTAAAACATCTCTTATGTACCAGGGACGGTGCTTGGCGTTGGGTTACAGAGGAGTGAAGCAGCCAACATCCTGCGGGGCCTATGGGTAAAGCAAGCCTCTGTAGAAATCAGTTGATCCGCCAGCACTAACAGAAATATAAAGTGAGCCACAAATGTAATTTTAGATCCTTACAGAACTATATAATTTTATACAGTAACAAATTTTCTTAATCACATGAATAAAGTAAAAAGAAACAGATGAAATTTAAATAATGTATTTTATTTAGCTTGATATATCCAAAATATTATCATCTCCACATGTAACCAACATAAAAGGTTTCCAACGAGGTATCGTTCATTTTTTTTAAAATAGTTTTTTTTTTTTAAATCGACATTACAGTATGTCCCCGACATATGAATGAGTTCCGTTCTGAGAGTGCGCTCATAAGTCCAATTTGTTTGTAAGTCCAACAGTGTTAGCCTAGGTACCCAACAAACACAATCGGCTATATAGTACTGTACTATAATAAGTTTATAATACTTTTCACGCAAGTAATACATAAAAAACAAATACAAAAAATAAAGAAAACATTTTTAATCTTACAGTACAGCACCTTGAAAAGTACGGTAGTACAGCTGGCACACAGGGGCTGGCATCATCGAGTGAACAGGCAAGAAGAGTTACTGACTGAAGGAGGGAGAGGAGGTGGGAGGTGGTAGAGCTGAAGGATCGTCAGGAATAGGAGGCGGAGGGCAAGCTGCAGTTCCGCTCACGCCTGATGCTGATGGCACAGGTTCTGGTTCCCTGCTGGATTCAATTCTATCTACGCTCTTGAAAAAACGACCCAGTGATGTCTGGCTAGTAGCTCTTTTTTTTCTTGTCATAGATGACACGGTAGCACGGATTGCATTCTGAACGGCTGCTGCCACCTTCGTGTACAGTTCTACGTTCGGGTCCTGTGCCTCAAAAGCTAACAGTGCCTCCTCAAATAGAATTAACTTATGTGGTTGGACATGTGAACTCACATTCGGATTTTTGAAAGTTTGCAACTTGAAGGTACGTAGGTAGGGGACTTACTGTATTTTTAGAATAGTTTTAGGTTCACAGCAGTCTTGAGAGGAAGGTGCAGAGAGTTCCAATTTACCCTCTGTCTCCGCACATGCATAGCTTCCCCCATTATCAACATCCCCTGCATTTGTTACAACTGCTGAGCCTGCATGGACACATCATCATCATCCAAAGTCCATAATTTACAAGGGAAAAAACAGTGAGAGACAGAGAGAGGGAGAGAAGGAGAAAGCGAGAAAGATGCTACACTGCCAACCTTGACGATGGAAGAAGGGGCCACGAGCCAAAGGATGCAGGTGGACTTTAGAAGTTGGAAAGAAAAGGAAAGAGATTTCCCCTAGAGCCTCCAGGAGAGATATAGCTTCGTCAACATCTTGATTTTAGCCCGGTAAGACCCATTTCAGACTTGCGACCTCCAGAACTGTAAGATAATAAATTTGTGTTGTTTTTAAGCCACTAGGTTTGTGGTACTGTATTATGGCAGCTATGAGAAATGAAGACACCAACCAAGCCTTTGAATAATGGAGGCATGAGGCTTCTTTGCTCCTGGAAAGACTTTATTTTCTAAATCTAACTCTTTTTGAGGTGACAGAGTGTTTTCTTTTTTTAAAAAATTATTAATTAATTAATTTATTTTTGGCTGCGTTGGGTCTTTGCTGCTGCACGGTCTTTCTCTAGTTGCGGTGAGCAGGGTCTACTCTTCGTTGCGGTGCGTGGGCTTCTCATTGCTGTGGCTTCTCTTGTTGTGGAGCATGGGCTCTAGGCACGTGGGCTTCGGTAGTTGTGGCATGCAGGCTCAGTAGTTGTGGCTTGCGGGCTCTAGAGCTCAGTCTCAGTAGTTGTGGCGCACGGGCTTAGTTGCTCTGTGGCATGTGAGATCTTCCCAGACCGGGGCTCGAACATGTGTGCCCTGCATTGGCAGGCGGATTCTTAACCACTGCGCCACCAGGGAAGTCCAGAGTGGGTTTTTTAAAAGGGAAAAAGTCTTTTTTTTAAAAAAAAAATTTATTTATCTTCTTTATTTTTTTGGCTGCATCGCGTCTTAGTTGTGGCATGCGGGATCTTTTGTTGTGGCGTGTGGGCTTCTCTCTAGGTGTGGCACGCGGGCTCCAGGGCGTGTGGGCTCTGCAGCTGTGGTGCGCGGGCTCCAGGGCGCATGGGCTCTGTAGTTTGCGGCACACGGGCTCTCTCATTGAGGCGCATGAGCTCAGTAGTTGTGGTGCGGCAGGGATCTTAGTTCCCACATCCCTTGCACTGGAAGACAGATTCTTTACCACTGGACCACCAGGGAAGTCCCTAAAAAGGGAAAAAGTCTTAAGGATTGGATGAGATGGAAGTGGCTCCGGGGGTAGTGATGGGGTTGGTGCCCCTGGATGAGAGAGGGGACAGGGTTTGAGGGCAATTCCGTGGGTGGTGAAGATCTGTGACCCCCTCAGGTTGCCTGTGCAAGGGTGAAAAATGAGAGAAGTGTTGAGAGCCTTTGTGGCCGGACTTGTGGTCTGTGAGAGGGGACCTCTGGCAATGGCTGCTTTGAGCCCATTGAGGCATCAGTATCCAAAGATCACTGAGAACAGCGTTCAACGAGCATCACAAAACAAAAAAATTGGCACTGGTTTTCAAACCCACGTCCTTCTCAGGTCCATGCCTCTCCTGCATTCTCTGGGCACCAAGTAACTTGGAGGATTTCACGGAGTGGAGGGACAGCAAAACATGACCGAGACTTCATTTCTCACTACCTCGGCAAATGGAACTGAGTCTGATTCAATTTGATTTGGAAAAAATAAAATTTTTTGACCGGTTTGCCCCCGAGGGTTGCAGAGCATTTCTGAACCTGATTTTGACATTATTTCCTGTCTGCCAAGCATCTGTCTTGATAACCCGATGGCCAGGAGAGTTAGAAAGGGCATCCCTGTTTTGCTGTTTCAGCAGAAGTGCTAGCAAGGAGGAGGGATGCATTGGAGGGAACTCATGGGCCTTTGAACCAGCATTTATTGGAATAAGAAGGAAAGGAGTGGGTTCCAGCAAGAGGATGGAGCCCTTTGAAGGAGTTTTGAAGTTGGGGTCCAGTAACCCAAGCACCATGTATACTTCCTGGCTGTGTGGCCTTGGACAAATCATACCACCTCTCTGAGCTTCTGCTTTCTTTTGTGCAGAATAGGTATAATAAGAGGATCAAGTTCCCTAGGAAACAGACTCTGAGGTGGAGATTTGCCTGGAGGTTTATTGGGGAGAATTTTAGGGCTCAACACTTGCTAGGGGGGAAAGGAAGCAGGATCTGGCAGCAGGAGTTGAACTGTTAGGCGGCTACAGCCGGTACCTCAGGAGATTACAGCATCACTGTAACTGAGCAGGACCCTGTGGGGCTTTCCCAGGGCAGACCCCTTCCCCATACCCTCTGCTTTAGCTCTTCTCTGAAGTGTCAGATAATAGTATCTGACGCGTATTTCCTGAGTTGTTTTACTTATGCTAAAACCACCACCAAATGGAAGAAATTAACTACTTGATGATCATGAGCACGTAGCCCCCAGACCTACTGGTGCCTAAGGATTGGTAATGTTAACCCCCATGACACTGCCCTGTTACCTCTCCACCAGCCACTCAGAGAACTGTGCACGAGTTGATCCCTTACCCTGAGATGCTCCTCCTTCACCTGCCCTTAAAAAAAATGCTTTGCTGAGAACTTTCGGGGAGCTGGGTGTTTTTGAGCCACCCCTTCTCCTCGTATGACGCCTTTACAGCAAATGCTGCCCTTTCCTTCTACCCGGTGTCAGTAGATTGGCTTTACCGTGTGTGGGCAAGTGGACGCAGGTCTGGTTTGGTAACATCGTCAACTACTTGGAGCTGGGGTGACCCTGCAGAGCTGTCCCACCTGGAGGCAGGAGGGCTGGGCCGCGCAGTGGATACAGGCTGCCCCCAGGGATGAGGTCGTTCTCTTCCATCTGGCGTGCGATTCCTGGGAAAGAACTTGGCCAATGATACCCCCAGTAGCTGGAGGCTACTCAGTCCTGAAGGAGGGATCTGGGTAGTACACACAGCATCCACCAGCAGCACCAGCCAGGGTGATTGGGGGAGTAAACGCAGTCAAGAGCCTCAGATGACCGGCATAGAGCATGGCACACACGAGCGTCTCATGTGCTGTTTGGTTTTCCTTGTGGCAGTTTGATTCTGCAGCCCCACTAGGCTGAGTGCTGCCCGGGATTTGACTGATTCTTTCCAGGAGCAGGCGCGTGTGCTGAGCCCTTTGAATGTACACAGGACATTGAGGCCCCTGCTCAGACTTTATCCCTTTCTGGAAAAAGTGCTGCGTCAGCAGGATAGGCTGCTGGAGCCTCAGGAAGCACAGGGAAGTCGATTAAAGGCACCAGGAGTTTGTTTCCAAAGCGGCTGACTTTCCCCCCCTCTCCTGGGAGCTTCCAGGATCCTGGCCTAGAAGATGGGCTTGTGGGGATGTGAAGGCTGACTCTGAGCTCCATGAGGACGCACCTTATGTGCTCAGTTTGTCATTGTATCCCCAGAATTCTCATGGGGCTTGGGACCTAGGAGAAGCTCAGTGAATATTTATTGGATGAACAAAAGAACAAATGAATGAATGAATGAATGATTCTCCAGAAGGTACTGGAAGGTCCAAACTCATCCTCCTGATTTTTGGGCCCCAGGAAGGCGAGTGTGTTGCCACGGAGATGTGACTGCCCATGGACCATCTCCAGGCGCTCCTTTCCCTTGAACTCTGGGCCCCTTGGGGTTGTGTGTGTTCTCTGGTCTCCCAGGTATGAGGTTCTGTAGTGATGGAGAGGCAGAGCTTTCACACATGCCAATCCCCTGCCTGGTCACCTTCTTCTTCCTTGTTCCTCCTCACTTCGATGAGCATTGATCATCCCTAGGGCTTTTGCTTTTTACAATGCAGCAGCTGGAGCGATTGCTTGAAAGTGCTCAGCAGATCACGTGCAGTCCCAGTTTACCCATCAGTTACTCCCCACTGCCCTTGGGATAAACTCAGAAGCTCCATCAATGCCTTCCCAGGCTTTGCTGTCCCTTCAACATCATCTCAGGACACGGTCTCCCTGGATCACGTGAGATAAATGCTGGCTCAGGGAATAATTAGGACAGTAGCTCAGATCACAGGTACTTCCCGGGGAGCTACAACAACTGGACTACAGTTGCTGCCACTGGACCTGTTGTAGCAGATGCTGGAGGTGCCCTGCACGCACCCCTCGGCCTTGGCTGGGGTCTCTGCCTCCGTGTGTCCTGATGGTTTCCTCTGGTGCCCTGGGGTACTTCTCTGTCCACCCGCTGGGGCATCCTCGGCCTGTGCCATTCGTGGGCAAACATGCTGGAGATTCAACGCTCCAGGAACAATCCTCAACAGGTGAGGGATGGCGCTTGTATTTATGTTCATAAATGAAGGGAAGGGTGACTAGTGGCTGAGCATAATGTAGACATGGCTCAGCCCACCTATGTGACGTGTGAGGAGTGAAGCTTCGAGAACCCCAGCGGTTCTGAGGAGGGCCTTGCATGGCTCCCAGGCTTCCGGGTGACGGGCACTGCACAGAGCCCTGCTGGAACCACTTTACCAAGAACACTGGGAGGTCATTTCCAAACTGGAAGCAGAAAGGAATGGAGTGGAATGTCAGGCCTTATCGTGTAATTTGGGGCAAGTTACTTCTCTCACCTCGATTTTCTTCTCTGGAGGACAAGCATATGATTAATTATCTGAACAGGGACACAGTGGGCATGAATGGGACACTGGTAAATTATGCCAGAATCATGGTATTGACTGGGGCATGAGGTCCCCTTACCCATCTGCTAAGGGGGGATACCAACGGTGATGTAGTGGGACCCAAATTAAGACCTATGTTCCTATTTTAATCCTTGCAATTATCCTATGAGATCATTGCTATTATTACCCCACTTGACAGATGAGTAAACTTGGCACTGAGGGAAGTTCAATTCAGGTATGTGTTCAGTGCTCTTGACGGTGATGCTGTGAAGGTGGGGGGAGGGGCAGTGCTGCCGGTGCTGCCGGCGCTGCCGGGTGGCTGCCAGGTTTCCAAGTTTTATGCCACGTGTACCGAGTGCTGGCTGCCTGCTGGCATCTTCCCCACGTTGTCCCATGAGGTCCAGGCACTGATGTTATCCCCACCTGCAGACCTAACCTCATACCAGTGGACTTTCCTGCTTCAGATTCTGAAATTACCTCCCAGTGTATTTTTTTTGCGGTACGCGATCCTCTCACTGTTGTGGCCTCTCCCGTTGCGGAGCACGGGCTCCGGATGCGCAGGCTCAGTGGCCACGGCTCACGGGCCCAGCCGCTCCGCGGCATGTGGGATCTTCCCGGACTGGGGCACGAACCCGTGTCCCCTGCATCGGCAGGCGGACTCTCAACCACTGCGCCACCAGGGAAGCCCCCTCCCAGTGTTTTTGGTAAGGTGACTCCAGCAAAGCTCCATGTGATGCCACTTGGTCCCCTGGAAGCCTGGGAGCCCTCCAGGGCCGTTCTCAGAACCTCCAGGAACCAGAAGATCCATTCCTCACAAATCACATGGACAGGCTGAGTCATGCCTACATTATCCTCCATCATCGCTGGCCCTTTAATTATGAATGTATAAATGGAGCCTCTTTTATTTTTCAAGGCCATAAAACTATTCGTTTAAAGTAGCTCCTGCTCAGCCCATCCTCATAGATAAACGTAAATAACTCATACCACTTTCCCGTGAATTATGCATTGAATACACATCTGTAAAACTTCCCCGTCCATAGGAGGACTTTGAACCTACGGGGTTTTGATTGGACACTCAATCAATTGTCATATCTCTGTGGATAGAATTTAAAAAATATTCCTAGCATTATTTCAAATGTCTGTCCTTGTTACATGATAAAAAAATAAAAGCTTCCCTCAAAGCCCTGTGATTTTGATCCCTGCTGCTCGTGTTCACTTGCCATAATTCAAATCTCAGCCCAGGTACCGATGATGGAGAGATTAAGATGATTCTCTGCCAGCCAAGCGGCGGAGAGTTCAGATAGCATCGGAGAGTAGGAGAGTCAAAGGTAGAGAAATGATCGGTGACAGAGGAAATATGCATGCGCGGTGTGAGCCAAGAAGCTCTGGCAGAGGGTGTCTGGGATGCGGAGAGAAGGGAGGGAAAGAGGGGAGAGAGAGAGAAAGAGAGAGTGCATGGTGGGGGCGGGGAAATTATCCCCTCTCTGCCAAGTTCTTTACCTCCAACAGGTCATTTAGTTCAATCTCCCATTTCATGACTCCATGGCTCCTTTCTGCAGGTGAGAAAACTGCGACTTAGGAAGGTCATGGGACTTTTTTCACCCATCTTTGTATTTAAGAAGTAGAATCATACAGTATTTGTCTTTTTGTGACTGGCTTATTTCACTTCGCATTATGGCCTCAAGATTTGTCCACGCCGTAGCATGTGTCAGAATTTCCTTCCTTTTTGAGGCTTAATAATATTCCACTGCATGTACATGCCATAGTCTGTTTATCCACTCTTCTGTCGATGGACACTTGGGTTGCTTCCATCTTTTGGGTATTGTGAATAATGTTGTTATGGGTGTACAACTATCTTTTTGATACAGTGCTTTGAATTCTTTGGGGTATATACTCAGAAGTGGAATTGCTGGGTCATATGGTAGTTCTGTTTTTTTTTTTTTAAGAACTGCCATACTGTTTTCCAGAGGCTGCATCATTTTACATTCCCATCAATAGGGTCATGGGAATTTTCTACTAAGTGGCAAAACCAGGATTCAGACCTAAGTGGTTCTGGCTTCCAACCACTTGCTCTTTCTCACATGAGGAGGGTTTGATCATCAGTTTTGTGAAATCCTTTGGCCACATTTCCCGGATAGGTGACAACATGCTGCTACTTAATGAGTTGTAGGGGGTTGATGAGTGAGAACCTGCTAATATGTTGGTAAGTTTCCTACTTAAATGCTATAATTTCTCTGGGGTCTCTGTAATAAGATATAGACCTTATATCTTGTGAGGAAATGAGCTCCATGTCAGTGGAGATAATCAAGGACAGCCTTCTGGTAACTCCTTTGGGATAAAACCAAGTGAACTCAGATATCCCTATAAGTGGGATAGCAGTATTTTAGCCTCTGTGCCCAGCCACGGGGGAAAAGAAAGGCTCTTCAGGTCCCTTCAAATCACAGCTATTTGCACATCTCTTAGGATATTTGTCCCCTTAACCTTCATACTTGGGCAGTGTCAGGAATGTAAAGAACAAACTCAAGAGTTGAAATGATAAAGACCTGGCTGTGACTTCCAGCCATGTGACTGGATGCAAGTTCCTATGCATCTCCAAGACTGTTTTCAATCTGTAAAATGGGGAAATAATAGTACTTCTCACCTCTTATGACATATATATGTATCCCCCTAAATTCATATGTTGAAGTCCCAACTCCCTGCATCTCAGATTGTGATTGTATTTGGAGATAGGGCCTTCAAAGATGTAAGTACGGTTAAACAAGGTCATATGGGTGGGCCCTAATCCAATCGGACTGGTATCCTTTTTTTTTTTTTTTTTTTTTTTTTTTTGCGGTACGCGGGCCTCTCACTGTTATGGCCTCTCCCGTTGCGGAGCATGGGCTCCGGATGCGCAGGCTCAGCGGCCATGGCTCACGGGCCCAGCCGCTCCGCGGCACGTGGGATCTTCCCGGACCGGGGCACGAACCCATGTCCCCTGCATCAGCAGGCAGACTCTCAACCACTGCGCCACCAGGGAAGCCCTGGTATCCTTTTAAGAAGAGGAAATTTGGATACAGTAGACACTCGGAATGTGCACACACACAGAAAAGACCTTGTGAGGTCACAACAAGAAGGTGGCCATCTGCAAGCCAAAAAGAGACGCTTCAGGAGAAGCCAACATTGTCAATGCCTTGATCTTGGACTTCCAGCTTGCAGAACTGTGAGAAAATAAATATCTGTCATGTGAGCCACCCATGTTGTGACATTTTGTTATGGCAACCCTAGGAGAATAACACGCTATCTCAAAGGGTTATTATGGGAATTCAGTGGGTCATAGTACATAAAACACCCAGCACGGTACAAGCCCTTAGTGGACACTCAGTGTGCTCTAGTTTCCCTCCTGCCCATAATCCTTATGGGTCTTATTGTTCCCATGAGCTTCTGGGAACTCCTTGCTAGCTCCTTGTTTCCATCTTAGTACCCCAGCACATAGTCAGTGCTCAATAAATGTTTGCTGAACTGAATTGCAAATGCAGCACGCAGACATGGTCACTTTCCAAAGGACAGAGGGTCCAGCCCTATCCTCCTTCCTGAGCCCCACCCCACTGAGATTTTTTCCCCTCATTATGGAACCTCACCTAGGAGGTCTTAATTGCCTGGGGGCAGCCCCCCTCTTAACAACAGCCACCCTGGGTTTCACATAGATGGTCCCATGAAAGTCTCAGAGTAACCCTACAAGGTAGTAATAGTAATATCATTCCCACCTCTGTAGATGAGGAAACTAAGGTCTCAAGAAATTAATTGTCCTAAGTTATTCACCCACTTAGGGAGGGGTGATGCCTAGAGTCAAACCTGAGTTGATCTGATCTCAAAATTCATGTGCTTAACCACTAACCAAAAGGACTTAAAATTTAGATTCAATGGTTAATGAAAACAACAACAGTAATAAGTACTGTCTATTGATGACTTGCAATATGCTAGGCATTTTACTAAGTTGTTTACCCCCATTTTCTCGTTTAATCCCCTCAACAATCCATAGGTAGGTACGATCCTGCCTTCCTTCTACAGATGAGGAAACTGAGGCACAGGTGACCTGCTTAAAGTTGCATAGCTAATAAGGGGTGGGAGAGGATGTGGACCTGAGAGCCTCTCCTCTTAATCACAGTGCTGCATTGATAATTACTGAACACCTACCATGGGCACCCTCTGTGCTCAGATCCCTTTTATGTTTTAGCAACATAATCCTTTTGCAGGGAGGCCCAGAGAGGTGGAGAGTATTATCTGAGGTCACACAGCTGGTGAGTGGCTGAGTTGTGACTTTAGCCCCCTCAGACCCCAAGTCTTTCTATTGGCTCCATATGTGCTCTTATCACTCCATTTCTGCTTTTTCTGACCTCATAGCTGTTCCCAGGTGGCCTCAAGAACTTCTCCACTCTGAAAGATGGAGCCTTCTGGTAAGTGACTGACAGGCAGGCATTCACAGGGGAACTGGCTTGGAATGGCTCCAATGCTTATTTACTCATTATTTTGATTCTGAGCTTCTGCAAATTGAGGACTCAGCAGCACGAGGATTAGGCAATTTTCTTGCCTCCCATAATGTACTTTCTCTGAATTGGTTCTTTCGAGACAATTATTTGAGGCCTTCAAATTGCTCCCGCAAGCAAGCTGAGGGAGTCAGATGACACATCTTCATATTCAAACATGTCTTAGGGCTCCTTTCATCCCTGACTTGGATTCACAACTCCAGGAAGGGAAAGGCAGCCCCCAAAGAAAAATTGCTCCTTAGACCAAAGAGAGGATCTCCAGTGCAAATCTTCTATGTCAAAACATACACTAAGCCCCTCTGTGCTCTTTCATATGTTATCCTCTTAAATCCTCATACTGACCTCCTGAGATGGGTACTATTATTTCCATTTCCCAATTGAAGAAACTGAGGATCCTAGAGATGAAATAAAATTTGCCAGATAACAGAGCCAGTTTCCAACCTTTGCCATCTTTCACTCATGTCTCCTCTCTTTGAATTTTCAGGATATAAATCGCCTCTCTCTTCGTTTGGTGTTTACTAAGATGTAGTCTTATCTTTTATTTAACTGCTTTGGAGAGGTGGCAGAGTGTAGAGGTTAAAAGGATCAGTTTTCGAATCAGGGAGATGTGGGTTTGAATGCTGTGTCTACCTCTTATTAGCTACATATCCCATGAGCTATTTAACCTCTCCGAGCCTGTTTCTTTTTTCTGTAAGATGGGGATAAAAAGAGTACTTAACTCATGGAGTTCTTTGCAGGAGAATAATGGATTTAAAGTGGCTAGAACAGTTCTTGCACATTGTTGATGCTTAAGAGAGCTTAGCTGACCTTGTTGTTTAGGTCATTATTGTTAATTTGTGCGGACATGGTTGTGAAAAATGCTGGGAGGAGAGCCAGGCATCCAGGTGTCAGTTGTAAAGGATGCAAATTCTTGCAAACTTGCACATAGCTTGTGTGGTTCAGAGACTCAAATTCTCTGAGTTTAGATCTTATTTAAATTCTGTCCGATGGGGATCTCGAGTCTGGCTCTGTTTGCTTGACAGGAGACCTGTCGGGGCTCGGATGTCACTAAGTGCCTCCAGACAGTGCCAGGCAGCCAGAAGATGGTTCATAAAAGTGTGTTGAATGATTTACAAATAACATAACTTTACGTGAATGCTTTTAAAAAATCCCAAAGTGCTTTATAGGTGTAAAGGACTCCTGGATCAATAGTTAACACAGGGAAAGAAGGTAGATTAGAGGAAATCAGAAGGAAGAAAGAAAATCAAGGAAGGAGGGAAGAGAAGAGAGTGCTATTTCCTTATGCACCGTGATGGTAGTGGCTAAGGGTAGGGGGTCTGGAGTCGGATGGTTGGTTGGAACCCCTACTCAGTCATTTTCTATGTGGGTCCTTGGATACATTACATAACCTTGCTGGGACTTTGTTTTCCCAACTCTAAAAGTGCACCTGTATCATAGGGCTGTTGTGAGAATTAATAGGACAATAGGCTGTGACGTGTTTAGCACAGAGCCTAGTACGTAGTGGTTACTTAATACTAGATTATCGTCACTATTATGGATACTGAAGACTGTCCTGGGGGGAGTACTTAGGAGACTAGCATGTATTAAGGACTGATTTTTCATCCATAGTTTATCTAATCCGTACAGCAAACCAAGAGGGTGATGCCATGATTATGCTCTGCGTGTTTACAAATGAGGATCTGAGGCTCAGGGAAATGAAGTAACTAACCTGAGGGTGCACAGCTGGGAGATGGTGGAGCCTCGGCAGTTTGACCCCAAGTCTGTCTGAATGCAGAGAACTTGGTTCCTGTACCTCAGTGCAAGGACAGGAGCTTTGACAACTGGAGAGGAAGAAAAGGAGGCGGAGAGGGAGACCAGAACAGCTGCAGACCATCCCAAGTGAAGGGAGCTGCTGGAGCTGGTCTTGTGTCACCATGGAGAGGATTCCAATTGCTCTGAGAAACTGCAAGTTCTGTGATATTTAAAATGCTTTCCTTTCTTTCAGAGTCTATCAAGACTTTTACAATTTCTTGACCTGTGGAGGGCTCCTGCAAACTCTTAGGAGCACAGCATGTGAAGGAAGTATCTGAATTTCAAGACTCTATTGGGATTAGGGAGACAAGGTGGTCCTTGGAGGGCTGGCCCTCCAAGAGATGTCTTCCTTCATGGACCACCTGCTCAATTACTCACCTAGATCCCACCACACACCCTGCGTTGCTGCTAGCTTTCTCCCCTTGCTGTTTCAGCTTGTTCTGTGGCCTTACTCACCACTATCATCTTCCTGACACCATATAAAGAACAGGGACAAGTGAAAGGTCAAGGCCATGGTTTTATGTGCCTTTCCGTTGGCAATCTCTCCACCACTGGAACCCTTCAGGGAGTTCTGACAGCACTGGGAGCTGCCTTTGGAGTCCCCTAAAGCAAGTCATTTGGATTCTTTGCCACAGCTGTTATATACTGGTAATTACAAAGACTGAGGACCGTATGATAAGGTGCTGTAATATTATGACAGGTTTACAGCAATGGTCTTTTGGGATGCATGTTTGAAAGACACGTATGAAAAGAAAGGAAGTTGTTTCCCCATTTTCAGTCAGAAATTTATACAGAAGATTTCCATGCATCAGAAAGTCTAAAATGGGGGACTTCCCTGGTGGTCCAGGGGTTAAGACTCCGAGCTCCCAATGCACGGGGCCCAGGTTCAATCCCTGGTCAGGGAACTAGATCCTGCATGCCGCAACTAAGAGCCCGCATGCCGCAACTAAGACCTGGTGCAGCCAAATAAATAAATACATAAATAAATAAATAACAATATTAAAAAAATATCAGAGTTCAAAAAAAGTCTAAAAAGGGATTTAAAGCCTCTATGTCCCCTTCTAAGAGGAGATTGCCCCGAGCCTCAGAACGTCTAAATCTCTATCTCACTCCCTCCGTGCACTGGGTCATCTAGGGTAGGTCATTTCTTTTCTTTCTTTTTTAAAAAATTTTATTTTGTATCGGACTGTGGTTGATTTACAATGTTGTGTTAGTTTCAGGTGTATAGCAAAGTGATTCAGTTATACATATACATATTATCTATTTTTTTTCAAATTCTTTTCCCATTTAGGTTATTACAGGATATTGAGCAGAGTCCCCTGTGCTATACAGTAGGTCCTTGTTGGTTATCTATTTTATTTTATTTTTTTATTTTTTGGTTATCTATTTTAAATATAGGAGTGTATAGATGTCAATCCCAGACTCTCTAAGAGAGGTCTTAAGTACCATATATTTGGCATCTTCTTGCACCAGGTACTTGGGCTACCTGAATCTTCGAATCATTCCATGTAAACATTCCATTCCATTCGTTCAGAAAAACCCAAATGAACTTTTTGGCCAGCCCAATATAATCCCTCATTCATTGTAAGGAGACTAGATTTTGGAGAGGGACAGTGGCTTGTCCCAGGTCATACAGCTGGCAAGGGAAAGAGGCACAACTTCAACAAGATGTGTATGATTCCTGATACTGTGGTGCATTTCTGATACCCCAGCCTAGGAAGTCATGGTTCTTCGAGTTGAAAGAATTGATCAGATCACCAGGTGAGTACGCATTGGAACAGGAGTTCCAGTGGTCCTGACCAGTGTCCTCTGGTGAGTATAGAGTTCGAGCTGAACCAGGCGCCCTGGAAACAGTCATGACAGTCACTCCTGCCGGGTGCTATCTAGAAGAGCTGCCCAGGCGTGGACGGAGTGAGTAATGTGAAATCTGTTCCTAATCAAGAGTGATGACACCAGGGACAACCACACTGCCGTCTGCACTTTCACAAAGGAATGGCAAGACACTCCCAGCCCACTTACCACACTTCTGTCATGCTGATGTCCTAGTGGTTCCAGGCATCAGGGCTTTGCACATACTGGTCCTTCCTTCTTCACCTCCCTGCTCTCTCTCCAGCTGACTTCTACTCATCCAGAACAAGGACTGGAGATACGTGGTGTCCTCTTTCAGTTAGAACTGGCTCTAGAACCTGTGGTGGGGTAACAGCTAGGGAAAAGAGGAGAGGTTCATTGCTCTCTGAGTGTTATATAAATCCTGAGGAACTTGGGATTCTGATGGAGGATGCTGGAGGAGAATGCAAGCATCCTTGAGACTCACTGTTCGGAGATAGAAGTATGGCAATAGCTGGGGCTGTTGGGACTTGACCCCATCGGGAGTTGTTTCAATATATGTGAAAGGTTTTAAGAGAAAGATGTTTTAAGAGGCCACTGGTCAGGACCGCTGGAACTCCTGTCCCAATGCCCATTCACCTGGCCACCTGGACCATTCTCTTCAGCTCCAAGAACCATGACTTCCTAGGCTGGGGTATCCATAACTTGCAGGGCTTTTGTGACTTTAAATGAAAGGCAAAGCTTATTACATGCTTAGAAAACTGCTGGAAGCATTAAATACACAATTGGTATTATATTCCTGATTCTCTTGGTCTTGCTGGAGAAGGAGCGCTGCCTGCCTCCATGGTTTTAGGAAGTACTGAAGGTCAATAAATCTGCAGAAGATATGAAGTTGGCTGGTCTGTGTTCTCAACATGTCTGAAGAGCCCAGGAGGCCTGGGCTGGTCCTGGTGGCAGCGTGAAGACGACATCTGTTAAATACAGAGCATGACCCATTCTCAGTGGGCACCTCAGTGGGTACCCAGGGGAACTGGAGCAGGGTCCTGGGTTTGAGTGCTCTGAAGGGGAGCCTGACTGGAGGAAGCTCTGCCCATCTTCCTGCTGTTTCCCAGAAATTCCAGGCTTGAGAGTCACTTTCAAGGGAAAGGACAGTCCCACCAGGGAATGGAGAGTCCTGTCAAGGGGAGCAAAGCATCAGTATAAACAGACTGGGTTTCTATTGAGCTCCCCATCTATTGTTTATGGATAAGGATATGTGATGGGGGTGAGGTTGATTTTAAGGGGCATGGACCCAACGGGCCTGCTCCAGTGCAATTATTACTGAAATACCCTTTTCAGACCCAATCTGAAAAGATTGGGTCTTTCCAGCTCGACATCTTGGCATGCTAGGGGGGGTTGGTAAGAATGTGTGTGTTTGTGTAAACTCAGCTATTTTCAATTCCTGCTCCCTCTTCTCTTGGCAGGAACCCCCGGGGCCACCTGGCGGATGGCTGCTGGTCCTTATCTGCAAAGAGCTGTCAGTCATGAGATGCCTCAGGGCTGACGATGCTTCACAAGGGTCCTTCTATTGTCTCAGGGCAGTTGGATCTAGGAGACTCCAGAATAAAATTGAAAAGCGAGATACACACCCAGACACATTCTAGGTCTCCAGAAACTGCTTTAGGTGGCTGCTGTTTCAAATGGTAATAATAGTACTAATCACTGTTACAGCACACCGATGCCCCTCCCACTTCATAACACGGCAACCCCGATAGAGTAGAGAGATCAATGACCTTGGAACTGCGCTTACTAAAGTCAACTGCGTTCATTAAGTTCTGTCCCACATGAGTTTGGGGGCAGTGGAAGGGAAGTCAGATTTAAATGAGCTAGATTCAAGAGAGCAGAGCAGCAATTTTAATAAACAAAACAAAATTTCAACAGAATAAGTGCTAATATAGGGGATCCGAGATCCCTGGAGGGCAAATGACTTTACAACAACAATGATGGGAATTATTTACTTGTTTGTTCACAGAAAAATACATGTGTTGAAACCCTGCATTGTGCCAGGTCCTCTTCTTGGCACTGTCAACACAGGCATGTCCTGACCTGCAAGGTCTAGCAGGAGAGACAGTCTTTCAACAAACGATTTCCCGAATAAATGTAATTACGAGGAAATGTTCATGGTGCTCTGAGATTGCACAAAACGGAACCAAGTCTAAAGTGAGGGTTTAAGGCAGTGACATTTAAGATAAGCATTTACTATTTTTTAAAATCAATTTTATGGCGGTATAATTTGCATCAAATAAAATGCTTCTTTTTACCACGATCAAGATATAAAACATTTTCTTCACGCTCGTGCTCCTTTGTGGTCAAGCTTCACTTTTCCACCCCTAGCCAGGAGCAATCACCAATCTACTTTCTTTTAAAAAATATTTTAATTGAAGTATAGTTGATTTACAATATTATGTTAGTTTCAGGTATACAGCAAAATGATCCATATATATATATATGTATATATATATACACACATATACATATATATGTATATATATATATTCTTTTTTAGATGCTTTTCCTTTGTAGACTATTACAAGATATTGAATATAGTTCTCTGTGTCATACAGTAGGCTCTTGTTAGTTATCTATTTTATACATAGTAGTGTGCATATGTCAGTCTCAAACTCCTAAGTTATCCCCTCCTTTCCCCTTTGCTAACCATAAGTTTGTCTTCTGTGTCTGTGAGTCTATTTCTGTTTTGTAAATAAGTTCGTTTGTATCAGTTTATTAGATTCCATGTATAAGCGATATCATATGAAATTTGTCTTTCTCTGTCTGGCCTACTTCACTCAGTATGATAATCTCACACTGCTAATGGCATTATTTCATTCTTTATTGTGGTTGAGTAATATTCCGTTGTATATATGTACCACATCCTCTTTATCCATTCATCTGTCGATGAACACTTAGGTTGCTTCCATTTCTTGGTTATTGTAAATAGTGCTGCAATAAACATTGGGGTGCATGTATCTTTTCGAATTATTAACCGAGGGTTCTTGACCTCAGCACTGTGGACGTTTTGGATCAGATAATTCTTTGCTGTGGGGGGCTGAATTGTGCATTTTAAGACCTAGAGTCTGTCATGCAGCGTGAAGTAAGTCAGAAAGAGAAAAACAAATACTGCATGCTAACACATATACATGGAATCTAAAAAAGAAAAAGGTTCTGAAGAACCTAGGGGCAGGACAGAAATAAAGACGCAGACGTAGAGAATGGACTTGAGGACACAGGGAGGGGGAACGGTAAGCTGGGACGAAGTGAGAGAGTGGCATGGACATATATACACTACCAAATGTAAAATAGATAGCTAGTGGGAAGCAGCCGCATAGCACAGGGAGATCAGCTCGGTGCTTTGTGTCCACCTAGAGGGGTGGGAGAGGGAGGTTGGGAGGGAGACGCAAGAGTGGGGGGGATATGGGGATATACGTATACGTCTAGCTGATTCACTTTGTTATAAAGCAGAAACTAACACACCATTGTAAAGCAATTATACTCCAATAAAGATGTTTAAAAAAAAAGAGAGATGTTTAGCAGCATTCCCAGCCTCTACTCACTAGATGCCAGTAGCATACGCTAACTTGTTACAAACCAAAAATTGTTCCAGGTATTTCCAAATGGCCCCCAGGGGAGCAAGATCACTATAGTGGAGAATTCCAGAATTTCAGATAAATGAATCACAGAGTATGTTCTCTTCTATGTCTACTTTTTGGCTCAGTGTAGCTTTTGAGATTTATCCCTATTGTGTGTCTAGTTTGTTCCTTTTTTATTGCTGAGTATTAGTCCATTGTATGGATGTACCATAATTTGTTTATCCATTCACTTGTTGTTGATGGACATTTGGGATGTTTTCAATGTAAGGACATTATGAACAAGTCTCCTGTGATCATCCATTTATAACTCTGGGTGAACATACGTTTTTATTTTTTTGTTTTGTTTTGTTTTTTGTGTTTTTTTTTTTTTTTTTTGCGGCATGTGGGCCTCTCACTGTTGTGGCCTCTCCCGTTGTGGAGCACAGGCTCCGGACGCGCAGGCTCAGCGGCCATGGCTCACGGGCCCAGCCACTCCGCGGCATGTGGGATCTTCCCGGACCGGGGCACGAACCCGTATCCCCTGCATCAGCAGGCAGACTCCCAACCACTGTGCCACCAGGGAAGCCCTGAACATACGTTCTGACTTCTTTTAAGTAAGGAATGAAATCATGGGGTTGTAAGTAAGTATGTTTTCAATTATATAAGAAATTATCAAACTGTTCTCCAAAGTGGTCTTGTCATTTTATATTTCCACTAACTATGTATGAAAATATGTGAGAGTTTGGGTTACTCCACATCCTCTGCACCGTTGGAATGATTAGTCTTTTGAAGTATATAAATCTTCTAATACCTGTGTAGTATATCTCATTGCGTCTCTGACAGTGACATCGATCAAGTTTTGTGTGCGTATTGGTCGCTAATATGTCTTCTTCTGGGAAATATCAGATCACATCTTTTACCTATTTTAAAAATTGGGTCATTTCTTTGCTTATTATTGAGTTATAAGAGTTCTTCGTATATTTCTGGATACAAGCGCTTTGTCCGATGTTTGTATTTCAAGTGTATTCTACCAGTCTGTGGCTTTCTTCTTCAATTCTTTAATAGTGTCTTTGAAGAGCAGATATTTTTAATTTTAAGGGGGTCAAATTTACCCATTTTTTTCTTCTTTGATAGTGCATGTTTTCTAAAAAATCTTTGCCTATGCCAAAGTCAAAAAGACTTTTTCCTATTTTTCCTCCAAACTTTTTGATGGTTTTAGCCTTTATAAAGTTTGGCTCTCTGGCCGATGCTGGGTTAATTTCTGTGTATGGCGCAGGTTTGGATTTAAGGCTCATTCTTCTTCTCGTATGGATATCTAGTTTTTCCAAAGCTATCCTTTCTCTGTTGAATTTTCTCAGCCTGCTCGTTAAAAATCAATCAACCATAGATATGTAGGTCTATTTTTAGCCTCTCTAGTCTGTTCCATTGATAAATTTCTTTCTTTCAGAACAGTTACTCTTATTATTGCCACTTCTGCTGCTGTTGCTCCTCCTCCTCCTCCTCCTCCTCTTTCTATGACTACTACCACTGCTGTTGCGACTGCTGCTTCTTCCTCTCCTATCCCTCTCCCCTTCTCTCTCCCCCTCCCCTGCCCCCTCCTCCTTCTCCTGTTTGGTATATTCAGGAGTAAAGCAGTCTATGCTTTTTCAAGCAGAATGAGTTGCATGACAACTCAGTGCAATACAAAGGATGAACTGCAACGCTCCCACTTTGTAGATGAAGAAAAAGAAATGCTGAGTAGTCTTAGCATGAGAGGGCAGCTAGTTAGCCACAAGATAAGAAACCTGAATTGTCATTAAATCTCATTTCTACTGTTTACATTCATGGCAAAACATTTAGAAGTTCCATGGTGTTTCCCACTGGAATATAACTTCTGGAGGGCAGGGCTTTTGTCTGTGTTGTCCGATGATTGATCCTCCATTCTTTGAGTGGTGCCTGGTACCCAGGAGGACCCACATATTATAGGGGATAATGAATGAATGATGAAGAATGAATGGATGATGAATCTTCCTCACGGACTTGGTTATAATATCAGGAATACTTTATTATTTTAATGGAGTCCCATCCTCTGCCCACTCTATCTTTCTCTTCCTGCAAACTGAATGTCACAGACCTGTTTAGAAATATACCTCAAAAATCAGTCCATTAAAATGAAAAGATTTTAGAATTCTGCATTTGTCCATATTATTAAAAGTCCACATCACAAGCTTGTACTTTCAGATTCAAGGTTCAAGAAGTGATTTAAATCTAGTCTTCTCCCAGACTCCACCTCCACCCCCTCACGGACCATTCGCATTCAGTGGTGTTAAAGATTTATATGGAAGAAACATTTCTTTTTTCTTAGACCAGGTGCCTAAAGAAAATAGCTTTGGATTCATGCTGTGCTAAGGACAGGTCAGCTATCGCTCCATAAATGATTTATTTTACTTTTTAGGTGTATAATAGTGTGCTTCTCCTCCTGTACTTAAGAATATTTAAGCATAGGAAAAAGACAGGATCATATAATAAAAAGAGAACAGACATGGGAGTCGGATGGTCCTAGGTTAAAATCTCCATGTTCTGACCTTGGGCAAATCATTACCTTCTCTGGGTGTCAATTTTCTTTAATTTTTAAGCAGAAACACTAGTACCTACATCTTAGGCATGCGGTGGGATTTAGGTAGGATGACTTAAAAATTCCAACCCAACGCTAGGCATTTATTAGGTAATTCAATCCATGTAAGTTTCCTTCCTCTATGCCTTGGAGAATCATTTACATAATGGAGGTGGAGGACCTTTGCAAACTGTGAAGTGCCGTACCCTGTGGGGAGGTGCTTCTCTCCCCACCCTCATCTCCTGCTGTTTCCTTACAAAATTCTGAGTTCAGCTGTGTGGAACTTCGTAGGCTCTTAAATGCATCATGCTCCCCCAGTCCATCTGAGTGTCACGTGACCTTTGTGATTCAAGACCCAGCTTGTGTCAATCAATAAACTTTCTGTGTACAGCAGCTCCCTGCCCGCATCAGGTTGATTCCACTCCCTTTGTTGAGATCCCCACCAAACCCATAATTCGTTCACCTTCATTGTTTCTTATCACTTAGTACACATTTATTTCCTTATGTTCCTTCCTCCTTCAACAGGAGTCTGAGCTCCTTCAAGACAGGGTCTGTCTGTTTCACCTGTATCCCCAGCACTTAGCATATAATTGGATTTCTAGAAATATTTCCTGAATCAATAAATATGATTGTGTTATTAGTATTGTTAGAATAATAAGAATTTTCTCCACACTCAAAAAAAAAAAAAACCCAAAGCGATATTACAGTAAATGCAATACAAAGGGAGCCTGAGGATTTTCATGAAATCCATTGGACAGGGGACCCGTCCCCAACCATACCCTAAGGCTGGTGGAGTTAAAGGTGCTGCCTATCGTTCTTTCATTACTTACACTCTCCTGGACTAATTGTGTCCCTCCTTGTCTTTTCAGCAGGCACCCAATAGTGTTAAATGAACCAATAGGTTTCATATGCAACTTCTGGTCAACAAGATAGCCGAGCACAGAGACAACTAAAACAAAAGTTTGGCAGGGAAACCTAGTAAGGTGGATGAACCTACATCAGAACTTCATGGCCAGTGAAGCTCACAGTCATTCATCATTCCTCCTCGGCTCAGTACACTCCAGCTTCTGTGCTCTTCATCCCAGTAGAAGTGCTCTCGCCAAGCCACCAGTGCTTTCCTTGCTGAAGAGATCACAGACACTGTCACTTTTCGACTTGCTTCTCCTCTTTGCAGTATTTACCAGATTTGACCACTCTTTCCTTCCCGAAAAGCTCTCCATGGTCTTGTCATCTTTACAGCAGTATATCAGGACATTGGATACGGAGGCAGATACTCTGAGATTAACCCCTTATTCTATTCCTGTCGAGTGGGCAATCCTGAACAAATTAATTCACCCATGTAAGCCTCGATTTCTTCCATCGTCAAAGATACAAAAATAAATAACCTTTGCAAGAGTATTCAATAAAATTTAGCTATATTATTACCATATTCTCCTGGTGTTTGACTGACATCTTGGTTTGTTTCTTAGCCTTTTTTTCTGGCCTTCACCCATCTGCTCTTTCCTTAAAAAATGAGTTTCCCCAGGTTTCTCTCATGGACTCCCTTTCCATTTCAAGCTACACATTCTTCCTAGGAAGGTTCATTTAACACCATAGCCTCGAGTGTCATTTTTATGCTGAGGATTTTCCCTTTTTTTTTTGTCTCTAGCCCAGATTTTTCTCCTGAGCTCCACACTCAAACTGCGCGACATTTTCTCTTGGGCGTCTCCCAGGGACCTCAGACTCTCTCTGCTCCAGATGGATTACACAGCCCCACCTGAGGTTCAACCTTTCTCCAGGGTCCCTTATCTTGTGACCCATCTAGATGCTCAAGTTTAGTCCTCCCCGCTCCACCAGGCAGTCATCCGTCGTGTCCCGCTGTTTCAAACCATCCACTGCCACCGCATCACCATCCTTTCTGGCGAAGAGATCTCCAATAGCCTTCTAATTGGTCTCCCTGCTGCCATCCTTGCCCACATCACTTCATCACCCAGCTGGAGTGGTCTTTAAACAACAAAAATCAGATCATGCCATTCCCTTGCCTGAAACATGTCAATACCTTCTCTTCATTCTGAGAATAAAATCCCAACTTCTTCATATGGTGTAGTGGATGCTGTGGTGTGCTGTCCTGACCCACTGCAAGACCAAGAGCTCATAGCTGAGTCCTTCCCTGGACAGCATACTGCCTCCTCCAAGGTTATACCCCTCATCAGGGAAGATTCCAACACTGGCCAGTGTGGAGGCACAGAAGTCTGTCTCCCTTGCTTCAATTTGGGACAGCTACAGCGCCCCCTGTGACATCAACCGAGATTTCAGTTGTAACTGCAACACTGTTCACCTGCTCCATCTGCCCAGTCAGCTTCCCTCTTCCTCCCAGGTGTTGTACCTGAGAGCACTCCCCAGTAAACCTCCTGCGTGCAAATCTCCACTCAGAGTTCATCTCCTGGGCAACTTGATCCACAAAATAAGGCTTACGAGGTTCTTCACAATCTGGCTCCAGCACAATGTCCGGCACAAGGTAGATGCAAACGGAGTACCAGGGGTTGATGGGCTGGTTGGCTGCTCGGGGCACATGCATAAACATGAAGTGAGCTGAAGAAATCTCTTTCACTCGGTCCGCACTCGGCATGCATTTAGGGGCTCTCAGGGGCGTGGTCAGACAACATCCAGGGTGGTTCATGGGCAGTGCAGACCCCACATCAGTAACAAGGGGAACCTGCAATCCAGGCAGCACCGGGGAAGGTAGGGGAGGTTTTCTTTTACTGTTAATGCTTTATTTGCCGAGCATTTACCTCTGAATCGATTTTTGTGTATTCTCTACTCTGCCAAGCCAGGAACAAAAAGCAAAGGCAAAATTTCAGAATGTGCTTTTCTTCTGCAGCCAGTGGAGCTCTCACTGAATCTCACCTTTTAAAACAACTTGCTGTGGGAACAGCGAAGGCAGATCGCTGGGAGGATTCTTTGTGAAATTTGGTACTAAGCTCATCCCATCAGGTAAAGAGAAAAGGGAAGAGCAACAGCCTCCCGAGCTTTGTTCACAAGCTTGAAGGTTGCTATGAGGGCAAGCTTGGAGACCTTGCCTCCAGGCTTTGCATGTGCTGTGTTGTCTGCCTACATCATGCTTCCCTGTTTTATTTATCTGCATGAATCCTTAGATATGACCTCCTACAGGATATCTTCCCTGACTCCCTGCAGGATTATATACCTCTCCTCTGCTGACCACACCAAACTGTCCCATAACTTCTTATTTCTCTCTTTGCATTGGCTGCTAGGAGGCTCGGTGCTCAATTTGCAGGCTACCAGTAACCTGTTCAATATGTGTGTCATGGACATTCATCTTACTTTCGACTTCCTCTTCTTTTGCTTACACTTATTTTCTCTTCCTTTAATTTCCTTGCTAGCATAAAGTTGTAGTCTTGTACAGACTCCAACCAATTTTTCAAGCAAGAGGTAATGTTTTAGTGATCACAATGTATTGTAATTGACCACCTACTTATCTCCTTTCCTCACTGGTTTGTGAGTTTATGAAGAGAAGGTGGTACCTTCTTTTCACCCATCTGCCTCAAATGCCTGGCACATAGTAGGCCCTCAAAAATATTTACTGAGGGAGGGAACTGGTTTAAGGAGTGGGGGAGGAGATGAGTCTAGTGCTTAGGGGACCTTTGACTTTAGACCCAGTGCTGTAGACAAAGATAATGGAAGAAGCCAGATATTTTGTGTATTTTTATACTAAACAGATCACACATGATTTCTTGACCAGGTGGCCTGGAGAGGGAAGGAAGGAAGGAAGGAAGGAGGGAAAGAAGGAAAGAAGGAAGGAAGGTAGGAGACCACCAGAGGGAAAATGTTTCATTTAAGAGACAGCCCTTTCACCTTCCTGCTGTGACTAGGCCATTTGTTAAATCAGTGGGGCCAGGTCTAAATACGTAAAACACCAAACAGAAGCTGCTAACTTCCTTTTTAAAGATTAAAGTGCATTTTCATCTTCCCTATGAAGCAATAGTTATTTCTGTTTCTTTAGCAGGACAATATGACATAGTGATACCCTTACTCCCGACATTATCACATTTTAAATGGACCATATCCCCTGGAGGAGGGTACTGTTAACCTCATTTTCCAGAGGAAAGATGCGAGGCTCAGAGAGGTGAGGTAACTTGCCTAACGTCGCTCAGCTGAGTGTGAGCCAGAATTTGAGCCGTTGTCCATCTGACCCCAAAGCCCATTATGTGCTTCTTTCTACATCATTCTTTCCAGGGAGCGCTTCTCCTACTCATGGTCTTTGTCTCCTTTTGGAGGGAACTTCACCCCAGATCCCCATAGGAAGCACCTGTGACCTGGCAATTTTAACGCAGGGAGGTTTTCTGGATCAGTGATTGCTCCAGAAATAGCAGGAGTGTGGATTTAGAGCAGTGCTCCACAACTAGGGGCAAATCTGTCCCCCACGCCTTCCCACCAGGGGACACTTGGCAATGGCTGAAGACACTTCTGGTTGTAACAACTGGTATATGTGTGCGTGTGTGTGCTACTGGCATCTAGTGGCTGGAGGCCGGGGATGCTGCTAAACATCCTACAGCACACAGGACAGAGAGATTTCTGGCCTTTCCTGACCCACAAGCTGGCTCTTTCCCACAATGCCTCTCCTCTAGACAAAATGTGGACAGCACCCAGGGGAGCAGTTCCTACGTCCCAGATCCAGCGACTCTGCTTCCCAAGACAAGTCAAGATGCAGAGACAAAGATGAATGATGACACGGACAGAGTCGGTTCCCAGGGGAAAATCCAGGACTCGGGGGAGAAGGGAGACCTTTCAAATCGACCCATCATGGGCCCATTTCCTCCTCTTATCTCAAAGTAGAGGGTCAGATATAAGCCATTTATTGGTGTGGACCTGGCTTAGATTTGAAGAGGGAAGAGATCATTTTTCATGAGCAGCTCTTGGGGACAAGCCTGGCTCAGAATTTCTGCCAACTTAGAGACATGAGTAAACTGACTAGGAAATGATTGGATGGTCCACAATTAATCATCAAGTAGGGCCTGGGGAGGTAAACTTTGTCTGATGTTCTTGAATTCCATCCCCACATTCTGAAGTGTCAATGATTTATTAAACTAGTGTTAATTTAACTCTATGTGCCAGGCCTTGTGCTTAGGGCTTCCTCAGTATAATCGTAGTTGATCTGAGTACCAGCTGATGAAGTAGGTACCATCATTACCTTTATTTCACAGGTGAGGAGACAGAGCCTTAGAGTAGGTCAGCAAGTACCTCCAAGGTCATCAGATCATAAAATTTAGATTTGAACTGGGTTCTGATTAACTCCAGTGACTAACCTCTTAACTGTCTAAGAGCTGAATCTGGCCCTTGAATATTCTTGTTTGACTTCTACAGTGTTTTTATTATTGTTATTAGCCAACAGTTTAAAAAATTGAAGATTTTACCAAAATCTGATCTCTTAACTCATCCTAAAGAATAAGACTTTTTGGTAACACTGCACATTCTCACCTGGCCACAACTGGCTGACACTGAGCAGTAGCTGTGCTTTCCAGAAAGTACTGTCACTCATTTATGTAACCTGCTTGGCACCTGTAGGTACCTGAGCTTTTAACCTTTGGTCAAAACCACTATGGCACGTAGTTGGAGTGGGAGAAGGGAGACTGAGGCCCGCGTATGACATGAACATTTTTTCCTTTGGATCCTCTACCATGGGCAACATGACCTAATCTGAACTTGAGCTTGACCAACCCCTCCTTGGGCCAGAAGGGTGGGGGACTACATGGCCCATCACTGTGACCCGAGGTGCGTAGAAAAAGCAGGAATCGAGACCTCCTTAGAAGCCAGTGAAAAGGCTCAGACATTCTGTCTAAACCTTCCTTTAGCTTTTGAAAAGTCCCAGGTTTTAGAATTCTTACAGGTATTGTTAAACTAGATGTCATGTCCAGGTCAACCTCCCTGACTATCGCAGCCATAATTCTGGTGCCCAGAGGGAGAAAAAGCAGGTAAAGAGCACACCCTTTGTAGAATTCTGACTTAACAAGCCTTATTTATATCTCTCTGTGTTACAAGTTCCAATAGCATCGTCTTTCCATACATAAATAACGTATAAATATGTGTTAAGTCACCGTGCATGCTTTTTAGTCCTTGGGAAGCAGAGGACAAAGAAATTGACCTTACAGAGATGTTTAGAGGTTACACCTCTCCACCCTTCTTGCATTAAACATAGCGTTTGGCCTACCCTTGGAGAGAAGTCCAGAGGAATGTTTTAACATAGTGTCATGTGGATTCAACGTGGCTGCCAGTTAAAGGTCAGAAACTCTCTGGTGGACGATGATGATGATGATGATGATGATGATGGTGATGGTGATGGTAAGCTGACACCTCCATTGAGGTCACCTGTTATATACTATATTGGATGCTTTGTATGTAACACCTCCAAGCTCTATAACAACTCTTTCCAGTTGGTCTTATTATTTACATTTTGCAGATGAGGAAACGGAGACTCTGAGACATGACACGTCTGAGGTTACAAGCTAGAAAAAGTCATAGCTGTTATTCATAGCTGGTCTAATGCAGTTTCATTTGCTTCCAAAACCTTCCTCCCTACCACAGACATAAATTCTCCAGCAATTTAAATTAAGCTATCTGGGCTACCCAAGAGTACAATTTGGAAGTGCTCCATCGACCCCATTTCCTAATTATCCAGTGAAAATCTATGAGTCTAGGAGACTTCAAGCATTCATCACTGTGTAAAGTTCAGGCAGTTTCAAGAAGTGTAGCTTTACAAACTCATTTAGAAGGAACATGGTGAATGAAGGAGCTAGTGAGTAGTGGTGGGCCACCTCCCTCCTCACTGAGATCACCCCGACAATGCGTGAACCCCTCTCCTGGATGTTCCTTTAATTAGACAAAGTACGGAGAACATGTCCTGAAAATTCCTAAATGGTTGGGTGGCTGCTCTGTATTAAGAAATGTTACCCTTTTATCCAGAGGAGCTTAATTAGCACGAGTCAACCAGTAGTTAACAATAAGAATAAAATGGAATGATCATTGAATGAAAGGCTTTTATTTTCATTTCAAAGGAATCATTTGTTAAACGTGAAGAGGCTTTTCTTTATCTTTAATTGAAGAGAGAAGGGATGCCCTGGGTGTGTGACATTAGGATAGGGAAGGGGCCCAGGGAAGGGAACTTGCTGAAATCTTTTTTTTTGAGGCTTAGGATGGAAACAGGTGCTAAATGGATCCTTCTTCCTCTCTTTTTCCTTCCTCTCATCTATTTCCTATCACTGCACACTGCCACCCTCTCCAGGGCTTGGGGTGCGATCACACACAAGGGGTCTTGGCTTTGACTCCTCCATGGGATGTCAAGGGCCTGAATAGGAAGATCAAAAAGAGAGAACAAAAGACGACGGGGCTTCCATCAGTCCCGAATGAATCAGGGGCAGAGTTGAGGGCGAGCAGAGAGCTCAGACCACAGGCATGCAAAGTGTCTTTTGACCTCAGGCCTCGGGAGGAAAGGGGTCCCCGTTTCCTGACCACCTACTCTGTGCCACTAGGTGTTTTGGACACTTGCTTGATTTACCACATCCAACAGCCCCATGGGGCAAGGTCTTATTGTCTATAATTTACAGATAAGAAATGAAGACCAGTTGTCCCCAGGGTCACAGGTAATGAAAAATGGAGCTGAATTCTAACTTAGGTCTTTTTCTGTGACTGGGTTCCTTCGAGGCTTTCAAAGGATGCTTTTAGCTACTGGGTGTGCAGGGTTCTGACCAATGATTCTGGTTTTTACAGAGGCATCAGGGAGGGGGAATAGAAGGCAAGAAAGAACTTAATGGGCAAGTGGGTGGGAGAAAGGGACAAGAGGCCCCAAGAAAAGATGCAAAATGAGAACAGAGTAACTGATCTGGGTCCCAAAGGGTCAACTTCTGAACTTCACCATGGGCAGGCTCTGTGCTCAACTCTGCTGGATAGAATTTCTCATCTAATACTTACCAATCCTGTGGTGCTGGCAGTAGTTCCTTGTGACACATAAGAAAAATGAAGCTCAGAGAATTTAAATGACTTGCCCAGATCACACAGATATTAAGTAGTAGAGTTGAGATCTGGACCCAGCTGACTCATCTCCAAATCTCATAATCTTCTCATTGTTTCATGTCCTCTCCTTTGTGAGAAAGAAACCTGGTTCTCCCATTGGAAGTCTCCTCCAAGCAGTTCTGGGTACTGTCACCTCAGGACTCAGAAATAATCATCTTTATTTATTCCTCAAATACTTACAGAGACAACACCCAGTGTTGATAAGGATTTGGAGCAACTGGAACTCTTGACATTATTGGTGAAGATGTAAAATGGTACAACCACTTTGGAAAGAATCCTGACAGTTGTCTTTTTTAAATAAAACTAAACCTAGGTCTACCGTAGGATTCAGCCATTCCATTCCTAGATATTTATCCAAGAGAAAGAAAAATATTTCTCCACAATAAGACTTGTACAGGAATATTCACAACAGTTTTAGTCATAGTATCTAAACACTGGAAACAGCCTAAATGTCCATCAATAGGAGAAGGCGTAAATAAACTGTGGAACATTCATACTATGGGATGATATTTAGTAATAAAAGGAATAAAGTTCTGATACGTGAAAAAACACAGATGAATCTCAAAAACATTATACTGAGTGAAAGAAGCCTTACAAAAAGAATACATCTGCATAATTCCATTTTTTATGAAGTTCTAGAATGGACAAAACTAACCAAGAGTAGAAAAATTCGGAATAGTGTTTGGGTGGGCATTGACTGGGAAGGGGGATGAGAGAATATTCTGGGGGATAAGGTTTTATTTTTTGATGGGTGTTTGAGTTACACAGATGAATGCATTTGTCAAAACACAATGTATTAGGTTGCTAGGGCTGTCATAACAAAGTAGCACCGACGAGGTGGCTTAAACAACAGGAATTTATTGTCTCACAGTTCTGGAGACTAGAAGTCCAAGACCAAGGTGTCAGCAGAATTGATTCCTTATGAGGCCTCTCTCCTTGACTTGTAGACGGTCATCTTCTCCCTGTAACTTCACATGGTCTTCCTCTTGTACATGTCTGTGTTCTAATTTTCCCTTCTTTTAAGGACACCAGTTATTGGATTAGTGCCTATTCTAACAACCTCATTTTAACTAAATTACCTCTTTAAAGACCCTATCTCCAAATAGAGTCATATCAGGGTTACTGGAGGCTAGCACTTCAACATAAGAACTGGGGAGGAGGACACAATTCAGCCCATAGCAACCAGAAAATGTACTCAATTTGTACATTAGGCTGTACGTAAATTTTCATCAAAAGAGAAAAACGCTGAGAACAAATATTGAAGTTATTGATACACATGCTGAAATATTTAGGGGGAGGTATACTGATAATTTTCAATTTACTTTGAAATGTTTTCCATTGGAAAATAAGTTGGATTAATGGATGGATAGGTAAGTGATAAAGCAAATATAATAACATGTTCATTTCTTTTTTAATTGAAGTATAGCTGATTTATCATGTTGTGTTAATTTCTGCTGTACAGCAAAGTGGTTCAGTTATATATATATATATACACATTATTTTTATGATAACATTTTAATGGTAGAATCTAGGTGGCGAGTATATGGGTTTTCACTTTAACATTCTTTCAACTTCCCTGTGTTTGAACACTTTCATAATAACATGTTGGAAAAGGATTTTTGGAGCATCTACTCTGTTCCAGGCACTGAGTGAGGTGATGGGAATTGAATAATGAAAAATACAGACAAGATTTCTGTCTTAGTTCCTTTGGGATGCTGTAACAAAAATACCACAGACTAGTGGCTTAAACAACAAACACTTCTTTCTCACAATTCTGGAGGCTGGAAGTCCAAGATGAAGGCACTGGTAGATTTGGTGTCTGGTGGGGACCTGCTTCCTGATGCACAGATGGCCATCTTCTCTCTGTGTCCTCACATGGCAGAGGGGTGAGGAAGCTCTTTTGAGCCTCTTTTATAAGGGCACTAATCCCATTCATGAGGGTTCCACACTCATGATCTAATCACCTCTCAATGCCACCACATTGCCAGCTTCTAATGCTACTACATTGAGGGTTAGGATTTCAACCAATGAATTTTAGGAGGACACAAACATTCAGCCTACAATAGTCCCAATCCTCGTGAGGCTTGCATGCTGGAGTAATTCATTAGCAGTTGTGGTTTCCAGGGTGCACCCCGTGGGCACATTCATTTAAGAGTCAATCAGACGTAGCCCGACCTCCGTGTGTACCATGCATTTTCACATTTAGCTGCTCAATGATCACAGAACTGTTGGCTTCCTGCCTCCGCTCAGATGATGGATTCCACAGCAGCCCCTAGTTGTGTAAAGATAAATCACTCCAGGTCCAAGTGGTAAACCACGGAAATAACAGCAATTTATACAGACCCCAGGAGTCCCTTGTGAGAGCTCTCACTCTTTATGAAGTGTAGTGATAAAAGTTAGACCCGGGGATGAGGCTGGCAGCTTTCTTTTATTACCATCTGCACACCACAGAAGAAATCCAAATGGAAATTCTCATTGGAAAGCCAGTTAGTTAGAAAACCATCATGACACAAAATGTATCATGGGAAAAAATAGACAACCACATAAAGCAGCAGTAATCTTTTCAATACCGGCTGAATGTTTCTGAATTGGAACACGGGGATTTTCAATATCCTCAGATGACTTCTAAGCTTACGGTCCAAATGCCGACAAGCAAAATGTTGCACTGATTCAAGTCACAATAATAGAAAATAAATAATTTTTCTGCCAGTGTTTACGTTTAGGCGATTTGGGAAACCTGGACCGAGATGGAAAAAAAGAATCTTAGCATCCTGAAGTATGAGTTTTTCTCTGATGTTAAAACCTATGTGTTTGAATTCTGATTTTCACTAGGTGAACTTACGCAAGCTACTTTGCCTCCTTAAATCTCAGTTTCTTTATCTGTAAATGCAGTAAAACTACCCATTTAGAAGGACAAGAATTTGAAACAAGGCATGGAAAATACTTAATGCATTCTTAGTACTTAGGCTGGCTCATAATCAGTGTTCAGAAAATGGTAGTGATGGTGATGATGGTGATGATGATGATGATGATAAAGGCAATGCTGATAATTACAGTGACAGTGGTGATGATTTGTTAGAGAATGAGGAAAAGCAGGAGGGAATGCAGTCGAATATTGCCTACAGCAAGCAAGGAGGTAGTTATTCTGTCTCTGGAGGAATTAAATGGCATGAAATCAACCAAGATACTTTGGACACGGGAACTATTTAAAGGCTTGAGTTTAGAAGAAAACCAACAGAAGGAGATCACCTGATAGCTGGGGTGCAAATGGTTTCTTCTTAATCAATTCTCAGTCTAGTTTACCCATAGAGCGCTATGATCAATTAGTGGCGCCTGCCATGGTTTTAGACCAGGAGGCACAACAACATATGTGAGTTTATGGTTTCTGGCGAAGAATCCCAAGCAGAGTTCTAATATTTTCCCAAGGTTTAATATTATTTGGGTGTGTCTACTTCATTAGTTTTGAGAGCAGGGGTCATCTCTTTATTATTTATTAATATAAATTTATTATTATGTTAATATAAATGTTAATTATTATTTATTAAAATATTTATTCCTTTTGAATCTCCAGCACATACACAATGCTTTGGTGCCCAGTGGACATTTGTTGAATCAAATTAAAAATGTCTTTCTGATACTAATTAGTATTTATAATATTGTGTTCTGTTTATCATGCCATATGTTAAGAAGAATATTGGAAAACTTTCATCCCCATGCAACTCTCTACTCAAAGGGGTATGAGGGAAAATGAACAAGGTACTCTTAAGAAAAACTACATGCAGTCCATCCTATCACTTGCGCTATAGAAATGAATCTTTGTGAAGCCCTGGTCAAAGTTGTTCCAGATAAAACTTAATGACTGTGTTTGTGATTCACCTTCCAAAGTTGTTTATTTGCTTCTCAAAAAGCCGCCTTTGTTCTAGGTCAAGACTAGTGCAAAAGGGAAATTTTCACTAAGATCTTACACACAGTAATGTTACAAGCTTCCTGAATTACTTTCCAGTTTTGAGGTAAACCGTATGGGAAGAAGAGGGGGAAATGTTACTGGTGCTATTTGGTCTAGGGGTCTTCTCTTTGTCCCATTCTATTCAAGATTTACAGCATCACCCATTTTGAGGCAAGACTCTTTTGAAGGGTTCTACCCAATGCCCCACGAATCATGAGGCTTTCCAGTCCAACTGGTAGAAAATAGGTACTGATCCCAGCCCGGCGTGAGTTCCAGGCACCGTTTCCTCTAATCGTTTGGGGTGATTCTTTCCCCAGCCTATGGTAGCTTCCTACCATCCATGTGCTCAATACTGAGGGGACCCTCTGCAGATCTCTGGTGTCGTCTCTCCACGTAGCTCTCTGCAATCTGGTACCCTATCCTGCACACTCTAGCTATTTTGTATTCCATAGACTCAAGCTCCATCTCCTCAACTCGGAGAGCTTGTAAAGCTCTTCCTGGCTTCCCCCTCCCCGGGCTGCCTCCTGGAAACTCTCTCAAAGCAGGAAGATTCATAGGACTGACCTTGTTTTTTTCCAGCTCATCAGGATCACGGTGCTTGATTGCCTGCTGTCCACTGTCTTTAAAACCACTTGTTCTTCTCTATTTTAGAGATGGAGACGTAGAGAATGGACATGCAGACAGGGGCGGGAAGGGGAGGGTGGGTGGGATGAGTTGGGAGATAGGATTGACATATATACACTACCATGTGTAAAATAGCTAGCTAGTGGGAACCAGCTGTATAGCACAGGGAGCTCAGCTTGGTGCTCTGTGATGACCTAGATGGGTGGGATGGGGGGTGGGTGGGAGGGAGTCTAAGAGGGAGGGGATATATGTATACATACAGCTGATTCACCTCGTTGTCCAGCAGAAACCAACACGATATTGTAAAGCAATTATACTCCAATAAAAAGAAAACACTCATTCTTATGTCTTGTCTGGTTTTCGTAGTTATTTCTGGCACAAGGGTAAATCTGATCTGTGTTACTCCATCTTGGACAAAAGTGGGCTCAGGAGTAATAGTATATGAATCTTTTCTAAGTTATAAATCCTTGCACATAAGGAGTCAATAAATATTGATTTGGATAGGTTTTCGGTTTTATTGAAACGACCTACTTTGTAGATTTCTTCAGCAAACATCCCAGAAGTAGAATCTCTGAACTTAAAAGCTGGAAGGAAGCTCAGAGGTCACCTTGCCCTGCCCTCCAAGGAGTCTGTAGACATACTGTGATGCCAGTTTCTGCCTTCCATGACAAAGGCTTTTAAAAAACACACTGAGGCATCTGGTGTAAAACAATTGCTTGCATTCTTGCCTCACTGTCCTCATCTATAGAACGGGGAAGAAGAGATGTAGAAGCAGCACAGCATGAGCTGTGATGTTGAAAACAATAAATTTGAATCCTAGTTCTGCTACTTGGTAGCTGTGTGACCTTAGGCAACTTACTTAACCTCTCTGAGTATCTGTAAAATAGAAAAATGCCTCCTGGGAAGAGTGGTCAAAGGTTTGAAAGAGGCAATGTAACTGAGCATAGTAGGTGCTCAAAAAAACAGTAGCTTATTTCTGGTATTATGATTGGATGAGGGGAAGGGGATCCCCAGCTGGACCCTTGAAGATTCCATGACTCGGGAAGTAGGCAGATGGCTTCCGTGGTCCCTGCCCTCTGTAGAAAGAGCCATAGCAGGGCTTGTCTCAGTGAGGAAAACAACCAAGTGAGCACAGGTGGGGAAAAATCAGCCCCTCCTCCTGGGAGGGCAGGAAGCCAGGCACAGCCCAGCAGCAGGTCATGCCCCACGGCCAGGTAAAGGTTGCTCCCTAGTCACTAAATTTCAAAACTGCATCAGCGAAGCTGGGGAGCTTTAATGAGCTCAGCTGGACTGCATGGCTCAGCTCCTGAGTCAGCTGCCCCAGGCTGTGGGGCGCTGGGTGCCACTGGCCGGCTGGAACTTTCTGCGGGCTTCAGGGAAGTGAGCCCTTTCAGCAATAACTTGTGCACCGGTCAAGGCCAGAGTGATACACCCATGAGAGCAACATGATAACTACCACTGACCAAGCTCTTAACCGAGAGCATTTCCACCTGCATCCGCTGTGCTAATCCCTTCAGCAAGCATGAGGGAACAAATTCCTTCATGACTACTCTGGGATAAGTAAAATCATTCACTCTCTTGCATTAAAACCCTTTAAAGCCCCCTAAAATCTATCTGTTACACTTGAAATAAAGTCCAGATTTCTAATTATGCCCTTAAAGTCTTACATGACCTGAACCTGCCCCAAACTAATTTTCTCCTCCCTCCCTCCTACTTTCTATGCTTCTGCGACACCATCTTTTCTGTTTCTTTAATACATTTTTTTTTCTGCCCCAGGGCCTTTGCATTTGCTGAGTACAAACCTAACCTGAGATATTCTTCTATGAAATTTTTGTATATCTGACTTGGTCTCAAGTGTTAATTGCTTAAAGAGATCTTCTCTGAGCATCTAAAGTTTCTAGGTGATTTGACAGATGCTGTGCTTTCAGGAACCATTATTACTTCCACTTTACAGATGGCAAAACTGAGGTCCAGGAAAATGATATAACCTGCCTGAGGCGCCACAGCTTGGTTTCATTGCAGTTAAATCTGAAGGCAAATGACTTTTCCATTGTTTTATATTAGGCTTGCTTATCAGGCCCCCACCCGCCTCCCTCTCCTCCTTTCCTTCCTCTTCATCTTTCTTCTCCCCCTCCTCCTTCCCTTTCTTCTTCAGAGTCCTTTTAGGGTCAAATTGACCCACATGTCTCTCCTTCAATGGGACACATTCAGACCATGTTTGAATAGGAATGTAAACAAAGTTTCTGGGCCAAGGTGTTATCCTTCCTCCCTTCCTGCAGGCCAGTGTGTCTATCATTTCTTTTATTACAGACAAAATTTTTTTTTAAGGATAGAACTTTTTATAGTATGCTATGCAAACATATTCTTAGTTAACAGAATTTTACATCATTACTATTAGATATTTTTATTTATTATCTAAATTACAAGCTTGGCCTGCACAGGTGTATCCTTAAAGTCAAATAAATCGTTTCTGCTCATGTTTATAGAAAATTCAACAATACCTTTTGAATTATTATAAGTCAATCAGGCAAATCATACTTAGTTTCAAAATACAGATTTCAAAGAATATACTCTACATATATGAATTCTACATAATTCACAGCAAACAAAACTATCAAAGTGAAAGAAGATATAAGAGTAATTCACTTATTCATTCATGAAACATTTGTGAAATTTGCACTAGGTCCTAGACACTGTATCAAGCCATGAACACACACTGGTCAGTAAGACAGTAATTTCAGGAAATTCAAAATCCAGCAAGGAAGGCAGGCAAAAAATGTGGTGAGGGCTATAAAATAATTAAAAGCCAGGAATAGTAATTAAAGTAATTAAAGTTTAGGGACATCTTGCAAATCGACAGGAAAGAGACCAATATCATAAGAGAAAAAAAGAGAGAGGAAAACAAGCTATACACACACAGAAATCATACAGTGGATAAATAGATGAATAATGTTCAATAACAGAATCAAGGAAAAATAAATTCGAATAGTAAGTTTGAATTTCTCACTAATTGATTGTTTCAAAACAGTAAAAACACGTGGCTATTCAGTGTTGGTGTTAGTAAATGGGCACGGACATAAAGCCAGCGGGCAAATGATCAGTATGACCTCTCTGCAGGACAGTTTGGCATAAATGTATCAAAAGCTTTTAAAATGTGTCATGTCCTCAAAGTCATTACGGGAAAACTACAAGCCAATATCCCTTACGAACACAGAAGCAAAGACCCTTAACAAAATACTAGCAAATAGAGTCCTGTAACAGATAAAGGGAAGCACGTGACGAATGAGTGCACGTGACGAGTGAGTGAGGTTTATCATAGGAATTTAAAGTTGGTTCAAAATTAGAAAAATCAATGTGCCGACAGAATAAATAACAACAACTCTATGTTCACCCTAATAGGTGCAGAAAAAGCATCTGACGAAATTCACCATCCATTTCTGATAAAAACACTAAAGCAGCCAGAAATAGAATGAACTTCCTCAACCTGTTAAAAGCATTTACAAAAAACCTACAGCTAACATCGGATGTAATGGTAAAGGACTGAACGTTTCCCCTCCCCAAGATAGCAACAAGACAATGATGTCCATTCTCACTACTGCTGTTCAACATACAGTGTAATCAAGTAAGAAAATGAAATAAAAGACACACGGATTGGAAAGGAAGAAATGAAACTATCTTTATTCACAAATACCATGACCAGCTACAGAGAAGATCCAAAGAATCTCAAAAAAACAGCCACTTAAGAACTTAACAGGACAGTTTAGAATGACTGGTATGCAAAAACTGTACTTCTATGTTCTAGCGACAAAAAATGAGAAATTGAATTTTTTGAAGTATTTATAATAGCATTGAAAACTATAAAATAGTAAGAGATGGATCTAACAAATATGTGGTAAGACGCACATGCTTAAAATTATTTAAAAATGCTAAAAGACATTAAAGAAGGCCTAGATAAATGGAAAATATGTCATATTCATGAATCAGAAGAATCAATACTGTTAAGATGTCAATTCTCCCCAAATAGATTTATAGATTCAATGCAATCTCAATGAAAATACGGAAAGACTTTTTGTAAAAATTAACTAGCTGATTCAAAAACATATGGAAATGGAATGGTCTAAAAATACTCAAAAAAATTTAAAATATCAAGCTGGAAGACTCACACTATCTGACTTGAGATTTACCATAAAAGCTGTACTAATCGACACTGGTGTTATTTATGAAAAGATAACTATTACAGACAAAATTGAAAACAGCTCCTGCTGTGGAGAGACCAAAATTGCCAACGCTAAACTTGTCTGCTTTCTAAAGCAGTTTGTGAAATAAAATGGGTAACATTTTCTCCCTTTCAGGCCAATCCAATCCAGCATAGTGATAAAAACAGATCTCCACTCCAAGTGCAAACAGTATTTCCCTGCCTGTGAGACCCACCATTGTAGACCCTGGTCTATTTCCATGCTCACCCTGAGCCCAAATACCTCTTCTTCCCCACTTCTCCTTCCTGCTGCTGAGACATATTGATGGTTTAAATCATCAATGCCAGATGTTGAAAGACAAAGGTAGCATTTCTCCTGCTGAATTTCCCCAGGGCTGTTGGGCTTTCTCAAAGGGAGGTTGGAGAAAAAAGCATTGGATGTGAATCAGAAAAACTCAAGCTCAAAGCTCAGAGCTTCTACTCACCAGGTGAAGGAATTGGGAACATTAATTCCTTCTTTCTGAGCCCCAACTTCCTCATCTGTAGATTATTTGCCTGACTGGGTTATTAAAAGAAATAAAAGAGATAATAAATGTGGAATTTCCTGGTATACACCATAGTGAGGGTGAGGGTATAAAGTGGCTGTCAAAGGAGCACAGCCTCCATTTCTACTAGTTATGTTGGATGACTACTGGCAAATTACTGATTTTCTTTGCACATTTACATTTATATATTTATAATATTTATATATAATTTATATTATCTAAAGATATAATCAATCCATTTTAGACAAAGGCACTAACATAACTCACTTGGGGAAGGGAATGCATTTTCAACGAACGGTGATAGAAAAACAGGATATTTAGAAGAGGGAAATGTGTACCTCAACCTCTGCCTCACCAAAAATTTTATTTAAAATGTATCATAGACCTAAATGTAAAAGCCAAAACTATAAAACTTTAAGAGGAAAACGTAGGAGAAAAATCTCATGACCTTCAGACAGGTAAAGATTTCTTAAGACTGAACACAAAAAACACTGGCCATTAAGAAGAGGAGAAAATATTTGCAGAACATGTGTCCGTGAGAGGACTTGTTTCCAGAATATATAAAAAAAAAATCCTAACAACTCAATAAGAAGACAAAAACAGTTTTAAAAGGAGCTGGGGCTTCCCTGGTGGCGCAGTGGTTGAGAGTCCGCCTGCCGATGCAGGGGACATGGGTTCGTGCCCCGGTCCGGGAAGATCCCACATGCCGCAGAGCGGCTGGGCCCGTGAGCCATGGCCATTGAGCCTGCGCTTCCGGAGCCTGTGCTCCGCAACGGGAGAGGCCACAACAGTGAGAGGCCCACGTACCGGAAAAAAAAAAAAAGGGGCAAAATATTTGAATAGATACTTCATTAAAGAAAATTACAAATAGTCAATAGCAACACACAAAAATGTCCAACTTGTTAGATATATGCAAATTAGAACCACAAGATACTGATCAATTAGAAGGTGTAAAATTAAAAAGATTGACCATACTAAGTGTTGGTGAGAGTGTAAATGGTACAACCACTTTGGAAAGGAGTCTGACAGTTAGTTTGAAAGTTAAGCATTTTCATAAGATTCAGCAGTTCCATTCTTTTTTTAAAATTTATTTCTTTTATTGAATTATAGTTGATTTATGATGTGTTAATTTCTGCTCTACAGCAAAGTAACACAGTTATACATATATATATATATATATATTCTTTTTTATATTCTTTTCCATTATGGTTTATCCAAGGATATTGACTATAGTTCCCTGTGCTATACAGTAGGACCTTGTTGTTTATCCATTCTATAGGTAATAGTTTGCATCTACTAACCCCAAACTCTCAGTCCTTTTCTGACCCATCAGCAGTTCCATTCTTAGCTATTTATACAAGAGAAATGAAAATGTAGGGCCACAAACAGCCTTGTACGTGAATGTTCATAGCAGCTTTGTCTGTAAGAGTCAAAAACCTAACTGTCCATCAACAGGTGATTGCAAAAACAAATTCCGGAGCAGTGCTCTACAGTGCAATGAAACAAGCTTCTGCTACACGCAGGAACATGGCTGGATCTCAAAAACATGCTGGGTGAAAGAAACCTTGCCTCAAAGAGTAAATACCATATGGTATTTATAAGAAGTTCTAGAATAGGTCAAACTAATCTATAATGATAGAAATAACTTTAATGGTTGCCTGGGGAGGAGGTGTGGGGACTCATTTTTCAGAGTCACATGGAAGCTTCTGGGGTGATGAAAATGTTATATATCTTGATTAGGGTGATGGTAACTGTTGGAAAGAGTATAATTTAAAGCAAAATCTTTTTCCAACCCAGAAAATCTCTCCACAAAGGCAGAAGAGAAAGGAAACAATTTTTACTATTAAATAAGCATTAAACTGGAATGTGATATGTATCACAGGCAATCTATGAAGAGACTGCAAAAAAAAAAATTCTCCCTTTTCTATAGCCAAGCATACACGACTTATTCCATACACATCCTCAAGATAAAGGATAACTAGTTCTCAAGGAAGAGGACCCGACAGCACCATTCATCACACATCATCCATCCTAGATTCACCTGGTAACTGGGTGGCCATTTGTGTTTGCTAATTGGCTTTATCCAAAGGGAAAATAAACTTCTCACATATTTACGACAAGGGTAGTTTTGATCCTTGGAGTTAGGCTTCTACCTCCATCTTCTCTGATGATTATGTATTTCAAAGAGATGGCTCACAGGTCCGTAAGAAAGACATTACTTGTACCTAAAGCTGGGAAGACTTATTTAGCTTTTAAAAAGAGGTACACACATTTCAAAGAGACAGAGAAAGAACTTAAGCTTAAAAGCTTGTGAAAGTAAATTTACGCTCTAACAAGTGGGACTAGGGAGAAATCTCGTCCCTTATTTCCAACACGGAGAATGAAGCCTCAACATTTTAAACTCGTATTTGCCCTTTCATGATGTAAGTGTACATGTTTGTCCAAATGATCAAACTGTACCCTTAAAATGCGTGCGTTGTTGTATATGAAAATTATAACTCAAAAAAATGATTTAAAATATGCCGCAAATCATCTGAATACTTCCACGCTTTCACATAGGGCAAAAACCTTTCTGTGCTTTCCTCGAAATTTTCACAAATTTCTCTGAGTTGTTTTCACTGTGATAACAGTGTAAGAAAAATTATAGCTGCTTTATACCCAGGTTCATATAACTCAAATTAAAGAAATCCTCTTAAATTTTTGTGGTATTGGAACCCATTTCCTTCATAGCACAGAAAAATACAATTCAAAGGGAATTTAGTAAAGCATCTTAAAATAATTTAATAACTACCATCTGATGAAACATATTGTAAGCTGGGTGTTTTCTTTCTCTCTCTCACTCCTAAAAAGTAATCGACCACCTGCCACATTCTACATTTTTTGCTAGATGCTGAGTATATAATGGTGAACAAAAGAGAGGTCCCTGCCCTCAAGAAGATTATAGGCTGGCAAGGTAGCCAAATGTCAAATAGATAAACATGTGAATACCTGTTTGGTTATATTGTGATAATTGTCAAGAGGAATTTCAAGGTGCAATGAAAGTTTATAAAGAGTGTGTGTGTGTGTGTGTGTATGTGTGTGTTTGAGACTAACCTGGTAAGCTTGGAAATCTCCCCCAAATACTGGGAGAAACTACTTTAATTGTCTCTTGCTTCCTTTTCCAACCTCATCTTGTACCTACCCTTCAACCTTGCTCTCTCCTGTGAATCCAGACACCATCTTTTTTTCTGTTCCTTGAATACTTGAAGCTACTCCTGACTTTGGCCTTTGCACATTCTGTTCTGTCTGCAACACCCTCTACCAGATCTGTAAATGGTGGGCTTCTTGTCATTGGGTCTCATCCCAAATGCCCCAGAAAAGATTTCCCTGCCCACCCCATGCAAAGACATCCCTCCATCACTCTCTCCCTCCATCCTGCTTCCTTGACCCAGGTGGTGCTGATGCTACAAGGCACTGACCACAGTTTGGGCAGCAAGATTCTAAGGAATTTCCTCCTTGGATCAAAAGAGAAGAGAGAAAGGCATAAGGTTGGTATTTTCGCCAATGGTCACTATGATTTCAGGGACTGACATTGGGCTCTCATGCGGTGGGTTCTGTGGGGCACAGTCTTGCCAGTCTCCCATTAGGAAAAAAATAACCATCCTTCACCTGTGTCAATTGCTGTGCCAGGTGCTTTCCTTGGACTGTTCCATTTAACCCTTAGACCATCTCTCACTCACAGAGGAGACGCCTGAAGCTCAGAGAGTTTCCTGGAATCTTACAGCAAGGAAGTGGCTGGACATGAATGCAAATTCCTGATTTGTCTGATGCTAGAACTTCCCTTTTTCTACCACAGCCCACAGTTTCTTTTGAAGCTGTATTTTAAAACAACTTTTTCTCTTAAGGATCAAATTGATGAAGGATTTGATCTTCTGGGAAACAGACAGCAAATATCTGGAAAACATCTTTCTGTAATTGACTAAACACTTTCACATCTGTGGTCTTGACCATCCGGACAGTCTCTGTGAGGTGGGCTGGGACAGTGGGATTAGAATTCTCATTCAAATTCCAGCTGGTGGCTTGGAGAGAGTGAACCCATTAATCTCGAATTCATCACCTGTAAAATGGGGCTGCCAATACCCGTGTCAAGATTTGTAATATTAAATGGAAATCTAAGTCCATCATTAGCACATCATTGGCTTCACATGGGTATTCGTTATTAAATCTATGGTTTAATGGTTATCATTACAGTTAATGCTTATCATCAGTTCTACAGTCATTAGCAGAATCATTTAACCAATGTGCTGGGCTAGGAGGACCCTGGGGTGATGGGTCAATGGAAGGTGAGTTGTTATAGCCAAGGACACCTGGATCCCACTAGCCAAGTTGTAGGATGGCCCAGTTCTTATCTCCCCTTGGTTACCAGATGGCAGCCCTTGGAATGAGGCAGTCATATCAAGGAACTGTGATGTTCCTGTGTTATATTTGTAAGACTCCCATTATTTCTGGCCCAGTAGATGCTCCCACAATCTGTTTACCTGAACTCTTCAGCAAAATGGTGATATGTTCTCAGCTTTGCCGCCGGAATCAGAGGCACCCGCAGATTAACCTAGTATTGTCTCAGGAGAGGTGGGAATGATTTATAAAGACAGTGACAACATTACCATCTCCATGACGTGACAAGCCTCACACTTCTCTTCATTTGTCAGACAAATTAATCTGGATGTGTCTTTTAAACACACAGCGATGCTCGCTCATAGAGCTGGAGACCGGTAAGATGGAAGGCTGGAGATGGGAGCCTCGCCAACTTTCACTCCATGCCTCATTTTTTCCCAGTCTTCTCTTGTTTTCTGATTGTTAAAGGATGTTCATTGTTTTGTCATCCCTTAAAATTTGGAAGAGTGGGGTAGTGATGTCCATTCCTGAAAAAACCATTGAGAACAGTGAAAATAATTGAAAACCTTTGTGATTCTTTTTTAATTCCCTGTTGATTCACACCAGGTCTACCTCATGTAGGTAAAAGAGAATTATTATACTACGGCATGGTTGAAAGTGGAATATGGCTTGTCAGTATTTTACTTGGTTTGTAGGTGTTTTAAATTTTGTCTTTGTTTCTTTTTTCTTACTTAAAAAGTAGAGAAAAGTAACAACACCCAATGTGACCACCAACCAAAAAGAACCAACTTGTAATATTTTTATTGTATTTATATCATGTTTTTGTAAATGGAGTTTAAATGTTTAAATATTTGCCAATATTTAAAAACAAGAGGCTTTTTTTTTAAACATAAAAATATGGATTTCTGGATTGGAAACATGGGAAAAGCTTGGCAAACCCTGGGCTTGCATTCCTACATGGTAACAGTCACCTGCAATTGAGTTAGTTCTTCTCATTCCACAGGGTATGAACTCTTTCTTTAGTTTGCTGCAATCCCCACTAAGCCCTATTGCTTCACACAGCTTGGTTATCTGTTTGACCCTCTTAGGTAGATAGGTTTCTGACACATTTTTTTTTCTTGTGGCCTTCTTTCCCTCCTTCTTCTCCCCAATGGCTCCCTTGGTTTCTTAATTTGCACCCCACATCTTCCTCCCAGCCTTTCTCCAGGATGTCAGTTTTTAAGTTCCACCCAGTTTTCTCCCTGTTGAGCTTGGGGAGGGGTGGAAATCTGAGATCCTTCAAGAGCTGTTTGAGAGAGGAAAGGATAAAGAGTTCAGCTTTAGGAAGCAATTTTAAGACAAAGCTCTCTCCTGGTAATGACTGATCAACTCTTAGCATAATTCCAGTTTATCATAATTCTGAATGAGTCTCCATATTTCTCCACCTTTCTCAATCCACACCTTCATATTCCTAGTTTGAAGACGGCCAGGATCCCAGAACAGCAGTGGCTAGATTATTTACTGGCAATGGAATGAGATGAAGAAAAAAATCTCCATCATGCCATAGTTTAAACTCTGCAAAAATATGAAATATATTACAAAACAAAACAAAACATCATTCTTAAACACAACACAAAGGGTCGGCCACTCCAGCATATTTCCTCTAGTGTATTTTCATTTCTTTCTGCTACAGAGTTGAGACTAAAGTAATACAGTTTTGCATCCTCATTATTTTGCTTGTCATTGTTGAATAAGTATTTCATCAGGATATTAAAAATGCTCATAAACATATTTTTAATGACCTTATAACAGTCCATCATATTAATGTGCCCACATTTGTTTAACCAGTACCCTATTACCGGACAGTTGGGTCGTTTCCTGTTCTCTATATTGTAAATCACATTGCAAACAAAAATTTGTTTTTTAGAATATCTCCTTATAGTATTTTCTAGAAGAGGGATTTCTGGATTAAACAGCTGGACGTTATTACCTTTGACAAATTGAAGCTTGCATTTTGGTATTTATTGTACAGATGTGGTATTTTGGTGCAATCCTCCAAGAGTCAGACAAGGGTGATGAAGAGGGATGTGGGCATTGGGATAATGGATGAAGGATGTTTGGACATTTCGTGGTTTTTTTTTTTTGCAGTATGCGGGCCGCTCACTGTTGTGGCCTCTCCCGTTGTGGAGCACAGGCTCCAGATGCGCAGGCTCAGCGGCCATGGCTCACGGGCCCAGCTGCTCTGCGGCATGTGGGATCTTCCCGGACCGGGGCATGAACCCGCGTCCCCTGCATCGGCAGGCAGACTCTCAACCACTGCACCACCAGGGAAGCCCAGGAGTTTGGATTTTACTATAAATGTAAATGGAGATCATTAGAAGTTTTCTAATTGGGGAATAACAAGATCTGTTTTGTTTTCAAAAGCTCTTTGATATCATATGCGAGGAACAGAACGGAGAGGGGCAAGAGTGAAACAGGAAGGTCACTGAGCTGCCGTCCAGCTGAGAGATGATGGGGGTAGAGGAGGTGGAGGGAAATGAGGAGCCAGTCACTAGTTTGAAGGTGGGGTTGCCATGGAAACAACCTCAGTGTTCGTCAATGCATGAATGAATAAACAAGATGTGGTGTATATATACAATGGAATATAATTCAGCCTTGAGAAAGAAGGAAAACCTGCCATTTGCGACAACATGGATGGACCTTGAGGACATTACATTCAGTGAAATAAGTCAGACAGAGAAAGACAAATCCCACTTATATGTGGAATCTAAAAAATCTAAACTTGTAAAAACAGAGAGCAGAATGGTGGTTACCAGAGACTGGGGTGAGGGCATAGGAGTGATGTTTAAAATACAAACTTGCAATGAGTACATAAATAAGTCCTGGAGATTTAATGCCCTGTATAGTGATTATTGTATTATAATCATCAAACTTGCTGAAAGACTAGATCTTAATTATTCCCACCAGAAAAAGAAATGATCATTATGTGATGTAATCGAGGTGTCAGCTAATGCTACAGTGACAATCATAGTGCCATATATAAATGTAACAAATCGACAGGTTGTACACCTTAAATTTACACAATGTTATATGTCGAATATATTTCATTAAAAAGAAAAGTAGGATGGCCATGTTTTGCTGGTGAGAAAAATGTGGCTTGTGAGTGTTTGGCTTGAGTGGCTAGGAGATGGGAGACTGCTGGGGAAAGAGCAGATTGGGAAGGGTGGTTAGAACCCCCGAGTCTGTGTTTGCTTATCTCAAGACTAAGAAGCCAATTGGACATTCAAGTGGGGAAGTGGAAACAGAATGATGATGATACGAAGTAAGAGAGAAAAAGGGAGCAGAGAGCAAGGAAGACAACACGGGGAAGATGCTCAGGTCTCTCCTGTCTTCTCTTGTGGCATCTAGAGCCATTTCCCCCGGTCTCCATGTTGCAGGACGCAGGGTAGAGGCTTAAGCTCTCCCCTCAAATGCCCCATTGTTATTCTCCTCAAAAACCTCTAGTTCATTCCTATTGAACTCAGGTCCAAAGCATGGTTTTGGCCTCCTACAAACCCGGGTTCAAATCCAAGGATTACCAGTTGTGGGATATTGGACAAGTAATATAACCTATCTGAGCCTCAGTTTCCCCATCCATAAAACGAGAATAATAAGAAGCCCCATCTCATGGAGTTATTGATATAACGATAGCTAATCTTTATCGAGCAGTTATTAGATTATACGTGTTATTGCATCCAATCCTTAACACAGCCCTAGGATGTGGGGACTATTCTCATCCTACAGATGAGGAAAAAGAGTCTCAGAGAGGTTACATGACTGGTCCAAGACTCCACATGTAGAAACTAGGAGAGAGGAAGTGACTTTTCCAAGTTTACATCACCGATCAGTGTCCAAGATGGTATTGAAACTGGGACATCAGACTCCAGAGCCTACCCTCTGTTCCTTCCTTTCTTATTTATTTACTTATGGCTGTGTTGGGTCTTTGTTTCTGTGCGAGGGCTTTCTCTAGTTGCGGTGAGCGGGGGCCACTCTTCATCGCGATGTGTGGGCCTCTCACTGTCGCGGCCTCTCTTGTTGTGGAGCACAGGCTCCGGACGCGCAGGCTCAGTAGTTGTGGCTCATGGGCTTAGTTGCTCTGCGGCATGTGGGATCTTCCCAGACCAGGGCTCGAACCCGTGTCCCCTGCATTGGTAGGCAGATTCTCAACCACTGCGCCACCAGGGAAGCCCCTGTTCCTTCCTTTTAAGCCCAATACTGGACCCATATCAAAGGCTCAAAAATTGAGAACTGCTTGTTTTTCATTGTTCTTGTTTTTATTAGTGTCATGATGTAATATCCACTTACTAGTTTGCTTCCTCATCAAACTCAGTAATTCCTTGAGGGCAGGAGCTGTGACTTTTTCACGGCTGCATCATCATGCCCAGCACAGGGCATGGGCCTCAGCGGATGTGCGGTGCGCGTTGCTTAAATGAAAAACACAGGTGCAGGACAGCCAGCCGGAATCCCTTTTTTTTTTTTTCTTTCCTTGCGGTACGCGGGCCTCTCACTGCTGTGGCCTCTCCCATCGCGGAGCACAGGCTCCGGACGCGCAGGCTCAGCGGCCATGGCTCACGGGCCCAGCCGCTCCGCAGCATGTGGGATCTTCCCGGCACGAACCCGTGTCCCCTGCATCGGCAGGCGGACTCTCAACCACTGCGCCACCAGGGAAGCCCCCGGGATCCCTTTATTTGCATGCAATGCTTCCAATGAAGTGGACTGCCTCTGCATTTGAGAGAAGACTCTCTCCTTTCCCAGACGGACCAAGCCTTACCAGTCTACAGGAAGTGAGGAAGACAGTGGAATAAATATCTCAACAAGCTCTTCCACCCTGAGTTTTGCCCTCAGTGAAGAAAGTGTCGCCTCAAAACAGGAATTAAAGCTAAGATGTGTTTGGCATCAGCCAATTGCCCACACAAGTTCTAAACATAGCATAAGAGAGGGCACTGACTCTGAGGCAGAACGGGAAACTTCTAATTCATTCTCTTTCCAGCCTGCGAGACAGTGAGTCTGTCGTGGGCAGGACAATTAAATTGAAATATGGCCCACCTAAGCCTAAGAGCTGTCCTAACGGGAACGTCAAGAAACCCAACTGCTAACTTTGTGGGCAGGTAGGCGGAATGAGGTCCTTGAGGTGAGGTCTAATTATCCTGGTCATGTCCATTTCAGAGCTGGGGGCTGGCCTTAAAAAACCCCAAATCCCCAGGCTCCAGTGAGATGGTTATTTAATAATACGAGATATAGCAGGTTATAATAGCTTTGCAATCGGCCCATGCCTCTTAGACTGCATGTCATTTCCTATGAAAATGATGGGTTGTGTCTGCCTGAACCTCTTACCTTGGAAAGTGAATGTCCATGAGGATTGTGCTAGCTGTGGGGATCCAAGGGCAGGGAGGGGGCAAAACTGTGGCTGTCTCCCTTTCCCACGTCTCCTGACGTCCCTCCAGCAGCCCAGAGAGGAAGCTGATTGTCCTAAAGCAGAAAAGAGAGCTCAGGAATGCCAGGGGTGGGCATCCCCGCTAACAGCGACTCCTGGTACTCAGAGATGTTGGAGCACAGAGCCTGGAGGCGGGGGGAAGGGGTGGAAAGCTTAAGAGATGCACCTCCTCCTTTGAATGAAAGGGCAAAACGTCCCTGAGGGCCACTTGGGGGAGACTCAGCCACCTGGTACTTACGACACTCTGGGGGCATCACCCATTGCTATGAATCTCAAAGTCCTAAATCAGCCTCTTGTTCCTCCTCCAACATCCCACTGGACCTCCGCCAGGACTGACGTGGGGGAGAGGAACAGGAACAATATAAGATGATGCCTTGGGGGACCCCAAATCTGTTTGACTTGGATTCTAAACTTGTCCTATTCCTGCCTCTTTCCTCTCTCTCCTACCTCACCCCACCATCACCATGAACTTAAAACCATTTTATGGCACCGTAGACTTTTATAGTGTCCAGGGACGTTAGAATCTGTTTCAAGTTCCCATCTAGCACTTGAACTTGAGGAAATTGGGGTGGTGTTCACCTTTCGCTTGACTACTTCTAAGACAGAATTCTCAATTGGATTTGATTTTGTCCCCCAGGGGAACACTGGCAATATCTGGAGACATTTTTGTTGTCATGATTCTAGGAGGGATGCTACTGGCAAACAGTGGGTGGAGACAAGGGATGCGGTTAAACATCCTACAGTGCACAGGGCAGACCCTACAAAGGATTACCTGGCCCCAAATGCCAATAGTGCCAAGGTTGAGAAACTCTCCTTTAGGGATAGAATTCACCATCAATCCCCCCCACCCTGAGCAGTCCCCTTTACTTTCAGCTGATTCCAGTTAGTATCAGGAAGGCAGGTGTATAAGAGGCAGGTGCCTTGGGACAAACTTATATGAAGAAACTCAAGATTACACAATTCTGGGTATTGGCAAGTGGATTTAGGAAATCTTCTCCCTCAAGTGATACAAGAAGATTGGAACAAGATAGCCCAAAGCTATTTCCAAGGTAAGTATCCAAATTACACGGAATTCTGTGAACACAGTTGGTCTCAAGAATTGGAAGTCAATATCTGAACTCAGACATGGATGTTAGAATAAAACAGCAGTTGCAGAAAAATGCAGCTTTTCCCTGAAAAAGGGAATGTGAAACAAAATGATATGTATATCACTGAAAACCGGGTTTGGAGGTGGGTGGGAGCTAATGTGCAGGAGATGGCAAAGAGAAATGGGTTGTCTGATAGCCATACTTACTGATTTATTATGTGTTAAACATCCCAGTCTTTCATTCTGTCTCTCAGATGCAATCTTTACGGTTGTGTTATTAGTAACAGGATGAGATTTCCCCTCTATTCTTGGTGGGGAGGCAGTCTTTAGTAAGACAGAATAAAGAGACTGAGATTTTATTAACAAAATAGCAACAACTACATTGGGCTCAGAAAGTCAGTATTAATAAAAAGGTGTTCTGGGGGTGGGATAGGGAGGGTGGGAGGGAGCGAGACGCAAGAGGGAAGAGATATGGGAACATATGTATATGTATAACTTATTCACTTTGTTATAAAGCAGAAACTAACACACCATTGTAAAGCTATTATACTTCAGTAAAGATGTAAAAAAAAAAAGAAAAAGGTATTCTGAAAAGTACTATTCCACAAATTATTATTATTATTTTTTGCGGTATGCGGGCCTCTCACTGTTGTGGCCTCTCCCATTGCGGAGCACAGGCTCCGGACGCACAGGCTCAGCGGCCATGGCTCACGGGCCTAGCAGCTCCGCAGCATGTGGGATCTTCCCGGACTGGGGCACGAACCCATGTCCCCTGCATCGGCAGGCGGACTCTCAACCACTGCGCCACCAGGGAAGCCCTTCCACAAATTATTTTTTTAAAGGGTTGTTTGCTTATTGGAGATCAGGGGTGTCCAAACTCTTTTGATTGTGTACCCATTATAGTTCTTCGAGTATTCTCCCTCAATATATATGTTTATATATTGCAAACATGGACCAGTTTCAAGACTAATCAGACTGGCTTCAGAATGTCTGTTTTAACCACTGCACTCGACTGCTCTCACCTGAGGACAGTGAAAGGACTAAAGCCTCTTCTTACGACAGAGGAAGGAATCAGACATCATGCTCAGAAGCTGGGCATTTAAGGAGTTCCTTTATGATAGAGCAAGACCCCGGCAGCAAAATAGTAAAGGCCAAGAGCTTGAGGGTAAGGAGAGGAGAAAGAGACAGAAGCTAGTGAAGAGACAGACTCCCAGGGGATCCCGAGGTGGATCCTGATGGGACTGAAAGGCTTTTTTTTTTTAATCAAAGTATAGTTGATTTACAATGTTGTTTTATTTTCAGGTGTACTGCAAAGCGATTCGGGTATACATATGCATATATATATATTCTTTTTCAGATTCTTTTCCATTATAAGTTATTACAGGATAGTGACGATAGTTCCCTGTGCTATACAGTAGGTCCTTGTTGTTTATCTATTTTACATACAGTAGTGTGTATCTGCTAAGAGAAAGGCAAGGGGAACCTTTGCACCGTGTGCTGTGCTTCACGAGTGGACACAATTGTGCGTTAGGTTCTTTTGTCTCTGGTAACAACCTGGACCTGCAACCTCTTCTTGATGCCGGACAAGACGGATGAATCACAGTAATGGACTTCCATGAGTTTTCACACAGTCTTGACACCCTGACTCTTTTTGTATGTTTGTTTTTCTCACATGGGTTTAGTGTCCTCTGCCACCTGCCTACCGCCATGGAGAACTCAAGAAACAACTTCTTAAGACAGAGAGGGGAACAAGCAAAATGTTGTATACAAACTCATATTTTGTATGTGAACCTTTCCAGATCCTTTCAGTGTCTTAAGGAATCATCTAGAGATAATTAGAGCAGATGGGATCTTGGGCACCATGTGGTACGATCCACTTCTCCTGAATGAGGACCAGGGAGAGAGTAAGATGCTTGAACGGAATGCGATGATGCAGCCGGCAGGGAGCAGAGCCAAGGCGGACACCTAGATCACTGGGCTGTGTGGCTCTTTGTTCCCTAACAGGTCAGGTTTGAAAAACATCTTTTAAGTCAAATATTTTACCAGGGTGAGCTCAGTTCAGGGCCAGTGGGAGGGTACATTTGTTTTCTCCTAAGCTACTAGGAAGCTTGATTAAACCAAAGCATAACTATACTGGAGGTCCCTATGATGAGCTAATTTTGTCTCCCCCAAATTCATATACTGAAGCCTTAATCCCCAGCACCTCAGAATATACTTGGAGACTGGGCCTTTAAAGAGATAATTAAGTTAAAGTGAGGTCGTTAGGGTGGGCCTAATCCAATCTGACTGGTGTCCTTTAAAGCAGAGGACATTTGGGCAGAGTACTGTACAGAGAAAAGACTGAGGACGCAGGAGAAGACAGTCGTCTGCAAATCAAGGAGAGAGGCCTCAGAAGAAACCAACCCTGCCAACAACTTGATCTTAGACTTCCAGCCTCCAGAACTGTGAGAAAATAAATGTCTGTTGTTTGAGCCATGGTCTGTAGTATTTTATTTTTGCAGCCCTAGCAGACGAATGCATCTCCCTTCATTTCTCATAGTAGTAACAGCAGTAGCTAATATCCATCTTCAAATGAATTTCTCATTTAGTCTCCATAAAAATTCTATAATGTAGATGCAATTATGAGCTTCTTTTTACACGTGGAGAAGAAACAGACGCTAGCCTAAGTGAGGATGGGGCTGGGCCGGTTGGAGTTCCATAGCCATGCTCTTCATTGTTACTGGGGTTGCCATGGTAACAGCTGTGGTAACAGCTCCACATCACCTGTTTAACAGGAAGGTGTGGAGAGCAATGGAGGGACACCAGGTTCAATGCCAGATGTTGGGGTCCTCCATCTCATCCTTGCCAACTGCCTCCTTTTGAATCTTTAATCATTTCAAGAAATATTTTAATATTATATATAGAATGGATAAACAAGGTCCTACTGCATAGCATAGGAAACTATATTCATTATTCTGTGATAAACCATAATAGAAAAGAATATGAAAAAGAATATATATATGGGACTTCCCTGGTGGCACAGTGGTTAAGAATCCGCCTGCCAGTGCAGGGGACATGAGTTCGATCCCTGGTCCGGGAAGATCCCACATGCCATGGAGCAACTAAGCCCGTGTGCCGCAATTACTGAGCCTGAGTGCCACAACTACTGAAGCCCATGCACCTAGAGCCCGTGCTCCACAATAAGAGAAGCCACCGCAATGAGAAGTCCATGCGCTGCAACAAAGTGTAGCCCCCACTCGCCACAACTAGAGAAAGCCTGCGTGCAGCAATGAAGACCCAACGCAGCCAAAAATAAATAAAAAATAAAATAAATAAACGTATAAAAAAAGGATATATACACGTATAACTGAATCACTTTGCTGTACAGCAGAAATTAACACAACATTGTAAATCAACTATACGTCAATAAAATAAATTTTAAAAGAGAAATATTTTAAGTTCTCCTACGTACCAAGCACCAGGCTGGGCTCTGGGGCACCAGTGGTGATCACGACTGATGTGGCCAGCCTTGCCCTCATGGAGCTATGGTCCAGGGACACTGCCACTTCCTCCCTCTGAGTTCTTCAAGTTCTTAACTAGCCCCTTTCCTCTAAGCATGGGAAAGAAACAGCCAGCAGACCCGCTTCTTTGACTGTTTCCTTTCTTTCCATCTTCTGGCAGCCATACTTCACGTCTGACGGACGAAATGATGCTTCTCGACAGTGACAAATTTATGAGTTTTGACTGTGAGGCTCCCTAATTAATTCTTTACAGACTTCTACTGGCAACTGAATTTGAGTTTTGAGTTTAAAAGTGAGTTCGGATGAATCACGGTCGACCGTTCTGCTCCCTTTGGAAAACTCGCGCTGTACGCTCTTCATCTTCCTGCTTGCCAGCGGCATCATTCATCTTACAGTGGTACCCGGCAGGTGGTTTCCATGGCATAGGACAACAGCGCCAGCGTCCTTCCTGTTGGCACGGAACCCCTGGGCCATCTCCTGAGCAACCCAGTAAATGCTCCTGAAACATCTCTCCCCAACCTCAGCACCACAAGGGTTACTTTTAAATTTCTGGTGGGTGGCCTGAGATCGACACCGAATCAAGAACCTGATGTGAGTAAACAAGTCTAGGAAAGGAGCTACAGTGAGCCTCTGTAGAAAGAGAGGAAGAGAGAAAGAGGGAGGTGGGGAGAGATGGAAGAAGGGGAGGAAGGAAGGAGTGAGGGAGGGAGTTGAAAAAGAGAGAGAGACAAGGAGAGACAGAGCAACAGAGAGTCAGAAATATAGAGATAGAGGAAGGGAGAGAATGCACCTGAAATAGGAGAAATAGATAATAATGTTAATAGTTAATATTTATTGAGTGCTTGCTCTGTGCCAGGCACCATGCTGGGTGCTTCTAGCTGCAATAACTCATTTACTCTTCATGACAACCTTATAAGGTGAGTACTGTTGTTTTTCTTCCTTTTGAAATGAAAAATAAAAGAGCTCAGAGAGACTAAATAAATCGTCCAAGTTCACATAGCTCTTAAAGCATGGAGTCAGTGTGCAAGTTCAGGTAGATGGATCCAGAGGATATACTTTTAATTACTATGGTTGAGAGACAGGGAGACAGAGAGGGTATGAGAAACTGAAAGGAAGAATTCACACACACGTACACAGAGATGCTGAGAAAGACAGAGACAGAGAGAACGATCTGGAGAGAGAGACACAGCGAGATATGCAAAAAGGACAGGGTTAAGGAAATGCGCAAGGACTGAGATAATTGACGTGCACCGAGAAAAACAGAGAGAGACAAAGAGAGAGAGATGGAGAGACACAGAGAGGACTTCTGCTAAGAGGGCACGGCCCCTTCATGCAAGATGAAAATATCTGGGACAACAGTAGCATGTATTGTAATGACAGCACGTGCCCAATGCTGATACACAGTTTTCCTTCTTTTTATTCAGTTCGCGTTACCATTCACATTCTAGAAATGCTGAAACACACTCCAGAGCTGCTTGTGATGGGACACACACGTTTCGGAGGCACAGGTATCTGAATTCGGAGCTCTGACCCCATAGCACGTGTTTTTTTCCCAGCGGAGGGAAGCTGGGGGATGCAGCTGGGAGTTTTACAGGGGTACGTGGTGGGTGGTGGAGGCAAAGGAGGGATGGAAGGGTGGAGGTCATCTGAGTTCCTTCTTTTCCATCTGTTCTGGGCCTTCCTGGTGGCTGGTAACCTGAGAGCTCGGTGCGGGTGGGGAGCGGGGGACACTGATGGCCTGAAAATTGAGACGGTTGGCCATTTGGTACGCGTGATGTGTGGCTTCTCCTTACAAAAGGCTTATGCATTTGGAGTATCGTCCTTATAATGTCGATAAGGGAATACAGTTTGCAGGTGGTGGGACTGAGACTAGAGCCCTGGCAGCCTAGATTAAGAGCCCGTGGATGGATAAACAACAAGGTCCTGTATAGCTCAGAGAACTATATTCAATATCTTATGATAAACCATAATGGAAAAGAATATTAAAAAAAGAAAGTGTATATATATATATATATATATATATAACTGAATCACTTTGCTATATAGCAGTAATTAACACAACATTGTAAATCAACTATACATCAAAAAAAAAGAGACCTTGGCTCTCGGCCCAAGTTGAAGCCAAAGAACGGGGCCAGTGCCAAGCATGTATGGACCCTGCAGGAGCTGCAGCCACTCTTTCAAGCAGCCTCCCTGGCCCTGTTTGCAAGGAGACCGTGGAGGGCATTAGCATCCATCAGATGGACAGGTCGAACATCCGCGACTTTCAGTAAGGAAAAATACCTGAGTTAATTGGGTGCAAATACTTGGCGATTCTTAATTGCCTACCAGGCACAACCAAGCAATGCTGATACCTCTGCAAGTTTTGTCCTGCGCCCCCCCCCCCCCCGCCCGCCATCATCCTTGACCCCAAATGCAGTAGATTATACACTGTTGGACGATATCCAGTTTAATTCTGCTACTCTGAATCCATCACGCTGGGGCTCAGAGAAGGGCAAGAATCCGTCCTCTATGTGTACTTGACTTGAGCGGAGCCATAATCCATCCAAAGGCCCCTCTCACAGGTCAACATGGGATTTGGACACACACCTACAAGACTATCATTATCAACAACAAGAAGTGGGTCCCAAGAGCATAGCACTAAGCTTCGTTGATAGATAAGAACATTCTGGGGAGGAAAGATAAAGCAGAGGGTGAGAGCTTGGGCTGTGCCGTAGGACAGCCCTGTGCTTGAATTTGCTGAACTCTGCCACTTATTAGCTGTGTGATCTTGAGCAAATGGCTAAACTTCTCTGAAATACAATTTGGTTTCAAATCTTGTGCTTTCCTTATTACATGAGACACAGAAGCTACCTGAAACCCAGTCTTTGCTCCTGCACATACAGGTAATTATCTACTTAACTGTGGAGGCAAGGACTACATCAGGACCACCCACAAAGGTCAGGAAAATTGGTCAGGAATAAAGTGGTCAGGAAGGGCTTTCTGGATGAGGCAGAACTTGAGCTGTAATCCTCCTCCTCATCGTCAACACTGTTGTCATCATCATGGTCACTGTTATCACATTAATTATCACCTCTTGAATATTAATTATGGGCTAGCATGACACTAAGAGATCCACGTGTTCTGCCTTTATTTCTCGGAGCCGTGTTGAATTATTTATGTCATACCTGAAGCTTCAAGATGGAACGTACCTTGTTCAAGGTCACAGAGCTGGCAAACAGCAGAGAGAGAAGCTCAGATCCACCTGACAGCAAAGTTCAGGTAGCCCTCAGAACAGACGTTTATTTCTTGCTTTCCTCTCTAGCTGAGTTTCTACAATGTTTGCAGGCCTTTTCCCTTTGCAATTGAATTGCACTTTATTGTTGGCTTCTGTTATAATTTTGAAGGTAATCCATCTTCATCACCGATATCTCTTCCGTTGGCACCAGCTTTGCCAACGTCGGCTTATGTTATTGGTGGTCATAATGTTCCCTCAGTTTCTCTGCCAAGTAGTAAATGGTGTATAAACGAATGCTGAAGTGCACCCGAGGATCTTGCTGCTAGATTGTCCTTTGGTAGAGTGACGATTTCCATTGTTCTGGGAGTACAGGTCCCTGAATTGTCAGAAGAACGTATCCATTGAAGCCACATTGAATTGTCGTCAATACACTGACTCCTGCTCTGCAGAAGACCATTTTCCTGATTCCAGTAACAAAAGACCTCAGTGGATTGGTCCCTCTGCTAATAAGATTTTTTGGTTTTTCAATAACAAAACTCAACTTTAATCATTTTGGGCAAGAAGCAATTTGTTGGAAGGATACTGGGGCATCTCAGAGAATTCAACGAAACGTTAAAAAATTTTTTGGTTTCAAAAAAAGGAAAAAGCTACTCCAGCAATCCCACTCCTGGGCATATATCCAGAGAAAACCATAATTTGAAAGGATACATGTACCCCAGTGTCCACTGCAATGCTATTTACAACAGCTAGGACATGGAAGCAACCTAAATGTTCATCAACAGAGGAATGGATAAAGAAGATGTGGGACATCTATACAGTGGACTATTACTCAGCCATAAAAAAGAATGAAATAATGCCATTTGCAGTGACATGGATGGACCTAGAGACTGTCATAGTGAGTGAAGTAAGTCAGGCAAAGACAAATATCACATGATATCACTTGTACGTGGAGTGTAAAAAAAATGGTACAAATGAACCTATTCACAAAACACAGAGTCACAGATGTAGAAAACAAACTTATGGTTACCAAGGGGGAAGTGGGGGGGAGGATAAATTGGGAGATTGGGATCGGCACATACACACTCCTATGTATAAAATAGATAACTAATAAGGACCTACTGTATAGCACAGGGAACTCTACTTGATACTCTGTAACGACCTATATGGGAATAGAATCTAAGAAAGAGTGGGTATATGTATATGTATAACTGATTCCCTTTGCTAACACAACATTGTAAATCAACTATAGTCCAATAAAAATTAATTAAAAAAAAAAGGCTGCTCCAGGGACCTACGTAAAAGGAGTTTGTGCCTCATTCCTCTTGAGTTTTGTAACTAAATCCGCAGAGCTGGGTTAGGTGGGCTTCTCCTCTGGATCTACTCGTATTTCATACTTACCCTCAGTCATTTGTTAGGGCCTCACTAACAGTTCACAAGAACCAATTATGAAAATTTCAGAAAGTTCATGAAGCAGCACTTACACTAACTTCGAATCAGCCATGGTGGGAGTACTTACACCATGGGAATTGGCAAATGCTACAAATTAAAGCTTTTCTAGGAGAGGTGGTTTACCAGCACCCCCACCCCAACAGTAGGCTATACATGCACAAATGATCCAAAGTCATGTGGAAGACAATGAACTTTGAATCAGACTGTTGGTTTGATGTCTGGCTGGGCTACTTCCTTGCTTTGAAGTAAACTTGAGTAAGTTTCTTTCTTTCTTTTTTTTTTTTTTAACATCTTTATTGGGGTATAATTGCTTTACGATGGTGTGTTAGTTTCTGCTTTATAACAAAGTTGAGTAAGTTTCTTAGCCCATCTGAACCTCGGTTTCCTCACCCGTAAGAGGAGGATAATAATTCTACACCAAATAGAGTTTATTATGAGGACAAAGTGAGCTCATCCATGCTGCTTGGCCCATGGGAAGTGCTCTGTGTACATTAGCTATTTTCCATCCTGCCTTGCAATCGTCTATCTGTTTGCTATCTTCTGAGTCCTCAGTGCCCTGCCAGTTCTTGGTGATAGCACTGAAATGCTTGATGAACGGAGGAAGGAAAGGCGAGTGGAACCATGGGAAACACGCACATCTTGGCTTACTGATAAGTCCCCAGCATCTAGACCTGTGCCTGACACACAGTTAGTGTTCAGTGCATCTCTTCTGAGTGAATTAATAGATGTGTGAACTCTAAACCTTTTTTGGAGATACTTTGTTACGTTCTTCTGCTTAATGTCAAGTGGACATTGTCCTCCATGTATATTCCATTCATTATTCGTGTTTCTACTCTTCAACTAACATGAATGAGACCATTTTCTACCTTTATACAGCAATGTTTAAGATATTTGAAATAAGATATCTCTCCGTGTTTTTATTTCTCTGAGATGAGATTTCCAAAATGTTAGTGCAGAGAGGGGAGGGGAATCTTTGCCTTTAGGGTCACACTTAGTAATGAGGTTCTCATGGTCTTAAAGATGTGGGCTTCCAATGTTCCATCTCTGGATAAAATATAGCTCTTATATTGTCTTGCTTCATCATCTTCCCCAAGGTCCACTCATGGGGCCAGGTGGAGGGACCTAGAGAGATTACTGATCGCAGCCACACTCCTTACCAAGAATCAGACACACAACCACCCTGTCCTCTGTGTCCCAGCATGAAGAACTAAGGAGGATTTCTTGACAAACTCTAATGGAGAGCTTTCCCAGAAGTTGATTATAAACCAGAAAAGACGGGAACAAGATAATAAATGTGGCGGCTTCTGGGCAGGGAGCTTATCAGCTTCGAGTCTGTGATACGCCAGGACATCTTCCCTCACTGAATAGCTCCCAAGCATGCCTTAGAAACTTGAAAATACCAAGACAAAGCTGGTTCACAATGCCTGGGGGAAATTTAATAACCTTATCAAGTCTCCGGAGAGAGCCGTGTGATGACTGGAGAAAATTTCCCGTCAGGGTTAAATGGATTTAGACCCCCTCACAATACAAGCACAACATGGGGAGAATTGGGGTCATTTTCAGTGGAATCATATCTTCTTTATGTCATTTATGGTCGAGAGCATCTTTCTTGATGATTTCTGTCTTTCTGGGGCCAGGAGAGCCATCTGGTTTTTGAAGATCCCATTAAAAAGCAAACAAACTTTTTTTTTTTAAATGATAAAACAAATTTTGTTTATTTATTTTTAATTGAAGTATAGTTGATTTACAATGTTGTGTTAGTTTCAGGTGTACAGCAAAGTGATTCAATTATACAGATATATATATTTCTTTTCAGATTCTTTTCCCTATAGGTTATTACAAAATAGCGAGTACAGTTCCCTGTGCTATACAGTAGGTCCTTGTTGGTTGTCTAGTCTATATATAATAGTGTGTATATGTTAATCCCAAACTTCTAATTTATCCCTCCCTACCTTCCCCTTTGGTAACCATAAGTTTGTTTTCTATGTCTGTGGGTCTATTCCTATTTTGTATATAAGTTCATTTGAATCATTGTTTTTAAGATTCCATATATACACAATATCATATGATATTTGTCTTTCTCTGTCTGACTTACTTCTCTCACTATGACAATCTCTAGGTCTATCCAAGTTGCTGCAAATGGCATTATTTCATTCTTTTTTATGGCTGTATATATGTACCACATCTGCTTTATCCATTCATCTGTTGATGGACACTTAGGTTGCTTCTATGTCTTGGCTATCAAACAAACAAACTTTTCAGACCAGGAAGCAATCTAAGTTCCTATCAGGCTTATAAAGTGTTACAGGCAAAAAGGGCATTGAAGATTATTAGGGACATTCTCAGACCATTATGATGGAAGAAAAGGAAAATTTGTGTGCAGACCTCTGGGTCTTCAGACCCAAATCCCCTGATGTGTGTTGTGTTTTTTATTTCCCCACATCTTTATTGGAGTATAATTGCTTTACAATGTTGTGTTAGTTTCTGCTGTACAGCAAAGTGAATGGCTATATGTATACATATATCCCCATACCCTGATGTGTTTTGAATCCCTGGTGGAGAGTGCTTACTCAGTAAGGGCCTCAGCTGGGCTAGGAACCTCCACTCCTATTTTCTTGTTTAGTTACAGGAGCCCTATGAGGTTAGTAAAACTGGTTCCATTTTACAGATTAGGAAACTGAGGCACAGAAAGTTTAACTAACTTTCCAAGGACACACAACCAGCACATGGCACAGCCAGACTTGGAACAAATATATCTGTCTGACTACATCATCCATGTCTTTCTCCTTGTCCTGGCCGCTTCTCTATAATTTATCCATCAACCACATTCCAGAGAATTCTCTGACTCCCCCCATGAAGACTTGGTGGCAGAGCCTATAGGAAAAAAGAATTACATGCCTTTTGCCTTCAACATTTTAAACTTCACCCTCTTGGTGATTGTGGCTGATTTTTTTTTCTTTATTGATGTGAGGGAGGATTCTTGGGAAGAATTGAGAAACAGAGATCTGTGGCCACAGGGCAAGGCTGAGCAGATCTGGTGCCTTTCATGGGAAATGGCCATGTCAAGCCCAGGTTTTCCAGGGAGGATACCTCCACTTCCAGAATGCAATCTGAATGCACAGAAAACCACTAGGATGAGTTTCCATCCAACATTTAGAGGCAACTCTACGTGCTCACTTGAGAGTCTGGCGGAGCAAGGGGACTCACCAGGGAGGACGAGGAGCTGCCTGGCAGGGACAAGAAGTCACTCATCTCTGCCTCCTGGATGGGGAGCCGGGCTGCAGAGACGAGAGGGGCGAAGCCTCTGCTTGCTTAGGAGCAGAGCAGGCTCACGGTTAACGCTCATTCAGTTAACTAAGCATAGAGCTTCCATACTAATGACATAAGGGCTGTGTGCCTTACGCAGAGCCCACGGAGCGGCATTCTCCATGCATCCTTTCCCGGCCTGGAGCTACAGTGGCTAATTAAGCATACCCTGCAGGGTCTCTCTGGAGCAGAAACCGCCTGCCAACCTGCATCAGCCCAGACTCACTGTCCTGCTGCTAATCTTTATTCTTGAATTGTTTGGCAGAAACAATCAGCCGAAGGAGAAAGGCCTTCTTCCCCTCCCACAAACGAACTTGCAGGCGATTAGTGAGGTCGCAAAGCTAATGTCAGCCTGGACTAATTTTCTGGACAGAGGAACTGGAGTTTACCGTGTTAGGTTATAAAAGCACAGTGGAGGGCTTCCCTGGTGGCGCAGTGGTTGAGAGTCCACCTGCCGATGCGGGGGACACGGGTTTGTGCCCCGGTCCGGGAAGATCCCACATGCCGCGGAGCGGCTGGGCCCGTGAGCCATGGCCGCTGAGCCTGCGCGTCCAGAGCCTGTGCTCCGCAACGGGAGAGGCCACAACAGTGAGAGGCCCGCGTACCGCAAAAAAAAAAAAAAAAAAGAGCTCAAGTTTCTAGGCTGGAAAAAGACTTCGCTGAAGTTGTTAATAGCTAAAGACCATGTGTCTATAAAAAGATACACTGACCAGTAATAAAAATGTAAAAACAAAGAGTGTCAGAGAAACAATCAAACCTGGCAAAGCTAATCCAGGGTAGAGAGTGTCCTCACCAATGGACTTTGAGTATTAGGGCCCCACGAGAAGTCTCTCATAGTGTGAAAATGGATGCGTCCACCCTAACAGAGCTTGGTGCCATTACCCATGGGCAGTAATTCAATGGACCTGCCCACGCTTGCCTTCTGGTCTGTTAATACTCTCTTCATGCCTGGCTGGAATGCTTCCTTTTGCACATCTTTTCTGGAGGGTCAATTTGCAATGTGTATCAAGAGACTTAAAAATGTTCTTACCTGTAACCCAATAATTCCACTGCTGAGGAATCGATTGCAAATAGGGGAGAAGTTTTAGAAATGAGAATATACATCACAGAGTCATTTATAATAGCAACAAGGTGAGATGATCCAATTGTCTGACCAAAGAGGAATGGGTAAGTTCACTATGGCGATCTTAAGATCAGATAGCCTAATTTTGGAGAATACAAAATGGCATGAGGAAATACTCATAAGTCATGCTATCTAAAGACACTTTGTATAATTTTAACCCAAAAACCCAAGTAATGATAATATCAAGTGAGTACAAGTAAGATAGAGTACTTTTCTATAACATGTTCCAGAACTTAATAGGTGATTTCCACTGTGGATAAACTATTTGTTCTGAAAGTGACCCTCATCTACTGCCAGATGCCAGCATGTTGTGTGAGTGTAAAAATGGAAGGAAATAATAGCATACTTTTCTCTATTTGCCAAAATTTCCGTAATGAATATGTGTTGCTTTCGCAAGAGAAATACATAATTTTCAATTGCATCATTTTCCTGATTATAAACCTCTCTGTGATAACCTTTTCAAGGCTCATGATTACTGATGAGTCTTAGACTAATGTACTCTGGCTAGAATTCGGTCGTCTCCATCAGCAGTTCCTAGCTTTCTTCCCACTGACCCATCCTTCAAAACTTCCTAGATCCAGTCGAGCTCACCGCCATTTATACTGATGGCGGTATACCCTTAGTAGACCCACTTTGTGGTGTTTGCCCAGCCCAGAAGCCAATGCCCTCAAACTCACCAGCTGGCTTCCCCAGCAGCCATGTTTGGGATGCTAGCCCCCTTGGAGAAGCTCATTGGATGGAGGATGGACAGATGCCTCAAACTAGGCCAATCAGATTCACTCTGTTGGGAAATTGGAGTTGAATTGAGAGGCAGCCATCCTCCACCTTGTAAGAAGCAATGGAAGCTTGTTGGCTGAGAAATAATAAAGCAGGGAGAAAAGGCAGAGGGCACTCTGGTGGCGTTTGATCCCTTGATTCCAGTTTTTCCCTGGTGCACTGCCATCTTGGGTTCTGTATTCTCATATTAAATTTGGAAACCTACTTGTTTGGCTTAAGTTGGCTTTCATTGGTTACTGTTACATGTAGTGAAAGAGACAGAACCATTAAGTATCCCGTGCTCACATTTTTCTAAGAAAAGTGTAGCTCTAAGATAGGTTATTCTTTCTTTTTTTGGTCAATCTGAATCCCACTCTTTCTCCAGCCCACCTCCTCTGGGGAGTCTTCTCTGATTAACCCTATTTACACTCACCTTCCAGTTGCCCATAATTGCTTCCATCTGTCCACACATCCACCTACTTCATTGTGTGTTGGCATTTGCTGTTTCATAACTTTGCACTTTGTAAGCATCCAGGGAGCTGAAAATTGGTGTTTCATTTATTTTGAATGCCACAACACCTACCACTCTGCTAAGGAGAAATTAATTTTCCTGAATGGGAATAAAACTTCAGGGCAGTAGTTGGGAAAAGTGGCTAGGGAAGACTTCAGCCCGTGTTGACAACCCCACATAAGCCTTCTCTTACTTTCTGAAAGTGGTCCCTGGTTGGTGCTTCTGCCCACAGGTTGATTCAGCAAGCACAGGTGGGTACTGGCGTGATGCAGGGGAGAGAGAGAGCTTTTAAGAGTGAGTCAGCTGCCTTTATTTCCCAGCTGTGTGACCACAGGAAAATTATTTAACCCCACTGAGGTTCAGATTTTCATTTTTAAAATAGTTAGGAATAAGTCTTCTCTTTAGAATTTTTAAATTTAATTTAATTTTTTGAGAATAAAGCAAAATAACGTATTGTGGAATAGCATGGTATTTGAGAACGTAGGTTCTGGAGTCAGACTATCTGGGTTGAAATCCTATCCCCACCACTTATGAGCTGTGTGATCTTAGATAAGTGACATGACCTCTCTGTGGGAGATGGATGCAGTGATGGCCCCACTGTATTCAGTTCTCTCTCTCTCTACATGCAATTAGGTTGTCCCTTCTGCAGGGCTCTGGGATTGGTCATGTGACTTGCTTTGCCTCATGAGACAAGAGCAAACGTGATGCAAATAGAGACTTGAGAAGTGCTTGTCCCCTCTTGCTACTTTGGAACACTGATGCCACGTGAAGACACTCATACTAGCTGGCTGGATGGTGAGAGAGACAGGATGCCTTGTCTCCTGGCCAACAGCCTTCCAACCCCCAGACACAAGAGTGAGACCATCCTCACTCCAGCCATCAGCCTATCCCCAAGCTGACAGAATTTGCATGGGAGAGCCCAGCCAAGATCAGCTGAAGTGGTTCAGATCAGAAAAACCCTCAACCGACTCACAGAATCAAGAGCTAAATAAATGCTTGATTTTTAAAGCCATTATGGCTAGGGGATGTTTGTTAGCTACAAAAGATAACTGATACACTTCCCATGCTCACTTCTCCTTATATCCATAAATAATAATAGTACCTACTATATAAAGTGGTTGTGAGAGTTAAATGAATTGGGATGTGCACAGCGCTTTCAACATGCCTGGACACATGGTGCATAAAATGTATAATTTATCAATAGATGAAAGTTTTGGGTGTTTAGTAGGTACTGTTTAGTACACTGTTTCAGACGCATAGTAGGCACTCAATGAATATTCATTCCCTTTTCTTTCAAAATGTGTTCGTTGATGAATGGAACAGAAATTCAAATTAAACCTCACGCTGATTTTCTCCATCTCTTCGTAGTCTACTAAGAGAAACCCGTGGGATTTCCACCAACAATATTTGAACTAACTTGATCTGAAAATGTCCCTCACCTTCTGACGAGACCTTTGAATCAAGCTGTCGCAGAGACTCTGGTGTGACAAATACCCACCCAGGTCTTTCTTCTCCTCACCCCGGAGGCAGCTGAGTGATCTGTGTTCAATCACCTGGGGCATCGGGGAGGCTGGTCTCTGAGATGGGTGGAGGGGTGGTGTCCATCCTCCGCCATATGCCTCAATCTAAGTCATGCTGGGAGAAATCTCAAAAAGAGCAAGAAGGATTTTTTCTAAGATGAGGCAAGATACCGATCTTAAAATAAAAGGCAGCTGACAGGCAGGCAACACAGTTTCCTTTGTCTGGAGACACCTTGGTATGAGCAGAGAGAAAGAATGCCGCTGGGAAGTCCTGACTGATGCAAAACCACTCCTTTTCAGCTAACACACGTGGGGAGATTTACAACACCTTCTGTTTGTTTGGTGGCTGTGAAATCCCTCTGTTTCTGAGATTTAGTCATTGTTTTCAATTTGCCTAGAGGTTCTTTTCTTCAGCGAGATGAAGTTTCCCCTGAAGAAAAGACTATTCATAAACCAGGATGGTGTCCAAAAGAGGATGGAGCTCCTGTTACTGTCCTGGGAGTCTCTGATCAGATTCAGCTGGACACCCGGAAGGCAGGAGAGCCTGAGGCTAAGAGTGTTGTCTTTGAACTCTGCCAGACCTGGACTAGAGGGCTGGCTCTGCCCTTCACTAGTTTTCACTAGTTTTAGGACCTTGGGCTAGTTATGTAATGTCCCCAAGCCTTACTCTCCACATTTGTAGAGTGGGAAGGCAGTGGTTCCAACCAACTGGGATATTGTGCAGGTTTAATAAAGTAATAAATGAAGACGGTTTAGCACAGCTCTTGGCAAAGTTAGTGCTTGATAAATGACAGCTGATACTATTGCTGTTATATCAGACAATTGTTGTATGTCTATTGTGTACCAGCACTGTGCTAGGCATTGAGGGATATAAGAAAGAAATCATTTATAACCTTTGTCCTAGAGCAAGGAGTTGACAAATTCTTTTCTGAAAAGGGCCAGGGAGCAAATATTTTAGGCTTTGTGGGCCAGCTTGTCTCTGTTATTCAACTCTGCCGTTGTAGCTGAAAAGTAGTCAGAGACAACAAACAAATGGGCATGGCTGTGTGCCAATAAAACTTTATTTACAAAAATGAGTGGTTGGCTGGATTTAGCCCATGGGCTGTAGTTTGCCAACCCCTGTCCTAAAAAATTGTACAGTTAGGGGTGTCTCTGGCTACTAGTAATAGAAAACCCTATTTATATGAGGTACACAGTTATTGGTGTTGATTCAGTGGTCCAAAGATGTCAACTACAATCTTTATGATTTTCTACATATTTCCTTAACACTTGTCAACCATATAACATGCACATTCAAGACAGTAAGGAGAAAAGAGGCAGAGTCAACTGAAGTGTTTCTTTTTATTAGGAGAGCCAAGACTTTCCCAAGATCTCCTTGAAGATGTCTCCCATGTTTCATTGGCCAGACTGTGTTGTACTCCCAGCTACAGTGGAGGCTGGGAAGGTGAATATTTGTCAACTCTATCACTAATGATGGTGGTGGCCAGGAGGGAAAGGGGGCGTGAGATTCAATGTTGATAAATCAATGAAACTGTTGCACCATTCAGTAACGTCACATCCTTGAGATACACAGAATTACAACACAGGCTGTTTAATGATTTCACACACACACACACCCCTAACCAAAGATGTAATGGGAACAAAGAACAGAGAATCTAATTTCTTCTTAGTTCAGAATATTATAATTATGCAGTCATCAATAAGGTTATTTGAACAAGGAAATACAGGTGTCTAAATGGTGATGAAAACATTTGATAAGCCAAATGAATTATCAAAAGACTGAGCATTATTTTGTTAGATCAGTTATTTATTGTCCCAAATATCCACTCCCTCCCACCCCCACAGGAAGAATACGCTCACTGGACCCATTTGTGTTGAATCTGGCCTTGCAGCTTGCTTGGCCTCAGGATGGGCAATGCGCACTTTTCTGCTCCTTGACCATGGGTTGGGTCATCTGACTTGGCCAACGAGACAGTAGCAATCACAATACAAGCAGAGAGGTGTGAAATGTGTTTTCAACGTTGGGCTGGTTCTCTTGCACCTCTGCCATCACCATGATAGGAGCTTCCCTCTGGTAGCTTCTGGTGCTTCAACCTGGCCTCAGAATAAACATACCTGCAGTCAACCTAAACCAGACCTGCAGTGAGCAGCCAAGCACACCTGAACCCAGGCTTGAAGCAGAGCTCCTACCCCCCCTACACATACATGAGCAAGAATAAATGATTGTTATTTGAAACCACTGAGTTTGGGGGTGGTTTGTTACACAGCAATACCTAACTGATACACTGTATGCTATAAAAGTACATGAATTCCAAACCCAGTAATTCAGAGCCTGTGTTGACATGGATTAATTATTCATTCACGATATTTTTTTGGCTGGGCACTTGACATTCTAGACACTCTGCTAAATTTCAGGGATACTAAGACAAATGAGATAGGGCACATTTCAATGCAGTGTGGTATGTTTAAAAATACAACTAAGAATAAAGTGTGGATCTCTAAGAAAGAGGAGAGGATTATTAATTCTACAGAGAAGAGAAAGAACCAGCAGGTAAGGAAGGCTTCTTGGAGGAAAGGAGCGTCTGAATTGCCATTTGAAAGTGGAGTAGAAGATGACTAGGCAGATGAGAACTGGGGTGACAGTGAGAGGAGGGCATTCTGAGCAGCGAAATCAGTATTATGCATAGTCCAGAACACCAAGGAGCCGTCTAAGCGTGGGGGGACAATTAGCAAATTTCCAGAAGGTCAGGGGTGAGGGACAAAGTAGCCAGAGAGGAATCTCTTGAGAAGGGCCTGCCATGCAATGGTGAATGACTTCTTAACCATGAGGATAATGGACAGTGCATACCTGTTTTAATTTATTTAAATTAACAATAATTATAATACCAATGGCCAACAATTATGGAGTGCTTACCAAGGTGCTGGGTACTGGGCTGTGCCCACGGATTCCTCCCAACGACTCTAAGTGGTAGGTACTATTATTATTCCCATTTAACAGATGAAGAAACTGAGGCTTAGAGAAGTAAAGCGGCTTGTCTAAAGTCTTAGGGTAACTGCCAGAGTGGAGATTTGACCCAAGCTGCTTCCTTCCGGATTCTTCTTCCTTAACCACTGCTGTGACTGCTTCTCTGTGAAGCAAGGCTAGGAGGTGGCCAAGTCACTCAGGAAATTATCGCCAAACATATTGGAACACGTATCCCTTACATCTACAATTTCAACGATTTTATTGACTCATTATGTGAGAGTCACTGTGCTGTCAATGAAGCGTTCAAATATGAATAAGACTTGACCTTGCCCTTAAGAAATTTGAGTGACAGAAAAGCAATGCATTGCACCAACAATTCTTATCTGTTCATGAAGGTGGTTTCCTTGAGGCAGTGGCTCCTGAACAAGGCTCTGGGTCCAAGCACCTGAGGACAGGAGGATATTTGGGTTTTGTTTGCTTTTTCTTAAAGGTAGAGCTTCCAGGTGTCACCCCAGATCAACTGGGACAGAATCTTTGGGGTGCCAGTTTTGGAAACTTTCTCCCTCTCCCTGTCCCTCCTGTCTACCTTCCTCTCTCTCTCTCTCTCTCTCTCTCTCTCTCTCTCTCTCTTTCCTCTTCCCAGGGGATTCTGAAGTCCCAATGAAGGTGAGTTTCCAAACAGCACATTGGCAATCCCTGTTGGTTCTCCTCAAACTCCCCAAGCTATGGTGTGCTTTGGGCCAGAGCCTCCTCCAGCCACTGGTCATGCATGGCCATTGGCCACTTCCTCTGGGGTGAGTGGTGCCTAGAGGCTAATTATAATTCCAAAGGGTCTCCACTGAATTCTAAGAACTGTCCATCTTTCCCCTTTCTTCCTGGACCAGTTCTTTGAAAATGCCCATTCACCTCAAGCCACTGTCAAACTCACAGTATCACATCTAGCATGGAACTCCTCCCGGACTCATCGGTGGCTACTCCAGCCTTTTTTGGGTCGAAAGTGTTGACCATAGGAGGGATCATGGCAGAAGTTTCATCCATACTGGAATGAACAGACTGAGTTGTGCTCACATTAAGGCTCGCTAAAGCTCGTTGGTCAAAAGAGGAACCAACTTCTCTGGATGGGTATGGGATACACTCACTACTGCCATTCTGGTCGACCATCCTAGAGAGTGGGGGACATAATAACACAGGCACCCTCTCTGCTCAGGACTGTAGTGGATTTGAAAGTATTTTTTTTAATACTAAAATCTTTCTGGGATGAGTAGCTTAGTAACCAATTGGTACTGTCTAAGATAGTCCTACATGATGTGAGCCAGTGTACGAAAGGGTTGAATCTGCATTTCCTTAAAAAGTCTTAGATCCCCTGTTTTTTTCAGAAAAACTCCTACCCAAAAAGTTGAAATGGAGGAGATTTTCCTGTTAGTTTACCAGCTTAGTGACTGTAGGAACTGCAGTGGGCTGAGTGGTACCCCTCTCCCCGCTCAAATATGTCCTAATCCCTGGAACCTATGAATGTGACCTTATTTTGGAAAAAGGGTTTTTGTAGATGTAACTGAATTAAGCTTATTTTGAATCTTCTGGGTGGTCCCTAAATTCTATGACAAGTGTCTTTACAAGAGTGAGGGAGATTTGACAGACAGAAGAGGTGATGCGGCCTTGGAGGTAGAGATTAGAGTGATGCAGCCACAAGCAACGGATGCTGGCAGCTACCAGAAGCTGGAAAGGCAAGAAATGGATTCTCCCCTAGAGCCCCTGGAGGAGGCTCTGCTGACACCTTAACTTTGGACTTCTGGTTTCCAGAGCTGTGAGAAAACAAATTTCCTGTTGTTTTAAGCCACTCATTCGTGGTCATTTGTTACAGCAGCCTCAAGAAACTAATACAGGAACTAAACTTCCACATCCCCTGTACAGACCAGAAAGGACTGACTCTGACAAAAAAGTATTCGGGAAAGCCCGGAGGGGCTTAGCGATCCGACAGAGCCTCCAATAAAAAGAAATAAATGCTGGATCGGGAGGGCAGCTGAGTACCCCCGTGGGTGGGCTGGACTCCCACGCCGGCTGCAAACCCAGTAGCCATTGTAGACTTTTCCCTTCTTGGCTGTCAGCTTTGGAGCCGTGGGAGCATTCTGTCTGTTCCTCAAATAGGACTGCAAGGGAGGCAATCCGATTTTACTTCGATATTTAGATCCACAGTTAGGCCTGATTTCTGCTGAGGCGGTGGAAAAAAATCTCTGAGCGAACGCACATCTGTACTCAGTGGTGTATCCATGGGAGGACGGTTTTAGCTCAGGTTCAAGTGTGTGGGTCTGTGTTCAGTCAAGTTGAATAAAACTTTGCTGAATGTTTCTTCTATTCCCGTCTCTGTCCTGAGCCTTGGGGCTACTGAGATGCATAAGACACTGTTTCCACCTGAAGAAACTCACAGTCCGGTGGTGGAAATGAGAATTCAGTGCACGATGGCACGTCTTAAGCACATTTGTGCATATATGGTACATGTGTAACTACACTTGTGGTTTTGTGGGCGTGTGTCTTGTGCATGCACGTGTCCACCCCTGCCCATCTCAGTGTGAATATGTACACGCTTGGTGTGCAGATCCATGTGTTTGCTTTCGTCCACACAAGTGAGTCTATATCCATGTGCAATTTGCACATGCATTTTCCAAGATGAATGTGTTATCTGTCTTTATTTGTTTATTATTTTTGCCGCACTGAGCGGCACGTGGGTTCTTAGTTCCCCAACCAGGGATCGAACCTGCACCCCCTGCAGAGGAAGCGTGAAGTCTTAACCACTGGACCGCCAGGGAAGTCCCTGTTATCTGTCTTTAGAAAGGTTTTGTCATCTTTGCACAAAGACTAATCGCTTTCTCTTTTTCTCATAGTCAGAGTCAGTCCCAGCCAGGGCTTAGCACAGAAACTGATACCCGCCCCCCGTCAGTTAATATTTCATGCACCGAATGTCACATGAAGTGGCTGGATGGCCAATGTGCTGTCCACCAGATAAGCCTCCCAGATAACCCCTCTCACTCCCCTCTTCCCAAGACCCTCCTTCACCTCCTGGTGTAGTCTAGAAGCATGCAGATTCTCCATTTTGTCCTGCTCTCTTTGCCGTGCCCCAGATAGATGCAAATGTCTTTGTCTTCGGCAATTTTGTTGCTAATCCCCAGTTAGGAAGGGATGAGTCTCCTGCCCTTAAATTCAGAGATCTTATGACCTTTGCGGAAGCAACCCTGAGCCTGCAAGTTGTATTGCAGGTTGGAGGTGATGGGTGTATCTTAAAGCATCCAAGGCCATCCAATTGAGGCCCCAAAGCTCACTTACAGGGCTTTACAATGGCAAAGCCACTAAGAGGATTTGCTGTTCAACATCAGGAAATAAAAAGTTGATGAGAGTGTGGGGATGAGGGAAAAAGCCATAGAGAAGCAGTGCCTGTTGGGAAATGCCACCAAATAAAGCCTGTGGTTTAGTCTCGGCTCTGCTGCTCATTGCTCTGTGACCTGGAGCCAGTCACATCCCTCTCTGAGCTTTAGAGGGGTTGAGTAAACATTAGAAACACCTAAAAGGACTAGTTAAAAAGAAAACTACCTGGGCCTCTCTCCAGAAGCGCTGAATCAGGATGTCCAGAAACGAGGTCCGAGGACCTGTATTTTTAACATGCTTCCCACGTGAGGCTTCCATCCTCTGGAGTTTGGAAGCAAATGGACAAGCTGTCCCCTGACGTCCCTTTCAGATACTCTGGATATTTTTCTGGGAGAGAAAATATTCGCAGAGTACAGTGGGGATTTGCTCAAGGAAAAGAAATGAAAACTTTCCATCTTTCAGGAAATCGAAAAAAACTGTTTGAGGAAGCATCACAGGAGGCTAGCAGGAGAGAGCCTAGGGCTGGGGCTCTGGCCCTCAAAGCCAGGCTGGCAGGGCTCCAGGACCAAGGACATACCGCCAGCCTCTCCTTATCGATTCATCTCCCCAGGCCCTGCATCAGGAGAGCATTCTGAACTTTGAAGCATTTTGCAACTGTAAATTAGAAGCCCTGCTGCTTAATAAAGGGCCATATTGTCCCAATCCTGTGCAGTACACGGGACTAGCATTTTCCAACTGATGCTTTGCAAACTGGTCACAGGTGATCCAGTCCATCTATACCGGTAAATGATGGCAATACTAATGACAATGACTTAAGTTTTGTTGAGCAGTTATCATACACCAGATGCTATGTCTAGCCCTTTATAGGAATTCACCCACTTAATCCCTGCAACAATTCTTTGAGAAAGGTGTTATTATTACCCACATTCCAAAGACATGAAAACTGAGGCCCAGAGAGGTTAAGTGACTTGTCCAAGGTAACACAATACAGTGCCTCTGCTAGCCTTACTAGTCTATAGGCAAATCAGGAAAAGGCACCCTCTTTTGAATTAGAACAAGTTGCCCTTTGGGGCAGATACAGCTCAACCAGTGTACAGCTTGGCAAGTGGTTAGCATGTTTACATAAGAAAGAAGCAGCCCCTTGAACCAGATGGAGTCAACCCCAAGACGGCTTGACAAATACAGGGCAATCTGGATTTCAGCCCCCACTCACTCACCTCCTCATCTGTATGCATGTGTGCAGTGCACAACCTGCACAACTGTACTGAGTAGTCGTAATACCACTACTAAGCAGTGAAGCTAATGTTTGACCCTACGCTGTCTGATTCTAGAGCCTATGCTTTTGACCATAACAGATTTCAAATATTGGCAATATGTAGGCATAGTTTTCCTTCTTTTTAAAATGGGAGATGTATGGGAGTCTTCTAGTGCACATCAGGTGGCCTTGCATGGAAGGTAGTGGAGAACAGATGGGTTACTTACTGCTCAGTCACCAGGTGGCTGACCACTCAGCAGTGCACTGGCCACCAGAGAATTTTGGCCATTATAGTTAAAATTTTTTTTTTCTCAATCAGATATTTTTAATGCATACCTGCAATGAGTCCATTGTTGGTTTAAAATAAGATATAAGAGAGATCGTGTGGCTGAACTACACATCCCTGGGAAGCATGATAATTCTGCAAATAAGGCTCAAGATGGTCTTTAACAATTTCCATAGGCAGCGTGCATCTGGCCAGAATTCTTATTTAGCACATCTGGTATTCCAAAATGAATGTTAAAAAGAGAAACTTTTATTAAGGACTCTCTAAACTCAACAGTAAAGAAACAAACAATCCAATTAGAAAATGGGCAAAAGACATGAAAAGACACTTCATTAAAAAGGATATACAGATGGCAAATACGCACATGAAAAGATGCTTAACATCATTAGCTGCTAGGGAAATGCAAATTAAAACCATAAAGAGATTTTACTACTCACCTAACAGAAGAGCTAAAATAAAAAACAGTGACAACACCAAATGCTGGTGAGGATGTGAAGAAACCAGATCACTCATATATTGCTGGTGGGAATGTAAAATTCAGCCGCTCTGGAAAATAGTTGACAACTTCTTATCAACAAAATGTACATTTACCATACAGCCCTGCAATTGTCTTATGGGCATTTATTTCAGAGAAATGATATTCTATGTCTATATAAAAACCTGTATATGAATGTTCATAGAAGCTTTGTTTATATTAGCTCCAAACTAGAAACAACTCAAATATCCTTTGATGGGTGACTGCTTAAACGAACTGTGACATCCATACTATGGAATACCATGCAGCAATAAAAAGGAATAAACTATTGTTACATGCAACAAATTGAATGGATCTTAAGAGAAATATGCTGACTTTAAAAAGCCAGTGTCAAAAGGTTACATACTGAATCCCACATCTGGGCATATATCTGGAAAAGATGAAAACTCTAATTCGAAAAGATACATGCACCCCTATGTCCATAGCAGCATTATTTACAATAGCCAAGACATGGAAGCAACCTAAGTGTCCATTGACAGATGAATGGATACAGAAGGTGCAGTATATTATTCTGTGGAATATTACTCAGACATAGAATGAAATAATGCCATTTGCAGCAACATGGATGGACCTAGAGATTATTAGACTAAGTAAAGAAAGTCAGAAAGAGAAAGACAAATATCATATGACATCATTTATACGTGGAATCTAAAAAAATGATACAAATGCATTTATTTACAAAACAGAAACAGACTCATAGACATAGAAAACAAACTTCTGGTTACCAAAAGGGGGAAGGGGGTGTAAATAAGGAATTTGGGATTAACAGATACACACTACTATGTATAAAATAGATAAACAACAAGGACCTACTGTCAATATCTTGTAATAACCTATAGTGAAAAAGAATCTGAAAAAGGAGATATATATATATATATATATATATATATACACACATATATATGTAGAACTGAATCACTTTGCTATACACCTAAAATATTGAAAATCAACTATACTTCAATTTAAAAAAAGATTACATACTGTATGGTTGCATGTATATAGCATTATTGAAATGACAAAATTATACAGATGGAGAACGATTTAGGGGTCGCCAGGTGTTAGGGATATGGTGGGAAAGAGGTGGGTGTGGCTAGAAAAAGGTAGCACCAAGGAGCCTGGTGATGGAACAGTGCTGTATTTTGATTGGTGGTAATTAAACAAATCTATACATGTGTTAAAATTGCATAGAAACACACACCACACATACACAAATGTGTGCATAGAACACTGGTAAGTTCTGAATAAGCTCCAAGGATTCTATCGATGTCAATTTCTTGGTTTTGCTATGGTAGTAGAATTATACAAAATGCTATTATTAGGAGAAACTGGGTGAAGGGTACATGGGACATCCCTGTACTTTCTTTTTCTATTTCCTGTGAATCTATATTTCAAGATGTGGAATTAAAATGTAATTAGGAAATTTTCCTACACTAGTAGGTTATAGGAGCTCTATAGTGTATACAATTACAAATTATGCAAGTAATAATAATAAATAATACACCGAGAAGTATACTTTAATCATAAATATCACAGTGTCTGATTCAGTTTTTTATATACTAAGAACAAATATGATCTACTTTCAAATGTGGGAAGGGTGGTCTAAATCCTCCATGCATGCCTCATTGTTTAAGACCTGTTCTGGAGAAATTCTCACACATATGCATAAGAAAGCATGTGTGAAGATGCTAATAGCTACACTGTTTACAACAGTAAAAACTCAAAGACAACCTAAATGTCCATCAACACCTTATGGGGTTCCACTTTACGGAATACTGGACGTCAGGGTAAGAATGAAGGAGATATTCACGGGCAACCATGGAAAGATGCTGAAGATCTCCTTAGGTGAAATAGAAGCCTGATATTTTCATGTAAACAAAAGTAATTTGCAGAATGATAAATTCTGTGTGTTATGTATATATACATTAGTATTATATATACAGTTTTTTTTTGAAAATCGTGGGGCATTTATTTATTTTACATCTTTATTGGTGTATAATTGCTTTACAATGTTGTGTTAGTTTCTGCTCTACAACACAGTGAATCAGTTATATGCATTCATATATCCCCATATCCCCTCCCTCTTGCGTCTCCCTCCCATCCTCCCTATCCCACCCCTCTAGGTGGTCACAAAGCACAGAGCTGATCTCCCTGTGCTATGCAGCTGCTTCCCACTAGCTATCTATTTTACATTTGGTAGTGTATTTATGTCAATGCTACTCTCTAATTTCATCCCAGCTTCCCCACCCTCCCCCGTGTCAAGTCCATTCTCTACCTCTGTGGCGTCTTTATTCCTGTCCTGCCCCTAGGTTCATCAGAACCTTTTTTTTTTTTTTAGATTCCATACATATATGTTAGCATATGGTATTTGTTTTTCTCTTTCTGACTTACTTCACTCTGTATGACAGACTCTAGGTCCATCCACCTTGCTACAAATGACACTGATGAAAGAACTCAAAGACGATACAAACAGATGGAGAGATATACCATGTTCTTGAATTGGAAGAATCAACATTGTGAAAATGACTATGCTACCCAAAGCAATCTACAGATTCAATACAATCCCTATCAAACTACCAATAGCATTTTTCACAGAACCAGAACAAAAAATTTCACAATTTGAATGGAAACACAAAAGACCCTGAATAGCCAAAGCAATCTTGAGAAAGAAAACTGGAGCCAGAGGAATCAGGCTCCCTGACTTCAAACTATACTACAAAGCTACAGAAATCAAGACAGTATGGTACTGGCACAAAAACAGAAATATAGATCAATGGAACAGGATAGAAAGCCCAGAGATAAACCCATGCACATATGGTCACCTTATCTTTGACAAAGGAGGCAAGAATATACAATGGAGAAAAGGCAGCATCTTCAATAAGTGGTGCTGGGAAAACTGGACAGCTACATGTAAAAGAATGAAATTAGAACACTTCCTAACACCATACACAAAAATAAACTCAAAATGGATTAAAGAGCTAAATGTAAGGCCAGACACTATAAAACTCTTAGAGGAAAACATAGGCAAAACACTCTATGACATACAACACAGCCAGATCCTTTTTGACCCCCGCCCCCAGAGTAATGGAAATAAAAGCAAAAATAAACAAATGGGACCTAATGAAACTTAAAAGCTTTTGCACAGCAAAGGAAACCATAAACAAAATAAAAAGACAACTCTCAGAATGGGAGAAAATATTTGCAAATGACAAAGGATTAATCTCCAATATGTACATATAGTTTTTACATTAAAAAAAGAGGGAAAACACCCAAGCATATATATGTTTGTATGAATGAAGAGAAGTATTATTTTAAAAGATGTATCTCAAACTGGTAGTAGATGTTCAAAGATTAGGTCAAACGTTTGCCAAGGGCCAAGCCATGTGCTTTATAAACATCTCCTTCAATTCTCACAGTCACCAAAGGAAGCCAGCCCTGCTTGTAGAACTCCATTTTCCAATATGGCGGCATGGAGGTGGGACGTCACATGCCCAAGGCCACGCATCTGAGCTGGGACTGATTCCTAAGCCAGTGCATGTATCTCTCCACTAGGCTGACCTCAGACCCTCTTGGTGGGTCCATTGGGAATGGCCAGTCCAGGGTCTGAGAGGAAATGACTCATGGCTGGAGACGACAGCCACGAGTAAAGCAGAGCTGAGCTGGGGTAAGAACAGCCCGATGAAGGGGCCGAGTGGGGGTCCAGGCCCCCACCTCTGAGGCCCCACTTTCACTGCACACTTTGGCCAAAGCTGTAGTAAGTCAGGCCACTGTGTGCAAGGAAAGCAAATGACAACACCAGGCTGTCCCTGTCAAGTCTAACGTCCCTGTCACGTTAGACTTCACGCTAACCCCCATCTGCGTGAAGTCTGGGAGGGGCTGGCTGGAGAGCAGGGCGCCTCCATGCATCTCCTCTCTGAAGCCTGGCTCTCTGGAAGGAAGGGAAGTGCCTGGGTCGGGGTGGGGGGCGGTGGTAGGAAGAGAGGATGGGAGGGGTCAAAAAGGAGGGCTCTGGGCTTCCCTGGTGGCGCAGTGGTTAAGAACCCGCCTGCCAATGCAGGGGACACGGTTCAAGCCCTGGCCCGGGAAGTTCCCACATGTTGTGGAGCAACTAAGCCCATGCGCCACAACTACTGAGCCTGTGAGCCACAACTACTGAAGCCCATGCGCCTAGAGCCTGTGCTCCACAACAAGAGAAGCCACCGCAATGAGAAGCCCGCACACTGCAACGAAGAGTAGCCCCCGCTCGCCACAACTAAAGAAAGCCTGTGCGCAGCAACAAAGACCCAATGCAGACAGAAATAAATTTTAAAAAAAGAAAAGGAGGGTTCTGTTGAATGCCGCAGTGGAAGTGGTCCCCTCCCCCAATCTGTTTATTTGATGAGAACAGGTGGGGGTGGGGGAAAGAGAAGGAAACTAAGACTGGATGACGTTCACCTTGTGGACATCAGCTCCTCCAGCATCTCAGTCATCATCCCCCCTATGGCTGGGGAGCCAGAACATCAAGGAAGTTGGAGGACTTTGCTTTTTAAATAAAAAAATAAAACCCCTTTTACTCCTCCTGTTTTTAACTCCCCATTTCCCCTTCCCCTCAGCCTCTGGCAAACACCATTCTACTCTCTGCTTCTATGAGTTCGACTCTTAGATTCTTCTTATAGGTAGAATCATGCAGTATATGTCCTCCTGTGTCTGGCTTATTTCACTTTGCATAATGTCCTCCAGGTTCATCCGCGTCGCTGTGAATGACAGCATTTCCTTCTTTTAAGTGGGTTTCACGAGGATAGAGGCCAAATTTGCACTGTTAATTACTGAATCTCTAGCCCCCAGCACAGTGCCCAGACATAGCAGGTGCCTGATAAATGTGGGAACGTGGATCCTGCATTAAAAATAAAGTTTTCATAGTGTTACAACTATAATGAATACACGGAAATATTTGGTGATCCAGGATCTTGATTCACTTACGCCTTTACTACTGTTTATCTTATTTATCCTCTATGATGTACGTGGCTTTTCCAAACACTGGGAGTACAGTGCTGACAAAACAGACATCATCCTTGTCTTCAAAGACAAAGCGCACTGTCAGGAATGGAGGGGCCTCACAGTGGAGCTGTGGAAGCTGAGGTCTTTTACAAATGGAGCACAGGGGGGTCTGCTGGTCCCTGAAGCTGGTGCCTGGGCTCAGGGTCCTTCATGCCTCCCAGGGAAACCCGTGTATATTTCCCCACTCTCTTCAGATTTCTGATTATCAGGGCATTTCCCTGCGGTCTCCATCAAGGGAGCCTGTTGGACACCATGGAAAAATACTCAAGCTGAAGTCAGAAAAGAATTGGGCTCTAATCCAGCCTCTTCCCCTCTCAGAGCCCCGCAAACCTGGGGAAGTCACTCAGACCCTCTAAGCCTTACTTTCTTCATTAGTAAGAAGAGGTTGATCCTATATCATGGGGTTTTGGTGATGATTCAGTAAGGCCAGGCACGTCATGCACCAGGCTCACGGCTGAGCCCGTGGCACCTACTCCGCAGAGGCAAGGTTCCCCCCTCCTCTCTTCTCTCATTGTGTTCTCCCATTAAGGGCTTTTTTGCATTTCGGGGCCTCAGGGAGGACCTTGGCCATCCTGCTGTCCCCAGGGTAGATAAGGAAACTCAACTCTAAGGAAGCTTCTGGGATTTCTGATAGAGTTCATTTCTTGATCAGCAATCACCTGAGTTTTGAGAAACAGACAAACCCAATACATTCGTTTGTCTGTTATTCCAGTGCCCCACGAGGCTGATTTTTCTTTAAAGACAAAGAATCACATTGCCACTTAGATGTTTAAAAATGTTTATCTCGGGCTTCCCTGGTGGCGCAGTGGTTGAGAGTCCGCCTGCCGATGCAGGGGACACGGGTTCGTGCCCCGGTCCGGGAGGATCCCACATGCCGCGGAGCTGTTGCGCCCGTGAGCTATGGCCGCTGAGCCTGCGTGTCCGGAGCCTGTTGCCCCGCAACGGGAGAGGCCACAACAGTGAGAGGCCCGAGTACCGCAAAAAAAAAAAAAAAAAAAAAAATGTTTGTCTCGTTCCTTTTTTCTTTCCTTGTCATTTGTTTCTCTCTGAGCTGGTTGGTGATATTCCCTTTCTCTCTTTTTCTAATCATCATCATCGTCGTCATCCTCTGCCTTTCTAGTGAGTACATGTTTCAGGGAGTCATATGACATAATTTAATACTCTTTACAGATGTACATCCGAAGTGTGGGGCATGACCTAAATGGGTTTGCTGGTGCATTTTTTATTTTCTCCTTTTTCGTTCCTGGATGTTTGCCAGGAAAGAATGAATTGCAGCTAGGAACAAAAAGAAGAGATTTGGAGAATATGCCTTTTCCAGACTCATGGACAGAACGGTCTACTTGGCCTCTCCCGAGGGATGTCCGACTGGCATCTCAAATCCGAGGAGCCCCAAACTAGACCTCCACGCACCTGCTCCACCATATCTTTCCCATCTTTGATGACAACCCTGTCTTTCCGGTTGTCTGGACTCATCTTTGATTGCATTTTCTTTCACACCCCACACCCAGTCTATCAACTAATCCTATTGGCTCTACATTCAAAACATATCTGGAATCTAAGCAATTTTCCCTCTTTCCTCTGCTCCCACTGTGATCTCACTCACCATTACCCCTCACCTGGATTTCCATCAAGTCTCCCAAATCATCTCCTTGCTTCCCCTTGGTCTGTTCTCAACACGACAACCGGAGGGAACCATTTGAAACATAAGTCAAACTGCATCTTTCTTATCTTTCCTTTGCTTGCAATGTTGCTCCAACTCACTCAGGTGAGAAACCTAATTTCTTACAACTGGTGTCGCGTTATCTCTCTGACCCATTTCTCATTCTCTGTGGTCATAATAACTGTAATACCTAAAGGTGATCACGTGCCAGAGGCTAAGACTGTAGATGTATTGCTTGCTCAATCCCATAACAATCTTATAAGATAGGTACTATCGCGATCCCAGTTTTACAGGTGAGGAAATTGAGTCACAGAGCGATTAGGTGGCTTGCTTACAATCTACTTCTTGGAAGTGATGGGCCAGGATTCCCACCCACACACTCTTTTGTCATCCACTATTTTTAGCATCACTAAGTGAATCTTGCCCGCAGCAATTACCACTGTGGTGTAAAAGGAATAGGATTTGAACTCTAGCTTCACCACTCACTAATCATGTGACTTTAGGCAGGTCACTTTACGTTTCTGCATCTTAGTTTTTCACCCATAAAATGGGATTTATAATAGCGTTGGTATTATTATATAATAGGGTTGGTATTATCATCATGATAAGTGAGAGGGTTGGAAAAATGCCTCTCACACATTTAGGATGCCATTAGTACAAGATCTCTCTTTGTCCCTGTCTCCTCCCCTAAAGAAATGGTGAAATGGCATATTCATCCAAGAGACAAGATATTGAAAAGAACATCCTTCTGATGCCAGCTGCCAGAGTACACAGAGATTTCAAGACTCCCAGAAACACAAAGCACTCCATCATTTCAAGTAGTTTCAGGATCCTTCTCATGTCTTTGACAGGAGGACATTTGGGGTTTCCTGTCCATGTCCAATAATTCACATTTTCTATGGGGCATATCAATTATGCATCCACTTGCTTCTATTAATATTTCAGGCTTCATAAGCATCAATAAAACATACATTAATTAGAAGTTTGCAATCAGATCATCCTTCCCCCATCTCCTCCCGCTACCAGCTTTATTTCCAAAGCCAAGCATTAGAGTGTATGGTCCACAGTCATAAATTATTGAGTACCATCCTTGCAGGGCAGGGGTGTGCCCCCCCACATCGGGTCAGAACCATTGGTTCAAAGAACCCTGGTAAGCAGTCGCTGAGCAAAAAAGGCAACCAAACTCTATTGTTTTTCCTTTTTAAAAAGAAATTAAAATTATTCATGAAGTGCTGCTCAGCTGAACACTTGGATCTCTTCCCCTAACAGCAGGGACAGATTTCCTGGCCAGCACTGACTGATAAGGAATTTAACATTGGTTAAGAGCGAACATCTCCTCCAAGGGAGGACGTTATTACACTTAATGTTTAGGGAGTCTTGGCAGCCCCTGCTGAGAGGTTGCCAAACAAATTACGTTAGGTCAGTACTTTCGCGCTTGACGGGATGAACAGGTGGCCCACATCTGTACTGCACACATCTCTATTCACCTGGATCAAGTGCAATGCAGGTGTATGCTCTTCAGATCTCCAAAACATGGATTGACCAGCAGGTTCAATAGGTCCTCTGACAGCACACGTGCAGTCACCGGGAACAGCAGAATTCGGACACTGCTCTCACTTGTGCGGCAAGCTGAGAGCCGGGGCACCTATAATGGTTTTCTCCCAATTAGCAGATTAGGCAGAGGACAGGAAGGAGGCTGATGCTGGCTCTCAGAGCGCCCCCTATGTGCTCAAATGCCCACAGGCACAATGAGAACAATCAAAGCGGGCTGGGTGATGAATGCGAACAAGAAACCCAAGGCAGGACAGCCGGGACACACAGGTCTTAGTGATGGAGCCAGGCTTTGAACACAGGTCTGTCTGGCTCCAAAGTTTTCAAAAATCCTTTCATTCATGACCCAGATCACAAAGTGCGACGAGCTTTGTCAGTCAACAAATGGCCAGGGGTTTCTGTTGTAAATCAATCCGTGTTTCCAACTTTTCATGGACAGATAAGTGGTGGTCCTCTCCATTCTAGAAGAAAAAGGATTTTGGTGGCTGCAGGATTCACCCCATGTGCTTCTACTTTCCTTGCTCTTCTAAAGCCTTTTGCTCTGGGAATTCCAACAAAGGCAACGCCATCACCTGCCATGTTCCTCCGTAATGATGCTCCGTCTTTTGAATTCTTGGCTTCCCTTCCCCTCTGCACACAGACCTTGGCTTCAGTCATTCCTGCCCTGAGCGCAAGTCGGATCAAGCCTGAAAGGTCCTTTGCAAATTTAAGAGTTACCGATCCAACCGCAGAAGCTCGACAGCACTCTGCACCCACCATTAAAGGCAGGGGGTTTTGACAATTGCCCTGTGCCCTGCACTTCGGTTGAACGTGACCTGTGTGAATCCTTCATCAGTTCATGAATCACCCAAGTTTACTTGAAACGTGATCTTCAGTTTTGGTTTCTGACATGCCGTCCTTCAGCAACCTGTGCCAACTGGAAAGGATCTGGTTGAAATCCCTTATAAAACAGGTGCTTTTATAAATCGCCAATGGCTGTGAAAATTGGTGTTACCTTTTAGGAAAAAAAGTTGGGACACAAATCAAGAATTCTTAAGACTGTTCCATGCTGTTTTACTCAGTAATTTGACTTCTGTTGATTTATTGTAAGGGAATACTTCTTTTTTTTTTTTTTTTTGCGGTACGCGGGCCTGTCACTGTTGCAGCCTCTCCCCTTGCGGAGCACAGGCTCCGGACGCGCAGGCTCAGCGGCCATGGCTCACGGGCCCAGCCGCTCTGCAGCATGCGGGATCTTCCCAGACTGGGGCACGAACCCGTGTCCCCTGCATCGGCAGGCAGACTCCCAACCACTGCGCCAGCAGGGAAGCCCGGGAATCCTTCTTGTATCCTTGTATCATTTATTGAGCACCTTCTCTGTGCCAAGCCAGAGTTGACATAGACTTCTCATTTATCCTCAACACTGCCACAGGGCAGGTAAAAATATCATACCCATAGAAACATAAGGAAACTATAGTTCAGAGAGGTTGAGTCACTTGTCCAAGTCCTTCAGCTGCTGGGCAAGAAAGGATTCAGGTTTCAGCCCCAAACACTTTCCTTTAGACAAATTGCCCATGCAGTTGGTCACACTCCAGAGCAATGCTATTTTGGAAGCTCCATTTAATAAATTAAAATGAGTTTTACGGGCAGATGAGTGATTATCTGACTTGAACCCAATTAAAAATTTAGTCCATTCTGCCTGAGTTAGAGGGATTCTTTTGATGAATTCTGGACAAATGGATTTCTCCTTTTAACCAGAACTCCAAAGTCCAGATGGCCAGGCTGTCTTCTGTACAGAGTGTCCACATGGGTTTGCATGACGGACCCACCTACGCCCACTTGTCCGCATGACTACATGGCGTATACGTGCGCCAATCAGGGAAAAGACTCTTGACTCCTGCAACCAGACCTTACATTCTCAGCGGCCAAGTTGTTTAATTGGAACATACTTCTTTCCAGAAGTTCAGTGAAATTCAGAGGGCCTGAGCTTTAGAATTTCTAGACCTGAGTTTGTAAACGGGCTCTGTCATTTAGCAGTTGTGTGACCTTGGGCAAGTCACTTCACCCCGTCAGCATCGTTTCTTTCATCTATAAGTGATGGAATGAGTGGTCGGGGACTTTGGTAGCAGCTAACAGAAGCTAAGCCTGGGTGTCATAAGGAAGCTCACCACCAGAGGACCAGTGAGTCATTTTCAGAACCATGAAGCAGCTTCAGCTACCCAAACGTCCCAGCAGAACTAGTCGTCATCACTCCCAACATCACTAAGAGCCTTCATGGTCCTCAGCACCGGCCCTGGACATTGGGTGTGCTGTTAGCCTGGGAAATTGAAGGAAGCCACCACCACAGCCATCACCCGTTTTCAAAATGGATTTCACTTGTCCTCAGTTTCTTGATGCCTCCAGCTCCAGCTCCACTTTGGAGTTGGTGCAACAGACTGGCAGAGCTTGGCAGCCACTGAGACCCGTAAAAGTGGGTATTTGGCATTTTTATCTTCTGAAGTGGGAGGTGGGTTCTGCCTCAAAAGGTGGGAAAATGTTCTAGGTGAAGGAAGGAGCTTCAGGTGCTGGGTAGCTAAAAAGAGAACTCACTACCGATGTAAATAATCATCCCCATTGCTTTGTTTCATTCATTCATTCATTCATTCCACAAGTGTTTACTGAGCACCTATTATGTGCCAGGCACTGTGCTAAGGCTGGGCTACTGCTGGGAAATAAAGCCTTATTGTGAAGATTTACATTGTTGCTCAAAACAACGTTACGGACATGGATTTTCATTTTTTGAGCTCATGGGTTGTGCCAGGCGGGGTGCTGGTCACTTGATGTCTGTTTGTCTCACTGTGCAAGTTAATGAAACGTTATCTCCAGAAGATCACAGTGCTGTTATAGCTACAAGATGCTACCCAATAGCTGGTGCACAACAAAACTGAACTTTCTCTCTCCTCAGCCCAACAGTGTCAAACTCTGATCCCGAGAGATTAGGTTTTCTTGCTTTTCTTTTAGACATCAGTGAGCTTAAAAATCAAAACATGGAAAGCTGGCGATTTTGTCTAAATGCGTGATGTCAGCTGCTCCAGCTCAATCACGGGGGACCAGCCGCCAAGCAGGTGACAAATGGGATGAAGGGCTCCGGGGCATGGACGTGCTGCTTCAAAAGGCTTGCCGTGTGCAGCCTGGGATCATCTGTCGCCAGACCCCTCCCTGTGCTAAGGGATATAATTAAAGGCATGTTTCTATTTGGGAAGTGACAGACCGAGCTGGCTTTCGGGGCTGCCACATCGGTCATCCCAGCCTGTTGCTACCTTGGGACCTGGGCTCGGAGCATGGTTCTCCCTAAATCTTTAATGCCCTGAGACTCAGTTAACTCAATTCTACAATTGTCACAAAAACAATATCCAATCCTGGGGTTGATGAGAAACTTAGACAAGGCTAGCAAAACGCCTGGCTTACCATATTATTGGTAATAGGGTATCACTATTATTATTGTTGTTGTTGTTGTTATTACTGTTTCCCCAGCTTTTTGTCACTTATTGCATGATTTTAGTCAAGTCACTTAGCCCTTTGGGCCTCCGTTTCCTCATCATTAAGCTGAGATACCTCTTCCAGCCCATCTCATGGGAACACTATGAGACTAAGCAGAGAAAGCAGATATGCCAACACTTTAAAAATGCCCTTCTGAGCATGGAGGTACTCCTTTGCTTGATAAAACAGGAAGGGAAAATGCCATCTTGGACTGCGTCGTCACTCAAAAGCCTGCCTCTTGGTAACGGGTGACTTGTTATCTGAGCACCACTTGGTCTTGGTCACCTGCCTACCTCTTAGGGTTACTGTGAAGATCAGGTAAGGAAATGCATGAGAAAGTTCCATCAATTATTGTGTGTTCTCCCAACGACACATGGTAGAGTGGTCAGGCTCCCAGACTCTGGGTTCAGACCTCACCTTGTTTCCTCACTGGCTGTGTGACCTCAGGCCAGTCACGTAAGTGACTTGGGCCCGGCCTCAGTGCTCCCCACACTCTGACGAGAATTTGAAACTCCTGGGGATCTCGTACAAAATGCAGATTCTGCTTCGGGAGGTCTGGGCAGGGCCTGAGATGCTGCGTCTCCAACAGGCTCCCAGGGGATGTTGATGCTGGAAGTCTGAGGACCCCAGTCTGAGTAGCGTGGGGTCAGGTGTGGCAGATTCAAGCCTTGGGCCATCGGGGAGTATTCAGATTTGGGAGCAAGTTGACAAATTAATAGGCTGATGTGAGGATCAAAGGATACCGTGAATTTAAAGTCCTGAATCCACAAATCTTGGCTCAGCAAAGCGTTCCTCACATCAGCTGTCATTCACGGAGCCGCTCCTATGAGAATCAACGGGAAGTAACTTTCTATATGTCAGTCAACGTGCTAAGTATTCTGACACGCAAGCATCTTATTGACTCGTTACAACAGCCCTATGAGGTGGGAACAACTGTTCCCCTATTTTGCAGATGTGAAAATGGAGGCTCAGAGAGGTTAAATTATTATCAGTCTAACACTTCTTTTAATGGACATGGTAAAGATATTCCCCTTCTTTGGTTTTCTCATCTTCCTCTTTTAATAAAACCACCAAGGGTCTGAGAAGATCCAATCTGTCCCCAGCCCCTGTTACTGCCACGTGGGAGCAGATGTGAGGGCACCAGCTATAGTCACCCTCCTTTTTATTCCTTCCTGCAGCCACGGTTTCTTTAGCATCCACTATTGCAAAGCACTGTGGATAAAGTAGGGGAAAAGACATTTTTCCTGCCCTCATGGAGCATACAGTCTAGGGGGACTCAGACATTAATCAAAGTAATGCCACAGATAAACAGGATTCCAATTTGTTGAAAGGAGTTATAAAAAAAAAGACGTGGGTGTTAAGAAAATGGGGAATTTGACTGAGACTCTGTGAAAGCTTCTGTGTGGAGGTGACCCTGAAATGATATGAAAAAGGTGAATAGGAGTTAGCTAGTTCAAGGGGAAGGGTAATGGGCACTCCAGCCAAAGAGAACAGCTTGTGCAAAGGCCCTGTGGCAGGAGGAGCATGGCACACGAAACCAAAGAAGGCACATGTGGCAGGGGCAAAGGGAGGTGTGAGCTGAAACTGGAGAGCTGTCGGGGTCAAATCCCAGAGGGCTTCACAGAGCATGTCAAGGATTCCAAGGCTTTGTCTAAAGAGCCATGGGCAGCCATTGCCTATTTTAAGCAAAGGAGGAGTGAACAGATCAGGCACGAATTTTGAAATTGCTCAAAGGGATTGATCAGAAGGATCTGGGAGGAGGAATTGAGCAGAAACAGAAAGAGGAATGAGGAAACTATTGCTGTGGTCCGTGCAAGAAAAGATGGGGACCAGGCTGGGGTGACCCAGGCAACAGCAATGGGGAGGAGGGGCCTTCTGTAGAATGTACATGGGAAGCAAAGAAAAATGCTGGGGCTTGGTCATGAGGTCACTGCTAGAAGCACAGTAACCAAGTTGGGGGGATTCCTGAGTATCCCCCAATATTAGGGGGGATGATCCTAGCGATCACCTTGTTCTACATCTTCCTTAGGGGCCAACAGGTCCCAAGAGGGGACTTATCCAATGTCATACAGCTAGATGGGCAAAGGCAGGGTGCAGGACCAGTTCTGAGATGATGTATGTGCTGAAATTGGTTCTCCCTTTAATGATGCTGTTAGAATCTCTATTCTCAGGATTCCAGGTAATCCATCTTCCCCTCAGCTGTGATCTTTTGCTAGAACCACAAGCAGAAGCTTGAGGTTCAATGCAGGAAGACTTGGGTTCAAACCCCAGTGGTGCTTGTAAGTATCTGCTCTGGAGAAACGCTTGTCTATATGAAACTAAGGATGTGCACAGGAATCTTCACTGCAAAACTGCTCTTGGTAATAAAAAAAATCGGAATCTACCTGAAAGTTCATCAATAGAAAGAATAAATAGAATATGGTATATTTATATGATGGAATGAAACATGATCATCAAAAGGAATGAATTTACATCAGCTGAAGAGGTAAATCTCAAAGACATATTGTTGAGTAAAAATGTGAGTTGCCTAAGAATAAATTCAGCGTGATACCATTTATGTAAAAAAAATCACAGAAGATACCATATATTTTATGGACATATTTATGAGCATGTGAAATAAAAAAAGGTCTGGAAGTTCTGATGTTCTTAACATTGTTTGGAGGTGGGAGATTTTTATCTGCACATTTTAACTTTATAAAAGGGAAATAGATTCATTTATTATAAGAAGAAAAACTCTGGCTGTATGATCTCAAACAAATAATATAAACTTTTCTGAGCCCCTGTCTTGTCACTTTATAATTCTACAAATGTTTACTGTGTTGTCTGTGTAAGTTGCATGAGCCCCTCCCTCAGAGGAGCCAGTCTCCTGGACAGAAAATGAGTCATTGAACAGAGAGAACAGACAAGCCAGGTATCAGGGGCCCCAAACAAGGGTCACCACCCAGCCTGGGGTACAGGGAAGGGTCCCCTGGAGACTGGATTGAACTGCACTTTGAAAGGCAAGAAAGTATTAGCCAGTTTCAGGATGGTGGGGACAGGTGATGCAAGCAGGAAAAACAGTGTGCACTCCGTGTCAGGCTGATTAATTACCATTTAATGTGAAATGAAAAAAACAAATGCTGCTACTATTCTAAGTTTGTTTTATTGCTTTTTGAAAGCCAACACCATCAATAGGGTGGGAATTATATTTAGCACAGCAGGCTGTTTTGAGGAAAGCATCCAGCATATAGTAGGTGCATAACAGATGCTAATTCCCATCTCATCTGGTGTCTCATGTAACCCACTGTAGTGGGCTGAATAACGGCCCCTAAAGATAACAGGTCCTAATCCCTGGAACCCGTTTATGTACTTTATTTGGGAAAAAGGTCTTTGCAGATGTGGTTAAGCTATGGATTTTATGATTAAGGAGGTTATCCTGAATTATTCTGGTGGGTCCTAAATGCGATCATAAGTGTCCTTGTAGGACAGCGGCAAAAGGAGAGAACACAGACACACAGAAGAGGAGGAGGCGATGTGACCAAGGAGGCAGAGAGAGGCTGAAAGATGCTGACCTTGAAGACCGGAGTGATGCAGCCACAAGCCGAGGAACGCCAGCAACCACCAGAAGCTGGAAGAGGCAAGGAAGGATCTCTCCTAGAGCCTCTGGAGGGAACAACATCCTGAGTTCAGCCCAGTGATAGTGATTTTGGACTTCTGTCCACCAAGTTTGTGGTAATTTGCTACAATAGCCACAGGAAACGGATGCATCCACCTCTATTATCTGCAGTTTTCTTTATCCTTACTGCATTGTAGCAAAGATAGCCAATAAATGCATTTGCAGTAAGAATGTGAATTCTTGGTCTCCTAGGAGAATGATGCTTAGCTCAATTGAGCTTTTCAGACATTAGAGCAGTGTTGAGTTCTGGCCATAAGGCCAGTTTGAAATATTTGGTGCATTATCTGGAGGAAACTGACAGCCGTGGGGAAGGTTCCTGGGGTCTTATCCAGGTAAAACCATCATCTGAGGCTGTCTTAAGGACTGGACTGGGATGGAGAAGCAGAGGCATCCGCAAGAGGAAGATGAATTCAGCTTCGTGGAGCAAATACAAGGAGTAAGACACAGATGGAATAGAACAAGCCATGACAGATAAATAATTGTTAATGAGTGTGGACTGTTCAGCTACTGGGTGTGGGCCACTGTACTAAGAAGCGACATCTGTTCGATCATCCCGTTCTTACTACTCTTAGAGAAGCCTGTTTTACAAATTAGGGATGTTAGGCTCAGTGGGTCTGCCCAAGGTCACAGAGCTGGAAGGGGCGGTGCCAAGCTTTATACCCAGGTCTTCTGGATTTCAAAACTAGCTTTCTCGAAGTTGGCTGAAGACTGGGGAAGGTATTCCAGGTGTACCTGCCTGGGGGTCGCATTTCTTACATCCTTTCACTTTATGTCTTGCAGATCTGCCTGCTACCCAGAAGCCTGATTCTCATGCCAATATTTTCCAGGTTTTTTTGTTTTTTTAGGTAGACTCATGCCAACCAGAGGTGGTCCAATTATTTCTGGAAGTTCATTTGGGCTAATTCATTAGACTTGAGCTGAGGAGGAGTGAGTGTGGTGTGTGTGTGTGTGTGCACGCACATGTGCCTGCGCACACGAACACATATTTGGTCTTATCAGCTCCCTTGTCTAGGGCTGCGCTAAACTACTGTCTTTGGGGGAAGAACATTGCCACTTGGGGTCAGGCTGATTAATTCCTGCTGCAGCTCTAATGAAAAACCACATTTCTGTCCCAACCTTGTTACCTTCCATATTTTCTGTGAGTTTTTTCTTCTTCATCCAGCTTCAGAATCTGAACAGCTTTTGTAATCTTCGAAGAAGTCTGTAGGACTTTCTTAGGTGACTCTTTCTGAGAAAATGGGGGGAAAATGACATTGCTCCGGCTTCTCACAAATACGAGGTTGTGCGTAGCTCCTCAAATTATGGGCCATTTGAAAGGTAATCTCTTGTTATCATAATTTACTAAATCCTGAGTCTGATTCTGGCAGCTCCTAATGTAGTTCACGGAAAGATCTCCATAGCTAATACCAGACTGGCTTTGTGTCAGGTGCATTCTACATCTATTAACTCATTTTAAACTATGCAACCATTCTGTGAGACAGGTACTGTTATTAACCCCATATAAAAGATGATTCAGCTCAGATTCAGAGAGGAGAAGAAAACTTCCGAAGGCCACACAGCCATTAATGCTAGGGTTTGGATTCAGGGGTTCTGAATCAAGGTTCCTGGATAAGACCCCAGGAACCTTCCCCGCGGCTGTCAGTTTCCTCCAGATAATGCAACAAATATTTCAAACTGGCCTTATGGCCAGAACACAACACTGCTCTAAGTGAAAATAGCTTTATTTATTTCTTTTTTATTACACAGAAAATTCGTGGTAATATTAGAAACTTCAAATAATACCGGAAAGAATAAAAAGACAAAAAAACTCACTGAAATTCCCAGCAGTCCTAAATAACTTATTAACCACATTCAATATTTTAAAGAGCATATTTCCAGCCATCTTTCTAGTGCTTAAAGAAACACACACCTCTGTACTTTACAGGAGCGGGATTATATGATACAGGATGTTCTGTCATTTGCTTTTTCGCCCAGATGATGGTGACTATAATGGACAAGGAAAGCAGAACCAGAATAGGAGAAATATATCCCATATCAAAGTGATGAATACAAGCTCAGGGTTCTCACAGCCTAAGTGTAAGTGCTAGCCCCGGGGAGAGGGGTGTTGGAGGGGGGGGGTCCATATGAGAACAGAAGGAATCTGTGCTAATTCCCTGGGCCTTACTCACTACACTCCTTGACCAGAATTCATCCAACCAACTATCTGTACCACAAACAAACATGTTCCCAGCTACCCTCTTTCCATGGCCATTCAAGCCCCAATACTATTTGCGTACAGTCTAAGCACTGATCATCTTCTTATCAGGGAAAACCGCTTCCAGAATAACTCTGAGCCTTCAAAGGCTGGAATCAGAATAACTCTGAGCCTTCAAAGGCTGGAATCAGAATAACTCTGAGCCTTCAAAGGCTGGAATCAGAGGCAAAATGATGGGGGCGGTTGTTGTCCATTTGACTCAGATGAAGCCTCCACATATTGTATCACTTCTAAGTTGAAGTAGAAAAAGTCAAAAATGACATTAGGGAGGAATATTCCTTTAGGCCAGTTCCTGGATTTTTCTGTCTAATGGAATTCCTCTCTGCACACTCATTACCTCATCTCCGAAAAAACTAGATTTGGAAGTAGTCTTGATGGTGCTTCAGGAAACAGGCAATTTTATCATCTCAGGGAGGTCACGTGGTATGACTATCTGAATAACTAATGTTTTTTGCCACTTATCAGGCATCAGGCACTTGGAAGCATCTTGCATTCCACCCTGAGGACCCCCTGGTGTGGTGGTACTGTGGTCATGAACATTGAGTAGGCGAAGATGCCAAGGCTAAAAGCGGGTGGGTGACCCCTCTCCCCCAGGCTACCCAGCCAGCAAGTGGCAGAGCCAGGAGGTGGATCCAGGGCTCTCTGAGTCAGATCTGCCCTTGTAGCTGCTATGCTGCTATGCTGGTATTGATACATAGTAGGTATCATCTCAACACATTTTCCCTTCCTTTCCCCTTTCATAGGGGGTTTTTAATGAGGAGAAACTTTATGTCCTCATCATCTGATTTCATTTTTTCAAAGCACTCGATTGAAGTATGATTGACATACAAAAATCTGTGCATACTATTCACAATAGCCAAGACATGGAAACAACGTCCACTGACAGATGAATGGATAAAGAAGATGTGTATCTAGATATATACAATGGAATACTATTCAGCCATAAAAAAGAATGAAATAATGCCATTTGCAGCAACATGGATGGACCTAGAGATTATCATTCTAAACGAAGTAAGTCAGAAAGAGAAAGACAAATACCGTATGATGTCACTTATATGTGGAATCTAAACTATGATACGAATGAACTTATCTATGTAACAGAAACAGACTTACAGACATAGAGAACAGACTTGTGGTTGCCATGGGGGAGGGATTGAATGGGAGTTTGGGATCAGCAGATGCAAACTATTATATATAGACTGGATAAAAAACAAGGTCATACTGTATAGCACAGGGAATTACATTCAATATCCTGTGATAAACCATAATGGAAAAGAATATGAAAGAGAATGTATGACTATATATAACTGAATCACTTTGCTGTACAGCAGAAATTAACACATGGTAAATCAACTATACTTCAATAAAATAAATTTTATAAAAAACAAAACCAAAAAGCTGTGCGTGTTTAATGCATACAACTTGATGAGTTTGGAGATACACACCCATGAAACCATCACCACAATCTGTACCATAAGCGTAACCATCATTTCCAAAACATTCCTCTCACTCAATTAATTATCACTATTATTTTGCGGTAAGAACATTTAACATAAGATCTATCCTCTTAGCAAATTTTCAACTATACAGTACAGTATTGTTAACTCCAGGCACGATGCTGTCCTGGAGATCTCTAGGACTTATTCGCGTTGCGTAACTGAAACTTTGGACTTTTTGACTCACACTTCTCATTTCCTCCTCCCTAGCCCCTCAGCATTCTACTCTCTGCTTCTATGAGTGACTACTTTAGATTCCTCATATAAGTGGGATCATGCAGTATTTGTCTTTCTGTGTCTGGCTTATTTCACTGAGCATAATGTCCTCTAGGTTCATTCATGTTGCCTCAAATGTCAGAATTTCCTTCTTTTTTCAAGCTGAATAATATTCAATAATAATATTCAACTTTATATATATATATATATATATATATACACACACACACACAGTGTGTGTGTGTGTGTGTGTGTGTGTGTGTGTAATACATACACCACATTTTCTCTTTTTTTTTGAGGGTGTGTTCAATTTTTAATTCAGGTATACTTGATGTACAATATTATATAAGTTGCAGGTGTACAACACAATGTTTTACAATTTTTAAAGAATTATATTCCATTTACAGTTATTATAAAATATTGACTATATTCCCTGCATTGTACAACATATCCTTGTAGCTTATTTATTTTACACATTGTAGTTGTACCTCTTAACCCCCCACCCATATCTTGCCCTTCCCCCTTCCCTCGCCCCACATTTCCTTTATCCATCCGTCACTTAATTGTCATGCCACTCTTCAGTATTGATGTGCAAATTATAAACGAGCAGTTTGAGATCCCCAATCACGTTACCTGCGCAGATCTCTGCCCGGGCAGAATAAGACAGCACTGGATCAAATCCATACTTAGCAGCCTTGTTCACCTGTAACTTGACCTCTCTGAACCATTTCTTCATCTGTTAAATTGGAGCGATAACCCCTGTGCCCCCATCAGAGCGTCTTGGTGTGGATTAAACGAGATGATGCGTAGTTTAGGGACTTGCAAATGGTGGGCGTGAACTAGATGTTAATACTTAATCCTCTTTGGAATCGCAGAGCCTGTGCATTGATCACGGGATGGGGCTCTTCCCTGGAGGTCAATGCAACCCTGGGGAAAGGATTCATCCAGCCCTGGGGCTAAGGTTAGAAATCAGAGACTCAGAAATCGACGACAAGGCAGTTATGGCCATAACTTCTCCACTTGGTTAAGGCATTCAGGGCTTGGGCCTCAGTTAACTCACCTATGAACTGGGGAGAATAAAAGCTTCCTTGCAGGGCCGCTGAGAAGATAAAATGAGGTGACACTCGTACTAAGCCCAGAACTGCCCCTCAATCTTGACGGCTTCTCTCCTCCTCCTTATAAGTAACTGATCTTAGTTGCCAAATACCTGTACTGGGATTTGCCCTCACATTTCGTGTCCGCTCCGGGTTAAAGAAAATTATGCTCCTGTCTTCTCGCATATTGGAACCGCAGCTAGTTCTGAGCCTGGGGATTTAACGTCTTTGCAAATTGCCCGATTCTGACATTTACCGTCCTCTGCTTGTCTGCAGCTGGTCCTTGTGCAGAGAGACAGCTGCGGACTTTGTTCTGAGCAGAGGCCATGCACGCTGCAGCCTGTTTGTGGGGCAGGAGGGAGAGAAGGTCTGGGCTTTCTTTTTTTCTTAAGTCACAAAAGTGTCAGTAGTGGGTCTCATCATTGTGTCTCATCTGGGATGCTGTAACTGGTCCCCTGAGCCCACGCTTGCTTCTTCCAGTCTTTTCTCCATACAGCTGCCAATTGCTCTGAGAATCCTTAAAAATGCCCCATCACATCTTGTTGCTGCTCAAAACCTTCCAGTGGCTTCCACTGGTCTCAGGATAAAGATGAAATCCTTCCCAGGGCTCATAGTGAGAAGGAGAAACATTCTCTTTCCTCTTTAGTCAAGCCACACTGGCCTGCTTTTTTCAACTTGATTTTGCATATTTCCTTCCCCTACAGGGCCATTTCACATGCTAGTCTTCCTTCGGGTGGAGGTGCATTGGGGCATATTGGGTTAGAGGAAGAGGCACAGTCAATAAGGCAGGACATGCAGAGGCCCAACGCCCTGAAAACCGCACACTGCCGCCATATGCAATTTAACAGTAGGCTACAACGTACAATTTTATTTTTCCGAATTACACACATTCAGATGCTCAAATCAATCATACCTCTTGTTTGCTTGCTCTCACTCTCTCCTTTAAGATTTTCTAATTCATTCTCTTTTGCTCTCTGTCTCTCTGGGTCCCCGTTTTTCTGATCCCCTAAACCTGTACTTAATTTGCCGGTCGAGAATTCTGGAGTCAATCATGGGCTTTTTAGAAAAAAGAAGAAGGAATTGAAAGAGAACAGAACAAGGAACACTTAAAGAAGGCAGGAGGTCTCTGGAACAATACCACTATCATCGTCATGATCATTTTTTAAATAATAGCGACAATAATGACAAAATCACCCACATGCTGGCTATATACAGTGAAGCAGGTTCTTCACTGGATCCTTCTCAGAGTTCTTTAAGGAAGAACTCTTATAATTTTATAGGTAAGAAAAGCTAAAGGTTGTGTTGATGCCCAAGGTCACCAAGCAGCTGGAGACGGAATTCACATTCAGATCACCTGACCCCAAAGCCCAGGCTCTCAACCCAAAGCTTAGCTCAACATGAACACTTGGGTTCCTGAGACCAGGAGGTCCCTCTAATAAATATTAGAGATCCGCTTTGACCTGGTGCCTCAGCTTGCAAGAATGGGAGGATCTCAGACACATCTGAGTTGAAGACCTTGCATGTTACAAAGCAAGAAATGGAGGGGCTCAGAACAGGCCTGGCGTGCACCGGGGGTGTGTGTCAGTTTCCTAGGGTTGCTGTAACAAATTACAACGAACTGGGTGGTTTAACACAACAGAAATGTGATCTCTCACAGTTCAGGAGGCCAGAAGTGTGAAATCAAGGTGTCAGCAAGGTTGGTTCCTTCTGCAGGCTGAGGATCTCCTTCCCACCCCTCCTTCCTTCCCTTTCTCTTCTCACAGGGATCAGATCCGCACCATGGTCTGAAGACTCTCCACACCTACTCCTGCCCTTTTCCCTTTATGCCTCACAGGCATCCCCCCTCAATAAATCTCTTGCACTTCTAATTTCATCTGGACATCTGCTTCTCAGAGAACTCAAACGGACACAAGAAGAAGATGAGAATAGAGACATACATCTTCAACTTTCTTAGAACCCCTGATGCTCTGAAACTCAAGAACTCCAAGATTGTAATAACCTGTAAGGGAAAAGAATCTGGGGAAGAATACATATATAAAACATATATATATATATATATGTAACTGACCACTTTGCTGTACACCTGAACTAACACAACACTGTAAATCAATTATACTTCAGTTAAAAAAAAAAAAAGAAATCCAGGCTTCATGGTCCTCCATCCACGTGGATGCCTGGGCTTTCACTGCATCTGGAGCATGTGGCAAAGATGGCGCCAAGGGTAGCTGGCTGGCTGGCTCCTCCCTACCTATTCCCATCCACTGCCTTGCTTCTTCCTGCTACGGAGCCTGGAAAACCTCAATACTCATTTCCCAGCCTTTTTGGGTTGAGAATTGCTTTCCTGATAAAGAAAGACAAGATGAAGCCCAGCTCTACCTCTTTCCCCACTTTTTTCAGCCTTGAATATGCACAAGGTGCCTGGACCCCCAGCAGCCACTTGAGAATGCGAGATAACAATCATGAAAGAAAGACGTAGAGAGTCGCTGAGACCCCAGCCTTGGCATAATCAAGCCACGAATGAAGAGCAGCTGCTGCTTCACCGCTGGACTTCCTGTTACATGAGAAAAATAGACCTTTGTCTGTGTAAGCCACAGTGTGTCACTTGCAGGTCAGAACATGCCTAAATGATGCAGATGATCTGACTTGAAATATGTGCTCTGTGGATTTGAGCCAAAGAGCTCAGGCAAGACCAGCCGCACCTTTTGGTACAGGCAGAATTTCACGGACAGAAGGGTCAGCAAGTGCTCAGATCCCTGTGCCCTTGGCAGCCCATGGAGAAATATACCTGGACTTGGCATCACAGGGCTGTGGAAGACCCTTCCTTCCATTGCTTTCTGTCTTTGTAGGGGATGAGTGAGATATTTGGGCTCAGTTTGTCTCTTCCCTACTTTATCTGATGAGCAGGAAGAGACAAGAGACAGAAAGAAGCTGGTGTGACAGTGGGAGTTTATAAGAAAGAATATAAGGCATCACTTATCCAAGTGAGAGGGGGTGGGACCCACAAGGGGTGGTCCTGGGAAGATCCCTGCAAGGGAAGACACAAAGGATCCAACCACGCACCTCTGTGTCATGAAGGGGTTAATTTTTTTTTCTATTTAAAAAAAAATTCAAGTCCACTTTCCACGTCCCCCCAAAAGCCCACATCTCCGCCAGCTGAAAGTGAATCACCCCCTCACACTCAGAGTACAATTCGATGTCATGTTTTTCACTTAATATCAGCAGTGGTAACACTCGAGCACCAAAAAAGCCCAAGTAATTATATGCCTGTTTTCTCTGCTGTTATTATTTTCATGGAGCAAAGTCACCTGTCACGTTAATTATGCCCTTTTTATAAACATCTCCAGCCAGCCAACTAAAAATGCATTTGAGGGGAGGGTTTATGTGTTGGAGGGAGAGGATTCGTATGTACAACAGATTTTCAGATTTTCCTTGAGTCCAACGATACCCTCGTTCACACAAGGCTGCCAGACCTTCACCCAGACCATCAGGGAAGATGATTCGCTGAACTTTAAAAAAATGAGATAAAATAAAGAATCCTTGGAGAAGGAGAATCAAGAAGGAAGTCAACCAGACCTCCCTACCTGTGTTCAAAGTCACAAAAGTCACAGCATGACATTGAGGATGAGATTTCCTAAAGAAAAATAGAAAAAAAAGAAATGTGCACCTCACAGCTGTATCATCTAGGCATTGTGAAATACGCCTTGACAGGTTTTTTTTCCTACTTACACGTAGAGGCATACCATACAGTAAACGGCACACATCTTAAGCGTACAGTTTGATTAATTTTTTGGGAAATTTTTTATTGTGGGAAAATATATAAATCCTGAATTTGCCATCTTTATCATTTTTAATTGTAGAAGTCAGTGGCATTAAATTACAATCGTGATGTTGTACAACCATCATTACTACTTTTTCCAAAATTTTTCATCATCTCAAACAGAAACTCTGAAATGTTACGTTTGATGAATTTTTACATAATATACAATGCGTAGCCAAAATCCAGATTGAGATAGAAAACATTCCCAGCTTCCAACTGGCTCCCTTATACTCTTCCCTGGTTAATGCCCTCCCAGAGGTAACACCAGTCTGACCTCTATCAGTGTGGATTAATTTTGCCTGAAAGTTAATATTAGTGGAACAAGAGAGTATGTATTAGGCTTCTTTCAATCAACACTGCCCATGAGATTCATTCATGTCATTGCATGAATCAGTAGTTTGTTCTTTTTTTATTACATGAACATATGACAATTTATTTTTCTTCTCCATTCATTCTCTTATGAAAGGACATTTGGTTTTTTTTTTTTTTTTTCCAGTTTGGGGTTATTAGAAATAAAGCCTCAGACTCATGGTCACAGAGAACAGACTTGTGGTTGCCGATGGGGAGGGGGTTGGGGGAGGGATGGAGTGGGAGGTTGGAGTTAGCAGAGGTAAGGTATTATATAGAGAATAGATAAGCAACAAGGTCCTACTGTATAGTATGGGGAACTATACTCAATACCCTATGATAAACCATAATGGAAAAGAATATAAAAAACGAATGTATAATATATTTATGTATAGCTGAATCACTTTGACGTACAGCGGAAATTAACACAACTTTGTAAATCAAATATACTTCAATAAAAAATAAATTTAAAAAGAGAAATAAAGCCACTGTGAACATTACTGTGTAAGTCTCTTAGTGAACATGGATTCTCCTTTTCCTTGGTCATAACATTAGTCTTCTAGGGCTACCATAACAAAGTACACAGACTGGGTGGCTTAAACAACAGAAATTTATCTTTTTACAGTTCTGGAGGCTGGAAGTCCCAGATCGAGGTGCTATCAGGGTTGTTTTCTCCTGAGGTCTCTCTCCTGAGTTTGTAGAGATGACCCTCTTCTCTCTGTGTCTTCACAGGGTCTTCCCTCTGTATATGTCTCTGTCCTAATCTTCTCTTCTTATAAAAACACCAGTTATGTTGGATTAGAGTCCACCCTAATGACCTCATTGAACCTGAAATCCCTCTTCAAAAACCCTGTCTCCAAATACAGTCACATCCTGAGGTATTGGGAGTGAGGTCTTTAATATATGAATTTGGGGGGGACACAATTTAGCCCATAACAGCCATGTATATGGGACTGACATCACTTGGTCACAGGATGAGCATGTGTTTAGTGTTAACAGGTATTTCCAGTTTTCCAAAGAAATTGTACCAAAGTCCCACCACTGTGTGAATTCCAGTTCCTCCATGTCCTTGACAACACTTGATGTTGTCAGTCTTTTCATTTTAGCCATTCTGGTGGGAAGGTAGCAGTATCTCATTGCAGTTTCCCAGGTACTTTTTTTTAAAAAAATAAATTTATTTATTTATTTTTGGCTGCATTGGGTCTTCGTTGCTGTGCGTGGGCTTTTCTCTAGTTGTGGAGACCAGGAGCTACTCTTTGTTGCAGTGTGGGCTTCTCATTGTGGTGGCTTCTCTTGTTGTGGGGCACAGGCTCTAGGCATGGGGGCTTCAGTAGTTGTGGCACGTGGGCTCAGTGGTTGTGACACATGGGCTTAGTTGCTCTGTGGCTTGTGGAATCTTCCCAGACCACGGCTCAAACCCATGTCCCCTGCATTGGCAGGTGGATTCTTAACCACTGCACCACCAGGGAAGTCCCCAGGTACTTCTTGAATATTAACTCAGCATCTGATTTGATAGTTCCCCTCGAGTTCATATATTCTCAGAACATATTTTGTGGTCATACCTTGGGCGCTCTTTAGCTCACAGAGATTCCTGTGGTGCTTTTGTCTACATAAGTCTGGGAAGTGGTGTTTATTCGTGGGTGGATGGAGAAATTGTGGGTGATCTAAACTGATATTTTTATACCTTTACAAAATGTCTCAAAACTCCTCAATTTGTGTGTGTTACTTTTCTAAGAAAAACACAGCCTGATTTTTAAAGGGAAGGTGGAAACATCAGGAAATGTGTCTGCTTGGGCATCCCTGTAGGAGTTCTGGAGAAGTGATTCTGGGGTGCAGTTGTAAGTGTGTTTTCTGATTGGTTTCATTTTTCAAATAGTTCAGTCATCAGAGAGACTTGGGGTCACCCACATGCTGTTGGGAAGCTTCTAGAAGAAGACAGAGGATGGGGCTTGATTATTTGAGACATGCATGCATAAGTACAGATATGTGTGTTTGTGTGTGCATATACACATACACATAATTTTTTTTTGAGTGACCTGTACCAGAGGCTGACCCAAGAATCTTCTCAGCATCTTAATGAGATTGGTGGTAGCACATCAACAACAATACTAATAGCAATAATAATAATCACTTTTTTATTTATTGATGTTCAGAGAGGTTAAATGACTCACCCAAGGCCACACAGCTTAAAAATGGCAGAGCTAGGGGTCTGAACTCAGATCCGCCTGACCCTTACTTGTTGACATCCTACTGCCTCTGTTATGGTCCGGGCTTCTCCCATGCTTTCCCTGCAGCATCCCTAATGCTCATGATTCTGCAAGGTGGCTGTTGTGATGGCCCATTTTACGGATGAAGAAACAAAGGCATTTGCTCAAAGTCATATGGTTAGTCGACAGGGCCGGGATTCAAACCCCGTTGGTATGACTCCTATTTCTATGATTGCTATTATTATTTCTATGATTTCAAGTCTCTCTCAGGCAGGCTTTGCATTATCTTTGAGTGACAGGTCCATCTACCAGAAAGTTCACACTTGCACTGAGCTGAAATTGGCCTCTTTGCAACTTCACACAATTGCTTCCAGCCCACAGCCCAGCATTCGGCACTTAATTACATCTTGTCTTCTATTATGCAGTAATTGTCTCTTGTGGTTCCTCCCTTCTCCCCGGCTCATTTGCCAACTCCTCGAGGGCAGAGGCCAAGTCTTGTAGTCCGAACACCTTGCAGAGTTGCAGAATAAGAGCTTATTAAATAAATACTTGTTGATTGAAAGTTCCCACCAGGATTTCCTCCTGGGGCCTCAAACCAGGTGTGTGGAAGACAGTGTAGGAAGATCGCAAGGGATCTGCAAGTTAAATATGCATACAGTTTGTGTATAATTTGCATACTCCCGCTGTCAACACCCAGCAATTTTACATTTAAAATGATATTGCTCCCCTGAAGGCTGTCATTTCTTCAACCCTCTCTTCCTTCCTTCTTCAATATTGTGTACATATCAAATCAGAACATGGGGAGTTTACACCCTACATGTAAAGTGAATAGAACCTAGGTTGCAGCAAGAGAGGGTTACAGTGAGGTTGCCTGGTTGAGACTTCATTTGCCCTTTCAAGGGTAATTGTCACACGTGTTTACTGGTGCCCTCAGACACAATTACTCACTCTTACATTACTTTTTTTTCCACCTGCAGTGACATCACCACTGCCTTCTTACAGTTGCAAGTGATTGGAACCTCACTCAAAGCAGTTAAAGCCAAGAAAGAGAATTTGAACTCATTGGCTTCTGTAACTGAACAGTTTGGGGACTTCAGACACAGCTGGAGGTGGAGACTGAAATGATGTCATCAGGGGTTCATCAGAGTCTCTCTTCCCTTTTCTCTACTCTGCTTACAGTCCCAGCGCAAAGAGCTTCACTTACTCAACAAATGAAGTCAAAAATCCCAAGGCTGCGTCTCATTGGTCTGACCCAGGTCATGTGACTGTCTCTACACCAATCACCACGTTTGGAACAAAAATATACTGATTAGCTAGTTCTTGGGTGAGTCCTTCTCCATCCCCCAACCGTGTGGTCTGAGAGTGAGGAAGAGGAGCTGTCCAAAGAGAAGTCTAGGGGCTTTCATTAAAAGAAGTGCAGGTACAAGCACAGACACCCTCCACCAGTAGGTGCTGGGTAAGTCTGTCTCTCTTCCTAACCTGGGGACTCCTCGGGGGCAGGAAGTTGGGAGACTCCTCATGAAACTACATGTGTAAAAAGGGGTAGAAAAAAAGAAACCTTCAAGGCACTAGAGAGTCCTTCCTTTCCCAACTGTTTATTGAATGGCAAGCATTGGGATGACAAGGATGAGCAAATGCAAATGTGGTCCCTGCCCACCGTGGGGCGTACAGTCTTGTTGGCAAGACAGAATACACACAACAGACTTGAATAGTAAGAGAGTGATGTTCATATACTAATTGTTGTATGAACAGATTCTTCTCTGCAGCCTAGAACACTCAAGATGATAAAAGAGTAATAAAGTGACATCTTACATCCTCCTCATAAAGCCCTTTTAAACACCTTTATAGCAACTTCTAGGACAGTAGATGCAATGTTCCCCCCACGTTATAGATAAGGGATGGAGACTCTGAAAAGGAAGCATACCTACAATGTGCCAGTAACCAACCACACTGCGTGCCTCTGTGTAGAAGACCCTATTTTCATTAACCTGCCCAAAAGCCTTGCGAAGTGTGCTCATTTCATAGACGAGGGAAGAGCCCCTCAGAGGTGAAGAAACTAGCCTGACAGCAAGTGGCGGAACTGGGGGCCCAAGTAAGTGACTTAGCATCACACAAAACCCAAGGCTAGGTCAGAACTCACTGCTGGAGCTCAGGGCTCCAAGTCCAGTGCTCATCCCCTGACCCAGCTGGGTGCCCCCTCTGCCTTCAAGCCACGTCTGTCATCCGGCGTTACTCTGATCCGTCATTAGGCTGTGACTGTTGCAACTGGACAGATAGCTATCATCAGCCTTGACCCAGAGGAAGAACAAGGTTTCCTTTCTGCTTTCCTTGCCAGAGCCTTGCAGCCCTGCCCCAGAAATGCCAACCTCCTTTTCCCCGGGAGTTATTTCTGTCCCCTCCATCACTCATCGCTAACCCTGTTCCAGAAGCTGGGTGGTGACGGCGGCAGTGGCGTGCAGCCAGCCCCACCAGGGCTTGGCTGGGTGTGTGTGGCAGCCGAGATCTGGCCTATTTTGCTCATGTGATGAGCAAAGGCCTGCTTGCTGGTCTGCCAGTGTGTCGTGAGAGAAAGGGAGGGGTCGAGGATGCCTCTGACATTTTTTGTCTGAAGAACTAGAAGTTGTCGCTGACTGAGATGGGGAGCTGTTGGCCGAAGCAGATTTTGAGCAGGGTGGAGTCCAGAGTTCAGGTTTGTATCCGTTAAGTTGAAGATGCTTGCTTGACATCCAAGAGGAGACATTAAGGGGCAAATGCATATGGGAAGAGGATGAGGCTGGAGATAAAAATATAGGACGCGTTGTCATAGAGACAGTAATAAATGCCATGGGATGATTGAAACAACTAGGGAGTGGGAGTTTAAAAAAGAGAATGAGTTAGAGGACAGCATGGAGCACTTCGACCTAGAGCACAGGGGGATAAGAACCAGGGAAAACTGAGAAGACGTAGTGAGTGTGTAGGAAGTTACCCAAGAATCAAGATGGAGGCCAAACGAAGAAGGGATTTCAAGGAGGGAGCAATTAATTGCATCAAATGCTACTGCTAAATTGGGTTCGGTCAGAACTGAGGATTTACATCAGTTTAGCACATCAGATATCACTGGTGACCTTGGGCGGAGTAGCCTGGTGGGGAGGTGGGGAAGAAAGCAGGAGAGAACGGGCAGAACATTGAGTGGAGATGATTCTTTTTACAGGTTTGCAGTAAAGGAGAGCAGATGGGACAGTCTCTGGACAGACCAGGGATGATTTTTCTCAAGCTGGGAAATATTGTAGCACATTTGTGTTTTGATAGAAATGAAAAGCAGAGGGATAATTTTATGATGCAAGGAAAGAAATGGGGCAGTTGCAGGAATACTCTCCCAGAGCGGCTGGAGCGGGTGGGATCCAGTGGACCACTGGGGTTTTGGCCTTAGATTCCAAACCCAGGCTCTCTCTACCCTGCCAGGGAGCCTCTCCCCATCAACACGGTGCGTTCTTGCCTTCCCTGCTCAGAACCACTGCAAACTTCCTGAAGAATGCTCCTGTTTGAGGGAACAAAGCCTAGGATGGAATACTTGCTATTTCTGCTACCGATAACCATGAATTAGAGAGAAGAGAGAAACAGGAGGTGAGAGAAGACTTTGAGCTATGAATTGAGGTGTGCACGCTGTGAGTGTGCTTGCAAAATCACCTTGCTTGGCATGTTTTCAAGGTTGGGAGGCCATTTCAAAAGGAAGCTGAGACAAAACGAACAAACACCACTAAAGTACAAGTGGTGGCGTGAGCTAAGAAGTTTAGCAAAGATGTGACGTTTACCACTGCTTCCAACTTAAGAACAATTGGTGGGCTTCCCTGGTGGCGCAGTGGTTGAGAGTCCACCTGCCGATGCAGGGGACACGGGTTCGTGCCCCGGTCTGGGAAGATCCCACATGCCATGGAGCAGCTGGGCCCATGAGCCATGGCCACTGAGTCTGCGCGCCCGGAGCATGTGCTCCGCAACGGGAGAGGCCATAACAGTGAGACGCCCGCGTACCACAACAACAACAAAAAAAAACCCTAAAAAAAAAAAATTGGTGTTTAATAGGTTCCTTTCAAGGTCATTCAGGCAGCAAAGGTAAATTGACAACTGGGCAAGACCTTGGAGATGGAGAGAAGAGAGGACTGTGGTCTTCAGGGAGCTGGAAGGCCAGTAAAGTATTATTAACACGGGATGTTCACAGTACAGCAAGTTATGGATGCGCAGAATAGGGTTAGGTAACCTAGTAAATCTGAAGGAGGCAAGGCTTAGGCAAGTGTCAAGGAGGAGTAGGCTCTATGCTGGGAAGTATAAGGAAAAGTGTGTCTCTAACACAGGGAACAGCATGTGCAAAGCCTACGTGGTGTGAAATACCAAGGCACATTAAGACAACACCAAATGTCTCTATACGGATGGAGATGAAACTTTACCCGGAGCACCATGAGGAGCCACTGAAAGATTTTAATTGTGTTTAGAATTCAGAACACAAAGGAAGTCAAAAAGCAGGGGTCAGGGGCTTCCCTGGTGGTGTAGTGATTGAGAGTCTGTCTGCCAATGCAGGGGACACGGGTTCGAGCCCTGGTCTGGGAAGATCCCACATGCCGCAGAGCAACTGGGCCCGTGAGCCACAACTACTGAGCCTGCACGTCTGGAGCTTGTGCTCCACAACAAGAGAGGCCGCGACAGTGAGAGGCCCACGCACCACAATGAAGAGCGGTGCCCGCTCGCCGCAACTAAAGAAAGCCCGCGCACAGAAACAAAGACCCAAAACAGCCAAAAATAAATTAATTAATTAATTAAAAAAAAAACCAACTAGCTAAAAACAAACAAGCAAACAAAAAAAAAAAAAACTCAAGCCCTCTTTAAAAAAAAAAAATTAAAAAAAAAAAAGCAGTGTTCAGGTCCCAAGGCATTCCCTCAGTGAATGAATAGGTTAGCCTATTTATCACATGTTGTAGTTGAATTACAGCACTATCCAGGGTTTGGGGGTCCAGAGGCAGTTATGGGAAGAGGAGGAAGGGTGTTCTGTTTCATGACTGTGTACCATGCCAAGGTCTTGTGCATAACTGTAAAACAACTGTTCTTCAAATTAAGCTTTAAAGAACCAAAGTTTTCCTTTTTTTAATGGAAGCATACTTGATTTCCAATACTCTCTTAGTCTCAGGTATACAGCATAGTGATTCAGTATTTTTGCAGATTATACTCCACTATAGGTTTTTACAAGATAATTTCCCTTTTCAATGATTTTGCCATCCTTTTTGACACTTCAATGAGAAATGCTCAGTTTGGTGCTAATAGATCTTTAACATATTTTTGGTTTTTTTTTTTACTGCCTACGGTACACTTTGCCTTATATTGTTTGGACAATGAAAGAGTATCTTAGGATATTCTCAAAATTTGGGGAGACCAATGGAAAAAGAAGGCCAGATTAAGACATGTGGGAGCACAAAGCAGCCCCTTCAAACCAGTGTTCTTCCACATTGTTTAGCATCTATTTAGAGGAAAGGTGTGTAAGACGTGAGGGAGAGTGAGGCGCTGTCCCGAGGAGCAGCTATCATTTCTCCTGCTGGAGGAACTCAGCCACACGGGAAACTCCAACACTCCATTTAGCCAAAGCAAACAAACAAAAGTGGCCCCCAGTATTTGAGATTTCCCCTCCATAGTGTACACTTTAGTTCATCTGCCCTTCCTACAGTAGGCGGCATCCACTCACTCCAATTTCTCCAATCATCTTCCCACCAACATTGCTCTCTATGACCAGAGTTCTATCACGCATTTCACTCCATCGTGTTACCTCTCCAGGGATGTTTTAGCTTCCCTTAGAGATTAGGGGCAAGTGTCTGTTTGTCTCATTTTTTTGTGTGTGGCTTAAAACAACGTTTATTTTGTTCCCCAGTCTGTAGTTTGGGCAGGGCTCAGGGTAGACAGCTTGCTAATGCTCCTGGCATCAGTTGTGGTGGCTCAAAGGCTGCGGCACGAATCATCTAAAGGTTCATTCACCCCCCACGTCTGGTGGTAGGTGCTGGCTGTTGATCAAGACCCTTAGGGAGGGCAGCCAGAACACCTACATGTAGCCTCTTCATGACTTGGGCTTCCTCCCAACATGGTGGCTTGATCATGAGGACGAACATTCCAAGAGAGAAAATGGACTGGAAGCTACATCACTTTTATGACCTAGCTACAGGCCATGCAGCATCACTTCTGCTACGTTCTCTTCATTAGAGCCCAGCCCATATCTGAAGAGAGAGGAATTAGACTCCATCCCTTGATGGTAAGTTACAAAAAACTTGTGGACACATCTTAAAACCCACCACAGTCCACCCTACAGCCACGAGTCACTTATATTCCTCCCACATGCAAAATAGAGAAACTCTCCCAAGATCCTACCCTAGAAGTTCCATCTATTTAGAGCATTGGGTCCAAGGATCTTGCCATCTAAATCAAGTCCAGGGAATACCCTGGCGGTCCAGTGGTTAGGAAACTGCGCTTCCACTGTAGGGGGCACAGGTTCGATCCCTGGTTGGGGAATTAAGATCCCTCAAGCCCGTGCATGGTGGAAACAAAAAAAAAACCAAACAAACAAATCAAGCCCAAATGACGCTCATTAATCTCTCCTTTTAACACATTGAAACCAGGTCTCAGGCTTAGAACCTCACAAGAGGTCGGTAACCCACTAGTATTAAATAAGCTTTGATTGATTGATTGATTTTTAGATAGATAGATTGATTTTGAGATAGAATCCACAACAACATTTTATTTTATTTTACAGTTCCCTTCCATTAGTGTAAGCAGTATTGGTTTTCCAGTCCTAGTACTAATGTTTAGTGTTCTTTCAATACTGCTTTTTAAAAACAGTGATTTTAAAGAAAATAGTAATTAAAGAATAGGCTAGGTGGCACTTGGATATGGAGAAAATTGTGAGAGTGGGTAGTATAAAGGAATGAAGTACGGGTATTTGTTACAATGTGGATAAACCTCAAAAATATTACCCGAAGTGAAAGAAACCACCTACAAAATGACACATAGTGCTTGAGTCCATCGATGTAAGGTGTCCAGAAAAGGCAAATCACTAAGCAGATTAGTGATTGCCTGGAGCTGGGCATGGAAAAGGGAAGCGACTTTTTTTGGGTGATGGAAATGTTCTAAAATGAGATGGTGGAGTTGGTTGCACAACTCCGTATATCTACTAAAAATCGTTGACTAGTACGCTTAAAACGAGTTCATTTTATGGTATGCCTCAATAAAACTGTTGAAAAACTGTGAGAGCTCATGTGAATGCTTGGAGTTTTTTGGTTTTTGTTGTTGATGTTTTGTTTGTTTGTTTTGCGGTACGCGGGGCTCTCGCTGTTGTGGCCTCTCCCGTTGTGGAGCACAGGCTCCGGACGCGCAGGCTCAGCGGCCATGGCTCACGGGCCCAGCCGCTCCGCGGCATGTGGGATCCTCCCAGACCGGGGCACGAACCCGTGTCCCCTGCATCGGCAGGCGGACTCTCTACCACTGCGCCACCAGGGAAGCCCGTTGATGTTTTTTATTTATTTTATTTTATTTTATTTAGTTTTGGCTGTGTTGGGTCTTCGTTGCTGTGCGTGGGCTTTCTCTAGTTGTGGCGAGCACGGGCTATACTTCGTTGCGGTGTGTGGGCTTCTCTTCATTGCAGAGGCTTCTCTTGTTGGGGAGCACGGGCTCTAGGCGCACGGGCTTCAGTAGTTGTGCCACACGGGCTCAGTAGTTGTGGCGAAAGGGCTTAGTTGCTCTGCAGTATGTGGGATCTTCCCGGACCAGGGCACGAACCCGTGTCCCCTGCATTGGCAGGCGGATTCTTAACCACTGCACCACCAGGGAAGTCACGTTGCTTAGAGTTTTGGAGACATTAGACAGTAACAGTAAGAGGGTTTTCAAATTACGTTCATCATAGCTGCCCACTTTGAAGGACAAAATATGAGAAGGGCCCATCAGGGCTGGCTCAACAGCATTCTGATCTGCCCTTACTTGTTTTAGAAGCAGTTCAACGTAGAAACATGGAAATTGCTAGAAATGAACAAAGCTACCCACCAGAGCAAAGGCGGGTCCGCCCTGCCCAGCATCAGCTGATGGCATGAACCGTTGTATGGGACCATTTAACCTCTAGGTCTCATGGTTTATTTATAAAGGTGACTCACGCCTAATTTATGATAAAAAGAAGGTCAATGTGTAAACAACTTTGAACGAAGTTTCTTTGGGAACGGAAGAGACCAAGACAACTCAGCAGATAGAGCTTGGCTTTATTTACAAGGACGTGCATCTGTCACTCAGGGCAGGGTCTTGGGATCTTGGCACAAATGGACCCACAAAAAGCTTCACAGAACCGAACCCATTTGTAGGTCGAAGACTGCCTGATTTGGACTTTAGTAGATGATTTCTTTGGAGGACAAGATCCATAAGCTGAAAATGCCTGGGAAGCACTGGGGCAGAATATGCAGGGTGGACACCAGCATCCCAGAGTCTGATTTGGTTTTCTAGACGTTCCACTAATTGTAGTAATTACCATCTGTGATTTCCTTTATGGGTCGGCAAATGAAGACTCTGAGATGAAGACAGCTGAGCAAATGACGGGGTAGGCCAGCCTCCCTCATGGGAATTCCGTCTGCAGGAGGTCAAACACCGCCCCCACCCCCAGTGCAAATGGAGGGATGGGATGGGAACGGATCTAGGGTAGGTCATCCCAACTGTGAGTCCAGCCACCTCCGCATTCAGGGACAGGGGTTATTTCCTGCTGCTTTTTGTCACTCAAGCATGGCTTCTTTATTAAAAAAAAAAATTAATTCATTTATTTATTGAAGTACAGTTGATTTACAGCGCTTCAGATGTACAGCAAAGTGATTCGGTTATATATATATATTTTTCAAATTCTTTTCCATTATACGTTATTACAAGATATTGAATATAGTTCCCTGTGCCATACAGTAGGTCCTTGTGGTTAATCTATTTTGTATATAGTAGTGTGTATATGTTAATCCCAAATTTATCCCTCCCCACCCTTTCCCCTTTGGTAACTGTAAGTTTGTTTTCTATGTCTGTGAGTCTGTTTCTCTCTGTTTCCTTCTTTGATGCCTATAGGAGAAAATCTCTGTTAAAAGCCACAGCAATCCTTTTAAAACAAGTAAATGAATCCACACTGCTGCTCAAATCCCTCCAGTGGCTTGCCATCTTATTAAGAATAAAAGCTGCACAGTAGGTTCTATATGATCTTGTTCTATGCTGCCCACGTACGGCTACTGAACACTTAGAATATGGCTAGTTTAAATTCAGATATGCTGTGAGTGTGAAATACACAGTGGGCGTCTATTCCTGTATTTGAAGGCAATCTGAAGAAACTAATGTGAAGATGCTCATTAAGACTTTCAAATATTATTTCAGTTGAAACGATAATATTTTAAGTATATTGACTCAAATAAAATATATTAAGGTTATTTTCACCTTTTAAAAAAAGTGTGGCTACTAGCAAATTGAAAATTACATTTGTGAGTACATTGTGTTTCTATTAGGTGGCATTAATCTAGCCCCTGCTCATTTCCTGACAGCTATACTGGCCTCTCGTTTCTTTGTGAACAAGGCAATCATGCTCTGGGCTTTTGCACATACTGTTCACTAATCTTGGAGAGCACTTCACTTAGCACAGATATGACTCCCTCCTTTGCCTCATCCAGGTCTCTGTTCAAATGTAATTTTATCAGAGACGTCTTCCCTGAAACACACTTTCTGAAGAAGAACCCTAATCATTCCAATTACCTTTTCTTGTTTTATTTCAGTTCCTAGTACTTAGCATTGATGTTACACTGCGCCCTCAATTTGTGTGTTGCATGTAAATTTCATAGGACAGAGGCTTTGATGTACTCATCACTGGATCTTCCAGTGCCTGGCATGGACAAGTGAACTGTCTGATCACACAGAGCTCTGTCTCATGAGGGAGACAGAGGAGTGAGCAGATTTCTTCACTGCATTAGAATAAGTGTTGTAAGAGGGAAGGATAGCCTGCCAAGGGATGCAAAGGAGGATGCTGTTCTTGGTGGTCCACCTTTCATCCAGTCTCCCTCTTCTTTACTTACAAAATCTTAATATCCTTCAGGTACCCAAGCCTCCCCTGTAGCCAAGTCCCTCTCGGGGCAGAGACCCCATGGCCATGTGGACCTGATCTTCCTTGCCAGTGATTTGTTCAGGAGTGGGCATGTGACCCAACTCTGGCCAATGAGGATATGAGGGCTTACTGAGGGGATACTGGGAAGGTCGTATTGTTTCCTAGAAGAGATGGTCTCTCTTTTGCTTCGAGGCATGGTCATGTATAGGTGTGACACAGGAACTGCTGCAGCTATCTTGTAACAGCTTGAGGATGAAGCCAGCACTTAAGATCAGTTGAGTGGAGGGAGGAGAAGCATCTGGGTCTCTGAAGGTGCCATTGAGCTGATGAATTGACTAACCCCAAAGCCTGTACTTCTGATTCTCCATGGAAGACAATAAATATCAAAATGTTTAAGTAATTTTGAGTTAGGGTTTTGGTGACATGCAGCTGAAAATTTCCTGGACCTGATACCTGACCTAGTCTTATGGGGTGTTGAGGGAGGCTTCTGTCTCCCATTGTGTTCCCCAAGAAGTAGATTCTGAATTGCAGATTTTCATGCAGGAGATTTCTCAGGGGATGCCCTTGATATCAGCACCTTTGGGGAGTGAGGGAAGTGGAATCAGGCAAAGGGGGAGTTGAACTGTGATGCGAGAGCGCTAAGGCTTCAGACAATCCCTCTGGATGAAGCGAGCTCTGGAGCTGGGACGGCCCCAAGAGTTGTACTTTCTCGAGACGAAGAGGTCAGGTTGATATCAGCCATGTGGAATAATTATTGGGTGTGGGTTGGTCCCAGGAATGTGGAGTGACTTTGGGTGGGATAGTTCTCTTTGGCTGAAGACATTTCCTGGACAGAGACTTAGGTGAGAGCTGTCAGCCACTTGTATCCCAGTAGCTGGAAGTGAATCTGAGTAGCTTACCACAGCCTCCTAGAGGAGGTGCTATCTAAGCTATGGTCTAAAGAGGTAAGTAAGAGTTAACCCCGTGGAGGGGTGGGAAAATGGAGACCATTCGAAGGATAACAAACAGTGTTTGAAAATCTTGGTGATAATAAAGAGCATGGTGCATTCTCAGTGTTGGAGAGGCGACCCTTTTCCTCCCCACCCTAAGTGAGCTTCAGTTGGGTTTTCTGTCACTTGCACCCAGTGAGTCCTGACTGGGATGTACAGGTGGCAGAGCCAAGATTTGAACTCTGTCCTCTGTGATTCAAGAGTCCATAAGTTTTACTCCACATGTCGTACTGTCTCCCCAGTTAAACAAAATTTCCCTGAATCTGAGTCACTTGAAGTGTCTCTAGGCAAGATCTTCACGGTGGCCACTCTTCGAAAATGAGGTTATATAGGTCATTGCCAAGAGTATTGACTCCCACGTACTTTTGTACATTTCACCTCTTCTAAATGTAATTTCTGTTTATGAGCTTTTCTTTGTCCCACCCCTGTGCAGCAGGAGTTCCAGGAAGGAGAAGGAGCAGGGCCATGGAAAAGGCTGGAAGGGCGGGCACTCAATCATAGCAGGAGTCCCATAAACTAAGTCCCAATGATGGAAAGAGATTACTTCATTCACAGTAAATCAGTGACTTGCAGGCAGGGCTTCTGTCACCACCGCTGAAGGCCATATGTGTTTCTGGAGTGAGTTCATCAAGTGAAAGGAACAGCTAGAGACTAATCAACATAATGCTGAGGGAAGCAAACACCCAGGGTCTTGGGGCCCTGTCACCAAGAGCTGCACAATATTCTGTGGGCTCATTAGCTGAGCACTTTCTCTCCAAAGCAGCCACACTCCCAGGTCAAAACAAATCAGGTTATAACTGGGGAAAGAAGACATTGCTCTCTTAAATGTATACCAGGTTCCGATAGTTCCCCACCTCTAGACTTTTGATCATGCTGTTCTGTCTGTCTAGAGTGCCTGTCCTTCTCCTTTGCTTAGAAAACTCCTAGTCACTCTTCAAGACCCAGCTTGTGAAGGGTTCTTCATTGCTCCCAAGGATGAGTCCGTTGCTCGCACCTTGGAGGCTTCTCAGCAGTTTGCACGGACCCTTTCCACAGCATTTTCTCTCGGTACATACCACAATGTATTATAGTTCTTACTCTGAGCATCTGATTCCCCTCTAGACTATGACCTCCTTTAGGGGAGGGACGTGGGCCATTTGTCTCTGTAATCTCAAGGTTGCCTGATACATGATATGTCCTCTGTGAGGGTTTGAAGAATGAATAAACGACTGCGTGAGTATGTGACAGAGTGAATGAGTGTGAAAGTGGACAAATGAATGTGTGTTGCCTGAATGGTGAGTGAACAAGACAGTAAGTGTGTGATGGTGTGTGTGTAAATGAGAGCCTGTGTTGACTACCCAGTGGGCAAATGAGTGAGTGAATGAAGGAAAGCATATGAGTAGCATCAGATTTCAGAATTCAGTCTTTGTCTCTGTTTTTTATTGAGTTATAATTAACATACTATATGATATCAGTTTCAGGTGTACAACATAGTGATTCAATATTTTTATACATTATGAAATGATCACCACAGTAAGACCAGTCACCATCCATCACCATAGTTACAGTATTATTGACTATATACCCTGTGTGTTCATTATGTGCCTATGACTTATTTCTCTTAGAGCTGGAAGTTGTACCTCTTTTTTTTTTTTTTTTTTGCGGTACGCGGGCCTCTCACTGTTGTGGCTTCTCCCGTTGTGGAGCACAGGCTCCGGACGCGCAGGCTCAGCGGCCATGGCTCACAGGCCCAGCCGCTCAGTGGCATATGGGATCTTCCTGGACTGAGGCACGAACCCGTGTCCTCTGCATCGGCAGGCAGAGTCTCAACCATTGCGCCACCAGGGGAGCCCAGAAGTTGTACCTCTTAATCCCCTTCACCTACTTCATCCGTCCCTCCACCTCCCTCCCACTGATAAACACCAGTTTGTTCTCTGCAGGTCCATCCATGTTGCTGCAGATGGCAAGATTTCATTCTTCTTTATGGCTGAGTAATAGTCCATTGTATATATATATATACACCACACCTTCTTTTTTCATTCTCTATGGATGGACACTTAGGTTGTTTCCATACCATAGCTGTTGTAAATAGTGTTGTGACAAACATAGGGGTACAGAATAGAGATTATCAAAATGACAGGAAACAAGTGTTGTTGAGGATGTGGAGAAAAGGGAACACTCATGAACTGCTAGTAAGAATGGAAGTTGGTGCAGCCGCTATGGAAAACAGTATGGAGGTTTCTTAGAAAACCAAAAAAGGAACTACCATACAATCCAGCAATTCCACTCCTGAGTATTTATCAGAAGAAAAGGAAAACACTAATTCAAAAAGATATTTGTGGACTTTTAATGGTTTAATTCCTTTACTACCCAGACTTGGGTACCCTCTGTACCCACCAATCACTGCATTGTTTAGCATAATTTCCCTAAGAACTGGAAGACTTTGTTTCCAATGGTAAAGGAGTAGGCATGGAGGCATGGCAAAGCAGGGTGTACTGTAGTTGGAGAAAAGCAAGAACCTCTTGGGTGTTGGGAGGATAAAAATCCTGGAAATGGCTCCAAAAGTCCTTATGGTGAAGGTAGAGACACCGTTACTCCTGGATTCATAAGTTGTTTTTTTTTAAAGGGAGAGATCTTTGACAATAGGGTAAACTCTGTGGGCCTTCTTCCCAGAAAGTACGTACAATCACACATAAACACACACACATACATGCCTAGTTATGTACACGATTTTAGACAGTTAATGGAGCTCCTTAACCCAACTAAAGGCTACACAGACCCTAACTTGGGGATTGCACATGTCTGTTTCAGCTTACCATGTATTCTCACAATGCATCCCAGAGCCTAACACAGAATACTAGGGCTGTACACATTTCTATTGAATTGGGTTGAATTGAAATTCTCTAACTTGAGCCGAGAAGCAGAGCCATGGACCTGCCCACTTTCTCAAAGTCTCATCTACCTCGGGAATCCTTGAACTACGTACAATGGGGACCCAGGAACTGACTCTACTGATGCAATAATCGTTCCAGACACTTTCCATCTTCAACCCTCACCAGGACATACGAATTGTTCCTTCTGAAAGCCTCATAGGGGAAACTACAAGAGTATAAAATAAGATTCACATCTGGATGAGCAACCAGAGCTCCGTGTTGGAACAACCTAATGAATGGTGATGCCCTAGGCCTTGTTCTTCAGTGCCACAGGCTATGCAAATAACACTCGAGCTTCTAATCTGAGTGGAGCTCACTAAGCCCCAACCTAGAGAAGAGAGCCCAGATCGGTGAAAAAATTAACAGCTGAGATGGTACAGAATTTGGATTCAATTTACCCTGAACCTGGCCCTTAATGAAAGGTGTTTAATTTCATGAATACAGCTTAGAATGTCTCTCTTGTTCAGAAGGATTTGTATGAGGGCGTGACGAGTAACTCTCAAATCACTAAGGGGGCAGAATGGCAAAGGTTGAAAATGCCCGTCATTTGTGGTTTGACCAGGGTGCGAAGAAATAGGCATCTTTACCTACTGTAGGAAGGAGTGTGAGAAATGCAAATATTTTGGAGCGCGGTTTGATAATATCTGTTAAAACTGTTGTCGAACCCAAGTTCGTGTGCCCGTTGCACAGTGAGGCCAAACAAACTGAAACCTCAGAGTCTGGAGCAGAGAAACTTATTGCAGGGTCAAGCAAGGAGAACGAGCAACTTGTGCTTAAAAGACCTTAACTTCCTGGTCTTTTCATAGGTAGAATTTGGGGTGAAGGAGGCAGGCTGTTTGTTGGTGGGGAGGTAACATGGTGTTCCAGGAATCTCAATTATCAGCCTTCTGGTTCCAGCCAGGCTGGAGTCTAGGTGCTTGTGCTCAGCCTGAGGTCAACATTCTCCACCTGGGTGGGGGGCCTTCCTTCCTGGAGAAGAGCTCAGAGATATATGGTTATGTACGTCCCTTGAGGAGGGACTAGGATGCTGCTTTATCTCTGCACTACGTTTCTTGACTGCCCCGCCCCTGTTTCTGCATTCCCTGCCTTTTCTGATTAGCAACTGTTTGAATCTGCCCTTTGGAACTCGGGGAAGGTTAAGGAGGCTGAGTGAAGCCTTTTTTCCTACAAAGAAGAAATGGGGGACACAGAAAGGATTTGTACCCAGGAGCGCCCCACAGGTCCTACTCAGTTTCATTATTAATATGACTATTTCTAGGGAGAACCGAGGAGGGGATAGGTAATGGGATCAATACTTAATTTTCACTGTATATACTTCGTACTGTTTGAATCTTTACTATGAACATGTATTACTTTTATTCACTACAATTACTTTAAAAAAAATAAGAAATTTATTTTAAAAATAAGCACTGATGTCTTATATTCATTGGTTCATTCATTTACTTAGTAAATGCTTACAGAGCCCTTCTTAGGAGCCGAGGTTTGATCATCCAGCCTTCAAAAACATGTGACCCAACATTCACCCATTGAGAGGATTGAACAGAAGGATATACGTTTTACAAAGCTTCCTAGCCACACCACCCAGCAAGCCTCATAGCTCCCAAAGTTTGCAGGGGGAAGAAAATAAGAAAAGAAAGGTGACGATGATGTTTGAGCATCTGCTGTTTTCCAGCCACTGCACTGGGCACTCTGTTTCCCATCCCATCCGATCTGTTCTTCTCATCACTGAATTCCTAGCACCTCAGTCCAGGCTTGCATCTGACAAGCAAATGCATGATTGAATTTATAAATAAAGAATTTAGAGGCAGGGTCCCTCTAGGAAGACGGAAAAAGTAGCCTGTGGGAGGGCAGACTCTGCTTAGCCCAGGGCCCAGAGTCCCCACCGAGCTGCTGAGGGCAGGTTGAGACAATTGGCTTTTCTGTTGCTGCCTCTGGGGAGGAGTGTGCAACCACCACTCAGGATGCTTGCCCAGGGTCTGAACAGAAAATGGCAGGAAGTGTGCCCCTAGGAGGCCTGTTTAATATTTTAATATTATGTATTTTAAAAATCTATCTCCAGGACACACTAGTCTGTTTCTCTCTGCTCTTAGTATATGCTTTGAAACTTAAGGGTTTCTGGAACCTTTTCCTCGGTGGGGAAAAGTCTTGATTCTTTTCAACAAATATATACTAGGTACTTTTATTGAGAATGTTGAGAAATCACAACTGATCCTTTCTCTTTAGGGAATACTCTACTCCACTTGGGTCTCGGTGCTCATTCTGTGTGACTATGTTTGTTTCTCATAGGTACAGTGGATCATGCACGATGTTGGGGTTTTCTTTTTGCATCAGCTACTAGGAAGCTCAGAACCCAACTGTGCCGTCCATTTTTAGCACCGTTTCCATCTGGTCTGTGTAGATGGCTCTTAGCTCCATCTTTCTACTACTCTCCATGTCCTTTTCCTTAAACTTATTTTTTCTTGTATTAAATAAAGACCTTTTGGAGCAAGTCAGGTATACCAGTTTCCTAGGGCTGCTGTAATAAATATCCTCTAATTTGGTGACTTAAAACAATAGAAATTTATTAGCTCATGATTCTGGAAGCAAGGGGTCTGAAATCAAGATGGTGGCAGGGCTGGAGAATTTGTTCCATGTCTCTGTCCTGACCTCTGATGGTTGCTGGTAATGCCTGGTGTTCCTTGGCTTCTAGACGCGTCACCTCTGTCTCAGTTTCCCCATCTTCAAATGCAAAGAATGGATAGGATGTCCTAGAATCTTCTGGTTCTAAAGGTCATTGGCTTGCCCCATGGGGAAGGGTTGCTGACCATCATTGGATTTTATGGGTTCATGTCCCAGAAAGTGGCCCTCAAGGTGAAGTGGGGAGGACTATTTGGGTCAGATTCTAGATGGGGGCCAGGACAAGGTGTCCTGGTGACCAAGGGATGTGGATCAAGATAAGCAGAGTGAGGGGAGGGAGAACAAAATCATCATCAATAGCAATATCCTTGACATTTTTCCCCAGGCTTGCCACACCAGAGGGAGTCCCAGAGCAGCACTGAGTGTAAATCCTGGGGCTGGGGTGGTGTCTGTTGTGTCCCCACACGACTGCATGTCTCAGAGCCTGGCATGGAGGAGATTTCAAACAGTATCTGCTGACTGGCAGTCCAGGTAAGTCATACAGATCTGGTTCACATTCTGGCTCCACCTCTTGGACGAATGAACTTTTGAGCCTCTGGAGATGCATCTGTAAAATGGGTATGACATTTGAAACTTAAGGGTTTCTGGAACTGTTTCCTTGGTGAGGAAAAGTCTTGATTTTTTTCAATAAATATATACTAGATACTTTTATTAAGAATGTTGAGAAATCACAGCTGATTCTTTCCCTTTTTAGGGAATACTTTACTCCACTTGGGTCTGCCCCGCAGGGCTGCCCCGCAGGGCTGTTTAAACCTGGCATCTAGAATTTGCTGGTTCAGAGTCTGGGTTCTGAGGTTGGATGCTATGAGTTCCAATCCCACCTCTTGTACGTATCAGCTGTTAGGTTTTAAGCAAGACTCCTGAACTTTCTGTGCCTCGGTTTCCTTATCGATAAAAAGGAGATAATCCCACTTCACTGAGTTGCAGGGAGGATAAAATGAGATGTGCTCAGCACAGGTCCTGGGTCGGTAATTCTTTTCTGTTCTTTAATGATATGCAAGGATGCAGGAGGGGCTTCCCTGACTGTCCTACACTTAACGGAAGCAGAGGCAGTGTTGTCCCCCTGCAGCCCCCAGACCCCTGGAGACTCAGGATTCCCTGCTTGCCGATTCGGGAGGCTGGGCAACACCCTTTTAATAAAAATAGAAAAGAAAGGTTTTTTCTTAGATGGGCTGGCTTGCTGAAGAACTCTCAGAAACCCATTAACTCCAGTATTACTGAACATCTGAATGCAATTTACAAGCTATAATAACATCTCTCTAGTTAGCAAATGTTTATGCCTCTCTATAATTTTCTTTTCCATATGAAAATAGACCTGTCATACTAACGTGGTCGGCCAGCTGCCTCTATAATATCGTTAATAAGCAGGAAGGATCATCCGCTCTGCAGTCTGATGGGCTTGGTGTACATTTTTGTTCCAAGCAGGCTCAAGGAAGAATGGGTCTCCAGTCCTGGGAGCTAATTCACATGGATCACTCAATAGGTAGAAAATGTGGGACCCGAGAAGAAAGGAATTAGGAGGCAACAGACCTGCTCCTGACTGCAAGCACAAAGCTGGGCTCATCTATATTGTAATGGTACCCTAAGTTGGGCGGGTGGGTGTGTCAAATTCTCCCATAGGACTGCTTACGAATATAGATTCCTGGGCCTTATCCCAGACTTACTGAATTAGGATCCCTGTGGGTAGTGCCTGGGCATCTGTATTTTTTAAATGTTTCTTTGACCACCTGGTGGTTTGTATGCATTTCAGATTATGGAGAGGCTAAATCGTTATAGCACAGAAGGAAAGACAGTTACGTTTCAGAGGAAATGTTCCTTTAATACAACAGATATGGGTCATTTAAGCTTTCCCCTCAAAGTTTCCTTCCCTTCAAATAACTGGATAATTTAGACTCCCAAACCAGCCTCCTAATTGTATTGTCTGAGGCATCAATTCAGCAAAACTGAGTGCCTACTCAATGCACTGGTGTTTGTGGCTGGAACTGAAGAAAGACGTGGCCCCTGTGGAGGTTGCATCTTAGCAGATAATTACAACAAAATAAAAGCGGCACCATGAGTGGGGGAGGGGGAGCATGGAGCCCCAGGGAGGGGCGCTGACCTAGTCTCCAGGACACAGAAAGCCGTGAAGAGGGAGTGACAGCTAAGCCGATGAGAAGGACAAGTTAGTGGAGGGAAGTGGGGGGGTGCCAGGTGGGAGGAAGGCCATGTGACTGGGTCCCAGGGCTAGAAGGAGCTTGGAAGGTCAGAGGGGCTGTGGAACTTTCTGCTTGGCTGGTGAGAGACAGAAAATGCTGAAAATGCAATCAGACTGCAGAGGGAAGTTGGGTGTCACGTTAAGTTCAGACTTTATCCTGAAGGCAGTGGGGAGCCACCTGAGGCATTCAGCGAGGGAAGACCACGGTCATGTTCATGTTTTATAAAGATCACGGTGGCTGTGACGTGAGATATGAATGAAGGGGGCAGACCTCACGTCTGGGAGACCAGCTGGTGGGCTGCTGCCATTGCCCAAGTGAAAGGTGAAGGTGACCTGGGCTAAGGTATTGACAGTGCAAGTGGAGACCAGGCGACAGGCCAAGGCATGTCACAGCGGTAAAAGCCACTCTTTGGGTGAGTGATCAGACACCAGACAATATGGGACATATTTAGGAAGCAGAATAATCGAGTGACCCTCCCCCCCAGCCCCAAAGCAGTGACGATGGCCTCTATTAGTTTTGAGCTCTGATTTTTTTTTTTTTTTTTAAAGGAAACAATTCGGTAGTCCCAGGAGCACAAGAAAGGTTTTAGCTGAAAGTAGAAGAAACGCTTAGTTTTGTTTTGTTTCCTTTTGCTTTGTTTTGTTTTGTTTTTTTGGCCCTCCAGAGAGCATGCCGGTCTTATTTCTCTGACCAGGGATTGAACCCGTGCCCCCTGCCGTGGAAGTGTGGGGTCTTAACTGCTGGACCACCAGGGAAGTCCACTGATTTTTTTTTTCATCTAACATTACCTCACATGCAGTTCCCACTCCATGACAAACTTTTCACACACATTATTGAGAGCAGCTGCACAATATTCTACTGTGCAGATGCACTATGATTTTTAAACCAGCTCTTTTGAGGTATAATTGTTATGCAGAGGACTGCACATATTAAATGTATACAATTGGATGAGTTTCGACATTTGCAAACACCCGTGATGCCATCAATATGATCAAAGTAATAGACTCATCCAACACTTCCCAGAGGGTCCTTGGGTTGGTTGGTTGGTTTATTTATCTATTTATTTATCTACCTATCTATTTATTTATTTAGAATCGACTCATCTAGCATAACTGAAATTTTATACCCATTGAATTCTCCGGCCCTTCAGTCCCTGGAAACTACCATTGTAGTCTCTGCTTCTATGAGTTTGGCTATTTTAGATATAAATGGAATCATGCAGTATATGTCCTTCTGTGTCTGGCTTATTTCACTTAGTATAATGTCCTTCAGGTTCAACCATGTTGTCACAGATGTCAGGATTTCCTTCTTTTTTTTTTTTTTTTTTTTTTTTTTGGGGCACGCGGGCCTCTCCCTGTTGTGGCCTCTCCTGTTGCGGAGCACAGGCTCCGGACGCGCAGGGTCAGCGGCCATGGCTCACGGGCCCAGCCGCTCCGCGGCATGTGGGATCTTCCCGGACCGGGGCACGAACCCGTGTCCCCTCATCGGCAGGCGGACTCTCAACCACTGCGCCACCAGGGAAGCCCAGGATTTCCTTCTTTTTTAAGGCTAAATAGTATAATAATTGTATACAGACCACATTTTCTTTATCCATTCATCTGTCGATGGATACTTGAGTTATTTCCCTATACCGCCACAATATATTTAAACAATCCACATGGCTGCACACTGAATTGGTTCACATATTATTTGTCACTATTATAAAAAATGCTACAGTTATTATATATTGACTTAAATCTTCTCCCATATTTTAGACATTTTTGGAGAATAAGTATTAGAGAATATTAGAAAGTTTCCTTTTTTAAAGAGGAGGTAGACTGAAAGGAGGACTCAGTGCTGGTTTTATTGGGCAAGGGCCTTCTCTCAGTTCAGTTTACTTGTCTGTAGAATGGGTTCTAAATGCGACGATCTTCGAGCATCTACAGGCACCATCATTCTTTGGGGTGGCTCAGACTATCAGCATAGGGCAGCTGACCCTGACCCGGGGCTCTTGGGAGGCCATTCCAGTGAGGCCCCCTCCAGCCAGCAGCTCCTTTAACGGCCCAGAGGGAGCACCGAGGGAGCAGAGCCTGTCGAGGACTCCAAGTAGCAGAGGTTGAGAACACAGGCTCTTCACTCAGACATGGATCTGAATCCACTTACCAGCTGTGTAATCTGGGTCAAGCTAATTAGCCTCCTTGGGCCTCAGTTTCATCATCTGTAAAATGGTAGTAATGACAGGACTTAGTTTATTGGGTTATAACAAATGAGATGAACCACGTAAGGTGCCCGGCTGATTTCAAGCAGCAAGTGAAGATCAGCTCTTGTTATTTTTCCCGTCTCAGTACCTCCAATCGTAAGCAGTAGAATCATTACAGTGTCCTGTTTGAGAGCGGAGACCCTGGGGTTCAAGGACGGCTCTATGACCTTGGTGACCTCTCTGAGCCTCAGGTTCATCATATGTATTGATAAAATGGAGATGATAACACTTCCATATGAAAAAGTGGCTGTGGGGACTTCCCTGGTGGCGCAGTGGTTAAAAATATGCCTGCCAATGCAGGGGACACGGGTTCGAGCCCTGGTCTGGGAAGATCCCACATGCTGCAAAGCAACTAAGCTCGTGCACCACAACTACTGATCCCGCACGCCACAACTACTGAAGCCCACGCGCCTAGAGCCTGTGCTTCGCAACAAGAGAAGCCACTGCAATGAGAAGCCCGCACACCTCAACAAAGAGTAGCCCCCGCTCGCTGCAACTGGAGAAAGCAAATGCGCAGCAACAAAGACCCAATGCAGCCAAAATAAATAAATAAATTTATTTTTAAAAAAAAGAAAAAGAAAGAAGAAGTGGCCATGAATTTTTAAATGAGTTAAGCATGTGAAGCTCTTAGAGCAGTGCCTGGTGCCTACTGAATATCAGAGCAACACCAGCTCAAAAGAGCGAGTTTCTTCCAGCTAACGCAGACGCTGCCCCAGGAGCTGCCACTCTGCTGAGTGCCCACTACGGGTCAGGGACATTGTGGACGCCTCACACACAGTGTTCAGAACCCCCACGACAATGAGTCAAAGCAGGACTTATGATTCACCCCACTTTACAGATTGGGAAGGTGAGGTCCAGGGTGATGACCTGATGTGCCCAGAATGCTGCCTTCAGAGGAAGGAACTCCATCTAACTGCACACCCTGTGTCCGTCCCGTGACATCACCTGTCAGGCTCCTGGTGATTTCTGACCATCGACTCTGAAGAGAGTGGAGACCTGCCAGATAAATGGTGTACTTCAAGCCACGATGAAAAATGATCACTTTTTACTCCAAAGAGCTCGGATTCTAATTAATTTACCAGCTTCCTTTGTCCAAGGCTGGTCCAGAAAAGACTAGCTTGATAAGGGACACTCTGTGCCTGAGGGTCAATTTGGGACTTGGAATCTGTTATATCTTTTTGAATCAGTGCCAGTGGTCTGATTTGCTGTCATGAACTTCCTAGTAAATGAGCCATTTGACTCAATTGCCCATGAGTGTGCCAGGATTGGGATAAGGGAGACATTACCAAACGAATCCCTGTCTTCTGGAAGGTAAAAATTGAACTCCTTGGCATGGCTTTCATGGATACAAGCTGCTGACAGCAAGCAGAGTAAAGCCAAGGAGAAACAAGGAAAAATGAAAAAGGGCCAGGGAGAGGGGCACATGGGGACATTGCTTAAGCTGCTTCGAGTTTTTTTTTTTTTCTTCCTCCTAAATTTGCTACTGAAAAGTCCCAGGTGAAGTTGTCATCACGGTAAATAGTTCTGGAAGAGTTTTTGTGGCAAGAGCATGGGTAGGAGAAGCATTTTGTAATTCATGAGGTGAAGCCAGCGCCTCCCATCTGCCACCCCCTTGTCCCCATTTTCTTGACTCTATCCCAGCACCAGGTGTTTTCCCCAAGTCAAGGCTCAAAAGTAAGCAGATGCCGGAATAAAGATTCAGATCGGTAGATGCCGTGCAAAGAGCGTGGCTTTGGAGCTGGGCTGACTGGGGTTGCATTCAGCTGTGTCACTTACTAGTTGTGTGGTGTTAGATAAGCATTTATTTATATTTTCTTCTTTATAAACCCCAGATATTCATACTAATCCTTCTGGGTTTTTCTGAGAATTGCACAAATGAACAACATGGATGGCATAGGACTTGCCACACAGCAGGTGCCCAGTAAATGCTAACAAATACCAAAGGATGGACAGGGTCCCAGATTCTAATTTTAAAATGAGGGGGTGGGACCAGAAATTCTCTAAAAGGCTGGCTGCTTCAGTCTCCACAAATTTCATGTCTCCAGACCCTCCTATAGCAAGGACTTTATGAAATACCTCTAAAAATTGGGGAAATCTATTGCCCTTCTACCCCTGAACCTCTAACTATTTCTCCATCAGTGTCTGCCAGGTTGAGGTCCAGGACTGAGGTTGCCAGAGAATGGCTCTTGCTTCTAAATGCGGTGACAAAAGGGTTCATTCAGCAGGGGGAACATCCCTGGTTAACTGCTACCCATCCCCCAGGCCCCAACTCACCCACCGCTGCTTCAAAGTGTGGCCTGTGGACCAGCAGCATTGGCACAATCTGAGGGCTTGTTATAAATGCAGATTCCCCTTCCCACCCTAGATCTGCAAGTCAGAATCTGCACATTCACAAAGTCCGTGCTGAAGCGCACATACACCTGAAATTGACAAGCAGTGCCCTGAGCCCTAGACAATGTCAGCTCCCCATCACATCCTCTCAAGGATCCTGTATGTCTTCTTTGTGGCATCCTTCTCTCCTGTAAACAATTAGCTACAAGTTAACCCTGCTATCTGAAAGCAGGGCTTTCCTACACAACCTTTCATTCATTCATAAGAAATGGCATACAGGGAAGAAGCAATTATATACCTTTTTTTGTAAAAGCAGAAATCCTCTTGGGATTTCTTTCAGTTAGCAAAAACAAATACTGTTACTGACTCCAAGCTTGTACTGCCCGCCACGTGACAGGTCAGTAAATTGAGAGATGAGTCGTTGGGCAAGGAATAGTGACTATTTGGAAACCAGCAGACTGAGAAGATGATGGACTGGTGTCCCAAAGAACCATCTTGCCAGTTTCTTTCCTAGAATGAAGGGGGTGGGGGGAGGGGAGGAGGTAAAGTAAAAAGGCAATAAGTTGTTGCAGATATTTCCTGGTTCCAACCAGACTCCCAAGGGGATGTGTTAATTGCTTCTTTTCTGCAGTCATTCACAGGCGGGCCTGGTCAAGATGCTTCCTGTGTGTTAAACAAAGGTATTTTAGCTTAATCCTCAGGCATGGGAGGCAGGGTTCCCAGAGATGAGCCATTATGTATACTTTAAGCTACAGTCAGCATCCCTTTAGTGACTAAACGTGTAGCAAATCGATAGAATACAAAAAAGTAAAAGAAACCGATCCAATATGGAGTCAGACCTGTTCTTCTCTATTACAGTAGTGATGCAGGTCTTTCATAAAAGCAAAGTGGTGAAAAGCAGTCTTTTGAAAAGTGGGGGATACCTGTGTCTGGTACATTTTTTTGCTTGATTTTAGCCTTTTCTTCCTAGAGAGTTGACTCCTCAAAATCAGGGTCCGGGTTTATCTTGTTCACCTCTATAACCCCCAACTGTGGTGTGATTACTAGCAGTTCTATATTGGTTTGATATGATGTCAAATTCACTTTTTTAAAAAAACGCTAAGAATGCAGTTGTTTTGTTCTGAGGAGGAAATTGTTTACGCTGCTGTGTCCATTGTCGATATCTGTGGTTGTCGACAACCGTGCAGTAGCTCAGCTATTGGGAGCCCTGCTGGGGGCTTATGGATGAGACCACGTGGAGGAGTGACTATGACCAGGAGACCTTAACTACCAAGAGGTTTGACCCTAACTCGAGAGTGTTACATCTGGGCAAGGCGACTCTTTGCTGATCTAAATAGCTCTCTAAAGACCTTGGGGCATTAGCTCCTGCTTGAGCAAAGCGACTTTTTGTCAGCAGTGGTGAGAACTGTGCAGCAGCTCCAGGAGGAAATCACCTTGCCCGCCAACATCCGTGTCTTTGCTCCCTAGCAACGTGCTCTAGCAACAAGGGACTTTTTCTTTTGCCCCAGAAGCTGGAGTCAGCTTGCGATTGGCTAAACCCCTCTCCCGAGAACCAACTCATAGAGAGGGTACACCTCGACTAAATTTGGACTTTATTTCTTTCATCTCCCCCTGGCCTGGAAAAATAGTTCACTGTTAACCTCTTATTAGTTTGGAGTATGTTATTTCTTTATTGGCTTATTAAGAGACATTATCCTCTATGCTATTTATTATAATTCTCACAGTGAAACTGCAGTAAATAAATTATTGGCAAAGACAATCTCAGTCTCTGAGCATAATTTACTGCTGGTCCCCCGCCCCAGACCAAACACTAGCACCACAAAAGAAGCCACTTGCTTAGTATTGTGGAATGAATGAAAGAAGAAATGAAGGAAGGAATGATGGCCAAGGGCTTCTAAATCTTCATGAGTGGGTAATGAGCGGCCAGCAAGACATAAGGGTCCAAGAGGCCAGCCCTTTCCTCGGCTCCAACACAAGCATCACCAGCACCCTGGGGGGTCTGTCTGAGCTTTATGTGGGTGTTATTGAAACACAAACGGAGGGGAGAAAACCCCCAAATTATAGAAGAGGTTCATCTGTTGAGTCTGGTCAAGGAAAGGCCATGTAGTGATAATACCACTGGCTTGGGGAAAAAAGAGTAGACAGATTTCCTGAGCTTTTGTGCACATCACATTCCCTGAGTTTCTCACCTTTGAAAACAAAAATACAAACGTGTGCTCCCCCAAACATCCCATGGTGATTGTAGCAGGTAGTATTGTGATGGGGGAAAGATAATATCCCCTCTGCCCTTCTGGATTCTTGGCTGTGAGACTTCCCTGTAATAAAACACATGAACAGAAGAAAAGCAGAAGTTTAATAACATGTATATCTCCTGTATGCATGGAAGAGACCCAGGAAATCTGAGCAAATCCCTGAAATGGTTCAAGCCATCACCTTAAATACCATCTCCAGCTAAAGACAAAGGATGTTGGTCGGGGGGGATGGGGGAGCCAGTTTGGGGAGGTGACCAGGAAAAGCACAGAAAACAAGGGTCTGGTTGCAGTGCAGATTTAAATCATTGCTTTCTTCACTGATAGACTTAGGGTCGTCCTTCTCTTCCTGATACAGAGAGGGAGACGCCCTCACAATTGGAGATTTCCCTTATACGCGTAAATGTCTCTTACACAAGGGTAATCTCCACTCAGCTTTCAGGGCTGCTCCTATATCTGCCGTCTCTCAAAACGGATCAGCCCCAAATAATCCCTCTGCCAAAGAGACACACACCCTGGGGTAGTAAATCGCGCTCCCCTTCAGTACACGACCGTGATTCTCCATAATTATGGTACCATTCAGCCATAGAAAGGAATGGAGCTCTGACACATGTCACAACCTGGATGAACCTTAAAAACATGATGCTAAATGAAAGAAGTCAGACTCAAAAGGTCATAGATTGTGTGATTCCACTTACAGAAAACATCCGGGATAGGCAAATCCATAGAGACAGAAAGCAGACTGCTGGTTGCCAGGGGCTGCAGGGAGGAGGCGATGGGAAGTGACGGCTGGTGGGGGTGCGGCTTCCTTTACGGGTGATGGAAACGTTCTGGAACTAGGGAGGCGTGATAGTTGCACAACATGGTGAATGCGCTAATTGCCACTGAATTGTGTGCTTTCAAATGGGTAACCTCATGCTACACAAGTTTCACCCCAATTAAAAACAAAAATCACACGACGGGCTTTTCAAATGCCGTCCCTCTACCCCACTGATTCTCATTCTTTTGATCTGAATAAAGGCCCAGACAATGGTTATTTTTAAAAGTTTCCCAGGATGTTATAATGGGCTGTCAAGGTTGAGAACTACAGGCTTAAAGAAAACTGGTGGGAAAGGTGTGACTGTGGTGTCCAGCCCCCCAGGGTTTGGATTCCTCTCCATGTCCTAATTGCTAATTCCCTGAACCTGTTTCCTCAACTGCGAAAATGCAAGCTATAATATTTACCACATCGGAGCTGCTGTTAAAATCACATCAGGGCTTCCCTGGTGGCGCAGTGGTTGAGAGGCTGCCTGCTAATGCAGGGGACGTGGGTTCGAGCCCTGGTCTGGGAAGATCCCACATGCCGCGGAGCAACTGGGTCCGTGGGCCACAACTACTGAGCCTGCGCGTCTGGAGCCTGTGCTCCGCAACGAGAGAGGCCGCTACGGTGAGAGACCCGCGCACTGCGATGAAGAGTGGCCCCCGCTTGCCACAACTAGAGAAAGCATTGCACAGAGACGAAGACCCAACACAGCCAAAAGTAAAAATAAATAAATTAAATGAAGGCTCAACATTAAAAAAATATATATATATATTAAAAAATCAGCTCATGCTGTAAACACGTGGGCTTGACATCTATTAGGTGCTAAAAAAATTATTGTTACTATTATCGAGTAGATATCAAACTTGCTTGTAAAAGTTAAGAACAGCCATTCAGCCGCAAGGGAGTGGGATTTTTTTTTTTTTTTAACTGTTATTCCAGGATGCTGGGATTTGTGGGGTGGGAATGGGGAAAGACAGAAGTAAGGATGAAAAGTTATCTAGAAAATTGTTTTCTCTGCATATCAGCGTGTCTGTATAACCTCGAATGAAAAAAAAAAGGTAGCTCCTCATCACAGAAAGACCCTTTGAGCTTTTTTTTTGTGTCTTTGGAAGAATAAAATGAAAAAGCAAGCAAAGGGGTCTAGGACTCCTTGGCACTCAGTTGGGTGTTATTTTATGGCATTGAGATGTGGTTGTTTTATCTCTACTGCTAAGAGCCTCAATCTAGTGCATTATGTCCTGTAGTTGAGTTGATGGCAATGACTGATGAATTAAGCTTACTCCCTAGCTTTCATTGATTCTCTAGCTTTACTTTTCCTCCACCTCAATTTCCTGGTCAATCCAGGCATGCATCCATTCTCTTCTTTCATTGCTTTCCTGGGAGTTGCCTCAGTGTCACGTGGCTGTTCTGACCTGGGGCTCTTACCTCAGACAGTCCCAGTGGATTCTTTCCCAGTTCAGTTCCTTCCTGGCTGTGTGACATCAGGCAAGTTTCTTAACCTCTCTGTGCCATAGTGTTCTCATCTCTACAACAGGGATTCTAACAGTATCTGCCTCGTGGGGCAGTGAGAGGATTTAATGACATAGTATATTTACGGAGAGCTTAACGTAGTCATAAAGTTAGTGCTGAGGGATAGATGGTAGCACTTGTTAGCATCCATTCAGCTCTGATAGTATGAGGTCACCTTTCCTGGGCATGCTTCTTGGTCTCAGGCATTTGGGGATTTTGGAGCCCAGGTCAGGCTACCCCAAAGTATGCCTCAATGGCATATTGATTATTTTGAACTAAAGTTACTTAAGAAAGAGTTGATGTGAGAGGAACACTCTGACCCCCTTCTCTGTCCTCCTGAAAGCAGGAAATACATCTCCCACGTGAAAATTTCTCTCCATGTACCAGGAGGTACAAAGACATCGGTATCACCAGAGGTAAAGGATCCAGTGCTGAGAAGCCTGTATAAACAAACCTCCTTAGTTCTTTACTAATTGACCACCCAAGCCTAAACCTGGCTTAAATTACTTAACAGTTAAGCACCCAAACCCAATTTCTGTGTCAATTTCTCACAAATGTATTTCTTTGTATAAAAAGCTGCCTGCTTTGGCCACTTCTTAGGTCCTATTTCTGTGAGATTTCCGGGCACATTTTCTCTTGTTCCTCTGTCTTGTGTCAATTTTATTCTTAGTCCAGGCACAAGACCTCTAGAGGGGTTAGGGAGAAATTTCCTCCTCCCAACAGGGATCATGCTTTTTCAGATCCCCACCCTACAAAGCATCCTTCCTTCCTTTGGGAATCTGAGGTTGGTGTCTTGACCTCTTTGGTTTCAATCTGCCCCACCCAGTGGGTTGCAGCTGTGTCCACCCTGGACACTCTGCCCACGCAGAGTCTGTGGAGGACAGTGCGGCTACTGGGGGGTCTTTTGCCCCGGCCCTTGTCAATGTTGCTCTTCCGATTTAAATTCCATTTTTAAATGCCTGCTCTTACCCCCTGCTTTAGGCTGAATGAATTCAATGACAAATCAGTCTTTCCTTGCGTTCAATGCCAAGTGCTCAGGACTGTTCTCTAAGTGGTACACACGGCTGTCTATTATGATACTCATCTTCATGTAAAGATGACATGAAACGCCCAGACACACGTGGGGCGTTTCTTAGGTATTGGATCCACCATGATCCCGTTGCCCTCTCCAGGGCTCTCCCAGGGAGGCAGGGACTTCTCTAGGCTAAGTGGTAAGGCTGCCCCAACTAGACCTGAGATATAGGATATCTCAGCAGATATAAGATGCTTTTTTTTGGTGAATCCCAGATCTGGTCTGTTCATGGATTCCCCTCTTCTACTGAAAAGTATTTATTAGCAATAGCAATAGATGACATTCACCAGGCACACACAATCAGTCCAGCATCCTATCAAGTGCTTTATACTTAGCATCTCATTTAAGTCTCAAAACCACCCCATGAAATGGGCTCTTTTATTTATCCTGTTTTTAAAATGTAAGGAAACGTCACAGAGATAATATGTATTAGACTAGGTTTGAACCTGGGCTTCTCACCCCAGAACCCAGGCTCTAAACTATCATGTGAAACTGCCTCTTTGTAACAATGATCTTTTTGTCCAACCCTGTAGTTTGACAAAAGAGGCAACAACTTTTCAAAAAGGGGGTGTGACTTGCCTGATCTACAGAAAGAGGGACAGCCACAGAGCCAAGGCTAGAACACAGGTCTCACAATCTTCCTGTATTTTGCCCCTTGGTATCATTTTGCAGCGAAGTTCCAAAGTGACGTGCCTTGTTGTGGCCGTTACTCTATTTTGGATGTTTCTGAGAATACTCCAGACCCCAAGCCGTCCCTTCCCTCTCTGCCTCATTCCCTCCATGCCATAATATGTGGTCCTTAGATCCCAAGCCTAATATTTGGAATTTCAGCTCATTTTTCTAGGATGATACGTCTAAGATGATACTTAAGGCGAGGGCTTGCACCATTTCAGGGAGTGACTCAGTTTTTCTGAGTCTCTCCCATCTATACATGTTATTAAATTTTTGTCTGATTTTCTTCTGTTAATCTGCCTCAGGTCAATTTAATTCTTAGACCAGCCAGAAGAACCTAGCAGTGAAACAGGAGGGGAGGGGGCAGGGCACAACCTTTGAAAGAATGACAGCCTGAGGACGTGACATAAACTGATTAGAACCAAATGGGTCCAAGATGGCGGACAAGTAGACTTCCACTAGACCTTGAGCCTCAGTGTACGCTCACTGTAACACATCAGCAAGCTAAATGACACACCCACAGACGCCATGACAGTTCCAAGGCCGACCACAAAGATCAAAAGTGGGTGCTGGCCCAATTTCTGGAAATCCCCGCCCCTTCCACTAATACTCCTCCCACACATTAGCCTATAAAATTTCCCACCCCTATAAAAACTGACAACCTCATACCCTGGGGCCGGTCTCACCTTCTGAGATGGACCACACTCTGTCTGTGGAGTGTGTTTCTCTCTAAATAAATCCACTTCTTACCTATCACTTTGTCTCTCACTGAATTCTTTCTGCCATGAGACATCAGGAACCTGAGCTTCATTAAGTCCTGAAACCAGGTGTGTGATCTCAGTTGGAAGACTGGGGGTTTTGGCCCGGTTCGAGTCCTGGCACGTGGGTTCAAGTCCCAATCTGAGGTGCACGTTTTCAGCAGGGCAGGGGGAAATTTCTTCCTTCCTGACACATGTAATAAGTAGTAAATGCTGGCTACTTATTTTTAACAGTACTGTGAAACGTTTGCAGACTTTGGGGGAAATAGACATAAAAGCTCCTTGGGGCCTTTATATCTCTTGTATCTTTCCAGCACTCAGCCCTTGACAGCATGGTGTCATGGGGAAATGTGATCATTCTTTCCTGTATTTAAAAAATAACTTGCCTGAGGAGTAATTTTATGAGAAATCTATGCATCCTTGCATTTTTTTTTTTTTTTTTTAATTTTGGTACGCGGGCCTCTCACTGCTGTGGCCTCTCCCGTTGCGGAGCACAGTCTCCGGACGCACAGGCTCAGCGGCCATGGCTCACAGGCTCAGTCGCTCCCCAGCATGTGGGATCCTCCCAGACCGGGGCATGAACCCGTGTCCCCTGCATCGGCAGGCGGACTCTCAACCACTGCGCCACCAGGGAAGCCCCATCCTTGCATTTTATGCCTTGGATTTTCTTCTCCTGCCTGCTGCCTGGGCTTAATAAAAACACAACTGAATAGGAGCAGCATCTGGACAAACTGAGGAGGGCTTTAACTTTCCAAGAACAAATGCAGCATCACAGAGCATCAGCCTAGTGTACAAATGGGCAGGCAATTTGCTGCAACTGCTGCAGCTGTGACCCCCCCCCCCCAAGACCTGCTGCCCTTCTCAGCTACTGGGACAGGGACACTCAGGCATGACACAAGTCTCCATGGAACTCAAAGCCCCATAGAGAAAACAATATTCAAATGCAGAGGAGAGGTGGTAACTTAGCACACCAGGACCTGCCATTAAAACAGATTTGGATATGAGCTCAGACCCAAAACTTCAAACCCACCATTGTCCCAGAGTCTCTGCTGGCCAGTGCATTTGTGCATGCATTTCTTTTGTTCTTTCCACTGCCCAAATTAGTTGTTTTAGAATCCCTTGCTATGGCTAGCATTCGCCCACGCCCATGGGACCCAATCCATTGATTTGTAAATCTTAGATAATGCATCTCTTCAAAAACTACTTTGATCTTAGAAAAAAATCACAGGATAGGGCTTCCCTGGTGGCGCAGTGGTTGAGAGTCTGCCTACCGATGCAGGGGACACAGGTTTGTGCCCCGGTCCGGGAAGGTCCCACATGCCGCGGAGCGGCTGGGCCCGTGAGCTGTGGCCGCTGAGCCTGCGCGTCCGGAGCCTGTGCTCCGCAACGGGAGAGGCCACAACAGTGAGAGGCCCGCGTACCGCAAAAAAAAAAAAAAAAAGCCACTAGATGAGGTGCCATCAGAAATCTGCTTAAAATGAGACTAAGCATAAATGAAAATTTTCAAACATGAAAAAACTTTTTTTTTTTTAATTACTGGGCTCGGAACAAATTTTAAAATGTTAAGCAACTTAAGTTCCAACGGGCAGTTTCAAACAGCTGTTAATCAGGGAAGGGAGGGGATGCAGAGATAAGGGAGGAGCAGTCGATGGGGCAGCGTCCTGGGTCCCCCTCAGGGGATACACATAACAATATCTTTGAGCTGTTTTGCAGATACTGAAACCCCTGCCATGTGGGAGAAGTTAACGATATGCTGCCCACAAGCACGTAGACCCCAGACCTATTGGAACCAGAAGGTTGATGATGCTGACTCCCACTTACCTCACCACCAACCAATCAGAAGAAAGTCCACGAGCTGATCACATCCTCCTCTTTGAACCATTACTATAATACTCCTCACTACCCTTTCCAGGTCGGGACACTCAGTTTTGAGAGCATTAGCTCTCTGTGGCCCCCTTTGCTTGGCAAAGCAATAAAGCTATTCTTTTCAACTTCACCCAAAACTTTGTCTCCGAGATTTAATTCGGTGTCAGTGTACAGAGGCCAGATTCTGCATCAACATCTCTGGGCTTAAACATCACAGGACTTGCTACAGAGGAGAAGCCTGCTCAGTTGGGAGGGGTGCAGCCTAGTAGCTTCAAGCAAAGGCTGTGGAGTTCGACTGCCTGCTTCAAATCCAAGTCCCATCACTTAGCAGCTGTGTGACCTTGGACAAGCTACCTAATCTCTCTGAGCCTCAGTTCCCTCACTTGTAAAATAGGGATAACAACAGTATTTACCTTTTCAGCTTGTGGGGATCAAATGATATTAATACATTGTCTGGATGTTAATCCGTTGTCTGTCTCATGGTAAGTATTGGCCCCTAGGATGCTAGCTATTGTTATGCCTGTCCACACTGAATAAGTAACTGGATTGGGTGATTCAGGACCCTGAAGATGTTACTTATCTTCACTTTGGAAAAGTCCTAGGAAGGGCTTAATGGCCACAACCCCAATTTATTCATGCTTTGCTGTCAAATGATTACATCCAAAACACAAATCCCAGAGAAGCTTAACACCCAAAGACAGTCAAGAGACATGAAGGAGAACCATGGTATCCTTGTTTGGGGGAGACCCTAAAGGTCACTTGTTTCTCCCATGATCCCAGTTGTCTGCCCTCATTCTAACAATGGAAGCTTCAATTCAAACGAGTACATTTCATTCAATGAGACCTAAGATTTCCTGAGTGTCTGCCCTGTGATAGGCACCCTGCTAGGTACTTTTAAATTCTTTGTCTCATTAAATATCCTCCCAATGCCATGCACGGTAGGCATTTTCCTCCTATTCCCAACAAGGTGACAGGCAAACAGAAGCAACTTTTCCTATGTTGCACAGCTCATAAGCAGCACATCTGAGATCCAGCCTCTTTGCCCTCGAAGCCCTTGTGTATCTCACTACATCCCACTGCCTTCAGGAAAGTAAAATGAGATTTGCTGAACTGAATGAATAACCTTTCCTCCCTCTAGAAATGAAGGTGTGGTAGTCAGAGCCTGGATTTCAGGCGAATGCCATTTTTAACGTCCTCTTCTGACCCCATTTAAAGCCTCTCTCCTACAGTCTCCACTTTCCCAAAGGCCAGGGGAGAAGTTCATAAACCGGCATTATCCCATGTGACACTTCCCTCAATGTAGGGGTCAAAATCTTTGGCCTCTGGGAAATAACCCGCTAAAGTGAGTCTCTCTGTGAAACCCAGTGGATCATAAATAGTCTTTTCTTCTTTCTTTGCAGCTCTTGCCTCCTCGGTTCGGCAGATGGCAGCTGTCCCGCTAAGGGTTTTCTTCGGCCTGCTCTGAGTTTCCCACTCCTTTGAGGAGGAGGCGGGGATTCGGGAGAAGAGAGCAAAGACAGAAGAATCCAGAAGCCTTTTGCCCCAGCTTTGCTGCTTCCTGGCCATGCAACCCCGGGCAAGACTTTTCCTCCCTGAGTCTCACCTGTAACTTGAGGGATAATTTATTCATTCGGCAATAGGTCTGTGGAGGTCTATCTATCAGGTGTCAGGTGCTGTGCTGGGTGTAGGGAGTAAATACCACCCCTGTCCTAGTTGAAAGGTCCCCTTTGCTCATGACAGTAGAGTTAAGAAGAAAGGGAAGAAGAATCGCACAGATGAGCCCCACAGATGGAGTGACATCTGCTGAGAGCGCAGAATAGAGAGAAGGGACCTGGAGGGTGTGTTCGTGTCCCTGAGGTTAAGATGCTAAGGATGAATAAAAGCCAAGGCCGTGCAGAAAGCATTTTAAGCTGAGAAAACAGCAGGTTCAAAGGCCCTTCTGGGCAGTTATGTGGGGAGGAAATGAACTGATGCACAGAGGGCCAGGCGTGGCTCTCGGGGCAGGAGGAATCTTGACACTTCCTTGACCCAGGTCCTCTCTTCCTCTAAGTCAAACAGATGTGGGTCTGTCTGAGGCTCTGTCCCTGTGATGGGGCAGTCTCAGGGTGGGTTCCACACGCACATTTAGGTCAATTAAGTTCTTTTTTTCTACTCTCCCTCATATCACACAAAATTAATTTTAATCAATTTTAATAAAATATTTTATTTATTTATTTTGGGGCTGTGCCGGGTCATCGTTGTGGCATGTAGTTGTGACACATGGGATATTTAGTTGCGGCATGTGGCCTCTAGTTCCCTGACCAGGGATTGAACCCAGGTCCCCTGCATTGGGAGCGCAGCGTCTTAACCACTGGACCACCAGGGAAGTCCCTCAAATATTTAATTTAATTTAAATAAAATTAAAAGGAACACGTTAATATTAATAATTTTACTAATTATTTATTATTAAATAATAGCAATAAGTATTAATTTATTTCACAGTCATTTGCACCAGATAATGTAGCTCGTTATGAACATGTCAAACCAGAAATATATTAATTCTTTTATTTGACAAACGTCTATGCGCCAATCTCTATGTTGGATGTGAAGGATGCAGAAATAAAAAGACACTCTCCACACCCTCAAGGCGTTTGGGGGATTCATCACATGTTAGAATTAAATGCTTGACTGGGAAAATGCCTTTAAACCAAGGGAGCAAAGGGATTTCACGGAGCAGTGTGGTTCCCCGCCTCTATGGACTGGTGCCAGGCTAACCCTATTAGAATCAACCAGAGACTTTATTAAAACCAAAGAGTAGACATTCGTTGACGTTAGCTCCTAGAAATTCTCCTTCAGTAGGACTGAGATGGGGTCCAGGCGACAATATACATGGAGCCTTGCCAAGCAGGGAAGCGCACCCAGGCCTCAGGGTCTTAGGGCCTCAGTATTACTGGGGCTCCATTTCATAGGCTTGGTTGACCATCCTTGTGTCTGATGTCAGTCTGCAGTCTTCTGGAGGTTGAGCTGATATCGTGTGACAGCCTCCACCCTAAATCACATGGTGTGACTGAAGGCCCCCAAGCAAACAAAGACATTTTCCAGGCTTGCCCTTCCAAGGGCTTAGAGATTACCCCTCAGAACCAAGGGCAAAGACCACGCCTCTCTTTGGGCAAGGCTGGATTCTTTACTACACACCACGCGACTAATGGCAACTTCCCGACCTTCTTGGAGCCCCATTTTCCTTACCTGTAAAATAGAAATAAAGAGAACAACCACACGTGACTGTCATGGTAATAACCTGACAGAGTGGATGTGACGACCCAGCACATCATAAGTGCTTCGGAAGTGGTACCTACGGTGTTGACGATGCTGCTCAGAAAGCTGTGTCTCCAGGGAGGATCCTGGGTAGAAGTCGCATTTTCACTGCTCCATCCTCATCCTTCTTATGCAACATCGTGAAAATCCTTCCCATCCTTCTAAGAGCCAAGTGCCTGTGGGCTATTCAGAAAGCTTCCCTCTTTATCTTGTCTTCACCTAACTCTGTGCTCAGTAGCTGTTTGCTTACCATGGTCCCTGTCCCCATATTTCAATGACAGCTCACCTAACAAAAGGCGTCTCAGACAAATGGCATCTTGTTCTTCCTCAGAGGAATGTTGTTCCCTTTCACCAGCCTAGGTTATCACAGCCCATTGCTGGGCCCACACAAAGGAAGGCTTAATGGGAGACACACTTGGCAGAGGGAATTCTGTCTGAATGGTGTCTTTCTGTTGTCTTAAATGGGTCTGAGGGGCACTTTCAAAGTTCTTCATTCACCATCACGAATGGGCTCGAAGACAATCTCTGTCTCAGCTGTTTCTCTCCAGTGACAGCAAAGCCCTATCAACTCTCAACATCCCTTCCTTGTGGCTCAGAGGAGGTCCAGACACCTGAGCAGGGAGCTCAGCCCAAGGCTGAGACACAAATGAACACCACACAGAACGACTTTACGCTGCAGCCCATCCCACAGAGAGCAGCTCCGCAAGCTGTCAGAAGGCCCTCCAAGGAGGGGAGGGGACAGGGAAGCAGAATGGCACAGAGGAGACGTGACCAGCTTTGGAGTCAAGACGGGGCTGGCTTCCCACCCAAGTTCTGCAAATAACTCACTGTGTGACACGGCCAGATCACCTCACCTAAGGCTCGGTTTCCTCGTCTGTCCAATAGCAATGTCTCATAGCACCGTGCTAAGTGCTCTGCATGGATCATTGCATTTGATCTTCACATCAAATGCATGATGAGGCAGGTACTATTACTAGTCCCATTTTATAGATAAAGACACTGAGGCTGAAGAGGTAAACAACTTGCCCAAAGTCACAGCCAGTCAGTGGTGGAATCAAAATTTCAACCCAGAACTCAATTCACATCCATTAGTTTCACTTTCACCCATCTTTCCTCATAAACTCTAACTCCTATCAATCCCCAAAGTAGAGGATGCTATGTTGGGTCAAACTATCAACGGGAAGGTGCCATTCAAACCTCATCTTAGGCTCTGAGACTGCAGGGCTTTTGGCCAAAGTTAAAGGGACAGCAGAAGCCAGTCAAAGAAAGATTTTGTTATTAACCAACATATGGAAACAAACCAGTTCCTCAAACTGACTTTGTGCTTCCATATCGATCAGGGTAATTGAAGTTGCTGTTATACTAGATAACTAACGTTAGCTGAGATCTCAGTGGCTCAGAGTGCAAACATTTTTATTACACGAACCCAGACGTATCAAGACACACAGCCTCCATGGGTACTGTGGCAGGGGAAGAGAGTGTTGGAAGGGCCTTAAATGCCTCAACCTGGAAGTGTCATATGTCTGAACTCAAACACTGCTAACCATTCTTACATTTCATTGGCCGGCACTAGGCACATGGTCCATGCCAGCTGCATGGGAGGATGGGAAATGCAGAGGGTTGCTTGGATACTGGAGGAACACTAACAGGTTTGGCCCCAGGCTCTGCAAAGGTCCTTTGATTCAGTCATAACATGGATCACCTCCAGCCCACACCTCAGCTAGCATTTTTATTCTCTGTAATGTCTGGAAGCTGGTTGATGGAGCAGTTGGGGTTGAGATGCCCTTCAAAAGAGTTAAGTGACACTTAAGGATGCCCTGGTAGTTTAGTTAAGGTCTCTGGCTCAGGAGGGCAGATCTGTCAAGAGGAATGTAGCCCAGCAGTTGGGATAATTTCTGAGCCACTGGTTCTTCTTGAAGTAAGTTGCTCACGGTGGGAGGTGAGAGGACGCAGGACCAAGAGGTTCAGGGAAACCTGTAGGATGCAGGTGGGAAAGTCCAAAGAAAGCAGCTTGCAGGAGAGAACAGGTGTGTGTGTTCAGAAAAGAAGGAAGTGATATTCGAGGCCAGCAACAGGTCCAGTTGCAAAAATGACTCCCCCCACCTGTCCTTTTCAATACTTTTCTGAAGGGCTTTAGGCAATATCTGGCGCATAGTAGGTGTTCAACACAGAGTGTTGAATTGGTGGGTGATGCATGGACATGAGGAAACCAGAGCCACAGTGCCAGCCCCTGAGCCCAGCAAGACACCTCTGTTAACCCAGGAAAAAAGGGCAGATAAACCCCGACCCCCTCCCTGTCCCAGTCACCCTTGTCCCAGCATCTCAGCTTCACTTTTAAAGGGAACCCTCTTTTGTGGAATCAGCCCCATTGCTGCGGATGCATTCATTAATTTTGCTACTTAAAGATCCAAAATAATAACTTGTCTTTTCCACTTAAGGAGGTTCATCCAACCCCCAAATACGTGTGGTTTTTATTTGTTCTTTTTTCAATTATAAAAGCAATATGTGTTTATTGGAGGACACCCCTCCCCTCCCCTGCCCCCTCTTGGTGGCCTATTGTATGGCTGCCCCAGTACTCAGCTCATTCTGAAAGAATCCGCCCCAGGCTAACAGCATCTTCAGGGACTTGAGGAAATTACAAGACCAATGTGAGCATTTGAGTCTTGCTCCCCAACTCCATCCTCAGAGTTTCCCCCTTTCTACAAGCAAAGACAGGCAGAGGGTTGAGACATCCACCTGAAGACCCCCTTGGGAAATCTGGTCTTGTTCTTCTGGGATAAAAGTCCAGGGGATGTGGGGCACCTAAGCATGCCAACTGGGATTCTGCTGTCAGGGACCAACAATGCTTTTTGAACTCTTCCCCCAATTTTTAGAACTCTTCCTTTTAGCCAAGGAGAACAGTTCCCATTAAAAGGACGAAGAAACCAGAAAATGTCATTTACAGATATCATCAGACTCTCCACAGGCAACAGAAATTTTTACATTCTGAAAAGCAGCTCATATATATCCTGAACTTTATAGAAATGTTCTTACCTGTTGACATAGTAATTCCACTTGTAAGAATTTATCATAAGGAAATAATCACAAGCGAAACCGAATTTAATGTGTGCATCTGTAAGGATGCTCAAGAAACCATTATTTGTAATAACGAGACTTTGGTAATAAGCTACAAGTCCAATAGGAGAATAAAATGGTACATAATACTCCATGCGACGGGGTATTATGTAGCTGTTGAAAATAATGTTTTCAATCCTTTTTATAATGTAGACAAGCACTTACCAGAGCTCTCCAACTTAGGAGCTGTGTAAAAAAAAAAAAAAGAAACAACCTAGTAAAATAGGGTGGCAACAGAAACACTCAAATGTCAACAACACATGGAGGGGCTGTGTTTGATGTGTTTACTTCTTTTTTTTTTTTTTTTTTTTTTAATTTGTGGTACACGGGCCTCTCACTCTTGTGGCCTCTCCCGTTGCGGAGCACAGGCTCCGGACGCACAGGCTCAGCGGCCATGGCTCACGGGCCCAGCCGCTCCGCGTCATGTGGGATCTTCCCGGACCGGGGCACCAACCCGTGTCCCCTGCATCGGCAGGCGGACTCTCAACCACTGCGCCACCAGGGAAGCCCGATGTGTTTACTTCTTACACTTGTCTCTATCTCCCAAATTTTTTCCAGTAAACACATATTGCTTTTATAATTGAAAAAAGAACAAATAAAAACCACACGTATTTGGGGGTTGGATGAACCTCCTTAAGTGGAAAAGACAAGTTATTATTTTGGATCTTTAAGTAGCAAAATTAATGAATGCATCCGCAGCAATGGGGCTGATTCCACAAAAGAGGGTTCCCTTTAAAAGTGAAGCTGAGATGCTGGGACAAGGGTGACTGGGACAGGGAGAGGGTCGGGGTTTATCTGCCCTTTTTTCCTGGGTTAACAGAGGTGTCTTGCTGGGCTCAGGGGCTGGCACTGTGGCTCTGGTTTCCTCATGTCCATGCATCACCTACCAATTCAACACTCTGTGTTGAGCACCTACTATGTGCCAGATATTGCCTAAAGCCATTGAATTTCAATGATGAATCACAGATTGCGAAGTCTTTTTTTTTAGTGATTTTTTTTTAAATTGGAGTGTAGTTGCTTTACAGTGTTGTGTCAGTTTCTGCTGTAGAGCAAAGTGAATCAGCCACATGTATGCATGCATCCCGTCTTCCTTGGATTTCCCTCCCATTTAGGTCACCACAGAGCATTGAGTAGAGTTCCCTGTGCTACACAGTAGGTTCTCATTAGCTATCTATTTTATACATAGTAGGATATATATGTCAATCCCAATCTCCCAATCTGTCCCACTCCCCCCTTCCCTCCTTGGTATCCATATATCTGTTCTCTACGTCTGTGTCTCCATTTCTGCTCTGCAAATAAGTTCATCTATACCATTTTTCTAGATTCCACATATATGCATTAATATATGATAATTGTTTTTCTCTTTCTGACTTACTTCACTCTGTATGACAGTCTCTAGGTCCATCCACATCTCTTCAAATGGCACAATTTCATTCCTTTTTATGGCTGAGTAGTATTCCATTGTATATATGTACCACATCTTCTTTATCCATTCCTCTGTTTTATCAATGTTAATTTCCTGATTTAGATGGCTGTACGTAGTTATTTAGGAGAGTATGTTTTGGCTTGGGAAATACTAAAATATTTGGGAATAATGGGACATCATGTCTGCAACACATTCACAAATTATTCAAATTAGACTATTTCTACAATTTTTCTGTTTAAAATTATTTTGAAATATAAAGCCCAAACACATATTTTTAAATTCTTAAATATAAAATATTTCATATAAACCAAAAGAGGTGCAGAAAATAATTTCACAGAAAGCCCCCCAAAAAGGAACCAAACAAAAAGTATGGTAAAGTGAAATAAATATTGAGGCACGCAAACATTATAAACAAATGTCCTGGGTTCTAGTCCACCATCAGCCTTTATTAGCTGTATTATCAATCTGAGAAAGTTCCATGAACTCCCTTTGCCTCAGTTTCATCAACTGTAAAATGAAGGTAACATTAATATCACTCTCCCAGTCTATTTGAGAATTAAGTAAAATAAACCAGACAAAGTGTTTATCATGTTGGCTGATCTATAAGACAGCTCGGATTAGTGTTTGCCGTTTAAAAAAATTACTAATTTTTAATTTATCAAATTAAATATTCTCAGGTAAAATTTTGCATGTCTAAGTTTTGTCAAGACCATTTGAGTCTTCCAACAGTTTTTTGTTTTTCTTTTTGGTCACGCTGCGCAACTTGCAGTATCCTAGTTCCCTGACCAGGGATTGAACCCGTACTCTCGACAGTGAAAGTGTGGAGTCCTAACCACTAGACCCCCAGGGACTTCCCATTCCAACAACTTTTAATCAACAACAGACTTTGCCAGTCAGTTCAGTTTTTGCTGCTATCAGTTTTACTTTCTTTCAAGCGTTCTACCCGTTTTAATTTTTTCCTCGGGTCATTTTGCTTTTGCAGATTTTCAGTGTTATCAAAAAGCTGCGATTCTTCAATCAGTTTTTCTACCGTAACACATTTTACCATGTGCAGATTTAACAGTTGTCAGTTTTGGTTTGTGTCGTATATTTCTACGAGTCATCTGTATGTTTAATTAGATAAAAGACCATTGGCATTTTATCCATCTCTTGAACTGGAGAACGCTCATCTGGAAACCAGATGTGTAGGTATGGCTGTACATAGGAGTCAAAATGGCGAGACATGATTCTTGCCCCGCATCCTACCACTCATCTGGGATGAGTTTGAAACACGGTTAGCAACTGATTTCAAGATGCCTATGGGAGATTTCACACACACATAGCAAGGTGTGCAGTGAGAAACAAATGCTCACTGCGGAAAGAGCCCTGGTTTTGAATCCAGTGCCTTGGTCTTAGATCACAGCTCTACCACAGCCCAAGCAGCGTGACGCTGGGTGAGTCACCTGACCTTTCAAAGCACTAGTCCTCTCAACTGTAAAATGGGCAGAGGGTACTGTTCACTTCTAGAATTTCGGGGATTGAGGGAGATGATATATGGAATGCATTATCCCTGGTGCTCAATGGACAATAGGTGTTCAACAATTGAAAAGTCCTTGACAACAGAAAGTCCTTGAACCACCATGGTGATGGGATTGAGCAATCAGATGTTGGTGACTGGAAGCCCTGCCCTGTCCAACAGAACTCTCTGTGGTCATGGAATGTTCTATATCCATGTTGCCCAATAGTGTCCCCACTAGACACATGAAGCTCTTGAGCACCTGAAATGTGGCTAGTGTGAATAAGAAACTGAATTTTAAATTTAATATAAATTAATTTAAATGTAAGTAGCTACGTAAGAGTTGGCTATAGTATCGACCCACATTGTCATAGACCTATACATTTTCAAACTTCCCTCCAACACACATAAGTACCCCTGAATATATTCAGCTGGAATGAGTCAAAACCATGCGCTGTGTGTCCTTCTGATTTCTGCCCCAGGACCTTCTCCAAGGGCTGCAGAAAACTGCCTGGCCCCCGTGCAAGCAAAGCCTGGGAGTACGGGGGATTAACACTCCTAGGGGCAACCCTCAACCACTGGGGAATGGGAGCTAATGGATAAATACCCCAACCAACCTTTCTTTCTGAAAAAACAAAGGACTCTCTGGGGTCTTCAGAAGGTTCTGCTGGAAAAGGTCAGTTTGAGAAGTTTTGTCATATTCTATTATAGCTGCACGACCTTCACCATGCCACTTGACCTCTTTAAGCCTCAGTCTCCTCATCTGTAAAATGGGTGTAATGAAATAATCGACCTCATCGGATTGCTGGCAGATCATATGGGATGATTCATGCAAAACCCTTTGCACAGTGCTCAGCACATAATAGTTCAACAGGTGCCTGCTGCCATGATATTGATCACCCCTGCCAGTCTCGCAGTTTGGAAATAGGCACAGCTCATAAATACCTGTTAAGCGAAGGTCAGCAAACATGAGCACTAGGAAAAAGCTAACTCTCTTTCCTGGTCCCAGACTGACGTCCTCATATCTCAAAGAAGCAGGAAGGGGATGGCTGGCTCGCAGCAGTGACCTCTAAACTGGATAGGAAACTTAAAAGAGGCAGTGTCACCCTCCCTTCTGCCCCGGTGCCCTTCTGTTTGCTGCGAAGGGAAAACTTTTCTATAAAGATAGGAAAAAGGGGATTTACTATCCACTCTGATACACTCTCATGGCTTTATAAATACATTCTCTATGGTAAGCAGTAGTTTATCACAATGCTTGGATATGAGTAGCTGCTTTATCAGATAATGCCTTTTGCTTGAGCAACATTTAATATTTCTGCTACAGCAATGAGGTGTCTGCATTTCAAAGATTTTTATAACCTGAGCAGATTATAAAACCATATATTTTAAAAGGTCTTGCAATTGACCAAACTGAAGGAGGGAGAGTGGGGAAGAGGGTTGCATCCACATCTCAGACATTCTCTGTGAGCTCTGTGACCTTGGATAGATCACATGGCAGCTCAGTCACATGATTTAATGAAATGACCAAAATTGCTTTAGAAATAGAAAGGTCTGTTTCCAATGTTGGATTCACCGCATTCCAATTGTGTGACCTTGGGCAAATTATCCAGCCCTTTTTGAATCTCACATTTGTCGTTGGTACATGGAGAACGAGAACAGCAACTTAGTAAGATTGCCCTGTGGATGAACTGAAATCACATGGGCTAAATGCTACAGCTTTTGGCACCAAGAGGGTGCTCAATTAATGTGCGTACATTTCCATTGTCTTTCCCTTCATCCACCCCTCTCTGTTTCCTCATTGTAAAAGTGGGGCAGCTTCTATGTTTCCTTTCAACTCAAAGTAATTCTGGTTAATGCCTGGGACTAAGTACTAGGATACAGATGGGTCAGGTACAGCCACCTGGAAACTAAGACAGGTGGGCAGGCATGAGGTCTGTGCAGGTGTGAACTTGAAAGAAGGTGGCAAAATCAGAGGAGCAGATAGGTGAATAGAATCAAAGCTACACTGAAATAGCAACTGTTCTTTCATGGGACATAATGAGTGCTTCAGCTGAGGAATTTCAGACCTGGAGAAGTCAGGGGGAAAGGGAGTTCAGTGGATTGGTCATTATAGATTGAACGAGGGCCTTGTGCCTATCGAGAGATGAGGCATGTGCTAGACAGACAAGACTTGGAATGGATCAATTCTTCATCGATAAAGTGCCACAGACAAGACTCACCAACGTGAGGATACAGACTCACAGAAGAACAGCTAGATTCTTTTGTGCTTGTGCGAGGCCCCGTCGTAATGTGTAAGTGTGTTAACTCATTCCTGACGATCCCGTTATAAACACAAGTACCGGTGTTATACGAGGTGTAGGAAACTAAATGGTCCAAGGTTACAGAGCTAAGAAAGGGCAGAGTGGGGATTCAGACCTTCAGGTTCCAGGGACCCTGCTCTTACTCACTGCTTCTGTAAAGCATCAGGGGGGCCTGTACATGTATTAGAGCCACAATGGGCTTTGTCTCCGGCAGGTCTCTTGGCCCGGGGACGGGCACGGGTGGACCTGCTCCTTCGAATAGATTGAAAACCTGTGATAGATGTCAACATACCTGGCAAATGCTAGCCAATGCTCCTTAAGTTTTAATGTGCATGCGAATCACCCAGGGATTTGTAAAAATAAATATTCTTTTTCTTAAAATGCACATCACATTAGGCATCTATAGTCAAACTTTTAATTTTGGCTAAACCAAGTGTTTAATATCTGAGTCAGTAAGAATATTCTTTTCCTCGGGCTGCTGTCACAGAGCCCCACACGCTGGGTGGCTTGCAACAAAAGAAATCTATTCCCCCAGGGTTCTGGGGGCTGGAAGTCTGAAATCAAGATGTGGGCAGGGTTGGCTCCTTCTACAGGCTCTTGGGGAGAATCTGTTCCTTGCCTCTGTTCTGGCTTCTGGAGGCTGCCGCCAATCTTGGGTGTTCTTTGGGCTGTAGATTCATCACTTCAGGCTCTGCCTCCAACTTCCCACGGCCTTCGTCCCTCTGCGTGTATTTGTGTGTCCTCTCCTTCTCTTCTAAGCACACCAGGATGTATGATTTCATCTCGAGATCCTTTAGTTAGTATAATAGGCAAAGACCCTTGTTCCAAATAATAACAAGAAAATAATTTCTGTAAAAAAAGAAAGAGAGAGAGAGAGAGAGAAATGTCACTTCCTGAGGTACTAGGTGGACAGGCCTTTTGGGGTGACACAATTCCACTCATTATAGAAGGTCTGGGGTGGGGCCTGAGACTGCATTTCTAACAAGCTCCCAAGTGCTACTGGTGCTACTGGCCCACGGGCTCTAAAAGGCCCATAGGTGTATATATACAGTGGAGTATTATTCAGCCATAAAAAGAATGAAATAATTCCATTTGCAGCAACAAGAGATTCTTATACTAAGTCAGAAAGAGAAAGACAAATACCATACCATATCACTTACATGTGGAATTTAAAATACGGTACAAATGAACCTATCTACAAAACAGAAACAGACTCACAGACATAGAGAACAGACGTGTGGTTGCCAAGGGAGAAGTGGGTGGTGGAGGGAAGGATTGGGATTTGGGGATTAGCAGGTGCAAACTATTATGTATAGACTGGATAAACACCAAGGTCCTACTATATAGCACAGGGAACTATATTCAGTATCCTGTGGTAAGTCATAATGGAAAAGAATACGAAAAAGAATGTATGTATATATATAACTGAATCACTTTGCTGTACAGCAGAAATTAACACAAAATTATAAATCAACTATGCTTCAATAAAATTAAAAAAAAATACAGGGCCCACAGGATTAATTACTTGCAGGATTTCAAGTGGGTTATATATCACATGGGTGCACACACAGACCTACGATAAGTTCTAACTTTTATTAGCCAAAATCCTAGAACTTTTCAAGAATGCAGAGTGAACGCATAGGGCAGGAACAGTCATAGCATAACCACGGCAGGGATTTCCTTGGTCCCTGTCCCCCTAATGTGACACTTGCCTAGTAATGACAATGTCTCAACAGGTAGGTCCCTGTCAAAATATGAAAACAGCATGATCATCTTGGTGCCATTGTCTTTGTATTCTTGGGGCTTACAGAAATCTCTCCGCCTCCCAGAATAACTTATGCTGATAATATTATGTGTTTCCATTTAAAGGGATGTTTACAAATATCAGAGTCTCCTTGTTACTTACCTACACTCACATCAGCAAGGCCACATTTTCATCTGGGAGAGAAGCCAAGGTCAGAGGTGGGCTGTCTCCAGACTGGAATTCGAATTCCTGGGTTCGAATCCTAGCGCTGCCACTTATTAGCTGTGTGACCTTGGGCAAGTTTATTGTCTTCTCTGTTTCAGTTTCCTTATCTGAAAAATATGGAAAATAATAGCACTTATTTCACAGAATTGTTTTGAAGATTTAAGAACTCATATATGGAAAGCATGTGGAGTGATGCCTAGTACATAGTAAACACTCAGAAACCTTAGTCATTGTTATTATATTTACCATTATTATGATTATTTTCTTGTAATCCACTCATGACTCTGATTTAATCTCACCTTCTTATCTGGGTGTTTTTAAATGGAAAGTTTGGTCCAGGGACCATGATAACAAAATCCATTTCCTCAGACCTTTTAATATTTCATTTCATTTTTTTTATCTGTTGATTTAACTTATGCCTCAGCTCATCCCCAGGATCTGAGACAGAAGAGAGCTCTCTCATCCTAACACTGACTCCTAACACAGGGTCTTTTCGGGATTGTTTTCTGACCTTATTCTTTTGCACGTGTGAAATGCCCAAAGACGTTTCATCCTGAGAAGTGCTACACAGATGAGATCAGAGTGTCCCCAAGCCCTTGGGCTGACAGTGAGAAATGGAAGAAATATGGCTACTGACGTTCCCAGAGCTGGTCTGGATGGAGATGTTGAGACAGGCCTTCCCTAGAAACCTCTGTCTTTAGAGGAGCCTGTGGTCAGTGACAATCGGGAGGAGGCCATGTTGCAGTAAAAATACCCAGGAGACACACAGCCCAATCGCTCCTTCCCTCCGGCTAAAATCTCCTTCTAAATTGTAAAGTTTTCTATTTACCCAGCATTCCTTCTTCCAGATAGAACTCTTTGGAAAACAAACTTTAAATCTTGATAAACAGCATATGATTTTCCATAATAATTAAATCTTTACTTTTTTTTTTTTCTGGCTGTGCCTTGCTTAGCTCCCCGAGCAGAGGTCAAACCTGTGCCTGCTGCAGTGGAAGCGCGGAGTCCTAACCACTGGACGGCCAGGGAATTCCCTGCAATCTTTAATATATGGAGCACAAATCATGTGTTGGGCCCAGTACTAGACATCTCACGTATTGTTGGCCGGTGGGAATTTCCCCCTCTACCCCTCTTGCATTCTTGTGGCTGGACTGATAATAAGATAGGAGAAAAAGAAACCGATTTTAAGTTGTGCACACTGAAGTCTCATAGAAATAAGACCCAGGAAGTGGCCAAAGCAGGCAGCTTTTTTTTATTTTTTAGACAAAGAAACAATAAATTTGTGAGGAATAAAGAAACTTAGGTTTTGGGTGTTTAATTGGCGAAGAATCTAAACAGAGTTAGGGCTTGGGGAGGTCAGTTAATGAAGTGACAAGGTTTGTTGATGTAGCCTTCTTGGATGGAACTCCCTCTCTCTGACGATAAGGGTGCTTTTCCACCTCCAGAGGGAGGGAGGATACCTTTCGCAGGGATTTACTTCCTGCTTTCAGAGAGACAAAGAGGACGGTCAGAGTGTACCTCTGCATTGGCCATTTCTTAAGTAACGTTTTCAAAATCATCAATATGCCAATAAGGCACATTTTGGGGTGGCCTGCCCTGGACCCCAATAATATAGTTTCACACTTGATCCTCATAACAACCTCTTGAATTAGACATCATTGCCCTCATTTTGCAATGAGATAAATGAATTTTAAAGAGGATACATACATCTTCCAAGGTCACAGAATTCGTACACGACAGAACCTACATTTTAATCTATGCTGTCTGACTCAGAAGTTTTTATGTTGTAATACATAATATTCAACATATTATGGGTAACATAGAGCATAATATACTATGGATACAGTGTTTTGAAGCTAGGGAAATTACAGGTAATTTTATGCACTTTATAGGATTGTGATTGTTTCATATTTGCCATCATGCATACTTGTTATTTTTCTAATTGTATTTTAAATGTAGCATATTCCTATAGATATAATTACACACTTTGTACCACTTTAAAGCAACTAATACAAGGCTGGCTTGACAGGAGATGATGATAAAAGATGAGCTTTTCATAAAATTCAAGGCAAATGAATCTGAGTCCACCTATGGATTCCAGAAATCATCGGAACAAGCCATTGGGTTTCACGGTCTGCTCAAAGTCAGCTCACAATGGGTGACGGATGCGTTTATATGTTTGTTGCATATGAGAAATCAGTGGCTTAATGGTAAGAAAATTACGTGTCAGTTTCCAGAAAGAACAGATGTCGACAAACAAGCCACACTGTTGCACACATTGGGACAACCAGGACTTATTACACACGTTTTGGACAGTTGCCTTCTCTTGGAGCTAGAAGATTTTATTCAAAACATTTTTTTTGGATTAGTTTCAATCCAGTCAGGTGGACGAGAAGGAAGAAAAGAAACACGGTAAGAAATATTCATTGAGTTTTTATCATATGTCAGACAGTGTTCCGGGTGCTTTATATATGATAAAGCATTTACTGCTCATGAAGGATCCATTAAGTAGGTACTCTTCTAATCCCAGTTTTATACATGAGAAAAAGGAGGCATAGTGAGTGTGCTGGATATTCTCCGTTTGTCCCTCCAGATTCATTCTCCAGCCTTCTCTATTCTCTGATCTGGTGACTGCATTCTATGGACTGCTTGAACCAGGCTCCCTGGCCATCTGGCTTCTGGTTAGGGTCAGCCAATAAGAGGCATCAGCTGGAGATTGGGGTGTGAGAGGGAAGAGCCATTGGAGAGATTTCTTCCCGTCTCCATCCCTGGTGGGCTGTGGGTTGGCAGGGACTGAATTCCTCTCTGAAGACCACAGTCTGTGTCAGGTAGTGCTGTCCTCCAGCTCTTGCTGAATTCTGGACAATGCTCCCTCTTCCTATGCCTGCTGTGATGATGACTCTCCACAGTTGGTGGCCCAGGGTGCTTCAACATCCCTAGCCAGTTTTGCTAAGCCCACCCATACCTTTGCACAGACTTCCACCATTAAGCTCTTTCCCAATCCCCTCTTTTCCATGACTGTCTTTTTCTGGCCACGGCCCTGACAGTTAAGATGAACTTCAGGTACCTTCCCAAGGTAGCACAGGTAGTGAGTAAAATGGGTAGAACACTGGAGGATGAGCAGATTTGGAGGAAATGAGAGGAAAGCTGAATTAGTTTTGGGACCTGGTGGACTTGAGATATTGGATGAACAACCTAGTAGGGGGTCCAAGAGACAGCTTCAAATAAAGATCTAGAGCTCCAAGAGGGGACTGGGCTGAGGATACAGATGGAAATGGAAGGGCAGCCATGGGATCGTGTGAGATCTCCCAAGGAACACGCTCAGAATAAGAAGAGTAGAGAGGAGAGAGCTGAGTCCTGAGAATAAGCAACATGAAGAGCAGAGAAGAGGAATTGGAGAGATGGGGGCTTTGGGGAGGATAATAAAATGATGGGTACCTTCAGTCTGGAAGTCTTGGGATGAGAAGATGTCAAAGAAGAAGGAGAGTGGGTAACAGAGCAAAATTTCCCTGAGAGGTCAAGGACAATAGGAATTGAAAAGTTTTCATTACACTCTTTTTATTGTGGTAAAATACACACAGCATACAATTTACCATTCAACCATTCTAAAGTGTACAGTTCAATGGCGTTAAGTACATCTGTGATGCTGTGCAACTGTCACCATCTATCTATAGTTCCAGACTTAGTGGACTGAAAGCTACTTTGTAACACATTGTGATATTGGCAAAATGAAAGAATATTAAATCATTGTCCAGAGACTCCAAAAACGGACTCACCTTAAATGGTTAAATGATTTTAAACAAAGACCCCAAAGCAGCTCATTAGGGAAAGAAAAATAAACCTTGATTTCTTCCTTACACTGTACCCAAAAAATCGATTTGAGATGGACTATGGACCTAACCATAAAAATCAGAAATATAAACTTTTAGGAAAAAATATAGGTGAACATCCATACAACTTGGGAGTGGTTAAAATTTTCTTGAGTAAAACACAAAAAAAGGAGAAAGAAAAAATACCGACACATTAGACTTTATCGAAATTAAATAATTTTGCTATTTAAAAGTCACCATTATGAAAATGAAGCAAGAAAACATAGATTGTAGAAAAATATTTGCAAAACACATACATGACAAATGACTTGCATCAGAATATACTGTATAAGGAACTCCTGCAAGTCAAGAATATAAAGATGAACAATCCAATTAAAAATGGACAAAACCTTAGATATCCTCTTACAAACAAATATGCAAATTTCAAATGAACACATGAAAAAGTGCTCAACACCATTAGTAACCAGGGAAATACAAATTTAAAACAACAATGGCGTATCACTATACCCTCACCTGAATAGCTAAAACTAAAGAAGACCGACAACACCAAAGTTGACAAAGGTGGGAAGCAACAGGAACTCTCATACATTGCTGAAGGATGTGTAAAATGGTACAACTACTTTGGGAAGAATTGTCACCTTCTACCCAATAACTCAGCAATTCCATTCCTAGGTATATGCCAAAGAGAAATGAAAACATACATCCACCAAAAACTTGTATAAGAATGTTGAGAGCAGCTTCATAATAGCCCCAAGTTGGAAATAACCAAAAGAAGAATTAACAAGGAAATGTAGAAACAGTTTGTAGCATCCTTATTCAGCAGACTAACAATTAGCAGTAAACAGGAATGAATTATTTATACATATAACGACATAGATAAATCACTTCTATATGCTGGGAGAAACAAGCTGGACACACAAGAGAACATAATGGTTGATTCCATTTATATTAAGTTTTATAACATGTAAAACTCATTTATGATGGAAAACATCAGAAAAATGGTTGCCTCTTGTGGGGAATTGACTGGAAACTGGGGCACAAGGGAACTTGCTGGCATGATGGAAATGCTGTACATATTGACAGGATTACAGGTTACACAGATGTATGCATTTTCCAAAACTCATACATTGTACATTTCAGATTTGTGCGTTTCATTTTATGTGAATTTTACCCAAAAGAAGAATTAAAAACAAAATTTGAACTCTAGTTAATTGGTTTGTTTTTTATAGCGGCATGAGTTAGCAATTCTGAAACTACATTTTGTGTATCCTGGGCTTGAGCAAAAGAGTAAATATTTTGAAGATAATGAGATCTAGTTTTCTCACTGTTAGAAAAAGCAGCTGCAAGTATAGAAAGGGGGAAAACTAGAATGTTTCTTGTGCCACTGGATTAGATTTAGAAGTATCAGTACAAGCTCTTGGTTTTTATTTAATACAGAGGGGTGTGTGTGTGTAGACATATATGTATATTCTAGCTCTATCTGCTGAGTAGATGCTATAGCAGCAATGCTATAGTAGCAGCAGTGAGCACATTAAGACCTAGATCTTGGTTTCCAAGTATCATTCTCTTCTGAAAGGCACTTGGATCATTTGGAGAAAAAAGGCCAAATCCAGGGCTGGGGAAGGGAGAGTATAAATTGAGCCCGGAATTCCTTTTTGTGCCAGAAAGTAAGGAAGTGCTCCAGGATGATGTGGCAGTGTCAAAAGGAAATGGCATCGACATGAAGGAGTTCCTATTGGCTCAATCTAGTACAGCTTGAGTATGGAAATAAATAATGATAATAGATTACAACTCATTGAATAAAATAGGAATCCATGATGTCCATAATGATACAGATGGTAAATGAATAAATAAGCCCATGGAGAAGAAAGAAAAGCTCTGCCTTATGGTTAAATGTCAACTAATAAATACAGAAGGATTGATGGAGTTAGAAAATCACCAGTTAACACTAAACCATTGCTGTGAAGCTTTGGTAAAGGAATGGGATATGTACAGAGTTTCAAAGTATCTATGCACAAATTATTTATTAATTTTAAAGGGAAAATGGTGAAGATACAGAGGAGAAGCCTGGTAGACATCACATTAACTGAGAGATTTTGAGGACTGTTCTACAAAATAACCCATCAGAACTCTCCAAGACTATAAGGATCAAGAAAGGGAGAGAAAGACTGAGGAACATTCTAGATGAAAGAAGACTGAACAGACATGACGACTAAATGCTGGATTGGATGGTGGTGCAGAGTGGGGTGGGGACCGTAAAAGACATTTTGGGTAAAGTTGACAACATATAAACGGTGGATTTCACGATAGTATTAAATCAATGATAAATTTCTCAAATTTGATGATGCTGTGTTTACAGAAAAGAACGTTCTTGATCTGAAGAAACACCCACTAAAATGAATGATGGACATGATAATCTCCAACGTCTCAAATCCATCATATGTAGAATGATGAAGAAAATGGAGCAAGATGTTATGAAAATGGTTAAAGGTACTGGGAGTTTTTTGGCACTCATCTTGCAGCTTTTCTGCAAGTTTGAAATTATATCAAAATCAAAAGTTGAGGGAATGAAGGAAGGGAGAGAGTGAGAGACCCAAGATATGATTCTGGGAGAACAAGGCCTCAGGCCAGGCTGTTAAGCTCTGAAGGTCTTGACTAAACAAGCCAAGGCTGTCCCTGGGCTGGCAGGGGCTGACAGGCAGAAAGGGATGATTACAAGTCTGTAAATCAGAGAGCTGGTGGAAACCATAAAACTGAAAGTTAAAAAAAAAAAACACATGTTGAGCTGTAGGCAATTTAATTCCGTTGCATGTATTATTGTGGAGGTTACTTTATAATTACAAGCATAGCAAATATGAAGTCATATACTTTGTTATTAAAGATTTTGTGGGGTAAAGAGCAAAAAATCAGGAGCTAGAGCTGTAGTTTCTGTGTATGTGTGTGTGCCAGGCACTGAGCGCGTCGTACTTCCCTGGATCTTCCCAAGAACCCTCCCAGGTAGATTTTATCGCTTGCATCTTACAGAGGATTCACAAACTGGCCCCTGTACACAGTGGGCAAAGACAGAACGAAGCAAGAGGCAGCCACTCCAGACTGGTAGGTGGCAGGGTTAGTAAACAAGGGGACTGACATATATGGCTTTTCTTGGATGGTGAGTAGATCTCCACACCCACCCGCCAGAATCTTAACAGTTTATATACAGGTCTTAACAGGGTTCAGTCATGTAAACCGTCCAGATGGTCTCCACACATTTTCTCTCAAGGCCGCATCCTTGAAAACGGCTCCCACTGTGGGAACGTGGGCAGAATGTACATTCCAAGGACGGGGAGGGGAAGGAGCCTGCGATTACACAGGTCCTGGTCTCCTCCATGTCCTTTCAATGATCTCCTCCAACAAGGAGGGGAATTAAGGCTTTAAAATGTTGTTCTGCCCAAGGTCATACAGTTAGAAAGTGTTCCAAGAAAATGAAGTGCTGTGGAGAGAATGGAAGAAATGATGGCTTTCAACCTCTTTACTCTGCTCTGGAAGGTAAGCTCCAGGAAGGTAGGGCTCTTTGCCTTTGTTCAGAGATCTATGCCACAACCCAGAACAAACTGCTAGAAGAAATGGTCATAAGTAGCTGTTGAATGATTGAACGGATCCCCACTGGCTTTGGCAAGATCTAGGTCATTGTCAACATTTGGTAATAGTCATTAGTGGGGAGTGGGCTGAGGAGAGGATGAAGAGTTTGGAAGTGAGGATGGTGAGTAAGGTCAACCCTCTCGAGGAACTTTGTTCAGAAGGACAGAAGAGAAATTGGGTGTTATCTGGAGAGAATGAGAAGGACTTCCCATAGGACCCATTAAGTCTAATTTATGAACCGGTGGGGTGATCCAGTTAAGGTGGAGAAGTGATGCAGGAGAGAAAGGGGGTGCCAGGGTACAATGGGATTCCGTGGCAAGTGAACTTGGTCAGAAGGGACAGAATGAGAGCAGGGAGTACCCGGCGGGAGACCCCAGATGTAAACTATAACGGCGTGTGTATTTTGTTGGTGTCTACTCCTGCAGGAGACACAGAAAATAGCCATGACTCCACAAGTCCTGGGGAGAACGTTCAATGTCCCTGGGTTAGAATATGTCATGGAATTCTTCCCTGAAAGTTAAAAGTTTCCTTTAGATCTTTTCCCCAGTAGAAAAAACCCATACAATGTGTCAAGTGCCTCACTGAAACCTCACAATGTTATGAAGTCTGTTTTATACAACCCACTTTAGGATGTGGAATCTGAGAGCTACAACTCTTAAGTTGCTTTCTAAATGTTACATAGCTAAGAGTAACTTCCAGGAACTGAACCCAGTTGGTCTATCTGGGTTCAGGCTTTTCTACTACATCTTGGTCTGTTTCCTTGTTATTTGTTGGCAGCTCCCTGTACCCAGGGTCCAGCTTAGAGGGAGAGTCCCTTGCGCAGTAGTTTGGCTTCAGACCCTTCTGGCCAGCCTGCTTCTACAGGAAAATATCCCAGAGATGTTGTATACATTTCCCTGCCAACATACTGAGATAGAATAAGACAGGTGCAGCAAGTTTTGATATCACAGCAGTGACAATATTTTTGCTTCAGTAAGATGAACTTTCTTTCTCTTTCTACTGAGAATTTTCCAGATATCAGCATTGCATCATTTAAAATGTGACCTCTCTCAATAGAAAAAAATGAACAAATCGTAGTATGTTCCTTCCTAAAAAAAAAAAAAACAACCGAATGACTGCTACATGCAAAAATATGAAGAAATCTCAAAACCAGTATGTGGAGCAAAGGAGGAACGCACAAAAGCATATATAGGGTATGATTCCATTTATATGAAGTTCAAGGACAGGCAAAACAAATCCATGGTGGTAGAAGTCAGAAGAGTGATTGGTACTGACTTGGAAGGGGGCAGCAGTACATTTTCTGGTGTGTTGGAAAATTTCAATATCTTGATCTCATTCTAGTTTCACAGGGGTTTGCATATGTAAAAATTAATCAGGCTGAGCAATTAAGAATTGTGTGTTTTATAGGTCAATTCAAAGGTACCCTCCCTGAGAACACGGTTTTTGGAGAAGGGTGAACATCCAGAAAAAACGTGGGGTGGAGAGTCTTCCAGCAAAGACGTTGGATGGAAGGGCAGGGTAGATCAGGGAACATCCAACAGAGATGAATGAGAGGGGGTCTCTGCTGGCTACCAGGCCACTCGAGGAGCCTGGGTTCTTCGAACAGGGATTGGGGGGCTGTCCACGCCCTCAGCTTGGTCACTGGCTAGACCCGGAGGCTGGCTGGGAGAGCTTTTCTTGCTACCCACCCGTCTAAGTTGCTGGGGAAGGAGATAGGCTTGGTGCTCAGAGCTCGGCAGACATCCTGTCCAGTTAAAATACGTGTCTGTGTTTAACCAGCATTTTTCCTAGGAAGCCGTGGCGCTCGCCCCAAGGGGAAGCCTCAGTTCAGTCCTGTCAAAAGCCTGCACCCAACACGCATCCTCTTCCACACCACCCCAATCCCCCGCCCCTTCTCACTTGGAGCCCCCAAGGCTGTCGTGGCTGGAGCGTCAGTGGATGTCCTGGCTTCTTCCACCTCTCAGAGCCATTATTTGTGATTTCATTAAAGAGTGTTTTTCACAGAGCATTTCAAACAAAGAGCATTTCAAAGGCTGGACTCATGTCCCATGCAAGGGAGAGAGGAGGGAGTCAAGAGCAGGGGAAGCAGGGAGGCAGGGAGGAAGCAGAAATAGAAGCGAAGGGATGAGAGTGAGAATGAGAGACAGTGAGATGGTGATGTGGGAGGAGGGAAGAAGACGTGGGAGGAGAGAATATTGAGTTTAGAGATGAGATCTGCTTCTCCTTTGCTCTCTCTCCATTCCCCCCTCTAACCTTGGCATCCTCATGTCCATCAGAGAAGGTTGCTAGGAAGCATGGAAGAAAAAGGGCCAAAGATGGATTGATGGATGGATGGATAAAGAAGATGATGACGTGGTATGTACGTACAATGGAATATTATTCAGCCGGGAGAAAGAAGGAAACCCTGCCACTTGTGATGACATGGATGGACCTTGGGGGCATTCTGCTTAGTGAAATAAGTCAGACAGAGAAAGACAAATGGTGTATGATATCCCTTACATGTGGAATTAAAGAAGCCAAACCCATAGAAACAGAGAGTAGAGTGGTGGTTTCCAGGGCCTGGGAGGCTTGTATAGCATTGTAACGTTCCCTGAATTTTCAACCATATTTATTAAGGTTTCTGGACAAGAAACTCCTTCAGCCTCTTTAGAGGAGAGAATAAGAAGAAAAAGATGCAAACCTCGGATACCCTCACCTTTACAACTCCCAGGGGCTAAGCAATGAACGGCCCAACTTTGCTTAACTTAAAATCTTCTCTCCCAATCGATATTGGCCATCTCCCTGTGACAAATTGTTCACCGATTACCTGCTGTGTACAGAGTTCTGATATGTTTCACTATGCAGAGGTACAAAAGAAATAAAAGAAAGAACAAATACACATAAAACTGTGTATCAGCTATGACAATAAATATAAATAGATGTATTTTTCTACTCTAAGGCAAAAACTCCTTATAAAAAACTTCTAAGAACTGTCTTAAAAATCCAAGTGATGTTGTTTGTAAGTGTCTTAAATGACAAAGCTGACAAAAGAAAAATCAGCAAGCAAACCTCAGAAAAAAATTAAAAAGGAAAGCAGAGTTGGCCACGTTACAATCAGGCAAAGTTACAGTTGTGTAAGATAGTGAAAAGAGTCTGGGCTCTGGACTTGGACCTGAGTTTGTATATTAACTTTGACCAATCATCAACTACCTTACTGAAAAAGCTGAGGTTAAATGATACCTACATTTAGGGGGATTGGGATCATTAAAATGAATGATACAGCATATGTATAGAACTCACTAAACATCTGGCTCATGGTAGCCAGCTCAATATAGAGGGTAGCATTTGTTGTTTTTATTATCATTATCTTACAATAGATTTCTGCTCCAGAAAACAAATGCAATAGATCACTGGTGGCTTCAAGATCTAAGTCCTGAAATACATATGAATCCTTAAATGCATGTAGAACAACAACGAAATGACTGGTTCTGATTTGTTATAGATTTCCCTGATTGCTCTCAAATAGACTAAACCTCATATTGACAAGACCCCATGTGCTACTGGGCCACTGAAACTGACTGTCTAGACACGGGGCTGAAAGTCAAATCCATACAGCGATCGAGCTGGAAATGAAAATGAGTGGAGCTGCCTGGGTTAGATGCACGCTTTTGACACAGACACACTCTATTTATGTATTAAATGCATAGGATATATTTCAATTCCACAATACCAAATTATTTTGAAATATGTGGTCCTCTCAGTCTATATTTTGTTTTACTGTGTTTGATAGAGATGAGTATAATAAATAATTAACCTTTTCCTTCATTATCCTGAAAGGAAAATAACCCAAATGCAATGATAAATGTCAAGGAGCATTTGGATTTAGACTCAGAGAGGTGATAGGGAGGAGTGGGGAGTGCAGCAAATCAGAGAGGACAGACATTGTCAGCTCCAACAGAGGGTTGCCAAGTGAGCCTGGCATTGCTGCATTTCCCAGTCTTCCCAAAGTCACAGGAAATTTGGATTTTTATGCAGAATAATATTCCAATATTTAAATGTTGTAATTCTATTTTTTAAAACAGTATGTGGGCTGGCTTTCTGTGGGCTAAACAAAATACATTTGTGGACATACGACCAGCAAAGGCACCTAATCAAAATCACCTGCCTATGGGGATCATCTCATCAAAATCACACAGTCATTCATGTATTCCACACATATACTTTTCCTACTGTGTTCAAAGCACTCCTGCTAGATGCTAGGAGAAGTAGAGTGGAGTGTTTGCAACTATGGGTTTTGGAATCGGACATCTTTCTTTGGAATCCCAGCTCTGCCACCTTCTAGCTATGGTGCCATTAGGCAATATTCCTAACTCTCAGTTCATCAATAAAGTGGGGATTATTCCTAACTCTTTAGGTTGTTCTGAGAATTAAATGAGATAATGCTTTGATTGTTCACAGTGAACATATATTTTCCGACTGTTCCTAGTGTGGCACAAATAAAGGCTGCCTCTTATGATCACTAACAGCCCTGTGATACAGTCCTGGAATTTTATCCTGCATGTTTATAATCTCCTTCCCTGGCCAGCTTCCTGCCTGCCAGCTTTGGCTAGGGCTCCTTTCCTGATAATGTCCCCTCAGACAGCTACCACCCAAATTAACACAGCTGACGTAGATACAAATGCTTCTTCTCTGGACATTTCAGCCGTCATGTTGAATTATGGGGCTTGAAGCTTCATCATGCACACTGCCTTGTAATAGGATGCTACATTGGGTACCATGAATCACCCAGTCCTGTTAGACCCAATTTATGTCCAGCTGCAGAGCTGTATTTTCATGTGTCATGTCTTGTTATATGAATCCTTACTGAGTGACTGAGACAGTGGCTGCAAAACCTCTAAATTCGGTGTCCGGGACTCTGCTGCCATATCAAGGACCTTCTTTTTTTCCCAGCCTTGTGCATCCATTCTCAGCCTCCCCGAAGACTCTGCCTTATTCCTACCGGAAAGTTCACTTACTGACGCCCCCTGTTTCAGCCTATTTGCCTTTTCTGCTTCAAGGCTTTTTCAAATGCTTGCCCAAGCTGCTCTCTCTCTTTGATAAAGAGTTGATGCTGGCTGCAGTCTAGACTGGAGATACCGTTACATCCTCTTGAGTCCTTTTTGCTGCCCTGTGTATTTTTCCCTCTACTCTTATTCAGTTCTGAGGACTTCTAAGACTCTGCTCGTTTTTGTATTTCTCATCATTGGGGATAAGTATCATTTTTGTACTCGATGTAGAGAAAAGTCTAAAATCTCTGGGGTCAGATGAGCGTGCATTTGAGAGTCACCTACCTGCCAGCGATTTGACTTTTAGCTACTTCCTCTGCGCCTTGAGTGAAGATTCATCATCTGTTAAATGAGGTTGTTAATGATAACCGATTCATACTGTTGTAAAGATTGAGTAGACAATGAGATTGGCCATCACCATTTCTGGCACATATTAGCACTCAACAAATGTTTGCTCCTTCATTATATGGTAAAAAAAAGCTTACTAATTTATAGGAAAAAAAAGCTTATTAACATCATGCCACGGGATTTTAACTCTGGAGGGTAAAGACTGTGTCTTAATCATTTCAATCTTAATCTTAAACTAACTAATCTTCAATCAATCAATCTTAAACTAACAACATTGTGTTAGTTTCTGCTGTATAACAAAGTGAAACAGCTATATATGTATACATATATCCTCATATCCCCTCCCTCTTGCGTCTCCCTCCCACCCTCCCTAACCCACCCCTCTGGGTGGACACAAAGCACCGAGCTGATCTCCCTGTGCTATGTGGCTGCTTCCCACTAGCTATCTATGTTACGTTTGGTAGTGTATATATGTCCATGCCTCTCTCTCACTTCATCCCAGCTTACCCTTCCCCCTTCACCATCCTCACGTCCATTCTCTATGTCTGCGTCTTTATGCCTCTCCTGCCCCTAGGTTCATCAGAACCTGTTTTTTTTTTTTTGTTTAGATTCCATATATATGTGTTAACATATGGTATTTGTTTTTCTCTTTCTGACTTACTTCACTCTGTATGACAGACTCTAGATCCAACCACCTCACTAAAATAACTCAATTTCATTTCTTTTTATGGCTGAGTAATATTCCATTGTATATATGTGCCACATCTTCTTTATCAACTGTCGATGGACACTTAGGTTGCTTCCATGTTCTAGCTATTGTAAATAGTGCTGCTATGAACATTGTGGTACATGACTCTGAATTATGGTTTTCTCAGGGTATATGCCCAGTAATGGGATTGCTGGGTCATATGGTAGGTCTATTTTTAGTTTTTTAAGGAACCTTCATACTGTTCTCCATAGTGCCTGTATCAATTTACATTCCCACTGACAGGGCAAGAGGGCTCCCTTTTCTCCACACCGTCTTCAGCATTAAGTGTTTGTAGATTTTTTTGATGGTGGCCATTCTGACGAGTGTGAGGTGATACCTCACTGTAGTTTTGATTTGCATTTCTCTAATGATTAGTGATGTTGAGCATCCTTTCATGTGTTAGTTGGCAATCTGAATATCTTCTTTGGAGAAATGTCTATTTAGGTCTTCTGCCCATTTTTGGATTGGCTTGTTTGGTTTTTGATATTGAGCTTCTTCTATATTTTGAAGATCAATCCTTTGTCAGTTGCTTCATTTGCAAATATTTCCTCCCATTCTGAGGGTTGTCTTTTCGTCTTGTTTATGGTTTCATTTGCTGTGCAAAAGCTTTTAAGTTTAATTAGGTCCCATTTGTTTATTTTTGTTTTTGTTTCCATTCCTCTAGCAGGTGGGTCAAAAAGGATCTTGCTATGATGTATGTCATAGAGTGTTCTGCCTATGTTTTCCTCTAAGAGTTTTATAGTGTCTGGCCTTACATTTAGGTCTTTAATCCATTTTCAGTTTATTTTTGTATATGGTGTTAGGGAGTGTTCTAATTTCATTCTTTTACATGTAGCTGTCCAGTTTCCCAGCACCACTTATTGAAGAGGCTATCTTTTCTCCATTGTATATTCTTGCCTCCTTTATCAAAGATAAGGTGACCATATGTGTGTGGGTTTATCTCTGGGCTTTCTATCCTGTTCCATTGATCTATCTTTCTGTTTTTGTGCCAGTACCATACTGCCTTGATTACTGTAGCTTTGTAGTATAGTCTGAAGTCCAGGAGCCTGATTCCTCCAGCTCTGTTTTTCTTTTTCAAGATTGCTTTGGCCATTCAGGGACTTTTGTGCTTCCATACAAATTGTGAAATTTTTTGTTCTGGTTCTGTGAAAAATGCCATTGGTAGTTTGATAGGGATTGCATTGAATTGGTAGATTGCTTTGGGCAGTATAGTCATTTTCACAATGTTGATTCTTCCAATCCAAGAACATGGTATATCTCTCCATCTGTTTGTATCATCTTTAATTTCTTTCATCAGTGTATTATAATTTTCTGCACACAGGTCTTTTGTCTCCTTAGGTAGGTTTATTCCTAGGTATTTTATTATTTTGTTACAATGGTTAGTGGGAGTGTTTCCTTAATTTCTCTTTCAGATTTTTCATCATTAGTGTATAGGACTGCCAGAGATTTCTGTGCATGAATTTTGTACCCTGCTACTCTTCCAAATTCATTGATTAGCTCTAGTATTTTTCTGGTAGCATCTTTAGGATTCTCTATGTATAGTATCATGTCATCTACAAACAGTGACAGTTTTACTTCTTCTTTTCTCATTTGGATTCCTTTTATTTCTTTTTCTTCTTTGATTGCTGTGGCTAAAACTTCCAAAACTATATTGAATAATAGTGGTGAGAGGAGGCACCTTGTCTTGTTCCTGATCTTAGTGGAAATGCTTTCAGTTTTTCACCATTGAGAACGATGTTGACTGTGGGTTTGTCATATATGGCCTTTATTATGTTGAGGTAGGTTCCCTCTATGCCTACTTTCTGGAGAGTTTTTATCATAAATAGGTGTTGGATTTTGTCGAAAGCTTTTTCTGCATCTATTGAGATTATCATTTGGTTTTTCTCCTTCAGTTTTCAATATGGTGTATCACATGGATTGATTTGCATATATTGAAGAATCCTTGCATTCCTGGAATAAACCCCACTTGATCATGGTGTATGATCCTTTTAATGTGCTGTTGGATTCTGTTTGTTAGTATTTTGTTGAGGATTTTTGCATCTATGTTCATCCGTGATATTGGCCTGTAGTTTTCTTTTTTTGTGACATCTTTGTCTGGTTTTGGTGTCAGGGTGATGGTGGCCTCTTGGAAACTAGCAAAACCGGTGACGTATCCTTTTTCAAATAGGAATGGGAAATCATTTAGGGCCACTCACTCTGATCAGAGAGCAGCAGAACAGACAAATCATCATCCACTCAGGACTGAGGCCGACTCTCACTTGCCAGGATCTCAGACATCTAAATCTTCATGAGCAGCTTTCGAAGGGTTCACTACATTTATTTTCCTCAAGGCAAAGATGGAACTTGACTTGGGGAGAATTTGTTGAAATAAATTGGAGTTTAAAAGACGCAGTTGAGATTTCTTTCATTGTTGGATCAATCTGGATGTGGGCACCAATACCAGTACTCTCCCCTATATCCGTACTAAAGAAGGAGATTGGCCTTAGATTCTTTTAGCTTCTGGAACGCACACCATGCTTGGCTTCAAGCCAGACTCACTCCACATTACAATACTCTCTCCAGCTTCTTCCCAGCGTTGCCACTTCTAGTATTATAATACATAGCCGGGGGTCCCCCACAAAATAGATGCTAGTTTCCACCTTTCCAGGACCTCCTGACTTCAAGGAAGACAGAGTTTCCTCCTTCATCCCATCATCTTTTAGACCCTGTTATTTTACCTGCATCTGAAGTGCCCTTATTTGTCCATTCAGACATATTTATGGTGTCTTTTTTTGTGCCTGGAACTGATGTAGATTCCGGGGATGGGTAGAATGGAGGATCGATTAGACAAGCTCCCTGTTCTCCTGGAGCTCGGGCTCTGCATTATAAAAAATCATACAATAGAGGGACTTCAGAGCACAAAGAAGGGAAATTTAGGCCCCAGTCAAGACAGCTTTAACATAGTAAATAAGAAGAAAAGCTCAGGTATTAAAACATATTTTACAGCACTCAGCTGGGAAAGCAAAGAGGAAAAAGAAGAATCAATTATGGAAATAAAGGGATTAGTTCTTGAGAAGCATAGAGATGCTTGTTAGAACACAAAGACAGAGGGAGAGGGAGGTGAGTTGTTTTTATTTTATTTATTTTTTTGTCCTTTACCTTAGGTCACTTCAGTTGCGTTTGAATATTAAGCCCCTTTCTGGTTAATGATATTGCAGCTCTCAATGGCTGATTTTCATATTGAGGGAGGTGGTAGAGCAGGGTGGGCAGGAAAGATCGAATCTGGCCTCGCCACTTGCCAACCCTGTGACTTTGACAATTTCCCTCACTTCTGTATACCTTGATTTTCTCATCTGCATGTATTTCCACAAAAAGAGATCCTTTAAAAGGAATAACCTACCACACCCGGCAGCTGTGAAGGACTGAATTAGAAAATGCATATGAAATGCAACAGAGTGGTTGCCAAGCGCTGTGAGAGATGATTTTCACAAGTTGTAGATGAACTGTTTACTAATGACAGCTCTCCTGTTGGGTAGTTTTGTTTGCCACGCTTGGATACACAGGGCCCTAATTTGTTTTCCCTGCAGGGCCCAAGGAGCACCTTTCATTTCGTTTCTCACCTTGACTCTGGAATTTGAGATGGGCAGCTCCTTCTCTGTGGCTTTTCTGTGCTTTATTTATCCAACAGATATCGGTGGAGTGCCTCTTCCTGGGACTGGGGACAGGGCAATGAACTAAAGAAACAAATCTCTGTCTTCTTAGGGCTTAAATTCTAGTGACAGAGAACATGAAAGGCACAAAAACTAAGGTCAGGAGGTGTTAAATGTTATGAAAGACACACAAAGTGTTATCAACCAATAATTGTTGGACATCTGTTAGACGCATCAAGGGCTATGGAGGCTGAGGCTGCAGCCACTGATGAAAATGGAAGTGGCCGTTACAAGCCAGACTAATGCTGTAATACAAGGGAATGCGTAATCTTTGTCTGGAAAATTGAAACTATCACAGCCTAGAAATTACCACAGGTGCGCTGATCAACCAGGACACAATCAAAAGGAGAGGACCTTGTCCAAAACTCCTGTAAATTCTATCCTCTAATCCTCAGATACGTTTACTACCTTTGTTCTAAACCGGAGATGCAAATTTGCAAGAAGGAGAAGAAGGAAGGAAGGAGGGGGAGGCTGCAGCTAGAATGGATATAACGGAGTAAAACTGGCCTTGATCTTTCTAAAAGGCCAATGTGGGATTTTAGTTTCTTCTCTAAGCGGGAAATGGAGATGGTGTTTGCCCCAAATAATCTGAGAATACTGCTTCTTCGTCTAATTAGGAAATTCCTCCAGAAGTGTTTTCACTGAAAAATTCAGTTAAATATAATTAAAAAGCTAAGGAAATCCCAACAGAGGAGGAAACTCAAGGCTTTGGAGTGGAGGGAGCTTCTCAATGCCCTGGGAAGGCTCCAGAGGGACCTCTCCATTTTCTTCCTCTAGGAAGCTCTGCTCTACAGCGACAGTCCTCTCCCAGCCAGCTGCAGAGACCAAAGGCCTCTGACAGAACAGCACGTTCCAGGGTGGTCAGTCTTGCTGGACATTTTTTTTTTTTTTTGGCGGTACGCGGGCCTCTCACTGTTGTGGCCTCTCCTGTTGCGGAGCACAGGCTCCGGACGCGCAGGCTCAGCAGCCATGGCTCACGGGCCCAGCCACTCCACGGCATGTGGGATCTTCCCGGACCGGGGCACGAACCCGTGTCCCCTGCATCGGCAGGCGGACTCTCAACCGCTGCACCACCAGGGAAGCCCTGCTGGACATTTTGATCAGTCCTGGGAAGAGGGGCCCCAGCAGTGCCCTGCCCTGGTGCAGACAGCTGACCTTTCTCCCCACCATCTTTGTAGCCCTTGGTAAGTACAAAACGGTGCTGCCCTAGCAGACAGTGAGCTGTGAAACACCTTCAGAGTCAGAAAAACATGGGCTTGATCAGCTCCTCCACCAATTATCAGTGGTGTGGCCTTGGACAGTGAACTTAACCTCTCTATGATGTTTCCCTTTCTGTACGATAAGGGTGTGTCCATAGAGCTTAACCACTAGTATGTGTGTTAATTATCTGGCACATGATAAGTGATCAGTAAATGATCTCCAGGACCTTTATTATTGACCTCAGATCATGAAAGTCCACCCAGAGCCTGTGGGTCCTGAAAGCAGAGAGGGATTCCCAGCTTGGTTGAGGATGGAAAGGTGATTAAAGTGAGAAGAAGAGAAGATGTGGGAGTTTGGGATTCCAGTCTCTCTGTCCCTCTGCCTACCTGGGCTCCCTCTCAAAAGTCATTTTAGCCCGTGTCCACCTGTTCTCATATGTGAAATGAAGACTCAAATAAATAGAACTAATCTTTCCCCTCCTTCTCTGAGATTGTCGTCTGACACTCACTGGCGCCATAGGAAACACCTTGAAGTTCAATTAGAACAATGACCTTCAGAGCAGTACTTTTCACCCTGTGGGGGGATTTTCACACGTATCATCATCTATCATGATGATGACTTGATCATGACAAACATTTTTTGAGATCTCATTTTCCAGTTGGGTAACCAAGGTCCAGAGCTACAAAGGGACTTGTGCCAGACCACAGAGAGAGGGAGACTCAGGCTTGAACCCAGTTCTCACAGCCAAGGTGTGAAGTCAAAATCCCACATGGATTCTCCTCCACAGAACCTGCAGCATGCCCAACTCATAGTAGGTCCAGACCCACGCTGAAACTCAATGAGTTAATATCCATGAAGGGCTGTCGAGGGCAAACTCCAGGAACATGGAGGAAAGCCATCAAACAATGTTATGGAGCCTACTTTGTGGTTCTGAGGCCAGGGGAGAGCGCACGGTGTGGGTGGGTCAGTGCTCATGGGGCTGGTCTGCTCTTCCTCAGTGCAGTTTCCCTACTTTGAGAAGCTGCCCATCCTACGTCTTCCTTCTATGCCTTTTGCTTTGATTAACTGCAACTTTCATGATTTATATTGCCTAATTACCTTCCAAATGTGTTATTCCTGGGTGGCAACCTTATAAGGGGAGGTTTGTGGGTCTCTGGAGTGTCTTAAGTATGATATTGCAAAGCTCCAACTAAACAAGGCATGATCTCCTGATAGCACAAGGCAGATACAGGAAGGGTATTGCGAGTCCTCTAGAGCAGCTCTGTTCCATAGAACTTGCTGGATGATGGAAATGTTCCACATCTATACTACCCGATACAGTAGTTACTGGTCACATGCAGCCATGGAACACTTTGTGACTGGTGCAACTTGGAACTGAATTTTAAATTTTATTTAATTAACGTTTATATGTAAATAGCCCCACATGTCTGGTGGCTACCATATTGGACATCGTAGCTCTAGAGTAATCCAAAGATTAATTTTGCAGAATGAGATTCGAATCCTAGGTCTACCACTCTCTGCCTGCATCACCTTGGATGTGCCAGTTGGAGCTTCGGTTTTCTCATCTATTAGGTAGGCTTAGTACGTTGTCTTCCTTGCAACTCTGCTGCTAGTTAATAATATGTTGTATATTAAGTGTCTAGAAGAGTGCTTGGCACAGAAAATGAAAGCCAATTCAGTGAGAGCTATTAATATTACACTTACAATTGTGTGAATGGGACTTTTCCTTCGTGTTAGTGCTATGGGTGGAAGAAGGAATCCAGGACCATTTACCTGGGATTTATCCATCTAATGTTTCTATGGAGATGATGGAGTGAGGCTGTGAAGACAGCTTACAGCAGAAACTTTCACCTACTTAGAATACATGTTACAGTGTATTAAAGGCCAGGAATCTTCTGTGGCCGTGAATGCACCTTAGCAAGGTTCTGAGGGGCCATCAGTTCTGCTCACATATCCCTGATCAGGTTTTGTGCCGGGTCATTTAGCACCCTGATTGCACATTGCAGATCAGGGTCTCCATGCCCTTCCTCTGCCTGGAATGTTATCTTGCACCATACACAGCACCCTCTCGTCTGCCTTACCAATTTCTTCTTCTCTTGGACCGTCTTAAAGAGTCAGTTCAAACACTGCTCCCCTTGGAAGTCTTCATCTATTTCTTCTCTGTGCCCCTTCCCTTGAACAAGTGTTTGTTGCAGCACCTGTGGATGTCTGCATGCCCAACTTCCTGTTAGAGGATCATATCTTTCAATCTCTAGAATTCTCTGAACCTAGTATAGAACCTGGTATGTAATAGGATCTAAGTAAATATTTGACAAGACAATCATGATGACAATAGCAAAGATGATGGTGATGATGATGGTGATAATGATATAGTGATGATGGCAAACATTTATAGACTGGTTGCCATATTCTAGGCACTGTTACAAATGCTTTAATAGCATTCATTTAATCCTCACAACTCTACGTAGTAGCTACTATTTTTGTCTCCATTTTACATGTAAGTAGAATGAATATCAGGGAGTTTGAATAATTTTTCTAAGGTTGACCAAGCTTAGAAGTGGATTTCTTACTGAGGTGGCTACACGTCCAGGGTGCTAAAGCGCCTACTCTCTCAGGAGATCTGGCCCCTCGCATCTTCTCCCTGTGGACCCCACCATGAGAATGAAAGTCACCCCACCTCCTGTTGATTCGGGAGCCAAGGGACCAAGACCCCTGCATTTCAGCAAAAAATTGCCAAGCTTCGGAAATAGCCTGCTTGGCTCCCAAGGGCGGGAGCGTGTCCCCACGTCCCTTCCCAATTCCCAGGCACTTATCACTCGGACAGCTGCATTGGAATGATTTACAACCACGTCAACTACTTGGTGTTTTCCAGCAAGAAGCTGAAAAATGGCACATACTGTGGAATACCGAGTGCAGAAACCTCTCACGGAGAGCAGCCCCTGGTGACTTTCTGCAGACATGCCTGTCTTTGCCCCCAACCCCACACACACTGTTTACTGACTCACCTGGCCCCGTGGCAGTTCTGCCTCGACTTAGCTCTAAGCAGCAGGGAGGAAAGACATTGAGATCAAGGCTGAGTGGGGTGAAACGTATACCTCGGTGGATTTTGTGTGTGGTGAAGTCTCCCCATGCCTCACGGAGCTTCAGGATTTGTTCCTTCACATTCTCCTTCTTGACTATAAGAAATTGATTCATTTAACAAATATTTATTGTTCCCCCTTCATGTGCTACATACATGCTGGGGACACTGGGTTGAAAAAATACCCACCGTCCACCTAGTCTAGTTGGGGGGTGCAGGGGATAGAAGTAAATATTTGCTGTGCTGTGTGATAAATGTCGTGACAGAATTGAGCCTCAGGTGCTATGGGGATCAAGAGAGGGGGTCTCACCGTGCTTGGGAAAATCTGGGAAGCCGTCACAAAGGAGGGGACATCTGGGCAGCGCCTCTAAGGCTCACAAGACTGAGAAGGCTGGGAGGGACGCCCAGGCAGAGGGGACAGCTTTTGAAAAGGCATGGGGGCATGAAAGGATGCTGTGATAACAGGCTGTGGTACCCAGGTACTTAATCAAACACTAATCTAGGAGTTGCCCTGAAGGTATGGTGTAGATGTGGTTAACACGATCAGTTGATTTTAAAGAAAGGGGATTACCCTCAATAAGGCGGGTGGGCTTCATTCAATCAGTTGTAAGGGCTTGGGAGAGAGACTGAAGTTTCCTGAAGAAGAAATTCTGCCTCAAGTTTGCGGCATCAGCTCCCGCTTGAGTTTCCAGCCTCCCAGCCTGCCCCATAGATTTCACATTTACCAGCCCCCCCCCCACATCAAGCCAATTCCTTGAAATAAATCTCTTAATACGTATATGTATATCTCTATCTCTAGCTTGGCTCTGTTTCTCTGTAGAACACTGACTGCCACAGATGCCATAAGTGTAGAGATTAGTTTATGCTTCCATGTGGCTGGAGCTTGGGGAATCTGTCTGGCTGTGGAAGAAGATGAAGCTTGTGGAGGAGAAGGAAAGAGACTTAACTTTTTCATGAGGACGATGGGGAGCCATGGAAGGAGTGGGTGTGAGGCAGCTTCAGGTATGTGTCTCAGAAAGATCATCCTGGTGGCTAAGTGGAGGATGGCCCTGTCACCCCCTCCGTGTGTCCTGTGCTTCTCCTGCTCCATCCTCTTCTCATGAGGTCATCCCAAGGAGGCCGATCATCTCTGACAGTTAGCATCGTTAACAGAAGTAATTGTGAGGGTGGTTCCTGATTCACACAGACCCAGGTCTGAAGACCAGCTCTGCCACTCACTGCATTGCAACTTGGATGAGGCTCCTGAACTCTCTAGGCCTCAGTCCCTTCATCTGTAAACAGGGGGACAGCAGTCCTGACCTCTAGGTCATGGCAAGGATGAAATAAGACAAAGCCTGCAGGGTTGTGCTGGTGATCCTTTCACCCTGCTCAACCCTCTCTGTGCTCCAAGAGCGGAAACCCCTCCAACTGCATCACCCTTCGCTCCGTTGCCCTCTGGTTTTCAGTGGGTTTGGCCCTCAGGAGCCACGGCAGAAACTGGAAAGTGCGTTTGTTCCCCCAGTCCCTTCCCGCAGCCTTGGGAGTTTCCAGATTAAAAAGCTGTGCTTCTGCTGGGCAGCCCTTTCCCACAGCCACGGCTGCTCCCTGAGCTCCTGGAGCCCGTCCTTCTCCTGGCCCTGGAGGCTGAATAGTTTATGGTTTCGCACTCTTGCCCACTCTGGGGTACTTCACCATACCCCGTAACCTGACCCCATCTTTGTAACTATGCGCCTCATTAAACTCTCGTCGATTACCTCTTTGTTGTGTGCCCACCACACAGTAAGAATCCAATACGTGGTCTTCATGGTTAGCTATTATCACCATATTGTTATTATACTGATTACGATAAAACTGAGATATCAAGAGACCATATTAACTTGTTAAGGTCATACAAATAAATTTAATTTAGCAAGAACCCTGGGTGTGCTAGCTGCTTTATACCCACAGCAACCCTCAGCAATCATTACTATTCTCAGCTCCATCCATAGGTGAGAAAACTGAGGCCCAGAAAGGTTAAGACACTAGCCTGAATGAGCACAGCTAGTAAAGGGCAGATCCTGGATTCAGACCCAGAACTTTGAGACTTACCCTGTCCTATGGTGATGCCACTATTTTTTTTTTCCCTGCCTGACCCTAAAATCCCACCACTGGTGTCCTGTCCTATGTTCTTGCTGCAAGAGTCAAGGCATCCCCGTCTCTTGTGACAGCCGCCTTGTCTGAGGAGATAAAATCAGACTGTGAGTTCATCTGTCTATGAAAGCCAAGAGGGGCTGGGACCTGAAGATGGGTGAATTTCCGCCACATGTGTAATTTATTGCCAGAAGCACCCCCTGGAATCACATCAGAACATGGTCTCCAGATCTCGCCCATCTGCCCTCAATCATTCTGGATTCTGGGGAGGATGTATCAGGCAGTCAGACGTGTCAGCTCCCCAGGATGGGGGCTCGCAGGGTCCACCCCAGCCCCACTGGATTGCTGGCAGCCCCAGCTGACAGCCTCGGGTACCGGGCTTCTCAAGCAGAAGAGTTTGGGTCAGTGCGGTGCTGTCATCAATTATGGCCCACGGCGGGGCAGCTAGTCATCCATCATGCCTTCGCAAGCCCGCTGGAACTGAATCATCGAGACCCTGCAGCCTCTTCTTCTAGCTTAGGGTCTGAGATCTCATGGTCAGAGTTAAAAGACATCTGTTCTACCCTCTGTTTTGAAATTTCTTTGTATCTAAATTGTTGGTATTTCTTGGGCTGTAGCTTTGTAAGTGTTTAATGTCGGAATAATGGGACTTTGGGGTTCAGAAAGTCCTTTAGTTTCATTTCAATTTCTTTTGCTTCTATTACATCTAGGGAAAAATTAATTTAACATTGTAGTTCAAAAAGTCGGGATACAATGATCCTGTTTTTTATAATTTTCTTTCTATCTGTTGATCTCCCATCTATTAGTACATGACCTTAGAAAGATGTCTGGAGTGACCTTCATCAAATGTGAACTATGGTTATTTCTGTATGGTGGGATTTGGGGTAAGTTTGCCATTCTTCCTTTGTACTTTCCCACAAAGACACTTATAATTTTCTTAAGAGAGAAGGAGGTATATAGAAGCTCAGAACTAAAGAGAGGACCCTGAAGATTTTCACATCCAGATGAAGAAACAGAGGATCAGAGGGGGCAATGGATTTATCTGAGGTCACACAGTAATTTGATTGTTGAAGCAAGACCAGAATCAATACATAGATCTCAGAATAGGTTTTCCCCCAATATTCATTCATTCATCAAAAATTTAGCAAACGCGTACTTGGAAATAAGATGAATCCAATGCAGTCCCTGCCTTCAAGGAGACAGAGAGGGGAATCAAGGCTGATATTGTAATCAATGAACTTATGGAGGAGAGAAAACACAGGGGCTGTGAGAGCACAGAGGAGGCAGGACAAAGCCAAGGCAGGGGAGGAGAGAGAGCTTCCAGGAAGCCCCCTGGAGGAGAAGGTATTAGTAACCGTTGGTTAGATACAGAGCAGGCAGGGAGCAGGTCTCAGGCGAGAGAACAGCATGAGCTCATCCGTGAATGCAGGAGAAAAGCGGAGCCATTTGTCTGCTAATGACTTGTTACCACGTGGTTAAAACACAGGTGAGGTGTAGGGTGGGGCTAGAGGAGGCATCGTGCTGGAGGGGTTGACAGGGGCAAGTCACAGTGCCCTAGAATCTGCTTGGAAAGCCCATGAGAATACAGCTTTGATCTTTTTTATTCACTGCAGCATCCCAAGCACCTATGAGAGATGCTCAGTAGATGTTTGTTGCATAAGTGCTCAGCTAAGATGGCATCCCCTCCAGGAAGCCTTCTCCAACTCCCTCCCCACTCCAGTGCTGAAATTAACCTCTCCCTTATTTCTATTTCATAGACCTTTGCCCATTTATAATAATGTGTCTGGTAGAAGAGATCATTTTTTTCCATGTCAGTCTCCCTCCATTTGACCATAGGGTCTAGAAAGAAAGGCAGCACTGATTCCACTCTGCATCCCTCCAGAGTATCTGGCACGCAGGAGGTACTCAATAGAGGTCTGATTAAAAGACATCTATTAGGCTCCCCTTATTCCAAGTCTTCCCTCCCAATTTATTTGAAGCCTTTCACTACACCTGGACACAGTATCTAAAATTCTAAACACCTAAAGGGCTCACTAGTGTCTGCAGGAAGGATCCTGTTGGGATGGAGAGGACTGTAGTGGATATCTATTGGTTCCCCTTGTTCAGGAATCCTTCCCCCTTCTTTTGGTTACAAACACTTTTGTTTTCCTTTGGTGAGCTACTAACTGAATGCAATTTCCGTGGGAATGTCTCTGTCAAGGTGACTCATCCAACCCTCAAATAGTAACATTTTGCAAGAACATATATAGAGAAATGATATCCATTGACTACACTGGAATGCTTGTCCATGGGAAAGGAGAAGTGAAATGGTGAGTGGGATTCAAGTGGAACATGGAATAAAACAGAAGAGAAAAGTTGACATTGTTGCATCTTTAACCAAAAGGCATTAGGGAAGGGAGTTGACTTTAAAAGGATACGATGGCAGGACCTGGAGAAGCAGGTGGAATCTGATCAAGGACAAACTTTGGCATCATCCAGGGATCAATGGGGCAGCACCTTGCTTCCTAGAGGGTCTATGGACGTGTCTTCCATGAGGAAGAGGCTGTTTTCTGAAAGCCTGTGAAGGACTGACCGAAGTAGTTCACTGCAATCTGTGTCTCCTCGGTACTACATGTTCTGATGTCAGGGAGTTACTACCAGTCACACTGTTGGGACCAGGAGAGAGACACCTTCCTACTTTGGTTCCATGAGTCACTATTTCTCAGAACAGAAGGATCAGAAGTCACTAGCAGGAAGCCACTACACTAATATGCATTATTGGGTATTACTAATTAGCTCAGGTCAACTTATGATAAATTATATATAGTTTTAATTTCTTAATCTTTTAAAAGTCCTGAATAAAAGAATGTGGGGACTTCCCTGGTGGTCCAGTGGTTAAGACTCCAAGCTCCCAATGCACGGGGCATGGGTTTGTTCCCTGGTCGGGGAACTAAGATCACGCATGTTGCATGGTGCAGCCAGAAAAAAATTGTAAGTATTCGTATAGATGAGTGGTTGGAGGAGTGAGAAGTCCTTAATAAATACTGTGGTCGAGATTCTGTGGTTCTCCAGCAATTCCACTCCTATGTATCTGCCCAAGAGAAATGAAAACATATTCCATATGGATTTGGGCTTGCACACAAGTTACCGAGCAACCTTATCCACAACACCGAAATACTGGAAACAGCCCCGAAGTCCATCAACCATTGAACAGATAAACTCTGTTATAGCCATAAAATGTGATACTACTTAGCAATAAAAAGGAACAAACTACTGAGACACATAGTTGAATCTGGAAAGCACTCTGCTGAGTTAAAGAATCCAAACACAAAAGAGCACATAGTACATGATTCCATTTATTTGAAATTCTATACAAGACAAATATGCTCTGTAGTGACAGAAAGCAGACGAATAGTTGACTGAGGCTGGGGGAGGAGGATTGAATGGGAAGGGATACAAGGAAACAACTGAGTGTGATGGAAACTTTCTGTATCTTGATAGTACATGTATATACATTTGACAAAAGTTCACGAACAATACACTTAAAATGTGAGCATTCTATTTAATGTTAATTATAACTCAATAAAGTCGATTAAAAAGTTGCTGGGGGCTTCCCTGGTGGCGCAGTGGTTGAGAGTCCACCTGCCGATGCAGGGGACATGGGTTCGTGCCCCGGTCCGGGAAGATCCCATATGCCGCGGAGCGGCTGGGCCCATGAGCCATGGCCGCTGAGCCTGTGCGTCCGGAGCCTGTGCTCCGCAACGGGAGAGGCCACAACAGTGAGAGGCCCGCGTACCACAAAAAAAAAAAAAAAGTTGCTGGGATATTAAGTGAATAGAACAGATGACAATATCCCTCTATTAGGGTGCTAGAATAGCAAGCACTATTCCTCTCTCAGTGGGTTACACTACTTTAAATGATGCTCTTCCTTTTATTACAGGCTGCTTGAAAAGATCTAATGAAATAGCATATTGAAAATAATAACAACAATAAAAATAATTATAATGAGAAGGAGAAGAATGGACAGGGCATTTACTGAAGATTTAATATGGACTAGGACCTCCAACAACTCTACAAGGTATGTACTATTATTAACCTCATTTTACAGATAAGAAAATTGAGGCACTGAGAATTTAAGTGACTTAAGATCACAAAGAAAGTAATAGAGCTAGGGTTCAATCCCAGATAATCTGAGGACAGAGGCACACTTTTAAGCTCTAACCTTTACAGGCTACAGGGCTCTGTATGAGCTGTAAAATGTATAACTGTCTTAAATGTCTTTACCCAGAAGAAAAATGAAGAATAGAAAATTCACGCATTAAGGCAAGCAAGGAATATGAGGACCCTCATACCTTACAGGTAACAGCTATCTCTATACTTAGTCACACAGTCCTTCATATGTTGAGAATGAACAAGAGTAACTTCTATTTTTTTCTAACCTTCTTTAAGGTTAGAAATTCTCTTATTTACTTTAAATCTTATTTACTTATCTTATTTAAGTAAATAATCTCTTATTTACTTTAAATCTGCCACCAAAGTTACCATAAAACCAATTAACAAATTAACAAAAGAGATCAACAGTTGGACCATGAGTAATGGCTGTCTTTCTCTCATGGTGCACAAGGGTAGACAAGATAAATGAGATTGAAGGATGACTCTGATTATCTGGACAAAAGCATGAATAATTATGTGGCCATCAACAGCCCCTGAGCTCCGCATTCATTGGAAAGTCAGTTCTCGGTACTAACACAGTAGATCTGTGCAGCCAGTGTGGCCAGGCTGGTCTCGAGCCTGGAGGTGCCCATCTTCTCCTCTGAGGCCAGGGAACTTATGGCATTTCCATGTTGTACCTGGTATGGCATGGAGTGAGCACAGAGGGCAGAGAGGAATGCCCAAGGGCATGGGATGTGTCATTGGCTAAGGACTGAGCCCCCTTCAGCTTCATCCACTGACACTCAGCTCATCAATTATCCCTGAAAGCAGCTGTTGGAAGAAAAGCCCATCATGGAAATTGGAGCTGGGTCAAACATGTAAAGCTTGGTCATATGTAGTGGTTATAAAGTTCTGGAGCCAGACTGCCCACATTCAAGTCCTGACTTGGTCAATCCTAAAAGGGTGACTCAGGGAAAACAAGTTAACATCTCTGTGCCTCAGTTTCTCCATCTGTATTGTCTAAGTTTTAAATTAAGAGTGCTTAGCAGTGCCTGGTACATAGTAAAAACTCAACAAATGTTAGCTGTGATTGCCATAATCATAGAAATTGGTACAATTCCAAGATGTATCTTCTTCACATTTTGAAGCTCTGAATGCATCTTAAAATTTATGTGTTTTCTATAAATCTAAAATTATTCAAAGACTCCAAACAGCCAAAGCAATCTTGAGAAAAAAAAGCAGAGCTGGAGGCAACATGCTGCGTGTCTTCAGGGAGCATGTTCTATACTACATGTTTTGTCCTACACTACAAAGCTACAGCTATCAAAACAGCATGGAACTGGCACAAAATCAGACACACAGATCAATGCAACATAATAAAGAGCCCAAAAATAAACCCATGCACTAATGGTCAATTAATCTACAACAAAGGAGGCAACAATATACAATGGAGAAAAGACAATCTTTTCAAGTGATGTTAGGGAAATTGGACAGTTACATGTAAAATAATGAAATGAGAACATTTTCTCAAACCATATACAAAAAATAAACTCAAAATGTATTAAAGACCTAAACATAGGACCAGAAACCATAAACTCCTAGAAGAAAAAGTAGGCAGAACACTCTTTGACAAAATCGTAGCAATATCTTTTTTTGGATCTGTCTCTTAAGGCAAAGGAAACAAAAGCAAAAATAAACAAGTGGGACCTAATTAAACATAAAAGCTTTTGCACAGCAAAGGAAACTATCAATAAAACAAAAGAACAACCTACTGTGAATGGGAGAAATTATTTGCAATTGATATGACTGATAAGGGGTTAATATCCAAAATATATCGATATAAACAGCACATACAACCCAATGTCAAAAAAACCCCCAAACAACTCGATTAAAAAATGGGCAGAAGACCTGAACAGACATTTTTTTCCAATGAAGACACACAGATGGCCAACAGGCACATGAAAAGATGCTCAACATGATTAACTATCAGAGAAATGCAAATTAAAACCACAATGAGCTATCACCTCACACCTGTCAGAATGGCTATATTAACAAACACAAATAACAAATGTTGGTGAGAATGTGGAGAAAAGGGAACGCTTGTACACTGTCGGGGGAATACTAATTGGTGCAGCCACTGTGGAAAACAGTATGGACATTCTTCAAAATACTAAAAATAGAATTATCATATGTACTAATACTTCTACTCTTGGGTATATATCTGAAGAAAATGAAAACACTAATTTGAAGAGATACATGTGGGACTTCCTTGGTGGTGCAGTGATTAAGAATCCGCCTGCCAATGCAGGGGACACGGGTTCGAGCCCTGGTCCGGGAAGATCCCACATGCTGCAGAGCAACTAAGCCCGTGAGCCACAACTACTGAGCCCACGAGCCACAACTACTGAGCCCACGTGCCACAGCTACTGAAGCCTGCACGTCTAGAGCCCGTGCTCCACAATGAGAAACTACCGCAATGAGATGCCCGTGCACCTCAATGAAGAGTAGCCTCCACTTGCCACAACTAGAGAAAGCCCGCGCACAGCAATGAAGACCCAATGCAGCCAAAAATAAATAAATAAATTTATTTAAAAAAAGAAAAGATACATGCACCCCAAAGTTCATAGCAGCATGATTTATAATAACCAAGATATGGAAGCAACCTAAGTGCCCATCAACAGATGAATAGATATATATGTGCAATGGAATATTAATCAGCCATGAAAAAGACTTAAATTCTGCCATTCGCAAAAACATGGATGAACCTAGATGTTATTATGCTTAGTGAAGTAAGTCAAACAGGGGAAGACAAATACTGTATGATATCACTTAAATGTGGAATCTAAAAAATAAAACAAACCAATAGATATAACAAAACATAAATGGACTCACAGATATAGAGAACAAACTAGTGGTTACCAGTGGGGAGAGGGAAGGAGTAAGGGGCAAGATAGGGATTGGGGATTAAGAGGTATAAACTACTTTATGTATAAAATAAAAAAGCTACAAGATATATTGTACAGCACAGGGAATATAGCCAATATTTCACAACTTTAAATCTATAAGAACATTGAATCACTATGTTGTACACCTGAAACTAATATAATAGTGTAAATCAACTATATTTCAATAAAAAATCCAGAATTAAAAGTTTATTTAGAAATTCATGTACTAATTGAATGTGGTAATGAAGCTCTGACTAGTTTTTTTTTTAAATTCCTAATTTCAAAAAAAAACAATGTTACTAAACCAATGGGGTAACTTACACTGGCATCTTAAAATCAAAGTAGCTAAGTATTAATAGGGCCCAAATATATGCTATAGATGAAGAAACAATGATAGGTTTTTGCTCAATAAATGGAGCAATGGCTTTTGCCAATTCTTCATATGCACATGCTCTTCTCACCACAGGACCTTTGCACATGCTGTTCTGTCATGTTCTCCATTCTACCTTCTTCACCTAGTTAATGTCTTATCATTCTTTAGTTCCCATCATTTCCTCAGGAAAATCCTCCCCAACTTACCTGTCTAGGTTAAAACTTTCTAATATCATTTGCCATTTCATTATAGCCCTTGTCACAGGTGTGATTTTATGTACATTACACAAAACTGAGTTACTATCTGTCCCTTTCAATAGCCTCAAAGCTCCATGAAAGGAAGAGACTGTACCTCCCCTTACTCATCACTGTATCTCCAGCTTTCAGTATGGACTCTGGCATACAGCAGGAGCAGAATAAGTATGCTTTGTAAGAATGAATAAATAAATGAATGAGTTTTGGAGACATCATAGATCCAGTTGCAGAGCCTGGCATTTCAATTTTTAGTGTCCATTTGAATGAAAATTTGATTCATGTCTATTAAATTGCACTAAAACCTAAGCTCCACGAGGACAGGAGTCTTGTCTGCTTTTATCTGTTGTGATCCAGCGTTCGCATGTTTTATATTGTACTATAATTATTTCTGTCCTCGCCACAACTCATCTCTACTACCTTTGAGAGTCATGAAAACAAGTATCATATCCTGGCCCCTTGTACGACAAAGAGTCATAAATCTGCAGCCAAAGCTCAGATTGGTTTCCCAAGCTTCAGCTCAGTGAGTCCATCTCTCACTGACATTGCATCTTAAAGTAGACAGTGCTACTTGGCTTCCCCACAGACCATTTAACATGTAGGTAATATTCAAAGTTGGACTCCCTGTCCCCCTAAATCCCCACAGGGCTCACTCTCTGAACAGTGAATAAATGCAGGTTCCTCTAGTACCCAGGATCTCCCTCTCTGTGTTGCAATTTACAAGAAGGCATTACCTCACCCCTGCATGGTATTATCATAGTGGCAGAGGGTCAAGTTTCCAGGCAGCATGAAGAGGTGAAAAGAACATGGGCTGGGTGATCAGTTAGTTTGGGTTCAAGTTCCAACTCTGTTCAACACTATGAAAAAGGGGGAAAAGAGTGGATTATTAAGCAGTATATATGATGTTAAGACCTTTTCACATACGATTTCATTCAATTTATAATAAATCTATGGAGTGGGTATTACAGTGCCATTTTAATAACTAGGAAATGGAGATTCAGAGAGGTGAAATAGCTTACTCAAGGTCACCCAGTTGTTAAGTAGCAGAAATTAGAACCCAGATCTCTCTGACCTTAAAATGCAGCTCTTTCCTTTATACCATCTTGCCTTATGCCCTGGCTGTGTGATTTTGAGCAAGTTGCTTTACCTCTCTGATCCTGCATTTCCTCATCTGTAACTGAGATGATTACCACACCTATCTCCAAAAGCTGCCCTGAGGATCCAATGGTAATGCACATGAAAGGCAATATATAAATGCACTCAATATCCACAAACAGGCAGATCAGAAGGAATAAATTCTTTTGTTTGTCTGTTTAAGACGGAAGAGAGCTCTTATTATTCCTGAAAGAGTTATCACAGCTGGAGAAGCAGCCATGCAATTCCTGCAATAAAAGTGTATGTGGGGGGAATCAAAAGGCAATACAACTGTCTTCCAACCCAGCCTGTTTTTATTTTTACCGAAATACAATTTCAGATTCGATGGCTTATTCTTCGTCTGAAGTATGAGCATTTATAGCCCAGCTATTGGGAGCAACAGCAGAGCAGTTAAATGCTGCTGCTCCGCACACTGGCCCTCCTCCAGCCGCCTGGCAGAGGACTCAGCACACTCCGCTCACAGGAGCTCTGCTTCCCCTAATCGATTTTCCCAGTGTCACTCCCTGCCTCTCACCCCATGCTCTGCCTTTCCCTGTGCAGGCACCGGGATGCATGAGAACATATTGTCAACTCTGTACTGTCACCTGTTAGAATGGTCCATCCTAGCCACTAGGTTAGCAGTTGGTGTGACACGCCGGTTGGCCCCAAATAACCATGCTTTTCCCACAACTCCAGCCTCCTACCTTGGCCCAGTTCACCTGTTGGCTGAGATTTGCTTCTGGATGAGCTGCCCCATGATGAAACCAGGGATTGTTCATACTCACGTTGCTCAGAAACCCAGTTTCTTTTTGCAGTAGACGGAAGAAAAGAGAGCAAATAAACACAGAGGGAAGAGAGGGGAAGAAGCCACAGCACTGCCCTCAAAGAGTCTACAAAGAGTCTACAATTCTCCTTCTACAAGGAGAAAGAAATGTGAACGGACAAAAACAACGGCAGTTGCTTCCACAGTGCTTGGGATGTTCCGGGCACTGCCCTAAGTGTGTTAGATCATCTACCACATTTAAACCACACAATAATTCCAAGAGGAAGGTACGAGCATTGTCCCCCCCCATTTCACAGATGAGAAAACTGAGGCTGACTTGACCAAGATCATGGCCAGTAAGTGGTAGAAGCAGGATGTTGGATTTCAAGGGTCTATGCTCTTAGGCACTGCATTACAGCTTCTCTCAGATGATTATAATACAGTGTTGGCCTAATGAGGGGACTTTTAAAGATTGTTCATGGGCAGAGGCAATCACATGTGCAAAGACCCTGAGGTACCAGAGAGCCTGCACATGAAGGGGGCAAAAAATATCTCATTGCAGTTGGAGCATAACAAGCCATGGGGGAAAAGGAGAAGATGGAAAAGTGTGGAGGACATGTGACTGGAAAGGTGGGTTCTGGTTGGGCTGGAAAGAGCCCCGAATGCCAAGTTAGAACCTTGGACTTGGACCTAGTAAAATGGGGACCCACTGGCATTTAGGAAGGGGAGTGACATGAGCAGTTTAGAGCTGGGAATTACCTCTCAGCCGGTAATGTGGAGGATGGACCTAAGACAGGAGGAAACAGGAAGAGGGAGAGAGGCTGTCCCAGGATGCTGACTGAGAACAGAAAGAGTCACCATCTCCTCCTGTCTCCTCTTTTAGGAGGGTTATGGGGGCCCCTGAGGATCCCCTTGCCCCAGGTGAGCCCATCGGCCTGAAAGCTTGTGTCTTGGCAGTAGCATGCTAGCATGTACTCAACATCTGCTTATAAACTGGATTGTAAGGCTTCCAAGGAGTGAGATTTGGCCAATGACACCACTGGCAGAGAAGCCACTGTGCCCTTCCAAGTCTGAAAAGTCTAATAAGAAACTCAAATTTCTGGACACTGGCAAAGGATAGGAAGCCACTCGCAGTTGAAAGGCATTCTGGAGGGCGTTTGGACTTCGCCTGCCTTAAGAAAACTCCTTATCCTCCCCTGGGAGTAACTTCATGGTGCCTGCCGGCCCCACCTCCCCACAGTTGCAAAGATGGCCTGGACTTGTCATAAAGCTTCATTTCCTCAACTGTGATCACCCCAGGGATGGACCGTACAGGCAAGTAGGAGTGACCAACGGTTCTGTGAACTTTGACATATGGACGCAAAGTCAGAGAAGGGCCCTGCTGGTGGCCAGCATTCCTGCCCTACGTAGAGAATGAACCTAAAAATGAAGCAACATCAAGGGAAGCAGGACCAGAGATGGAGAACGACAGAGTCTTGATTATACAACTGAGCCTATGGATATAGTTGAGCCTGAAATCTAAGGGATCTATCCGCAACTTACATACTTCTCTTCCCAGCATTGCCAACAGGCAAAAAATAATAGATGTACTCTACAACCTTTTGCAATACAAATGTTAAGATTACATCAATCTTTCAAACCCACTAGTCCTTGAGCTGGGTTGCTTAGAGAATAATTCCACTGAGGTGAGAGCTCTTGGGATGGGAGGTACATAGGAAGTGGCTCTCTTCATTTCAATCCCTGTTCTGAGCCCCAACTCCTTGTCACTCTGCCCTACCAAAAGCCATTGGGTCAGCTAAAACACAAAATTTTGTTTCTGTGAGCCCAAGGCCTCTGCTTCCAAGTTCTCATGACTTTGCCCTTACATTAGCATTCATGAACTCAAACTGTCAGAGAGTCTTGGGTAATTAGAAGCAATACAAAAATGCTGATTAGCACTCTGGCTGTACCCAGAGGATGACATAGGCAGAGACCCAAGCCCTACGTTTGTGTTTCCAGGACTCCTTGAATTCCCACATCTAAGAACACTTTATAAAGCTTCTTGATGAAAGAAAGAGCTCAGAGACAGTATAGCATTGGGTTCAAGGCATTGCCCTTTCAGTACGATGCACTTCCATGTTAATCTCAACTCTGCCACTTACACATGCTACATCCATCGGCAAATTACTTCACCACTGAGTCTCAGTTATCTCCTCCATAAAATGGGAGTAATAATCATCTCTATTTTAACATGTTTTTGTTATGTGAATGAAATAATTAATGCAATATGTACAGTACCTGGCACATAATAAGGGTTCAATAAATGAGTTTCTGTATGTGTAATACACAAGGGGGAAATTATAGGAGGTCAAATATGAAAATTGGGTTGTAGATTCCTCTTGGCTCCAACCATTCCCATCCCCACTATTTGGTGTGAAGCAGTCACACCTCATGGGTGGACCAGTGCAATGTTTTCCTCTCTGGTTGTGGTTCCTTCTCTCTCTTTTCCCTCCAAATCATTTTGCGTTAGTTTCCAAGGATTGTGGTGACAAGTTACCACAAAATTCGAGGCTTAAAAGAACGTAAACGTATTGTCTCACAGCTCTGCAGGCCAGAAGTGTGAAACCAAGTCGTTGGCAGGGTTGGTTGCCCCGGAGGTTCTGAGAAAGAATCCATCCCGAGCCGCTGTCCTGGCTCTGGTGGTTGCCGGCAAGCCTGGTGTTCCTTGGCTTGTAAATGCATCCTTCCATCTCTGCCTCCGTCTTCACAAAGCCTTCTCTGTCCTTCTGTGTCTTCTCCTCTTCTGTCCGTCTCATCTCCCTCTAGGCTTTGCCCTTGTAAGGACACCTGTCACTGGATTTAGGTCCTACCTAAGTAATCCAGGGTAATCTCATCTTGAGATCCTTAAGTTAATTCTATCTGCAAAGACTTCATTTCTAAAATAGGTCATAGTCACAGGTTCCTGGAGTTAGCATGTAGACATATCTTTTATTTGAGGGGGTGGTCACCTTTCAACCCACTATACATCCCAACACCATATCACCATTTCAAGGTCAATCTTCGCCAAACACACATCAAAAGGCCTACAAAGCCTTCTCATTTTCCACCTAAAATTCTTCCAGCCATGCTGGTCTGCCATCGAAGGCTCTCCCCCAGCAGGTCCTGAGCTTCTCCTCCTTTCAGGCACCTGGCTCTGGAGGTGCTGATCTGCTGGCCCTCATCGTTTTCTCATCCTCCCTCTTGCACCGTCCTTCCACCCATGTTCCCATCTTGGGCTCTGTATCACTTTTCTATTGCTCCATAGCAAATTGCCACCAACTTAGCAGCTTAAAACATCATGGGGCTTCCCTGGTGGCGCAGCGGTTGAGAGTCCGCCTGCCGATGCAGGGGACGCGGGTTCGTGCCCCGGTCCGGGAAGATCCCACATGCCGCGGAGCGGCTGGGCCCGTGAGCCATGGCCGCTGAGCCTGCGCGTCTGGAGCCTGTGCTCCACAACGGGAGAGGTCACAACAATGAGAGGCCCGCGTACCGCAAAACAACAACAACAACAAAAAAACCCATCATGAATTTCTTATGTCACTCTCTCTGTGAGCCAGAAGTCCGGGAAAAGCCTAGTGGGGTCCTCTGTTCAGGGTCTCACAAGGCTGCCATCAAGGTATCTGCCAGGCTGTGTTCTCATGTGGAGGTCTGACCGGGGAAGAATCCCCGTCCAAGCTCATTAAGGTGTTCATAGAATGAGTTTCCTTGCAGCTGTGGGACTGAGGGCTCAGCATTTTGCTGGCTGTTGGCTGCAGGCCCCCTGTAGTTCCTAGAGGCCACTTAAAGTTCCCTGCCATATAGGATTCCTCCACATGGCTGCCCACCTCATCAAGCCAGCTAGGAGGAATTCTCACCTCAGGGAGGGCCCTGTCTCCCTTTTAAAGGCTTTTACCTGATTACATCTGACCTATTTAAGATAACGTCTCTTTTAATGAACTCAAATCAAAAACCTATATGAAACCTTAACTACATCTGTAAAATCCCTTCACCTTTGCTCTATCATTTGGCTAGGATGTATCATAGGTCCAGCCCACACTCAAAGGGAGGGGATTGTACAGGATGTGACAACCAGGAGGCGGGACTTCCGGGACCACCACAGAGTCTGTCTGCCCCTTTGAAGTCTGTGCTCCAAAGAGAAGCTTCCCAATCTACCTCTCCCACCAAAGCCATTGCCATTCCTCTCCAGCTGGATCATCCCTCCTTCTTCCTAATTCTTGGTGGCTTCATTTTTAGCCCTCTTACAGCACTAACTGATTTATTTGAGAGGCAGCAACGTGGTACCACACAGGGGTAAAGAACAAGGACTCAGGAGTTAGACCATCTGGGTCCACCCTGGCCCCTCTACTTACTATCAGTGTAACCCTGGGCCACTCAACTTTCAAAGCTCAATTAGAAACATACAGAGAATCTTTTCATGGGGTTATTATGAGGATTGAATGTGCTAATTTTTCTAATGCAGTTAACAGGGTCTGGCTCACAGCAAGGATCTAATATATGGCTATTTTGTGTGAGTCAGGATAGGCTAGGTTATATTGCAGTAACAAACAGCCCCCAAACTGAGAAAAACTCAGGGGTTTAAAACAAATGTTTCTTTCTCCCACATGCTGCGCACCCACTGAAAGTTAGCAGAAGGGTTCTGTGCATTTTAATCACTTAGGGTCCCAGATTGATGAGCAACCATCATGTTGAAGAGAGCAGGGTGGGTCTTACCTGGCAAACGAATGGTCCAGCTCAGAAGTGAAATGGGACACGTGCTTTCAACTCATTGGCCAGAATGAGTCACGTAATCCCACTGGGAGGCCAGGAGAAAACCTCCCAGGAAGCGGAACGGGGGAGACCCACACGTGGGTGCTTATCGTGTAATTTCCTTTAAATTACCATGAACCTCATTTCACCTTAAGGAACAGTATGATTTCATCCTCCTTTATCCTCAACAGCACTAGATCACAGTGCCTAGCGCAAGGTAGAACTTCAGGACGATATGTTAGAAAGCCTAACTCTAAAAATAGGACAGCTGCAACGCACATAGAAAAAGACTTGATCCTCTTACAATATAATCTGAGGAGACAAAAAATTTCCATCCACACTCAAATATTTACCCTGTTCACCTGCTACCATGTCTTATATTTCTGCCATTCACTTGATCCTTTACGGTCTTTAGAGGTGCATTTGTAACAGCCCAAGGCATCGGATTGCCTGGGCAGGGTAAGATGTTTACTAGCGCACCGTTTACTCTCTGAGCCCGTTACCAGGGCCGCTGTTCAATTCAACCAGCATTTTCTGAGCGCAGTGCCAGGCAGCACACTCAAAGCCTGATGGGTCCTAACGTGGACACAGTTCTCAAAGAACTCACCATTTAGAAATCTTAGCATGCCAGGCAGAGTCTAGAGAATGGGACAGAAGATGGATACTTTTGAAGGAGGAAATAATTATGCCCGCTAATGATTATAAAGTGCTTTCTGGGTGCCCGGCTGAGCAAACTTAGACTTGGGAGATTTAATCCTCAAAGCAGCACTAGGAGGATGGAGACTAGAATTTCCTTTAACGATTGGCAGATTGAAAAGGATTTCCACTGCTCCTTCTCGGGATGGGTCTTTGCAGGAGATATTAGTATACTATCAGGACTCAAAAAATTTGGAACAAGAAGACAGAGGCAATGACAGCATTAGAGTTTTCCAGAAGCTGGTTCTGTTAGTAATCCTGCCTCTGTCACTCAGTAGCAGTGTGACTTTGGAAAGTTGCATAACCTCTCTGTGCCCCAGAGCCTTCCCTTGTTAGCGTGGGCTCCTGAGTCCTCGTCTCCAGGGAACTGGCACAGGGTAGGTCTCCAGGCATCACTTCCACCTCCTTTTGCCCCCTCTTCTCGAGGTAGGAAGAGTAGCAGCAGGGGCACAGAGACACTGGGCAGGCTCCCAGCTGAAAACTAAGACAGTTTTGAATGAATGGCAAATTTCTTTGAATGGAAAATTTTTTAAAATTTATTTTTAAGACAATTTTCAAATAAGTTGAAACAACTTTTTTTCAGAGGCAACCAATAGCACCGACCAGGACTGGGAAGGGAAGAGATAAAGTTATGGAAAATGCAAGCAATTAAACTCTATTAAAAACCCGTATGTGCTTTTTTTCTTTTTGCGGTACGCGGGCCTCTCACTGGCTCACGGGCCCAGCCGCTCCGCGGCATGTGGGATCTTCCCGGACCGGGGCACGAACCCGCGTCCCCTGAATCGGCAGGCGGACTCTCTACCACTGCGCCACCAGGGAAGCCCCTGTACATTTTTTTAATGCGGAGAAAGTAAGTCCAAGAGTTGACAAGTGAGCAAGGCTGGGCTCCAGCATTTTGGGGTTTTGGAATGAAAACCCTGCGAAGGGCAGAAAATGTGCTCAGCGGCACTTCTCGCCCTGAGCAACACACACATCTGTGCGCTCGATTGTTTGGGACTTGGCGGCAAACAGCAGTGGCAATAATTCTTTGCAAAGGAGGAGGATCAGCAAAACACAAGGAAAAAAAGAGACAAAAGAAGAGAGCACGTGGGATAAGAGGAAGATGGCGGGGAAGGGGTCAGTTTTCTCTGCCTCACGCAGCTTTGGTGGCTTGTGGTAAATGAGTTTCTAATGATGTTTTTAAAAAGCGGGTCTTATTTACTGGGGCTGACGCAACTCCTTCTGCTTCTTGGGCTGTGTGCTGGGGAAGCAAATGAGGCAGGAGGCAGACGGCGTGAAACCGGGGTTTGCTGGTCTCTTAGTCCTACTGGGAACGACCCCAGGCCATCGCTCCCCCTTCCCCACTCCCTGCACTGGCCTCCGCTGTGCGCCAGCAGTTCTGACCTCGGAGGATCACAGTCCTGTGTGAGAGGGAGACACAACCTGGCTGTGAGAATCCTGTGTAATCAGTGCTTCTTTGGGTGCCCCCTGTGTGCCAGGCACAGTATTTTCTGAATGAACAAACAGAGGAATGAATGAATGAGCAAATGGAACACTTGGCGCTCTGTGGGCCCAGGGAGGGAGCACCCCAACCTTTGGAGTGGGGAGAAGGGAAGCAGGAAGGCTTCCTGGAGGAGATGACACAGGAGGATTCAGAAAAGAAGACGCAGAGGGGAGTTTGAGGCAGAAGGGAGGGAAGGCACATTTCGGTGTGGGAATTTCAGGTCATTGGACTTAGGAGGAGGGTTTTAGAGGCAGGTGTGGGAGACGAAGGATAACCCTAATTGGGCCTTTACTGTGTGCCTGGGACATTTGGTGATACCTAGAGCTACTTTGGGTTATCACAACTGCAGTGGGGGAGGGGGAGCTACTGGCATCGAGGGGATGCAGGTCAGGGATGCTTCCAAGCCTCCTGCAGTGAGTGCACAAGACAGCTCTCCTCCCAAACCCTGCTGTATGCTGACCTTCTGCTGACCACTTTCATTTCCTCCTCCTCCTAGCCCCATGAGGTGGTACATTTATCCCCATTTCTCAGGCAAGGAAAACGAGGCTCTGAGAGCTTCAGTCACTTGCCTAAGATCATACAGCGACTAAGAGGAAGAGTGGGGATTGGAACCCAAGCAACCAAGCTCCAGTTCCCTGCTAATAACTACAGGAAAGAAATCCATTGGCCACACTGTAAAGGTCTTCGGATGCCATGTTACAGAGTTTGGGCTTGTACCTGTTCTGCAACACATGAATATTTTTCATCTACAGATTTTCCACCTTTTCATGCACTAGTGTAATTTCCCCTGAAGAACCAAATGTTGGAGGTCAAACAAAATTCCCATTTGCAAGCAAAGACAGAGCAGAGACAGAGCAAAGGATTTGTCACTGCATTCATTATACCGCTCCCTCCCCCGGCCCACGTCAGGCAAGCTCTGGCCTATTACTAAATACACCTTTAAGAGCAATTGCCCTGCTTTATTCAGAAAGAACCTTAAAATGTAATTAACGGAAGTCTCCCCGGATGGTTTCACATCTTCCCTTCTCTGCAGTAGCAATACCAAGTCCAGTGAGGTCTGTTATTCTGAGACTTCCTTAAAACCCTAATCATGTACACCGCCATTTCCCTGCAGCTCTTCGCGGAGGTGTGGTATCCTCCAGCGCGTGCTGGTCAGGGCTGCTTTTTCTCCTAATGAAGTCACACTGGGCGCTTTCCGTGAACAGCTGGACCGCCGCAGCTCAGAGGAGAGGGAGCTGCCTCAGCCTCAAGACGACCCAGAGCCAAGCTCAGAATATTTGCAAGCCGATGACTGGAAAATTGGAGTTCGGGACGATCGCCCCTGCAGTCCTTAATTGGATGCCAGCTTCAGAGCAGGACCTTCTCATGCTAGAAATATCCCTAGACTTCACCAGAGACTGGTGAGGTAGGAATTAACCTACCCAGGATACAGATGGAGAAACTGATGCTCAAAGAATCCAAGGTGTGAACTGTGGAGCTGGAATGCAGGCACTTCGATTAGCATAGAGTGTAATGAAATAATCACTTTGCGTTTATTTGTTCAATGGCTTTAAAGCAGAAGCTACTTCTGATTCTGTATCCTACCTAGCACAGTGCCTTTGCTCAATAAGACTAAATCAGCCACACAAAGTGAACACATCACAGACGACCCCTGCAGGGATGCTCTTGACTGATTTCATTCATTTTTCTCTAAATAACTCTAATGGGGTGATAGCTTAGAGTGGGGTCCCTCTGCAATTCATTAAGAAGAACAGAGGGTCTGGAGAGAGTCATGTTTGGATTTGTATCCTGGTTCTGTCTCTCCCAGGCTGTGTTACACAGGGCAAGTGAGTTCACCTCTCTGAGCCTCTCTTCTGCTGCCTATAAAATGGGCATAATAACACCCACTTCACCGAATTACTATGAGAATAAATGAGCCCAGAGCAGAGGAAATTCTTTTATTAAACTTTTAGTACACACTTGAGGTGATCATTTAATTCCTCAATCATTTTTTTTAGGCTCTTACTCATTTCAGCACTAACTTAAATTTTATTTTCTCTTTGATATTTGAAGAAAGTTGGGCTCAGAGAGGTTAAGCAATTTGCCTGGGGACACACAGCTGGATGGTGACACGGCTGAGATTTGAAGGCAGAGCAGTGAAACTCTAAGTTTGTCTCTTTCTGAGGTACCTTGATGCCTTCTCGGAGGGCTTGAGAATCCGGCTTTTTGATTCCAAATTTAGAGTGTTCTGGGGGGAAGAGAGGGGACAAGGAAAATATTTCAAAGAATGGGAAGTAGAGGAGGAGAAATCTGTCTTTTGAAAGTGAGCACTGGTAGGTCTGATTCTGAGGAAAGCTGATTCTGCTCTAGGTCTGTTGTGTCTGGGGTTTTGCCCTCTTGAGGTAGTGAGTGCATCACATCAAATCCCTTCTCTGATGGGGAAGGAGTATAAAACAAGGGAAAAAGTACAGGCAAGATGAAAACAGAAGTATATATTTCCTGGAATTAAACACTGATATATAGCCTGGAGAGAAAACAGGCTGAGGTGTTAAATGGATGGTCTATAGGAACTTGTACCCAGAATATATAAAGAACTCTTACAAATCAATAATAAGAAGATAACCTGATTTAAAAATTGGCAAAATATTTAAATAGACGTTTCTCCAAAGATGATATACAGGTGGCCAATAAGCACATGAAAATATGCTCAACACCATTAGCCATCAGGGAAATGCAAATCAAAACCGCAATGAGATATCATTTCACGCCCATAAGGATGGCTGAAATAAAAAAGATAGACGGTAAGGAGTGTTGGAGAGGATGTGGAAAAATTGGAATCCTCACACATTACTGGTAAGGATGTAAAATGATGCAACCACTTTGAAAAATAATGTGACGGTTTCTCAAAATATGAAATACAGCATTACCATATGACCCAGCAATTTCACTCCTAGGTGAATTGAAAATATATTTATACAAAAACTTGTACATGAATATTCATAGCAACATTATTCCTACTAACCAAAAAGTGGGAACAGCCCAAATGTCTAACAATGGATGAAGAGAGAAACAGAACATGGTCTATCCGTACAATGGGGTATTATTCAACCATTAAAAGGAATAAAGTACTGATACATGCTACAACATGGACGAACCTCAAAACATTTTGTTAGGTGAAAGAAGTTTGGCACAAAAGACATTTTATTGTTTAATTCCATTTATATTAATTTTTCAGAAAAGGCAAATTTTTTGAGACAAAAAGTAGATTAGCTAGTTGCCTAAGGGATGAGGGTGATGGAGTGGGAGATTGGGAATGACTGCAAATGGGTGTGAGGCTCCTTTTGGGGTGATGGGAATATTCTAAAATTAGAGCGTGGTTATGGTTGCACAATTCTGTAAATATACTGAATATCATTGAATTGTAGACTTATAATGGATGAATTGCACGGTACATAAATTAAATCTTAACAAAGCTATTAAAAAGGACGACTGGTCCACTGTCCCAGCTAGTAAGGGTCAACCATTGAATCCCAAGCAGTGTGACCCTCTCTCTCTTGTCCACTACACAGCACAGCCTTACTCCAGTATGAGGGTAAATCCTAAACTTACGAGGTCACAGATCTTTTTCTAATGTGGCCCAAGAACCCAGCTTGGAAAAGACCAGGAATAACCAGCCCCCAGCTTTGTTGCTGATGAAGGTGGTGCCCTCAACGGCTCTTGGTGTAGTGTCAGCCACCAGCCAGCCCAGATGCAAGGCGGGGGACTGGCCCCTGATAACACCTCAAGAGTGATCAAGTCAGCAGTATATTCAGCTCGTCTGCTGGATTTGTATCATGGTTCTCCCTGCCAGGCCAGCCATTCATCCAGAATAAACTTCGCAGGACTGGGCAGCCAACTAATTAATTGTTGCATCAATAAAACTCAGGTTTGGCCGTCTCATGATGGATTACATTGTTAAAATGAACTTAACAGCAGCATTAAAGAAAGAAAACAAGGGAAATCGATATAGGAGAACTTCCTCAGCCAGAGTTTGCACTTCTCATGGACCAGATGTCAGTGGTGAGACAAGCACTTATCACAAAGCGGAGATGATGTTTATTAGTGGCAAGACCATCCCTAGTTTACATGCAGGATTTTAAAATGAGAAAAGCAGAATACTGGAGCCCTAGAAGGGGTAGAATGTGGTTGGCACAAAGCCCAGTCCCTAGAGTCTGTGAGACCTCAGTTCAAATACCAACTGCTCCACTTCCTAGCTAGCCATGGATTTGGGCAAGCCATCTAATGTGGGCCTCAGTTTCTCTTATCTGCAAAATGGGGATAATAAGGGGACCAATATCTTAGTGTTGTTGGGAAGATTAAATTAGATAAAATGGTGTAACATTGCAGTTCTTGCTAAGAACGTGTTCAGTAAATGTTTGCTATTGGTCATACTATATTTTTCTCTTGTTTAGGTATTTCCAGAAGCAGAATTCTCATCATTTCCATCCTTCTCTATGACAGGTGATATAGTCAATTGCTCTTTAAATTTACACTTTTTTAAAATTAAATTTTTAATTTAATTTTAAAAATTAACATACATTAAAATCAGTATTTTTGGTGTACAGTTCTATGAATTTTAGTGCATGTATACATTTGTATAACCACCACCACAATCACTGTATTAGTCTGCTCAGACTGCTATAACAAAACACCAGAGACTGGGTGGCTTGAACAACAGACATTTATTTCTCACAGTTGTGGAGGCTGGAAGTCCAAGATCAAGGTGTCAGCAGAGTTTGGTTTCCTGGTGAGGGTTCTCTTCCTGACTTGCAGATGGTGCCTTCTCCTTGTGACCTTACATGCCAGAGAGAGGAAGCTCTGGTGTCTCTTTCTTTTCTAATAAGGGCACTAATCCCATCCTAGGGGTTCCACTCTCATGCCCCCATCTAAACCTAATTACTTCCCAAAGGCTTCACCTCCAAATACCATCACATTGGGGGTTAGGACTTCAATATATGAATTTGGTGAGGGGGACACAAGCATTCAGCTCATAATGATCAATATACATAACAGACCTATCACCTGCCCCAAATTCACTCATGCTTTCATATCCCACCCTCTTCCTACCCCTAATTCTGGCAACCACTCATCTGTTCTCCATCCCTGTAGCTTTGTCTTTTGGAGAATGTCATATAAAGAGAATCATATAGTATGTTACATTCTGAAACTGGCCCGTTGCATGTAGTTCACTTCTTTTTGTTGCTGAGTAGTATCCCAGTATGAGTGGATGTACCACCCAGTTTATCTGTTCATTCATTGAATAACATTTGCATTGTTTAGGTTTTGGCCATTATGAACAGAGCTCCACCTAAATATTCATGAACAGGGTTTTGTGTGAATATAAGTTTTCATTTCTCTAGGATAAGTGTCCAGGAGTGGGAACTCTGGGTCATATTCTAAGTATGCATTTAAGTTCATTGTTTGCCAAAATAATTTCCATTTGCACTAGCAAAGTATGAGAGTTCTAATCAGTTTGTGGGAATCCAGTGTTTGATATTGGCAGTATTATCTACTTTAGCCATCTGAATAGGTGTTTAGTAGTATCTCATCATGGTTTTAAGTTGAATTTCCCTAACGGCTAATAGGGTTAAATATCTTTTCATGCGCTTATTTGCCTTCCATCTACCCTCTTCAGTAAATTGTCTGTTCAAATCTTTTACCCATTTTGTAACTGGATTGTTTTTTGACAGTTGAGTTTGAGAGTTCTTTATATATTCTGGATACAGGTCATTTCTTTTTTCTTTTTTTTTAACATCTTTTTGGAGTATAATTGCTTTACAACAGTGTGTTAGTTTCTGCTTTATAACAAAGTGAATCAGCTATACATATAAATATATCCCCATATCTCTTCCTTCTTGTGTCTCCCTCCCTCCTACCCTCCCTATCCCATCCCTCTAGGTGGTCACAAAGCACCAAGCTGATCTCCCTGTGCTATGCGGCTGCTTCCCACTAGCTATCTGTTTTACATTTGGCAGTGTATCTATGTCCATGCCACTCTCTCACTTTGTCCCAGCTTACCCTTCCCCCTCCCTGTGTCCTCAAGTCCATTCTCCAGTAGGTCTGAGTCTTTATTCCCATCTTGCCCCTAGGTTCTTCATGATCATTTTCTTTCCTTTTTTTAGATTCCACATATATGTGTTAGCATACTGTATTTGTTGTTTTTCTCTTTCTGACTTACTTCACTCTGTATGACAGACTCTACGTCCATCCACCTCACTGCAAACAACTCAATTTCATTTCTTTTTATGGCTGAGTAATATTCCATTGTATATATATGCCACATCTTCTTTATCCATTCATCTGTCAATGGGCACTTAGGTTGCTTCTATGTCCTGGCTATTGTAAATAGAGCTGCAATGAACATTGTGGTACATGACTCTTTTTGAATCATGGTTTTCTCAGGGTATATGCACAGTAGTGGGATTGCTGGGTTGTATGGTAGTTCTATTTTTAGTTTTTTAAGGAACCTCCATACTGTTCTCCATAGTGGCTGTATCAATTTACATTCCCACCAACAGTGCAAGAAGGTTCCCTTTTCTCCACATCCTCTCCAGCATTTATTGTTTGTAGATTTTTTGATGATGGCCATTCTGACTGGTGTGAGATGATATCCAATTGTAGTTTTGATTTGCATTTCTCTAATGATTAATGATGTTGAGCATTCTTTCATGTGTTTCTTGGCCATCTGTATATCTTCTTTGGAGAAATGTCTCTTTACGTCTTCTGCCCATTTTTGGATTGGGTTGTTTCTTTTTTTGATATTGAGCTGCGTGAGCTGCTTGTATATTTTGGAGGTTAATCTTTTGTCAGTTGCTTCATTTGCAAATATTTTCTCCCATTCTGTGGGTTGTCTTTTCAGCTTGTTTATGCTTTCCTTTGTTGTACAAAAGCTTTTAAGTTTCATTAGGTCCCATTGTTTATTTTCTTTTTATTTCCATTTCTCTAGGAGGTGGGTCAAAAGGATCTTGCTGTGATTTATGTCACAGAGTGTTCTGCCTATGATTTCCTCTAAGAGTTTTATAATGTCTGGCCTTACATTTGGGTCTTTAATACATTTTGAGTTTATTTTTGCATACGGTGTTAGGGAGTGTTCTAATTTCATTCTTTTACATGTAGCTGTCCAGTTTTCCCAGCACCACTTATTGAAGTGGCTATCTTTTCTCCATTGCATATTCTTGCCTCCTTTACCAAAGATAAGGTGACCATATGTGCATGGGTTTATCTCTGGGCTTTCTATCCTGTTCCATTGATCTATATTTCTGTTTTTGTCCAAGTACAGGTCCTTTCTTGATTACTTGATTGGCAAGCTTTCACCCTGTCTGTAAGTTTGTATTTTCATTCTCTTAACAGCATCTTTCACAGGACAAAAGTTTTAAATTTTGACGAGGTTCAGTTTATCAACTTGTCTTTTATTGTGTGAACTTTTAGCATCATGTCTATTAACTCTTTGTCTAACCCCAGATTATGAATATCTTCCTCTATATTTTCCTCTAAAATCTTTATAGTTTTGCATTTTACACCTAGATCTATAATTCACTTGAAGTTAATTTTTGTATAAGATGTGATGTGCAGGTCAAGGATCTTTTTTTTGCACATGCATGTCCGATTTTTCCAATACCATTTGTTGGAAAAGTATCTTTTTCCACTGAGTCTCTTTTTTACCTTTCCAAAATTCAATTGGACACATTTATGTTGGTCTATTTCTGAACTCTCTATTCTCTCCCATTGATCTATGTATGCCAATCCTTTTGCCAATTTCATACTGTGTTGATTATTGTACTTTCTTATAGTAAGTCTTAAAACTGGGTGATATGGTTCCTCTAATTTTATTCTTTGTTTTCAAATTATTTTGGCTATTCAAGGTCTTTTGACTTTTCACATAAATTTTAGATTTGGGTCAAGAGATTATTTTTTGGAAGACTTTCTTTATTCTTTCTTTCTTTCTTTTTTTTTTTTTCCCTGTGGCACCTATGTCCATTCAGGTTATCTATCTTATCTTGGTGAGTCTGATAGTTTGTACTTTTTAAGGGATTGGTTTGTTTCATCTAAGTGCTCAAATTTACATGTATAGAGTTGTTTGTAGGGTTCCAATCTTAGCCTTTTAATAGCTGCAGGGTCTGTAGTGTTAGCCCCTCAGTGCTAACATTGGTAATTTGTGTCTTTTCATATTTTTATTTTCCAGTCTTGTTGGAGATCTTTCAAATGCATTGATTTTTTTCAAAGAACAGTATCTGGTTTCATTGTTTCCTTACTCCTTTTCTGTTCTCAAGTTCATTGATTGCTACCCTTAATCATTTCCTTGTTGGAAGCAAATATAGTAACACTGTGCTCTTTGCCTGGGGATACCTCACTCATTATTTTCAGATTTCTTAGAGTGGAGGCTCAGAATGTTGATTTGAGGTCTTTTTTCTTTTTTAATGTAGGCATTTAATGTTATAAACTTCCCTGTAAGCACTACTCTGTTTCTACCCCACAAGTTGTTATATGCTGTATTTTATTTTCATTCAGTTCCAGATATTTTCTACTTTTCCTTGAGGTTTCCTTTGAACCTCTCTTAGCATCCCATTTTAGTTTATAAATTGTGTTTTTAAAAAGTTGAAGTATAGTTGATGTACAATATTATATGTTACAGGTGTACAATATAGTGATTCACAATTTTAAAGGTTATACTCCATTTATATTTATTATAAAATATTGGCTAGGGGCTTCCCTGGTGGCGCAGTGGTTGAGAGTCCGCCTGCAGATGCAGGGGATGCGGGTTCATGCCCCGATCTGGGAGGATCCCACATGCCGTGGAGCGGCTGGGCCCGTTGAGCCGTGGCCGCTGAGCCTGCGCGTCCGGAGCCTGTGCTCCGCAACGGGAGAGGTCTCAACAGTGAGAGGTCCGCATACCGCAAAAAAATATATATATATTGGCTATATTCCCTGTGTTGTATAATATATCCTCGTAGCTTATTTTATACATAATAGTTTGTACCTCTTAATCCTCCCCACTTTATAAATTGTGATTTTGACCATATTGCTTGTATAATTTTTTTTTGGTAGTGATTTCTTTAAAAATGCTAACTTTTCACAGTTCATTTAGGTTCAGTTTTTACCACTTCAAGTGAAATTTAGAAATATTACTGCCATACAGGCCTTTCCCCCTTCCTCCTTATGTTGGTATTATTGTCTTATATATTACATTTACATACATTAAAAATCCCACTAGACAATGTTATTATATTTGCTTTCAATGAATCTATTTTATGGGCATACCCATGGCTTGGGGTTGGACAAAACCCATTTGGTCGGTCAAAACAGAAAAAAAAGAGTGTGAACTATTGGTGAGACCCACCACATGGTTGGTATCTTTCTTGTCACTTGGAAATCTCTGTGAATATTTATAATAACTATAGGCATTTCTAAATATCTAATCTTTTTCTGAAATTAAGCTAAGATTTTATACAGGTAACATTAAATGAATTCACTTCTTTTGAATTAAAAAAAAAAAATCTATTTTAAAGAACTCAAGAGGAGAAGAGTAGTCTATTGTATTTACCGATTCACCATTTCTGTTTTCTTCCTTCTTTACCAATATTCCAAATTTCTTTCTGCTGTAATTTCCTTTAGCCCAAAGTTTCCTTTAGCAATTCTTTTAGAGAAGATCTGCTGCAACAAATTCTCTTACTTTTCCTTCATAGAAGAATGTCTTTATTTTACTTTCATTCTTGTAGGATATTTTCTTTGTATATCAAATTCTGAGTTTGACAGTCCTTTTTTTGCACATTAAAAATGTTATTCTACTTTCTTTTGACCTCCACTGTTTCTGATGAGAAATTCATAGACATTTAAGTTTTTCCCTTATAAATAATACACATTTTCCTCCAATGGCTGCATTGAAGATTTTTCTTTGTCTTTAATTTTCTGAAGTTTGACTAAGATATCTGTCTGGCTAAGAAGTTTTCGGGTTTATCCTTTTTGAGGTTCACCAAGCTTCAGTACATTTATGTGGGTGTGGGGGACTTTTTCGGCAATTATTATTTGAAATATCTTTTCCCCCTCCATACTCTTTCTTCTGTTCTCCATGACATGAATGTATTGTCTCTGAGACTGTGTTCAGTTTTGTAAATTCTTATCTCTCTGTTGTTTGGATTGCATAATTTCTACTAATCTATCCGACTCTGTCCTTTGTTAATTTTCATTCTGCTATTGCATCCTTTCATTGAGCTTGTTTATTTTTGTTATTATATTTTTTCAGTTCCAAAATTTCCATTTGGTTCTTATTTATACCTTCTGTTTCTTTGCTGCAACTTTTAATAGTTTCATTCATTTCAAGAATGTGTGCCTAAAAGAGCATTGTTTGTCATAGATGCTTTAATGTCTTTTCCAGATAATCCTAACATCTGTGTCATCTGTTGGACTGTCTTTTCCCATGTAAGTTGAGTTTTTCTTGATTCTTCATAACTGAGTAATTTTGGATTGTATCCTCATATTATTTTACAAGACTGAATGTTGTTTAAATCTTATTGAGGATGTTGATAATTTTGTTTTAATGAACAACTGAGCTTGTTGGGTTGAGGCTACAAGTTCCTACTGCCCTTTTCTTGGTTGTTGTTTCAGTGTAACCTCCGCTTTTAAAGACTTTGCAGTGTTATTTGGATTTGACTCTTGCGTGAGCCACCCATTAGTCAGTCTGGGATTTAGCCAGTGGTCTATTTCACTGGAAAGAACCAGAGCCACACATGTGCTGCTCACAACTGAGCCCAGTAGTTCAAACAACATTATGGAGACGTTTTCCTGAGCTTCTATCCCTCTGTGATCTTCCCAATACTTCTTGATTTCTTGGTTCCCCCCATTTTGCTCCTCCATCCAGAAGCTGGGCTTTATTTCCCTCACTCTGCTGAACACTCCCATGTATGGTAGTATGAGGATAGAGGGGAAAAGAGCAAGTTTTTGTTTTGACTTTCTTGGGACCACAGCTTCTTCAATCAGAAGGGAAATTTCCTTCTCAAGAGCTTTAAGCTCTCTGTTGCTGCTGCCCAGATCCCCCCTTTCCTGTCCCTAGAGCTCAACCTAAAGGACTTCTCCTGGAGCTCTCTCTGTCTTCACTGATGCTCACGTCTTGGTTTGGGGGCTACTTTGAGCCCACGCTAGGGGATTCCAGAGGAAAAACATGCTAAACTTACAGATGATTTGGTGGTACTTCCTATTATAGTCTATCCTCCCATCTGCCTGCCACTTTTTACTTTTCAGAGTTCTCAAAACCTGATCCCTACATTATGCCTAGGCTTTGTCACTTTATCCAGCCAGAGAGGCAGGGTACTGTGTACTTACCCCATCTTACCTGGAATTGTAAGAGTCCGGCTGTTTTTAATGCAAGGCAATAGTCTTATAAACTAGAAATAGTTATGGGCTTATTCATTAAAGTCAGGGTAACTCAAGTTTGAAACCCTGTTCTCACTTTACAGGTTTGACCAAATAACTTATGAAATAAGTATTATCTCCTTTTATGAGGGCTTCCATAAATTAATTCCTTAGGAACATCAGCTGGAGATTAGCATAAGCGAAATTTGAACCCAGTTTTGTGCTCTAAGGCCCATTTTTCTCCCAGTACCATGTGCCGATATCATATAATCATTTGATTACCTGCAAGCATAAAGCTTACGCTCTCGTTTCTCAGATAATGGTGATTGATGGCAGCTCTTAAAGGCTGGAATTGGATCATCATGTCCCAATACAATTTTGATCAATAAAACAATAAAAACCTAAGCCAAGTCATTGCTTTCTAAGCCTTTGTTCTTTCACAGTGATTTGTGAGGGGAATCGCCACCTTCTCTGGCTTTGTGCCTTATCCTTTGAAAACACAGCTGCCTTAGAATCCTGACCCATCACTCCAATTTTACAGATAACCATTTTGGGAAAGAGACAGAACTGAAGTTACTCATGCCAAATGCAGGTAACATGCTTAAGGAAAATAATCCATATTCTGTACTTGTGAAAAATGAGGGACGTGTAGCTGGCAACTGAGACCCAGAGAAGAATTCAGTAATTATATGCACTTTACTTCTGGAAGACACCTGCCCCATAGTTCGGCTCCCTTTGGGGCCAAAGGGTCTGATAAACATTGGTCAATTTTAGGAGAAAAAGTTTAATTCACCCAAGCATCTTTCCAACCCACTGGAATAGCTCAGTGACTTGACACCTTTTCATTTGATGTCAAGAAAGTCCTATTACATTCAGGCTACAGAGAAAAGGGTGACTAAGATGACTATGGAGCTAGGATGGAAAGCTCTAACATTATTACAGAAGAGAGTGGGGCTCTGAAGTCTTTAACTGTCAGTGAGCTTTTAAATCACAAATGCAAGGGATAGAGCCCTAAAATAAAAGTCAGGAGATTGTCTCAGTTAGGATTCATTTAGTTGGTCATGTTAGAAAGCGTCTCAAATTAGGTTAAGGAGTGGAACAAAAATGTATCGGCTTAAAAATGTATTGTCTTCAAATTCTAGGAGTTGCACTAACTTCAGGCATGGCTCAATCAAGGTGCTCAGCGACACCAGGAGTCTCTCTCTACATACTTTTCTCTGTATTGGCTTTATTCTCAAGATGACTCTCTGCATATGATGGGGGATAGTCCCCAGCTGCTCCTGACTCCCATCCCAGCTCTTTAACGACCTAATCAGAAAGATAGCCTGCCTTCCTTAATAATTCCAGAAAAAGCTTTAGGGCAGAGTCTCACGAACTCTTATTGACTTAACTTGGGTTATATGCCTACTTTCAACCATCGCTGTGGTCATGAAGTTGCATTCCTTTGATTGGTCAAGCCTAAATTGTTTGGTCATTTCTATAGATCCCTAGGAAGGACCAGCTCAACCTGAATCACGGTGACTGAGAGGAGAGAAGAGGTGTTATCCAAAGGAAAATGAGGTTTTGTTGCCAAATGGATGGAAAGGGCAATGGATTCAAGGTGAGAAAATAAAATAAAGGGAGAAAGAAAGAAAGAAAGAATGAATGAATTAAGAAAGCAAGCTTATGGTTACCAAGGGGGGAAGGCGGGGATAAACTGGGAGATTGGGATTGACATATACATACTGCTATATATAAAATAGATAACTAATAAAGACCTACTGTATAGTACAGGGAACTCACTCAACTCAATACTCTGTAATGACCTATATGGGAAAAGAATCTAAAAAAGACTGGATATATGTACATGTATAACGGATTCACTTTGCTGTACAGCAGAAACTAACACAACATTGTAAATCAACTCTAGTCCAATAAAATTAAAAAAGAAAAAAAGCAAGCAGGCGAGCAGTGTCTGCTCGGTCTGCTGTCAGCACCGGCTCTGGCCCTTTACTAGTTCTCTGTGGCCTTAAAGCAAATCCTTTGCCTTCTTTTTTTTTTTTTTCAGTCCAGTTACAGTTTAATATAAAACCACTACCCTCAAGTGGTTTAAATCCCAGATGAACTACTTTTTCCTTTCCATACGGTTTTTCATTTTAGAAACTGAAGAAAAAGTTTAAAACCTTTGCTGTTTTATTTGACTTCTTGGCGTTCGCTTTAGTTGAGAAATAAGCTTCCACACTTTGATCGGATTAAGTGCCAGGTCCTTACAAAGTTGCAATAAAGGCCAGGATGCATGGGCTGCGGCTAAGATACTGTGCAAAGACACTGTGGCCATACATGTGGCTAAGATACTGTGCAAAGATACTGTGGCCATACATGTGGCTAAGATACTGTGCAAAGATACTGTGGCCATACATGTGGCTAAGATACTGTGCAAAGACACTGTGGCCATACATGTGGCTAAGATACTGTGCAAAGACACTGTGGCCATACATGTGGCTAAGATACTGTGCAAAGATACTGTGGCCATACATGTGGCTAAGATACTGTGCAAAGATACTGTGGCCATACATGTGGCTAAGATACTGTGCAAAGATACTGTGGCCATACATGTGGCTAAGATACTGTGCAAAGATACTGTGGCCATACATGTGGCTAAGATACTGTGCAAAGATACTGTGGCCATACATGTGGCTAAGATACTGTGCAAAGATACTGTGGCCATACATGTGGCTAAGATACTGTGCAAAGATACTGTGGCCATACATGTGGCTAAGGTACTGTGCAAAGATACTGTGGCCATACATGTGGCTAAGATACTGTGCAAAGACACTGTGGCCATACATGTGGCTAAGATACTGTGCAAAGACACTGTGGCCATACATGTGGCTAAGATACTGTGCAAAGATACTGTGGCCATACATGTGGCTAAGATACTGTGCAAAGATACTGTGGCCATACATGTGGCTAAGATACTGTGCAAAGATACTGTGGCCATACATGTGGCTAAGATACTGTGCAAAGATACTGTGGCCATACATGTGGCTAAGATACTGTGCAAAGATACTGTGGCCATACATGTGGCTAAGATACTGTGCAAAGATACTGTGGCCATACATGTGGCTAAGATACTGTGCAAAGATACTGTGGCCATACATGTGGCTAAGATACTGTGCAAACATCGTTTACACAAAAGAGTTCCCGAGTTACAGAGTTAAGATCAAGGCTCTCCATCCTTTAACTTTCTACCCACAGGCAGGGGTGGAAACACCCTGGAATTCCTAGACACTGTTTATAACACGCACTAAACTGTTGTTAGGCTACTGCTTAGGATTGAGATGGCTGAGCAACCTTGGCTGGTATTTAAGCCTCAGTGCCTGCTGTGTACAATGAGCGTCATAAAAACACCCACCGTAGAGAGTAGTGATGAAGAGTATGGCGAGCAGAATTCCAAGATGACCCCATGATTCCCACCTCCTGGCATCCACGCCCTTGCAGAATCTTGTCCCTTGAGTGAGGAGGAAGCTGTGACTTGCTTCTATGCAACAGAACATGGCAAAGGGGATGGGATTGTCACCCCTGTGATTGTGTTACGTTATATAAGTCACCATCTAATACATAAAAAAGGAACCAATCTAAAATTGCACTATTTATTAAAAAAAATAAAATGTATGTGGTCCAACAGGTCCAGCCAACTGGAGCTAGAGGTTCTCCTGCTCATCTTGGAGAATTAAGCTGCTCTTTTATGACAGGAAGGGACCGTGATAGAGATTAGAGAACAGGTTCTTGGACCTTAAAGAAGTCCCTGGCTGACAGGTGGCAAGGAAAGTGGGACATCAATCCTACAACTACGAGAAAATGACTTCCTCCAAATGACCTCAGGGAAGTAGGAAGTGAGCTCTTCCCCAGGCAAGCCTCCAAATAGGAAGGCAGCATGGCCCAATACCTTGAGCGCAGCCTCGAGTAGAAACCCTGAGTAGGGAAACCAGCTGACTCATGCCTGGAATCCTAGTCCATGGGAGACAGGAGAGAATGCATGCTTGCTGTTTTAAGCCACTAAATGTGTGGTCATTTGTTACATAGCAATAGAAAACGAACACAAGGGGTAAAAGAGATTATGCATGTAAAATGCATAGGCTTAGCACTATGCCTAAGTGCTCAATATTACTTATCCTGAGTATTATAATGAAAGAGTTAGGCATTGTAGATTCAAGACAGTACAAGGCTGTAAATCTCCCTGTGTCCATCAGAGATAGCCTTCTGGGCTGGATGGACCCCAATCGGGGGCTATGCTTCCGTACAGTAGAGGCCAGCGTTGCAGACATCTATACAGCCAAATGATGACCAAGCTGACGAACCACTTATTTGAAACACAACTTATCATCATATAATTTCAGCAGAAATTAGTTTAGTACAATGGGAACTGATCCAGAGTGTTAGCGTTGGAAAGACATCGAGCTTACCCAGTAATGACTGGAGATCACGCAAGGAGGAACAGGTGTTTCAAACAAGATCAGGTTTGAAATTCTGCAGTTGGGTTCATCCAGGATTTGGAAACTGAGAGAAAGGAAGATAATATGTTATTGAGCACCTGCCAGATAGTCTCAAACATATTTTTGCCTTTAGTATGAGTAGTCTATAGGGAAGAAATTATCCGCTTCATTTTACAGGTGATGAGGGTGAAGTTAAGGAAGATGAGCTCAGAAAAGGTAAGTGACCTGCCCAGGATCCCCCAGGGCTAATCCAACCTCTGGATGAATTTGGTAGCTGGGAGAGTACTAGGCGTCTACCATGATGGGACTGTAATATGTGTATATGAAAGGAATCTTGCCCAAAAAGAAGGAAATGAGGAGAATGGATGAGTAAGAACAGGAGCCAAACAACTTTGATTTAAAAACTTTGACACTTGGCTCAACTTGTATCAAATAACATGTTTCCAGGTTTCCCTGGTGGTGGCGCAGTGGTTGAGAGTCCTCCTGCCGATGCAGGGGACACGGGTTCGTGCCCCGGTCCGGGAAGATCCCACATGCCGCGGAGCGGCTGGGCCCGTGAGCCATCGCTGCTGAGCCTGCGCGTCCGGAGCCTGTGCTCCGCAACGGGAGAGGCCACAACAGTGAGAGGCTGCGTACCGCAAAAATAATAATAATATGTTTCCAAGAAAAAAAAATGTTAAGGGAGACAATAGGGAGATGTATCCTGAACCCCCTAATGGGAGAGAAGAAATAAAAGGTGGACACCTTCTTCTTTGTTTAAATTTTACTGTGGTAAGAACACTGAGTATAAGATCTACCACCTTGAGAGATTTTTTTTCAGGATACATTCAGTATAGTCGTGTATAGACACTGTGTTGTACAGCAGATCTTTAGGACTTACTCATCTTGCATGACTGAAAGTTTATACCTATTGATCAGCAGCTCTCCATTTCCCCCTCCCCCGGCCCTGGCAACCACCATGCTATTCTTTGCTTGAGTTTGACTCTTTTAGACAGTTCATATAAACAGAGTCATATAGTGTTTGTTGTTCTGTGACTGGTTTAATTCACTTAGCATAATGTCCTCAATGTTCATTTATGTTGTCACACATTGCAAGATTTTCTTCTTTTTCCAGGTGGGATAATATTCTATTGCATGTATAGACCACATTTTCATTATCCATTCATCCATCAATTGGACAATAGGTCGTTTCCCACATTTTGGCTATTGTGAATAAGGCTGCAATGAACATGGGAGTGCTAATATCTCTTTGAGATCCTGATTTCAATTCTTTTGAATAAATACCCAGAAATGGGATTGCAGGATCATGTAGTAGTTCTATTTTTAACTTTTTTTCTTTAAAATTTTTTAAAATTTAATTTTTAATTGTATATTGGGGTATAGTTGATTTACAATGTTAGTTTCAGGTGTACAGCAAAGAGGTTCAGTTACACATATACATATATTCACTCTTTCAAATTCTTTTCCCATACAGGTTATTACAGAATATTGAGTAGAGTTCCCTGTGCTATACAGTAGGTCCTTGTTGATTATCTATTTTATATATAATAGTGTGTATCTGTTAAGCCCAACCTCCTAATTTATCTCTGCCCCCCACCCTCCCCCTTTGGTAACCATAAGTTTGTTTTTTATGTCTGTAAGTCTGTTTCTGTTTTGTAAATAAGTTCATTTGTATCATCCTTTTTAGATTCCACATATAAGTAATATCATATGATATTTGTCTTTTCTGTCTGACTTACTTCACTTAGTATGATAATCTCTAGGTCCATCCACATTGCTGCCAATGGCATTAGTTCATTCTCTTTTATGGCTGAGTAATATTCCATTGTATATATGTACCATATCTTCTTTATCCATTCATACATCCTTGGACACTTAGGCTGCTTCCATGTCTTGGCTACTTTTTGAGGAACCTCCATACTGTTTTTCATAGTGACCACACCATTTTGCATTCCTACCAATAGTGGACCAGGGGTTCTAATTTTTCCACAAACTTGCCAACACTTGCTGTCTTTTTTTTTTAATGACAGGCATTCTAACAGGTGTGAAGTGGTGTCTCATTGTGGTTTTGATTTGTATTTCCCTGTTGATTAGTGACATTGAACATCTTTTCCTGTACTCGTTGGCTATTTATATGTCTTCTTTGGAGAAATGTCTATTCAAGTCTTTTGTCCACTTTTTAATCGGGTTATTAGAAAAGCACAGGCAACAAAAGCAAAAATAGACAAGTAGGAGTACATCAAGTTAAAAAGCTTCTGCATATCAAATGAAATAATCAGTAGGATAAAAAGGCAACGTGAGAAATGGAAAAAATATTTGCAAACTATGTATCGGATAATGGGTTAATTTCCAAAAGATACCTTCCATTTTTAGAGTGGGCATTAATCATTTTCTTGATAGCCTCTATATTGATATTTTTCCTTCAGATTTTTAAAATTGATCACTTAAAATTGAATGTCAGAGGTTGCTAAGGTCTTTCTTTCTTTCTTTCTTTCTTTCTTTCTTTCTTTCTTTCCTTCCTTCCTTCCTTCCTTTCCCTTCCTCCCTCCCTCTCTCCCTCTCTCTCTCTTTCTCCCTTTCTTCCTTTCTTTCTTTCTTTCTTTCTTCCTTCCTTCCTTCCTTTCCCTCCCACTCTCCCTCCCTCTCTCCCTTTCTCTCTCTCTCCCTTTCTTTCTTTCTTTCCTTCCTTCCTTCCTTCCTTTCCCTTCCTCCCTCCCTCTCTCCCTCTCTCTCTCTTTCTTCCTTTCTTTCTTTCTTTCTTCCTTCCTTCCTTCCTTTCCCTCCCGCTCTCCCTCCCTCTCTCCCTTTCTCTCTCTCTCCCTTTCTTTCTTTCTTTCTTTCTTTCTTTCATTTTGTATTAGAATGTTTCTATCTCAGCTTATTCCAAACAGGATTTGAGGCAGGTATGAAAGATATATGCAATACTTCAGGTATAACAAATTATAACCAATTAATTAAAATATGCAAACAGAAAACACCCCAACAGAATAAACAATAAAGGGAGAGAGAACCAGGAGCAAGATTTGTTACACAAAATCCACACCAAGGAGTCCTAGACATTTGCTGGAGATTTGCTTCTGTACCTCCCAGCATCTAGAAGAGGCAAAGACAGTTATGAGTTTCATGTCTATACACAGAAGCAAACAACAGTGGCACTGACCATCAGTCATGTACAAACTAAGTACCGGGCTTCTATATATATTACCTCATCTAATCCTCACAACAAAATGCAAGCTAAGTATTATCTTCTGCGTTGGAAAATGAAAGAGGTACCCAACCTGAGAGCTGAGAGATAGAAAGTGGTAAGGAGGAAATTCACATCCAGGTCTGATCTCTCCAAGACCTGCCCGCTTCTCATTGCACTGAGCTGCACTTCTCCACTATCAGCTGCCCTGCAAATGTACAACCGTCTCTTGTACCGAAAGCCGAAAAGAATTTCTCGAGGGCTTCTCAGAGGGAGGGCCCTGTGTTAAGTAATGAGCGTGGCTGTCCACAACAGCCTTCGAGCGAACACAGAAACAGTTTACGGGTTATTTCTCACCTTGTATTTTCGTCCCTAAATACAAGTGGGTGGCACCATGGCAAGGTAAAGTTTGGCAAGAAAGCATCCTATAGGGAGATATCCAAGACATGACAGGTCATTGCTATTTTATTCTTTAAACTGATGTAAAGTACTCCAACAGAGAGGCTTCTGGTCCACGGCACTGTCACGGAGGCCCCAGCAATCCTAGTCTACATTCTACCTCTGGCATCTGACTAATGAGCTCCTAAGAGGTCAGCTCTGCTTCAGTTAGTACCTGCAGGGAGATAATGAGCTGCAGCTTGCACTGAAGTTAATTACCCAGGTTAGAGGCAGAGGGAGGCTGGGCTGAACCCATTTCAGCCAGACACAGAGCTGTCAAGAACAAGAGCGAGACAAGCTGTCGCGAGGAACCTGCAAAGGGGAAGTAGGAACAGTGAGATGTGCTTGGGAGGTTGTGAATTTCAATCAAGCACGGTCTTTTTTTTTTTTTTTTTAAAGAAGATGTTGGGGGTAGGAGTTTATTAATTAATTTATTTATTTTTGCTGTGTTGGGTCTTCATTTCTGTGCGAGGGCTTTCTCTAGTTGTGGCAAGCGGGGCCCACTCTTCATCGCGGTGTGTGGGCCTCTCACTATCGCGGCCTCTCTTGTTGCGGAGCACAGGCTCCAGACGCACAGGCTCAGCAGTCGTGGCTCACGGGCCTAGTTGCTCCGCGGCATGTGGGATCCTCCCAGAGCAGGGCTTGAACCCGTGTCCCCTGCATTAGCAGGCAGATTCTCAACCACCGCGCCACTAGGGAAGCCCCAAGCACGGTCTTAATTAGGACTGAAACAGCTTAAAAAAAAAAAATCCTCATGTACTCCCATAAGTACCAGCAATGCACGTCACAATCTCAGCCTGATCCTAGATCCTGGTACTCTTCAACCATTTATTTATGAAATATCCACTATGCAGCAGGGCCAGGGAACCAGAGTGAACCCTGCTCTCGTGAGGTCTGCTTCTAGGATGTCTGGGCTCTGTCCCTACACTGGGCAGCTGAGAGAAACGACCTCAGGAAGGGAGGAAGTATGCTTTGCCCCAGTGGATGGAGGTGAAGGTGTCCAGCTTCCTTGAGTGGCACGCACTTGACATCCATAAGCCTCTAAACCCCAAATTCTGGGGACGAGGGACTAGCCTTCCCATCGTGTTGGTGGGTAGCTAAGGATGGAATTGGAATCTGGTTCTGTCTGGCTGTAAACCCCAATTCATTCCATAGCATCTCACTGCTCCTTGACTAGACGATCAAGGGATCTAAGTCATTGATCCCTTTCCTGCATTGAAAATGCCTCTCTGGAACTATTTGTAACCTTTTCCTTTCTTGGGAGAATCTCAAATGAAATAAAACCCCTGCCCTTCGTTATACAAATATGACAGATGTTCATAAGCCAGTGGTTATTTTTACACCAGCCTTGCTTATTCAAATCCCCAGTGAGGAGTAGAGATTGCACCAGCAACCTCAACATCAAAATACAACAGAGGATCCAAAAAACAATGTCGCCAACATTGCTCAAAGCAAACTGTAGCCTCTAAGGTCTGCGTTGGAGGCGAATTATGTCACACTTTGCACCCAACTGAAGAAGGAGACAAGAAAAAGCATGAGGAAGCAGGTGAGAGAAGGGGAAGCAGACTGCCCAACTGTGGAGGATACAGAAAACCATGAAGAGAAGACAGAGCTCAAAAGGCTCATCTTTCCTAAAAGCCAGCCTACTCAGCTGGGTATTTCCAAAGCCTCACCGTATCATTGAACTTGGTGAAGTTCCCAGAGGTGCCGTGTGCTGAAGAATATTAATAAGTCAGGGTTACCTGGGTATAACATTATTTGTATCGAGGTTCAATATTCATAAAACACGATCGGTATGGGGGAAAATCTTGCTTTTTTTCCTGCAGTGTCCCCCCTACTCACCAACATTCTGGCAGACATTTGACATTATCTCAAGGAAAATGGCCATGAATGCCCATGCACTAACATAATGACTTTTAATTTTATTTCTTTGGGCGTTTCTGTGGTCCCAACTAATTGCTTTAACATACCTGTGTTATTTCCATTCATCCTTCAAACAGGTGCTTAGGGCCATTGATTATGAAAAATATAGACTCACAAGGCATCTTCAAAGCAGAGTGCTGAATGGAATGGTGGGAGCATCAAAGGTGAACTCACCTCTGATCCCTTTTGTTACATGGGTTGCCACAGTGATGACAGCTCAGGCTGGAAGGAGACTGGATAATGACAATAATAGATACCATTTCAAGAGAACTTACTATGTGCCAGGCGCTATGCTTTCCACCTTTAACCCTCAGAAAGACCCCATGGTCTGCTAAGTTGTTGAGCAGACCATGTTGTTGTGTCCAAGAGGAAACTGAGACACAAGAAGTTATGTAACTTGCACAAAGTCCCGTATCTAGAGAATGACACAAACCAGGATTCAAATCCAGGTGGTCTGGCTCCAGAGCTGTCACTGACCTATTGAATATTTGCTGCGTGGAGAAGGTGGTCAGATTTGAAGATGCTTACAAAATGGATGCGTATTTTCCTTTCTGATTCCTGTAACAGGATAAATACGCAGTGAGCCTGTCCCACCCTTTGGAAACCAACATGGTCTCTTATAATGTAAACCTGGAACCACGGAGAGACAGCCATTACTTGGAGGACGGCTCCAAGTACACACAATATCTTGAGACATGAAGAAAAGTTGGATTCTTCCTTCCTAAACTGTTTTGAAGGCAAGAAGCCAGCAAGGCAGAAAGCTGTGGGGTTGAGGGAAGGATAAAGAAAGAAGAAAGTATATGTTTTGTGGTTCCATGATATGTACTTGGAGGCATCCCACAACTATATGTAGAAGTTCACAGGTATCGTCCTTTCCTACAACACAATATCTAATGGTTCAAGATCTACTCAAAGATAATATATTACCATATGACCCAGCCATTCCACATCTAGGTATTTATTCAAAAGAAATAAAAATGTATATCCATACAAAGACTTGTTGATGAATGTTCATAGCATCTTCCTATACAATAGCTCCAAACCAAGAACAACCCAGCTGTCCATCAACAGGTGACGGGATGAACACATTGTGCTAAATCTATTACCCATATGATGCAATGCTGTGCAGCAATAAAAGGCAATGAACTTTTGATATCTTCAACAGCAACAACGAATCTCAAAAATAACTATGCCAAGTGAAAGAAGTAAGACAAAAAAAGAGCACACACTGTATGATTCTATTGATCTAAAATCATAGAAGATGCAAACTAACCTATGATGACCAGTGTTTTCCTGAGGATGGGAGGGAGGGAGCATGGAGGGGGTTGCAAAGGGACAAGAGGAAACTTTTGGGGGGATTCATGTGCTCATGATCTGAATTGTGGTGATGGTTTCACAGGTGGATATGCATGTCAGAACTATTCTAACTGTGGGCTTCCCTGGTGGTGCAGTGGTTAAGAATCCACCTGCCAATGCACAGGACACAGCTTCGAGCCCTGGTCTGGGAAGATCCCACATGCTGCAGAGCAACTAAGCCTGTGCGCCACAACTACTGAGCCTGCTCTCTGGAGCCCATGAGTCACAACTACTGAAACCCAAGTGCCACAACTACTGAAGCCTGCACGCCTAGAGCCCATGCTCCCAGCAAGAGAAGTCACTGCAATGAGAAGCCCATGCACCGCAACAAAGAGTAGCCCCCGCTCGCTGCAACTAGAGAAAGCCCGCGCGCAGCAACAAAGACCAAACACAGCCAAAAATAAATTAATTAATTAAATAAATTTATTTAAAAAAACTATTCTAAGTGTACACTTGAAACAGTGTGCTTTACTGTATATCAGTTACATCTCAATAAGGATGTTAAATAAGAGAGTGCATAGGTCTTCTGATGGAGGAAAGTGCCGGACCAGGAGTTATGAACCCAGGGGTATGATGGCGGAACCTTAACTTGGAATGATTAGGTTAGAGGAAGGAGAACAAATAGAAGAATAAATAGAACAAAGCTAGGAGACCAGACAGAAGGCAACGCTGCAACCTGGCTGAAGGATGCTGAAGACCGAACTAAGCCAGAGGCCACGAGGAACTGGGGGAGGAGATAGAAGTCAAGGGACAGAGTCCAGGAATGGGTGGTGGGAGCAGTCAGACGAGGAGCAGCAACAAAGGTGCAGTGGGGGGCAAATCAGAAGTGCCCCCGTGGTTCAGAAGTTTCCACTGATGCTCTTCATAGCCAGTGAGAGCTAAGTCACAAGAAGAGCTGACTGTGGGGACATACAGTTTCCACAAAGAGCTTTGCTCTTCCTTTTCATACTAGAGCTTTTGTGCCATTTAACTGGGCAGTGCAGGCCACCAGGATCACCTGAGCCAGGAGAGAACCCAAACATCACTAGTAATTCAACCAGCGTGCTCTTCTTCCAGTTAATTCCACAGCCTCTTGACAACCTGGCATTCACAGCTCAGAAATCCTCCCAAAGTCTCCTGCCACTCCCCTGCCTCATGCACTCTCTCTGTAATGAACGCTGCTTCCTTCCTTGAGAAAGTCTCCCTCACAAAGCAATTGCAATACTGCCAGCTACTCCCCAGAAATGAGAGAGACTGAGGGAGACTCAGGGAGCCTGAGTCAGGCTGGGGGCATCCAATACCTCTTGGTAACCAACCACTCCTCAGCCCCTGGAAGAGAACAGAAACTCAATATACCTTATGATCACATCTCCACACAAAAGAAACTCTCTAGGCAACTTGTCTTAACACATCAATGTTACAGATGTGTCTCAGCAAAGGAGGGCAAACAGTTCTAATGAAAGTGGGGACTGACACGGAGCTCACACATGACAATGGGTTTGTCATTGATCAACAGTGAAGCAGGGTGACTGACTCATGCTTGTTATGTCTATTGTCAGAAAAAGAGTTTGCACTTCTCTCTTGGGTTCTTAGAGCTAGAAAAGATTTTTGGCGTAATCTAGTCAACCCTCAGTGAGTGCAAGGCAAGGCGTTATGGAATCCCAAGGAACAATGGTGGAGCTTCAATGCTATAGGTTGCAGGAGATGGAGAGAGTCACGTGGTGAGAGGTGGGCAGGCCCCAAATCACCAAGGGACTGGTGTGCTCGCCTAAGCAGTTTTAATTCTCTCGTGAAAGCTGGGGAGTGACATTCTCAGATCTGTGTTCTGAAGGTCACGATGGCAGACTTGAATAAAATGCAGCCAGTTAAGGGACAGGGAGACCCTAAAACACCAAAGTCTGGTCTAATGTCACAGAGATAATTAGGGACGAAGAAAGGGGGAATTCCCTGGTGGTCCAGTGGTTAGGACTTGGCGCTTTCACTGCCGTGGGCCCAGGTTCAATCCCTGGTCGGGGAACTGAGATCCCACAAGCTGCGTGGCACGGCCAAAAAAATTTAAAAAAATAAATGAATAAATAAAAAAATATATACCAAAAAAAAAGAAGAAGGGCTAGTATGGGTACAGTATGATGCTGGCTGGCACACCAAGGCCATCCCCTCCAATCTGCTCACCTTCATGGTTCTGTTCTGTGCCTGCAGCTCATCTTCCTCCCTGGTCCTTCCTTGTGACTTCCAGAGGTGCTAATTCATTGGATGTGCTGCTTCAGGCACTGGCTTCTTCTTGGTCAGCCTAAGCCAAGACCTCCTGCATTGTTTCCCTAGCTGGACTCCAAGAAGTGCACCTCTCTAACATCATCCTGTGGCCTAGACCCTCTCAATATTAATACAGCTACACTAACCCTTCTGTTCCTCCAAGTGCCAAGCTCATGTCTGCCTCAGGACCTTTGCATACGCTGTTACCTCTGCAGAGGATGCACTTCCACCTCACTCTTCATCTGCAAACGGTGCCCCATCCTTGAGGGCTCATCATATATCGTATCTTTAAAGCAGACATTCCTGGTTAACCTCTCCCTCCCCCCCAGCTAAATGAGACCTTCCCTTTTGTTTTCCTTAATAGCTCTTTTCACAGTCTGAAATGATAGAATCCATTACATTCTACGTTTAACAACCGTCCTCCACACTAGACGCCACAGGGCAAGGACTGTGTCTAATTTTCCAACTCTGTATCTGTGGCATTTATCCCAGGGCTTAGCATAGTCTATGCCCAGTAAACATTTGTGTGAACCCTCAAGCCCATCTCGCAGCCTTAATTCTGCTCCTCTCTTGTCTGATACATGCTTAGTTATAGCAGATGCCCTCAAAGCGTTTCTGGAATATTAGAACAGTCCTATTCATAGAAAGAAACCGTTTTTAGTGGACCTTTGGGGTCCTGAGACCTGGGTTCAAATCCCAGCTCTACCCGAGTGGCTATCTAGTGAACGACACTGTAGTCTGTAGTGTAGTATATAGTGAAGTGTGTCAGCACTTAGTAAACAGGAATCGTGTTCCCAGCTACAGAGCAAAAGCTGTGGCTGGACAGGAAATGGCTTCTACTTGGTAGAAGTAAGTGTCTGAAATATTGCCCAGAACTCAAAGTCTTTGTTTTTTCCTGGAAATAAAATAACAGTATAATTCGTTTACACTTTAAAAATAAAAGAGTAGTTTCCTCACTCCCACACTGTCACATACAGAAAGTTTAGGTACAAAGTTTAGGCTGTTGCAAGACACGTCTCCATATAGTACATTTATATTCATGTGAAGTACACTAACTTATGTAATTGTATACATTTGTGACTTGCATCGGGGTTTGAAACCCGACTCTGCCCCTCCCTAGTTGAAAAACCTCAAGAAATTTACTGCACTTTTCTGAGCCTGTTTGCTCAAATGCGGAACCTCATAGGGTTACTATGAGAATGCAGTAAATGTATGTATAAAGCACGTGAAGCCATGTCCCACACGTGGCACGTTCAATGTAAATTTCAGTGGTGATTGCTAATCTACTTAGAACAGGGCCTGGCGAGCAGTAAATACATTCTCACATTAGCGGTGATAAATCAACTTTTGCTGAAGTCCATTGGATGAGATCCGGGATATGTGAGAATTGCCAGGACAAGGGCGGGGGTGGTCTCTGAGCAGCTGGGGGCTGTGCTGCTGGCTGGTTCATGAAACCTTAACGGCTCATCATGCAGGTGCTGATGGGGCACTGTTGCTTTAAGAGAGGAAGTCAAAGATGCTTTTCCTTGAACGCCACAAACAAGTGAGACCGTCAGTGCTATGGGAGGGGCCTGGGGATTCAGATTTTTATATTTCACTTGATATGACGTGTTCTAACCTCGCAAGTGCAAGTCCCTCCCCTCTTTGAGGCATACTTTCACAGATATATTAGCGTGGCTTGCTGAAAAGAAAAATCGAAGGTGCCTAAAGAACACTGAGGTTTTCTGGGTTCTGGCTTCTCAGGCATGAGAAAGTGATAAGGAGAACTAAGACCAGGAGAGCCATTTATCCATTTTACAGAGAGGGAGCTGCAGCCTGGGATGCCACCAGATCACACAGTGGATAAGGAGCCAGGGCTGGTATTTGAAACCAGGTCACTGTGGTCTCCAACTCCAGGGCTCTTTTTTTCTGATACTTAGGAGTCTTTGTTTATTGACTTTCCTATTCCCAGAGAATCCTTGTCTAACAGCATCATACTTATCTCGGTGCACACATAAAGCTGGCCAGTGAACCCTGAAGTCTGAGTCAGCTGGGGGTGGACTACAGGAAAGTGGAGTCCATGGAGAAGAGAGACATGAGATATTTACACCCTCTTTCCTGACCCTGGGTGGCATTGCCTTTGTGTGATGCCTGGAACTGCAGCAGTCATCTTGAGGCCATGAGGTAAGAATAAACCCCATCGGACGCTGGCATACCAAAAAGAGGGAAAGAACGTAAATGCTCATCATATGCTCCTTAGTTTCTCACCCATGGAAGCCTGCAGAAAAGCCCATGTCCTTGGATGATGGAAAATACACTAGATTTCTACTATATGACTGCCAATAGGATAACTGATAGAAAAACTACAGAAGAAGCGACACGTGCAGTGAAATCTCTCTATAGTCACACAGGGGAGGTCTGGTCTATATTCCACAAGGAGAGTGCTACCCAGTGGTGGAAAACAATCTCTCTCTGTGTCCTTTTTCTAAATGGAAGAAAAGCTTTCCCAGAATATCCCCAGCTGATTTGGCCTCATGGTTTATTGACCATGTTTATGTCACATGCCCCGATTACTATATCAATCACTTGACAAAAGGAATGGAATTGCTGTGACTGTCTTAGATCACTGGTCTTCAATCCTGCCTGCCCCATTAGAATCATCTGATGGTGCTTATAAAACACAGTCATGCCTGGGCTCTACCCTGTGGACAAGAGTTCTCTCTCCTTGTCCCATAACTTGAGGTCTTGATTCTGAAAAACTCCTCTCATTTCAGAAGGTCAGACAATTTCTCAAGTTATGAAACTGACTTTGTGATACCCAGGGTGGCGTATACAGTCATTCACTCGACAACTCTTCATTGAGTGTCTGCAACAGGACAGAAACTGCTCAGATTGATAGAGATGTTATTCCAATCAATACGGCAGGGAGTTTCTTGAGCTCACGGAGCTTTATATTTTAGTGAAGGGAGACAAAAGAATAAACAGATACCTACAGTAATTTCAAATGGTGTCAAATGCCACGAATAAAGTAAAACAGAAGAATGTCATGAAGAGAGACTGGAGATGGGGTGTCAGTTTATACAGAGAAAACAAGGAAGGTCACTTTGACACAGAGACACTGGAATTGGGACCTGAATGGTTGCAAGGCAGCATAACATTCTTGGAAAAGGGAGCAGCATTCCTGATTAAGAATGAAGCCTGTGTGTCTGAGGAACACTCATGAGGCCCATGTGCCTGGAATGATGGGGAGCTTGGTAGGAGCTGGAGTCAGAGGTGGGCAGGAGCCTCCTGCCTTAGAAGTTGTAGTGGGTTGACCGGTGGCCCCCCAAACTATATGCCCACCCACAACCTGGAAGTGTGACCTTATTTGAAAAACGGGGTCTTTTCAGATGTAATTAACAGTCTTGAGATGATTTTATCCTGGATTACGGTGGGTCTTAAATCCAATGACAAGTGTCCTTGTAAGATAAAAGAAGAGAAGATACACAGAGGAGAGGTGATATGAAGACTCATGAAGACATTGGAGCACAGCATCTAGAAGCCAAAGAATGCCAAGGATTGGCAGCCGCCACCAGAAGCGAAGCATGCAATGGATTCTTCTTCAGAGCCTCCTGAAGGAACCCAACCTGCTGACACCTTGACTTCGGACTTACGGCCTCTAGAACTGTAAGGAAATACATTTCTGTTGATTTCGGGCATCATGTTTGTGGTAATTTGTTACAGCAGCCCAGGAAACGAATTCAGAAGTCACGACTCAAAGTTGACTCAAAGAGCCGCCACTGTTCTGGTCTGAATTGGTGCTACACGTCAGCACCCTGTCCAGCTCCTGAGGAAGCAGGCCAGACTCCTCCGAGCTTGTTCCCTCCCTGAAAACATCTGCCTCTCAATGCTGAACATTCTAGGAAATGTACAAGAGACCATCATTGTGTTGCAATTCAATTCACTTGAATTCACACTGCTTGAAAAGATTACATCTGTATGTTTGAAAATTCCGTTCAATTGTTGAGCGTGTCTTGGCATCCATCGTTGCACTGAGCTTAAATTATCTTTCTGGTATTATCAAAATCCAACAGTAGCATTAATTGTGCTGGGCCCAACTCTAATGGCTTCAAATAATTATTAGCAATTGCTCATTATCTCTTTTGGAAATCCTAAATATATACCTATTTTTTAAGACGTTGACTCATTGGGACTGGAAAGGATACAGACTGCCATTCTTGGGCTAATGTGAATCAGGGCATTGTTCAGGAAAGTAAGAGTCTGTGGGTGTGTGGATGCCAATTTGGAATATTGATCATTCTGATGGATAGGCTAAGCCTTGGTGGGATATCAAGCCTCTGCTTTCAGATGTGAGGCTCAAAATAAGATGTGGGGAGTGAGGAGGGAACTGTTTTACTGTGTTCTCTTAGCCATCTAAGTTTCTCCCAGGGTTGCTTTCCCCTCATGTCTTAGACCCCCATCATCTCGTACCTTAAAACGTTTGAGTGACCTTGACCGGTTGCATCTATGGTTGGTTGACCAGTTGGCTGGGGCTGGCTGCTCCAGGTTGACCTCACTCACATGCCTGGTCATTGGCTGGCAGTTGGCTGGGGTGGAGGTCACGTGTCACCCATCATTCAGCAAGATGGCCTGGGCTTGTTCACATGGCCTCTGGGTAAGTTTCCAAGAACAACAGCGAAGCACAGAAAACCTCCTAAGACCTCAGCTGGGGACTGGCACGTGCTGTTACCTCCATGACATCCTAGTGACTAAAGCAAATGCTGGGGCCAGCTGGCATTCAACGGGTGAAGAAGTAGACACATCTTGATCAGAGAAACTACAAGGTCACATGGCAAAGTAATGGATGCCGGGAGTGGTGAAGACTCAGGGACACTTTTGAAATCAATCTAGCATACACACATATTATAGATAAGGAAATCCCAGCGCTCAGGCTTGGGAACACGACGTTATCAATGGGCACACCACTCCCCTTTACCAGTCCTCATCTTTGCCTCAGAATCATCCTTGCCTGATAGGTTGAAAGTCCATAAAGAAAGCCACTAACTTCCTCTGCTCCTGAATCACTCAGTCTGCAAAAAATCCTGGGATCTTCTGTCTCTTCCTCCTCCTCTCCTGATCCCTGGGTTCAGTTACCTGCGGCCAGAGCTCCCCGAGCACAGACACCGGCAGCTTCCAGGGCAACAGCAAAGCTTCCATGGATCGGTCCTCCCTCGCCTAAGTTTTTCTTCCAACTAAGGAGTGACGAGCCTCCCCATGCCATTGGAGCCTCATGCCCTTTCTCCACCCCTTTCTCCAATTCTGAGAGGGCTGAGGTCCCACTCTTGTAAGAGATGAACACCCAGGTCTATGCTCAAAGTCAGTTAATGGGAAGAGATGGGGATGGGGTAAAGAGTTGGACCTGATGCTTGAACTGCACTCATTCTTTGTTGCTGCTGGTTGGGAGACTTTTTTCTTTGCATCTGTGTGAAAAAGGAGTCAGGAAAGAGGCTTAGATCTTGGGGAGGAGGGAGAGGGTGGCTTTTGGATTTTAATGAAAGGGACCAAAATCAATCCGGGGAACCAGGGCAGAAACAGACACTACGGTTTCTGCTTGCCCAGCCTCAAGTCCTCTGCAACTTCCAGGACCCCAACCTTCCTTTGGGAATCACCTTCCCAGTAACACACATTCTGTCTCTTGTCCACACAAACAGATTTAATGAAGTTGGTCAGAGCCGTTGTGAGTCAGCCCTGGGACTCTAGCTAGATGTCTTGGGGGAGAGAAGCTCTCTTTCCGGTGGTTGCCTAGTGGCTAGAATAAAAGGCTGGAACTCTTGATGGCATCTTGTCACCTCATAAGGAAAGCACATCTGCAGATGAAGCCAACACAAAGGAAAGCGGGGACCAGAGATAGAGGGAGGTGACAGCACTGAAGCACTTGGATCCATCCATTCCTGAAGCCAATATTACTGAATTATTCAGATACGAGCCAAGTCAGTCCTCTCTCTTTCCCACCCTTCCCCCTTTTCCTCTCTCAGTTGATGCAAGTCTAAGTTGGGTTTCCAACAGCCCTACCTCATAAGGAAATTCAGTCATAGCTCCATCGATCTTTTTCCAAGATTCTTAATCAAAACTCCTCCTTTCTTCCCCAACTACAAAATAAAATTGCCACGCGTATCAGTGAATGCAGAGTCTGTGGTGATGAGAAGCGAGCGTGGATAAGGAAATCGCTGCCTGCAATTAGCTGTGCGTCTGACCAGCCCAAAGCATCCTACTTCTCATACACTCGCCCCTCACACTCTCGCGCACCCTCTTTCCTCTTGGAATCGAGGTGAGATCAATGTGGGCGTGCAGTGTCCCATGGAAGTCCAGGTTTTCAGTTAATTATCTATTGGGAAGAAGGGGTGGTTAGGGTCTTGAGGTCACCTGTGTCTTCAGGAACCTGATGCTCTCAGACTGCCTCCATTCCAGGCTTCATTGAACCAGTGTGATTGACATTCAGGCTTTCCTGAAGTACTAAGCCACACACACACACACACGCGCGCGCGCACACACACACACAGATACAGAGCATTGGTGAATGTAATATAGTTGAATGCGTACAAAGAAAACTGACAAACAATTTGAAACTGGGTAATATATGTAAGATATGTATTCCTTTTCATTCAAATGTCCATCTTCTCCCCCAGATTTCCACTAGCCCATAGCTGCACAGTCTTGGTAACGCCTCTCTCCTCTCTTTTTATTCTCTTTACCCCTCCCTCTCAAGAGAAGAGCTACGTACACCTTTCTCTCATTCTACACAAGGAGCATCTCTCTCTCTCTCTCTCTCTCTCTCTCTCTCTCTCTCTCTCTCTTCCTGAAGGACACCGATATCCACAAGCTCATCTTCTACAGCAAATGGCTCTCCAATGCGTTATTTCAGACACTAAAAGAAATTCCTGGCTAGATCTTAAAAATAATATTTTCCCTTTATATCTTCACAGAAAAATATTGGGTAGGAAACACCCTATGGTGGTTGGTTAGATTATAGGTGATTTTTAAAACTTGTATTTCTAATGGTACAGATGAACCAGTCTGCAAGGCAGAAACAGAGACACAGATGTAGAGAACAAACGTATGGACACCAAGGGGGGAAGCGGGGTGGTGGTGGTGTGATGAATTGGGAGACTGGGATTGACATGTATACACTGATGTGGATAAAATAGATAACTAATAAGAACCTGCTGTATAAAAAATAAATAAATAAAATTCAAAAAAAATTAAAGATTGTATTTCTAACTAACTTTGGGGAGAAGATATATTACAGTGTTGCATAAGTATCCCAGGCAAGAAAATAAAGAAGAGTAAAACTTTATTTGTAGCCCACACAGTGGTACTAACCAGTTATACTCAGACCCACAGGACCTGGGCTTCTCTGATAATATGCGGGCTCTGAAAGTGACACCTGTGGCATCCGATTCTAGCCTCTCTTTCTGGAAGGACTTCAAGGACACTTTTTCCTGCTAAACATTGACACTCAGAGCTCAGAGAGGTTAAGCAATTTCTCTAAGGTCATACAGCTCGGAGGACTCAAATGTCTGACCCTACACACGATGTTCTTTTCATTACTGTATATCTGTATCCAGACAGCCCGAAGCTGGACATTCAAGGATCCCAGCCTGCGGAGAGAAGGAGATCTGAAGACGCCAGAAAACACTTGGCCAGGCACCATGTGTGATTCTTATGGGGTTCTCTGACATAAATGGCGAGCGTTCTGGTACAGGACACACTGCTAGAGGGATGGATCCCCTCACACTTCACCCCCTCTGAGAAGGTACGCCCAGCATTCCTGATCACCACCAGAAACATTTCACCTGTGTGAAATGATGCTGGGAATGACCTTCAGAACAATTCTTCCTGTAAAATTATGTGGCTGAAACATGGCCTTTTAAAAATGAATGTGATCAGACTCAGTTTGGCTATAGTCCTTCAAGACACTGACTCATCAAACCTTTATTAGAGCCAGAGGATCGTCGCCATGGTTTTCTGCCTGGGAGTTTACGATCAAGTCCCCCACCCCCAACTCTGGAGCAAAAGCAACGTAAGCCATGGATGATGCGTCCCCATCTGTGCGCACATTTGTGGTGATGCGTTGGATCGAGGGGGCAGGAAAATAGATCCCACACTGGGGGAGGCAGATAATCCTTCCCCAGATTCCTCCTCCAAGTTCTGGGCTCTATTTTATGTGGAAGATGATTAAGCATCAGATCTTAAAGTGATAGGACCTTGGTGATAACCATGCAAAAGCGGTGGTATAATGCAGCTGCTAAGAACTTGAACCAGACTGTCTGGCTCCTTTGATCATTCATTTCTGCATTTATTATATACCTACTGTGCGCCAGGCACTGTTTTAGGTGCTGGGTCTCTAGCTGTCACTAAGATAGGATCCTTGCTTTCGTAAGGTTCCAAGTCAAGTTGAGGAAGAGAGAATATGAGCAAAAACACAGCAGGTGGAAGTGAGTGATGTGAGGAAAACAAAGCTGGGGGGGTGACAGGGGGCAGGGAAGCGCTGTAGGGCAGGGGTCAGGGAAGTAAGTCCCCGCAGAAGTGACCTAGCTAAAACCCGAAGGAAGAGAATGAATCAGCGTGGAAATTTCTGGGAGATGAATTCCAGGCAGACACTGCTACTTACTAGTGTGACCCCGGGAAATTTCTTAACCTCACTAGGACTCATTATACTCATTTATGAAATGGGGGTCGTACAAGGCCATTGTTAGGACTGAACGCCTAAATCCATACGAAGCCACGGCACAGTGGGTGGGGCTGAACCTTAAGAAACTAATGACACTTGTTATTGACCTACAAAACAGCAACACTATATCATTCAACTATCTCTGTTTAATAAATGACAACTATTACTAGTCATCATTCCTGTTTATTGAGCACTTGCTATGTGGCAGGCACAGTCCTGTTTCTTAACATGGTCTCTAATCTCTGCACTTTAACAAAGTACACATTATGAGCTGCACTTTCTAGAAGAGGGAATCGAAGCTCTGAGAGGTGAAGTGATTTGCCCAGGGCCACACAGCCAGTAACTGGGACTGTCTGACCCCAAATCAATGCTGCTTCATCCCACTCCCACTGCCTGGGGGATCCCAGCACAGCCCATGTGCCTAGAAGATGCTCACCTGAGATCTGTTGAGACAATGGAAACTGAGTTCCCTTTCTACTCTGCGCTAACCAAGGATGTTCTCAATAACCGTAAAGGCATCCCCAGTCATCCCATAAACTCATTTCTAAGGTGTCATTTTAAAAAGGCTAAGGAGCTTTCCGCAAGTGACGCTGTCACATCTGAGCTGGGGTTTGTTAGAAGACCAAGCTAGAAATCTCTAAAGTTTTAACCTTGAATGCACTTTGAAATCACCTTTGATTGGGGCCGGGATAAGTATTTTTTTAAGTTCTCCAGAAGATACTATCGGGAAGCTAGATGTGAGAACCAGGAAGCCTCTGGCCAGGGCAGCAGGGGATCAGGGCACGGCAACTTCTTGGCAGGTGGGGGGTTATTCTCTTTAACACACAGGACATCTACTGCAAAGCTAAACAAATCCAAAACACTCCAGAATGACAGTTATAATTTTTTTCTCTGAACTCTACCCTAAGAGAAAGGTAATGAGGGAGAAAACAGTATAGCCCCCTTGGTCAAGAGGAAGAATATTGACTGCAAACACCCGGATCCTTGCTCTACTCCTTACTTGCTGTGTGACCACGAGCAAGTTACTAAACTTCTCAGACTTCAATTTTCTTGGGTGTAAAAGGTGGATATTGAAGCCTCACCCATGAGGGTATTATTCTCTCTCTCTCTGTTTATATTTATATATATAATCACCAATATATCAAATGTCATTATAGTTATTATACATATGTATATTTACTATATATGTGTAATATAGAAATATACAAATATGTATTTATATATTACAAATATATTATAATAAATATATTTGGCAATGTGCCTGCCTGATATCTAGTAAGTATTCAAATAATGCTAGCCTTCATTTTTTTAAAACTACAGCAGCAGTGATGAAGCAGGCCCCCGCCCAGCTGCTGCAGTGGGCGCCTTCGCCTGTTGTTTCCCTTTATCCTCACCACCGTCTTGGAGCTGGCTGTCATCTGTTTTACAAATGAGGAAAGTGAGGCTCAGATTAGTTAACTGACCGCCGGAATCACACACCTAGGAAGTAGCGAAGCTGGAAATTGGACTCAGTGTCTGCTCCACCACGGAGCCTCTCAAAGATTCAGCCTCAAATGTGAAACGGGAAATTCCTCCCAGAGCCTGACCAGCGTGGGTTAACTGTTCAGCCTGATCTGCTTCTGCAGACAGGGCTAGGCCTGCATGTAAAGAGCGTTTCCATTGCCTTGGTGGACCCCATTTGTGATGCTTTTTAAGCTTTCTGACAATGAAGGGTAAAGCCGGAGGACATCCCTCATTAAAATTCCCTCTCCTGTGTTCCAGGACAGCTTGTCTGCTATGAACTGATTTAGATATAGAGTTCTGGTGAGTGAAAGGGGACAAGTATAGAATCAGGGGAGTCTCTAAGATGCATGTGCCTCGGCTGCGGAGAGCTTTCAATAAGCTTTTTTATTCTTCCCACAATAAGCTCTTCATTAGAGAGTGTGATTCAGTACAGATGGATGGGGCCCAGGACTCTGCATTTGGCAATGTGGTGCCCGTAGGCTTTAGTCTGGAGCCAGCTACGAGGAGGAGTAACAGGAAGCGCTCGGCGCCCCATTTAAAGCCTCAACTTTGTTCTCTGTGATCCCAGGGGACCCGCGAATGCCGGGCCACTAGCTTCCAGAGACACGTGAGTTGGGAGCCAGTCCCTAGGGTAGCAGCCAGAAGAGTTGGAGTGCTAGATAGGTGTCCAAACCCTTCGATTCTCAGTGACACGTTGGGAGCTGGAGGTCCCCTCCTGGTTGCACAGGGCTGGGCCAGGGGTGGGATTTACGGCGAGATTCGGTCTCAGCTGTTCCTACCCATTTTGAAGAATTTTCTCAGTCACCCCGTGTGCAGGAGTCCCTTCAGTCGTTTCTGGATTTCTCTCTGAAGTTGATGTGCTCGGTAGCTGTTTCTTTGTGCACCCGTGGGTGGGGGGAGAGTCCGGAGTCTCCTATTCCACCGTCTCGATGACGTCACCCCCTTCAAACTCCTTATTGAAGACCTTCGGTTGCTTGTGCCGCAGCAGGTCCTGGGGTGCAGTGGTGAGTAAAAGAGACTCGGTTTTGCCCCCAGCTGCGCGCACTGGAGTGCACGGAGGCAAGGGCAAGCGCCCCCCAGACACACACGGCGACTCCAGACAGCGGCAAACACCGCGAAGAAACTAAGCTGGGATGCCGGCGAGTATCGGGAGTGCGCCGCCCGGCCTCATCTCCCCGCCTGCGAAGCGCGCTAGTAACAGCACCTTACTGTCGCTTTGGCATCGGGGTTACGCCAAACAGTAGGCAAAAGGCCTGAATTCAGCGCCCGGCCCCGACTAGATGCTCAGTGACAGCCTGGGTGGCACGTCTTCTCCACATCACCGTATCTCGTCTAGAGGTGGGCACTGTTCAAAAACCCCCGTTCAGGTGACCCTGCCAGTGCGTTCCTCTTCCTTTCCCCACAGGACATGTGAAATGGCCAGATGGGCAGGGATGGAGATTACATATCAGTTCCAGTTTACGGACATCGACAGGGCTATTTATTCACTGAGACCATTTTGCATTCAAAGCAATGATCATTACCATTCTTTTATACTCACCATTACCATCTAAGTGTTTTCCAATGCGTCCACCTGAACAAAGTCCTTTGCACAGCCGAAGGCACGCGCCGTGGGCCAGGGTGGTCAACGGAGAGCAGTTGTGCGTTCCAGCCACACGTCCTTCTTCCCCTTCCCTGGACATGGCATGCTCCATATCTCCACAGTGCCTTTGCACAGGTTCTTCTCCACCCTCTTCACCTAGTTAACTCCCACTCAGCCTTCATTTCATCTTAGATGACTTTCCTGATCTCCTAGTCTAGGTCACGCTGCTTTGCTGTCCTCTGTATTGAACATTTCTAACGCTGTAAAGGAATGGGGACCAGATGGCTGTTTCCAAGGTCTTGCAGGGAAGCACATTTAAAAAAATAGCAACAATCAAAGTGAAAGAGCCCCAAAGAGCTCAGAATTGTTTAGTAAATAAAAGAATGGCATTCCCTCTACGCTCCGTTATGAAAATGCTGAGAGTTTATTTGAAGAATCCCAGGTCTTTTTGGTTTTCTTCTTCTTCTTCTTCTTTTTTTACTAGCACAGGAGAGATGAACAGAGCAGAGAAGGCTGGTAATGTGCACATTCAGTTAAGCTGCAACTCACTGACTAAGAAACCGGAGGAAAAAAGAGAGATGTACGTTAGATTGAACATCTACTGTGAACCCAAGCATTGGGCTGGGCAGGCAGCACAGTGTAGTGGATAGGGTATTGGTTCTGCAGTCAGGATGATTTGGGGTCGAGTTCTGGCCCTGCAACTTCTTAGCTCTGTGACCCTGGACAAGTTACAAAACTGCCCCATAATTTGGTTTTCTCAGAAAAGAGGGGAAAATATGCCTACTTCACTGAGTTGTTGTAAAGAATAATAATTAATGAAGATCCAATAAGCAAAAAAGAGCCAGTGATTAAAACAGATGGAAAATGAAGAAAGCCTTGCATACTGTAGATTATGTGGTTTGGGAGAGTCTTGTTGAGAAGAGGACATTTACTTTGAGATCTAGACAGTGAATAAGAGCCAGTGGTGAAAGTAGAAGAGGAATCTTAGAAGGTTAAAGGCCAGCTGTGAAAGGTCCAATGCATAAAGAAGGCTGATATACTCAGAAAGCTGAAGGACGGACAGTGTGGCTGGAAGGGTATACAATTCAGACAGAGGTTAAATCACATCATGCCTTAAAGTTCATTGACGGAGGTGGAATTCATTCTAAGGGATGAGTAGGGAATAGGTTGAAGAGGACGGCAAGAGCGGAAGCAGAGAGACCACAGTTGTTGCAGTGGTGCAGGGAGAAGTGGAATGAGGTGGTTGGAGGGAGAAGTCAGGGTGGGGCTGTGTGATGGTGTGTGTGAGGCGGAGAGAACAAAGGCTCTCTGCTTTCTGTTTTGAGCTTGAAGGATGGTGGTACCAACCTCTGCAGGGGGGAGGGCTGCAGGATGAATCAGTGAGCTTTAGGATAAGATGAAGGTTTCAGTTTGGGGGGTGTTAAGTCTAAGATTACAGTTAGACAGCCAATGGAAAAGTCAAGTAGGCAAAAAAGTTTACAAGTCTGAAGCTCTCAAGGGAGGTCTAGGCTAGAAATACGAATTTGAGAGTTGTCAGTCCGCAGCTTGCATTGAATGCCATGAGGCTGAGTGGGGACATAGGCGGAATACAGGGAGAAAGAATACATTGAGGAAAGGAGATTGAGCCTTATGGGCTCTGTAATTAAACACACACACGTACATACACACACACACACCACGGACAATGAACTGGGGGACAAAGCTATTTGAATTCTGCCTCTGCCCTTTACAACCTTGGAAATTTTGTGCAAGTTACCCCCGCCTCTCTGAACCCCACTTCCCTTACCCACAAAACAGGAGAATGTTACATCCCAAGGTTGTTATGAGGATTAGAAATGATGTGTGCTAATATCTTGGGTGTGTCATAAAGGCACTACAAATTATAGGAGGCTTGGGGGCTGCTTTTTCTCCAAGACCCCTCCCTGATCTCCCAGCCTCTGCCCCCAACTCTGTAATTCCTTGACTCACGCCACATGCTTTCCTAATCGCCTTCCAAACCCCCAGTAGCAAAAGGCAGATCATTGATAACTCTCTGTGGAGAGAGATTAGATGACAGCCAGATTTTAAACAGGGAGGTCACATGATCTGTGGGGTTTCTTTGATTTCAGATACTCCTCCACTTTCCTGCCTCCAAGCAATAGCTGGCTTATCTGAACAATCTCCAAACTTCTCATGTGGAAAAAAAAAAAGACCATTTGGGATGAGCCACTTTCTAAGCTGCGTGCTAATAAGTGATGTTCTTATTGTTATTATATTTGCTTTCAAATCAGCAAGAATTCTGATTGGACCGCGTAGTTGGGGGACAATATTAGCCAGTGGTGTGGCGAAAATAAAAGCTATTCTTAGAAAACCTCTCTTTTGATTAGACCCTGATACTTACTGGGTAGTTGATGATGTCAGTAGGTAATCTTGAGGGATGTCAGTGGGTGTTGAGGGGCTGCAGAAGGCGGAGGAGAATGAATGTGTCTGTACGTAGCAGAGTGCTGGCCACACCTCCTCCTGTCAGGCCTTTCTCACCTCCAGCATCTCTCGACCTGTGCTTCCACCACTTGACCCGCACCGGGCGCCTCTTAAATATTGTGCGTGAGGCCAAAGGGAAGGTGATGAAGAGCTCAGGCTCTGGGTCCACACAGGTTGGGCTCAAATGTGGTTTTTCTTTTTTTCCATTTCCCATGTGACCTTGAGCGAGATACCAATGACTCTGGATTTCCATGTCCTCATCTGCAGCCTGGGAAAAATGATGCCACCTGCCTCAGAGCTCGGTTGTGAGGATTAAATGGGACGATTGTGTAAAAGATTAAGGCCCTTAGTGGGAATGTGGTGTCTGCTCTATAACTGTCCGTTTTTGTCATCGTATTTAGTGATCCTCTTACTATTTAAAGCAGGTGCTAATGTTATCTCTCCCCCTTCCCCCTTTCTCCCAACTTACCCACACTGATGCTCAAAGGCGTCAGAGGATCGCTCTGGAGATACAAAGAAAACGATCTGGGATTTGAATCTGTCTTCCCCATTCACGAGGCTGGCGTTGTTTCTTCTACACCCGTAACCTTGAAAGTGGGATGGAAAACTAATGGCCAAGCCACCAGGAAGACTTGTAACTGACTGAAGGATAGTATCCTGTGGGTAGAGGGGTGAATAGACAGGTCAAAGAGCCACAGTCAGCCTGAAGACATGCCCACCATGTTCAACAAGGCACATACACACGTTCAGCAAATACTGATCGAACTTCCAGAAGTACCACAAACTGGGCCAGACACTGAAATGAGTGAAAGGTGACTCAAGGCACTGCCTTTGTGGAGCTTACGATTTAGTGGGAGGGGCTGGAATAATGCATATAATCACCAAATAAACGCAAAATTAAAACTGAAATAATTTCTACCCTGAGGAAGTAGAGTCCCTGATACACACAAACACACACACACACACACACACACACACGCACATGTGCACACACACACCCTGGGTCCCTGACCTAGTCTGAGGGCTTGGAGAAAGCTCTCCTGAGTAATTATAATCGTTATTATGTAATAATAGTTATTAATGCTTTTATAGCATTTCTATGTGCTGAGACACTGAGCTTTCTTGTTATGCTTTACATATTAGCCTCACAGCAGCCCTATTATATATTGCTACTAGTGTGCCCATTTTAGAGACGAGGAAACTGAGATCCAGAAAGGTTAAGTGATTTGTGTGCCCAAGGTCATGCAGCCAGCACATGCAGAGCTGGACCAGGCAGTTGGCTCCAGAGTCCGTGCTCTTAACCATCCCGAGATCTGAAGGTTGTGTAGGCTTTAACTAGACAGAGGAAGGAGGTAGAGGACAGCAGGCCCAGATTCCCTTTTCCGCAGGGAGCTCACAGGGTGCTCGGGACTGAATGCAGCTGAGTGGAGCTAGAGCTCAGGGAGCTGGGAACGCGACCAGAGAGTGCGCTGGAGAGAAAGGCGGAGGTGGGCCAGGAAAGGCCTCCAGATCACGGTAGAGGCTTTGGTCTTTACCGGAAGAACCATGGATATCCATGGAGAATTTTTAAACGGGGAGGTCACATGATCTGCGGTTATTAAAAGTTCACTCTGGCTGTTTTGTGAAGCACAGGTTGCAAAAGAAGCAGCAGGGAGACCGATGCTGAGAGTATTCCATCATCGTCCAGGATGAGATGATGGAGGCCTGGACCAGAGGGGCAATGGCAGAGTCAGAGAAAAGCTGACAGATTAAAAAAAAAACCCTTAGGAGGCGAAACGGACAGGGACTTTGTGATTAATTGGTTCTGTGGGTGAGGGAGAAGGAGAAGTAATCGTTCCCTCATTGGATCGAGGGCATAGAGAGCTGTTCGCTAAATCCAAGGCTGGGCCAAAGACAAAGGAAGAGGGAGACACTTGGCAACAGTTTGGGATCTAAAGTGACTCAATAAGTTATAATTTAACTGGGATAAGATAAATTCTTGCAACTGGGCCCCAAATAGCCACTGTCCCAGAACATGGTAGGGGTGTTATTTCTAAGCAGAGCACACAGCAGGGCGAGACCTCGGGGTCCGAGTCAACTGGAAATACTGTATGAACTGCCCGTGTGGCATGCTCTCCCAAACACTCATATTGTCACAGGTTGTGTCCCCAGGTGACTATGAGAAGACACCTAGGGTATGACATGTACAATGCTGCCGTCATACATTCAAGGAGTTGACAGACCCCACCGCGTCGTGATGGTGTCCAGGGCACTGACAGGGAAACGTGTAGCACTGTCTGAGCATTTGTTTTGTATCACGCACTTCACACACATAACCTCTACGTCTCCTCCTGACCTTCTAATATGTTAACGCTGTTGACGAGGGGACAGCAGCTGAGATATTTAAGTGACTTGTTGAAGGTGGTGCATCTCGCGAGAGACAGAGAAGAATTTTTAATTTGGGTCAATGTGATTCAAACTGTTATGCTTTGCCCACTATACTGTGTTGCTTCTCAAGACAAAAGACAAAATGCTAATAAAATGGGAGGATACGTAGCTTCGAAAATACAAACGTGGTGGAACTGGATATTTATTTTCTGATACAGATACCTCATCTGTGAAAAGGGGATAATAATAGTACCTACACCCTAGGGTTATTTTAGGGATGAATGCTATATTGCAGGTAAAGCACCATCCTGGGTCTGACACATGGTCCTTGAGAATGTGAGTTTTTATTACCATTATATTATTATTATCATCATGATTGTTATTGTTGAAAGGGAACTGAACTTAGCCTAGGTGAGTCCAGAAGACAAGATGAAGGCAAATGCGTAGACATTATAGAGAAGCTGGTTTGTCTCAATGGTGCCGGGAGAGACTTTCAAACAGGTGGGGCCTGATCCACTGTGCGAGGAATGGCCTCAGGAAGCGGTGAGCTGTCCGTGACAAGAGGTGCCCAAATCTAGGCTAGACAACCACTTATGGAAACAACACACGAAAGATCTGCTCATCACACAGCTATACAACCTCCGTTGGCCCTTTAAGCTGAAAGTCTGATTCTACCTCCCCCACCTGCTCTAAAGTGACAAGTTTGGTTGTGACGTGGCGTAAATCTAGGGCGCCTGCTCCAAAAATAACTGCCCAGTAAGGCAGGAGGAGGAGTTGGGGCTCGTGTACGTCACCTTCCCTTGGATTCAATCCTCATGTATGTCACAAGGGCTAAAGAGACAGTCCCTCCGACCCAGCCCTTGACTTTCTGCGGCGTCTCACCTCGGGCAGGTGCTGCCTGCTCCATCTGCCCCTGAGAGACCCAGCTCATGGCTGCCCCAAGGGGAGGACCCCCTACCTCTAGCCACGGCCTACCCTCTTTAAGGCACTGATCCAGAATTTCAAGAAGTCATCCCTGTGAAGGAGAAGCTGGGCTTCTGCTCTTAAGAGCTTAAGGCAAATTCACCCTCGAGAGCTCTTGAGGCCTCATATAAGGGATTAATTGACATTCAGCAAAATGAGAGCCCCTTTAAGATAGGGATTATATTTTATTTGTCTTTTTTTTTAAGAGCCTTTGCTGTATGTGCTCATTTCTTTTTTTTTTTTTTTATCCTTTTTAAAAATTTTTGACCATGTTGGGTCTTCGTTGCTGCACACGGGCTTTCTCTAGTTGCGGCGAGCGGGGGCTACTCTTCGTTGCAGTGCGCAGGCTTCTCACTTCAGTGGCTTCTCTTGTTACGGAGCACAGGCTCTAGGTGTGTGGGCTTCGGTAGTTGCAGCATGCAGCCTCAGTAGTTGTGGCACGTGGGCTCAGTAGTTGTGGCTTGCAGGTTCTAGAGCACAAGCTCAGTAGTTGTGGTGCGTGGGCTTAGCTGCTCCACAGCATGTGGGATCTTCCCGGACCAGGGATTGAACCTGTGTTCCCTGCTTTGGCAAGTGGACTCTCAACCACTGCACCACCAAGGAAGTCCCATTTTATTCATCTTCGTATGTCTCACATAATACATGCTCAATGAATATCTAATAAATGAATATAAGAGGAAATGAGCAGGCATTTGAATGATGCAATTTATTCATTTGACAAATATGAATCTACTGGGTTTCAATTCAACTTGGTGTTTACCATAAGGGTGCAGTTTAATACAATCATTAGTGTGTGGTCATAGGTTTAGAAAATATCTCTAGGCTAGGAAGAGTTTCAAAATGTTGGTGGAAGGGCACAATTGCTACTGAAATTTCTGTTTCCAGGGCTTGGCTGCATGCAAGATCTGCTCACATGCAGCAAAAGATGAGAGAAAAAATAGTTGAACCACTTTGGATAAATGAGGTCAGACATACTTGGCCCTCTCCTACACTCAGCTCTCTCCCCCTCTCTCTCTATATATATATAATGGTTTTAAAATATGGCCAAAAATTCTTTGATACTCCCTTTAAGAGGTGAAGCTTAATCCCCACCTCTTGAGTGTGGGCTGAACTCAGTGACTCATTTCCCTCGAATAGAATATGATGGAAGAGCTGGTGGTTCACTTTTGAGACTATTTTATAGAAGGTGTTGCAGCTTTCTCTCTCTCTCTGTGTCTCTCTCCCTCCCTCTCGTCACTCGCTTTCCCTAGACAAGTCAGATATCATGTTGTGAGCACTCAGGCATCCCTGTGGAGAGACCCACGTGGTGAAGAACTGAGGGCTCCCTCCAGCAGTCATGTGAGTGAGCTTGCAAGAGCTCCTTGAGCCCCAGTCAAGCCTTCAGATGCCTGAAGTCCTAGTTACCACCTTGACTGCAACCTCATGAGAGACTCTGAGTCAAAACCACTCAGCCAAGCTGCTTTTAAATTCCTGACCCACTTTGAGGTAGTGTTTGTTGTTTGAAGCCATTAAGTTTTGGGACAATTGTTTTTTGGTTCTTTTTCCTTTGCGGTACGTGGGCCTCTCACTGTTGTGGCCTCTCCCGTTGCGGAACACAGGCTCCGGACGCGCAGGCTCAGCGGCCATGGCTCACGGGCCCAGCCGCTCCGCGGCATGTGGGATCTTCCCGGACCGGGGCACGAACCCGTGTCCCCTGCATCAGCAGGCGGACTCTCAACCACTGCGCCACCAGGGAAGCCCTGTTACTGCTTTTTAATTTAAACTGCTGCCTTCTCCCGCGTTTCTTATCTCACCACCCCAAGTGGCAAAGCTGCAGTTGGGCTCCTCAGTCTGAAGATTTTTGTGTGGCTCACCACATGCTTTGAATATAGAAAGTAGCTCACTGCCGAAATCAGCCGGGGCCACCTTATACTTCAGCAAGTGGAATATGGTGGCAGAAGCAAAATAGATGTGTTTTTAAAGGTAGATGCCTCCCTTCTTTTTTTTTTTTTTGCGCTACGCGAGCCTCTCACTGTTGTGCCCTCTCCCGTTGCGGAGCACAGGCTCCGGACGCGCAGGCTCAGCGGCCATGGCTCACGGGCCCAGCCGCTCCGCGGCATGTGGGATCTTCCCGGACCGGGGCACGAACCCGTGTCCCCTGCGTCGGCAGGCGGACTCTCAACCACTGCGCCACCAGGAAAGCCCGGGGCAATTGGTTTTGTAGCAATAGATAAGTAATGTGGTTTTCATTCCCATTCTTGGCACCAAATTATGTAGTAGTTAGGGTCCAATTGGATAAGAGCCACTAGGAGATAGATAGATAGATAGATAGATAGATAGATAGATAGATAGATAGATATAGAGGCAGATGATAGATTTGTTGATTTGTTACAGGGATTTGACCTCATGCAGTTAAACAGTGTCTGTAAGGTTCTTGTCTTCACATCTACTGGTGAAGATTGAAGTCTCCAAGGAAGGCCATCAGGAAGGGCAGATTGATATGACGGGAAGAAGAAGAGCAAGGGCACTGTGGAACCCATGGAAACGAGCCTGGAACTCATGATAAGAGAACAGAACTTGTGTCAGTTTCTCACTGCCTCCAACCTTGATGACATGGAGTCCTGCTCGAGAAGCTGACACCCTGTGTCATGGAACTCAGCACACATCTGGACTTGGAGTCAGAGAAGCTGACGGGGGACTTGGGGCGGGGGATGGTGGAGCAGGTCAGCCTGCGACCCCACCCCAATGAGGTGAGCCAGTCAGATAAACAGCAACATGTATGCACTACCCTGACCTTCCAAGCATAAAAACCAATGACTGCTTCCTCCCTCCAAATCTCCCACCATATCTCTTGTAACCCCCAACCAGGAAGGTGACACAGTACAAATCCAACACACTCTCAAGTGGTCTCATCCACAGGCACAGTGTTTTGGTTTGTTTTAAAGGAATCAATGTTATTTCAAACTTTATTTGGTAATGTTCCTTCAACAACGCTTTCCAAGGTTACATTATAAAAAGAAAGAGAGAACAAAATTTCAACCAATCCTTAACAAAGGCAGATGTGTATCCATCTAAAACTCTAGCACATCAGATAACAGCCTCAACTGTTAAAGTAAGAGAACATCGTATAGAAAAAATGATAATCTCCTCAGGGAGAACAAAAAGAAAATGTAAGGAATTTCTTGAATCAACTTGGTATATGGGCAGACCTGGCATAGCAACTTAGCTAATTCAAAGTGCTATCAGAGTCCTTCATTAGAGTGAGACTGTAGGTGACATGTGGGTGAGTGTTACTGTACTCTATAAAAAAGGAGGAAAATTAGTACTGGAAAATGAAATTAATCAACTTTTTAAACTTTACAATGTGTAATAAAAAAGACTAATGTTTCAAGTCACCAGTGGAGGGTCCAAGAGACTAACAAGTTTATAGACCATCTTCTTAACTATTTGAGGCCTCTTATTCAGGACTGAGCAAAAGGGAAGGTCTTTAGTAATTTGAAGTATGAATAAATAACTAAAAATAGCTAACATTTTAGAGTGTTCCCTTTGTGATAGGCATTTCATTCTTTACATTATCTCTAATTTCTCAAACCTAGAAGGTAGTAATATAATTATGCTCAGTTTCAGATAAATCAACTGTCTTTGAAAGATTAATTACCTTGTTCAAGGTCATAATGGCAGGAGACGTTGGAGGTTGGTCTGCCTCCAAACACCACTCTCTTAAGCCCTATCCTATATTACCACCTGTGCTGACACACGGTAACCTGCATTTTGTGGGGCTAACATTAGATAATCCTCCACATCCACAGTTTTAATTATGATCTGTATCTTTCTGCTTCCAAATTATCTCTAGTTCAGTTCTTTTCTTGTGCCTCACACAGTTCATTACCTTAAAAAAACCACTTTATTGATGTATGATTGACATGTAAAGAGCTGTATATGTTTCATATATACGACTTGATGAGTTTGGGGATAAGTACATACCCATGAAACCATCGCCACCATCAAGGTTATAGACATCCATCACTTCCCAAAGTTTACTTCTGCCCCTATTGTTATTGTAAGAACACTTAACATAAGATCTTAGCCTCTTGGAAAATTTTAAGTATCCAATGCAGTATTGTTAGCTATAGGTTCTATGTGTAAAGTAGATCTCCAGAATGTATTCATCTTGCAAAACTGAGATTTCACATCCTCTGACCAACATGTTCCCCTTCCCCCCTCCCCACCCCACTGCCACCCCTGGCAGCCACCATTCTATTCTCTGCTCCTATGAGTATGACTATTTTAGATTCATATACAAGTGAGAACATACGGTATTTGTCTTTCTGTGTCTGGCTTATTTCACTCAGCATAATGTCCTCCAGGTCCATCCTGGGACATTGTTGTCCCAAATGGCAAGATCTCCTTCCTTTTTAAGGCTGGATAATATTCCATTGCATGTACATATACCACATTTTCTTTATCCATTCATCCATTGCCAAACATTTGTTTCTATATTTTGGTTATTGTGAATGTTGTTGTGAATATGGGGTCCAGATGTCTCTTCAAGGTTCTGATTTCAATTTCTTTGGATATATACCCAGAAGTGGAATTGTTGGATCATCTAGCAGTTCTAGTCTTAACGTTTTGAGGCACCTCCATACTGTTTTCCATAGTTGTTGCACCAATTTACATTCCTGCCAGAAGCGGCTGAACCAGGGTTCCCTTTTCTCCACATCCGTGCCAACACTTGTTATTTCTTGTCTTTTTGATGATATCCATTCTAAAGAGTGTGCAGTGATATCTCATTGTGGTTTTGATTTGCATTTCCCTGATGATTAGCATCTTTACTAATGTGTCTGTTGGATCACAGGTTACTTGTCTTTAAGGGAAACCTCACAGTAGGGAAATGTAGACATACAAAGGGACAAATAACATGCTACAATGGAGAAATGTCCAAAAAATCATGGGAGTTCAGAAGACAGTGCCTCTAACTCTGGGTGAACCGAGAAAGGATTCATGGGGGTGACACTTGAGCCGGGACGTAAAAGATAATTGTGTATTTGTCAGATGGTGAAAGAATATTCATGAAGAAGAGGAAACAGTATTTTTAAGGACAAAGGTTTGTTTCGGCTGGATCAGCATCTGTGTACAAGGAAGTAGTGGGAGTTAAGGTTAGAGAATTCGTGTCAGCAAGAACAGACCAGGAAACTCCATGCCAGGCATGCCAGAGACCTTGGTCTTTACACTATTAGGTGATGGGGAGTTATTCAAAGACTTTCAGTTGGGAATGACATTGGCCAGAATTTTATTTTAGAACAATTCCCGTTGCTGGTAAATGGAGAAAGAATTAAAGGTGAGTCAATATTGGAGGTAGGGAGACCTGTTATTAGACTGTCACAATAATTCATGTAGGAGAAGAGGAGAGATGGAAATCAGACAGTGAAGATGGCAAGCAGGAGGCACGTGGGAGGTACAGACAGGGAAATGAACCAAAACTGGAGGAAGGAGAGAGAGAGACGAGTCAAAAGACTGTCATGATTTTGGCCTGGTGAGTGGGAGCTGATGACGCTCTGCTCTTAGAAAACTCTAGAAGGGAAGAAAGCGCTGGTGAAAGGAGGAGGATACATTTGGTTTTGAAGATGTTGCATTTGGGATGCTTTCAAGATATCCAAGAGGCAACTGAAAATATGTATCTGTGTTGTTATTTTACTTATATATTTTTAAAATTTATTTTTATTTTTTTATTTTACTTATCTTTAATGAAAAACTGTGAGCTTTACAACCCTGAGCTTTATCCCTTACGGCCAACATTGAAAACTGCTGAAGGCAATACCAATACTCACACTTCCTGTAAATTACTCTCCCCTGCAGCTTATGATGGAATGTGAGTTGTTAAGATGGTGGGAGGGGATTGGGAAAGATGTAGAATTAGGTTTATGGTTTAACCCACGGTAGTGGCTTTGGGATGCCGTGGATTATGAAGCCTCCTGGGCATGTTGACTGCCCTGAAATAGGCTCGTATCTCCACATTCCCTATTCTGATGATGTTTGTACGTCTTGAAGCCAGCCAAATATGCTATGGTTTGGTGAGTCAGATTGGACCCTGGCTTCTTTAAGTTACTCTGAGCGCAGCAGGGAGGCCACAGGTAATCAGTCACATTCTTGGAACACAGCATTATAAATTTTCAAGTGGAAGTCTGTGTGCTTTTTCTCATTGTGCTTGGTGATGGGGCCACAGAGTGGGATCTGGGTGCTGTTTGATAGAGAATGACCTTCTCTTCCTTCTATCCTTTACTGTACATTTGTATTCCTGGGCTCTTGTTTGGATGAAAGGCTACAAGCAATCAAAAGTAACAAGATCTCTGAGCACATCTGATGCCACTAGCTCCTGGGGCCCAGCCTCTGAACTGGGGACTGGGATGTCTTATCTGCTTAGGAAGAAATGGAAGAGGAGGAGGCTATCCTTTAGAATGCACGGTTGCCTGCAGTACTGCTGAGTTAAAAAGAACAAGGCTGCTGTTTCTTCCTCAGGCAGGAACAGAGACAAAGTGAGAGAAAGGCAAGAGAAAGAAAGAGAAAACTTCTGGAACCCCCTGGCATGTCAGTGGGTGGTGGGAGATAGGGGACAGCTGGACACTTCTTCAAGGGGGGTAAAGGCTTTCAAATGGAAAGTCATAGCTCAGTCTCCCCCTGGCTCCTGCCAGCGTGCACACTGAATGGAAGTTTTTGCTGAACCATAGTGCACAAGGCTTTGCATACACAGCCCCAGAAATTTTAGCACCTTCGAGTTTCCAGAAGCAAAAATGTGGACCTTTTCCATCTGCTGTCTAAGGAGAGTAGTAAAGACCTGACACCTACATCCTTGGAACTTTCAGTACCTTGGAGAGCTCAGCAACAAAGCCAAAGGCCACTTTTCTATCTGCTTCCTTAGGGGAAAGTCCTGATCTATGACCTCTAATTCTTGGACCATTCTCACCCCCAAGGAGAGATACCCTCTGTCCCCAGAAAAGCAGAGGTCAGATGGTATGGACTTCCAGTCACTGGAAGTTGTTTTTCTTTGGACACGCCCTGAACACAACTCCTAAGTTTTGGAACTAAAAATAGTACAGAAGGAGTTATCTTTTATTGATATATGGTATGGTTGACAATGCCTCTGCACATGCCTAGGAAGCGGGCAGAGTTGGAGCTGAAAATCTTCATTTTGCAGATATGCATGAGAAGACTACGAGAATAAGAGAAGAGAAGTGAAAAGACAAAAGTCATACAGTAAGGATGTGGCCAAGAACTCAGACTTCCTGGCTCTTCTCTCTGCTTCCTGTTTACTTAAAAATACTTACTGGACATTTACAGCATATAAGGCATCAGGGACACAGAGGCAGTTCCTGCCTGTACACTATTGGAATCTAGGTAATAGTGAGCACTAAGCTGAGATGAAAAATCATGGGATATGAAGTCCAGCTGACATGTGCTCACCCCTGGTCCCAGCTTCACAACGACCCGGTTGTATGGTCTTAAGGAAGTCACTTCAATCTCTAAACCTCGGTTTCTGGATATGTAAAATGGGGACTATAATCCCTGCTACAAAGGAGGGCTTTAAAGATTTTAAAAGGGTTTTTACAAAGATGGGTTAGTTTAGTGAACTTTAATAATAAATTTCATCAGAACTCTTGGAAAAGAAGGTAACAGACACCCCCAAACTCCGTTTCTAGCGGAAGACTACAAGGTCTTCCAAGAGAAACGTGTTTGGTTTTATCCTCAGAATGACAGCACATTTGAGCTTTTCCCTCCCACAGGAACAGAACTGTCTGTTAATTAAGTTTGCTTGGCTGTCTGGTCATCTGGCTTCAGCCAGCAGAATCTTGGGGGAGAAAAAAAGAGAACTGAGCCATTTAGGGTAGGCACGGCACTGGCAGAAGCAAATGTCCCAAGTAACGAGTATAAATCGCCTCCTAATTAGGAAATAATTATGCCCCCAAATGGGGCTACATGGGTGTAAAGGCATCTCACAAATTGCCGATTAGTTTCATAGCAGTGATGGTATTTAGTGCCACTTCAGTTAATGGAAAATGTGTTGGAAATGGCCCATCTTTGGCTGCTCCAAAAAAAGAGAAAAGGCTAGAGAAGGAGAGGCTCCAGAGACAGGGAATGAGGCAAGAGAAAAGAGAAACATTCGTCTTTTTTCTTGGAGTGTGGACTATAGTAAGAGTTTGGAACATGGAGTTAGAATGGGGAAGAATTTTGATTTTATTCTGACGGTAACGCAAAGGTACTGAAGGCTTGAGACCAGGTGAGGGATATGATCTAATTAGAGTCTTTAAAAGATTACCCTGGGACCTAATGAAACTTAAAAGCTTTTGCACAGCAAAGGAAACCATAAACAAGACAAAAAGACCCTCAGAGTGGGAGAAAATATCTGCAAATGAAGAAACTGCAAAGGATTAGTCTCCAAAATATACAAGCAGCACATGTGGCTCAATATCAAAAAAACAAACAAGCCAATGCAAAAATGGGCAGAAGGTCTAAATAGACATTTCTCCAAAGATATACAGACTGCCAACAAACCCACGAAAGGATGCTCAACATCACTAATCATTAGAGAAATGCAAATCAAAACAATGAGGTATCACCTCACACCAGTCAGAATGGCCATCATCAAAACATCTACAAACACTGAATGCTGGAGAGGGTGTGAAGAAAACGGAACCCTCTTGCACTGTTGGTGGGAATGTAAATTGATACAGACACTGTGGAGAACAGTATGGAGGTTCCTTAAAAAACTAAAAATAGAAGTACCATATGACCCAGCAATCCCACTACTGGGCATATACGCTGAGAAACCCAAAATTCAAAGAGTCATGTACCACAATGTTCACTGCAGCACTATTTACAACAGCCAGGACATGGAAGCAGCCCAAGTGTCCATCAACAGATGAACAGATAATGAAGATGTGGCACATATATACAATGGAATATTACTCAGCCATAAAAAGAAATGAAATTGAGTTATTTGTAGTGAGGTGGATGGACTTAGAGTCTGTCATACAGAGTGAAGTAAGTCAGAAAGAGAAAAACAAATACCATATGCTAACACATATATATGGAATCTAAAAAAAGAAATGGTTCTGAAGAACCTAGGGACAAGACAGGAATAAAGACACAGACGTAGAGAATGGACTTGAGGACACGGGGAGGGGGAAGGGTAACCTGGGACGAAGTGAGAGAGTGGCATGGACATATATACACTACCAAATGTAAAATAGCTAGCTAGTGGGAAGCAGCCGCATAGCACAGGGAGATCAGCTCAGCGCTTTGTGACCACCTAGAGGGGTGGGATAGGGAGGGTGGGAGGGAGATGCAAGAGGGAGAGGATATGGGGATATATGTATACATATAGTTGATTCACTTTGTTATACAGCAGAAAATAACACAACACTGTAAAGCACTCTAATAAAAATGTTAAAAAAAAAAAAAAGATTATCCTGACTTCTGTATGGAGAATGGAGGCATGGAGGCCAGAGAAGAAGCAGGTGGATGGGTTAGAAAGCAGTTGCATTTGTATAAATGGGAGGTGATGATCTGGGTGACGGTGGTAGAAGTGATGAGAAGCAGATGGATTCTTAATGTATTTTAAAGGTCATGCAGACAGAGCTGGTGGATGGACTGAATGTAAGGGGTGGGGCGGGGTCGGGAAGAAGACTGAAGGATGACCAGAAGGTATTTAGCCTGAGAAATCAGCTCAGTAGCAGTGCCAGTTCCTGAGTTGGGGAACTCTGGGGGAGGATAAGATTTCTACTGGGGCTGGGGGATGGCCCAATATACCTTTTAAGATATTTTGGGATCTGAATGTCTTTCAGATCTCTAGGTGGAGTTACTAATATAGATATGGATATGTGAGTCTAGAATTTACAGGGGAGGTCGGACCCAAATATAAAAACGTAGGAGTAATCGGTGGCGTTTATAGTCAAAGGTCTGGGTAAAAAACAGTAGATAAGATAGAGAGTGAAGTAAACCAAGAACAGTTTCCAAGGCACTCCATCTACATGCCCATCCAGCCACTCACCCACCCAACAGCCACCCAATCTTCCAATTAGCTATTCTCCTATCCATCCAAAAATGCCCACTCTTTGTTAGATGCTGGGCTGGGTGCTAGGATTCAAAGATGAAAAATTATATATTTTCATCTGGATATGAAAAGCCCTGGAAAAGCTCACATTCTAAAGAGAGATAGCACACACTAAAAAGTTTAGTAAAGGCTGCTAAATCATGTGAGAGATGGGTGTGCAAGGGGCTGGCTCACAGAGAAGTCAAGTGTTAACTCTGCTGCTGGGAGAGAGCTTGGAAAGACTACGAAGAGGCTTCTATTGAAGATACAACTTGGAGGAGACGTGGAGGAGACCAGCATTCCAGGAAGGAAGAATAGCATGAGTGAAGGCATGGAACCCCGAGAGCTCATAGTGTCTTTGGAGAGGAGCAGAGAGACGTTAGGTGCATACGGCACGTGGTAGGAAGGGGTTTGTGGGGATTGGAAGACTTTGTGTGCCGGGCTATGGAATCCAGGCTTTCCCTTTGGGTCATTTGTTTTAAGCTGAAGATTTTAAGTAAAGGAGAGGTAGAGTGAACAAGGTCAGATTCTTTAGAAATGTCATTTGATCTAGGGATGGGAGTTGTCACATGAAAATTAAATCTAGATTTAGTAAGGAGGGACTCGATTATAGAAAAATTATTGCAAGGAGGAGAAAGGGACTATTGCAACAGGGGGAGGAGGACTATTGGAATAGGGGGAATGCTCCAACTATAAGCTCTGCAGGCGCCTTACGAGTTAGGTAAAAAGAGCACTTCTTTTATAGGAGGGAGTAAAGAAAACTGGACAGAACAGGGTGTGGGGATGTGAGATGAACGGGAGTGGTGGGATTGGATAGTAGCAGACCCAAAGATCTGAGCCCCGCCTCTTCCCAGGAGGAGGCTGGGAGCTGGCTCTGGCTGCTCAACAAGCATTTTGCTCCAATTGATCAGTGAGAACAAGAATGTCCGCTAATCGTTTATGAGGCAAGGATTGGGGATTTGGAGGCTCTGTGTCTGGCCTTGGCATGGAGAAGGGGGGCACCCATGGGTCATACCGAAGTCATATGGAGAAGGGTGGTCCTTTGCAGTCAGCTGTTGCCTGGGATACAAAAGGAGAGGAGGTCTTTAACCATCACTCTTTTCCAGAAACATAAGTCACAGGGCTCGGTGAAGTCCAACGTTATCAGAGTCAGTGCTGCAAGTGTGGGAACTGCACAGGAAGATGCGATCCAGGTCAGGGACAGTGGCAAAGCTTGCCAGTAAAACCCTGAAGCCAAGTCCTGTATTCTTCCCAATTCCATGCTCCCCCCTCCACTCCTCCAGTGCACAAAGGAGGAAATAAGTGATTTTCCCCTTTGTACGAACACTAAGCCCGCCCGAAACGTTAGTGACGCCCTCAACCGCAGCAGCAACAACAAAGACCACAACTCCATTTCTCATTTTCATATCAATTGGCAGAAATTATCTTTATTAGAAAAATGAAATTCTCCTGTATTTACATTTTTACACGATATGACTGGGCACTTTTGTTGCCTCGGGAGTTATGTACATATCAGTTTGCACACATATTTCAAACCCCATTCCTTAAGACAGCTGATAACACGCTGAACAAAAATAAAAGACGTACTACAAGGAGACAACCATAGTATATACTTCCTCTATCATAGAAAGGTGTTAAGCAAACGTATAATTTTGTAGCTATGCTTGGAAATATTTAATACACTTATTAGCACTTCCTCATGCAGTGGATTAAAACATGACAGGTATAAACTGTTACGGTTGGTAAGTGAACATCTTATTCCCAGATGAAAACCACTGAGTAGAGAACACAGCTTGCTTGGGGCTCCTCCATACAAGAGATCGAGCCAGTTCTGATGTGGGTTTTAGACTGTTTGAATGTAGCTGTGAATGGAAACCCTCTGCACAAGGACTTCAAACCCATCCATGTTGGGTTAAAAATGAACTCAGACACGGACCTTTCAAGCTGCTTAATTCAATTCCTTTCTTGTGAGTAATGACCAGCTTGTGTATTATTATGCAACGAGTCTTATAACACGAATGAAAGACGGACAGTTTACCCTCTTTTTCTGGGTGAGAAGGCCATTATTTACGATGTTTATGATCTGCTTCTTTTTCAAGCCACCAATTAACTCACCTAATTCTTTCTGAATATTCAGCTTGAAATATATAGACTATACATAAACATACGCACATTCTATTGTGATATACTACATTGAATTATCCCGACTACATAATCTGGAAAGTATATGCTTTTAAATCTGTTTTAGCAAGGGAATGAACAAGATTAAGATTCATAGTTAAAAACAACTGTTAAAGAAATATTTTGGGACCCTCAGGCTTGGAAGGCATCTGAGCCATATCTAGCCATGTAATTAGTTGTATTGAGTAGCTTACTGAATTTTCTATGAAAATGTTACTCTTGACCTAATTTCTTATTTGAAAAAAAATAAATAATTGACATCCTTTCCCAGGGAAAAATTTGAGAAACATAAATGTTACAAGTGCCACTTTCATCTTCCCAAATCCATCAGGATTTTCAAAGATGATCACCTGAATTTGACCCAAAATAGTCATCTGAATCTTTAGTTTCTACCCTGGAACATTTACTTAAATGGTCATGGCCTCAGAGCTGTGTCTACAAACCTTATAAACTAAAGATTAAAAAAAAAAAAAAAGATTTGAAAAGTCAATACTGTTCATTTGTTTGAATTAGCTTAACTGAGAATAGAAATAATTCAATAAGTCTTAGATGGCTAATGTAAAAACCTCAGTCGAATTCAAAAGCCTATGATTGTTCTTCATGGAAAAATTGACAATGTTTTTATATTTCTGGACCTTCACTATTTGCTCAGCTATCAATAGTCTTTGATTTGAGCCCTTTAAAAGCTTGAAACAGCAAAATGTCCGATCAATGAGAAGCATTTAAAATGTCAAAGACAAACTTATGTTTGCTAGAGAACAATTAACCTTATTAATTTAAAAGGCAGCTGTGGTATTGGCTACTTGTTATATTAATATCCTTTTGAAGGCTCATCTTAAATCCTTCCCAAAGGTGTGAGAGAGAATTAACTGGAAGAGGTTATGACCCAGGGCTACTGCTAATGAGGAATGTTCTCAGAATTGCAAAAACGCAAACTCATTGTTTCACAAATGTAGTAGATAAGAGGGATTTATGAGTGATAATCTGTTTGGTCTTGTTTGTCTCTATGTACTGATGACACTTTTTTGGAGGAGGTTAATCTGAGAAATGACTCCATTTTCAACAGTTTGGTCCCTACTCCCTGGAGAGTTGTGTGCTTTGAAATACGGCCGCAGTGAAGAGATAACCACTGGCCAAATTGTTCTTTTGAGTGTTCCAGTTTCTGCAAAGCTCAGCGTCCATGGGAAAATGTTGTCATGCACTTGTAGACCCAACAGGATCTCAAAATAGCTATGAAATAATAATAACCTTTCCGTCTTAAGAGACTTTACTGCCAGCTTGAAAGATATAAAGGGCTAGAGCATTTCTCAGGGACCAGGACGACCTTACATTAGGTTAAATGACCCCCAGAGAGGGTGGAATCACAGAACCTCTCCGGGAAACATTCCTTCAAACCCCGCTCAGTTTTCTCATCTATAAAATGGTCCTAATGTGTCCCACCTCACAGTAAATAAAATGCCAGGAGAGAGAGGTGTGGCTTAGAACATGGGAGCGGGGGTTCAAGAAGGAATGCGTCATTGCCTCAGGGTCATCGCGTACACAGTGTATTACACACGACATCATTTTAGACTCCTAGAGAGCCTGGTGGAAATATTCCAATTGGACATTCTTTAATGAGATAAACCAAACAAGCATTCAGTGGTGCAACAGTTATCTTGATGTCAATGACCAGGAAAGTATCTCTAAGACAATTTGAAAAAAATAGAACAGACTAAGAAGGGAAAAAAAAATCTTAATAGCTGCCCCTCAGTCATACTGATTACCAAACTCTTGATCATTTATGCAAAAACTTTATTTTCAATTCCCTGTCACACCTCTGAACCTCATTCTGTCTGCTTGGCGAAGACAAGCAACAGAAGGGTGCAAAGAGCATGCCCTTTCTGAAAATGGGCCACAATGTTTAGGAGAGCGTTAATGGGGGCCACAAGGCAGTGTGTGTGTGTGTGTGTGTGTGTGTGTGTGTGTGTGTGTGTGTGTGTAACTGCACATATGTGAGAGCATATTGTTTGCATATGTTTAATGGAATTATCCCTGATGTCTACTAAGAAAGAGAAGAGATATTAGGAAGGGGATATTTAAGATTAGGCACATGCTAAGTAGAGAAAATAACTCCCCAGGAACCAAAAAAAGTAAGTGCTGAGTGCAAGCATTCAGGGGAGAGACACATACAGCATTCAAGTCTCAGAAGGGACCATGAACAGAGGTGGGGTCCCGGGAGTTTTCAACACACCCCAAACCAGACGACGAGGGGTAGGACACCAACCAACTTCCTCACCACAGAGGCTGAAACTCAAGCAATAGCCCCAGGGACCTCAAAACAGAATATCTCTTTTCCTGACTTCTATTCTGACCTCCCTGGAGGAGATCAGGCACTTTGAGACTATGCCTAATATTACAGATTTATTAGCAGATTCTGTGGCTGATGAGGCTGAAACCAATCTGAGCCTGTTTCCTTATCTGTAAAGTGGGAGCAATCATACTTAACATCTTAAGGTTATTTTGAGGATTGCATTCTAGGACATGCCTAGAATACAGTCTACACTCAATGTAGATATATTTTGATATTTCCAAATTCAGGTGCTGAACCAAGGTGTGTCCTTGGGATGAACAGATAATCCAACGTTCCAGTAACGTACAGAATAGGATGGACAGAGAAAAAATAAGCTCCCTTTCCACCCCACCACCTTTCTGAAACACACCTTGACCCCTTTTGCCGTCTCCTTGTCCCACCTTCTCTCCAGGCACCTGATGTGTTCTCTTTTGCCAGCCACAACACGAGGCACTTGGGACTCAACAGGAATTCTCTCTACTTCCCTCCCTGATACATTTATACCCTGAACTACCCAAAGTATTCTTCACAAGTCAAAAACGAAACCAAACAAAAAAAGGTTTCAGAAAATAGTCTTTTTACATCATGGTCTATTTCCCAATCCTTTGAGGATTTTTTTCCACAACCTTTTCTTAAAGCACATGTCACAAAGCACGGCTGGGAGGAGGCATGATTTGGCAACGGTTGGAGAACTGAATGGAACCAGATCCAAGGCTGCCTGTGCAAAACCCGAGAAGGGCAAGTTTGTTCACCTGATCAGATGCTCCTGGGTTCCCTAAGTACTGTCTTTGAAGGTTGAAATAATCAAGGGCATCTCCAGGAACAACTAGATTCTCTAAAGTTACTTGGGAGTGAGCCTAGGGAAGGGATTGTCTGTCAGTCTGTTTGTTTGAGCATGGAATCAGATAAATTTTTATCTCCTGACAAAAACTTTATTTATCATTTCCAGTTTTTTCATGTAGTCTATGTTTGCATTTCATGGGTCCTCAGCTATCTTTTGCATTAGGGAACTGAAGTTCTAGACCATACACTACTTATGGGAAGAGACTGTACTTTCTATTCCCTTTGCAGCTCCCCAATCCCAAATTGTCCTTAAAAGGAGAGTGGATACTCAGTCAGGCTCCATCAGCTAATCAGTGTCCTATGTTCTTCCCTGGCTCATGAGAAATATAACAATATTATCGCAGTGATCACTGCCAGCTTTCAACTTTGGTTTGAGGTTTTAAGCTATATCCCTTATCAACTCTTCCCAGGGAACAGGTAGGTCCCTGAAAAAAAGTTTCTCTTCTCCAGGACTCTGAAGCAGGAGGTTTTGGGGAGCTTAAAGGAAAACCACATTCAGAGAGGGATGCGTGGGTCTGTATAAGGCAAAAGGCAAAGACAGCCAGGTCAGTTCTCTTAGGTTCTCTGGCTCTGATCCCAGAGGTACTCAGGGGAGCACTCCTGTGAGAAACCTAGGAACGAGTTAGCCTGGAAAGGGGGACCAAGCTAGGAATTGGACCAGGAAGTCTCGGGTTCTAGACCTGACAACCTGACAATCTTATACAGATGACTACCGCCCCTTTGGAATTTCATTTTCTCTTAATTTTCCCATCTCCCTTCCCCTCCCGCCAAACCTTGGTGTAGTTCTATAAGTTCTGGCTTTCTAAGACCCTTCTGGGCAGGCACCTTTAGCTGATACTATACTGAGTACTTCCGGGCACAGAAAGAGTGTGGGCGGGGGAAGAGGAGGAGTTGAAACAGGAAATACGCCCTTTGATGGGTTTACAGAAATCACATACATGTCCGTATCAGCGCTGTAAAAGTGAGCAGAATACATCCCACAGCCCTAACCCCAGATATATATTTTTTAAATAAGGGGCCAAGAACTCCAACACGCAAATCCCACTTGGGCTCCATTATCCTCCCTAGAACTGAGATATTTTTTTTTAGAAAAACAGTGCCCTCTTTACATAAATATCATCCCGTCAATAACCAGAATGGGTTTTCCATGTGTTAATATCATTATCACCATTTAAATTTTAACATAAACTTTACATTATATACAATTTTATTTGGATAATACACTTACTTGTGAATTGTAGTAACCAAGCATGTATATTATATACATGTGTACATGAGCATTTATATTCACAGGATAAGTGCATTTGATCACCTCTGATCTCTACCAAGTGGCAAGCTGACCTCCTCTGATACAATAAGATATGAACAAAGAATAATGTAAAGGGATTGAATGGAAAAGGGCAACTGCATATTGGGAGAACTTTTCAAGTACAGACCCCACGTAACCTCTCATTAAGCACTTGCAACCCTGTTTACCAAGAGAAGATTGGGTATCCAGAAAGGTCTAGTTTTATCTCAAGTGAAAATAAACACTGCTTTTCAAATGAAAATTGCCTTTAAGTCGTATTAAATACCAACCACTGAGTTTAGCTTTCACCTGTTCAGTTTTGGGTTTTGTTGGTGTGGGTCTTTCCCTTGAAGTCCAATTATGTCTACTCTAGCTGTGCTTAATACAAACAGGCTCTATTTCAGAAACAACTCATGTCCCCCTTTTAAGAATTCATACACAACAGTTACGCACAAAGAAACAGTACAGGGTTTGCATAAAGTTAATGAATATATTCAGCTCTTCTGAAAGGTATTTAGGTTTCTCAACTTAGTATTTATTTAGGTCTTAAACCGCAAGGGATTTCAGTGCAAGCTATTTATTTATATGACAACTGATTATTAAGGCTGCACTTTTTAAGTTTAAAGGAGATAAATTTTTAATCACCATTTAACTAACACCAACTTTTTTTCTTTTTCATTAGCAATTCCATCCGCAAAGAATTCGGGGCATTTGTCATTTCCTGAGAAGGATGCAGAATATTAAACACACATCAGCGGTAGACACATGCAGATGCAGAATATTACCACTGCACATCAGCGGCAGACATATCAAATAGAATCAACAATGTACGACTGCGTGGCTGCCGCGGATCCTTTGACTAATTAACTGCCTTGGCTAGAGTCCCATTTAAGTGAAACTATTTCATTTGTAAACAAGGTGTAATTTTCTTTTTTCTCCCCTGAAAAGAGGCGTGAATTGATTTGACTGATTTTGCTGCAATGGGTGAATTTGAATGCTTTCATCAGAGAACCTACGTATGAACACTTCTCAGGCACCTTATGAAACAGGGAAGAGAAAACCGGGTATAAGCCATGAGACAGTGCTGGCTACAAAAATGCAGTGAGATTTGCAAAGGACACAGAGTAATGAGTAGGGTGATTATAATCCTGCACCTCTCACGGAAGCCTCACTGGCAGAAAAGTAGACCCACTGGTGACCTGCTCTCTCAGAGCATTAAAACTAGAGGTGGCCTAAGAACTTGCAGGTGTAAGGATAATGGAAACAATTTTCCAAAAACCCAAAGGTTTCCCAGAGTAGAATTCGCATCCTAGAAGACTCTCCTCATACACAGAATATTTTAAGTTGGTTGCGTGTGCATACTGTTACCTATCTGAGGACTAGTTGGGTCCTTCTCAAGGGGAGAAAACCATTTGGAGTTAATGCAATGTTACGGATGCCAGTTCCGACTTCAGTCAGAGGAAACTCCGGCACACATTTGGGTTCAGAGATTCTGGATCCTTGGCATCAACAAATCTAAGGACTCAGAGCCTAGACGTGTCAGAGGAACCCTCTGTAACGAACCCATAGTTCAGGGCCTCCTATGTAATTCTTATCGCCTCCTGTACTGTAGGTGTGATTTACTGTTGGATGTTATATTCCTGCTACTCTTTCTCCAAAGAACTGAAATGACTTGGATTACCTCTGAATAGCTCAACATCACTACCTTTCACTTGGAAAGTGACCGTCCCATCAATGGTCAATTGTCTGAAGTTTGGGATCATCACTATTAAGAGTCAGTGAATTTGTGGAGGAAGGAAATGGTATTTATTACATAGCATCCAATCCTAGTTATTTTTTTTAAAACACTTTAGGCATTAAAGGAAGTGTATACTTTTTTCCACTACATTCCTGTCGGTTCTTCCCAAAGCCATGTTTTTAGTTTCTATACCCAGAGAGGCATGGGGTTCATAGCAGAACGAATGCTGGTATTAGAAAAATGGTTTTTGATCTATGGGATCATTCCAAGTGTAATTCTCACTCTCCCTGGAGATCTCTGCCATATTTGGCAGCTCCCTGGTTTGGAGGACACTGGAGGAAGACAGACAGCCTCTTTAGACTGGCGATGTACCCCTCTTCTGTATTCTGGGGAGACTTTTCAATTCATTTCATGTCAAGACATGCCAGTCTTGTGAGGAAATGGAGGTGATCCTGGCTGGGGCTGTATAGGTCTAGAATGCAGTGGAAGGGCAAAGGCAGTAAATTCTAAAAAATGATATGGTCACAGGTGTGTCTAAGATTAGAAATTGGGGGGACTATTCCGGGTCTTTCGATCTAGGCTTCTCCATTCTCTTGAGGCAGTAAAGGTACGACATCCAAGAAATAAAACGCAACATTCAAGCACGTTCCTCCTCGGCACCTGGTTGGCCCCTTCTGCCTCTCGACCTCAAAGACTGTCTCACCCACTGCCTCCCTCTGCCTCTCTGCCACTGACCCTGAACTTTACCGCAACCACTTTTCATCATTAGAGGAATATTGTAGGTCAGGTGCACTTTCTCAAAGAGGGAGCCACTCAGTGAATCCTCAAGCTCTAAGAGAATTATTCCTGGCACCTGCCCACTCATGGGAAAGCATTGCCTACGAAACAGAACACAGCATGACTAAAAGAAACAGGCTAACTTTTCAACCTGCCATTCTGTCCCCTCCTCTGGGAACCCGAGCAAAACGCAGGAGGAAACCAGGAAATGGTCAGGCTCGTTTACATCAGCCTAGGGCTTCTGTAACATGACACCACAACAGACCCAGGTGCCCTGCAAAATGGGTGGCTACTTAGCCCAAGCATTTCAGGGATATTCATGGATTTAAAACACACTAATTATTGGATTAGAACGATATAAAGTGTTCAATTAATATGGCTGTGGGTTTTATCATATTTAATTTTTAAACTAGAAAATTCTTGTCTGATGAAGTATCATAACAACTGCCTTAATTCTGGGGGGCCACACTGCAAGTACCAGGCACTGTGCTAAGAGCTTCTCACGCATAAAGATTCCCTACCCTTCCCCCAAGGTTTACAAAATGAGTATCATCTCATATCATTTATGCACAGGTTTGAGTAGAGTGAGAATGGAAGTGGCTCGGAAATGACAAATGCTTCGAGGAATTTTTCATCTCCCGTTGGTGCTAGTGAGGCAGTTTGCCTCCAATAGAGTGACTATTTCAGAAGAGAGAAATCACTTGTCCCACTAAAGTTTATCCACAATTTGGAGGCTGCTCAGGGTAGATGCATGAGTGTCTCTCATGTTTTGAAGGCTTTTGATTTAAGGAAGTGGGGCTGGAGACGAGTGTCCAGCTGAATTTCAGGACGTTAAGGAAGATAACCCTACAGCCATGCCGGCCTTCAGCAGACGGATGGCCTTTTACTTCTTAAGGATCGCAGTACACATATGGCTGCTGGCACATGCCACCACATTCACCACACTGGGAACAGCAACACGCGATGAAACGCCACCATGGTGATTCGGGGACTGAACGAGTGATGGTTACTCTGCGGGGGAAGGGTAACAGATACTATACAACCCTGAGTCATCACCAGAAGGGGGAAATGCAAACTTACGTACACAGGAGTCTTCGGGATAAACTACAACGGCGGCTGTGTCATAGACAGAAGATCCACACTTACACGGTATTGAAGACACAAATGTGTGAGTTTATGCAGCTCTGAACAAGACCATCGAAGCCAAGGGTGAGAGAGTGTCTGTGAAATACACAAATCGACATCCAAAGGGATTCCGGTAGCTCTCTGCCTGAGGGCCCTTCTGGCCTTTTACTCCAGATGTGTCTTGGAAATGGACTACAGTGAAGCTAGCAGAGTGACCACAAACACACTGATTTGCTACTCCTTGGGGGAGCCTGGAGTTCTGGGGTTGGGCCGGGGCTGTGATGGAAGGCATAACAATAAAGCTGGACCAGTTATAAATCCAAACTTCCTAATCTCTTGCACGTGTCAATCCCGCTACAGTGCAGATGCATTCTTGTTTTGTCTGTGTCAGATTTACATGCATACCATATTGCTTACTCTGTATTAGAGAAACCATTAGGCATTTCTGATGAGGAAATTACATGGTGGACTGGCCTTAATGGAATTTGGAATATAGGAAATCATCACATCACCATTGGCATCCAACGCGTCATTACTGCCAGCATACCTAGCGGGCATGTCCAGGAGACTTGTCCTTTTAGTGGTTGATTTTTGGTTAAGGACTCACCTATCTGGTATCTGCCACGCTCAGCACACACCTCACAAGATTCCTTGAGTGGAAGACTGTGGCATGGAGCCATGTGCAAAAGAACCAACAGAAAAATACCTTCCTAAATCCTCTTGCTCTTTGCAGGGCACTATCGGACATCCAACATTTATCCTCCGGAACGCTGGCCATTAGCTATGTTTCCCTATAGATAAAACATTAATGGAAGGTTTTAAACATCGGATTCAATACTAGGCATTTTCTTGTACACGCGTCTATTGCTGCAGGAATTTAAAACCCTGGGGGCAGAGTACATTTTATTCTTATTTGCAGCATAAGGCATAACATGCTCCGAAATATACACATCGCTGTGGCCTCTACTGTCCCTGGAACAGTATGATGCCGTCGACCTCAAGGACGATCGGAGATAGCTGTCATTCACTGCCTGGGATGGCAGAGAGTGTTTATAAGGGTCCGAGGGGCACCTCCCAATAACTAAGCGTTGGTCATCCCCATAGGAGTGGAGGAAAGGGTTATCGGAGGTGTGGTCTGGCAAGAGAGACTTGCTCCGTTTGCTGACCTCCAGACCCTGGGGGAAAAGGGAGCCCTTGTTCCCCGAGAGTTTGCTGGAGGGGACACTAAAGAGACTCCCGTACAAGTTTCCCTCCAGAAGCCGCTCCCTGTCCTTGAGGCTTATGCTCCGGGAGGGCCTGCTAAGGTCCACCTCCCTGGGTTTGTCGAGGATGTTATCGTAGGAATGCTGCCGGCTAATCCTCAGCTTGTTCTTTTGGAACTGGAGGGCGCTGCTCTGTGCCCAGTCCTGCTGGTAGACCTCCTCCTGGGTAGCTGGGTTACCTGTCTCCTGAAGCATCTGGTCTTCGTCAATGTCATAGAGGTTCCCCATCCGCAGGCAGGAGTCGCATTTGAAGGGGGACCTCATGGTGAAGTGGCCTGAATAGGTGGGCAGGTTGGACAGGCAGCTCCTGCAGTGCGTGGAGTTCTGCCGGTACCGGTCGCTGCCCTCGCTGTGAGGGGAACTCTTGTCTTTCAAGGTGAAGTGCTTGGAGTAGAGTTTATACTGGTCATTGTTGGGGAGCCCATCTTCATCGTGCAGGGGACTCCTGTTCCTGGGCAGTGTGGAGTCCCCCTTGCGGAAGCTGTCACTATGGTCCTGGTAGACATTGGAGAAGTCCACGTTCTCGGGAAGGGCCATGTTTTCGACAAACTGGGGAGGATCGAGGTGGAAACTGGCCTCCCTCTCCCCATCAATGGTGTAGATCTTGTCCCTGGGGGAGCTCGCTTTGGTTTTCAGGTAGGAGCGCTCGACCTCGCTGCAGTCCTTGGGGTACTTGGAGGCCACTGACCTTTTGAAGTTGTCCTTGGCCTTGTGGTTCTTACTGTTGTCAGGCTCCCGGTGGCACGTGGCCCGGCTCGAAGTTTCTGAGATGTCCGAGTGGGCCACCTCTTCTGGAAGGTACCTAGGACTCTTTAGGGAGTAGCTCCTGTTCTCCACGGTTCCCTCATCCCTCTGGGAGACTGGGTTCTGGGTCAGCGAATCTTGGCGTAGAGATTCCATGGATTTCTTCCAAAGCTGCCGGGGCCTGGAGTTCCCTTTGGATTCCGTGCTCACGGCCACCTCCACTGTGTTAGGGTTAGACTCATTGAGAGTCAGAGGGTGCTGGCCCTGGAACACATAGTTGTTGAGGTTATCCTTGTGCCTGTTGGCCATGAAGGTTTGCAGTTCATTCATGTTGTCCCCAAAAATGCTGTCTTTCCCCTGAAAGGACCTGTTGTCTGAATATACCAAGTTTCCCTTATCTGAAACCATGTCCATGATGAGGGATCCTCTTTGAATGAAGTCAGCAGCTCTTTTGGGGGAATCCATTCTTGAGGAGTTCACGTTGGACAAGTTGGAAATGTTTTTGGCTGACCGAAGGAGTTTTAACATGTTGCTCTGGGATCCGGTCAGATTGAAGTCTGGAGACTTCTTCTTTTCTTCAATGTGCACCCCGTGAATGCAGCTGTAAATGCCCTGTGGGGAGGAGCACAAAACACCATCCTCAGCAGCAAGGACATGAAACCGTTTCACACCTGAACTGTACCCGCAAAGGTGAGACATGACCTTCTTATAGGAGTCCTGGAGAAACAGTGAAATCCAATCTGAATCCTGATAATGCTTCTTTAAATGTATGAGACCAGTGGCAAAGCATCAGGCGTATCTTGTCGCTCTGGCACAAGATATCAAGATTATCTGACACTTTTGCCAAGAGTCATACATAGAGTTTGAGAAAAAATATCCACTAATCCTCAAAGAACTCTAAGGGTCTCAGCACCTCCAAACTGGCGTGTAAGGATTTGGTTGACCCAACCAACACCCCAGTCACCAACCCTTACTTTTATTAAAGTTTCCCAGGATCATCTTTGGACTTTGGATACCAGAGAGTCAGCTATTGACAAACAAACTGAGTCAGCATACAAGGATCACCAATCATTGATTCCGCTGGGGAATTACTGCTACCCCTACACTGAAGCCATCAATTAAAGCATGAGACCCAATATTTATCTGCAGGAAATAAAAACACGAAAAAAATATACATGCACTCCAATGTTCATCACACCATTATTTACAGTAGCCAAGATATGGAAGCAACTGAAGTGTCCACTGATAGAGGAATAGAAAAGAAGATGTGGTATGTACACACAGACACACACACACACACACACACACACACACACACACACTGGAATAGTACTCAGCCATAAAAAAGAATGAAATCTTGCCATTTGTGACAACATAGATGGACCTAGAGGGTATTATGCTAAGTCAGACAGAGAAAGACAAATGCCACATGATTTCACTTATAGGTGGAATCTAAAACCAAAACAAATGAACAGCCATAACAAAACAAAACCTGATCCAACAGAAACAGAGAACAAGCTGGTAGTTGCCAAAGGGGGGGGGGGGGGTTAGACAGATGGGCGAAACCGGCGAAGGGAATTAAGAGGCAAAATCTTCAGCTTTAAGATAAATAAGTCGTGGGAATATAATGTACAGTAGAGACAATACAGCCAAGAATATTCTAATAACTTTGTATGTGATAGATGGCAACTAAAGTTATTACAGTGATTATTTCATAATGTATAAAAATACTGAGTCACTATGTAGTACACCTGATATACAATATTGTAAGCCAATTATACTTCAAGTCAAAACCTCTGGAACAGTCTCTCCCAGCTCCACCCCCCCGACAAAGAGAAGAAGACGACCTGAGACCCATGTGTGGTCAATCAGACATTTTTTGGAGGAATAGACATAGATGGTGGGATAAAGAAACATCATATGGTTTGAACCCCTGGAGCGCCCTTCTTGGACTTTTCACTTACCCACTCAATATATATATATATTCTTTGTGTTTTGGCTGTGTGAGAATTTGTTGAGCATAGTTAGAGTTTTAGTTACTAAGAAGAGTGGAGAGTCCTGATGACGCGGTGATGCTGCATTTAAATCCATCCAGGGAACTGAATGACTGAGGGACTCAGGGGTAGCTCAGATATAAGCACCCCATCCATACATCTCTTGTTTTCCACTCCACCTTCTTCCTGTCTTAAAAATAACTGTTGGGCTTCCCTGGTGGCGCAGTGGTTGAGAGTCCTCCTGCCGATGCAGGGGACACGGCTTCGTGCCCCCGTCCGGGAAGATCCCACATGCCGTGGAGCGGCTGGGCCCGTGAGCCATGGCCGCTGAGCCTGTGCGTCCGGAGCCTGTGCTCCGCAACGGGAGAGGCCACAGCAGTGAGAGGCCCGCGTATGGCAAAAAAACCCCACAGAAAAACAAAACTGTTTACTTTTCCTTGAAAGTACCTCAGGGGCAGAGCTCTCGATTCATTCTACGATAACAGGCAAAAGAGCGTCAGTGGTGTTGTGATTCGTGCTCCTCCCTTCCCCGCTCCTGCCCCCAGATTTTGGCCGCGGTACCTAAAGGGAACAATTCGGTCCAGGCTGCAGGATTTGACCTGGTCCTCCCAAGACTGACAGGGAGCCGGCCCAAGAAGGGGTTTGTTCGTAAAAGGGATGCGGTAGCTGCTGCTGACTTTGGCATAAACTAGTGGGGACTATGGGTTGGTAACTCTGGACTCTTACAGCGGCTCCATCAATTCCCCATGGTGGGGATGCACTGAACCTGCAGGGACGCTCACAGAACTGTGACAGCCTCAACCTGTTTGCACTGCTGCGTTTTTCCTGTAGTTTTCTAGAGACAGTCTCCACTCCGTTGAGGAACAGTAAACAGAAAAGCCTACAGTTGTACATTTGAGCTTCTCTTTCTCTGACCCCGTTCAACCCCAGGCTGCACGGTGAAGGCTCCCTGAGGCCAAGGCCCTGGCATCGGGCACTTTGCACCTGCTGCAGCCTTACCTTTAGTCTCTTTCTCGATGCTGTGTGGTCTCCTTCCCTGTTTCCTCCCAGGAAGCAGTGTCTCCTCTTTGCTTCCAGGGCTGCTGGACGTCAAAATCATACACACACACCGTGTATTTCACATAGCACCGTGCTTTTGAATCTTTTAGGTTAACGTATGCCTTCCCTGTCCAATTGAGTAATGTAATAATCTCCTACAGTGACCTAGAGGGATTCTGCTACGATGGGTGGAAATCAGTGTGTCTCTTACACGTTTGAACCAGCCAAGATCATAGCCTTTTTTTCCTGTTGCTAGCATTACAAAAACACTAGTTTTTAAATTTTTTCTAACTTTGCCATTTTATTTTAATGAGCTCCCCTCCTCCTTTTAGAGACTTTGAGAACTTGCTTCCACCCTTCGCCATCAGGGCAGTGTGCTCTCGCCTGCCAAGATGAGCTGGTTGCCTCTGTATTTGCAGGAGGCCCACAGAAGTGGCCAGGGAGCTGCGCTATGTTTCAGGAGCAGAGAGGATGGCTGCTGACTGCTTTTTCTCATCCCTGGTTTCCGCTGGGACTCACACAACACAGCTAAGGCAGTTCCCAGGTGCTGATCTGCCTGGCGAAGCCTCGGGAAGGCGTCAACGTGGTGCCTGTACCCCAGGTTTGGATGAAAGTGTTCACCAACTAAGTTGACCCATCTTCCAGATGTGCTGGTGAGGAGGTGGGATGTGTATTACAGAAGGATGGGAAGAGTCAGAGACCTGGAACCCACTGGAAATGAGCCCCAGCTCCATCCTTTTTTAGCTCTGTGACCTTGGCTGAGCAACTACGTCTTTTTGAGCCTCAAGTTCCACATCTGTAAGATGGGAATCATACGCTCTAAGGTGGGTACAAGGGCAAGACCTGATAACGCAAGCAAGCACCTGACATGGAAGGGGCTCCATAAATGCTAGTGGGTGAGCTGCTCGGTCATCCCCCATGTGCCCTCCCTGTTTGTCACCTCACCTCTCTCTCCTCACACTAGTACGAGCACACAGCGCCCGCTTGATCGAAGCTGGAGGTTTGCTCTGGAAAGCCACTGCGGCTTTCTAATTAGATAAGTTGCCTAAATCCTACCTCAGGAGCCAAATCCCTGGGCTGGAGTTTCTTTCTTCCTTGCAGAGTTCTTTCTTTCCTCCTCTCTATTATTCATAGATTCCGGCTACCTTTTATGTGTTGTGGAAATAAGATGCCCTCTCCGCCCTATAATGGGCTCAGATGAAATTAGCATTGAAGACTCAACATGCCGTTCCAGACAGTTTGCTCTGTTCCACTCCCCGCCCCCTTTCTCACTGGGGCGATACTGTCCTCCTTGGTGCCTGGGCCTGATCCCCAAAGTGTCTGCTATGGTCTGCGTGTTTGTGTACCCCACCTCCCAGTTCATATGCGGAGAGCCTAGTCCCAAAGGTGATGGTATCAGTGGTAGGTAAGTGCTTATGTCATGAGGTCCAAGGTGGGGCCTTTGGGAGGAGTCCTCCTGAATGAGATAAGCGCTCTTGTAAAAGAGACCCCACAGAGCTCCCTCATCCCTTCAACACAAGGGGAAATCTGCAGCCCGGAAGAGGGTCCTCACCCGACCACGCTGGCACCCTGATCTCGGACTCCCAGCCCCCAGAACTGTAAGCAATACATTTCTATTGTGGATGAAGCACCCAGTCTGTGGCATTTTGTTATAGCAGCCCGAATGCACTAAGGTCCCCATTGTGGGTCAGCCAGAAGCTGTGCAAGTTCTCCTCTGGGCTCGTTGGGAAGATGCCACGGTTTCCACCTCCCTGGCCTCTGGCTTTGCTACATCTCCCATTCCTCACGTCTCTGGAGACAACCGAGGTGGTTCTTTTTTACTGGTGACAATGAATATTTTTTTCAACATGAAAGGGACAGCATTGTGGAGAGAAGACAAAAGTTAAGAGCATCCCACAGAAGAGAGGACGCGTTTCTGTAAGTCATAATAAACAAAGGCCACAGCTGTGGGAGAAACTTGGTTCTAATGTAAAATAAATGACTCTGTGAACTCTGACCTTCACCCTTGGCCGTGCCAGGAGGGCAGGCATCTGAGGTTTGCATTTGTGTCCCATGGGACATGGGGTCCTCTCTCCTCTAGGGAGGGGGAGACAGAAGTTCCAGTTCCAGCTTGTCAAGGCACAACACAGCAATGCTGTGCCCAGTCCCCACTTCACCCCCGTCCCTCAAGATGCTTGGAATGGGAGTGAGGGATTTAGTCCATTCTCATAGTGACAATCCTATTAACTTGGCTTCTTTAATGATATCTCGGACAGAGGGAACACTCTTGCAAAAACAAGCAGGATTTACGAGTAAAGGCAACAGTGTGCATTTATTTGCTCATGGCAATCTCAGAATCATTTGGATATGGAAAGCCTTTAGTAACTGGTGAAGAGAATTAGCTTAAAGTTGGCTTAATACCTAGCTGTATGCATGCACGCTGTTATTCTTAAGCAATCTGTGCGTTTAGAGGCCATCAAGCTAATTAGGAAATATGTATTTGCATAGAACTCAAGTTTAGAGCGCCACTGAATGGAGAAAATCAATCCTCCTGACTAAGCCCATGTGTACCTTCTGGATGTCTTAAAACCACCAAATACTAAGAATACACAAGTTCCTCTTTAGATGATTATTTCATTTTCCCAATGAACATTAGCATATAAAATTAGATGCTTCTAACCACATATTTTTCACCATGTTTCAAATCCTAATATGTTAAACTCTTTCAGAGTAAAAAAATCCCAAGGTGAGTAAACGGAAGAAATAGGTAGATAAATAGATGGATGGATAGATGGACAGATGGATAGGTGAATGGATGGATGCATGGATGGATGGATGACTGACTGACTGATTGCCAGGTGGATAGATAGATAATGTTATACTGTGTTGGAAGACAAGTGAACGATATGTACGTATGTGCTTTTATTGTGATGCAAGTAAGTGAGTAGCTTGTATTTAAAAAGTAAAAATAGGGCTTTCCTGGTGGCGCAGTGGTTGAGAGTCCGCCTGCCCATGCAGGGGACACGGGTTCGTGCCCCGGTCCGGGAAGATCCCACATGCCGCGGAGCGGCTGGGCCCGTGAGCCATGGCCGCTGAGCCTGCGCGTCCGGAGCCTGTGCTCCGCAACGGGAGAGGCCACAACAGTGAGAGGCCCGCGTACCGCGAAAAAAAAAAAAAAAAAAAAAAAAGTCAAAATATATATTATATGAGTTGTGTGCACATACACGTTGTGTAGTATGATTTGTATCAAATCTCTTGTGTTGCTTGTATTTGATGTTTGTTGCTTGTGTAAGAGTGTGGGCTCTGGCTGCTACCACACCACCTGGAGTCAAATCCTGGCTCCAGCAAGGCTGTGTGGTGTTGGGTAATTCCTCTAACCTCATAAATTTGAGTTTCCCCAATTCTGGGCCAATATCAGAACCTACCTCACAGAATTGGTTTGTAGGTTAAATGAAATGATGAGTATAAATTCCTTATATGGTGCCAGGGACATACATGTACCTACAAATATAAGCATTTTCCACAATTGTCATCGTTATTGATGAATTATGACACGTGTACCTGTTTATGGCCACACACACGCCATATTGTGTAGCATGTAATGAGGTTTCCGTGGCTCGAACGTGAGTGCACTTACTACAGCGTGTGTATTCTGTGCTGTGGTTTATGTCGTGTTGAATGTGTATTTTGTTTCCTGTTTGATGTGTGTGCATTTTCTCGTGGTTCTTCACGCCTGTGCTTCATTTCAGGCTCTGTTACATCGTACACGCTTTTGTGGTTAGTTAGCTGCGTTCACACACACAACATGGCTTTGCATGTAGATTTCGTTTTGTCACACGTGACCTGTTGGAATGCATGCAAACATCATAACATCCTACACAGGAATTTTAATAATGTCCTAGAGCATATCTGGGTGCTCATGAGGGAGGCCACAGACTGGCTGTGTTTGGTCCGTGTGTTTTTCTATTTGTCAATGGAATTAGTTACTAGTATTCAAAAGTTGAAAGTTTTCACATATAATCAGATGACGCTTTCTCTTTTAAAAACTGGAAGACCTGATAAGATTGGCTCTGCCTTCCGCTAAAACCATACTCAGCAGGAGTGGAGGACGACTGCCCCCTTTGGGTGTGGTGGGTTTTACGCAATGTGTCTTAGTTCTCCACATTCTCCATTGTCCCCTCCCTTTGACACCAGGGTTCAGCTGCTATTTTTAGTTTCACTTCTGCTCTTTTTCTCACACCCGGCCTGCCTTACCTATTCACCTTCATCTCTAGCTTGCATCTGGCTTATGAACACAGAAACTGGTGCCCTTCCGACAAATCCAAGAAGGGTTAATGGGTGAGGGGAGGGTGTGGAGACACCACACCCCCACCCAGGAGTCAAGAATCCCCGATTCTCTGGAAGCCCTGTGCTTTTCTGGACCTGCCTGCCTCAGAGGGAAGTAGCCGCCAGGGGTACTGACCCTGCTGATGGAGAAGAGCAGGCCTGGCCGGTCGGAGCACACGCCCGTGAAGCAGAAGCGCAGCTTCCAGTAGAAGAGGTGTTCCCAGATGAAGGTGATGAGGCTGAGGGCCATGGCGGCCGCCAGCATGTAGAACACACCCGCCATGTTGTCGACGTCCAGCTGGCTGCTCATCACCTCGTTCTTCTCGTTGTGGCAGATCCCCGTGAGCCACAGGGTCTCCAGCTCTTCCATCTCCCCTGGACAGAAGACAAGAGCCACAGGCAGTAAGGAGCAGGGCACGCACTGTGGGGCAGACACGCCTGCGTTCGGGACAGACACGTGTGATTTATAGCTGTGCAACCTCAGTGAGAGTGACTGAGCTCTCCTGGTCTGCGTTCCCTCACCTGCGGGGTGAAGATAATGATGACAACAGCATCTATGTAATATCGCTGTAGGAGGATGAAGTGAGATCATGTATAGAGAGAATCTGGCTCAGGCCCTGCCTTTTTTTTCTTGGTCATCATTACTATGCTCTCCCCACCCCTCTTTTCTCTATCCCCGGCCCCAACACCCACCCAGGCCTGGAACAGGACATGGGATAAGCTGGCCGAAGCCTACATTAGAAAGACTCGCGTTCCCATTCTGGCTTCGTCATAGACTAGCTGTGTGACTTCAGAGCCACAGTGATCCTGTCTGTGAAATGGGTATTATAATAGTGTATACTCCCTCGAGTTCTAGGGAGGATATGAGCTCACATATGCAAAATTCCTAAATGTAGTGCCTGGCTCATGGTAAGTTCTCCTAAATAGGAGCCTTCGTGGGTTGCTGTAAAGGAAGTGCCTAGCACACTGCCTGGTACACAGTTGTCCTCAAATATATTTGTTTCTTCTTTCCTCTTCCTTTAGAACATCCAATATTATTCCAAAAAGTCACCCCAAGTAGTGCACTTAGAGCACAAAGTGTTCCTTGACAAGAAATATCCCAGTCGGCTCTGAATGGCCCCTTGCAAACTAAACACCTCCCCACTTCAGTAGGCAGCTAAAGAAGCAGGTGGGGTTTGCAATGGAAAAAAAAGTAGGCACGGTTGACATTATTATGTCTCTCTTTTATGCACATTTTATCCAGTTGTCATTTAGGAGGAAATTCTCTAGTCTAAATGTCTAGTAATTATACCAACTGTCCAGCAATTCACTAGACTATGATTCAGGTCTTTAAAAATTCTCCTTCGAAAACAGTGAAAGTCAAGGAAGATGCATAGAATGTTAAATGAATAGTATGACTACATTGTATATACATACGATCTCTAAGACATAAAAGATGTATGGGATTAAGAAATATAAACTACTCTGCATAAAATATATAAACAACAAGGATATATTGTACAGCACAGGGAAATATAGCCATTATTTTGTAATAACTTTAGGTGGAGTATAATCTATAAAATATTGAATCATTATGTTGTACAATTTAAACTAATATAATATTGTTAAATCAACTATACTTCAATAAAGAACACTTGCAGAGGCATGCAGCGGGCGTGGTCTGGAGCTGGGAAGTCGCAGCTGCCGCCGCTGCCACCGTGATGTGCGCAGGTCCTCGCCCGGGTGTTCATACCGCAGCCTGTCAGGCGACCGGTGTTGCGGCCACTGCAGCCACCTGCAGGACCCTTGGGCGCGGAGTATGCGCCACCTTGGCACCTAGTCCCTGAGGCAGGGACGTCCTGGCCCAGAAAAGAACGCTGTTTAGGTGCGAGCCTAACCACCTAAGTGAGGGCACTAAAGCTGCCTGGGGAAGGGCAAGGCCCGCCGTTGCCGAGCTTGGGCTCGGGGCCCTGGATTTGTTTGGGTTAGCGGAGATTATAAAACAGCAAACACTGGTGAGGATAGAGACCAACGCTGGCAGGAATACAGGGAAAGAAAAAATCTCATGCTCAGTTGCTGGAGAAATAGGAAAAGGGAGGCATGAAGACAGTTAGAAACTTGTCCTAAGCCAGTTAGCTCAAAAGTGGAAGAGCTAGGATTCAAATCCAGAGAAGTGTCCCCTTCAGACTTCATTCTGGGAGAAAGTAGTATAATTTACAAAAGGAGAAATGAGACAACACATCCTTTCCTAGAAGAGCATTTACCAATTCCCAGTCTGTGGTGATTAACTGCTTGCAGGATCTTGGTTCCCAGGCCAGAGGTTGGGCCCGAGCTCCTGTGGTGGGAGCTCCGAGTCCAAACCGCTGGACTAACAGAGAACCTCAGACCCCACGGAATATCAACTGGAGTGAGGCCTCCCAGAGGTCTTCATCTCAGCACCAAGACCCAGCTCTATCCAACTGCCTGCAAACTCCAGTGCTGGATGGCTCAGGCCAAACAACCAGTAAAACAGGAATATAGCACCACACATCAAAAAAAAAAAAAAAAAAGAAAAAAGAAAAAAGAAGAAAAAGAAATGACAAAAAAATATGTTACAGACAAAGGAGCAAGGTAAAAACCTACAAGACCAAATCAATGAAGACAAAATAGGCAACCCACCTGAAAAAGAATTCAGAGTAATTATAGTAAAGATGATCCAAAATCTCGGAAACAGAATGGAGAAAATACAAGAAACATTTAACAAGGATCTAGAAGAACTAAAGAGCAAACAAACAGTGATGAACAACACAATTACTGAAATTAAAAATACTCTACAAGGGGGCTTCCCTGGTGGCGCAGTGGTTGAGAGTCCGCCTGCCGATGCAGGGGACACGGGTTCATGCCCCAGTCCGGGAAGATCCCACATGCCGCGGAGCGGCTGGGCCCGTGAGCCATGGCCACTGGGCCTGTGCATCCAGAGCCTGTGCTCCACAATGGGAGAGGCCACAACAGTGAGAAGCCCGCATACCGCAAAAAAAAAAAAAATACTCTACAAGGAATCAATAACAGAATAACAGAGGCAGAAGAATGGATAAGTGAGCTGGAAGATAAAATGGTGGAAATAACTGCCAGGGAGCAGAATAAAGAAAAAAGAATGAAAAGAATTGAGGACAGTCTCAGAGACCTCTGGGACAACACTGAACGCACCAACATTCGAATTATAGGGGTCCCAGAAGAAGAGAAAATGAAAGGGTCTGAGAAAATATTTGAAGAGATTATAGTCGAAAACTTCCCTAACATGGGAAAGGAAATAGTCAATCAAGTCCAGGAAGCACAGAGAGCACCATACAGGATAAACCCAAAGAGAAACATGCCGAGACACATATTAATCAAACTATCAAAAATTAAAAACTAGGAAAAAATGTTAAAAGCAACAAATAACATACAAGGGAATCCCCATAAGGTCAACAGCTGATTTTTCAGCAGAAACTCTGCAAGCCAGAAGGGAGTGGCAGGACATATTTACAGTGATGAAAGGGAAAAACCTACAACCAAGATTAGTCTACCCAGCAAGGATCTCATTCAGATTCAATGGAGAAATTAAAAGCTTTACAGGTAAGCAAAAGTTAAGAGAATTCAGCACCACCAAACCAGCTTTACAACAAATGCTAAAGGAACTTCTCTAGGCAGGAAACACAAGAGAAGGAAAAGACGTACAAAAACAAACCCAAAACAATTAAGAAAATGGTAACAGGAACATACATATCGATAATTACCTTAAGTGTAAATGGATTAAATGCTCCAACCAAAAGACATAGACTGGCTGAATGGATACAAAAACAAGACCCGTACAAATGCTGTCTACAAGAGACCCACTTCAGACCTAGAGACACATACAGACTAAAAGTAAGGGGATGGAAAAAGATATTCCATGCAAATGGAAATCAAAAGAAAGTTGGAGTAGCAATTCTCATATCAGAAAAAATACACTTTAAAATAAAGACTATTACAAGAGACAAAGAAGGACACTACATAATGATCAAGGGATCAATCCAAGAAGAAGGTATAACAATTGTAAATATTTATGCACCCAACATAGGAGCACCTCAATACATAAGGCAAATGCTAAAAGCCTTAAAAGGGGAAATCAATAGTAACACAATAGTAGTAGGGGACTTTAACACCCCACTTTCACCAATGGACTGATCATCCAAAATGAAAATAAATAAGGAAACACAAGCTTTAAATGACACGTTAAACAAGATGGACTTAACTGATATTTATAGGACATTCCAACCAAAAACAACAGAATACACTTTCTTCTCAAGTGCTCGTGGAACATTCTCGAGGATAGACCATATCTTGGGTCACAAATCAAGCCTTGGTAAATTTAATAAAATTGAAATCATATCAAGTATCTTTTCCAACCACAATGCTATGAGACTAGATATCAGTTACAGGAAAAAAAAACAGTAAAAAATAGAAACACATGGAGGTTAAACAATTCAGTACTAAATAGCCAAGAGATCACTGAAGAAATCAAAGAGGAAATCAAAAAATACCTAGAAACAAATGACAATGAAAACACAATGACCCAAAACCTATGGGATGCAGCAAAAGCAGTTCTAAGAAGGGAGTTTACAGCAATACAATCCTACGTCAAGAAACAAGAAAAATCTCAAATAAACAACCTAAACTTACACCTAAAGCAATCAGAGAAAGAAGAAAAAAAAAAAAACCCCCAAACTTAGCAGAAGGAAAGAAATCAAAAAGATCAGATCAGAAATAAATGAAAAAGAAATGAAGGAAATGATAGCAAAGAACAATAAAACTAAAAGCTGGTTCTTTGAGAAGATAAACAAAATTGATAAACCATTAGCCAGAGTCATCAAGAAATAAAGGGAGAAGACTCAAATCAATAGAATTAGAAATAAAAAAGAAGTAACAACTGACACTGCAGAAATACAAAGGATCATGAGAGATTACTACAAGCAGCTATATGCCAATAAAATCGACAACCTGGAAGAAATGGACAAATTCTTAGAAAAGCACAACCTTCTGAGACTGAACCAGGAAGAAATAGAAAATATAAGCAGACCAATCACAAGCACTGAAATTGAGACTGTGATTAAAAATCTTCCAACAAACAGAAGCCCAGGACCAGATGGCTTCACAGGTAAATTCTGTCAAACATTTAGAGAAGAGCTAACATCTATCCTTCTCAAACTCTTCCAAAATATAGCAGAGGGAGGAACACTCCCAAACTCATTCTACGAGGCCACCATCACCCTGATAGCAAAGCCAGATAAAGATGTCACAAAGAAAGAAAACTACAGGCCAATATCACTGATGAACATAGATGCAAAAATCCTCAACAAAATACTAGCAAACAGAATCCAACTGCACATTAAAAGGATATTACATCATGATCAAGTGTGATTTATCCCAGGAATGCAAGGATTATTCAATATACACAAATCAATCACCGTGATACAGCATATTAACAAACTGAAGGATAAAAACCATATGATAATCTCAACAGATGCAGAAAAAGCTTTTGACAAAATTCAACACCCATTTATGATAAAAACTCTCCAGAAAGTAGGCATAGAGGGAACCAAACCTACCTCAACATAATAAAGACCATATATGACAAACCCATAGCCAACATCGTTCTCAATGTTGATAAACTGAAAGCATTTCCTCTAAGATCAGGAACAAGACAAGGTTGCCCACTCTCACCACTATTATTCAATATAGTTTTGGAAGTTTTAGCCATAGCAATCAGAGAAGAAAAAGAAATAAAAGGAATCCAAATTGGAAAAGAAGAAGTGAAACTGTCACTGTTTGCAGATGACATGATACTATACATAGAGAATCCTAAAGATGCTACCAGAAAACTACTAGAGCTAATCAATGAATTTGGTAAAGTTGCAGGATACAAAATTAATGCACAGAAATCTCTTGCATTCCTATACACTAATGATGAAAAATCTGAAAGAGAAATTAAGGAAACACTCCCATTTACCACTGCAACACCTAGGAATAAACCTACCTAGGGAGACCAAAGACCTGTATGCAGAAAACTATAAGACACTGATGAAAGAAATTAAAGATGATACAAACAGGTGGAGAGATATACTATGTTCTTGGATTGGAAGAATCAACATTGTGAAAATGACTATACTACCCAAAGCAATCTACAGATTCAATGCAATCCCTATCAAACTACCAATGGCATTTTTCACAGAACTAGAACAAAAAATTTCACAATTTGTATGGAAACACAAAAGATCCTGAATAGCCAAAACAATCATGAGAAAGAAAAACAGAGCTGGAGCAATCAGGCTCCTGGACTTCAGACTATACTACAAAGTTACAGTAGTTAAGACAGTATGGTACTGGCACAAAAACAGAAATATAGATTAATGGAACAGGACAGAAAGCCCAGAGATAAACCCATGCACATATGGTCACCTTATCTTTGATAAACGAGGAAAGAATAAACAATGGAGAAAAGACAGCCTCTTCATTAAGTGCTGCCGGGAAAACTGGACAGCTACATGTAAAAGAATGAAATTAGAACACTCCCTAACACCATACACAAAAATAAACTCGAAATGGATTAAAGACCTGCATATAAGGCCAGACACTATAAAACTCTTAGAGGAAAACATAGGCAGAACACTCTATGACATACATCACAGCAAGATCCTTTTTGACCCACCTCCTAGAGAAATGGAAATAAAAAAAAAAATAAACAAATGGGACCTAATGAAATTTTAAAGCTTTTGCACAGCAAAGGAAACCATAAACAAGATGAAAAGACAACCCTCAGAATGGGAGAAAATATTTGCAAATGAAGCAACTGACAAAGGATTAATCTCCAAAATATATAAGCGGCTCATGCAGCTCAATATCAAAAAAGCAAACAACCGAATCCAAAAATGGGCAGAAGACCTAAACAGACACTTCTCTAAAGAAGATATACAGATTGCCAACAAACACAAGAAAGGATGCTCAACATCACTAATCATTAGAGAAATGTAAATCAAAACTACAATGAGGTATCATCTCACACCAGTCAGAATGGCCATCATCAAAACATCTACAAAGAGTAAATGCTGGAGAGGGTGTGGAGAAAAGATAGCCCTCTTGCACTGTTGGTGGGAATGTAAATTGATACAGCCACTGTGGAGAACAGTATGGAGGTAACTTAAAAAACTAAAAATAGAATTACCATATGACCCAGCAATCCCATTACTGGGCATATACCCTGAGGAAACCATCATTCAAAAAGAGTCATGTACCACAATGTTCATTGAAGCACTATTTACAATAGCCAGGACATGGGAGCAACCTAAGTGTCCATCGACAGATGAATGGATAAAGAAGATGTGGCACATATATACAATGGAATATTACTCAGCCATAAAAAGAAACGAAATTGAGTTATTTGTAGTGAGGTGGATGGACCTAGAGTCTGTCATACAGAGTGAAGCAAGTCAGAAAGAGAAAAACAAATACCATATGCTAACACATATATATATATGGAATCTAAAAAAAAAAAAAAAAAGGTTCTGATGAACCTAGGGGCAGGACAGGAATAAAGACACAGACGTGGAGTTGGACTCGAGGACATGGGGAGGGGGAAGGGTAAGCTGGGACGAAGTGAGAGAGTAGCATTGACATATACACACTACCAAATGTAAAATAGCTAGCTAGTGGGAAGCAGCCGCATAGCACAGGGAGATCAGCTCGGTGCTTTGTGACCACCTAGAGGGGTGGGATAGGGAGGGTGGGAGGGAGACGCAAGAGGGAGGGGATATGGGGATATACGTATGCATATAGCTGATTCCCTTTGTCATACAGCAGGAACTGACACAACACTGTAAAGCAATTATACTCCAATAAAGATGTAAAAAAAAAAACAAAAAAAAAACCCTGTAGAGAAAATAAAGGAAATACTCGAAATGTTCGATTTTCTTTTGAAGTTGGTAATCATAATTATTGGCTTCACACTGCTCTCTGTTTTAGGTTCTGTAAAATCTGTGTATATTGCTTTTGGTTTGTTCCCACTCTTGAAGGATTCGGCTGAACACAGAAACCTACGTTGACAATTATTTTTCTGTGACATTTTGAAGATGTTATTAAGCGTCCTTCTGATCTGGACTGTAACTGTTGAGAAGTCAGCTTATAATCTATTTGTCATTATTTTCTATGCAATCTGTATTTTCGCTCTAATTGCTTTTGAGAGTTTCATTTTTTCTTTGGTGTGGAATCTAGGTGTGAATGTTTTTATTCGTTCTGCTCTGGACTCAGTGTGATTCTTCAATCTGATGATTCATAACTTTAATTCTGCAAAAGTTTCACCCACTGTTGCTTCAGCTCTTAACTCTCCCCATCTTACCTTCTTTTAAGTTAACAGACTTTAGTTTTTAGAATAGCTTTATATTTAGAGAAAAACGGAGCAGAAAGTACAGAGTTCCCATACACTCCCTCTTTCCATTTCCTTTGTTTTCCCTTTTTAACATTGGGCATTGATGTGGCACATTTTTATAATTTATGAACCAAATACATTATTATTAACTAAAGTGTACAGTTTACATTAGGGTTCAATCTTTGTGCTGTACAGTTCTGTGGGTTTTGCCAACGCTTAATGTCATGTATCCACCATTACAGCATCATACAGAACAGTTTCAGTGCCCTAAACATCCCCTGGGTTCCAGCTGTTCATCCCTCCTCACTGCTCATTCCAACTCCTGGCAACCACTGATCTTTTAACCGTCTCTACAGTTTTACCTTTTCCAAACATCATATAGTTGGAACCATATAGTATGTAGCCTTTTCAGACAGGCTTCTTTCTCTTAACAAGATGCATTTAAGGCTCCTCTATATGTTTCCCTGGCTTCATAGGTTCTTTGTTTGTTTGTTTGTTTTTTATCTCTGAACCGTATTGCATTGCATGGATGTATAGTTTGTTTACCCATTCACTTATTGAAGGACATGTTGGTTGTTTCAAAGTCTGGGCAATTATGAACAAAGTTCTATAAACATTCATGTTCAGGTTTCTGTGTGGACATAAGTTTTCAACTCATTTGGTCAAGTACCTAGGGGCATTACTGCTGGATGGTATGGTAAGACTACGTCCAGCCTTGTAGGAACCTGCCAAACTGTCCTCCGAAGTGACTGCACCATTTTACATTCCCACCAGCAATGAATGAGGTTCCTGTCCATGTGACACATCCTCACCGGCATTGATTAGTGTGTCAGTGTTTTGGATTCTCACCATTCCAATAAGGTGTGTAGTGGTATCACATTGTTTTAATTTTCAATTCTCTAATGACACATGATAATCCTATCTTTTCTTCTTCTGAAATTGTTTAAAATATTCTACATCTTCTCATTGTATCTTCCAGGTTATTAACTTTGTTTTCATATTTTCCATTTCTTTATTGTTCCATCTGGCAGTTAGCTGATTGCCACAGATCTATTTTCCAGTTCATGAATTCCTTCATTAGTAATATTTGGCTTTATGTTTTAATTTTTAATCTATTTTAATTGTGACATTCATCTGGCTCTTTTAAAATTCTGCCTATTCTTTTTATGATAAAGTCCTACTCTTTTGTTATGACTTTTAAAACTTTGATACATTTAATAATTTCACACCTACATTCTTTCAGATTACTCTCAGCCCCACACCCCATCCCTGCCCCCTTAGCTCTTGGGATTCTGATTCTTCTGTTTGCTGTTCATGCTGAACTTCATGGTGGATTACTTTCTTGTGGTATTTGTAACTTTTGACTATGAGCTAATCGTCAGCAGAGCTGTTCTCCCCCTAAACCCCATGGGACTCCCGAGCATCCTGGGCTACATGTAGGCACGTCCCTACAGAGGGGTCCTGGGTTTGCTTCCGCCATGGTTCCAGGGCCCTTCAAAGTACCAGTTTTCATATAAAATAAATTTTACTGTAATTACTGCACCATTTAAGTAATATACACTTAGATCTCCATACTCATTTGGGTTTTAATTTCTCACTCAGCTTCAAATGGATGGCAAGCTCCTTGTACTTTCTTTGCTTTGATGGACAGTTTTTTCTAGTTTCCTTTTCATGGACTCATTGACAGTCTCAGATTTATGCAGTGCTATCATTTTCTACCCTCCTTGCACAGTTCAGGGTCCCCACGTGGATGTTAAAGCCCCAGGCTCCATCCCTATTGCCTGTATCCCTGTAGGCACCTCAGCTGAAACGTACCATGAGAATATCCCATTCCCCCCTGTTTCTGACACCTAAGGATTTCTCTTTCTTTTGACCTTGGCTGTGCATTGTGGGTTTGTGAATGTGTGTGTGTGTGTGTGTGTGTGTGTGTGTGTGAGCGCACACACCTTCAATTCTGCATTTTTATGCGTTTGTAGCATCAAGGGGTCCCGTATCAGTCAGTTTTCCACTGTGCCACCACCCTTTGTACGAGTATAACTTTTGTAATAATGATTTTTTAAAAGCATGCATATTTACGGGAGAAAAAATAGGAAATGTATCCTCTTATAAATTCTTGACCCACAAGGAAGGGTGCTGGTTGACCAGTGGTGCAGGCAAAGAGGTGGGAAGGGATATCTTGATTTCAATTCCTTTCCTTCCAACAGCCTGCAGTGCTTTCATATAGTCACAAATGTCCTGGGACACTCGGCAATATGACCTCACTCTCCACCCAACACCACAGTTGACTCGTCCAAATTCGCTGCCCACCATGTGCTTCAAGATTTACATGATGGCTTCCTCCTCGCCCCAAAACACCGATGTCATCCCTCCAAAAATACTACATGCTGTTGACCTTCTCCCTCCCTTTGGAGTTTGTGAGGACTCAAAAATGGGTCTTTTCACCACATTTTGTCAAATTCCCAGCAAGTCTTCCCTTTGGTGTTGTCCCAAAGAGACCCAGGTTTGGATGCCTGTAACAGGGTCAGTCTCGGTAGAAGGAACATCATTTTGATTTCTTTCAGGATGTAAATATAAAGATTTTTCCTCTGCCCTTTGTGCAAACACCTCTGCACACCTCTGCACAAACACCCAGGCCCACGTCCCGAAAGGGAAGCAAACGCACATTTCTCAACACCAGTTCCAACCTGTTCCAATCATTTTCCAGCCGTTCATTTCCTGCCTCGTGGCCTTTTCTACTAGTGCACTGAACTGTAGTTCAAATACTTTCGGATTTCATTTTTAATTTACTCAAGTATATCGTAATCTCCTTGAGGGAGATCAGGGACCACGTGTTTTGAGTTTGATATTTCTCATGGCCTGCAGCACATAGCAAGCATTGGATCCATATTTTCTGTTCCTGTTTCTTTCCTTATATCTCCAGGCTTTAATTGGGCAGCATTGTAAAAAAAAAAAAAAAAAGGTCAGATATGTTGGGTGAGTTTTTCTGCCACATAAATAGAGGAGATAACAGAGCAAAAGGGAACTTGCAGTGGCTTGAGAGTGAAAGGCTGGGAAGTCTGCATGTCCTCAGCTAGGGAGAAGAAGCAAATGTCATTTTTTTCCAGAAAGCAGCCCTGTGCTGCTCTTTCCATGTCCGTTTCTCCCATTACAAAGAGGCCATGATCTTTGTCAATGTGATCTTGTGAAGTGGAGCCGGTAAATGGGAAAATTAAACGTCTTTCCTGAAGGAGACTGATTCTTGCTGGGAGGACAAAAGCTAAAGGTGCTCCTGGGGGCAGAGGGAGCCTGCACAGCTTTGGGTTTGCAGCCAGGGCCATACTGTCTTTCTCTCTCCGGCAGACAGCATTATCTATCTACTCACAAGGTCGAAGCCATGGGTTTCATGTTTGAAAAAAAAGAAGATTCAAATAGACATCATCCAGCAAATCACAGGAAAGAATGTTTGAGGTAGAAAACACTAGAATAAACTACAAAAGGGAGTACCCTTCCCTGAAGGGTTTAGGGAGTGTGGCGCATCATCCCGTAAGGTCTAGACAGTGACCGGAGGTAGAATTAGGGTCAGACTGCCTGCAATCAATTCGCCTTCGACACTCACTACCCATTTGATCTTGGTTCCGATACTCTGCTTCTCTATCCATCCACTCAACCATTCGTTTACCTATTTTTCTAGTCTTTTAGTTAACAAAGTTACATAAATTCTATTCTGCTTCAGGCACTATACTAGAGTTTTCACAGATTAACCCAGGCAGCCCTCATCTCAACGTAATGTGGCTGGTGTCACTGTCCCACCCATTTTACAGATGCGGCACAGAGCGGTTAAGGAACTTGCTCAGTCTCTCTGAGCTCCAGGTCTAACATCTACCAAATGCAACGCAACAGTATTTACCTACAGGAGTTTTGTTGGAATTAAGCGGGGCTGCATGCATACATCATACCTGGCACACCTTGATTACTCAGTATGTATCCCTGGAGAGATCTTTATTTCCTGCCTGAAGCCAGGGAACTGGTGGGTGGGGTGGACCACATACCCCTCCCTGAGCCCTTCCCGCTCATGGAGTCTACGATTACAAGAATGCATATCCAGAGAGAAGGCTCAGCTCTCCAATAGGAACTTGCTATGTCCAAAGTCAGAGAAATCAGTTCCTTCTCTGCCCTCAGACTCGTCCTCTGCTTCCAGAGGGACTGCAGTTGTCTTTCAGATTAGATTTCATTCTAGTCTGTGAGGCTGTGTGAGTGCTAAGGGGATTGCTTCGGGAAAGGATTTTATAGCATGCCACGGACTAGCCTTCAGACTGCCTCAGCATTCCTCCCCCGAGGTCGGTTGTAAAAAGTCCATTTTGAACCTGTACCCCTTAGGTTTTGTCCAGGGCCTGAGAATTTGCTGAAATACATCTTCTAAACTCAGCCCACACATATACCCTTGCAGGCACACATCTACATTTTTTTTTTTCTTGGTTTCTGGCCAAAGCCCCTGACCCTAGGCAGTGATGGTATGGAAAGGAACAGTGTGTGGTTTTGAGAAGCTGGGTTTGATGTTCTGTTTCATTCCCAGTCAAGGAAGCGAATGCTTTGGGGGTCTCTGAGGACCTCATTGGGTTGTGCCTTACTCCCTCACTCATTCATTCACTCACTCGTTCATCCGCTGTAAAAAGAACATTACTAAAGCACTTAGTGCGAGATCGGCATCTCTGTATTTTCACAGAGATGAATAACACATAGTCTTTGGCCTCTATCAGCTCAGAGTCCTGCTGGAGAGACAGTCCTGCAAACCAGTAGTTATGGCAAAATGAGACGACTGAATTTGTGTAGGGCTGGAGGTAGCAAGAAACATGGAATGTTTTGCCATCAGAGGATGGTTCAAAATTTGGGAGAAGAAAGAAGCCATCAAAGGAGAGGCCTGAAGGGCAGGAGCCAGATGGCAAAGGACTCAGCTTTTGTGCTAAAGGATCTGGGGTGTCCTGGGAACAGTGGAGCCATTGGATGAGACTAGCTGCATGCCTGGTAGACCCAAGATTCTTCACTTGCTGTCCATGTTTTTGCAGTCCTGGCCTGTAATTGGAAACCACGTGTAAGATTGGCTGTTACAAGACATGGAAGCAACCTAAATGTCCATCGACAGATGAATGGATAAAGAAGATGTGGTATATATATATATATATGTGTATATATATATATATATATATATATATATATATATATATATACACACACACACACACACAATGGAATACTACTACTCAGCCATTGAAAAGAATGAAATAATGCCATTTGTAGCAACATGGGTGGATCTAGAGATTGTCATACTGAGTGAAGTAAGTCAGACAGAGAAAGAGAAATATCGAATGATATGCTTTATATGCGGAATCTAAAAAGAAATGATACAAATGAACTTACTTACAAAACAGGAACAGACTCACAGACTTAGAGAACGAACTTATGGTTACCAGGAGGGAAGGTGGGGGGAAGGGATAGTTAGGGAGTTTGGGATCGACATGTACACACTGCTATATTTAAAACAGATAACCAACAAGGACCTACTATATAGCATGGGGAACTCTCCTCAATGTTATGTGGCAGCCTGGATGGGAGGGGAGTTTGGGGAAGAATGGATGCATGTGTATGTATGGCTGAGTCCCTCTGCTGTGCACCTGAAACTATCACAACATTGTTAATCGGCTATACTCTGATATAAAATAAAAAGTTAAAAAAAAAAAGATTGGCTGTTACAGGTGGGTGAGGAACGGCAAATTTGAACAATGGTGCTATAGTGTGCAAGAAGGTCACCAGTAAATTCTATCCCAGTGATACAGATCTGTCAGGGTCCTCCCCTGGTCTCAGAGGCAGGCAGTACAGGCAGACTAAACTCTCCTGCTCCCAGGCTTTGAAGTGACTGGGAGAAAGTCACCTGTAAGAAATTGCTGATGAGGATCCATTGTAAACTGTTATTAATATCACCACCACCCATAACAATTTACTCTGGATCTACCAGTTGCATGGTATCGTGCTGAAAACTTGGCAATGGCTATCTTTGGGGTCCAGCTCAGAGGTCTCCACCTCCAGGAAGTCTTCCCTGAATGCACAGGGATGTGAGTATGAGACTATGTTTTCTCCTTCCATGACATCTTGGATATCTCCTCAATAGAGAACCTGTCACACTGGAATATAACTGCCACTTGCTTCTAAGTTCTCCCCATTGGGAGGTGAGTTTATTCAGGGTGGGGATCTTGTCTTATTCTTCCTGTATCCCCAGTCCCTGGCACAGGAATTGGCACATAGTAGGTGGTCCATAAAACTGTGTTGACTGTAGATGACACAAGTCTCCTCTCCTTGATCAGCTTGTGATCTACTGGTCCGAGGATCAGCAAGAGCTAGGGAGAGGAAGGAATCTGTGAAACCCCAGGCAAAGGGGTCAGGAATAGTTTCTGAAACACAGAAATCAAGGCTGACTCTTGGGGAAAGCAAGTTCCAATCAAAGATGCCAGTGATAGAGTCCAGTGGGCCCCCACAGAGATGCACCTTCCGTCTACAGCCTAAAGGCGTCAGGGGGATGTTGCTGCTGATCCCATTAGGGTTTGCTGTGAACACTGAGAGGGAAACTGACCCGTTTCAATCCTGTTTCATGTCTTTCCCCAGGGACCGGCCACTTTGGGTTTCTGAGAAGCCCGAATGGAATTGGAAATGGCAAAGGAACAACTTTCTTTGTAGAAAATATAGGGCACCCTCATCAACAGGCTTATGTTCTCAGCGAGAACAGATCCGGTCTCTGTGAGCTCTGAGCTGTGGTCCTGGGAGTGATGATGGTGGTTGGGGGGCTGCAGCACTGAGACCAAGTCCTTTCCTTACCAGTTGCCCTGGAAGGAAGCTGCTGGTCAGAGCTGGGATGTAGTCTGTGGCTTTGGAACAGAGTGAGGTCAGCCAGACCTTCTGATCACTGACCCTGGGGCCTTGCTTTGCTACCACACTCTAGATTAAAAGCCAGATGACCTTGGATCTGGAAATAATGGCATTCCATAGCCTAGGACCTCTGTATCCATGATCTCTAAATTGAACAATTTGCTAGAGAGAAAAAAGTACCTTTGGGGGGAGGAGAGGAATAGTACAAGATTCTGGACACAAATAGACTGAATTTGGAAGATAAATCTCCCTTATTTAAATGTCAGAATATTCCATTTCTGTATAATGCTGAGAAGTCACAAAACCAAAATAAAAATAGGGCTAGGCTTAAATGTACCCAGTTAGATGCAGACACGGGCTGTCTTTGCCATAAATGTTTTAGCACCACCTTCCAACTGAGGTCTCTGCTCTGCGGATGGAGCTCAAGTGTTGCAGAACTCACTGCTGCCTGTCGCCATCTGGCTGAGATTTCATAGGCCACCTGATCAGCCGTGCAAGTTGGTGTTGGGGAATTTTATGCACACAGGTCCCCAACCTGTGTCTCTCGAAGAAGAAAAAGGAAAAAGAGGAGAGAGGATTGGGCAACTCCATCAAGCATCAAACAACGTACATGGTCACAATTTTCCATTAGAGGGTGGAGTTGGCGAAATATAACTCTCTGGAGGAAGACTGCAGAAAAATGGCAAGAAGTCCAGGAAATCCTATGTGTACCAAGCCCTTCTGGAGTCAGCTTCACACGCCTATAGATGGTCAAGTTGCTATAAATGTAAAGGAGTACGCATTTGCGAGCATAAATGGATTCATAGTAACTTTTTGACATTGCACATTTTCTCAATCAATAGTCCTCAAAATCCTATGACTCACTGTGTAAGAGTGTGAGGGCCTTTTAATATCACAGAAAGATCCTTGTGTTTTAAAAGGCTGGGAATGTAAGAAAAAAAAAGAAAAAGATAGCAATAATCCTACAACCCGTGCCAAGAAATATCTTCTTTCTTTCAGCAAGTAACATGACATCACTGCCTCTCGGTTCCTTTTTAATTGAAGTGCTACCAACAAGCTCTCTGAGACTGTAAAATCCTTAAGCAAAGCGATCATACCCATTGTCCATTTTATCTGCATTTCCCAATGCCTAGGACAGTGCAGGGAGCTTAGTGGGCACTCAAGACTTGGTTGTGGCTTGAAGGAGAAAGAGAAGGAGAGAGTAAAAAGGAAAGAAGAGAGGAGAGAAAATGGAGGAGCAGAGAGGGAAGAAAGAGGAAAGAGAAGAACAGAAAGGGAGAAATGAAGCCCTTATAGGGAGGATCCTGTACCTGTTGGCAGAGCTATCCACAACTAAAGTAGAAGACCCGGTTTCTCTTTCTGTGGAGCGTGGTGGGGTGACTTGGAGGGCTGGGCTGGGCCCTACGAGAGCTCGCCCATCCCATTTGATGACAGCCTCCTCTCCCTATTAATGGTGGTGGTGCTCCTCTGGCTTCCTCTCCTGTATCCCAAGTCTGAAGTACCAGACGGAGGTGAGCCCATGGCCAGAGGTGCCTGGGAGAGTGTGTGGGGTAGGGGAGTAGTCAGGTTCAGATTCCAACGCAGGAGGGTGTTTGGGACAGACGTGACGATCCTCTCATCCCATTCCGCTACGATGCAGCTGAAGTCAAGATAAAGAAGCTGGGAATGGAATCTGGGTCTTTCAGCTATTGGCTATGATCATACAACAACCACCAACCACACAGACCCTGAGGAACACACCGAGAATTCAGTTATACAAGCCTGCTTTACCTCTCTCACGGAAGGTAGAAACAGGGCACTCAGAAATTAAAGGAGGGGGGAGGGATAAATTAGGGGGTTGGGATTAACATAAACACACAACTATATATAAAATAGATAACCAACAAGGGCCTACTGTATAGCACAGGGAACTCTACTCAATATTCTGTAATGACCTGTATGGGAAAAGAAGCTGAAAAAGAATGGATATATGTATATGTATAACTGAACCACTTTGCTGTACACCTGAAACTAACACAACATTGTAAATCAACTATACCCCAATATAAAATAAAAATTAAATTAGAAAAATTAAGGAACAACAAAAAAATAAATTAGGGGAGCCACATACACTGCTGGTGGGAATGTAAATTGGTTGTACTTCTTCTGAAAACTTTAGAAGTATCTACTGAAGTGGAGTATATGTACATCCTATGGCCCAGCAGTTTCATTCCCTGGTGTATTCCCCAACAATTAAGTGCCTACATGCACCAAAAATACGTGCAAGTATGTTCAAAGAAGACAAAAATGAGAAATAACACAAATGGCTATCAATAGCAAGTGTATAAGTAACTTACAGTGTATTTGTACAATGGAATACCATGTAGTAATGAAAAAAACAGTAAGCTCTGATTAGTAATGCAGTAACATGGATCCAAGTCATAAAAGACACAGTGAATATATGTTGTATGATTCCACCACTTATTTAAAGTTAAAAAGAAGGCAAAACCTACCCATGACCATGAAGGGCAGAATGGCAGTTACCTCTGGGAGCGATATTGGCTGTAAGAGGCCACGAAGGACCTTTCTGGGGTGCTGGTCATGTTCTAGGTCTCAATCTGGGTGGCAGTTACACAGATATACAAAAATTTAACTGGGCACTGAGATCTGTGCAATATAATGAATGTACAGTCAGCCCTCTGTATCCACGGGTTCTGCATCCCCGGATTCAACCAGCCACAAATTGAAAATTTTTCAGAAAAGAATTCCAAGAAGTTCCGAAAAGAAAAACTTTGATTTGCAGTGCAGCCGCAACTATTTACATAGCATTTACATTGTATTTACAACTATTAACATAGCATTTACATAGTATTAGGTATTAAAAGTAACCTAGAGATGATTTAAAGTATGTGGGAGAATGTGCATAAGTTATATGCAAATACTACTCCATTTATATAAGGGACTTGAACATCTGTGGATTTTGGTAACTGAGGAAACCAAAGGAACCAGTCCCCACTGATACCAAGGTTGACTGTATATTACAGTCCACAGAAGGGGAAAAAAGAAGAGTGGCATAGTAGAGGTCTAAGGTGTTCTTCCACTTTGGGGGTCAAAACAGGGAATAACAAGAAAGTGGAAGGAAGCTGACTTTCTAAACAGAAAATAAAAACCTCATTTTTAAAGAAATATGAACTTTTTTTTTTAACAAAAATGTCTTAAAGGATGAAGGGGCATGAGCTATGTCAAATTCTCCCATATTATTGGAATTATTTAACAAGACATGTTTTACTTTTATAATTTAAGCCAGAGGTCAGCAATCTTTTTCTGTAAAGGGCTAATTAGTAAATATTTTCAGCTTTACGAGCCATATAGTGTCTGTCACAACTACTCAGCTCTGACCTTGCAGCTCGAAAGCAGCCATAAAAACACAAACTGCATGAATGGATGGGATGTGTTCCAATAAAACTTTATTTACAAAGACAGGCAATGGGCTAATGTGGGCCATAATTTGCAGGATCCTGATTTAAGCAATCAAAAATGGAAATAAAATGGTTACAAAATAATATATATATGAACAAGAATAAATCCCAATTTAATCATTGTTATCATCTATGATATTTATTGGGTACCTACTGTTTGATGGGTATATACCAATTATACTATTTAACTTGGTGAGATTGGTGCCATTACAATCCCCAATTGAAAGAGGAGGAAACTGGCCCTTAAAAAGGGTAAGTAGGGCTTCCCTGGTGGCACAGTGGTTGAGAGTCCGCCTGCCGATGCAGGGGACGTGGGTTCGTGCCCCGGTCCGGGAGGATCCCACATGCAGCGGAGCGGCTGGGCCCGTGAGCCATGGCCGCTGAGCCTGTGCGTCCGGAGCCTGTGCTCCGCAACGGGAGAGGCCACAACAGTGAGAGGCCCACGTACCGCAAAAAAAAAAAAGGGTAAGTAAATTTCCTAAGGTCATAGAACTGGTAAAGGTCAGTTCTTATATCTGAACCCAAAGCCTTTGTTCTTAACTGCATGCCAAGCTGCTACATCTATGATTTTTTTGTGTGTGAAATGGTACCACCAAAGTTGTAATAAATTACCAGGATATACAAGATGTCCACTAAAATTTGTATGTAAAAATAGTTAAATGCCCCCAAAAGATGAAAAGACAACTCACTTTTTCCCCCCATTTTCACCAGTATTTGAAGGAATTCAAATTAAGGCAACATTGCACGTCCTAAAATATCAAAACAAATGGTAACACTCGATGCTGCCAGGTTATTGTAAAATTGGTCCATTGATTCATTATTAGAAGCACTTTTCAATGGAGACAAACCTTTGGGGCATTAATATGAGACTACAGAGTGAGGCTCCTAGAGATGTTTACAGCCATTAACCCTTCAAAATCTACATCTAAGAGATAGTTACAAATAAACAATTCAAAAGAGAAAAACAATGGGCAGAAAGATGTTCATTCCAGCATTATCTACATTAGGAAAAAAGTGAAGTGTTTAACGTTAGGAAAATAATGTAATGAATTATGGCTTAATAATGATTATGGTATTTTAGGCAAAAATTAAAATAACTGTGAGGACCAGATTATGTAACGCCATGCAAAAATGTTTAAAATATACTGGTAAATGAAAACAGTAGAACATAAAAGTGTATATAACCAATAATTATACTTATTTAAAGAAATGTGTCTGTAAGTAACAAGGTTCAGAAGGTAATATATAAATTGAAAACGATTATGTTAAGGTAGTAGGTTGGGGTGATTTTATATGTATATTATATTGCCTTTCCAAATTAAAGTGTTCAAAAAAATGTAGACTGGGACTTCCCTGGTGGCACAGTGTTTAAGAATCCGCCTGCCAATGCAGGGGACACGGCTTCGATCCCTGGTCCGAGAAGATCGCACATGCCTCAGAGCAACTAAGCCTGTGCACCACAACTACCGAGCCTGCGTGCCACAACTACTGAAGCCCACGCGCCTAGAGCCTGTGCTCTGAAACAAGAGAAGCCACTGCAATGAGAAGCCCGCGCACCACAAGGAAGAGTAGCCCCTGCTGGCCGCAACTAGGAAAGCCTGCATGCAGCAACAAAGATCCAACACAGCCAAAAATAAATAAATTTATTTAAAAAAATGTAGACCGAGAGGGATTTGAGATCATTGCTTATCCATCCCGTAAATCCTACATAAGGGTCTGTGACATCAGTGTTTGACTTACCAGCAAACCATTCATTATGTTTCATTTCACCTTTGATGGTTCTCTCAACATTTGACTTTCCCTGGTTTGACTGATTCACTGCTTGTCAGGCAGGAATATGGCACTGCTGACCTTGTTCTAATCCTGGTGTCAGATTGATAATAAACACTGCAACTCTGGATCTCAAGAGACCTATCGGGAAATTCACTGTGAACTTACACAGATGAAAACCCTCAGAGCTTTAACAGAGAGGGAGAGTCAATGGCTCTCCAGGATATTTATGGATTTTATCTGTCTCTTCAGTAAGTGCCGTTCCATTATTATTCCAAATATGTCTCTAGTTAAAATTAGGAGGGAGATAAACAAGTCTAATTTCTATGGTACCATCTGGTCACAGGCCAGTGAAGGAGCAGTTAAGTCCTTTATTGCTACTCTATGCTCAGGATTGACACATTTCTTCCTTTGAAAACATTTTATTTCCAAATGAGTAGTTTGCCCCGGACTTCGTTTTTAGGTCATAGGAGGCTCAAAGTGACTTAGTTGCTGGGCATCAAAATGTTCATTTTAATCATCACCGCCTTTGGGTATATATCATCAAAGCTGCTATTTTGTGTATAAATGAGGTTTGGGTGCATGTAGAAGTCACCCACATAGAGTGGGAGCATTAATGAAATCCATAGGAAAAAATCAGACTCAGTCAACTCATCAGTAATGGTTTCCGGCCACATGTCCCTGGTGGTTTCCAATGAGACCACATCTGCATGTGTAAGGAATCAGGACAACCATCCAATCCAAACCTGGTTCCAGATCTAATTTAATCAATAGAAACACTGGCTCATCTTCTGCCCAAATGTGGGTCTTTCAGTCTTGCCTGCTTTTTTTTTTTTTTTTTTAATGCTGTTATTATGGTCAATACATGACAACGAAATCTTTGGAAGCAACAAACACTTTCATGTCTATTTCGTTCCTTTCTGAATGAGAAACATTCAAGCCTATTTGACTACTTCTGTTAACAGTCTAACCCAGTATCTCCTATGTTCCTTTTTGTGGTCAGCGTGCAGGCTGACACAGCTCCACACCATTTCTTCCTTGGGTTTTCACAATCACCAAGGTCTCTGGATATGGAAACTCAAGTAAGAGACCTGAGAGAAGGAGGATGAATAAAACACAGGGCCAACATCCAACTTCATAGACTCCAAATGGGTGGGGTCTATTGGCCACTGACATTGATATCCAGTACCTGCTAATCAGAGAATAAGAGGCTTCTAAATGCTAAATACTGTTACTCTAAAGAGTGGTTCTTAAGTCTATCGTGTATTAGAATCACCCAGAGGAGATGTAAAAATGCCCTGTGGGGTGAAAAATTAGGTATCTGTACTTTCAACAGGCTCCCCAAGTGAGTCTGACGAACACAGAAGTGCCAAAAGCATCTTTGTAAGTAAGGTGACTGTGAAGGCAACAGAGCAAAAGCCTTTAAGCATTTTTATGTCCCACCACCTGGAGCTTGGAAGCTGCTCAGTTATTCTTTGTTGATGAATGTCTAGAGGGAGAATGAATGAATGAATGAATGAGCAAATGTGTGAATAAACTGGGGGGCTTTGTCTATGGTCCCTGGCCTTTGCTAACTTGATGACAAAGTCTGTGATTTACAGAGTAGATTTGCTCAGCCCAAACTGTGACTTCCACCTTTGAAGTCTCAATCTGGTTAAAATACGTTTAGCAAGGAACAACAACTTTCTGAAATGCTGGGGATTTTGCAGCTCCGAGGACCTCTGTGGGGAGCAAGAAATACCAGCAACCAAGACGGTCCTTGTGAACCTGCAGAGGCTGCTCTGCAAGCCTGTACTGGGGCCAAACATCTGACTCCTCTTAATTACATCCTGTCCTTGTTTCATTCCTTCTCCTCTCTTGCTTCTGGGTCCTGAGTTTTCCCCAAACTGCCAGGGTTGAATGATCTCAAAAATTAGGCTGAGTCTTTTCCCATGGTGCCAGTGCCTGGGGCATGGACAAGTCTCCTTCTCCGTGGAAAGATGGAAAAAACATAGGTCACTTTCTCTCCCACCCTCAATCCCTGTCGCCAAGTTATTTTGCCCAGTATCACCTAAAGGCGAACCATGCTGTTCCTTCAGTGAAAGAGGAAGGAACAGAGGCTGGATGCTGACCCACCTGTGTTTAAATCACAGCTTTGCCCCTTCCCAGGTGGTAACGCCTGCCTTATGAGATGTCTGGGAGGGTTACGGCAGATAAAGGAGAAGCCATACAGCATAATGGTTCAAACGAAGGCCCTGGAGCCTGCTTGCCCAGGTCAGACTGGCCACATACTAGCTTGACACGTTACTTAACCTTCCTGTGACTCAGTTTCCTCAACCTGTAGACAGCGAGTTGTAATCATAACTCAGGTCACTGAATCACCGTGAGGACTGTATGAAATTAATACATATAAAGACAGATTACTTTATGACCCATAGTTATCCCTCTGTGTTACCTGTCATTATAAACGTCCATAAAAATAACATAACAATGATAATGGTAGCTTTGAATGACTTCCATTTAGAGTCATGGAAAACTGTCTCTTCCCCCTCCAAGTAAGTTCCCAGATTCTCGGCACCTCCTCTCCCACACATCCCCCATCCTTATTTTGGTGTTTATCTCTTAAAATGGTCCAAGGCTACTGGTTGACATAGCGTGTTGCTGAGTCATCTGAGGACACAGGGGCCTATGTCATGAAGAACTGATGGCAGGGGAGGCCAGCAGGAGACAGATTAGACTTCTCCGAGGCAGGAGTGAGTCAGCCGGGGGTATGTGCCCAGCTCCCCCAAGGAGCCGAGAAGGGGTAGCGGACGGCTGCCAGGCTTGTTCAGTGTCATCTTCAATATGGCTAATGGCTCAGATGAACAAACCAGCCTGCTCTAGATGCCCAGGCTGAATATTGCCTGACTAGTCCCAGCACACCGCTCTCTCTGGTCTCTCCTCTCCCCATCCTGCCTTTCTTTGCCCTCTCATCTCTCCTTTTCCTCCTCCTCTTTTTCCCTATCTCTTCCTCTGTCCTTCGTTTGGGACCATTCTTTTCTCCTTTATCCCTTTATCATTTTATTCCTGCTCTTCTTTCCTTTCTTCCCCTCGTATTCCCTGTCCCTCTTTCCTATCTGCCTCTTTCTTCCTTTTTCCATCTAAATCTTTTCCCTTCCCTCGGAAGAACCTACAATTTCAAGTCTTCTCTGCCTTTCTTGTCTTTCTCCAGACAGTCTACGACCAGGGTCATCAGACTTTTTCTATAAAGGGCTAGATAGTAAATATTTGGGGCTCTGCAGGTCCTCTAGCTTCTGTTGCAACAACTCAACTCTGCCATGGTAGTGAAAGCAGCCACAGACAATACCTGAATGAACAGATGTGGCTGTGTTTCAATAAAGCCTTACTTTCAAAAACAGGCAGTGGCTGGATTGGAGACGTGGTCATAGTTTGCCAAACCCTAAGGAAAACACTCCTTCTCTCATTCACCTCCTTGATTACAAACCACAAACTCACCAACGATTTAGGATCCACTCCGGTTCTAAAAGCCAGGGAATACGTAATCTTACTGATTCTCTCTCCCAGAAAAATTGCGTTAAAAAGAAAAAGTAAAACAGAGATATCTGCCTACTATAGCACACAAATTAGACAACAGAAGAACTTGCCTGTCTCATAGTGAATATGGGGGTCAGAGGTTTGGGAAGATTGTCAGACTGCACAGTGATTTAGTGATTACCTCTTTGGGTCTCTTCCCTAGAGACACCTGATGTCCTTCCCAAAGAAGAAAACATCCCCTTCATCAGAGAAGATATTTAATTAATGAAATAAGCCCCCCCAAAGTATATCTGTGGTGTTTTCAAATCCATTCATTCATTTATTCATTCATCCACGGAGTTTTATTTGAGCACCTACTATGTGCGAAGCGCAGGAACGAGTCCTAGGGGAAACGAAAGGGCAACAAGAATGGGCGTGAAAGAGTGTGCCCTCCAGGGACTGACAGTGCAGGGCACGGCAGGGGGCGGGGGGCGTGGAGAGGACAGCAGGGAGTAGGCGCCTAGTTTCTTTATGTTTGTTCTCACACTCAATCCTTAAACAACTCCAATTTAAAGATGAGGAACCTGGCACCCAGAGAAATAGATTGGCCATGCAGCTAGGAAGCCGCAGAACCTTCCACTGCACCCCTTTTATGTGTTGGTTTGCTAAATGCCACAAGAATGCTGTAAGCATGGAGCTAAAGGAGTTTATAGTTTATAAGCATATCTAGAGCTGTAGTCTTTAAGGAAATGGAGGAGTACATGGGCTGAAGGATGGGTCAGATATCAGAGTAGGAAATGGGTTCAGGAGAAGATGTAAGAAGGGACTCCATTTTTAAAGGGGGTTGCATGGAAAAATCCACGCTTACCTGAAAAAAATTCCAAATGGTGGAATTTCAAACACTGTAGGCAGCCGAGCAGGGAAAATATTTAGGAGTGAAGTGGCCTTCGGTGATTTCCTCAACGCACACGCCATACCTTTCCTAAGCCAGCCCTAAGAAGACGGGCTGCAAAAGCCACGCAGAGATGTGCCCATCCTCAGAGTGGAAGCGTGGGTGCCTCACCACCCAGGCTGCAGGGGTGTCGAGCTCTCCCTGAGACTCGGATGTTGGCCCAAAATATTAAGCTGGGAAGCTGGATGAGGACAGTGCTGAGGATGTTAGCCACCCATCCAGTGGCTCAGAGCAATTTATGAGAATCCTAATTAGATACACGAAGAACTTCTGCAATCACACAAACACCCTCGACTCTGGCTGGCAGCACGGGGTCTCTCACCATCAAAAGCCATCCTGCGAGCTTCAGTGGAAGAGCCGCCAACAAATAAAGGAATCAGGAACACTAACACTGACCCACGCGGAAGCAGGGAGGGGGATTCTCCACTGACTACCACCCCCCCCAGCACTCCCCCACTCCAAGACCTGTGAGCATCTTACCCTGGCGTGGTGCTTTCCAAAGCTCTAGAGTCTATTGCTGCAAGGTTCCTTATTGACACAAGAGCAGAGGGTGTGGTTCTTTCTGATTTGTTACCAATTTGAATGAGTCTTTAAGGCGATTGCTTGCAAAGTTGCAGTACAAAAGGGACAAAGGGAACCCAATGCACCTATCCAACTGAAATGATATAGATGGAATCTTGAAAACATTTCATATATGATATTTATCATATATGCCCAAGTATGATATAATTGGGGTCACTAGCTAGTTTTAAAACTGGGAGAGTCCCAGCAAAATAGGTTGAGTTGGTTATCCTAGAATACAATATGAATACAAGAGATACATGTGTCATATCTTTCAAATATTTACATATGATATCTATCATATATACCTAAACATAAGTGCAATGGAATACACCATATAAATAATTTATAGAAGTATATGATAGGGCTTCCCTGGTGGCACAGTGGTTAAGAATCCACCTTCCAATGCAAGGGACACGGCTTTGATCCCAGGTCCGGGAAGATCCCACATGCCCCAGAGCAACTAAGCCCGTGCGCCACAACTACTGAGCCTGTGTGCCACAATTACTGAAGCCCGTGCGCCTAGAGCCCGTGCTCCGCAGCAAGAGAAGCCACCACAATGAGAAGCCGGTGCACCGCAACGAAGAGTAGCCCCTGCTCGCCGCAACTAGCGAAAGCTTCTGCGCAGCAACGAAAACCCAATGCAGCCAAAAATAAATAAATTTTTAAAAAACAATGGTTTCCTTCTATTTTCTCAGCATCGCTTGCTTCTGAATAATATTATTATATCATCTTGTTCTCCCTGATATCTTTTTGCTGGCCTCTATACATCGAAAGTGCTTTAACCTCTATGACCTTCCTTCTGACTCTTCAAATCCCAGAATCCCATAAAAAAATTACGAAATCCATGAGATTGCTGGGGCCTAAGAGATCTCCTGTTCAACCTCCCCTTTGAAACCAGAAATGCCATTTTTTTTAGGTCCCAGACTTACTCATTCTTTATGTTCTCACTCAGCTGTCAGCTTTTAGGTGCCAGGGTGATAACAGGGACCCACCAGTTACTTGCTGGTCACAGGATAAGTTAATGAATGTGGCTTTGTGAACTCTGGCCTATTCTTATCTTTGTCTAGATCTTACTTGTTTTCTTTATGACTTATTCTGTCTTTTCATTCTTCCATTTAAAAAAAAGCTGATATATCTCATATTTCTCCTTGAGCATTCTCTCACCTACCCAAGATACCAAAGAGTATATATAGGTATGTATATATATAAACACATATATAGTATATATGAACTCATAGATATATACGCATTATTACAAATATGTTCATACTTTGAGATTAGATATTTTAGTTTCATACATTGGCAACCAGCTGGACTGTAAGCTCCTTGAAAGAAAGAAGGAAAAGACCGTGAGATCGCCTTCTTGGAACATCAGTGCCTGAGAATGTGTGTTTCTCAGTAAACGTTGGGTATTGATGATCAATGCTGAAAAGTACCTTTGAGTGTCCCCATGGTGCACTCCACTGTTCCAGAAAGAACACGACAGTTAGACGGGAAAAGGAAGGAAAGGTCTTACTGGGACCCTGTGCGTCTCTTAAGGGAGATCAGTAGCCTGTTTCCTAGGGAAATGCCTGGCAGGCTTCACATAAGAGGTTTCACAATAACCAAACACTCCATTCAAAGGTTATATTTACACAGCTCATGAGGAAAATTTTTTATACTTTTGACACTCATTAGACTTGTAATCGTCCACCGAAGCTACTCTATAACAAGAGATAAACACTCCATTCCAGAGGATGAATAATAATTGGGGACCGCTCAGCACTGTGCTCTTTCCAGGTCTAATTTCAAAGCATAATTAATCCTGCTGAAGCTGCATGAGATAAGTGAAATATTTACGCAGATGTGTTAATTCATGTATTTACTCCTAGAGAGATATTCAGAAGATTATCTTAAGACGCCCCCTGGAGCAACGTCATTTTCTCTCCAATGTCTCTGCCCCCGGGTGGTCTCTAAAGATGAAGCTGTGAAGACACATTTTCCAGCCCAGAGAGTCTGACCAGAAAAGCCACGAGTCGGGACAGAAAATATCTCCAAGAATCTGGATGCTGTGCTCGTACAAAGAACACACCTCTGGCTTATCTGGATGCCTTTACTTTTTATTTTTTTTAATTTGCCACAAAGAGGACATTTTCTGTTCAGCACCGCATTTCCATGATGCTAACTTGACCATATTATCAAAACCACAACGCTAACCGGGCTGTGCTGAATGCTGGATTTGTGGATGGACAACAACGACGAGGAGGGGGAGCAGGGTGATGATGGCGTTGATGACGCTGGGGGTGACGATGGCAACAGCTAGCATTGATTGAACCATTTCTACTTCCAGGTGGCTGTACTTAGCTAGCTCTTTACATAGAACCTCTCATTTTGTCTTCATGACAACCTTATCAGGTAAATATTTCTGCATTTAGTTGAAGATGAGTAAACTGAGGCTAAGAAAAATTACCCCTTTCACAGAAGCATTTGTAAATGGGACAATGGATATTGTTCACACATACACAATTACTTTTTCCTAAAGTATCTATATATCTCAAGCATCTGATTAGCCAACTTTGATAGACATCCTAGAGAACTGAATGAAACAAGAGTCTTACATGATTGACCCCCGTCCAGAATAAGGCCCCTTAAGTAGAGACTGCCACTTACTCACTAGGGGACTCACAAGCCCGCTGAGCTGAAGTTTCCTCCTCTGTAAAATGAGTATAAGCAATATTTAACTTCATAAAGTTGTTAACGAATATTAAATTAAAGAACACATGTAATGCATCCGGTATGGTGACTGGCATATTCTATTCCCCAAATATGTTGCTATTTCATAATAGATGCTGCAAGAGTGACAGCAGTGGTAGGTAGGAGTAGAGTTAGAACTGACTTATTTGACAGCTACCCATCATATTTAAAAGTTTCCTGTCAAATGAAATGCATCCTGACACCAACCATTCATCCATGCATGTATTTATCCATTCAATCCTTCATTGACCAGTTACCTGTCATGCTCAAGATTTTGTAGTGTTTACTGCTGGAAACAAGACTCTCGTTTACCGAGAACTGCACCCCACGTGGAGGTGCTTAGTCAAGCACTGTGGTGGAGGGGTGCTTCACTCCTCTCTGTGTCCACATGCCTTGTCATCTAACTCCCAAACTCCTCCACACAAGGCAGAGTATACCTCCAGAGTATACTTTGGGCTTGGCCATAGGACTTATTTTGGACAGAAGGGTGTTAGCCGACGTGGATCTGACAAAGCAGAGACTTGAAATGTGCACGTGCAGGTAGGTGTTTTTTTCCTTTGCCTTCATCATAGCCAAGGGAAGAGCTTTTCCCAGGTAGGTGCTGCCCCTTCAGCCTGAGACCCAGAATAAACATAGGTGGAACAGAGACCACAGAGATGACCCATGGTCTTGCAGCGTCAGGGGAGCCACCACGGCCTGAGGCAGAGCTTTTCCACTCAATCTGTGCTCCCACGAGCAAAATACATGCTATTGTCGCGTACCTCCAAGATTTCACAGCAACAGCTGAGCAACACAGCCACAAATCACTATGACACAGCAGAGAACACGGCTCTTGATCTGAGGAAGGTACAAATGCCCTATAGGGAATTCAAAGAATCAGATGCTTTCGTTTGGGAGAGAAATATAAAGCACGCTCAGATTTCTTGATGGCATTGTGAGAATCCGGGGTTTAATTCTGGGAGTAGAGACTGTAAGGCATTATGCACTTTGCTCAAATTCACACCAACCACAGCACTAACCTCTGCCCCTTTCAGTACCGTATTTGGCCATGGTGGTTGCCAGACTGTCCTCTACCAGCTCTAGACAGGCATAGCCTGTCCTGGCACCATCTCCGAATATAGCTTCCACCGTTCTTGAGGGCAGCTTCTGCCCGATGCCCTGAGCTTTTGTTGCCTACTCACACTTACTCAAGTTTTAAGGGTTCACCTGCCATCTCTGCTGCCTTTGCTTTTCCTGTCTCAGTTCTGGCAAGTCCAAGGGTAACTAGCATGCCATGTGAGCCATGAGAGGATTCTAAAACCCATGCTAGGGAACAAGGGGCTGCGGTGAGATCACCAGCTATGAGTAGAGAAGTACCATCATCCCATTAGACTGTAAGCCCCGTGAGGGTGGAAACAGTCTTTTTTTGCACGATAGGCAGCCGAGAGGTGGACTGTAGAGGAAACCCGTGGGATTTCTGCTCACTGTTCCCTTTATAGAGATTGGCTCGCCTTCATTCCTCCATAGGATAATAGTTGGAGCTGTTGTGTTAGTACAACGTAACCCCACCCCTTATTCACTCCTGATGGGTCCAAGAAAGAGTGCTTGACCCAAAATGCATCAGGAATCCTTCCTCTGGAATTTGAAATTTAGAATTTGGCAAATAGAGATTGGGACTTATTGTAGCCTTGTTACATAATGTCACTGCTCTAGAGCAGAGTTTTTTTAACCCTGATACTATTAACGTTTGGGTCAGATTAATTCTGTGTTTTGAGATGTGGGGGCCTGTCCTGGGCATTGTAGCATGTTTGCCAGCATCCCTCACCCCTGGCCTCTACCCACGGATGCCTCCCTGTCATGACAATCAAAAATATCTCCAAACACAGCCAAATATCCCCTGGGGGGCAAAATCCCTGCCCCACACTGAGAGCCACTGCTCTACAGAGAGGACCTATGAATTCCTGCTGTTGAGGCCCCAGGACTGTCCTGGTTCCTGTTTTTTTCTTCTGAACCTATTTGCTCAACTCTTTCTTAAATTAACTGAGATAGACACTTCTGCATCCTTAAAATAAACTCCTTTTAATTTACTGAGTTGTCTGTAATTGGTTTCCATTACGAGAATCGTGGTATCATGTGATCAGCACTCAATAAATACTTTTGGTGAGCAAACTCACCACCCAAAGATCTACCGGAAAGCCAGTTAGAAAACAGAGAGTGTGAGGGTCTCAAGTCCCTCAGAAGTAGGGGGTCAACCAAGGTCTTACCATCACCCACAAACTGGAGCAGGGCCAGGTCAATCTGCCTCTTCCAACGGGAGCCTTTCTGGAGGGCAATTCCATAACCAGTGGTGGCAAAGATGTACCCACTTCCGATGGTCACCAGCTTGCAGCCTTCGTCCCTCCCAGCCTTGTAATTCAAGACCGCAGCATCATAGATGAAAGCGTCCAGTTTCCTGCAATGACAAGAAACCAGGGAGTCACGGGGAAGGCGAGGTACCGTCTCAGGGCCCAGCTCCTAAGGCCTGATCCAGCATCACACACTTTCTTTCACATGGGAGATGATGATTCATGACGGCTCCATCCCATCAGCATAAAAGGATCTATTTTTAATGAGGAGATAAAAGCCAGAACCTTTTCTCTCGAAGTTTCAAGAGGCAGTTAAATAAAGACATGAAGAATCCTTATGCCCAAGTGAGTAAACAGTCGAATTTGCTGGTTTGCAAGTGTTTGCCCTTAGCACTCCCAACAGTGAAGAGCAGTGGCCTATTTAGAAAGGTTTGCATTAGAACAAAATAAACCATTAAGGGACAGGAGAATCAGATGGTTTCGTGCAGGAAGGGGAGAGAGACTAAATAGGAATGATGTCTCTTCCTGCCCTAAGAAACACGTTTATGAAACATGTTTCATTTATATTATAAAAATTATTACATAATAAATTTTAGAAACCCAAATAATGCAGAAAATATTAAGAATACAATTAAAATTGCCTATAATTCCATAACTCAGAGGCAACCTCTGTTAATAAATTTGTGAACAACTTTCCAAATTTTATATGCATGTGTGTATACACACACCTCACATACACACACACACAAACACACATACACACTCCTTTGGTAACTTTTTCTATAAAGGCAAGATAATAGTTTAGGCTTGGTCTCTGGTGCAACTACTCAGCTTTCTGTTGTAGCATGAAGCTGAACTGTGTTTCCTCAAAATTCATATGTTGAAGTCCTAACCCCCCAGTACCTCCAAATATGACCTTATTTGGAGATGGGGTCATTGCACATGTAATTAGTTAAGATGAGGTCATATGGAGCAGGGTGGGCTCCTAATCCTATATGACCGGTGTCCTTATAAAAAGGGGAAATTTGGACACAGACGTGCACACAGGGAGAACGCCAGGTGAAGGTTGGAGTTATGCTGCCACAAGCCTCGGAACTACCAGAAGCCAGGAGAGAGCACCGGACAGATCCTTCCCAAGTGCCTTCAGAGGCAGCGCAGCCCTGCTGACACCTTGATCTCGGCGTTTCAGCCTCCAGAAGTTTGAGATAAAAAATTCCTATCATTTAAGCTTCTCAGCTTGTAATGCTTTGTTATGACAGCCCTAGGAAATTAACACACAGCATGAGAGCAGCCAGCGACAATGCATAAATGAAGGAATTCAACTCTGTTCCAATAAAAGGTTATTCACAAAACACAGGTTGGCCCATGGGACATAGTTTGCCAACCCTGTTTCAACTCTCCAAATATAATTACACCACGCAAACCATTTCACCAATGGCTTTCTTTTCTCGTTTAACCCCACACATAGTGAATGTATTTCTATGTCAGTATACAGCACTCTTTTTAATTTTTTGGTACATTTATTTTTATTGAGGTATACCTTATATGGAATAAAGCACTAGATAAATTTTTACATATGTGTACACCCTTGAAATCACCATGCAGACTGAAGTAGAGAACATCACTATCACCTCAGAAGTCCTGTTTACCCCTCCCAGTCAGCACCCTCCAAAAGGCAAGCACCCAGTAATCCCCTCAAAGGCACGGCTGTGTCTAATTCATGACCTACATCCTTATTGGTGGGCATGTATGTTGTTTCCAATTTTTAAAGTTATTTAACAAGGCTGAAATGATCAACCTTGAATACAGGGGATGGATATCTCAACTCTAATGTAGGTAGGAAAACTAAATGGGAGAGTTCTCAACTTCCTGACACTTCTTCAACTTTACTGCCCTTCACTCCCTAACAAGAAGACATACAACAGTGAAGCAAAAATAAAATAAAATAAGAGTGGCAGGAAGAAGATGTCAAACGCTGCATCCTTCCAAAGACAGCTGCTGAAGGACTCCCTATGGGAAGAAAACTATTTGGAAGGTTTGCAGCTGTGTTCTTCACTTTAATTTTTTGTTTCTGTAATGGTTAGAGATGGGGCAAGACTACAAGGCTTGTCTCACCAACAGAAAGACTCTGAAGCTTTCATCTCAGGGCTGTAGGGCTGGAGGCTTAGTTTTATACTCTGAGAGTATTAAAAGGGGATCAGATCATCCAAGTGGAAGAGGGGGAAAAACTGGGCATTGTCAACAGAAATGGCAAACAGAGCTGTCGAACCAAGAGGAAACACCCTTTCTAGACAGCCAGCGATGCTGAGACCCATGCAAATACAGGTTGGGGGGCTTTTAAAGGTTGGTTTGTGTTATGATGGCAGTACGGCGTGTGACAGGAGCGGTGGGGGAGCAGGTGGAAGGGATCTGAGTTCTAGTCTACATTCACATCTATGATGGTGCCACCTCGGAAAGTCACTTCCTTCTTTTGCACTGCTGGTTTCTCATCTGTGAGATGAGGTTGTCACTGCGGTCCTTTTGAACTGTGGCATCCTACGGTTCTGCAAGCCAAGATTCTGTCAATCTCAAGAGGGAAAGTGAGACTCTGGATAACGTGTGTACCCTGAGGACTTCAGGACAAATGGACAACATGTGTACTCTTAATGAAGTTGGGGTGCTTGCCACCTCAATACTTCATGTTGCCATGGAGATGGCGAGAACCGGGGTTTTAGTAACACTTTCTAAGATTCCTGTAACTCTCTTCTCTCAATTCCTCAAAAACCAAACAAATACACACACAGGTGCGTATAGGTACATTCAAATGTTAAGGCCATCTGTTGGTATTCATGGGGTGAAAGCCCTCCCCATCCTGTTAACCCACCACACACTGATGCATTTCTGCAATGGAAATCTAAAACTGTACCTGGCACTCATACGGGAGTTGTCCAACAGCAGTTTAAATTCATATTTTATGGACAGGCACAGATTTCTGCAAATCATTACCATATTTCATGACAGATCTTCAGCTGAGCAAAAAACAGCCGGATGAGCCCAAAGAAAAAGGGAAGTTTTCTCGGAAAACAAAGTTTGCAAATGCAAGATGCCATCAAGTCAGAGCGAGGACAGCTGCAAAAGACAGTTGATTCTGAGCAAAGCAACCACACGCTGGCTTGTCTGGGTGGCTGGCGGCCACGCTCTTAGAGCGGTCTGGCCAGGGAGACTCTCTGTGGTCTCAGGGCCACGTCAGGACCAAAGTGAGGACAACACATGAAGGAAACCACAGGGCCATGTGGACTGTGACTTCTGTCCCTCATTGATGATTCTAGAGAGCTGGGGTCTAAATGCAATGGCCACAGATACCTGCATGTTTAAAAACATCCTGGGGCTCACACAGCCCTCTGATAGACAAGGTCACTGTTTGCACAATGCTTGACAAAAGTGCACAGCGTTTTACATACATCGTCCCACCGGGGCCTCACAAATGCCCAGTAGGGAAATTTATTATTATTATTTTCTCCTATGTTGTCTATGAGCAGGTGAGGTTCTGAGAGGCTAAGGTAGCCTGAAGCTCATCGGCAGTATTTCCGAACTCTGAACACAACCCCTCTACGGCAGGATTGTCTAGGAGGACCTTCTACGATGATGGAAATATTGAGCACTTAACGTGTGATTAGTGCAACTGAGAACCTGAGTTTTAAATTTTATTTCATTTCATTAATTTAGATTCTGGTGTAAATGGCCGCACGTGGCCGCAGCTACTGAAGTGGCCGGCACGGTGGCTCCCGTGGGCGGGGGAGGTGGAGGGAGCGAGGGCCCTGGGCTCTCCTTGCTCCGACTCAAAGACCTGTGCCTTTGATCTCTTTCCCACTGAAGGAAAAATGTTCCCATTGTTGAAAAGAAAAGATGTAAAACTCACTGACATCCTCAAGAGTGGGCTTTGTGTTCAAAGACTTGGAACAAGGCACCTGTGTTTCTGAGCCTCATTCTTCTCGCTGCAAAGTGGAGCAGACGTTACCTGCCCTTCGAGGGCTGTTGGGAATAAAGCGATGTTATATAAGGAGATGTGTGCGCAGTGCCCGGCACATAACAAATGCTCGAGACACACAGATGTGTGCAATTGAATTCAGATTTTACAGCAAAGGAGCTTACAACTTTTATGCATTCTGTGGGACAAATCCAGTCCTGAATACTTTATATGCATTATCTCATTTCACTGAGTCCTTTTAACTGAGCAAAGATGGAGGCACCATTGCCGTCCCCACGGAATGAGGAAACGGAGGCACTGAGAGGTAAAGTAAGGGACACAGCTGACCAGCTTAGGTAAGCATCAAAGCAGCATTTGGACTTGACACAGTCTGATGACAAAGGTCACAGACCTAACTACTCTGACCATGTTACCCATAAGACTTGTGGAATAAATGGAAACAGCTCTGTCTACTACTTTGAGATTCAGACTGGGGGTTACAGCTCTACATGAAGCCCAGCGTTATGAAAAAAGTGGAAGGATCAGACCAGAGTCGTCAGTTTTAAAAGATTTGGTGTGTCGTTCAGTTTCATCTGTCTCTTTCCGAGGAGATGCACAGCCCTGTAAGGTCTGGAGTCACCTCCACAGAAAACATCTCTTGCCCTCAACACATCCTATCCTACATGTCTGGGAGACATTTAGGCATAGATGGCCACAGCTTCTGGTTGAGGGTAGGGGGTCAGAAAGAGAAAAAGGCCACCTGAAGCCCAATTTAGACCAAAAGCATTCGGGGGATTGGAGCTGTGATGGTGGGAGACCGAGTGACATCTTAGGCTGCAGCGTAATTGGCAGCACTGGAGTTGGAACAACACAGAGATTACAGGCTGGCACTGGAGGGAAGAGCCCCTCAGAACTCAGAGCCATCAGCTGGAAGCTTAAGGGCTCACAGGGAGGGAACACAGTGACGCTTCTCTGCTTGGTGTTTTCTTCTCCTGCTTTTCAAGGGGAGAACATCTATGTCTCTGCCTTCCCAGCTCCTACCGAGCCACATGGCTGTCACTGGCTCAGTGCTTCTTCCACTGGGTGGTGAGGCTCAAAGATCGGGTCTGAGAACCGTGATGGGGACAGAGGCCCTACCCAGCCCGCCTCTCTGCCTCTGCTCCCTACAGAAGGGCGAGCACTTCTCCAAACATTTGTGACAAATGAAACGACATCTCGGCTCCCCAGTGCAAGGGCTGGAACAGAACCGGAGTCTGAAAATTCATGCTGTGCTGTGCCGGCTGTGTGATGTGCCCACCCCCCGCCAGGCATCACGGAGGCTGTGTGGGTGCTGTCACCCTCTCCCTGTCACCTGCAGCCCTCAAGGAAAGCAAACGATAAAAAATGACAGTAATTCAGAATGAGAGGGGGAAATAAGACCTCCTCTCTGCAAATTTGCCAAGAGACAAAGTAAGGAGGACTGTCATCTGCGCTCCATGCCACTTTAACCCAGCAGTTTCCTGCCAGATTTTTTGACAGCTTTGAAGAGCTGCCACAGCTTTCTGGAGTGTGTAGATCTGACCCTGTTACTTCCGTTGGTCTCTCCTGTACCTACACGATGGCCTGAATGTTCACTCCTGGCCCCAAGACTCTTTACCGGCAAAGCTGATTCTCCCTACAAAAGGGGACACTATGGCCCCCAGTCAAGGCATGGCCCCTTTGGGGAAAGGGACTTGTATTGTCAAGTGGCTTGACATTTCCTAATCAAAAGTTTCCGGCTTTAGCTCATCATCTCCTCATGCATGTTTTCAGATGCTCTCTGGGGGTCTCAGCACATTTAAAGGCTAATTATATAGTTAAAATTAATTATTCATTCATTAACATTCAAGAAGTCTTGAACTAGACATTGACTTGTTCTGATGAATTAATGAAACCAGAGTGTGTGCGTGCGTGTGTGTGTGTGTGTGTGTGTGTGTGTGTGTGTGTTATGTGTGTATGTTTTGGAGGTCTAGTCTAAAGCATTACTGAGAATTAAGAATCTCTTTGGGGACTTCCCTGGTGGCACAGTGGTTAAGAATCTGCCTGCCATTGCAGGGGACACGGGTTCGAGCCTTGGTCTGGGAAGATCCTACATGCCGCGGAGCAAATAATCCCGTGCGCCACAACTACTGAGCCTGTGCTCTAGAGCCCGTGAGCCACAACTACTGAAGTCCGCATGCCTAGAGCCCATGCTCCATAACAAGAGAAGCCACCGCAGCGAGAAGTCCACGCACCGCGACGAAGAGTAGCCCCCGCTCACCGCAACTAGAGAAAGCCTGTGCACAGCGCTGCCAAAATCAAATAAATAAATAAATTAATTAATTAAAAAAACCGAATCTCTTTGATGAGAACTGAATGTATTTCTTTAGGGCACATCAAAGCCTCGCTAGGAGGAGGAGCACGTCAGCCAGTAATTCAGGCCAGTCAGCACGTTTGGGCAACTGTGGAACAGTGGACGGGGTTCAGGTCCACCTTTGCCAGCTCTATGAATGAGACCCAGTCATGGGACCTCTTCGAGCTTCGGTTTTCTCATATGTAAGATGGGGGAATAGCTCATTCACAGGGCTGGATATTGGATGGATGGAAACGGGAGTGAAGGTGTTTTGGAAATTGCACACCCTGGTGCAAATTCAGGACTTTGCTGGGGCAGTGATGATGTCATTGCGCAGAGAAGCGATGGTGCAGGTCATCATCAAGCACCCAGACACAGGGCTATTAGTGGGTGAAGGGCATTCATGGGCCAAGAAGTGGTACCCCTGAGGATACCTTTGAATGTGCCTGCTTGGGCAGGAGACACTCAATACATACAGAGATTGTACCTGACATCAGCACGGGATGGTCTAAAATAGGCTTCAGGAAAATGGCCTAGAATCACATTATGACTCTGAGTTTGTGAATACAAACTTCAAAGTCAGAATTGTACCCACACTGATGCACTTTCACTAAGGAAGCATTTTTCAGAGCAAAGTCTGTTACATTAATTTAATTCCTAGATCAATGTCTCACATAGCATAGTTGAATTGTTTCCAATTTTTTTGGAAACTACTTTCACTGGGATCAATTCTTTTGTGTTGGAATTTTATAAGGATTTGATTCATTGATCAGAATTTGGACCATAATAAATTTCACTAATTTATAACTTCTGCCATTTTGAGTTTTCTTTTGTGGGTATGGTTGCCACCAAGTCCAGTTCTTCTGGGTCAAAACTGTTCAGAGAGGCAAAAGTGGCCAAGAAGATTCAAGTCGTCTATGGCTTTGTAGTCAATAACAAATTTCACTCTGTGTGCTTTTTGTTGTTGTCAGTTTAATTTGTGTTGATTAATTCTTCCAGTAATATTCACTGTGAATTGGGTAAAAAAGATGGATGGTGAATATTTACTTTTTAACTGAGAAAATTCTGTGCAGTATCGTAAGACTGAGACAGAGAGAGGCAGAGAAGGAGGGAGGAAACGAGGGAGGGAAAAATACAGATGGAAGCAGGCTCCAAGGAAAATGGGAAGACAGTGAGAGAGAAAGAGAGAAAGGAAAGAACAGGAAAGCGAGAGTGAGGGAAAGAGACAGAGAAGGAGAAAGAGGTTAAGACAGAGAGGGAGAGAATGAAGAGAGGGAGATGGACTTACAGGGAGAGACTAAGAGACAAGAGGGAGGGAGAGGGAGGCAGAGAGATGGAGAAAGAGAGAGAGGGAAGAAGGAAGGAAAGAAGGAGGGAGGGAAGGAGGGAGGGAGGGAAGGAGGGAGGGAGGGAAGGAAGGAGGGAAGGAAGGAGGGAGGGAAGGAGGGAGGGAAGGAGGGAGGGAAGGAAGGAGGGAAGGAAGGAGGGAAGGAAGGAGGGAGGGAGGGAAGGAAGGAGGGAAGGAAGGAGGGAGGGAGGGAAGGAAGGAGGGAGGGAGGGAAGGAGGGAGGGAGGGAGGGAAGGAGGGAGGGAGGGAGGGAAGGAGGGAGGGAGGGAGGGAAGGAAGGAAAGGAAACAAGGGCAAACACAATACAAACATACAGTTTGCCTACTGACTAACAACCACAAAAACAGGAAAAGGTTAAAGTGATACAGAAAATCCCCTCTTCGTTACTGTTGAATTTAACATGGAATTTAACAAACTAACCTTGTCCAAGTTGGTGATAGATCATGTAATGCAATCTTTTAATTTTTCAGAAGAGAAAACCGAAGGCTGGAGGTCTCAGTCCTGGGTGTTCCGCAGAGTCAGTGCTCCCAGACCTGTCTACCACCTGCCAAAGCAACGCATCCTCGAGGCACTGCTGCAGGGCTTCCCAAATCTGAGCGCATGTCCTCAGGGGGGATGTCGGGTCAGAGGAGCACTACTGTGGGGTTTTGGGTAAGTCTGTGCACATATCCAAACCTTGATTTCCCCATCTGACCAGAAGGAAAACCACCTCTCCCATGTGGTTGTACTCTGGTTGAAGGAAGGAATGGCTATAAATTTGCTTGATGAATTATAAAGCACTATGCAAATGCTATTCTTTCTTCATGTTACCACTCATGTTCTGCCATAGGAAAGGTATTGATTCCAGCTGACACGTAAATCTTATATAGAGTTTCTTAGTAGATACTCTCCAAGGGTTGGGATCAGAGTAAACATTCTACTGCAGGTATTCCATGGTGCACAGCGTATTATGAAAAATGCTCATGTTACAGAGAATGTTTTCTTTGTTCAGACTTTTCCTGAATGTTTCCTACGTGCCAGACACTGCCCTTTGCCTGCATTTCTCATTTAATCCTTACAACAGTTCTAAGTGCAAGTTCCTAAGTTATGTTTCCGAAGTGAAGAAATCATACTTACCATCATCTTATAAACAAAAAAACCGAGATCTAAGAAGTTAATTAACTTGTCTAAGGTCCCACAGCTGAATGTTAGCAGAGAGGGAATTCGAATCCAGGATGCTGGCTTTTAAGCACCATAACCCACTCCTGGTAGTGACAATGATCCTGCTAAACTTGCCACACACTAGGACTGAAAGACAGGGACTCTCAAAGGCCAGAAAATATATGAAAGTGAGAGACTGGGAAAAGAATCAATATTTAATGAAACCCTATTATGTGTCTGATACAGTGCCGGCTACTTTCCCTAAGTCAATTCATTTAATTCTCAAAGGAATCTGGGAGACGGGATTTGAAAGATGTGGGAAACAGTCTCAGAGAGGTTATTTAATTTGCCAAAGGTCACACAGTTGGTAATTATCAGAGTCAGAATATGAAGCTAGGTATTTCTCAATCCAAAGTTGATGCTCTGCACCATGGGGTCACTCAGAAAATAAGTCAATCAATCAATCAATCAGTTGAATAAGACTAACCTCTTCTAGAAGATATAAATACTCTGACCCAGAAATTCTACTTCTTGAGATCATTCCTAGAGAATTACTTGCAGAAGTGCCTAGAGGACTCATCATGGAGTTTTAACGTGCCCATATTACTAAGAGCTCCCTGGAGGGAAACAGTCTAATAAACTGTGATGTATGCAAACCATGGAATTCTTTCCAGCTGTCAAAGAGAATGAAGGCAAAAGACACCTACAGATATGGAAGGCGCCTCAAACACATTAATTGAAAACCAAACTGTGCCTTACTGTTTGATAGCATGAATTCATAAAAGTGCTAACAAAAGATCAAGATGAAAAAAAATTAATTACATGGGACTGAGAGAACTGATGAGGATGATTATAATTTTTGTGACTTTCTGTTTGAGTAAAAAAAAAAAATCCCACAAGGACTCAGAGGCAAAAAATATACAAATCAATTTTCACTGCAAAGTAAAGGAGCTGTTAGAGTGGAAGATTACTGGATTGAATGTCAATATTATGACACAGTATGAGTGTGTTTCGTGTTTGGTAATTGCAATCATTGTTGCTTTTGTTGTGGCCATCCATTTACAATGCTTGGTGTCAGTCTATTTACCTCTTGTAAAAATAAAATACAGTGTGTGTGAAAAAAAAAAAAAAGGTAATCCACCTGCCAATGCAGGGGACACAGGTTCAAGCCCTGGTCCGGGAAGATCCCACATGCCGCGGAGCAACTAAGCCCGTGCGCCACAACTACTGAAGTCCGCGCACCTAGAGCCCGTGCTCTGCAACAAGAGAAGCCACCGCAGTGAGAAGCCCGTGCACCGCAACGAATAGTAGCCTCCGCTCGCTGTAACTAGAGAAAGCCCATGTGCAGCAACGAAGACCCAACGCAGCCAAAAAAAAAAAACTCATAGAACTAGCTTAAAATTTTTCTTCTCCTTCAATTCTCCACAATTACATTAATTTCGTTTCTGGTTTTTATAATTTTATTCTGCTTACTTCGTTGTTATATTCTCTTCTATTTTTTTCTAAGGTAGATGCTTGCATTATGCTTTACCCATCTATTTTTTTACCAGTGTATTTGGTTGATGGCATAAATTTCACGGTAGGCACTGCTTTTGCTACATCTCACAATTTAGCTCAAAATAAATTTAATTTCTCTTGAAAAAAAACCACATTATTAATTGAAAACCAAACTGTGCCTTACTGCACAGAGTTTGATAGCATCCCACAGAACAAAATTTTATAATTATGTGTGAACATATAAATATATGCAAATGCATCTAACAAAGGTCTAGGAGAAACGGCACGTATATCAGACAGATAACAATGCTTAGCTGCTGGGGGTGGGGGTGATTTGGGATTGGGTCGTGGTCAAATGGATGCTTATTTATCTGCATTTTTTACAATGAGAATATATTTTTTAATGAGAAGCAATGCAGCATAGTGGTTAAGGGCATAAATGCTACAGCCAGTTCAAATCCCAGCTCTGAAGCTTACTTGCCTGGCCAGGGACTTAACCTCTGCATGACAGCGCAGGGGGGCCAAATGTGCCGTCCTAAATTGTGTCTCTTAGGCATAAAGACTAAGTTAGGCTGATTATTTTTAAGAAACGAAGACTCAGGAAGCCTTTCTTTTTATCTCCTCCTTACCTGCCTAAATAACTTAGATGAAGGGTCTGTTCCCGGAATAGAGCTACCACCAGAGATGTCTGCAAAGAATACAGGCTAAGTGTGTTGGGGGAAACCAGGCAGGGCCTGGAGGTCAGACTCCTCTCTGTGTCCCACTGTCTCTGCTGGTGCAGCAAACATTTATTTACCAAGCATTTGCTCTTCCATTTCCATGTGAACAGCTTCCTCCCCTTTGAAGTCTCAAACTCCCACTCCCAACATCCTCTTTTGTCTTTAGCTGAAGACGGTATTTAAGGTGAGGCTTGGGCCATTTTGGTAAGTAACCCAGTTCTCCTGGGTCTCTCCCATGTATATATGTTATTAAAGTTTTGTTTGACTTTCTCCTGTTAATCTATCTCCTGTCAATTTAATTCTTCAACCAGCCAGGAAAAAGCTAGAAGAGTAGAGTAAAATTTCTCCCCCACTCCCAACAATAGCTTCTCTGTGTACACAGTGGAGATGCTGAATGTACCAACCCTCACGGGGCGGTTGTGAAGATTAAATGAAGAATTATAGGTAAAGTGCTTACAAGAGCGTCTGGCACAGAGCAAGGACAACTAAGCAACTGAGATTAGGAAGCAGGGATGGACACTAGCTAGCAGAATAATCGCATTGCCCAATGGTGGCGGTCTACACCCAGGAGCCCGTACTGCATTTATGTGCACTGGGCATCGGGGTGCACTACAAGGTCACTCCCCACAGTGCATACTCGGGTGGAGCGCTGGGGGGTGAGGCCTCCCCCACAGACCCCGGAGGTGAGCCTTCTGTGGCAGTGCTCACGTCGGACACCTGTCGGACACTGGTGCCTAAGGGAGTGTGTTGGGTTGAATAGTGTCCTCCCAAAATTCACATCCACCAGAACCTGGGAATGTAATCTTATTTGGAAATTGGGTCTTTCCAGATGTAATTAGTGAAGGATCTCAAGACAAAATCATCCTGGATTTAGGTGGGTCCTAAATCTGATGACTTAGAAGAAGAATCCCTTATAAGAAGAGGAGGGACTTCCCTGGTGGTGCAGTGGTTAAGAATCCGCCTGCCAATGCAGGGGACACGGGTTGGAGCCCTGGTCTGGGAAGATCCCACATGCTGTGGAGCCACTAAGCCCGTGCACCACAACTACTGAGCCTGCGAGCCACAACTACTGAGCCCACACACCATAACTGCAGAAGCCCACGCGCCTCGAGCCCGTGCTCTGCAACAAGAGAAGCCACCGCAATGAGAAGCCTGCACACTGCAACGAAGAGTAGCCCCGGCTCTCCGCAACTAGACAAAGCCCGCGTGCAGCAACAAAGACCCAACGCAGCCAAAAATAAATAAATAAATATATTTGAAAAAAGAGGAGACACGCAAGGAACAAGGTCATATGGAGACAGAGGCAGAGATCTGAACGATGCTTCCACAAGCCAAGAGGCCCCAGAAACGGGAAGAGACAGGAATTTCTCCCCAGAGCCTTTGGACGGAGCGTGGCCCTGCCAGTACCTCGCTTTTAGACTTCTGGACTCCAGAACTGGGGGAGAATACATTTCTCTCGTTTTAAACCCCCAAGTTTGTAGTTATTTGTTATGGCAGCCACAGGGAACTACCACAGTGGGGAAAGCTGAGGCGTGGTACCTGAATTCCTATTGCTCTTCCACCTGCATTTCTCTCGATGGAATGAGGCTGGACTTGCTAAGGCAGAGGCTGCTGTCTAGGCCCCAAGCACTCACCACGGGGTATGGACAGCATCTCCCAACCTGTGCTAAGGCCTCCCATGGCCTGAGCTAGCCCAGCACCAGGAAAACTCACTCCTCCCCCTACTGCTAGAGCAAGAGAACACACAGGGCTGATGCTTTAACACCGAGACCATTTAGCACCTGGGTCAGTGGAAGCTTGTTTACAGTTTTCACAGTGGAGAGAAAGGAAGCACACTACTGAGGTTTTCCAAACCTGAGCCACTGATGGGCAGGAGCGCCAACTTCCCTGGTTCTACCTCCCCACCCGCCCCCCTAGCCTCATACGCCTCATAACAAAGATGTCCAACCCTTCCCAGAATCCTTCACTTGTCAGGACAAGCAGACAGTTAGATGTCATGAGTAGAAAGAGATGATGGGCTGAGTCTGAATGCCAGCTCTGCCAATCACGTAACCTTTGAACAAGTTGCTTCTGCTCCTTGAGCCTCAGTTTCACCTTCTGCAAAATGGAGAGAACACCTATTTGGCAGAGTTGAATCAGGATGAAATGAGATGACACATTTGAAGTCTCCATGTGCATCTGACAATCAATAAGCAGAGGTGATTCCTAAGGAGACAAGGAGATGGAATCTGCCAGGAAGCTCCTGCTTGTTCAGTCTCCCCAGGGAGAATTTCCTAACCACGTGTGTCCGAATACAAGGAATACATCCTGTTTTGGGTTGGTTTTCCTCTGTGAGTTCATTTTTTCCCTCCATTTCAACAAAAGAAGAAATATTGACCGTTTTAAAAGCAGTATCAAGACTTTCAAAGGAAAAAGAGACATTTTGAATTATGAACAAAGTTAGTTCTTGGTTTTGTATAATACTGCGTAATCAGAAATAGGCTAATTGTGCACTGTTACGGGAATGTTCATATTTAGTATTTTAAGTTGTGACTCAAAGCATAGGCTCTGGAGCAAGTGTGACCACAGACGAGCTATTTTAATCTCTCTGTGCCTATTTCTTCGATTGTAAATCACTATCTCGTAGGGTTGTTATGAGGTTTAAATAAGATACTGCAGGCAAAGCATTCAAAACAGTACCTGGCACATAGGTAAGCTCCCAGTAAATGGTATCTATCAGTTTGAAATACCTCTCTTAGTTCCCAGAACAATTCAGGCAGGTTATTCAAACTGCAGTAGAAGAAGGTTTGAACATATCGATAAAGCAATTTGAGTGAACTGAATTCTGAGATGGAATAGCAGGTAAGGGCTTAGGGAAAGTCTGAAAGCAGATATTCAGGCCATAAGCACTCCGCAGTTGCTAACAGAACATCATAAATTAAGCTCTGAATTATGTAGAAACCCAAGCAAAAAGAACACTACAAGAAGTTACAGGACTTGCGTTGTCCACAAGATAAAAGAACCTTACAGTGAAGAAAGACAATGCTGTTTACTGTACAGAAGTCTGAGAAATGAGGTAGGATGACATTGTGAATAAATTGGTACAATAATGGTATCAGCAAGGTTTCTGAAATAACTATTTCTTGGAGGGCCCTCCAATGCCAGACAAGGTATGATGAAAATGCATAGCAGTAAAAGTTAAATTAATCAATCTTCCTCTAGCTCAGTGAAATATCTCCTAGTCATTAAATGTGATAACTGTCCAACAAAACCGTACAGATTTAACTGAGAAAAGTCAAACAGATTTGCATGGACACCGATTCAGTGTGTGTAAACTATGAACATGTGTACAAATCCCCGAAGGAAATGCAGGAAGAACTGAAGAATTATGTTCAGAAGAAACTTTTTTTCTTCTTATTATAAGTAATACTTTTGTTGCAGAAAATGTGTTAAGTATAAAAGGGGTAGAAAGAAGCCCACAACCCTCATCATCTAGCAATATCTCTGATAACCTTTGATGTATTTCATTTCAGTTTCCTTTCTTCTTTTCTCTTTCCTTCTCCTTCCATCTTTACAGAATTGGGATCCCACTTTATTCAACTTTTCCCCCATTTTTTTCTATTTTTAATACTTTATGGGTGGCCTTGAACATCCATTCATATAGTTTTAATGGAGTTTCACAAGAGGTCATTTCAAGTACAAAAAAGATGTCTCTGCTTCCTTGAGTTTTTATTAAGGGTAAAATTCCTACCTCTCTGATGTGGTAGCAATTATTTCGGAGCTTTACTTGCAGTGTGGGGGTGGATCTCAGAAACCAGGTCACTGTAGATCTGATGTCCTCTGGAGACGACGCTATTCCAGTTAAGAGAACAGCTCACCGAACCTTGAGGTCTACACCTGTTATCGAACTCAGCATCTGGAAATGAACCCTCTGAGTGGGATTCTGCTTGACTGACAAAATATAGCTCATAAATCATGCTCAGATGGCACCCTTGAAAGAACTTGCTCTGCATGGCAACTCAACATCTATGAGCATCCTTATGCCTTCCTGGTCTACCTTGGCAAGTTCAACATCCCTGGACCAGTTTCCTTTGAGGATGGAAAGAAGGATGCTATGATCTTATCAACTCCCAGATTGTCAATTGATAATTATGTATTATATAATACATGTATATTATATACAATATTAAATATATATATACATATATATAAAATTTACCTCCGCAAAGAATCTCTATGGCATGCAGATTACTTCAAGCTGAAAACAATCAGGGCCCAAAAGACTCAAGAAGAAACTCTGACCTTCCTCCTAACTGCCTGAAAGAACTAGATTGAGGGCCTGTTCCCAGATTAGAGCTACCAGCAGAGAATACGGTGGGCTAAGTGTGGTGAGGAAAACTCTAGGCAGGGCCTAGAGATCAGAGTGTACGACACTGTCTCTGCCTGGTCCAACAGGTGTTTATTTACCAAACATTTGCTCCCCATCTCCATATGAATTGCCTTCCTCCCCTCTGAAGTCCCAAACCACTACCCTCAACATCCTCTTTTGTCTTTAGCTGAAGATGGTATTTAAGGTGAGGGTTTGGCCATTTTGGAGAGTTACTCAGGTCTCTCTCACGTATACACGTTATTAAACTTCTGTTTGATTCTCTCTTGTTAATATGCCTCATGTCGGTTTAATTCTCAGACCGGCCATAAGAATCTAGAAGGGTAGAGGAACATTTCTTCCTCCCCAATAATATAATATGTAACTTCGGTCTCCATTTCTCCCTTGAGCTCTGACCTCATATATCCAGCTGCCTCCCTGGCATTGCCAAGTTGGGAAGCAAGCCTAACTCCTACAGTCAATGATTCTACAATGTAAGTTCTTAGTTAAATAGCGTGTTGGGTAATTAGTTAACCTTGTAGAGCCTTAGGTTCTTCATCGCTTAAAGTACCCAGCGCATAGGAGTAATAGTATGCAGCTCAAAGGAATAATAATGCTCAGGTCATAGGAGTGACAGTACTCAGCTCTTAGGAGTGTTCTGAGGATTAAACGAGATTATGCATGTGAAGCGCCTGGAGCTGCATCTCACAGATTGTTAGGTTTCAGTCAATGCAGAGATGAAATATGACGATGTTGTCCCGAAGGCACTGCCGACTTAACTCATCCGAACCTAAATGTGTGTTCCTCCAAGCCTCTGCTCATTCTGAGCCCTTCCTCTTCTTGGTCCTGTCCATTCCTCACAGAACACCATCTCTCAATATGCAATGAATTAACCTCTCAAAACAGGGATTCCTCACCCCTACAGGCTTGGAGAAGCTGTGTCTTAGAACCGGGGTTCAGTGCTCACCTCTTCTATAAAGACAGTTCTGACACTTGCAAATAGATGTGACCACCCTCATCCTTTGATTTTTACAGACACATTATACAGTTTGGGCCTTGTAGAAAAATGCCTACTGGCAAAAGGCAACCCTCCTTTCCAATTCTTCTCCCAAACTACTCAATGTAAGTGAAGGCAAAAGATGCCCGTCTGTTTCCCCACATTGTTGGGCTGAAAATGACATCAGACAGGGGACTGGGGGGGCTGATGCCGAAAATTAAAGCTTCTAAAGGAAACTGGGACTTTTCCATAGATTTATATACACATAATTGGACATGAAAACCAGTTAAAATAAAAAACACAAACCATCCCACTATGTCTTCAAATATTAGCCTCTTCAGAGTCATAGGAATGTTGATTGTTTAATTGAAATCTGGCGTAAGTGCTATGCTTGCAGTTTTGCCCACTTGCCAAAACTGCTTGGAGAACATCAGCTTCTGATGACTGAGCATTTATAAATCTAAATCTGTCTCCACTCATTTCAGCTTCAGTTCCCTCTTCTAAAGCAGATGGTCCCAAAATTTGATTAGTGTGCATCAGAATCACCTGAAGCGCTTGTTACCGCATGCAGATTCCCAGACCCCTGCCCCAGAGATGCTGGTTCTGTTGGCTCAGTGGGGCTCAAGAATGCACATCTTTATCAGCACCCCTACTGATTCAGACTCAGGCTACGCTTTGCGAAACGCTGGTGTAGAAACCTGGGGTCATGAAATGCCCGTCCGCCTTTGGTTAGGGAGAACCCCACATGTCAGAACAGACTTGTTCCTGGAAAACCTTACCTATCAATGTTTGTACAACAAACATTCGGTGCAAATCCTATTTTCTCACTGATTTACTTGATATTTTCTAGGATACTTTATCTCCATTTATTACACATCTCAACAAACAATGATACTTAACAACTTAGTTTCAAGTGACACTTAGCAACTCAGTTTCAAGTTTCTCTGTCCCTATGGTCTTAGGTGATTCTGCATCCCGAAGATAAGCTACATGTTTATATTGGCTGCCTTACTCTTATGTGCGTAATGTATTTATTGAACTCTTTTAGAATAGTCGTTCTCAAATTTTAGCTTGGATCAAAATCACCTGGAGCAGCAGCATGCTTGTTAAAATGCAAATTCACAGGCTCCATCATTAAAGAGAAGGTCTTGTGTTGGGTCCAGAAATTTGCGTTTTTACAAGTAACCATTTGATTCAGGTAGAGTTGGTCCATTGGCCAGGCTTGGAGACACCCAGCTTTGGAGAATTATTCTAAATCCTTTCTGCAAAAATGACAGCTGTTTATAATTGTGGTTTGTCTGGATTTTGTATTTTGGAAAGTTCTAAATAAGTGTTCGAGTGTTGACACAAGTAAAAGAATCTCAGAATTATTTCAGAGATTGGAGAATCCAGCCCTCTCACTTTTTAGATAGGGAAACTGAGGTTCAGAGAGGTGACATGACTTGTCTACGGCCACAGCTAGCTAGTGATAGAGCCCAGACTCAAACCAAGCTGGGACCCTCATTCAACCATAATGCAAAATCCCTCTTGTGTCCCAGACTCTTCCCGGAAGTTACAACCCATAAAGAAGCTTCCCCATTTCACTGACCCTGGTGTATACGAACATGTATTCACTAAGCCACAGATATCACTGAGACTTGTGGGTGGTGGGGTAGGACCCAGTAGCTGAGCTACATGCTCTGGAAGTCTTAAGCCAAGCCTCACTGGATTTAAGGGTATTGGGGGTAGGAATATCCTGAAATTCAACAATTCAGAAACACATAGGGTACCTCCCTCTACCTTCCAGAGGGATAGAAACTTCTAGAGATGCTGTACATGGTGAAGGAAGGGAATAACTACTTTTTAAAGCTGGAGTTTATTACTATTATTACATGAGAAGTTTGTTTTATTATTCCTTAAACCCTCATGATATTTACTCTTGTGAAATTATTTCATAATACATTTCGTATTTTAAAGTAATGTATTTCATAATGAAAAATTTTAAAAGCAAATGAGATGGGAGAGGGAAAAGGCAACTAAGTGTGGTGTAGTAGACACTTGAAAGACAGAAGTCTCAGGATGATGAGCAGATACGATCAACACAAAGAGTTTGTCAGATCTTGGTGCAGTTCAGTGGTGGCAGTTCTTAAATTTTGGTTCTCATAATCATTTGAGAAGTTGTATTCATCTCTCATACTCTACACCAAGAAAAATTCTGAATATTAAAAATGCCACCAAGATAGAAAACAGGAGAAAATTATTTTGTAACCTGAGTGAAAAGGATTTTTGAATTACGACTCAAACTCCAGAAGCCATAAAAAAGATTGATAGGTGTGACCACAAAATACATAGATCTCTGTGGAAAAAAATATCTACAAACTCAGAAGACAAACTAACAGCAGCAAAAAAACTGGGACAGGGCTTCCCTGGTGGCACAGTGGTTGAGAGTCCGCCTGCCGATGCAGGGGACACGGGTTCGTGCCCCGGTCCGGGAGGATCCCACATGCCGCGGAGCGGCTGGGCCCGTGAGCCATGGCCGCTGAGCCTGCGCGTCCGGAGCCTGTGCTCCACAACGGGAAAGGCCACAACAGTGAGAGGCCTGCGTACCGCAAAAAAAAAAAAACAAAAAAACTGGGACAAACATTTGTAATCACATCACAAATAAAGGGCTCATTTCTCTAATAGATAAATTAATAAGAAAAACCATCAAATCAACAGAAAAAAATAAGGCACACTTTCAAAAAAGGAACTGCAGAAGGCTTTTCATTACATTTGGTAAAAATCTACTGATAACAAGATGGTGCATATTAAAAAATATTTTGTCACGTTTTACCTATTAGCAAAATTTTAGAAGACTGATGATACACTGTGTTGGCAAAGGTTTTGGGGAGATACGTACCCTCATTCATTGATGGTAAAGGTGAATTTCCTTGGGAGGGAAATTTGTCAATGTCTGTCAAAATTACTATCATGTGTAGTCTTTGACCCAGCAGTCCGAGAAATTTATTTGACATTGGATGTGACACATAGGGAAGGATATTCACTGCAGTATTGTTTGTAACAACAAAAAATGAGATCTTAAATATCCATTAGTCGGAGACTGATTAAATACCGTGTGATACACTCACACGATGAAAGACTATAAATCTTTAAAAATTAACTCTGTAGCTATTTATGCTTTGATAGAGAAAGATCTGGAAGGACACACAGGAAAGTAGTAAATGTGGTTACTATGGAGGGTACTAGGCGAATAAGGAACAGTGTGGAAGGAAGGCTCTTCACTGTTTATCTTTTTATATACTACTTTTTGATTTTTAAATCATGTAAATGTACTATCTGTTCAAAATTTAATTTAAATAAATAATTCACTGAGGAACCTGTTAAACATGTAAGTGTTTTCCCCTGATATTAACTCCACTGAGACAGAATCTCCAGGAATGAGCAGGAATGTCCTCACCCCTAAGGGTGCATGTAGTTATTTCTTAAAAAGAAAAGACTCACACCCCTTTAGCTCTAGTTTCTGAGTTTAAAGTAATGTGTCATGCATCCCCCTACTGGGAGATTGAATATAGGGTAAACCCACCATCTGCCCAAGTTTGCTAAGATGGATGTTATAACTATTATATGGCTTCCCGAGAACAATTTGTATAATTTATGGCCAGGGATGGTTTCTATTTCTCTACTCCTTTTTGTTTGCATTATTTAAAAAAAAGTGAAAAAGAAAGAAAACAACCCATTTTGTGCTCTGGGTGGCAGATGGATGAGGAGGGAAACAGCCAGCCTTCAAGCATTTTTTCTAACCATTGTCATCACATTTATGCTCATGGTTTGTCCAAAGCAACAGTATATATGATGAAAAGACCACAGTGAAAACAAACAAAAACCCATACCCATGGCTAAGCTGCAAAGTCATCAAAAATTTGTCTTTTCTGGTATCTACTAAAATTGAACATACCACATTCTATAGCTCAGCAATTTCCACTCTTAGGTATATAACAAGAAAAATGTACTCACTTGTACAACAAAAGACATGTAGGAGAAAGCCCTTAGGAGCTTTACTCATAATAGCCCCACATGGGACACTACCCTAACATTCATCAAGATTAGAAAAGATGTGTGCATTTTAGTATATCCCCACAGTGAAATTCTACACAGCAATGAGAATGAAAGAACTGGAATGACACACAGTGATCTCACTAACAGAATGATGAGTCAAATAAAGACAAACAAAAAAGAAAACATACGGTATGATTTTATTATATGTTAGAATAACAGGGCAAAAGAATCTACTGCTTTAGAAGCGAGGATGATCTACAAAGATAGTAACTTTGAAGAGGGGTGTGTGTGTGTGTGTGTGTATGTGTGTGTGTGTGTGTGTGTGTGTGTGTGTGTGTGTGTGTGTGTGTGTGTGTGGTGGGGGGTTGTAGCGATTGGTGACATCTTGTTAATTGAACTGGATGGTCAGATCAGTTTGGACAAAGTCATCCAGCGGTATACTTAATACTTGTACTTTTCTGCATTTTTTGTCATGCTTTTTAGTAAAAAGTTTTAAAAAGTCATTCCAAGCCAGAATGAGCAGTGTGTGAATGAGTTTTAGATAAGAAATGGGTTCAGCTTCTAAATAAATGCTGTCCCAGCCCCTGTTGGGATACCAAAGAGATTCCAAAGAGACTGAAATGACAAAATGTCATTGGCCAAAGCTCCTGGAAATTATGCAGAGATCCGGGCTTGATGGCTTAGAGGGGCCCCCTCTGCCCCACCAGACACAAAGCAGCAGCCAGGCCTTCGCAATGGGCCTGCAGAACAGCCCACAGGCAGAAGCTGCGCATTAATCGGCAAGGAGAATGCACCACATCCCGCTTTACTTGCCAGGGATCCCTGACAGTTGAGATGGTCCACGTAAGTAAATTTTCTGGATAAGCAAAACTTTCCTTAATAAACAATCCTTTCATTTAAAACAGAATCTTTTTTTTTTTTTTAGTGGTACGCGGGCCTCTCACTGCTGTGGCCTCTCCCGTTGCGGAACACAAGCTCCGGACACACAGGCTCAGCAGCCATGGCTCACAGGCCCAGCCGCTCCGCGCCACGTGGGATCTTCCCGGACCGGGGCACGAATCCGTGTCCCCTGCATCGGCAGGCGGACCCCCAGCCACTGCGCCACCACGGAAGCCCCAGAATATTTTTTAATGGAACCCTTTCAAAAACACATTTCACACTTCCCTGACTTTTCAAAAAGTTGAAGAGTCCATGGAATAGAATTTAACCTTTACAGCAAATAACAACACTAGCAATTATGTCCTATCTCTGTGCCAGGCACTGTCCGAAATGTTTTACCGCAAATTTTCTCTCTTAGTCCTCATAAAACTCCTATGAATTAGGTCCTATCATTATTCCCATTTTATGTATGAGGATGAGAGTGACTGAAGAACTGTCCAAGGTCATAAAACAGGTCTTCTGTTTACAGCTTCAGTTATTTCGTGTCTGCTATCCTCCACAATGCCAACAGGTAGACGGAAATGTTAGCTGTACCTTTAGAGAGACTGAGTTCCCAGCTTTTCTCTCCGCATTTCCTTTCTCCTTCCTCAATGTGACACTCTTAGTTTTCACAGAAAGCTACATGCCATAAACTCCTATCTAAAATCAGATGAAAACTTACAGTACTTTGTTTTCACCACTTTAAATAAACTCCATCTCCTTAGATCTCCCTATTGGCTAAAATATCCCATTGAGTTGGACCAACTTCTTTATCAGTTTAAGAAACCCCTCTGGTTCTCTGCATTTCAAAGTGTCCTGGATTTGCTTTTTCTTAACACAGTTCAGAAGGAAGCTTGTGATACTCATCAGATTAGCAAAAGCAGTCCTCAACTGGGGGCCTTCTTGACTTCCAGCTCGGCTCTCGAGAACATACAACAGTGGGGGCAGACAAGCACAAAGGCAAGGTGTGCAGTCGTTTTCTGTAAGGTGTGTGGATGGGCAGGCCTGCAGAGCAAAAGAAACCGTCATCCTTACCCTGTTTTCAAGCTGACCAAGGCGTCCTCTACTCCCTTCTGATTAAATTTGGTCATGTACTGATGCATGTAGGGGTAGTTGTTCCGAATGTTTCTCTCCGTACTGCCGTTGGGCACCGTGCCAAATCGAAAGGGAGGGGAATAGTCGTGAGGTCTCTGAAACTGAAGAGAGACAGAGAAAGAAGGAGGAGGAGGAAGAATCAGCCATCATTCTGTCTTGCCTCAGGAGTTACACATATGCACGTGCTAGCACAGGACAGTAAACACCCACTCATTTTTGTGCTTCCTTTCTACTTAATCACACCTTCCACTGGTCTGGGAGCTCCAGGAAGTCAGAAACAGTGTCTGTCTTCTTCCTTACTGTTCCTCAGTGCCCAGCATAGGGGCTGGCTGGGTGTGCACTAGGTATCTGTTGGACGGAATTTTTCGTCTCCATTATAGAGACCAGTCTAGTCCTAGGCTCACAGGCGGTGCTCAGGAAATGCTGATTAAGCTGGAATTAATGTATGACTTCAGTTCATTCATCTGCCTTATCCTGAAATTTTCTGAGATCCTCACCAATCTCTCCCTTCTCTGGACCCCATTTACAATTTCTTTCACCTCACCCAGAAAATGACAAAGGGGGGCAGAATTTGCCACTCCTGAAATATGCCTCTTTGGCATACGGATTATCTGGGGGCTGGTTATTTTTTAAGAAACAGCAGACACAGGAGAAACTCTGAAAACTGAGTAGAAGTTAACTCTTTTGGAAGAGGCAAAATCTTATATTTGTGAGGGTGTCTTCCTCTCTGTATCTGGAAGAGGATGACTAAATCGCTAAAACTCTTATCCATGGAACAGGCAGCAACTTAAATCTGCATCACTACCATGCCCTTGCTTACTGTGCTCTTCCTGGTCTCCTCCCAGAACTGGCCTTTCCTTCTCCCCCCACCCCCCATCACGCCTCCCATTACCCTACATCTTTCTTTTGTCTTCAGCTGAAGATAGTACTTAAGCTGGTGGTTTGGGCTATTTCGGGGAGTTACTCAGTTTTCTTGGGTATCTCCCATACATACAGATGGTATACATGTTTTTCTCCTGTTAAATCTGTCATTTCTTATGGAGGGTAGAACCTGGAAGGGTAGAGGGACAATCATTTTTCTTCCCGTACAAAGACTCTATGTCATTCACTCACCCTCCAGCCATCATTCATTCATTTGCTCATGCATGCATGCAATACTTATTGTGGTCCTAACACAACCCAGGCATAATGGCAGGTTCCATGAACGTTTCTTGAGCTGAAGTCCATACTAACCATTAGCTTCCCGGTGATGCCCATGTCTGGTATGGCCTCTTGAGCCTCCATAAAGGCTCACTGTCCATGCTCTACTGGGTTTCCCTGCTTGGCTGATGTTGTCTGCGAAGGGGGTCAGAACAGGCCTCCCCAGGATGTGCCACTTGGATCATGTGGTTGCTTTTTCATTCTATGAACGTTGTGTACTGCATTGACTTATTTTCATACGTTTCATCACCCATGCATTCTTGGGATAAATCTCACTTGGTCATGGCATATTTTTCTTTTTATATGCTGCTGCTTGATTTGGTTTGCTGGTATTTTGGTGAGGATTTTTGCATCAATATTTTAAAAAGATACTGGTCTATCATTTTTTTTCTTGTGATTCCTTTGTCTAGTCTGGTATCAAGGAAATTCTGGCCTCAGAGAATGAGTTAGGTAGTGTTCTTCCTCTATTTTTCTAAAGAGTTTGAGAAGGATTGGTGTTAATTCTCCTTTAAAACTGTTTGGTAAACTTCACCAGTGAAGGGGCTTCCCTGGTGGCGCAGTGATTGAGAGTCCGCTTGCCGATGCAGGGGACACGGGTTTGTGCCCCGGTCTGGGAAGATCCCACATGCCGTGGAGCGGCTGGGCCCGTTCTTTTTTTTTTTTTTTTTGTGGTACGTGGGCCTCTCACCGCTGTGTGCCCCCCTCATGCCCACCCCCCAACCCCCGCCGTGGAGCACAGGCTCCGGACGCGCAGGCTCAGCGGCCACGGCTCACAGGCCCAGCCGCTCCGCGGCATGCGGGATCTTCCCGGACTGGGGCCCAAACCCGTGTCCCCTGCGTCGGCAGGAGGACTCCCAACCATTGCACCACCAGGGAAGCCCGAATTTTTCTATTCTTTTTAAAAAAAATTTTTATTGGAGTATAGTTGATTTACAAGGCTGTGTTAGTTTCTGGTATACAGCAAAGTGATTCATATATATATATGGATATATATATATATAAGAATATATATATTCTTTTTTATATTCTTTTCCATTATAGTTTATTAGAAGATATTGAATATAATCCCCTGTGCTATACAATAGGACTTGTTGTTTATCTATTTTATATATAGTAGTTTGTATCTGCTAATCCCAAACTCCTAATTTATCCCTCCCCCTAGTTGTGCCACTTTGGCACATGATTTATTTTTAGCTGAAGGCAATTGAGACCCTGTGGGCTCAAGAGGAACTTTCTCTGCTCTGTTAAAGAATTTAAATTGGGGGCCTTGCACATAATAAGAGTTATTACCAGAAATAACATTTTATGACCTGTGACAGGCAAACATTTAATTACTGAACGTCTGCTCTTCTCGTCATCCTGTGAATTGCCCTCCTCCCCTCTGGAACCCCAGGCCCCTAGCCTATTCCTTAGCTCAGGACGGCACATCTACCTCATTTTACCTTTCTGTCTCTGAACCTCTCATATATGTGGGGTTCCCGTATGTATGAAATTAAGTTAGATTTTCTCCTGTTAATCTGCCTCATGTCAATTTAATTCTTAGACCAGGCAGAACTATCTAGAAGGGTAGAGAAAAGTTTCTTTGCTCCCCATCTGTTCACACCTTCAGTGTTTGGGGCAACCTAACCAGATTGGGAGTCCAGAGAACTAGGTCTAAGTCCCAGAAATACAGTTAAAATCTAGAGGCAGCACAAGGCAATGGTTACAAGTGTGAGCTCAGCCTCACAGGTTCCAAAGTCAGGTTCTATTCCTTACAGACTGTGGGGCCTTAGAGAAGCCACCTTACTTCCCGCTGCCTCCACTTATTTTCCATCTGCAGAGTGGGAAACACATGAGTACTTCCCTTGTGGGGTCAATGGGAAGACCTAAAACTACAACTTTTGTCAAGTAATTAGAATAGTGCCTGCAACAGAGTAAGCACTCAAAAATAAAACTACTCTTACTCGTCATTTCTGCCATCATCGTGGGCAAAAAAAGTAACCTGGGCCTCATTTTTCTATGAAATATGGAATTCTGGAACTAGAAAGTGATGATTATAGTGACTAACATGTTTTGAGGATTTGCTGGGGGCCAGCACTGTGCTGAAAACTTTACAAACACTGCCTCATTTAATACAACAACCCTGCCTGGTAGCTAATCTTTGAGGCTCCATTTTACAGATGAAGAAACTGAGGCTCAGAGAGGTTCTATGACCTACTTAAGATTACGCTCCTTGTAAACAGCAGCCCAGATTTCAAACCTAAGGTCTGAACTCTATCATTCCTCCGAGACCATTACTAGTGACCTCTCCTCTTTTAGAGGTGAGGACCTTGAGACCCAGAGAGGGAAGGACAACCAGCAAATCTCTGGCAGAACCAGGGCTGGGATCCAGAGGTCTCTCAGATTTCCACATCAGCATGTCTTCCACGGAACTGAGAAGTGCCGGAGGAAGTGTCCAAGTTTACCCAAGAGTCAGGCTAATCAGAAACACTATTCTTCTTTCTAGACACACACTTCTTTTCACTGTTAATTAAACTTTCCAGTTGAAGATTGCTCCCCTTAAATTAGGCACGCTGCCGCCTAATAAGCAGCCATAACTGGATTTGGGGGAAGTGGCCATGCATTGTCCCAGTGAGATCCTCCTGCTGGGCACCTTGTGTTGGGAGCGTGTGTGTATGTACAAGTGTGTGTTTGTGAACAGAAAATGCTCTTTGCACTCACTCAGGCAAGCAGTGCCTCAACTCACCACCTAAAAGGGGGAGGCACCAGCCCAGTCCTGTTTGCACAGCAGCTGTCTGCTCAGGGCACAGAGGCAGCAGCACTGCTCATGAATCTAGTCATTGTAGCAGCTGCTCCCAACCTCCCGAGACATCTGATGGCCTATTTGCCTAACTGCCTTCCCCTTCACTCACCATCTGTAGCAGAGGAGACACGCAGCTCTTTTAGATTCCCTTCCTTCCCTGCGTTTGGTTTGCACAGCGATAGAGACAGACATTCGGCCTCGGTGATGAATTTCCACACCTCTCTGGCCTTGATTGTACCCTCACCCACACTAAATTCAGCCTGGTACCCAGACCTAGGAACCTTTCCCGCTCCACTAAAGGCTGTCAAACTTTTAAAAGCATGACTCACAATACATCTGCCATCTCCACCCTGTAAAGACACACTTTCTACTTAGGATGTATTCTGATGTAATCCATGGTGATCTACTATTTTAATGGTCACAACTCTTAAATTAATTTCATGACTCCCTAAAGAGTCATGACCTACAGTGTGAAAAACAGTTAGGGGCAAGGATGACTCATCGCCGGAATCCCAGGGCCTAGGGTGGAGGGCACACTCTGTGTTTCTTAGGGGAATGATTTCTGATGCAACATTCTCCCAGAGAGTTCCATGTGCAAGCAGGAAGAAACGAATGTGGGCTCCAGTGCAGGAAGGGGTGGTGCAGAGGTCTCCCCCATCAACAAGACCACAGGGCAATGTAATCATGAAGCCCAGTGTCAGCAGAACTCCTCACAGCTTCTCTCTCAAGGTCGCCCTCATGGTTCATATTCGCTGGCTGCACCTGGCCTTGGGCTTTTCATCTGCTACTTTAGAACTGAGACATTTGGGGCATTTGCTTAAACCCTCTGAGCCTCTGTTTCTCCATCTGTAAACTGAAGACTGCTTTTGCAATTAGAGTGTTTAATGGCATCCCCTAATGCTTGATAAACACCACCTCATCACCTGTTGTTACCCAGCATGACTTTAGTCAAATAAAGGATCCAGTTTCCCTCCAATGTAGAGAACAGAAGATCAGAGGAGTGTATTCTACACTTTTTTCCATTTGGTATGTGGGCAGGTCTGAGAGTCATTCCAGCGAATAAGTCATAGCAAGTGCATTATGATGGACGGAGTAGAGATACAGGTCTGGGAAGTAAAACTTCTAGGAAAAATGCGGCAATTAATCAGGACATTTCTTTATTTCTCTTATGAACCAAAAAATACACAATTATTAAAAATATCTATCTTCTGTGGACATAAGTAAGGAATGTCTGGTACTAGAGCTCCTGTTTCTAGTAAGGTCTTCTCCCACTGGTGAGATCCACATGCTTCTGGATGTAGCATCAAACTGCTGTGGTCCTTAAGAGGAAGGAGAGGCTCAGAGGTCTCCATTCAACCAATAAGAATGGTGGACAAGGCTCACCCAGCACAATTCCCCGAGAACACATTTATGGGCTCATCCACAAGGTACATTCCCTGAATTTCCTCTATTGCTGTCACAAAAGGCCAACTCAGTGCAATAATATTTCAGACCCCAGAAGTGAGGAATGGTTCGAACTGGGCAATAGTGATGGTCATGAGGAGGGAGCGGAGGGAGATGAAGAGGAGAGGGGAGAGGTAGTGGAGGGGGTGGGAGGAGGCTTGAGGGAAGAAATACCATTTATAATAGGATTATCTACCATGTGCCAGGCATGGTGTGAGGATTATTCCTAATCCTCATATCAACCTTGCCAGAATGGTATTAAACCCCCTCTATCAGGAAATTAAGCTGTGGGGATACTGACACACTGAAGGCCATACAACTACTATATGGCAAGGTCAGGATTTGAATCCAGATCCATTTGACCCCTATGGTGTTGCTTTTTCCACTACATTAGTCTGCCTCCCAGGGATGGATTTCACCAACCACAGTAACACCCAACATTTTAGAAAGGGTCGCCACCAACATTCCAACTTCTTTAATAATTCCTAGGGGAGCATCTACCCATGAATTCACCTACGTATAATTTAACCCCAAGCTCATCTGAGCACACCGTGGGCTCCAAAGGTGCTTCTTTCACAGCAAGTATGCAAATGGCTTAAAAGTATTATAAACCTGAGCTGTTACATAGGTATTCATGATAAAAAGAAAGAAAGAAAGAAAGAACACTTGTATACAGTATTCAAATAAATTGATTCAATATAGATTTTGATTTTGCAGACTTTCCTGGTATATTTGCCATTAATCTTCTGGGCGCATTTAGCTTATTTACTCTAGGAATTTTGCTGTTTATCTAATTGTATCAAACATTTAATTAAAAGAGCTATCTGCTTGCTGCTAACACTCTGAGCATGGAAACTGAGCTGTATCTCATGAGGATATGGTATCTGTTACTAGATGTTTCCAAATCAGAGAAGGTCAGTCTAATTATTAGCGTTTCTAATTAGTTTTCCCGCAAGCAGTCATGTTATTAGACCCAAAACTAGGTAGCAAGGGATTTTTCCCCCTTGCTATTGAAAATAGCAACAAAAAGCAAAATACGCTGCCAACTCCTTTCTTGAAGAATCTTCTCATCCAAAACTTGGTTTCCCACTGCTTCCAATGTATCTCTGGTCACTTATTCTAGGAACTGTACATTTGCTCCCATGATGTGATGGAATCGCATAACAGTTACAGGCAACCGGGCACATTCACATGTGCAGCCTCCTTCCATCCTTACCACAACGATGATTCCCAAATGTTCAGAGAGGAACTAGAAGGCTCAGCAAGGTTACCCAACAATAAAGGCATCACACAACTAGTATGCAGCAGAGAGGAAAAGGAACCCAACTTTCCTGACTCTGAGTGTAGGGCTTTCTCTGCTGCCTCCCAGATGCCATGTGCTTTAGGTGAGCCAAGGAATTGGGTGAGCATGATGTATTAGGGAAGGGCTCCAGGAGAAACCAGGAAGGACACGGGGGGAGAAGGTTAGGGGAGGTGAGGAAGCCAGCCAAGGGTGTGATTACGAGCAAAGTCTCAGCCTCGGCCTGATCCTGCAGGGAGCTCTGCAGAGTAAACTGCTCCTCCGAGTTTGCCTAGAAGCAACAGAACAGCTGGGCTTTTGTACTCTCACACTGGTTAGCCATTGGTTACAGGCAACTGCAAGATTTGGGGGACATAAAAATATCCAGGCATTTACCATTTCAGTGCCCCAAGGTAATCATCCTCTGAAGGTCCCTGGTACGAATCTTTGTCAGCAAAGGCGAGGCTGGGCACACAGAAATGAGAAAGGGATCCGAGGCCCCAGGCAGGGTGCCCGCAGCATCCAACACACCGTGCATTTCCCGTTCAATCAACAAGTGTGCACTGAGCATCTACTAAGTGTCAGATAACCCTGACATCCCCTTCCCCCAAGTCAATTTTAATCTCATCAGTTTTACAGCACTTATTCCTGCCTGGAATTTTCTTCTCCATTGCGTTTACTTGTGTGTCGTTTATTTCTTCCTACTGGAATTTAAGTTTCATGGGAGCACAAGCTCAGGCTGCCAAGTTCACCATGGTGACCAGGAAGGCTCTCCCAAGGGGTGATAGTTTCCCTAAAACCTGAAAATCGAGGAGAAGCCGGCCATGAGAATAGAGGGGGAAGAACATTCCAGGCAGAGGACATGGCAAGTGCAAGGGCACTGTGGTGGAAATGCACTTGGAGTGTCTAAGGAACGGAGAGAGGGCCTCAGCAAGCAAGACGGAGGGGACATGGGGGGATGGGCCAGATAATGCAGGGCTTTGTCGCCATGACGCAGAGAGTGGCATTTACTCAAGTGGCATTTCCAAGGAGGAGCCATCAGAGAGGCCAACTGCTCATAAGGTTGGTGGCGCTTTTGTGATGGTGACTCACTCCAATCCCTCACCTTCTTTCTGATGACAGGCCCCTCTGTACCTCTTTCAACCACCGTGTAAGTCACGGCTAAGCTGTTAAGTCTTTTCATGGGCTGATTTTCTATTCAGCAGTCTGTTGATGAATGCTGAAAGGATATATGTAGACTCATGCCAATAAGACATGATACTGAGATTTTATAAAGAGACAAATTATCCCCACATACAAGACAGAAAATCTTTGCAGTGCTGCAGTCCCCACACTGCTGAGCTTAGCAAGTCAGGGTTTGTTTCCTGAAACTAAAATTTCAATAGGAGGATATACCCAGTTTACCTCTTCCTCCCTGTAGGTTTCTGAATAGCTACTCACACCCTGCAAACTTCGTTCCATGGCAGCGGAGAATGGAGAGCGCAGGTGTTAACACTCCCATCTCCCTGATGTGGGAAGCACAGCCCCAGGAGGGAGGATTGAAGGTGAGTCTGAGTAAAAGGAACCGGTGGGAAATGAAAAACCTCCCTGCTCCGTTTGCGTCCCTTGAAGAAATTTCAGGTGAGTCAGGAGTGCTGGTGATGGGGCTGATTGGCTACATAGTAAAAAGGAGCTGTCAGTTTTGTCTCTGGGTAGGGCTTACAGAGGACTTTTGTTTTCAAGTCAGAGAATCCAAGGCATGGAGCACGTAAGAGACTCAAACGAAGTCACAAAACTAGGAGGTACCTACAGCCGAGAGCATCTCACTTCACCCCAAGTTTCTCCTGATCCAAGGCTAGTGGATCTCCCTCAACATCACACTCTCCTTGGCAAGAGGAGCTCTAGCCTAAGCTGTAACATGAGTCACAGGCCTCAGGAAGCATCAACACAGTCATGTAAGTGTGAGAAACGACCACGGGGGAAACTTCGTTTCCAAGTTAGATCTAGACACTTTAAGACTTAGAAGCTAAGCTTAAGCTTCCGTTCCTGGAACTTTTAGAAATATGCCCATTTGAGTTAAGAGGAAAAAACAATCCTCTGGCTTTGTGCTTTAGAGTTGATGGGTTTGGATGAGAGTCTGATTTTCTTCCTCTGAGGGGAGAACGTTTAAGATCAACCCCTCAGGCAGAGATGAAAGCAAAGTGACCTTACCTTTTTGTCACTGAGGCCAGTCACTTGGTCCACAAACTCCTCCTGGATCATGAAAGCAGCCAGATTAGCCGTGTAGCTGGCCAGGAATATGACGGCAAAGAAGGCCCACACGGACACCATGATCTTGCTGGTGGTCCCTTTAGGATTCTGGACAGGCACGGAGTTGTTAAACACCAGGCCCCAAAGAAGCCATATAGCTTTTCCAATCGTAAAAGAAGGCCCATGGGGTGCTGCAAATGACAGGAAGGACATTCTCAGTGCCTCCTTGAAATGCACACTAGTGAGTGTTTGATACTATGCAGAGGCCCCAGCAACACTGAAGGCTGCCAGAAGACGGACTTAGATCACAGCGTGTCCCATCACTGCCCCAGAACCACACACACAAGGAGTCCTTTTTTCTTTAAAAATTAGCATTCTTCCCACATTTCTATATATTTGGCTTTTTGCCACATTTCTAAAAAGACAAAGAAAGAAAGGAAGAGAGAGAGGGAGGGAAGGAGGGAAGAAGAAAGAAAGAAAGAACAAGAAAGAAAGAAAGAGAGAAAAAAGAAAGGAAGGAAGGAGAGAGACAAAAAGAAAGAAAGAAAAAGGGAAAAAAGAAGGAAGGAAGGAAGGAAGGGAGGGAGGGAGGGAGGGAGGGAGGAAGGAAGAAAATGGTTATGCAAAACATGGGTTTGAATTAGAAGTAGTGTTATGACCTGTTTTAAATGTGGATTTGATTTCCATTTGCGGAAGCAGAGCTTTACAAAAACATGTGCATGGGGGCTGCTTCGGTATTCGTCAGATGTGCTTTCGTATAAGAACCATGCAATTCAGAGGGACTGGTGCTTGATATTCTAATCTGATTGTTCCTAGCCATGGCTCCTGTTCAAACTCAGATGTAAGATATGCACAACGTAGGAATTAAACCCAACTAAAACACTCTCCAAATGGAGACATTAAGGAACAGAACAATAGAGCTTAATTCTTCTAACACTTCACAGATGGAAGACATTTGGTTGCAGGGTCATGGAAAATGAACTCTGATATCACAGCACTTTTTCTTCCTCAGCGTATTCTTAAGATTCTTTTTTTTTTTTTTTTTAAGATTCTTAAGTGTTCCTTGCAACAGACTTAACTAAAGAGGCAGAACAATATGCCAAAATTTATTGGGCAGGGGAATATGCAGGCTGTAAAACACACATGTTAGAGCTTTCAAGTCTGTTTTTGTGCAAGGGGAAAAAAATCAATTTATGCCCTCATTTCATGGGAAAAAGGGTCTTCCTTTAACAGAAGGTTTTTATGTCATTTAAGTAAATGAAGATATGAAAAAATGATCTACTTAGACTTCAGTTGGCGATGCACTCAGAGTGGGCAATAAATAAAGTGGCAGCAGTGAATCCAGATTGATGGAAGTTATGAAGTTCTGGGCAGAGAGCCTAGTTGGGAAGCAAGCTTTCCGCACATGGGAGGCCAAATTCAGGCTATCGCAATACTTACAATATCCATATACAACACATTAGAGAGAAGGCAACTAATTCTATTATTCTCAGTTTCAAGCTCTCCTCTTTTTCTTTGCCTAATTTTATGATCTTCTGGGCTTATTCCCAAGAGGCTGAGAATTCTTAGTAAAAAAGTAGAGTCAATCCAGTAAACTTCATGAACTACTTAATTTTATTAGGGATGCGTGTTGATCAGAAGTGATAGCTATTTGGGAATCAGAAATGGGCAGTTGCAGGGAGCTGTCCAAGACGTTTGGGAATTCCTGATTCATGAAGACTATTACTGGGTCATATAATTTTCCCCATAAAGGACAATGAGATGTAACAGAAAACTATTTTGTGCAAGGAAATAAGTAGCTGTCATTTCCTGAGGGTTTCTACATGCGGATGAGTAGAAAACAAAAAGGCTCCAGGTGATGGAAGGAGTTTGCATGCTAGGTTCCTTCCTGCACAATAGTGTGTGCTTCAGCACGTGGTGGCCTTTGGATAGCTTTTTATCTTCCAAGATACATTTCAAATGTATCCACTTCTTTCCATCTCCATTCTCTCCATCCAAGTCTAAAGCACTGCAGTTCTTTCTCTTGGAAAACTGTACCACCTTCCTAACTGGTCTCCCTCCTTCCACTGCTGCCACCCCTCCCATCGTCTTGATAGATAGATAGAAAGTGACCTTTCCACACCATACAGGTTTGTATTCTGCCTCTTCCCTGCCATTGTATTTTGAAGAAAATCTGAAATGCTTACCACAGTCAACAGCCTATCCCTCTGACTTCATCTTATACCACTGTCTACCTCACTTACTCATAACTTTTCTGTTTCTTGAGCATATCAAGATCGATCCCATGCCAAGGCCTTTGTATCTGCTGTTCCCTCTGCATGGAATGCTTTTCCCTCAGTTTTTCATAGGACTGAATCCTTCTCATCTTTCAGGTCTCAACTCAAGCGTCATCTCTTCCTAAAGCCCTTCCCTGCTTGACCGTCATACTTAAGAAGCGCCCATATCCCATCACTTCACTTTGGTTTTTCTCCCTTCTTCTTGAGATTTATTACAATCTGTGATTATTCTCTTATATGTTTACGTGTTGTCTCCACAACTAAATTCGCTGTGGCCCAAGGATGAGGAAATCTCCATCCCATTTACCACGTTAAACCCCTGCTCCGGTACCAGGTACTCCGGAAATATTCATCAAATAAACGCACGAATTCACAAACAACACAAGCTCTGATTTTGCAAACGTAAATATCTACTCTCCTGCAATATGATCACCCATAGAACATTGCCTCAGGACCCACTCTGTTGGAAAGCTTCTTACTAGTTAATTACATTACCCATTTAGTGAAATGCTGGCAACTCTCCCACTTAAACACAACGTGATTACTTGTGGCATTTTAACTACATTTGGTTGACGGCAGGTGGTTTATGTGGTAACAGTGGTTAAGAAGGAGTGGGAGGATTTCAGTAAAACTAAGTTCCCAATAGATTCCTGTGACCTGCTGGCTCTTTCCAATACTGAATCTTCCAAGCAAAAAGAACATATGGCAAATTAAAGTGCCTTGTTTTTGAATAACTGTACCTTGAAGATCTGCCGTCTTCCATCATCTAAAGTCATTTTTCAGGAAAGAGATTTCGTCCTGGCACCCTTCTGATACCATCTACTTAGAATGTGTTGTGCATTGAGAAAAATTCCCTCAAAATTGTGTAATGTGTTTATGTATATGGTTCGTGTGGGAGCCTCTTAAAAAGTTATGGCCGGGTTTCCCTGGTGGCACAGTGGTTGAGAGTCCGCCTGCTGATGCAGGGGACGCGGGTTCGTGCCCCGGTCCGGGAGGATCCCACATGCCGTGGAGCAGCTGGGCCTGTGAGCCATGGCCGCTGAGCCTGCGCGTCCGGAGCCTGTGCTCCGCAACGGGAGAGGCCACAGCAGTGAGAGGCCCGCATACCGCAAAAAAAAAAAAAAAAAAAGTTATGGCCGATGAATGCATCCCAATTCAATTTTCTACTTACTGATTGCCACTTTATCAAGTACAATGCAGTAAGGTCAGGCACTGTCAAGAGGAAAATGTAACTGTTTGGGGAAAGTCACCATTTTATCATATATTTATATATTCATCATCAAACGAATGTGAGCATGATTTGGCAGTTTGGAGAATGTTCTTAGCCTAGATTCTATAAAACCATTTTCTTTGCATAGACTGAAGTTGAGACGCACTAGTAGTTTTAACATTTGTTTTGATGCACATTTTGACAACTGCCAGAAAACTTTTTCAAATATGCTTTCTCAGCAGATATCAGTAGTTTTTCACTTAACTACTGACTCCACATTACAGCAAGATTAAAATGTCTCATTTTTAAGTTTTACCCTTCTTTTCAGTAGAAGGGAATAACCCATACTTGTATGGCACTGCAAGTAATATCAATGACCCAGCATGATTTATACGATGGTACAGCAAGGCAATATAGGATAATGTGTTCTAAATCTGAACTCTTCATTGAAAGTAAATTACATAGCATTGACTTTGAATCATGCTTATGAAGCTAGTCTCACCTTTCCCTTTGGCTAAGTTTCTGTTGTATCCAACAGGACTGAAGTATTCAAATACGAAAACAGCTATGGCGGATACAATGAGCAGCATCACAAACATCATCACCCAGACGGAGGCGCTGAATGGTTCTGCAGGTAAACAGGCCGGAGGGATGGAAACATGGTCAGTGAGCGCCTCCTCACAACCAGGGCTAGCAGGAAGCCTAGAGGGCCATTTGCAGACTCACTGAGAAACCCACTCTGATGTGAATCTGATCATTCAAAAGAAGCTAGTCATTGTTTATTCATACATTTAAATCATTCTCTATTCTACAAAATATTTGAGGTGTTTTATAAGAATGCACATCATAGGATAAAAACAGAAAAGCACACGACATTTTACAAGTCAGGTCAAGGATAATAAAAACAAAACATAATGATAAGACCAAGGGAGAAAGTTAAAATGCAAACCAAGAGGCTACAGGGTCCTCTGTAATTATAGAATCATCCAGGGGACCAAAGCTAAAGAGAAACAAGACTAGATTCAAATAGTCAAACATAAGGCACCTGCGAATCAGCATGAGTTTTATTTTTATTTTCATTTTCATCTTGACATGCTGGAGGGAGGACGTGCAGGAATTCTAGAAGTAAAGGGAGAATTATAACCTGGTAGAAAAGGATCGTAAAATCGTGGGATTGACAGGAATATTGGAATGTCATAGTCTGCCCCCAATACTACCACTCTCTCCATTTCACCTACTGCTTCGGACAGATGGGATCTCTACAATTTAAAAATCTTGTCGAGGTTGGTAATGGTTAAACGCAATTGACAAGTCATTTGAGGATATTACATTCACATGAGAATTCAATGAAAATGCATCGTTTAAAGATAGAGGCAAGGAAGTAGTAGATGGATAGATGGTTATTTCCCCTAAAAATAGTTTTCATCAGTTCATTTTCATGTGGGTGTCTCAGAAGGGCAGGCCAAGACACAAGGTTCTAAATCTTAGATCACTTTAGAAAGGTAAGAGATACTATGTAAAACAAATTAACATTTTTATTCAAACTGATTGAGGACATGAAAGTGAGCTGAAAGGAGCTATTTTATCCATGTATGACATAGATTTGCTAGAAAATCAACAGAGACTAAAAGTTTTTAAATGAACATAGCTCCACCTGATTGCATCATTGGGAAGAAACTGCCCTTGGACACCAATGAACTTATAATCCTTTTCATCATGAGCAAACATTTTCTAAGAATAAAATACAAGAAGCCCAATAATACCTCTCAAATAGTACACATTTTATTATTTTTAAATGTTTTTTTTCTGATGAAGCTATTAATAATAATAAAGAACTAGGCTGATAGCAGGCCACCTTTTTATTAAAGTCTGTGACTACCTAACACAGCTAGAGTTCATCACAAATTCCACTGTAATGAGCTTAATATATAATAAGAAACTAATATGTCCGAAGCTTTAATGATATTGGATAATTTTAAAACCTGAAGGAATACTTTGTAATGCAGTTTTGATAGTGCAAATACTTTAAGAAGCAACAAGTACCAAGACAACTTACTTGACTTAAATAAGCCAAGATGAGCTCAAAGAAACCAATGAGACTAAAACTGAAATTTATCTTAGTTAAATTTAACTTGAGTGCAAACAATATCGTGTCCCTGAAATCAGCAGTTTGGTAGTAAGGTGTATCCAGGAGAAAGAAATGAATAATTAGGAGATTAAAAATTACTTAATATTCAAAAATAGAGATGTTAAAGTAATTCTCCAGGTTGGATGTGCTGATGGCATAGTGTGTCTCAGCAGAGGAGGATCACTGTGATGAGTAAAGGAGCATTACATACATGTAAAGTATTTGGTGTGTGCTTTGCACACTGCATACACATAATAAATTAAATGGAATAGCTGCTGGGTTCCGTGGTTAAACCCAGAATTGGTGGTGGTGGTGTGCTGTCCAGGGTCCTGAAAAGGGCGTTCTAGTTTAAAACACGCACACTTATTAATCTGACAACTCCTTTTCTCTGCAGGTTATGATGACATTATTAAAAATATTAGGGTAAATCCTTACTGAATTCTTGTACTCACATGTCAGAATCTGTAAGCCTTCAGTGGACTTCACTGGGCACTTGATGTGTCCTAGTCACTAACTGGTCAGAAAATCAGATGGAAACTGATCAAGAAACTGATCCCAGATGTTTTCTCACTTCGAAGTGACAACATCTGTCCCTTGACTTGTGAGGATGGCAGAGAGATTCTGCTGTAGTATTCTGGTTTTAGTAAGTTAGGTACCTATGAGTGCCATGAAGGATGGCTATTCCCAGACACCACACACACACACACACCCCCCACAACAAAGAAAGTCATTAGAACAATGATGAGCTACTGTCTGTAGTGTCTAAGATGTGACCCAGAAGTATTTTTAGATAGCTCTGGATTACATCCTCTACTGGACAGATTCAACAGATTCAACATCTGTCTGTGAAGGAACTTTAATCTAGAAGAGACCCCAGCTCAGCATTTCTCTGGATCAAAGACTCCAACCTACTTGGAAAGTCTTAAGAATTAACTGAATATTGCCAGAGACATCATCTCTGTCCTTGAAGAGTCGCTGGTTACATTTTGATACAAAAGCTCAGAGGCATTACCTGCAAGTGTTTCCGATGTGAGTTAATGGATTTTGCAGAGGAGAGAGAATAGGAAATAATGAAGAGCAATGCAATCAGATTTTGAATGTTTGGCTCTTCCAGATGACTGAGCCAGTGAATGGAAAAATGTAGCTTAGCATGGTTCATTATGACTTTCAAAACCTGCAGATAATGACCGTAAATAAGGGGGTGCACAGTCAATCGAATAGGGATGTAATTTAGTGACTAGGAAAAGTATTAAGCCTTCTGTGTAAAAACAGCTTTAAAAATAGCTTCCTCTGGCTACAATTTATTTTATTCTTAAAGATACAGTAGGAAGAGTAGGGGGAAAGGAGGTTTAGCTAAATTTAGCAAAAATACTTGACTTTTATGGAAATGTTCTACTAACACAGATAAGATAAAAATCTAGGGAAACTGGGTTGAGGCCAGATTCAGTATCAGTGACTCATATTTATGAGACAAGTCGATGGAAATATTTTTCCTCTTTGATTGAACTGGACGAAAAGTTCTCTCTAGCTCACTAAGAAGATAAGTGGACAACTTTCTCTTTCCATTTCTTCCACGAACTCCCTTCCTCCAACCTCTAGGACCAAAGATCTCTGTTAAAGGTTCCAATAGGGAGTGGGGGAAAAGACGATTACGAGTGACTGTGAGTGAGAGTATATCCAATAATTATTAACATTCTGCTTGTGTTGTCAATATCAGTAAGCAGTACTTTTCATGATCCAGTGAGGCTCCCTTATTAAGATATGGGCATCGTTATCCATATCAGACACAGGCACACAAGGAAAATAGTGAGGTGTGTATTTGTCAAGGTCCACATTACTCCAACAAAGGTTACAAAAATGGAAGCGAGTGCAAAATCAAATCCAGTGAGTGGTAAGGATTTCAACAGCTTCAATGGATTATTGAAAATGAAAACAGTAAATCCATATGTCTCTGTGAGTAAGGCAGTATCCAAAATCCTGTTAGCCAACATTTCACTCATGAGAATGAAGCCTAGAACGCTTCACTGGCTGCTAACCCACATATAAATGAAGACAGTGGAAGAGTAAGGCTATGGGCTTGGAGCTGGCATCCACAAATGGGCCCTAGTCTGCAGTTTTAGTTCTCTAATAAACAAAGTTTTTTTGTCTTTGGAAAAATGTAAGAAATTCAGTTGACCCTAATCTAACTGTTTTCACTCTCTCCTGCAGTTTCCTTCTAGGGGTCAATGTTTGTCTTAACCTTCCCGATTTGGGACAAACCCACTGACATGGGAATGCCAAGGGGAAGTTAATCTGAATCCCACGATCTTCAAGACAGTCACTATCAAAAACTATTGATGATGACAAAACACTCAACACGATGATTTCCTTTAAAGAAAAAATTAAAAATGCTTGGCTAGATTCCATGCAGTTTCAGCTACACCAGCCAAGCTACCTAATGCATAGCTGCTAAAGAAAGCCAGATGATTGAAAAAAAACAGAACTACCTTGCTTTAAAAAATAAAAACCTTTTGTGTAAAAACATAAATCTAGGAAACAGTTAAAAGGAGAGTAAGAAGAATTTCTTCTCTTATAAACCATTCAGCTTAAAGGATAGGCACATTTAAAATACGATTCCATTAATTTTAAAACAGTGTATCCTCTTCAGACTGCTTCTGTTTTGTTTATCAGAGTACTGGTATAAATCATTGCACAGTCATCATTATTTTTACTCTTACATCCAGTAAATAAATGACTGTCATTCTAGTGAGGGATGGAGGATGGGTATGTGGCTGCTACATAAAAGTTTATGAGCTGATTTAAATTAACTGTGGACAGACAGGTTTATTTTTTAAATGCTTTCAAGGCTCTAAGCAATATATCTACTAATCTATATTCTGCACTATCAAGGACGGTATCTGAATATGTGATTGTATTTTTAGCAGCTATTTCCAAGTTAAAGATAAATGAAAGATGTTAACTGGGGGAAAGTTTGCGTAATTCAATGCAACATGCTTTCAATATGCTGACGTGGTTACCTAGAACTGAACTAGGTCCTATCCGGTCCTGTCTTTTGAGCAAACAAGACAAAATACCTATAATTCCTCATAGGAAAGCAATAGTGACTGTGAAGTTCACATACCTAGAAAAGCAGAAGGTGATACAGTGCCATTGCTTCTTGAAACCATGACACTGATTCCCGTCTCCACAAAGGGCACAGAGAAGTCCACCACTTCAGAACGTTCCTCATTGATGGTGAGTGAGCCAACTGCCATGACTGCCCGTTGATAAACCACCTGGACACAAGGCAAAAAAAAGAACGGTCCCTTTACTTATCCTTCCCACCATCCCTGAGGACCTTGGGCCCTAAGTCTGAATGAGGGCCCTTGGGATGAAAAGATAACTTACCTCACCAATCATTCCATTCCACACATTGTTAACTTTCTTGCCATGCTTCCCATTAGTCACCAGGTAAAGGTCATAGGTAAACTTCACTGTTCTCGAAAGCTTCTTTAGGATATCGATGCAGAACCCCTTGCAGCATTTTTTAACATTCATGCCCTCATTGGTTGAATTGCTGTAGAGAAAATCCCAAGATGGTAGAGTATTAGTACTGGAAAATGTGTTCAGTCATTATCTACACTCTTCTACTATTTTTCACATGGGAAATAGAGGCCCAAAATGAGGAAGTGGCTTTTACAAGGATGTTCAGTGAGTTTATGACAGCAAAAGTAGAAAGTGTTCTTAATTATGACAATAATCATGACAACAGGTAACATTTCTTGAGTAATTACTATTTGCTATGCACTGTGATAAATGCTTTATACTAATTGTTGGATTAATCTTCACAACATTTTTCTTAATTAGGTAGTATTCAGATCCCCATTATACAGATGAGAGTTACTACGTCTTATTTTTTTAAAGCTTGTAACACATACAACCTCTTTAGATCAGAGTTTAGTCATCTAATCTAAACTGAATTATAAAAACTTATTGGAAAATGGAGGAGAGGAAGATGTGAAATTCTCAGAGCAAGGAGAGTTTTGCTTTATCCTTTCACTGAAAATAGAGGTTGGCAGCCAAAGGGAAGAAGAAAGGATGCCTTACTTACTTAGGAAAGATACTCTCCTTGCTGAGGAAAACTAAGAATTATCAGCTAAGAATCAGGAGACCTGGTGTCTACTCTGTGCCTGAGTCTGTGGACTTAATGTCTCTTGATCGAGTCATCTCGCAAATGAAGGCTCATTCGTAACATTTTCCCTCCCTACCTACGTGGAGGCAGTGTAAGAGGTGACACTATTAAATAGCAATGTCCTTGATCAGGAAAAAGCCCTATTAAAATACAGAGGGCATTGCTGTCGTAAAACCTATCATAATCTACCAAGGTTACATTTGTTGCTTTGTGTCAGCCACTCTCCTTTATTTACTTGACAAAGTCATACTCAAAGGACACTCAGAAAAACCAGAAGTGCTTTTAAAAGGGAAGGAAACAGGGGTCTTCCCAAGTGATAACAAAAACTATTTAAACCACTGCTACAGGAAGATCAAGACCTCTCTGGGCACTGCACTTGGTTCCACCTTGCCCTGCGGCATCCATTAGTACCATGGTCAGATGCTGAGTCACGCACGTATTTCATAGGCTATGTGCTGCCTCAATATTCCATTGTTGACACATCTACATACTGAATTGTTATCTAAGCACTAAAATGATGTTTATCTAACATGATTTGGTCTGTGTTTCCACATCTGGAAACACAGACCATATTGGGAACTTTTGTTGGCTGTTAACACAAACCTTGTGTGTGTGTGTGTGTGTGTGTGTGTGTGTGTGTGTGTGTGTGTGTGTGTGGAGGAGGGGGTATGACGACTACCCAGACATCTGAGAAATGGTGCCCATGTAATCTCTCTGCTCTCCACCATCACCTCATAAAAACAAATATGGGGAAAGGGATCCAATAAGTCATCAATTCTCTGGCTGTATAATTTCCCAGTGTGGCCAGTGGATGTGCCTTGCGAGTCAGACAGAGCTGCTTTCAAATCCTGGGTCTGCCCTTGACAAGCATGGAAACTCGGACGGGTCTCTTCATTCACAGACCTCAGTTTACTTATTCGTGCATTGAGAAGGCTGATACTTACCTTGCAGGATAGTTGGAAATATTAAATAAGGTATCTAAAGCACCTCTCACATAGGTGCTTAAAAATATATTTCCTCTCTTTTCACCAATGATTTGACAGTTTAGGGGATTAACTGGCAGTATAGCCATTTATCCTTACAGATCAAAACAGGTAAGTTTTCCTCAATTTTCTCTTCACGTCTTAACACTCAACTAACAGGTAAGAAGAAAAGTCTGATTTCTCAGCCCATTTCCTACTACCTGATTTTTTAGAAGAATGATGTGTGCCCTCAAGACCCCACCATTTGCCAGAAGTGAGAGACAAAGGGTTTTCCCCGAAAGAATATCACCAAGAAAACAAACACAATCATGGTGTCCAACAGGAATCCTTTTTGGAACCAATCAGCCTGCCTCAAAGATGTTACCTTTAGGAAATGCAGTTGATCTAAACTGTGTTAATGCTGGGATGACTGGATCCTAGTAATTTTCTATTGCTTTCAGGTAAATCAAAGACTTTAATTTCACCTAGAAGCACAGTACAATTCTCATGTCACCAAGTGGGAAAAGGAAAATTGCAAGCCACCCCCTCCCACAGGAACCCAAATTGTGAATCTGAACTTGTTAATCTGTTTCTGTTCTTCAGCTGAAAAGTCAATTCTTTTAAAGACAGTAGTTTATTTGGAGGTTCATTTCCTCCAGACCAGTGTGACTCAGGACTTGGTGATCTATTGTTTTCAGCTCCAAGTCTTCTGATTTTAAAGACTTTAATCTCCAATGACTGAGTGTGAAGCATAAGATGCCCTACTTGATTGGCCCTGTTGAATCAGAGAAGATATTGTTATCATAAAGGAGGTGCCCCAGTGGGGTTATACTCTTTGCTTTGTGCCAGCCACTCTGCTTTCTTAATCTGACCAAGTTCTGCTCAAAGAACACCCACCCAAGTCAAAACCTCCTTTGACAACTTTTCCACATTACCCCTTCTGTCATTCCCCCAGTTCATCACTTCCAAGTACTGCACTAGGCTTCCTTCTGTTTCCCAAACTCGCCAATCTCTTTCCTCCCTCAGGGCCTTTGCACCTGCTCCTCTAGCTGGGTGGCTCTTCCCTAGTTCTTCACATGTTTGGCTCCTTCTCCTCCTTTACATGTCACCTTAAATCTTACCTGTGTGAGCTGCAGGAGCCCCACATACCTCAAGTGACTCCCTTATCACACCACCTTATTCAGATCCTTCACAGGGTTTATCCTAATGTGGAGCTGCCCTGTTCCCTTATTAGTTGAGCAGTTTTTTAACCGTGTGCACCCCTTGACTGCAAGATCCTTCCCGGTTCATTGCCGCATCCCCCATGCCCAGCACTGTGACTAACACAGAAACTATGTTTCATGCGTATTTATTTATTGACTAATCTATTCAGAATTTCAACCCCAAAGAGGCTGATGACTCCAAAAAAAGCTGATGATTATTTACTGAATAATCCACAAGAATTTCAACTCCAAAAGTGCTGCTTATTGATAAAAAAATTTCTCCAAACCAAAATGCACCTTCATAATACACTTAGCAATCATATTCTTAAAAAATTATTTTTGGGCTTCCCCGGTGGCGCAGTGGTTGAGAGTCCGCCTGCCGATGCAGGGGACACGGGTTTGTGCCCCGGTCCGGGTAGATCCCACATGCCGCGGAGCGGCTGGGTCCGTGAGCCATGGCCGCTGAGCCTGCACGTCCGGAGCCTGTGCTCCGCAACGGGATAGGCCACAACAGTGAGAGGCCCGCGTACCGGAAAAAAAAAATTATCTTTATCCAAAGCACTGAGCCATGGGGATTTGCATCTTGTATAATAAGAACTTAGGCTGGAATTTGGAATGTGGGAGGAAAAGTATCCATTCACCCTCCGTTCAAGTTTCATCAACATTGGGGTGTCATATTCTATGCTTGTCACTGAAGACACAAATATTAATAAGCCACATTCCCTATATTTAGGCAGATAATACTCTGGGGGAAATACAGACAAACTGTAAGCCATAAAAACAAGTGAGAAAGACAGCTAGAGAGTGCTATGGACTGAATGTTTATGTTCCCCTCAAATTCATATGTTGAAACCCTAATCCCCAATGTGATGGTATTTGGAGAGGTAATTAGGTCACGAGGGTGGAACCCTCCTAAATGGAAGTAGTGCCCTTATAAGAAGGAGCAGGACAGCTTGCTTCCTCTCCCTCTGCTCTCTACCAGGTGAGGAGAAGACAGCCGTCTGCAAACCAGAGGGTCTCCACCAGACACCAGATCTGCCAGCACCTTGATCGTGGACTTCCCAGCCTCCAGAACTGTGAGGAATAAATGTCTGTTGTTTAAGCCACCCACTCGTGGTAATTTGTTATAGCAGCCTGAACTCATTAAGACATAGAGACATAGCCAGGGTACTGTGGAAGTAGGGAGAACTAACCTAGCTTGTGGAGGGAGTGCTTAAGACTTAAAGGGCAAGCAAAAATTGTCCAGGTGAAAGGAGGCAATCAGAAAATACTCAGAAAAAAAAAAAAAAAAAAAGATTTCCGTCTAGCGGTAGGCTTTTTCCTTTTGTGAATCCTCCACAAGGGTGGTATTTGTGTTTATGTTTGCATTACAAAGACAAAATTCAGGGCCTTGGACTTGGCCATGAAGCTTTATGTATCTCCAAAGGGTTTACAGATTAGGGAGAACCCTTCACCAGGGGATCTGATAAAAAATGTCAGTTCCTCTTCAATCGTAATAAAAGAGGAAATGACTTAGATGCAATGCTGGTTTGTTGCTGGTGACCTAGGAGATCCCCAGGAGATCAGCTCCACCTTAAGCACATCAGAAAGTCACTTGTAAGGTGGATGTTGACCCCAAAATGGAGAGAAGCTTTGAAAATTCTGAAAAGTTTGGATCTGGGAAATAGAAGAGAGGTGGAAGGAAGTGGTAGATATGGTTTGGGGGCGGGAGCAACCAGAAAAATACAAAAGAAATAATTATTCTAGGAAATATCGAAGGGGAGGGTTGACTTCCATACTGGTTAAGAATATGGTGGTGGAGTCAGATGGACAAGTGTTTGAGTCCTGCCTCTTCCATCTACTAGCTAAGTGGCTTTGAACGTGCTTCTTAATCTTCTCATAACTCAGTTTTTATCATGTTTTAAATGGGCAAAACCATGCACCTCGTATTGCCGTTGTTGGAATCAAATGAATGCAAACCACCTGGTGTAGTTCCAGGTCTTTTAAAAAAATCTATTTTTATACCCACCTATTATAATAGAGTATATTTTATATTACATTCTATTATTATTGTAGAGATACCACTGTTATCAGTGATACAGGCTATTGTAAAGGATTGGGCACATTCAACCGACAGCATCCCTGGACTCACTTGATTCTGATGAACTTCCGACATGGCACAGTGTTCCTCACACACGTCTCAGTCAGCGGGTCTATGTCTTCCACGATGACAAAGGGGGCCTCCTCCAGTGTGACGATGCTCAGATGGTTGTCGTCTGGCTCACAGTCCGAAAAGGACTTGTACCTGGGCCACACGGCGTGCCTCAGGCTGAGGGTGTGGTTCTCCCACTTGCCCACCTGGTATAAAGAGAAAGACACACCTGTGCTTTCCGGCACCACTGGCTTCCAGAAAGGTGAGTCCTCCCCCGTAAGAGGTATGGGAGAAGAACCCCATCATCTTCAGGGCTTTTCTGCTACGTACACTTCTGTTTATATGCTAAGAAAGATGAGGACAAAGGGAAAGCAGAATACTGGGCCGCTCCCATGCCCTGGACTCTCCCCAGACTAATAAATACGGGGCTGGTGACAAAGCACTGATGCCGCTGGAGATCCCCAAGTGATTGTGATGTTCTGCCAGGGCTCAGGCCCACTAATGTCATGAAAAGAGCAAGGACTTTTAGAATCAGAGGTCTAGGCTTGAATCCCCAGATCTGCCACTTACTAGCTGTACAACCCCAGGAAGGCTTTTAATCACTATGAACATCTGTTTTCTCATCTGTAAATAGACACAATTCCACCTACTTTATAAGGATGTCGTGGGAATTAAATAAGGCAATTCGAGAAAAGCATATAGGGCAGTGCTCAGCACGTAGTAAGGACTCCAAACTCTCCCTTTTAAGTATAGAAGAGAGTCAGTGAGAGGGAGAGAGATTTTAAAAGTGCTAAGAAAAAGGAAAAGAGGCAAGGGGAGAGGAAGATGAAGTCCAAGGGCAAAAAAGAGGGAGGATTGGCAGGAGAAACAAGGGGGTAGAGCAGGTGAGCAGACGAGAAGCCTCCCTTCAAGCTCAGATACGGTTCTATTTAAGTTGAAATTAAGGTGAATTTTTCTTAATCCAGCACAAAGTGGAGACTTTTACTGCTTACCGTACATCAGGACCTGTCAAAACAGAATCGATTGTGTTCCCTCTGAGCAGCTGTCGGCATCTTAGTGAAATCAAATTGAAGGCTGTATGTTTTGAACCTTAATTTTATTTGACAGCTTCTTGGCACTCTCGCACACACACTGGGAGAAAGCTGCCCCCAGCACCGCACTTTGTGCTTCCTCCTCCCGTTCCCAAGTGCAACTGGTCGACACCACAGAGCAGCGCTTTATTTGTAACACAAACCTCAAGGAAAATACCTCGTCTGAAGAGCAAAGTGCCAAGTCCAGCCTTGTCTGTGTTCACATGACCCACTCACCTCTCCTCCTGTAATGTGTCACCAGAAATGAATCTCAGGCCCTTAAAGAGAATTCAGACACGCTAGACACCAGGAGAGGTGATAGGTGGCAGGAGAGAAGGCAATCAGTGCTCTGGAAGATGACATCATCATTTGGACTGGAAAATGTTTGCTGCTTGTAGAGAAACATGCCGTGTGGCCAATTACAAAACTGTTCAGCTTCACTGATACCTTCCTTTTTAAGTTAGGAAGGGCAGTAGAGTAATTTGGTCAAGCAAACACGTTCATCTCCTCAGGCTGTGATGTAACATAGGCTGGAGAGAATGTGGAGCCCATCAAATTCTTAATTCATTCAACATAGATTTACTGAACACCAGCTATGTGTGTGCTGACACCAGCCCGGGAACAATGAGGGATAAAACAGAACGATTCCTGCCTTGTTGGAACCATCAGTCAGCTGCTGGACAAAGACCAAGCCAATAATAATAAACATGCAAATAGATAAAGAGATATCCAAGCTCTTCCTTTTGGAACATGTTATACCCATCTCTTTCTGTTTCATCTCCCTTAGAAAACTCAAACATAGCCTTCAAAAGAGCCTGGGCAGTTCAGTGGGTAAGACAATGGCTTTTGGAGTCACACAGAACTAAGTGCTAATCCTGGCTTCATCCATTAGCTGAGCAGCCTTGGGAAAGTTGCTTAACCTCTCTGAGCTTTGCTTTCTCTATCTGTAAAATGTGGATTGCAACAGGATATGCTTTCAGAACTGTAGTGAGATTTGAATGAGCCAAAAATGTCCTTGAAGCCTTGAGCACAGAACTTAACCTGTAACATCGTGGCAGCTGCTATTATTTTATTACTGTAGGTGGCATTTAAGATACAGCTCAAATATCACCTAATCTGTAAAAGCATATCTGTCTTCCCTGGTAACAGAGAACTTTGCTCGCATCTCCACCACAGCATTTGATGTTATACTTATAATAATGTCACTTTTGGGCATGTCTGTGTAGTCGGGAAATGTGCCAATATTACCACTTAGTTTAATCCTACAAATTCCACGTGGTAAGGATTATTATTCCAGCGTCACAGTTCAGCAAACTGAAGCACAGAGAGGTTATGTAAACTGCCCAAACTTGCACAGCTAGTAAGTGGTGGATGCAGAGCTATACCATGGAACTATGTGAATCCAAAGGTGCTTTCCCACTAGTGTTTCTATTAATTGATCTGCAGTAATCATGTTATTGCTCCAAGACCCTTTCTTCCTTTCGGAGACAGCTCCTTAAGTCCCAAGGTAACATAAATAGAGGCAAAGCCCGTTTAGCCAGCAGAATCTTTGGTGATGTCACTGACCATGTCACATACCCTACACCATGGGAGGCAGGCAAAGCTTCCAGCCCAAGGCTGACTCACGGAGAGAGAGACTGCAAAGGTTTACGAGTTCCCAGAGTGCAATAACTTCCTAAATCTCCTCTGAGTTCCTCTCTCCCTTCCCAACATGTCTAAGTAAGCACCCATGGGTCAGCCAAGGAGGGTGGAAGCAAGTGGTGGTGGGAAAACTTGATCAGGAGCTGAAGCTGCTGTGTAAACATTGCCCTAGATCCTGAGAGCTCTTACCTCCTTCTCTGAGTCTGACAGGCTCCTGTTCCAAACGCCAAAAATCTCAACTCCAGGATTTTATATACCAGATAGGGGAGAAACAGACATCCTTCGCTTTCCCCTCCTATGTTCCTATTTACAAAGGACTACATAACTGAGTCTGGAGGCTGTAGACAGGCTTAATAGAGATTCGTTTACTCCATAAATGTTTACTGAGTGGCTACTAGGTGCAAGCACTGCGCTAGGCACTAAGGGTACTGTAGTGCAAGCAGCACAATTTTTACTTGCAAGGAATTTTTATGCTAATTGGAAAGACAAACATGAGTCAAATAACCACATAAAAATATACATCGTACAAACTGGGGGGAAGAAATAAAATATGGGTCTAAGACTGGAAAAAGGGGGAAAGAAATCACATAAGTCTTCCCCAAGAGGTGGCACTTAAGCTGAGACTGGAAATCCAAGATGAGTGGATGAGGGGGTAGAGGGAGCAGAGGCAGGAAGAGCCCTCCAGGCTGGCAGGGGCCAGATGATGCAAAGCCTCGCAGGTCCAGTTAAGGAGTTGCGATTTGCCGTAAGAGTTAATCTAGTCTGTTATCCAGAAGGGAAAAAGAAATGAAGAAATCATCATGAACATGGGTCCATATGTAACTTTCCCAAAAGTGGAAGCTTCTTGCCCCCTCCATTCTTTTTTTTCTTTTTTTTATTACGGAAAAACTTTAACTCACACAAAAGTAAAATACTAGAATGTATCTCCATCTTCCCGTTATCGAGCTTCCTTAATGACTAACTCATGGTCAATCTTGTTTCATTTATACTCCCAACCACTCCTCCCATATTATATTGAAGGAAATCTCAGACATCATAACATTTCATTCACAAATCCTTGATTTGAGTTAAATACCTAATTTTCATTTGCTTAACAATATTATACCTCAACAACCTATGTGTTTGTGTATATGTTTCACTCATTAGATTGTGATTCCTCAGTCTAGCAGGGATATATATATATATATATTATATTATATATATTAATATATATGTATATTAGTTGGTTTCTATGTCCACAGATTATAACTCAGGGCCTGGCACAGCTGGATAGGTGTTGATGGAATGAATGAACACACCACACTTAGCAGAGTCTGTAACATTCGATGACAGTGGTTTGTGTCTGCTAATCCCAAACTCCTAATTTATCCCTCCCTCTCTTTCCCTTTGGGTAACCATAAATTTCTTTTCTATGTCTGTGAGTCTATTTCTGTCTTGTAACTAAGTCATTTGTATCATTTTTTTTTAGATTCCACATATAAGTGACATCATATGACATCTGTCTTTCTCTGTCTGACTTGACTTCATTTAGTACGATAACCTCTAGGTCCAGAGATTATTAGGCACTATTCCTAGCACTATTTTCATTCTTATAAACACCCTATACACAAGAAGAAGGTGTGGGCAGATGATTTTTATCTCTATCATGAATTTTGGACTTGAAAACGGTCCCAAATTCCCCCAACTAGGCTGTGTGGGAGAAGAAAAAAAATCTTTATCTTCAAAATAAACTGGATTTTGGTGATAAACCTTTAAATGTTTTCAGCAAATAAACTGAAGTTTTGAGGACAAAGAAAAATAATTGACCTCTAATGGAGAAAAGCGATTTTGTTAAAAGAAGTGGAGAAAGGGGAAATTAACTTTGTAATGATTTTTTAATCTGTTCTTACTAATAAAATTTAAATGCTGTGCTTTTAGAAATCTAATTCCTCTTCAGCTCCTAGGAAGTGTTTTGTGACAGAGCAGTGATTACTTATCAAAACGTTCAGCCAATATTTTCTCAGAGGAAAAGATAATTTCATCTCCAGAAACTGTCGTAAGTTAATATTCATCCCTTAAGGTCTGGTTAAATCCATAGCGATGTCACAGAGGCTGCGAGAGGCTGGAAGAAACGAGGTTAATAGATGTTTGTGATTCTCCTTTCAAAGAGGTATGAGTGCTTGACTGTATTTGATCTATTCATGAAATGCTTACAAGAGACAGTTAAAATCACCTCACAACTGTTCTCTCCCAAGCCACTCCCTAAAAACGTATATCTAAACACCAAAATCATAGATCTACCTCTACTCAAATCCTTCCATGACTCATACTGCCCACAAAATCAGTCAGACTCCTCTTACATTAATGGACTCTAGAGTATAGGTCCCATCAACCTCAATACACTGTCCTCTCTCTCTATCACTTTGTTGATTTCTCTTTTGCACACCCTATACACACCCTCACACTAAAACATATATATGTACACCTTCAAACACACATACGCTTACACCTACACACACTCACACATGTATGTACATATATATGTATGTGCGTATGTGTATACAGTTAACCCTTGAGCAACGTGGGGTTTAGGAGCACTGACCCTTCGCGCAGTCAAAAATTTGTGTATAAGATATAGTTGGTCCTCCATAACCATGGTTCCTCCATATCTGCGGATTCAACCCACTGGGGATCATGAAGTACTGCAGTATTTACTACTGAAAAAAATCCGTATATAAGTGGATTCAAACCCATACACATGCACACATATATATACCATATATTTATACATCTATACATAAACACACAGCTACACTCATACCTACCTGAATTCACAATACACACATATATACACTCACCTCCACACACGTACAACTACACATACACACATGCCTAACACACACCTACACTCACACCTCTACAAACATGCACAATACTAAGCCACAGTGATGCATACACTTTTCACTCTCACCACACATACCCTGAATGACACCCATTTCCCCGCCTTTGCCTGCACTACTTCTACGTGAAATTCCTCTCCTTATCATCTCCACTGACTGAAATCCTACCCACTCTTTCCAGGTGCAGCTCAAATACCATCTCTCCCCTGCAGCTTAATACTCCAGCTGGAATGCATTTTTTTTCTTTTGTTTTTTTGCGGTACGCGGGCCTCTCACTGTTGCGGCCTCTCCCGCTGCGGAGCACAGGCTCCGGACGCGCAGGCTCAGCGGCCATGGCTCACGGGCCCAGCCGCTCCGCGGCATGTGGGATCTTCCCGGACCGGGGCACGAACCCGAGTCGCCTGCATCGGCAGGCGGACTCTCAACCACTGCGCCACCAGGGAAGCCCTGGAACGCGGTTTTGAGCATTCTCTTTTTCTCTTGAATTCTCTCACTTGTTCATTCATGAGCTCAATACACATGCGTCCAGGGCTTTACATTGTGCCAGGCACTGCAAGAGGCTCTGGGGCTACAACTGTGAACAGTGCAGGCTGGTCCCAGTGCTCAGACTTTCTAGTCTGGTTAGAGAAGAGGAGTTAAAGCACACTGGCCATGAGATAACATGAGATAATAAATGCGGTAACTGCCATGCTGGGGTGGGCACAGGATACTACTGGAGCAGAGAGCTTCCTGCTCTGCAAGGAAACCAAAGATGCTTCTAAAGGAATTGACTTCCAACCATGAGCCATACCAGCATGGCAGATGGAGATGGGGATTATTGAAGATTTTTAATCAGGGGAGGGATACAATCAGTCTGACGTGTTAGGACACTCCTTCCCAGTGCAGTGCAGAGAAAGGGTTTGTGCCTAAAAGATTCTGAAGGCAGAGTGATGGGTCAGGAGGCAGCTGCATTAATCTGGATGAGTCTAGCATAGGGCCGCATGGGGAGGGGGCATGAACTCACAGGATCCCAAAGTGGTGGAATCAATACAACTTAGAGACCGACTGTGTATCTGTATGGGGGTGGGGATTAAGGGCTCAGTTTGCCCTGTATTATAGAATCTCTGGCCTGACCAGCCTTTCACACAACATGACCCACATCGGCTGTAGTACAGTGTTCACCACATTCCAGTTCAATAAATATTTGCTGAACTGAACTCAATTCAGAAGACAGCACTGGCATCAATTTTTACTTAGAATTCAAAGTTAAAAGAGGAGAGTTGCCTGTTTACTCAGATCCTCTCCTTGGAGACAAGACAATAGGGATTGTAAAATTAAAAATCAGAGATGAAATTTATCAAAACCGACAATGAAAGCAGAGTTCACGCTGCCTGTGCTCCAGCTTGACTGGCCCTGGTTAGCTCATTGAGTGATTTCATAACCAAGGGGGAAACAGGTCCTAAAACAAACACTTCGCATGTGCAAAACACCAGAAAACATTCCAGATAATAAGCAGGGATTTACTCCCAAGGTGGAGAAAATGCGAGAAATTAACTCTTCAGGAAGATGAATTTCAGGAGAAAAACAAAGCAAACGGGAGGCCAATTTCTCTCCACCTGAAATATAAAGTCTTCTAAAGGACATAAGATAAATGTCCATGAAGGAAATTTAAAATGACTTAAAGTCCGTAGTTAGCATAAATAGCATCACCGGTTAGCATCACTTCCATGCCTCTGCATGCAAATGCAGAGCTGATAGCAGGCTTACACATGAGTAATTTTGTGTCTTCGGTTGCTGCTCGAATCCAAAAGTAGATCTGAATTTGATTGACCTGGAAACTACAACAAAGATGTCTGAGCCACAACCCTGACTTGATATTAAGTTGAAATGTGCTCTACCTGGAGTAGTTTGCAGTTGAGTCGTGACTTTTTTGTGAACCAAAACCCGATCTAAAAGTTCGTTCAAGACAGCTAGAGTCTGCTGAAACCAGATGTCACATTGCACCCCAGATTTCCCCTGCATGGTATATTCAAACAAGCTTCTACAATAAAACTGCTGAAAAGCAGGTGTGGACCAAGCCTACTTTATCTTCAGTGCCATGGGGTCTCAGATGGCCACTGGCAGAGTGAAACTAAGAATTGCTTTTCAGGTGTTAAAGTAAAGCACCTGCTTCCTTTGAATGCACTGTCTTAAATGCGGTTACTGAAGGTAGTGGGATTATGAGACTTTAGCAGGAATAAGAACCTCTCCTTGGGGGCTGATTAAGAATGCCGACTCCAAGGGGAAAGAGGGGGGAGGGATAAATTAGGAGTATGGGATTAACAGATACACACCATTATACATAAAATAGATAAACAACAGTGATTTACTGTACAGCACAGGGCACTATATAGGTCAATATCTTGTAATAACCTATAATGGGAAAGAATCTGAAAATACACATATATAAATAACTGAATCACTTTGCTATACACCTGAAACTAACACAATATTGTAAATCAGCTATACTTCAATTAAAATAAATGAATGAGTGAATGAATGCAGACTCCTAGATCGCTCGAGTGTATGCATCAGTAAATGTGGGATGAGGCTTGGGAACCTATCTTTTTAACCAGGATCCCAGCTCATTCTGTTCTGGGTGATCTAAGAGACGCACCTAAAGGATCCTATGTATGGCTACCAGCAGGATTAAACACAGCATAAGGAAAAGATGGGAATCTTTCTTCTTGGGTTTCTTATGTAACCAGTAGCAATTGCCAGCAGATCTAAATGAGTTGAATCAGCTGTTAGAGCCTTAATTAAATTCCTCTCAGCTGAAATTTCAGAATTGCCTGATTGTTATACAGCTCACATTGGAGCAGTTGATTTTTTTTCTCCTATAATAACTGCTCTCAGGATAATCTAATATCTTTATGGATAATGACATCGGCTGTCTTAGGACTCAGCACTGATCCGGTAATTCATGGAGACGTGTTTTGATCACCGTTATTTCCTCGAACAACCTGCCTATTGCTTCCATTCTCCTCTTGAGGTTCATTCAACATGAGAAGAGCTCAATGCTCGTTCAAGCTCAGATTTAAAAGTGCAAGTCTCTGGAACAATGAGCCTCCATTTTCTTCAGAAGTTCACTTATTATCTTCAGTTCTACAAAGTTCCTCTGTTCCCAGGTCCCTGGGGATGGAGAGGAGCTCTACTTTTTTGGTTTACTTTTAATTATTTATGTGATCTTAAAAAGTGATGTGTCCTGGTCATTAGCTAAACAGTTAATAGTGTTTTCTTTCTCTCCTTTGGCTCCATGTTGGAATCATTTAACATTAGAGACTTGAAAAATCAGCAAAAAATAAAAAGGATCCCTCTCACAATTACTAATTAATTTTTGAACCCTCTCCTGGGAGTCCTTCATTATGTAACTTCTGTGTCAGTATCAGTCAGCCCTCCAATGGACTGTAATAATTATTAAATAATGAATAAGTATAATAACTGGCATGTCTTGAGACACTGTGATCACCCCAACACGCACTTCCTCATTTTACCCTCACATCCCTGTAGGGAAAAGGTCATCATTACCCTCATTTTATAGATTGGGAAACTGGGAGCTGATGTGACTTGCCCAAGATCAAAAAAGCAAGAGAGAGCATCTGGAGGCTGAGCTCAGGCCATCTGACTCGAGAGACTGGGGTCATCACCACTGTTTGATATTCCCAAGGTTGCCATCAGATCTGGTCTGGGAAATATTAAGGCAAACGAGGGAAATGAGGGACCATTCTACGGATCAACTGGAAAGACCCTGCTGCGAGTAGCGATGCCCTGAGGAGCTGGGATACCTGAGCTCAGCCTCCCCAGATGCATGGCCTGTCCCCTTTGGAGAGGGGCAAGGTGCTCTCTCCCTGTGAAATACAGGAGGAGGAGAGGGAACAGCCAGAGGTGGCTATCTTGTGGTTTTCTTTCATGTTTTCCAGTTGTTTCCTCAGTGCGCCTGTGACTTGATTCTTCTAAGGACCTTGAATTCCACCCTGGGTCATGTCTCTGACAGCAGCGCTGCAGTGAGCACTTGCAGGCTTGAGGTTGCTAACATCGACATCCAAAAGGCGATTAGAATAATAGATCGGGGAAAAAATCAGTCGCTCAAATGTGAACTGTGTGACAATTAGGTAATTTGGGGATTTCAACCAAGAGGAATGTAATTTAGGGCTCTAACAGCTGATTAGACTTTTTCTTCGCCTCTGTGGTAATCTCCATCCATTACGTAAGGGGCCTTAGAAGGGAGGATTCCATCTTGCCTCTGTCACACATCGTACCTGAGATGCTGACGGCCAAGACGATGTGACTCTGTTTACATTGCTGCATCTGTTATCATCAAAATTTGGACTTAAACTTGGTTGAACTCCTGAAAAGGCTGTTGCCTTGGCGAAGAAAACCAGGAAGCCTATAGGTCTGCAAAAACACTTCAGGAGGAGATGTGAAGGAAAATGGGATAAACACAGGACCTGGAGTGGGGGGGGGGGGGAGGATAAGCACCTAATATTGAACGAGAACTTGACCTAAGGACAGTCCTCTATGATAATGGTAGTGATAACCAGGGTTATTTTTTTTAACACCTTTGCAAAGACAATTTAGAAATACGGAAAAGGTTTTTCTTTTGACCTTCTAATGTACTTTTCTGAGTAAATTTCAAAGATCAGTGTAGTTTCTACTTGTAAGATAAATGAAATAGCATTTGCAATCCGGCAGAGTAAGTAGCTCTTTTTTGAATATTTACTTGAAGGATATTTAGCAGTTCTTTGCTCCCTTGGCAGAGTTGGTAAGAGTTAGGAGGTAGTCAGGAGCCCTCCAGAGCTGGGCTGATAGCTGAGAGGGCCCTTCATTCATTGGTATTATCAAGTCATTCTCACCAGCCCGAAAATCACGACAAGGCTGGATATGAATACAGGTGTGACTCCTCCTCTTACTCTTGGGCAGCTTTTTTTTTTCCCATGAAAACCTTGCAAAGTGGTAAAAAAAAAAACTGGGGGCTGAGTGTGTAACAGTTTATAAAAGGAGATAAGTTCCAGGTAATTAAATTGGAGACTAAGGGAACAGGAGACTTCAATGCATCAAACCTGACAGGGGATAGAAGGGGCCAAAGGCTCGTTGATTTCCTCACTCAGCGTTATGTAAAAAAGCCAGTTCCGTTTGGATCTCAGCCTGAACATTCAAAGTTAACCTCACTGACAGTGTCTGCAGAGTTTTAAAATAAGGTTTTAAGACCTGGGGGTATTGATCAGTTGCAAAGTATTTAATTCTCTCACCCATGAAAAGTTATTGGGTTGTGAAAGTTGAAGGGTTTGGAACACTTGGTGTCAGGTCTCTGATGGGCATTTGTTCTTTCACATCTGGGGCAAAATAATATATTTAAGTCTTTGAGATGGACGTTCTCCTCCTTCTAAATGAAAGGGCGAGCCAGGGGTTGGTGCCTGAGGCCTTGTTGGTTATTACAAAGATGCTAACAAAAGCGCTTGTGCATGGGTGAAATCCATCCCTGTGATGAAATGCACCCGGATCAGAATTTCAATTCTCCTTAAATAAGATGGTATTTTGACAGTCGTTTTTCTTTGCTCAGCTCGGGCCCCAAACTACTTTGCTCCAGGCTTGTCTGAGTCCTAAAGTATTCCAGTGAGAGGATCCTTTGAAACACTAAAGCCAACAGAAGATTTAATGGTGAGGGAACAGTAATAAGCTTAACCACAGCTTTGCCCACTGTTAAAAACATGATTATTAGAAGGCGGTGTAGGAGACAAGGATCCCCTTGGGATGGGCCAGATAAGACTTGCTATTTCAGAAAACTGAGCCTAAGTAGCCCTCCACTGTCAAACCAATTTCATTCAAACTGATTATCCTCATCTTGGACACTAATTAACAATGCCAGAGCCCCACAGAGTTACTCGGATGAAATGAAAATCTTGGTGACCATCCAGGGAGCTACTTGGCATTTCTTACTGAATCATACTGGCAAACTCATAGTTCAAAAGAACCCTAGACTTGGAGTCAGAAGACTCAAATTCAAGTTCCGTGATGATGCCTGTGAGCTATGTCACCTTAGTTAAATCAAAACTTTTCAGATTCACACAAAGTATAGCCAAAGGTAGAAGCCCAAGATCCCTGTTGATTCTGAGTGTTAACAACCAATAAGCAAAGCTATTCTCTAGGCTTTCGGTCAGTTAAGGTTGGATTACATTGACTCTTTGGTTAATCTACTCAACAAATGTTTATTGAGTGCTTACTATGTGCCATACATTGTCCTTGCACTGGTGATACAGCAGCAAAAGGACTCTAAGCTGGGGACTGGCAAACTTTGTCCCAAGGGCCAGTGGTTTTTATACAGCCCATGAGCAAAGGGTGGATCTTATATCTAAATGGTTGAAAACAATGGAAAGAATAATATTTTGTGACATGTGAAAATGGTACGATATTTGAATTTCCATGTCCATAAATAAAGTTTGATTGGAACACAGCCATGCTCATTTCCTTATATGCTGTTTATGGTTGCTTTCACACTAAAACAGCAGAGTTTGAGTACTTGCCATAAAGACAGCATGGCCCGCCAAGCCTGAAATATTTACTAGCGGTCTTTTGTATAAAATGTTTACCAAGCCCTGATCTAAGTCTCTGTGTGTAAGCAACCCACCTACTAATAGGGAAAATAAAATACAATGCTCTCAGAATGTTATAAAATAAAACAGAAAATGACAAGTGCCAAAAAAGGAAAGGTGAAGTAGATGCAAGGGAGCATCAGAAGTGGAAGAGGAGATCTGGTGAGAGAGGGGAGACCTTATGAGAGGAACGGCAATTGAGGGAAGGTGTAGAACAGGCAGAGGAGCTGGAAAATCAGTGTGGAGAGAAGAGACTTCTAAGTTGAACAAACAGTGTGGACAAAAGCATAGCAGTTGAGCTTAAGGGACATGTTTGTGGACTAGGAATTTGCCCGAATTGGATGAAATACACAATGTACAAAGAGGATGAGAGAGAAAGAGGAATAAAGGGATACAGTGGGACAAGATTATAGAAGCCCCTGGATAGTAAGCTGAAATTGCTCTGTGCACATTGCAATTTGGTTGCATTTGAGTTCAAACTGGCAATTGGCCTTGGGATCCCTTGATGACTTAGCACTTGGGGATAATATTAGTGATTTCATACATGTATGGTTGGTATTTGTCAGCTCCCACGTCTTTTGGAATTGTCCTGTTTTCAAAGGATTGTATCATATCCTTCATAAATACATTCATATTTGCCAGACTATCTGGATAAAGTTAGAGGTCAGTTTATTGACCTCCTCTCCATAGGCCACCTCCAGCCCACTTTAGCCACTCATTCCCATGAGGGGAAATTCACTTAGAGTTGCTTGATTCAATGATTCTCAATTTAGAAAACCCCACAGTGCTCTCACACTGCTATTCTCATGTCTCTTCTCCAACATCATTTTGGCCATGGTCCCAGGGCCCTCTCTTTCCTCCCAGTTGATCTACTCATTCATGCCTTCACCTCCTCCCCATTCCAACCCAGACCTCTTCATCTACCACATCAGTACATGTTCTGCCGTATCCATAACTATCCTGCCCCCACTTTGTCTTCCTGTCATACCTCCCTGGTACCACCTTCTGCCAACTCAGTCAATCCAACCACTTCCTCGCCTGAAAACCACCGAGTATAGGTGGAAAACATCACGTAACCGCATAGATGAATACTCTTTTGAATGTAAGGACCCCGTCTCTGACCAAAAATTCTTTTCCCTTTTCCTGACTGGCCATCTTACATTCCCTAGGAAGTATTTCAAACCTTCACACCTGCCCATGAGGAACTGCAACTCTGACAGCTCCATCCTCACTTCCAGCTGATGAATCTGCCTCTGATTTCACAGTCTATGGACAACCTGCATACCCTACAAACTTACCCGCCTTGGCGCACGTCTTCCTTCTCCCCTCCTCCACTGATGACAGAGGCCTCTCTCCTACTAATCCCATCATCTGTGAGCAGGACACAGTCCTCTTCTGCACCAACCTCTCCTCTAAAACTGGCTTCAACAAGATCGCCAGTGGCCCTCTCATTACTAAAGCTAACAGGTGCATCTATTTGACACTGAGACCCACTCCCATCTTCCTTGAGTCTCCCTGCCCTAGACAGTCATGATCCTACCCTTTCCAGGCTAGTTCCTACCTCTTTGACTTCTCCAGCTCTGCCAAAATACAAGCTTCTCTTTTTTTTTTTACACACGTTTTACATGTCCTGACCCTCCCTCCTGTCCTCAGACCTCCATGCTCAGGCATCTACTACTCACCCTTCTGTTATCATCTCTATATTGACCATTCTCAGACATGGCTGTCTTTCACCAGCTCCTCTCTACTGCCTCCAGGAAACCTCAAACTCAACAGGCTCAGAGCAGAACTCATCATCTTACCTTCAATTTTTTTAAAAAAAATGCACAGTTTTTCTCACGTGTGCCAATATGAGTTCTTGAAATCTCAACCTTGGAAATATTCCTTAATTCACCCCTCTCCCTCCACCCCCATTTATATTCCATCAATTGCCAAGCCTTGATAGTTCTAATTATTTGATTTTTCCTTGTCCACTTCTTTCTTAAGTCAGACCACCACTCAGTCCTGGTCTTCTCCTGTCACTGGTTTCTGCCACCGCCTCCAGACATTTCCCCCTGCCGCAGATAGCATTCATCCCAGCCTATCCTCCAAGCTGCAGCCCAAGTCGTCACTCTAAATAATAGCTCTGCATATGTGATCATTCCACTCTCCCCCTTAAAGCCTTTGGCTGGTTTCTCACTACACTTGGAATCAAGTGAACATGCCTGACCGTAGCCTAAATGATCTATCTCATTCCCAGGCATCTCCAGCTCTCTGCATTCACGCCAACCTCATTTCTGAGAGCCAAATCCCTGTTCTACCCCTGCCCCCCATACAGGGACTCGCGAATCCCACAGCACTAATCATAGCCTTCTCAGTACATTGAGCTCCCCTCTCAGTGGCAGGTATCCATACACACTCCTCACCCTGCACAGAAAACCCTTTCCCACTCTCTGCCTGGCACCCTCCTACTTGCACTTCAGAACTCAACCTAGAGAACAGCTCTTCTGGGAAGCAGTCCCTGATGACCCCACAAAACTGGCCGGGTGACCTCCTCTTTGCTTATCTCATCAAGTATTATAAGTACCCATACACCCTCCTGTCTGCCCCAGCAGACTCACTGAGGGTGGGGACTATGTTCTTAGTATCCCTTACACCCAACCCAGTGCCCCTTACAGAGTAAATACATAAACGTTTAGTAAGTAAACAACTGAATAAATCAATATACCAACATGACTACCATAACTATGATCTTCCTGTAATCACAACTTTATTTGTCTTCTTCTGGTAATATGTACTGAAAAAAATGTGGATTTCGGAGTTGGCCGAACTCGAGCCTGAATATCAGCTCTTATGCTTACTAGCTGTGCAACTTGGCTACGTTTACTTGTTTCCTTCATGGGCCTTAGTTTCCTCTTTCACCCAGTAAAGTGGGTATGATAAGAGCAATCATACTGTATGATTGTTGTGAGAATTAAATAAAATCATGCCTACAAAGCAGTTATTACTCTGTTTGCCACATGGTCACCATCGCTCAACCAACATTGGGTGTTTTATTATATACAGGGCTCTTGTAAGAATTACACTGATTCGTTTATGTGAAACTCCCAGCCTGGCCCATAGTAGGTATTCAGTCAAGGTTAATTCCATCCCATCTACAATGTGCAGGTCCTCTTGAGATTGAAGTTAAACTCTAAATGTAGGGCACAGACTATCTCCAGAACAGGAGAGAGCAAGGCATTAATTTTATTAAAACTCCAAGCCCAGGTCTTATACACCAAGATGTCATTTAGGAAATGCACTTGCTTTTTTCCCCCAAAGGGAGACAGATAAGTTCTTCACTTACTCTCTCTGTTTTAGATAGAACTGATATTGCCTATTAATATAATTCTGCACACAGAGAAGGTCTTGCCAAAAGCAGCCTGGTGTTACTTTAGCTCTATCAATAAATCCAAAGGCCTGACAATTATTTTTAATTCCATTTGCTGGCTTGAGGTTATGCACAATTAATACACACTATTAATTTCATAACTATAAATGTAACCCAAGCTTTCTTGGATCCTTATGCCCCCAAATGAAACCTTATGAATGTACTTTTGAGTTCTCAACTGGTTAAGAAGCTGTATTGTGGGAAAAAAGAAAAGAAGTAGAAAAAGGAAATTTCAGATAAATTTCCAAGACACATTTGGAAGAATCATCCTGGCCAGAGTGCTAAATGTCATTATGAGGTTAATAATATAAAATCCCCAGAATTTATATAGCCCTTTGTGGGTTACAAGTTGCTATTTATTATCTCATTTCATTTGGCCTTCCTTGCAGAGAGTCACACAAAGGTGGAGATATTATTACAACTTTTCAGAGCAGTAAACTAATGTTCATTCAAGTAACGTGGACCAGATAAGGACAGCAAATAGGTGAAAGAACTAGAGACAGTTTTCTGACTGCTGGCCCAGGACTTGCTTAATTGCCTATATTTCAGTATTCAACTCCTTACACGGGACTCAAAGAGAAAACAAATACAATGATTCTTTAGTATGTTCATCTTTAAACTTGAAGCCCAACTCCTCTGAGAAAAGAGAATGCCAGCAGTAGGCTTCCAGAAACCCACTCAAAATGCAAAAACAAACAAACAACAAAAAACCCTTGATAATTGTCATTAAAAAAGCCACACTGTACTTTGCATAATGGCTCCCATTTGTTAAACTTTTTCTACTACGTACTAGGCCCTTGGCTGGATATTTCACATATGTTATTTATAATCCCTCAAGTTATGAAGTGGCTGGGTGACCGTGTTGCAATTAATTCACTTCTCCAGCCTCAGTTTTCTCATCTGTAAAATAAAACTAATTATGAAATCTACCATTTAGGGTTCTGGTGAACATAAAACGTGATAATGTATGTAATATGTTTGGCTCAGGGCCTGTGGCCCAGTCAATGCTCAGAAATTGTTAGGCTCAACATCATCTTCAATGGTGAAGAACTGAAAGCATTTCCACTAAGATCAGGAACAAGACAAGGTTGCCAACTCTCACCACTCTTATTCAACATAGTTTTGGAAGTTTTAGCCACAGCAATCAGAGAAGAAAAGGAAATAAAAGGAATCCAAATTGGAAAAGAGGAAGTAAAGCTGTCACTCTTTGCAGATGACATGATACTATACATAGAGAATCCTAAAGATGCTACCAGAAAACTACTAGAGCTAATTAATGAATTTGGTAAAGTAGCAGGATACAAAATTAATGCACAGAAATCTCTGGCATTCCTATACACTCATGATGAAAAATCTGAAAGTGAAATCAAGAAAACACTCCCATTTACCACTGCAACAAAAAGAATAAAATATCTAGGAATAAACCTACCTAAGGAGACAAAAGACCTGTATGCAGAAAATTATAAGACACTGATGAAAGAAATTAAAGATGATACAAATAGATGGAGAGATATACCATGTTCTTGGATTGGAAGAATCAACATTGTGAAAATGACTCTACTACCCAAAGCAATCTACAGATTCAATGCAATCCCTATCAAACTACCACTGGCATTTTTCACAGAACTAGAACAAAAAATTTCACAATTTGTATGGAAACACCAAAGACCCCGAATAGCCACAGCAATCTTGAGAACGAAAAACGGAGCTGGAGGAATCAGGCTCCCTGACTTCAGACTATACTACAAAGCTACAGTAATCAAGACAGTATGGTACTGGCACAAAAACAGAAAGATAGATCAATGGAACAGGATAGAAAGCCCAGAGATAAACCCACGCACATATGGACACCTTATCTTTGACAAAGGTGGCAGGAATGTACAGTGGAGAAAGGACAGCCTCTTCAATAAGTGGTGCTGGGAAAACTGGACAGGTACACGTAAAAGTATGAGATTAGATCACTCTCTATCACCATACACAAAAATAAGCTCAAAATGGATTAAAGACCTAAATGTAAGGCCAGAAACTATCAAACTCTTAGAGGAAAACATAGGCAGAACACTCTATGACATAAATCACAGCAAGATCCTTTCTGACCCACCTCCTAGAGTAATGGAAATAAAAACAAAAATAAACAAATGGGACCTAATGAAACTTCAAAGCTTTTGCACAGCAAAGGAAACCATAAAGAAGACCAAAAGACAACCCTTAGAATGGGAGAAAATATTTGCAAATGAAGCAACTGACAAAGGATTAATCTCCAAAATTTACAAGCAGCTCATGCAGCTCAATAACAAAAACAAACAACCCAACCCAAAAATGGGCAGAAGACCTAAATAGACATTTCTCCAAAGAAGATATACAGACTGCCAACAAACACATGAAAGAATGCTCAACATCATTAATCATTAGAGAAATGCAAATCAAAACTACACCAGTCAGAATGGCCATCATCAAAAAAATCTAGAAACAATAAATGCTGGAGAGGGTGTGGAGAAAAGGGAACACTCTTGCACTGCTGGTGGGAATGTGAATTGGTTCAGCCACTATGGAGAACAGTATGGAGCTTCCTTAAAAAACTACAAATAGAACTACCATATGACCCAGCAATCCCACTACTGGGCATATACCCTGAGAAAACCAAAATTCAAAAAGACTCATGTACCAAAACGTTCATTGCAGCTCTATTTACAATAGCCCAGAGGTGGAAACAACCTAAGTGCCCATCATCGGATGAATGGATAAAGAAGATGTGGCACATATATACAATGGAATATTACTCTGCCATGAAAAGAAACGAAATTGAGCTATTTGTAATGAGGTGGATAGACCTAGAGTCTGTCATACAGAGTGAAGTAAGTCAGAAAGAAAAAGACAAATACCGTATGCTAACACATATATATGGAATTTAAGAAAAAAAAATGTCACGAAGAACCTAGGGGTAAGACAGGAATAAAGACAGAGACCTACTGGAGAACGGACTTGAGGATATGGGGAGGGGGAAGGGTGAGCTGTGACAGGGCGAGAGAGAGGCATGGACAAATATACCCTAACAAACGTAAGGTAGATAGCTAGTGGAAAGCAGCCGCTTGGCACAGGGATATCGGCTTGGGGCTTTGAGACCGCCTGGAGGGGTGGGATAGGGAGGGTGGGAGGGAGGGAGACGCAAGAGGGAAGAGATATGGGAACATATGTATATGTATAACTGATTCACTTTGTTATAAAGCAGAAACTAACACACCATTGTAAAGCAATTATACCCCAATAAAGATGTTAAAAAAAAAAAAGCAATTGTTAGGCTCTTTGTTTTCACTATTTGGAATTATTATATATCAGAAAAACAAACTGCGTGCTTTTCCCACTTGCATCCTCTACCTCCCACAGCACTGGGTGATGTCCCCTGCATTTTAGAATTTGATTGAGGAATATAACAGAACTTAGTGGTCAAAGCATGGGTTTCAGAATCAGAAAAATGAGGGTTCAAAACTCGGTTCAGATTCTTGGAAATTAACCAGTTCTTTGTATTCTTTAGTTTTCTCATTTATAGAATGGGGATATTAATAGTACCAATCTCATAAGATTTTGTATGAATTAAGAGAAATCATGTATCTAAAGCTCTTTCTGACATACAGGAAGCATTTAATAAATGCTAGGATTAATATCCTTACAGCAACCCCACGGGGTAGGTATTACCATTGGCTCCGTTTTACTGATGGAGACACTGATTATCTGAGAAATACAAAGAATGGCAACTTTTCAGGGTTGACTTGGGTCTCAGAACTATCAACTCCTATGAAATTGATCAAATACCCCTCTCTCCTAACTGTCTCAGCTACTAACCAGTGCCAGGCTCAATGAAGCGGGAACGAGGGCATCAGCCCATTTCTGCTGACAATGGTGCTGACCTGGCTTTGCCTGCATGTACCACTCTCTTATCTTTGGACACTGATTTGGGAGTTGGGCTCTGGATTAGACACATCTTTGTCTCCAACTTCTGTCCTGATTGATTTATAGTATAACTGGATGGGTGTCCCACATTTTTGAATCCTCACCCATTTTCAACGAGGTGACAATTTCTGAATGCAAAGGTCAGGGTGTCATTTTGGTAATGAAACTCAAATCCTTCTGTGTTGATTCAAGGCACCAACTCGAAAGCATCTGTGGAGAGAGATGTGTACAGTCCCTGCCAAGGAACCCTGGTCAAGTTTCTTACTCTGTCTGAATCTCAGCTCCTCACTTGTTAAAACAAGGTAAATGTTCCTGCTTTTCCTCTAGGAAGGGTAGTTGTCAGGATCTCTTATCCAAATCCAATTCTTGCTCTCCTTTTCTACCTCGTATCTGCCTGTCCTGTTTTCTTCAAACACACTTTAATCATGGAAAGAAAAAATATGCCGTCAACTATAATCTGCTGTGCACATAGAGGCCAGTACGGTGGGGAATGATATGAAGAATCAGGATTCTTCCAACTCAGATTGTCTGTTTCAACTTTAAAGTTAAAAACAGCATAATCAAGGAGACATTGTTTTCTTCAAGTCATTTTACAACTCCCTTCAAGGGAATGAGAATTGATTCTCTTGTCTTTTCCCAACTTCAGGATTTTTTCCCTTACATGCATTTCCAATGGAGTCTTTATTTGCACACTGAGAGAAATCAAGATGAGTCAGCCCCTACCTCCTTCCTTCTCAAACAGGTCCATTCCATCTTTCTAATTTGCAGAATTATAATTCAAATGGAAGGAAAACAGACTCCAAGAACTCTATAGATATGATTGCAATGAGTTTTAAAACACATTTTCAAAAGACAACGGCTACAGATAATGAACGTATGATGGAGTAATGAGGAATGAACACACAGCATATTGTAGGAGTGGAGGGCAACTGACAGCTTTAAGTTGGCAGAGGAATGCTGACTGGTTTTGCACAAAGATGCGAGAGGCTGATTATACGGCAGACTTTCATGCAACTCAGTAGAATGTTTTGGGCTAAGATCAGGAAGAGATGCCTGGTTCAGTGGAGAATCTCGTACCTCTAACAGCCCATCTTGCAAATACTGAGAGCATGTCCACCATGCAGGGATGGGGGCTCCCAAGGTAGGTTTTCATAATTAAAGCGATCACAACCTTCACTATCAATATACAAAGAACCCCCAGCTCTACCATATGGTGTTGTCAAAATAAAATTGACTTTATCATCTGACAGACCTGAGCTGGAATCTAGAAGTTGCCACTTACTTGCTTCTGTAACCTTGGGCCAGTCATCAATCTTCTCAGAGCCTCATTTTCTTTATATATAAACTGGGGAAGGTATGATAGTACTCATGTCAATATCTGTTTAAAAGGGGTCAAAGTAATGAATATAAAGCCCCTAGGCTATAACCAGGACGCAGAAATTATTATGTTTTATTATTAATTATTTTTAAAATGTGGGGAAATATATCAAGGTATCAGATAGCCAATTTTCTCGTCTTCAGCATCTAGAAAGCACAGTAAGTCTTTCACAGTTTAGAGATCAACACTCAGAATATTCAATCTTTTTCTATCTGCCTTTCTCTCTGGCCCAACCCAGGCTCCAAAGCCAAGAAAAACAGCGTAGTGGGAAGTGCAGCTTCTGCTGCCAATAGCACAGATGAGAAAACCAAGCTGCAGCTACAGAAGGCAGCCTGACACAGCCACTTGTAGCCAGAAGCAGACTGCTGGGGTAGAGTACTCTTCACTGTTCTGCCTCTTTTCTTACAGACAAATGTCATTCCTGTCCGCACCATCAGCATGTAAATGAGGGAAATAACAAACATGACAGACACAATGCTAAGAAAGTAGAGAGCAGGTCCAGACAGCAAATCATGGAGGTCTGGTGGTTGTAGGTGGGTGGGAAGCAATCCAGCTACAGCTAGCTAACTGGATAAATTGTGAAATGAGGAACAAATAATAAGGGGCCTCAAATGTTTGTGATTCAGTTAATAAAATGGGCCAAATGATCTTCACCCTTTAGATAACTCTTCTTCATCCTTTAGGACTCAGGACATATGTTAGTTCTTTCGAGGAAGCCTTTTCTCATCCCTTTCCTAATACCCAGGCTGGGTAGGTGTCCTGCAGTGCCCTGGGCTTACCTCTACTATTAACACCCATCTATGTTGCAATTGAAAGTTCATTTCTCTGTCTCTCCCACTAGACTGTGACCTTCCTGAGGGTAGGGACACTGTATTATTCATTTTGGCTTCACCCACACCTACCCCCAGCCTGGCACAGAGTAGGTACATGGCAAACAGATCAGCAGTGGGTAATTGGGGGGGGCATCGAGAGTGGCTGACCAGGTGGATGGATGAAAGTTGGTTGGTCAGATGGGTTGATGGATGGATAGACGGACGGATGGTTTATTATATAGATGACTGATCACTAGATGATTGGCTGGGTGGACAGATAAATAAACATATAGATCAATCACATGGGACATTCGTTGTTAATAATTAATGTATCCTAAAGAGTAAGATTTAAGTCTACAAAAAGGGCTAGGTATTGTCATTCATTCCCTCCAAGGAAGATAATATTCACAAGAATCTCTAGGTCCTTTATGAAAATTCCCATCATCCATCCTAGAAACTGTGTCAAGTGGCGGAATGAGCACCAGACTGGGAGACTCACAAGACCTAAATTTGAATATTTTCTCAGCTATTGAAAAAATGTCACTGAATATCTCCAGGTCTTCCCTACTCAACAATCAGAGAATACCACCTACATCATAGGGTTATCACTGTAGCTGAAGTGAAATAATAAATATAAAGCCAATGTTGTAAGGTTTGGCTTATAGTAGGTGCTCAACAAATGCTTACCATTTATTTGCCTTATATTCAGAGGATGTCTAAATTCAATCCCCTTACTCTACTCACTTTCAAAATTATTTTAGAAATTTTGTATCTTTTCCCCAAAAGAAAGCTTGCTTGGAGCACCGATATACCAATCAGATAAAGCTTTACCATCTCTGGCTATAGCTGGATCTTGTCTCATTAATCTCTATCCAGTCAGAGACCCCTGTGGCACTGTGAAAGAAGCTAGCATTCCAGGGAACATAGTTAGAAAAAAAAACTTTCTCCTAGATAATGGAGGAAGTCTATTCTATGTTCTGCAGCATTGAGACTAAAGCCTGGTGTTCATCCTCTCATTCTCTCCTTTCCTCCCTTCCTCCCTCCCTCTCTTTCCCCTCTATCACAGGAGCTCAGGGCTTTGCATTCACTTACAACACAGAAGAGTTGATGACCCAGTCAGAAAAAAAAAAATGGTTTTCATCTGTCTGTTCAGGAGTTTCTAGAAATACTTCCAACTGAGAGGCTCTTTGAATAATTTACTCATCTGAGATCATTTCAATAATCTATTCACTCATTTTCATAATTGATGGCAAGGCAAGCTGTCAAGGGTACAGCTTTTGTCTTACATTTATACCATCTGTCAGCTTAATTATGCCCCTTCACTCTCAGACAGCTTCCTTATCAAACTGGGTTTGTGAGTTGGGTAGAGATGGATACTCCAGATGACACACTGGTTGATTTTGGTTCTATTGTAATACTGTTTATGTTCAAATTCTGCCTTCACCATTATATGACCTTGGGCAAGTCATTCATTCCATGCAGCTTTCATGTTCTCTCCCATAATATGGAGCTCTAATGATAACTGGAGCTGGCATTTACTGATCATCTACTATGTGCCAGTCAGTGTTCTAAGCACTTGACATAATATTTTGTTTAATTTTCCCAACAACCCTATGAGGTAAGTACTATCATTACCTCCCTTTTATATATGAGAAAGTGCAGAGAATATTGTGATATTTAAGTGAGATAATGTATTGAAAACACTCTGCTTGGTGTCTGGCATATAACAGGAGCGTAACAAATGACAGCTGCTGCCATCATGACCCCCCGTCAATCAACAGAACCATCATCATCATTGCCATCAATCATCTTTGTCATCAACATTCCCATCAAGGCATGTTCCCATAGAGATGTCTTTTCTATGAACTGCTCTTTTTTAAATTTCAGAAATCTATAAAACTATTAGCAGACTATTGCCTTGCAGAAAAGCATGGTTCAATTGCTGTTCTTTTTGGAGTTAGGCTTATATTACAACTGCAAGAAAGAAAGGAATGAAGGAAGGAAGGAAGGGAGGGAGGGAAGAAGAAAGGAGGGAGGGAGGGAGGGAGGGAGGAAGGAAGGAGGGAGGGAGGGAGGGAGGGAGGAAGGAAGGAAGGAAGGAAGGAAGGAAGGAAGGAAGGAAGGAAGGAAGGAAGGAAGGAAAGAAAGAAGGAAGGAAGGAAAGAAAGAAATAGAACCATGCAAGACAGAAACAGATACACACACACACACACACACACACACACACACACACACACACACACACACACACACGGAGGTGGCATTACTCATTTCAGTTTGATGTGTTCATTTGCTATAGACCTATTGTACTTTCCCCACTGTGACCTAACAAATTGTACCGTGTAGGTATTTAAAACAGTCACCATGCATGACTCTAGGGAAGTCAGAGGATAATTTTAAATCTTTTGTAATGGCTTAATTTTCCCTCTCTGTGGCTTACATCATCTGAGAAACTTAATGATCATTATATAAGGAAACAAATTAAATTTCACACAGCTTCTGCTAAGGCGGTGATATTACCAAACCCATTTTACAAAAGGCCACTTGATTTTAGCTGTGGGTTTTGGAGAATAAAGGAAACAGAGAAAGGGAAAGAGGGGGAGAGGAAGGGATGAGAGATGAACCATGTCATTTACAGGCATGACAAATTTCTTCTGGAATTGCTCAGTCCAGAAATGCCTAAACACAAACCCATGCCTAAAAAAAATTTTTTAAAAATCTTTCTGACTTCTCTCTTTCACAAATCTCTCAGCAAATCATACAGTCAGTGCCATGTGCTTTCAGTTCTGTTGCTGAAATTTCTCAGATGCCATTGCCACTGTTCTTGTTCACACCTACATTCCCTTCAACCTGAGCTACTTAAATAGTCCCTTAGAAAATTTCCCCAAGATCCATGCCAATCACCATTTTATTTTTGAAGAAGTAGTTTAGTTTTTATCTAAGAGAACAGGCGATGGGGTTCTTATCCTGGCTTTGCAACTTATTAGCTCTGTCATCTTGAGCAAGTTATTGAATTTCTCTGGGCCTTATTTATCCCTTTCATATGTAAAAGAGGGTAACAGTAGTATCTGCATCACAGTGTTCATGTGAGCATTAGATAAGTTTATATATTTGAACGCTTAGCACCCTGCATGGTGTATCATCAATACTAAACGAGTATTAGCTATTACTATTATTATTTTTATGCTGTTCTCCCATCTCAAGGTCTTCAACAGTACCCCAAAGGTGACTGAATAAAATCCCACAGTGTATAATTCAAACTCCAGTATGGTCCTTCACTCCCATATTTTCCCTTTAAACAATCTGCTTTTGTCTTCTATTGCCATGTAACAAATGGCCTCAAACACAGCCACTTGAAACAATGCTCCCTTATGACCTCACAGTTCTGTAGGTCAGAAGGCCAGCGGGGCTCAGCTGGGTTCTCTGCTCAGGGTCACATGAGGCCAAAACCAAGCTGTCACTCAGCTGGGCTCATAGCTGCAGGATCTGGGAAGAATCCACTTGCAGACTCATTCGGGTTGTTGGCAGAGTTCAGTTCCTGGAGGTTGTAGGACTGAAGCCCTTGTTTCCTTGCTGGCTGTTGGCCAGAGACTAAACTCATCTCCTAGTGGCCACCTGCTTCCTTGTCATGTGGCCCTCTCAATCCTCAAATCCAGCAGTCAGACAATTCCTGCTTATGCTCAAATCTCTCTGACTTCCTCTTCTGCTATTAGTTTCAGAAAACTCTCTACTTTTAAAAGGCCCACGTGTAGAGAACAAACCTATGGACATCAAGGGGGGAAAGGGGGGGTGGGATGAATTGGGAGATTGGGATTGACATATATACACTGGCTAATATGTATAAAATAGATAACTAATGAGAACCTGCTATACAGCACAGGGAACTCTACTTCACTTTGTTGTACAGTAGAAACGAACACAATATTGTAAAACAACTATACACCCCCCACCAAAAAAAGGCCCATGTGATTAGGTTAGGCCCAGCCTGACAACACTCCTTTTGATTAACTCAAAGTCCACTGAAAAACTCCTTTTGCTCTCTAACGTAACAATCACAGAAGGCATATCTCGTCATATTCACAGGTCATCCTCCTAGAAGAGAGGATTATAGAAGAGTGAGGGTCATTGGGGATCATTCTTAGAATTCTGCCTACCATACAAGCTATGTTTCAGACACATTGAACTCTTTCTCAAATGAGCCTTGAGCACGCTTGCCTATGGACTTTGGCTTTCAATGGTCCTTCTGCATGGAATGGCCTCCCCACACATGTTCAGAAGGTCTCATCTGAGACCCTGCTCAAATTAGAAGTCCTCTGTATAGATGCCCTTGATCAGCCAGCCTACATGTAATATATCCCTTCTCCAAACATCATAGACTTTTATCAGAGCATCTTCTGTGGCACATTTCATACTGTCTTGCAATTACGAGCATCTCCTCATGCCCTATGACACTCTAAGGCAGGTACATGTCTCATTGCAACCCTCAACAATGGCTTGCACATAGTAGGTACTCAGGAAATTTTGCTTGACAGAATAAAAGTGTGAATAAATAAGGGTTATATACCCCAAATTCAACCATCTCTGCTTAAGGGGGACAGATTTAACTAAAATACCAGTTATTTAATAACTCAATATTTGTTGAGGACACACCAGGTGATAGGAACTATACTACATCCATAAACATTTCACTTGGCACTGTTACTGTCTCATTCAGCAGAGATTACTCTAGGTGCTACAGGACTCCAATTTCCTTATTTCCTTTTCTCCTGTACCACTGCTCTTTAGCATTGCTACTAAGCTGTGTATTCCAAAGGAAGAAAGAGGGACAAAGACAGGAAGCAGGAAATCTTGATAGCCAGGATGACCTAGATGAAACCATTTTTTCAAGATAACGAAGAGTAAATCCATGTCCTAAAGCAGTAGTTCTATATCTTTAATGGGCATTGCTAGGGGAGCTTATGAAAAAGCAGAATCAGAAATGATTATTCTGTAGGTTTGAGGTAGTGCTAGTACCGCAAAAGCCTTAGCACCTTTACATCTTTCCCATGGTTACTCTGATATGGGTAGCCCACAGGACCACACATGTAAAATGACCACAATAAAAGCTGTTCCTCATCTGGGGAAGTTCGTGAAAAAAAATCCTTTCATTCTCGTATCCATTCTATAAATATTTATTGAGTCACAGCTATTGAGCACCAGAGATATAGTGGTAAAGGAAAAAGTGAAAACCTGAAAACAGACAGTATTCTCTCAGTGCTAGTCATAGCCAGAATTCATGGCTTCATCAATGCACTGCCATCGTTTTTCTAAGCAAAGCAAGCACATAGTAGAAGCCATAATATATTTCTGGCTGCTTGTAGGACGTAAAAACAATGCACTTCAGTTTTAGCAATTCGCACAATTGTTCTATCAGTTGTAACTTACTGGTGTCCTCTCAATTATAATTTTCCTCCATGATTTTCTTTAACATAATCATTGGAGTATGTGTACGCAGATGCCAAGTATAATGTTTGCATAAATATTTCCATCTTTTAGCAGGATGAACCTTTTGGCAGATAACTGATACCATACACACACACATACACACAAGCAAACACACACACTAGAAATCTTCTGCACATGAGTTCTTGAGACTCACCAAGCCATCTAGGTTAAATGTGGTGGGAAAGTGATGGAGGGGGAGTTAAAATCCAATGATTTAGAAGGGAGGGAGTTATGACATTCTCTAATTAGAGACCCCACCATGGGAAAACTGCACCCCATGCATACACCATTGTGGATGAAAGCCTCGATAGATCTGGTAACACACTGATATGCCACAGCCAGAACTGGGGATCAATCTTAGCTTTTTCTAAGATCTCCTTTATCGTATCTGTACTAGGAGTTCTTTAACTGGCATCTGCTTCATTATGCACAAGACACAGGAACAGGGTACAACCCCTTCTTCAGTGAGCCAGATTGGAAGGTGGAACTTCTATAGAACAAAAGAGACGGCCTGTGCGACGTGATAAATGCTTATACCCCAAGTTCCAGCTGGTTGGGTTTGAGTGAAATCTGCTGCATCCAGTGAGAATAAGGAGGTGGGTGTCACTCTAAGGACAGGAGGAACTCCCTTAATTTCTCCTCTAAAATATTCCTTTCCCACCAGCTGTAATTCAGTACGATGTAGGAATTAGGAATGCAGCCTGTGGTCAGGCAGTCCTCCATTCACATCCTGCTTCTAGCACATGCAGGATCTGAGGCAGGTCCCTGGCTTCTCTGAACCGGAATTTCCATTTATGAGGCAAGGATAAGAATACCTACTGTAGATGAGTTGTTGAAATGCCTAAATGAGCTCATGGACATAAAACTCTCAGCATAGTGCTTGGTATAGAGTAGCTCTTAGTAAATGGTGATTGAAGTCAGCATTACCAGCAGATTGTATAGAGGCCCTTCTAGGCATTAGAAATAGCACCTTGTGGGCTTCCCTGGTGGCACAGTGGTTGAGAGTCCGCCTGCCGACGCAGGGGACACGGGTTCGTGCCCCGGTCCGGGAGGATCCCACATGCCGCGGAGCGGCTGGGTCCGTGAGCCATGGCCGCTAAGCCTGCGCGTCCGGAGCCTGTGCTCTGCAACGGGAGAGGCCGCAGCAGTGAGAGGCCCGCGTACCGCCAAAAAAAAAAAAAAAAGAAAAAGAAAAAGAAATAGCACCTTGTGGTACAGCCAAAGAAACATGTGGAGGGAACAGACCTTTCTCTGATGCGGCTCACAGTCCAAGTGAAGATGAACATGCAAGCAAATAATTAGAACACAAGCTGCTAACACTCTTAGGAGTTAGTATACAGGTTTGTACAAAGTGGAGAGGACACGGCCTGATTTGGATTATCCAGATGTAGAATCAATGGAAGGGGTGCCCTTGGCAAAAAGAGGAAAGTGTTCAAAGAGACAGGAACTGAGACAGAGAATGAGCAGATGACAAGTGACTATGAGGGCTTGGAGGATATTGGGAGGATAAGAATGAAGCTTTCTTTGCTGGGACACAGGAGAATAACCATATTTGAGAGAAGAAGATGGTGACTTTGGCTTTGGACAAGATGAAGTGGAGGTCTATGGGCTGTCTGTGTAAGGGAGTCCTGGTGCCAAGTCTGGAGATCAGGAGATCTGGGCTGGAGAGAGGGATCTGGGAGTCATCACAGTGTGGAAAGCAACTGAGATCAAGGGCACCAAAGAGAATGCAAACAGAGTGGTGAGAATAAAGAGGGAAGCAGACACATCAGAGAGACGGGAATGGGGCCCTTCATTCAGGAAGACGTAATGATGGGTCTCCCTTTTGTCTTCTGGGGCATCTCTACCATCTTTAATTAGAGCTTCTCTAGAAGAGAAGAGGGTTGTTTTACTTTAATATTTATGATTTTTGTCCCATTCATGCTTGAAGTCAAAACTGCTTTAAAAACCTTTCTTTAAATCTCTCTCCCTCCCCCTCTCTCTTTCTCCCTCTTTCTTTCTCTCTAAATATATATGCTTTTTAAAACTAGTCTGTATGTATGTTATATGCATGTGCATATACACACATACTTTTTTCATTTTAGACTGGTGTAACCCTAAAATGGTAAATAGAATTATTCCCAAAGCATTTTTTCAAGTAGTTAATAAGATGATTCACCATGGAGAGATCCAATCTTTTACTCAATGTCCCCACCCTCGTGAAGACTTACCCATTTGACCAAGTCAAGTCCACCCCTCTCTCCCCAGACATGGCTCAGTAATGAGCTACTTGAGGAGAGGGGTGGTATCCCATTCATCCTTGCCTCACTCTGGTGCAGATGGAATGTTGGCCATAGAGTTGGCCCACAGAGGGTGTTTATTGTATTGGGCTGGGCTGCCAATTGGCTTGTAACCAGGGTATTATTTTCAAGCATCTCTGGGAAGGCTTGGACCCACTAAGCTCTAATGCAGAGCAAAGCCATCGAAAAAAAAAGGAGAGGCAGGGGGCATGGAAGTCCCAATTTACAAGAGGGAAGTCTGCTCAGACCTGAGTTCTATGTCTGCTGAACACAAGCAGGCACTGTGCACAGCACTGGATTAATCCACGCCAGCTGCACACAAAGGCCCAGCAGAAAGCAAATGTCCCTCTAAGGGCTTGTCGTGTTTTCCAAGACACCCTCATTACATGCTGCTTCTAGTGACTCCACTGAGTGACCTCAGAGATGAAAAGAAATCTCCCGAGTCCCAGAATAACAGCTCCCTCCTTCTGCAGACCTTCCCCTCTGCTGACCGGCTGTGCCAGCATGTGCTGCTGGGGGACGGCTTTAAGGATAACATGACTGGTATTTACCTGCTCCATTGGCTTCCTCTTTCTTCGAGACAGAAGCACAAGGAGTTATTTCTGAATCACTGGTTCCCCTGAGCGCTGAGAGAATAGACCAACTACAGGAAGCATTTGTACATTCTAAGCTCAACTCCGCAGCAATTCCCGGAGCTGCCTTTTTGGGAAATTGCTATATTTCAACAGAAATTTGAAGGAGGACACACAATATATTAAAAGGGTATTTTCTGTATGTGGAAATGAAGCCTATCAAGGGCGCCTTCTTTTATGCAATGTTATCACCTGCACTACAGTGGCCTCCCTGTAAACAGGCTCCCTGGCAAATGAGGTACGTCCAAAGGCAGCACAGAGAATCCACAGGTGTGAGCCAAGCCTGACCCAGGACTGGTTAAATCCAACCAACGAGAATGATTTTACAGTTCCAAAAGTGATCCTCAAACTGTGTAACTTCAAAAGGTTGAAAAATAACTCCAAAATGGAATAACAAAAGGCAGAAAGGCTCAAGTTCTCTACCTCTTATTATGGACAAGAAAAAAATAACTTGCATTTTGACTTTCCATTTGCAAGAGGAGAGAGAAGCCAGAATTTGAAGGATGAATAAAAGAAAGTAAGGATACAGGGAAGCATTACAGGAAAGAAAAAAAAAAAAAAGCATGTTCAAAGTCCCAGATACATAAAGGAACCAGCTCAGACATGGAGATGTGAGCCACTTAGGACAGTGGGCTGCAGGGTCTACCAGAGGGAAGAGCAGAGGTAACACCCGGGGACAGAATCCAGTGCTTTCCTCAAGCATCACAAAAGTGCACAAAATCCCAACCCATCCCTCTCCACACACACGCCAGCGTCTAAGTTCCATGAATCAGAAATTGTTGTTTTGTCTCTCCTGTTCACTGATAGATTCCAAGCATCAAGAATAGTGCCTGGCACATCGCAGGCACTGAATAAACATTTGTGGAATGAATCAATAAACGAAGTCCTCACTCAGAGCTTGGGTGTACCGCCTAAAGCAAAACTCAAGTAAGCGTTCAATAAACAATGGCTATTGTTGTCATAACTAGTACTTATGTCAGGGAGTTAAGTATGAAAACTCAGTAAACATTGGTAATTAATTGTGCAGGGAATCTCAATTTGAACAGTTTCAAAATATATCTTTTAATTTAGATACAATGGCATGCAATGAAACAAATCTTGTGTGATAGTCTGATGCATTTTGACAAATGTTCAGGACAAGGAATATTGCCATAACTCTAGAAAGTCCCCTGTGCCGCACCTCAGATGAGCTTTTCCTGAACATTGATTTTTTATAGTTATTATATATGTTCTAGAAAATGTGCTTTACAAGAAATACAACCCTCTCCAATCCATGATTTGCAGAAGCGATACATTTAAGTTTTGGAAATGAGTTGATTCAAAGCAAAAGACTAAGTACATGAAAATACAAGGGGTTCATTCATAGGGCAAAATGTGTGAATATCGTACCCCATTATGAGGTTTAGGCAAACTGGTGTGATCATTGCCAGAGAGTGAACACTTGCTACTGCAATGATGTGAACCAAACTTCACTGCTTTTAAATTACCTTAAGACTTTCAAGGACACTACCTACTCAGATTTGAGAACCCAACACAACGAACAGCACACAACTGCCACAGTTCACCCAGGGAAAGCACCTCCACTTTACAGTATCTGTCTGCCTTGTTCCATCAGGGGTCATGGAATGACATGTGGAGCTGCTCAGAGGGAAATACTTTGGGAAAAGGAGTAGTTTGAGCTCCCTTGCTGCCCACCCCTTTCCTGCCTCCCCCGTATTCGGCACACAGAAGGATGCTCACCTTTTCCCATTCGCGGTCCTTGTTCAGCACGATGACCACCAGCCTGGGGTGCACCTGATAGCCTTCCTCAGTGAAGGACAAGTCTTTGCCATCCCATGTCACATTGACCATAAATCTAGAGAGAGGAAGAGAAAAACAACTGTTTAGGGAAGAATTAAAGAGGTTTCACACAAATAAGTGGATGCCACCATCAGCATAAAACTGAGAAGGTGTGAACTCATCACAAGGAGCGTCTTATCTGTGGAAGCATCAGTACCCACACAGGCTCTGCTAACTTCCAGGCATTCTTTTTCATGAGCCTGTAATCAATCCCAGAATCCCCAATCCTGTACAGGCATTAGTAATTTATTGCAGAAAGCACAGGGGATAGAACATATTTGTCCTGCCAGACTATAGACTTTTGTTCAAATGATCTTCTTACAGGAGGATCTGAAAGCATGTTTTAACAAGCTTCCCTAAGGGAAACTGCTTGCTCATAAACCACATGGTGTACAACGTCAAAGACATGATATCCCATTCATTCATTATTCATTCAACTAATATTTATCAAATATTTGCTACATGTCAGGACTCAGCTAGTTGGTTGGCAATAAAGAAGAAACAGACATGATCTCTGTCCTCTTAAAGCTTATAGTCTAAGGGAGAGGACAGGTATTAATTGGTTAATCACTTAACTATGAAAAGTGCTACAATAGAGGGGGCGGGGTGTGCTATGTGAAAGTGAAACAGGGGTCAGGCAAGGCTTCTATAAGGAAGTGCAGCTTGACCTGAAGGATGACTCAGCATTAACTAGATCAGAAAAGATGTAAGCACATTCCAGGCAAAGGCGACAGCATGTACAAAGGTCCTGTGGTAGTGTTTATGAAGGGCTGAGTGCAAACCAGTGAGGCCAAAGCAGAGAGAGACAGGGAATTGGGGATGTGGTGTGGGTGAGAAGGTAAATAGGGGCAGACAGTGCAAAGCTTTTCAGGCCATGTTGAGGAGTTTTATCTTCATTTTAAAACAATAGAAAGACATTGAAGACTTTAATCAAGGAGGTGATATAATCAGACTTTTCTTGTATCAGTATAATATGACTTAAATGTTGTGTACAGAATAGGTTTGCGGGGGACCACAGTAGGTAGAGGGGGGCTGGTCACAGTGCTCTTATTATTCAGGTGAGAGATGGTGTTGGCTTTGGTCCCATTGTGGCCCCAAAAGAGGAGGAGAAGGAAGAGTAGCAGCAGCAACACAAGTGGAGAAATACTGAGCAGGTATTCAGTGATGGGTTAGACATGAGGGTGGGGGAGAGAGAGGCGTCAAGGATGGCTCCTCGATGTCTGCCCTATACAACAACTGTGCAGTTGTCTTCGTCACAAGTGATGTCTGTCTGTTTACAATACTCTTATCTCTACCTCCCACACTCCCGCCTCAAACCACCTCGCCTGTAGTCACACTCGGCTCTGATGCAGAGCAAGACAGAGCTCATTTCCCAGGATTTGGGAGGGAGGCTTCTCAGGGGTTCACATCTCCTTGCAGCATGAGAAAAATATGATGTTAAAGACGTCCAAGAAAACACATCACTTAGCAGACACTCAGTAAATACAGTATGGTGGTTAGAAGCATTCAGAGACTTCCCCAGAAAGACAGGGTACCTCAAAGTCATAGCATTTTTTTGCATTATATTCCTTTAACAACAAAAGTAGCTAAAGAAGTAAAATATTAAGGAAGAGGACTAGATTACAAAAATAATTCCAAAAAGAGAGACTGGCCTAACTGATCACATGTCTGCCCCTGGACAGCCACAGTGCAGAAGACCTGACTGTGTCCTATGGAGGAAGAATCAGGTCTCCAAGGACAAGGTTAAGAAATTGGGGAAAAGGCAAAGAACATTTTTGTGTATCCATTCAATGGACTGTTTTGAGTCCTTCAAAAATCATGTTTTTGAGACAAGTTAATGGCATGAAGCTAATGCTTGCTTCTTAATGTTAAACAAGCAGAAAAGAGGATAAAAATAGGGTTTGTCTATGCATGGAAGGATCCCAGGTACTTTCCATTTTCTTTTGTGTATCTTTGTATTCTCCAAATTTTCTGCAGATAGTTTTTATTTTTAACAAAATACTGTTTAAAAACAGAAAAATCAAACACTGCTATTCTAGAAGAAGCAAAGGGTAATCACGATTCTATTTGGCACATCTGAGGCATCGCTGATCATTTCCTAGGAAGATAATTTACCGATTCAATAACGATTTACTGAATGTCTATTGTGTGTCAGGCCTTACGGTGAGTCCCATAAATACAGAAATAAAAAACACAGTGCCTGTGGCCCCTCTTACATCCTCACAATTCAGTGACATAGACACATAAACAATGACAGTACATAGAAGGCCACTTGTGCGCCAATGCACAGTAAGAATAAGTCATGAGAATGTAGAGGAAGGGTCCCTAACGCAATCTCTGCAACGTAGGGAGGACTTCCTGGGAATCTGCAAGAGTAAAGGGGTTGAGGAGAGGTGGAGAAGAGCATTCAGAGCAGAGGAGTCATCTTAAACAAGGAAGAGGCAGCAAAGGAAGTGACACGCTAGGGGAAATAGCTTAGTACAGCTGACAGGCAGTGGGATTTGGCTGGAGAGCATCCCTTAAGCTAGATCATAAGGGACCTAAAGGTCTGGATTTTGTTCAGATGGCCATGAGGATCACAAAAGGTTTTAAGTAGAGGAGTGATTCACCGCATGGAGGAAACTTCAAGGCCAAGGGCAAAGACCCATGAAATGTCACGATGGAACACTGTCCATGGAATTTCAGCATAAAAGTTGCAGACGAAGCCCACCAGTGGACTTTACCTGGGCTGGCAGGAAATCTGTAACCAAGTCATTCTGTCTCTGCAGTCCAAAACTCATAGTTAGGCCTGCTGATTCATCGAGGGTTTTAGTTTGTTTGTTTGTTTGTTGTTTTTTACTGAATCCAATAAAAGCTCTCAAGCCAGGTTTTGATTATACAATAATTTGAAGTGAATAGAGTTCACGTTGGGTCGATCTAACACCCCAAATGTGGGTGAAACTGAAAAATTTAGTCCATTAGCAAGAGGTTTGAAAATATCCAATTTGATATGTGTTTGGAAACGGCAGACCAGAGGACGAACGCTTTGGGTTTGACTTGGACCCCTGGCCGGGGAGAGCCATTCACAGGGTTATGTGGTGTGAACCGATGTCACGGTCACCATTTTAATCTAGGAGCTAGCATGACCTGTTGAGCACCCAGTCTTCTTCTGATATGCCAGCTGAATCTACTTAAATCTCCCTCTTCTTTAATTCCCCATCTCTGTTTCCCCTGCTCATTTCCTTTTCTCCCATTTTGTAGTGAAATCAGATGGAGTTAGCAGGGACATTATCTAGATGCAATCCATCTTCTTCAGATTATATGGAAACGACTATATGGAAATTCTCACACTCCACATTGTTCTGTGTTCCTTTAAAAATCAGTATTCTGGACCAATGAGTGTACATACTCTATGTTAATATTGTCTATTTTCTTCCTTCCTTCCTTCCTTCCCTCCCTCCTTCCCTTCTTCCTTCCTTCCTTCTTTCTTTCTTTTCTTTCCTTCCTTCTTCCTTCCTTTCTTCTTTCCTTCTTTCTTCCTTCCTTCCTTCCTTCCTTCCTCCCTCCCTCCCTCCCTTCCTTCCCATTAAAAGTCTTCAGTCCCCTGGGAAGGAGAAAAATAAAAACCTCTAACAAGAATATTTGCTGAACAGTAATTTCATTATGAAGTTGGCAGGGAGCCATGACCTTCAATTCCCCCATCTAATTTCTAGGAAGGATGATCCGTATTTCCACAGGCTTTCTTCCCACTTAAAACTACTCCAGAGCAGAATTCTTTACCCAGGGAAAAACCATTATACACCCCACTGCTTGGTCCCCATTAACACCTGCTGGGCACTTGTATTAAACAGTAAAATCTTATCACTGTTTTGTTTATCTCTTGAAAATTGATTACAAAACTTTTAGTGACCAGATGAAATATCAGAAATTCTGGCTGCTGCTAAGCTTCGAATTACATCTTCGATGTTTCCACCAGGAGCAATAAACACATGAAGACATGCTGGCAAAACGTGGACATGGCGGAGGCTCTGATGGTTTGCAGAGGGTCCACTTCTGTGTTATTATCGTCCATTGATGGTGAAGTGTCAAGTTGTTGTTGTTTTTTTAATCAGTGAAATACATAACAGAAAATATGTAAATTATGTGATGCACATGTCTACAAATTTCCTTTGGTATCTACAGCCTCACGTGTATGAAGCTGAAGTCCAGGTGAAAGAAACATTTCTCTACGGCTTGCATTTTGTGCCCTGTGAAATGCTGGTGTATGGGGATCAGAAATAACACGGAAAAACAGGTGGACTGTTTTCCCTATATTATGACTGCAAAGAAATTGGGCCAGAATTATCAAGGTCTTTCTAGATCTGCTCTAATATGGTAGCCACCACCAACCGGTGGCTATGGAGTGCTTGAAGTGTGGTTAGTCTGAATAGAAATGTGCCGTAAGGGCACGACATATTGGATTTGGAAGACTTTGTATGAAAAAATAGTGTAAAAGATCTCATAAACAATTTTATATTCATTTAATGTTGAAAAAATTTAGACATTGTGGTCGCAGTAGGATACATTATTAAAATTAATTTCATCTTCTTTTTACTTGTTCACTGTGTGGCCAGATAATTTGAGATGATAAGTGACTACATTATGTTTCTACTGGACAGCTGTCCTGGACCATCTTTGGTGTTTCATCTTGTTTTTTAACCAGCAGATGGACGGTGTGCATCATGAAGGCAGGGACCTCTTATGCCTTGTTTTGTATTGTATTTTTAGTGCCGAACAGAGTGCCTGGCACATGGCTGGTGCTAAAATAGATAGGCGCAGAGTGAATTAAAGAATGAATTGCTATTGCTAGCAATTGTTGGGATCAAAGCCTGCCTCTGCTATTCCCCAGCTGTGCCACTTGGGGTCATATATTTAAAATTCTCTGAGCTTCCACTTCCTTCTTTGTAAAAACAGATCAGGTTAAACCGTATGAAGTAACCATGATGGTTTCATGTGGTTTAACCTAACAGATCCCGCACTCCCGGGTGTGTGGGTGGAATTAGCAATAGTGCACATAAAATGTCCGGCCCAATGCCTGGTACACAGCTGTTGCTTAAATAGTAGTTAACCTTTACATAAAGTTTCCATGTATTTTTTTTTTCCACCCTGTCATATTTCCTAACACCCCACCCCAAATGCAACCTCATCCTTTTAAAGCCGGGCTTATTGCGGCCATTCTGGGTACTCATTGCCAGGATCCTTCTTTCTTTTTGTCAAAGGCCAACCATATATGGGCTGCATAAGCTCTTTCAACTATTACTTAAAGTGTCTCATTCCTCCAGATTTCTATTTTCTCTCTTTTGCCTCGTAAGTCTCCTTTAACTTTCCAAATCTGATTATTCACAATGTTCTCTAGACATATTATTATTCACTATTTCCCTTCAGACTATAATTCTCTTACTGTTTCATAAATGCCACCAGAACCCATTCAGTGTGTCTCAATTTTCAGTTAATTTCCCATCTGCTTTGCTATTTCTCATGTTCCCCAGGCCTTTTCCTGAATCGCACTAGCCCTTAAATGCCTCCTCAAACTGCTTTAGTGTCACCATTTTTTTCATTTGTCATTTAATTTACATGTTTTTGGAAACAGAGTCACTGTTTTCTTTACCCTTTTTCAGTTCTCAAGACACTCTCATTTTTACAAAATAGTTTGGCGCTTTCCGTCTTCCTCTTGGTGGTTTGAAATCCCTTCCACTTTGATGAGTTTCTCAGCACCCTCTCATCCTCCATTAACCATTCCCTTTTGGGCACAAATCCTCTCTTTAGAGCAAACTCACGGTTTTTCGACTCCCAACTCCTGCACCACACCTTCCCCGAATACGCCCTCACACCATTTCTTTTCAGCAAGTCTCTTAATGAGTGTACTTTCCTCTTTGCCCCGGTTCTTAACTTCATATACTCATTGGTGGTTTCTCATTTCCCCTGAATGATTACCAAAGGCATGACCGAAGAGCTGAGACTTAAATGTCAGGACAGAAATGTAATAACTCCAACACATAGATCTGCATAATCCAGGCCAGCATAATTCAAAACGGACTCAGAAACTGCAGCATAATGAAAAAGAAGAAGAAGAAAAAAAAACCCAAAACAAAACTGGGTTAAAAAAAGAGAGGGGAGTATTTACTCTTTCTCAAATTCCATTGTGGCCAATTAAAAAATGATAATAATAATGTTAGTTGTCTTGGCTAAGCAATACTAATTAAAAAAAATTAGAACAGGAGTGGTAAGCTCCAAAAAGGCAGAGATCTGTCTTTTGATCACTGCGATTCTAAAACACCTAAAAGAGTGTCCTGCAGTACAAGCTTAAAAGTATTTGTTGAATAACCGAACAAATGAATGAGCAGGCATAGGTTGCTGGGAACTTGCTTATTCAACGTTTATTTCCTGTGCAACAACTGTAGAGAAGCAATTCTGCAAGACGACTGTTTAGTTTAGGAATCAGAAAGCCTGGGTTAGCATGCAGTTCTGTGGCTCCCAGTCCCAAGTAAGTCTCCTAAATTCTCAGGGCATCCATTTCCTCTTCTGTAAAAGTCAAGTTATGATAGCCACATCTCTGTGTAATTATAGGGATCACATTAGATGACATTTAATGAGAGAGGTATGTAATGTGACCAGCAGAGTGTTGGCACATAATGGTGTCTGGTAAATGATGACAGTGGGGGTAGTAGTAGGTGTCGCGGTTTCACATATTTATCTTTTTTCCTTCTAAAATTTGAAATTAAAAGGCTTTCTCTTAGATGCTCGAGGATCATTTTGACTGCTAATCCCAGTTTTCCAAGGGAGGCAATGAACCCTGTAGGCCCCTACCCCAAGCTAATCTGATTACTCAGAGCCCCAGGTACCCCTGGACCAGGCTATGGTGCAAGAGTGCTGACCCAGGTGCCAGCCTGCCCTTCATGACTCCTGGGCTTCCCATCTCTGCTTGGTGAGCACACCTGAGCCAAAGGTGACTTTCTGAGGACATGCCCCACCAACTATCTTTTGTAATACAATTTCTAAGTTTAAAACATGGAGTAAGTTAGGGCAAAGCTTTCTCTGTAAGTGTGACCATTCTATCTACCCCATCACTAGACAACATGCTTGACCCATTTGGCCAAAGGTTTGCAGTGGGAACAGGATCTATAGTAGGATCTAAGATGCATGCCCTAATTCTACTTTATCAGGAATTATTGGAAGCCTGAGTGTCCATTAATAAAGCAGTTCTCAGGATCTCTTGCTCCTTATATGTGTGGTTTTTTCAGGAACATGATGGGGGATGTGGAAATTCTTGAAATTCTGGATAGTGTTTTGTAACACTATCAAAATAGTACCGAACGTATCACCATGAACCTCTAATGGCTCTGCCTCACCTAACCATTTGGAACTGGCTGGCACAGGGGTCAATGGATTCATCCCCTGCAATGAGCATCTATTCCAAGAGAGCTGGAAAAAAGTAGGCAACATGACAAGCAGTTTCTATGAACTCCCTGGATCACCTGTGTCTATGCTATCAAATTATTCAGGATCTCAAACAGGCAGATGTACATGGATGTTGACTCCTCACCTTCCCCAAATGTGCAGAATGAGATGGTGTGAATCAATTCAAAGTGCAACTTTATCCAAGAATCACTGGGTATCCCCCCATCCTGGAACCTTAGGCCCCCATGAGAAGAGGGGATTTGTCTATCTTGTTCTTGGCTGTTCCCCCTTTCCAGAACCTGGAACAGTGCCTGGCAGAGAGAAGCTGTTCAGTACATATTTACTGAGGGAAGGAAAAGTCTCAGGTCTCTATCGTATTCTCTAGCCCTCTGACAATGAGCCCCACTTTCTCTATCTGTTCAGAGCGTGTTCACCTGTGCTCGGTGGGTCTCTGGGGACCCGAAGAGGTAACAAAGGCAGAGGAGAAAGGCTGGGGCCCAGGAGATGGCAGACCGTGGGGCTTCTCAGCCTCCATAATCATGTGAGCCAATCTCTCGTAGTAAATGTCTTTCTCTATATAAATATCTTACTACTTCTGTTTCTCTGGAGAACCCTGACTAATACAACCTGATACTACCATCTGCCAGAGGAACTGTGAAAATAAAACACAAATCTGCAGTGAATACGATGCAAAGGGGTCCCCCCTGCGTTATTCATAACCTGCACAACTGTATCACCTCTGCCGGGTTACAAAGTACTTGAGGACAAGAGTACATAACTCAGTACTTTGAACTCTAGGAACATTGTCAGGTAGAGAGAAGAGCAGATTAGGGATTTGCAAGCTAGAGTTGAGTTTTAAACCCTCCATTATTGGCGCTGTGCCTTTAAGCAAATCATCCAACTCCTCTGAGTCTCACCTCACTCCTATGTCAATGGGGTAAAACACCACTGTCTTAGTCTGCTCAGGCTGCTGTCACAAAACACCATAGATTAGGTGACTTAAACAACAGGCACTTATTTTTCACAGTTCTGGAGACTGGAAGTCCTAGGTCACGCCTGGGCAGATTTGAATCCTGGTGAGGATTCTCTTCCTGGTTTACACACTATCTTGCTCTGTTCTCACATGGCCAAAGAGTCAGATCTCTAGTCTCTTCCTCTTTTTTAAGGACACTAATTCCATCATGAGGGCCCCACCCTCACGACCTCATCTAACCATAACAACTTCCTGAAGACCTCACCTCCAAATAACATCACACTGGGAATTAGAGCTTTAGCATGTGAATTTTGGGAGAATGCAAACATTCAGTACGTAACAACCACACAGCGTTAATGAGAAGTTTTACGGTGCTAGGCCTAAGAGGTAGGATTGACATCTGTAAGTAGTATGAACAACTATCTCAGTCTTCCCAGAACTGAGGGATTTCCCGGGGCATGGAACATTCAGTGCTAAAACCAAGATCATAAGTTATGGACCATAACTTAAGAGTTTGGTCCAGTAAGCAACACCTCAAAAGCACATCTATCGAAAGGCCTCCAATTCATTTCTTATCAAACACATCCTCAATTCAAATAAATATTAGTTGAGTACCTATACTATATGCCAGCAACATGCAGGAGATAAAATGGTAAGTAAAAAACTTGTGGTCCTTCCCTTGAAGTCACTTACAGTTTAGGGAGAAAGCAGGTTTTATACAATAATTCCAATAAATGGTAATATATTTGCAACTAAATTCACTGATGCTATAGGAACATTAGCAGGGGGACCTAATCTATCAGAATACTGATTAGTCTTCCATTGCTCCATTTCTACTTGCTTTTTTTCTGGGCAAACACCAAGTTGAGCTCTTGGAAGGAATCAAAAACTCTCATGCTTTCAAGGTATGAGACAGGACAGATAACATCAAGGGCTGAAACGGACCAGATACAAGATTATAGAGAATGATGAAAACCCCAGCTAAAGGCATTCAGTAAATTAATTTTAGAATAATACTGTAAATGAAATGTAGCATATCTACTAACCACTCATTTGAACTCTCTGTTCTAAATTCAAACTTAGGAATATTCATATTCCTTCCTCCAGCAAAAACCCTGCTTCCTTCTATGCCCATATAGCTCACAAGATTGCATCCCTTGGACCTAATGGAACTTAAAAGTTTTTGCACAGCAAAGGAAACCATAAACAAGATGAAAAGACAACCCTCAGAATGGGAGCAAATATTTGCAAATGAAGCAACTGACAAGGGATTAATCTCCAAAATATACAAACAGCTCATGCAGCTCAATAACAAAAAAACAAACAACCCAATCAAAAGATGCACATAAGACCTAAATAGACATTTCTCCAGAGAAGACATACAGGTGGCCAACAAACGCATGAAAAGATGCTCAACATCACTAATCATTAGAGAAATGCAAATCAAAACTACAATGAGGTATCACCTCACACCAGTTAGAATGACCGTCATTAAAACATCTACAAACAATAAATGCTGGAGAGGATGTGGAGAAAAGGGAACCCTCTTACACTGTTGGTGGGAATGTAAATTGATACAGCCACTGTGGAGAACAGTATGGAGGTTCCTTAAGAAACTAAAAATAGAACTATCATATGACCCAAAAATCCCTCTCCTGGGCATATACTCAGACAAAACTATAATTCGAAAAGATACATGCACCCTTATGTTCATAGCAGCACTATTTACAATAGCCAGGACATGGAAGCAACCTAAATGTCCATCAACATAGGAATGGATAAAGAAGATGTGGTACATATATACAATGGAATATTACTCAGCCATAAAAAGGAATGTAATTGGGTAATTTGTAGAGACGTGGATGGACCTAGAGACTGTCATACAGAGTGAAGTAAGTCAGAAAGAGAAAAACAGGTATCGTATATTAACACATATATGTGGAATTTAAAAAATGGTACAGATGAACTTACTTGCAAAGCAGAAATAGAGACATAGAGAACAGACATATGGATACCAAGGGGGGAAGGAGGGGTGGGATGGATTGGAAGATTGGGATTGACATATATACACTACTATGTATAAAATAGATAACTATTGAGAACAGACTGTATAGCACAGGGAACTCTACTCATTGCTCTTTGGTGACCTAAATGGGAAGGAAATCAAGGAAGAAGGGATATATGTATATGTGTCGCTGATTCACTTTGCTGTACAGCAGAAACTAACACAACATTGTAAAGCAACTACACTCCAATAAAAAAAAAAGATTGCACCTTTGTAGGTGGCTTACTGACACACAATAAGTTCCCTTATTTGGAAAAGCAGCAACTCCCCCCCCCCCCCCCCCGCCCACTATATACACCAGAACATCTATTCTTCTCCTCTCCTTTGGCCATAAAAAATAGATCTGGTGGGAGAGGGAAGTGCACCTCTCCCAAGCTGCAACCATCAGATTCTCTTTTCTGGAATTTGAAACGTGATGGTTGAGACAGAGACCAGAAATTATTTGATCGGGACAAAGGTGATAGTAAATTTCCTTCATCAGTAAATGTTGCCTCACCTTCTGACCTTTCCAAACCTTGGCTGCTTAATATTTACTTCGATTTTTCAAGATACCCCAGTAAAGTCCCAATGTGTTGTCTATCATTCCTCGTTCATTACCTCCTTTTGTTTAATTGAGCTAGTCAGAGTTAATTTGTTACTTACTACCTAAATACTTTAAATAATACATTTTACCTGGGCTGTTAAAAGATCTTACCCGGTCTCTAGACTCGCTGTATAGCATCCCTTACACTCATTTGAAGCCTGCCTGCCAGGTAAATGTTCCTAAACCTCAGTTCCGATGATATACACCTCTGCTCAAAAGCTTGAAATGGCTCCCTAATGTCCAGAGCTAAAATCCATGCTCCTTAGCCAACTTTAACTTTCAACCTTACTTTCTAAAACTGCTCTTTACATACCTTGCACTGGAGCAGACCCAAACACTTATGGTGTCCTTGTGATTTCCCACTTCTTGGCTATTTGTTCCTACATTTTCTTCCACTGGGAAAACAGTAAAAGCTGATGTTTCTTGCTATGACCATTTCTTGCTGATAGATTTTCCCCTACCTGGCCAATAGGAGTATCACTGGCCACAGTGATTGGTTCAGGGATGGGCACATGACTCAACCTCATCCAATCAGAATCCTTCTCTGGGAATATTCTGTTGCAGCTGGAGAGAATACTGCCTCTCTTGACTTAAGGAAATACCGTGACAAAAGTATGTGAACCCACACCTATTTAAATGTGCTCTTTCCCATCTCAATGGGATGAAACAGTGAGCCATAACAGAGAGACACATGAGAGAGAAAGGGAAAAAGAGTGAAAGAGAGAGAGAGAGAGGGGTTTGAAGACATCATTTGCACCTGGATCAAGATATAACAGATAAGACGTACACCCCATATATGCCTTTCCAGTAGAATAGACCAATACATCCTTTTGTTTTTGTTTTGTTTTTTAACTTAATGAGAATTGGTTTTCTATAATTTAATATCATAAAAGTCTCAATGAATACAAAGATTTTTCTCCCCTGAATATTCATATATTCAGACTCCCCAAAACTGAGCACAGAGTTCACCTCTTTCCAAAATGTTCACTGAGCTTGCAGCCTCAGCTCCCTCCTTGGAACTCTCATCACTTCCTCTGCAGCTCCCTTTCTACCTTGTTGCAGAGTTTTTCACACACTTACAAATCATCTCCTTTGCTGGAGGGTAAACTCCCCCAGGGATCATGGGCCTTGTCTGAGTTGGTGCCACACGCCCTGCACCCTGAGCACAGCGTCCAGCGTATGGTAGGTGATCAGAAACCATTTGCTGAATGAACAGGATCAGATTTTCATCTGGCCAGAGCTGGAGGCCTCAGCAGCACAGAGAATGTCCTGAGGTGCTGGATGACACCTCAGAACCATCAGGACAGAGTTAAGTATGTCCTGGCCTAAACAGCAGTCTAAATGCTCCCCAGTCTCATAATGAAACTTGAAGGCCCTGTGTAAATTCAGCAGTAATAATGTTTCACATCCTGCCATGGATTTCTGGTGTGGAAATCTGCCCCCCAGAAGACTCAGATCCGCAATCCCGCCCTGCCCTGATAGTCCTATCTTCTCCCATAACTGCTAGATTGCTTTCTTGATGGGAAAGAAAATAATGTAATTATTTTCTAGAGAGCAAAGAAGAACTGCTATGTCAATGATGGCTGGGTTTTTTAAATAAATAATAGAAAGAATAAAGCTCTTTTTTTTTTATAACTCCTCTTCTTATTTGTTTACCACATCGCTTTAAAGGATTAATTTTACAACTATGGGGAAATAATTGTGGGGACAGTAGGAAGAAGAAAGAGATGAAACAAAAGAGTAGTAAGGAGAAAAAGAAGGAAGAGAAGTTAGAAAGAAGGAAAAGTGGGGGGGAAGGGAGAGAAAGGTAGACAGGGAAAGGAGTGGAGAGAGAAGCCTGGGAAAAGGAGGGATGATATTTTCTCCCACTTGAATAATAAAACAAAATGGAGTCTGAAGCAGAGCAGGGCCCTTCAGGAAAGCTGGAAAGCACTCTGTGGGAGGAGATCCTCACAGCAGTAGGATGAGCAAGAGAGAGGGAAAGAGAGAGAGGCAAGATGGAGGGCGTCCAGAGCTGGTCGCGCAGCAAGCAGGAAGGGGACCAGCGGGAAGAGGTCCCATGTTGTGGTCTGGCACCGAGCCCTCCCTGGTGACACTGGAAAAGTAGGTCAGTTTCAGAGCTGGCTGGGGAATGAATGGTCAGCCAGGAACAGTGGTGGGAAGTGCGGATGCTGAGTGAGAGGTTGACCTACGCACAGGACCTGGGAGATGGGGCACCTCCCTAGCGCAACGGGAAGAATGAAAGCCAATTCTAGACAGCACCATCCAATAGACTTTTCCCAAGGATAGAAATTCATACATCTGTGATGTCCGTTACGGTAGCAGCTCGTCACCTAGGGCTACTGAGCTCTTGAAATGCGGAGAGTGTGACTGAATTTTCCATTTTATTTTATTTTAATGAATTTAAATTTAAATAGCCACATATGGCTACTGGCTGCCATGTTGGACAGCTCGAGTCTGAAAGCCGTGTGGATCACATTCAAGAAGGAACTGATTGCCAAGAGGAACAAAAAGGCTGTTTTGTGAAATGTCATAAGTGTACGTTTCAGGTGGCACACAGATTCGTTTCGATGGTGCATGGGTTAACTTTATTTGTAGGATTAAATTTGTTTATTTTAATATATATTTGAAAGTGGAACTAGCATATCAGACACATTATTTCATAGATATCATTGCTTAGGAAGAAACTATAGTGAAATTTTATCTCTAAAAATGTAAATCAATGTAAATAAAAAGTACTATGTGAAAAATATCACAGTGGGTTTAGAGTTATGAAAAAAGTAATAAACATATTCATATAAATGGAATCATATGGTGTGTGGCCTTTTGGGTCTGGCTTTTTTCACTTAGCATCATGTCTTCAAGGTTCATCCATGTTGGAGCATGTATCGGCATTTCATTCCTTTATGGCTGAATATTATTCCATTCTATGGATATACAGATTAAGCTTATCCATTCATCTGTTGAGGGACATTTGTTTACACCTTTTGGTTATCGTGAGTAGTGGTGCTATCGACATTCACGTACGAGTTTTTGTTTGAATATCGTTTTTAATTCTTTGGGGTATATAACTACGAGAGGAATTGTTTGGGGTAATGAAAAAGATAGAGGAACTAGTTATCTGTGGAACCACTATCTGGAACTAGACAGTAGTGATGTTTGAACAACACTGTGAATGTACTTATTACCACTGAATTGTACAGTTTAAAATGATCAATCTTATGTTATATGTATTTTAACATGATAAAAAACTGGTTTTAAAAAAGTAACAAAGAAAATAAGTAGTTGGCTGAAAAAAGACTGAGCTAATTCAAAAGATACAATAAGTAGTCTGAATTGGGATATGAGGTTTATCAGAGATCCCAGAGTTTTTTAGATCTAAGCTTCCATCCAAGAATCATTTCTACAACCACTCTGGCAGAAAGGTCAGCCTAGACACCAAAAGCACAAGAATAAATAAGTGGGACTGCATCAAACAAAAAGCTTCTTCACAGCAAAAAAAAAAAAAAAAAAAAAGATCAACAAAATGAAGAGGCAACCTATGGAATGGGAGAAAAATCTTTGAAAACTATATACCAGATAAGGGGTTAATATCAAAAAAAATAAGAAACTCACACAGCTCAACAGCAAAAAGACTAATAATCTGATTTGTAAATGGGCAAAGGACTTGAATAGATGTTTTTCCAAAGAAGACAAACGGTCAACAGGTACATGAAAAGATGCTCAACATCACTAATCATCAGGGAAATGCAAATCAAAACCACAAAGAGATACCACCTCACACCTGTTAGAATGGCTATTATCAAAAAGGCAAAAAAGACAAGAGATAACAAGTGTTGGCAATGATGTGGAGAAAGGGAACACTGGTGCACTGTTGATGGGAATGTAAATTGGTACAACAATCCCACTTCTGGATTAAATCCTAAGGAAAAAGGATCTGGAAGAGGTATCTGCACTCCCATCTTCTTTGCAGCATTATTCACAACAGCCAAGACATGGAAACAAACTAAGTGTCCATCTACAGATGAGTGGATTTTTTTTAACGTGAAATTTAAACACACACACACACACACACACACAAAACGCACGCACAATGGAATATTATTCAGTCATAAAGAAGAAGGAAATTCTACCATTTGTGACAATATGGATGGCCCTTGGGGTATTATGCTAAGTGAATTAAGCCAGACAGAGAAAGACAAATATCGTTATGATATCACTTACACGTGTAACCTAAAGAAAACCAAGCCCATAGATACAGAGAACAGACTGGTAGTTGTCAGAGGCATGTGGTGGGGAGTGGCCAAAATGGGTGAAGGGGTCAAAAGGTACAAATTTCCAGTTATAAGATAAATAAGTTATGAGGATATAATGTGCAGCACAATGACTATAGTTAACAATACTGTAGTATATTTGAAAGTTGCTAAGAGGTAAATCCTAAACATTCTCATCACAAGAAGAAAAATTTCATAACTATGTATGGTGGCAGACATTAACTAGACTTATTATGGTGATCATTTTGCAATATATACAAACATCGGATCCTTTCGTTGTACACCTGAAACTAACACAATGTAATATGTCAATTACACCTTAATTAAAATAATACTCATCTCATGCGGAGTCTTAAAGAGCAATGCACAGAAAGCACTTCCTACAGATCCTGAAACATAGTAACTGAAGAATAAACATTAGTTATCACCGGTATTAACAGGCACAATGAAAGGGGGGATCTGAGCCAAGGGACAAAGTTTACTGAATTCCACACCTACAGGGCAGCAATGGCTGTAGGTGGAACATTCAGCACAAGTGGGTAGAACATTCTAAGGCAAAGAAATCAATGGACCAAATGGTCTCCACGTAGAAGGGTTTTAAGGTTATTTATCTAAACTGACAGAACGGCCTGCCTTCACACTTGACCCCAGCACACTGCCGAACCCCTTCCTGACAGACAGCTGCCCAACTGTTGGGCGGGTCCCAGTGTCTGAGTGCTACCTCCCCACTTCCTAGGAGGGTCCCTTTCACCGACAGCTCCAAATAAGTGTTTAGCAAAGACTTCCTTCCACTGAACCAGAATTATTTCCTTGGGACTTCAACCTGCTGGCTCTAATTCTCCACTGTAAGCAAAGGAGACTAAAAAAACTTTAAAACTCTGAAGACAAGTACTATTGTGTCCCCCTTGAAAGTCCCTTCCGGGGATTCTTCAGCCATTGCTCATGTATATTAGACACAGACTCCTTTCCATTCAAAAGCACACCTGTAGATTCTTCTCTCTTTTCTCCAGACAGAATGTGGGATTTTCGGAATATGTTCAGAAGGAGATCCTATCCCAGGAAGCTTTGTGTAAAGATTGATAGGCATTCACTACAATGAGGTAGGCAATCCTGTATTTCAAGTCAAAGAAGTAATCGAAACCAGTTTCTTTATGTTTCCCCTCTACCTGGGAATTATTAACGATGGTATGAAATTGGGAGTTCAACGTGTGCCAGGCCCAGTGCTGCGTGCTGAACGTTAAGTCACTGCATTTCACACCCCAACGAAGCAGCTAATACAGTCAGTCAAGAGGGTGTTCACACGTTTCAGAAACTGGGTCTCATATCCCATAAAGGAGCTCTGTTCTACGCTTCATTTGCACTTCACTCATAAAAACGCTCTTTGGTAAGAACTATTTGATGTACAGGGTTCCTTTGTTTTAGCTTTGCCTTTAACTAAGAGGTTACATTTGCATTTCCCATCTCAGTCCTCAAAGCCTGCTGAACCTGTGGAAGGCAGATCACATCCGTGTGGGCTTGAAGTTTGAGAAAACATTTTCTCCATCTCCTCTCTGGGAGGGCTACTGTATTTCATCCATTGGGGTCCTTTCTACTTGCAGCTGATTTTCAAAAGAAAAAAAGAAAGGAAAAAAATTACACAAATCCATTCTGTGGGGGCATTGGAACCAAGTGTGTGGAAACAATTCAGAACAGAGGCTCCTGAGAATCTATGATTTATAAGAAAAGTAGAAAATCGTTCTTAGTCCAAAAGATAATGCACTTCCAATATTAATGTAATAACAGAGACTAATTTCTTCCAGCTGAAGTAGAGCCAGGAATCAAAAATGCCAAATCATCATTTAAAAATGGCAAATTTTAGTATTTCTCTCCTTGACAGAAACACCTAGAAAGAAAATAAAACTTTACAGAACTGCCAGTTTCCAACATGCTGGCAGCCAAGCCCAGCGGATGCACCGACAAGAAAGGCAGACCTAAACCAGCACAGCAGGGGCACCACGTGGCACATGGACAGCCTGCCACCATACTGGTTTCTATTTCAGACAACAGAATTGTCCAACACTGTCTAGTGGAGCTAACTCACCTAGCTGTGTGGCTGACAGGTCTGCACCTGCGTTCAACATCAGATCTGGCTTCTGAGCAGCACAGTCTAACCCAGTCCCCACCATGGTAAACCACAGTAGAACCTCTTCCCCACCTACACTCTCAGCAACAAGCTCCAGCGCACACGATCAGCTGTGGCACAGAAGTTACGTTCACTGAAGACGTATAAACGGGCCCAGAGCGAAAGGAGCTGGAGCCTAAGGGGCTTTCGGATCCAAAGCTGAGGGAGGAGCCTGTGAACTGAACTTGCCGTGAATGCCGTATTAGCCCCATCACCTGGATCTGTCAGTAGCAGTCAGATCAGCCCCCAAAGATGCAAAGCCTCAATTGGAAGCTGAAGCACCACACTGTAAAGGCAGCTAAGCAGCAGGACAGCCAACAGCGGCATTTCCCACATGCAGGGAGGTGCATATGTTTCCATTTATTTGCATCCTATTGACTATGCAGAATTCTTAAGAAGGCCAGTGGAAGAAGCTGAAACTGACAGCAAAACACGAGTCAGGAAAATAGGAATCAACTGGTTAAGAAACATATCAAAATTGGGAAGCTGGAACGGAGTCTACTATCCTTAATAACAGCAACACCCTTCCTTAGGAAGAATAGCATGGACCCAGGCAACCATCCAAACACTCTGATTAAAGTAGAAAATACACATGAACAAATTTTTCTATGATGGCAGCTTTACAGTCTGATCATTTTTCAAGGCAACTGCTCCAATTACTTGCTTGTCTTTGCCTATGTGGTAAGAGACAGCATCCTAAAACTTTCACTTTTTTCTTTTTTTTTACCAGGAGTCACAGCAGAAGTGTGCTCAATGCGACAAATTTGTGTGACTCCTATAAAACAGAAGGATGTCATCACTAGAGGCAACTTAAGTGGTGATGACAAGTACTGGATTTGGAGTTAAACTGTTAGGGTTTGTGGACTCTCCCTGCAACTTTCTGGTTAGGTAAACTGGGGTAAGTGGTTACTTCACCTCTTTGAGCCTCAACTTCCTCATCTGCTAAATGGAGATAATAACAGCACCTACTTCATGAAGTTGTTGTGAGGGTTAAATTGGTTGATAAACAGAAAGAACCTAGCACAGTGTCGGAGAACTAGTTATTAATCAACATCTCCACTTCCCCTCTGAGACTGCTGAGAGAGGTAGAAGAGCATCACATCTTCCAAACCTCAGCTACCTTTATATTCTGGATCTGGGAGGCAAAAGAATTAGGTCAATGGCTTAGTGTGATGTGATTATATCACATCACCTCTATGAGCTTTATTATCCTTATCTGTTAAATGAGAATAATCTCATGTGACTCATAGGACTGTTATGAAGATTAAAGGACATTTTGTATTTGAATCTAAAAAGGTCTATACAATACTATTGTAGTAACTATTCATTATGTCCATGTTGAAGGGGGACCAAGCAAAATGATGGTCCTATTAGCCACAGATCCTCCCACAGAGACCAAAGCTTCATGGCAAGTCCTTGGAAAAAGAAAAATGGAATGTTACATTGAGGAGCCACCCAGCTTCTCACGGGGACAAAGAGGTTGAGACTAGGAGCCCTTCATACACCCTAAATTTGCAGGCGTTTATAAATGGAGGTTTCTCTCATTCTTCCCTTATTTTCATCACCTCCTGGTGGAAAGGAAGGTTCTAAGGTGAAGCCATTCAGGACAAAAAGGCGCAACTTTAAGAGCTGCTGCCATAGCAGGACAAGAGCAATGTGCCTTCCGCCATGTGGATTAACAGAGACACCTAGTGTTCCAGGGAGAGCCGGCCCGTGACGCCAACTCTGACCAGGGGATGGCTCAAGTCAACAAGCACTGTCCACCCCCAGCTCTTCTTCCATCAGCGTCCCTTTTGCAATATCATGAAGGTGGTTCTCCCTCCCCCACATGTCTCATATGGAAGCTCTTCAAATATCTCCTCCAGCTTTAACAGGACAGGGATGGGGTTGGTGAGATAATGTTCGAAATGATTCTCTTCTGGAGGATTAAGTCATTGATGTGAGGAGGTGATCAGCATCCCTTGGACAGCCACTGCTCGCTCCATGGTCTTTCTTGCCCTTCGAATCCTCAATGGCCTGTTCTTCAAGGGCGGTGTGACCTAGTGGTCAGAAAGACCTGAAACTGAGTCCACCAGGATACCATTTTTTTCTCATTTCCATATAAACTTCAAAGTCTTTCCCATCTCAGGCACTTGGCACACTCTGTTCATGTCTTTGCCTGGCATGACTTCCCCTGGCTCTTTGCATGTCTAGTTCTTCATCCTCCACGAGATTCATGCTCTCTGCACGCCTTGATGTTTTCCATCTCAGTGTCTACTATCTTTCCTCCTCAGCGGCCATAATGTAGTGTAATCATTTTATTCATAATCATTTATAAATATTTTTGTCTACAATAACAGCATTTTGTCTCAATTTTCTCTACACTCCCTATTAGACTGCAACCTCATGAAGACTGGGACCATACTCTTGTATTTACTGGTGTATCCCCGGCAGGGATTGACACTGAACACTAGATAAATGCTTCAAATGAACGGACAAATGCAACTGTGACTCTTGCCCATTAATGATATGACTTTGAAATGCCACCTAACTTTCCTCAGTCCCATTTTTCTCATACATAATATGAGGATCTCACCGCCCTTATAACTAGTTAAGAGCACTGGGACTGGCAGGCACTGCTACTCTTCCACATCAGTTTTAAGATGCCCAACTTTTGCATTTTATCCTTTTTAAAATAAAGATCATTTTATAATCGTTGGAGTCTTAGATTATATAAAATATGGTAACATCTCACTCTTATGTAGGACTCAAGGTCTTCTTATATTAAAAAAAAATCCTCTAGAAAGACATGGTTATGTGGCTCTCTGTGTCTATTTACTGTATAGGAGCAAGTCAGCATCAATACTAATGCATTCTATTCCACAATTTCACCATTGCCTCCCTCTCATTTCCTCTCTAAGGACTGTTCCTCCCCAGTCTATTAGTTAATGAGAATGCCTTCCTAAATTTTTAAAAATCTGTTTTTCTTTCAAAAGCCCTAGGGAGTTAGAATAATGAAACTCACTTCATTATTATATGCAGAGCAATCCTGCCATCTAGGTGGCATTTTTGTTCCACTTTCTTGGTCATTCTGAGAATTATACTATTATACAAGAACTAAAATGTATCATACATCGAGCCAAATGCTTTCCATGCTTTATTTAATTTTCACAGACTCCCCACTCTGAGAACCAGCATTATCTCCATTTTACAGATGACGAAATGAGGTCTAGATGGACTTCGTTACGTGTTCAGTGTCTCACAGCTGATAAGTGGCAGAAAAATCTAGAATTTGATTCCAAATTCTGTGGGATTTATCAGACTGGAATCCTCCAGAGACTACAAACATAAACCAAGCACAAATTATGCCCATCAAGGAGTCTTCTGTATGGAAGTAAAGAGTCATAGTTGTCCGGGTAAAACAATCTGAGATTTTTATTTCTAATATCCCCTTGTTGGTCAAACTCAGCTTTAGAAAGGCAACCACATTAGAGGGTACAATGCCTCAACTATTTAGCATAATATTACGGATTAGCTGCCAAATATGCATATTCATCAAAGTTCTTTTGGTTGTAATTAGCAGAAGCCAACGTGAACCAACTTAAGCCACTAAGGAAGTCTGGTGGTTAATATCTGAAAAGATCAGTGATAGGGTGGACTTCAGGTATGGTTTGATCATGGCTCTGGCTTGTTCTCCATACCATACTTCTCTAGTTCAGGCCCATGTATGAGTCACCATTATTCTCAGCCTGATTTCTTCCATGGTAAAAAACCGGCAGCAGAAATTCCGGGCCTCACATCTGAACAATGACCATACAACAAATAGTCCTAAAGTTCTCTCTGTTAGACCAACTTAGATCACATGTCCATTCCTGAACCAACTGCTATAATGAGATGGATGGGATTTTTTTTTAAATTGGCTGTGGCCAAATAGGACTCACCCACCACAGCCTTCATGATGGGAGAAGAGAGGAATGGAATCCGAGAAATCACCTACGCTCCACACTGAGCAAAGCCTGTTAGTAATAGGAAATGAAATGGCACAGGGCAAAGAAAAAGCAAATGAGGCTCCAGATACAACCTGTGCAAGCTCAGGGGTCACTGCAGCTGTCTACCTCACTCCCCTGCTAAAACTCTCCAGTGGCTTCCCATAACACTTGAAACAAAACCTGAAACCTTCACCATGGCCTAAGATCTTACAGAACTTAGTCTACCTCTATCTCCTTACCCTACCCTATTTTTCCTCCCATCTCATGTCAATACCAACTTGATATTATGTGTTTATTCATTCATTTTTGGTCTCCCCTCTAGAACAGGAGATTTAGGTGGGGAGCCTCTGTCTGTTTGGTTCATCACTGTATGACGCTGTATGACACACATACTGTGGGACTGAGACAGATATTAAGTGTTGCATACATGAAAGGGTAAATGAATAAAAACAAATGCATGTATGCATGAGTGAATGAATGAACAAATGAAAGAATGAGATCCAGGCAATCAGTAGAGGAACATGGGTAACTGATGCCAGGGGATTGTTTTTATTCTCTTTGGTTTTGTTTTCACCTAGTTGGCTGAAGACAAACACTTTCTCCCAGTCCTGTGTTCAGTGCTCAGAGTCTATTTAAGAAATGCTCTGTTTTGAAGGCAGAAGATTTATTAAACTCAAGAACTATGGTTTAGAGACATGCATGATGGCTTCCTCCCCATCTCCTATACTGAGTGGAAGATGTTTGCCAATGGTTTAGCCTTCCTGCATATATGTGATAAGAACACTTAAAAAAATCAAGGCAGGGCTTCCCTGGTGGCGAAGTGGTTAAGAATCTGCCTGCCAGCTCATGCAGCTCAATATTAAAAAAACAAACAACCCAATCCAAAAATGGGCAGAAGACCTAAATAGACATTTCTCCAGAGAAGATATACAGATTACCAACAAACACATGAAAGGGTGCTCAACATCACTAATCACTAGAGAAATGCAAATCAAAACTACAATGAGATACCATCTCACACCAGTCAGAATGGCCACCATCAAAAAATCTAGAAACAATAAATGCTGGAGAGGGTGTGGAGAAAAGGGAACCCTCTTGCACTGTTGGTGGGAATATAAATTGATACAGCCACTATGGTGAACAGTATGGAGGTTTCTTAAAAAACTAAAAATAGAACTACCATACGACCCAGCAATCCCACTCCTGGGCATATACCTGAGAAAACCAAAATTCAAAAAGAGTCATGTACCAAAATGTTCATTGCAGATCTATTTACAATAGCCAGGACATGGAAGCAACCTAAGTGTCCATCGACAGATGAATGGATAAAGAAGAGGTGGCACGTATATACAATGGAATATTACTAAGCCATAAAAAGAAACAAAATTGAGTTATCTGTAGTGAGGTGGATGGACCTAGAGTCTGTCACACAGAGTGAAGTAAGTCAGAAAGAGAAAAAGAAATACCGTATGCTAACACATATATATGGACTCTAAAAAAAAAAATGGTTCTGAAGAACCTAGGGGCAGGACAGGAATAAAGACACAGACGTAGAGAATGGACTTGAGGACACAGGGAGGGGGAAGGGTAAGCTGGGATAAAGTGAGAGCGTGGCATGGACGTATATACACTACCAAATGTAAAATAGATAGCTAGTGGTAAGCAGCCGCATAGCACAGGGAGATCAGCTCAGTGCTTTGTAACCACCTAGAGGGGTGGGATAGGGAGGGAGATGCAAGAGGGAGCAGATATGGGGGTATATGTATATGTATAGCTGATTCACTTTGTTATAAAGCAGAAACTAACACACCGTTGTAAAGCAATTATACTCCAATAAAGACGTTAAGAAAAACCCTTTTGCTTTCCAAAACAAAAAAAAAAAGAATCTGCCTGCCAATGCAGGGGCCACGGGTTCAATCCCTGGTCGTCCAGGAAGATCCCACATGCCACAGAGCTACTAAGCTGGTGCGCCACAACTACTGAGCCTGCGCTCTAGAACCCACAAGCCACAACTACTGAGCCCATGCACCTAGAGCCCGTGCTCCGCAATGAGAAGCCCACACACCGCAACTAAGAGTAGCGCCCACTCGACGCAACTAGAGAAAGCCCGTGCCCAGCAACAAAGACCCAACGCAGCCAAAAATAAATAAATTCATTTTAAAAAATTGGATCCTATTACAAATAAGATTATTTAAAAAAGAAAAATCAAGGCAGATAACCCCATTATGACCTGGCATGCACCCAGTGTCACAATTAAATATTGGCTTCCCTCTTCCTTTCTACCTTTTACTTCCTTCCTTCTGCCTAGTCAGAATTACTGAGATTCCCTTGCTGACATTTTTGCTCAATTCTTTGCATCCAATTAATATTTACTGGCATTCCTCAGGGAGGCACAAAATCTGAAGGGACTCATTCTAGAACTAATTTAAAGAGAGTTGATGACTCTGCAATTGAGCTTTTGACTATTCTCATAAAAATTCTCCCAAGAAAGATCAGCTTCTCCCCTTTGTTCTCCACTTGCTTTATTCTTGGCAATGACAAATATCAATCTCTATGATAATGACAATAATAATAACTGGTATTGATGGTGAGGATATTATTAACATTTTCAGGAAGGTTTTGTGGTTTATAAAATGAAATCCCATGCATCACATTTTTGTGATAAATTTCTAAGAAAAGCAAAATGACTCCCGCCCACAATGGGAGGATCTTTGTACGCACTTTATGACAATGTAAGGCCTCTAAGGTTTCATGAAAGCACACCTAGGATGTCCTCTTTCCCTGAGAGGCCAGAGAATCAGAGGATCAGACGCTGAAGTCAGAGAGGCAATCTTGATCCTGATTCTACCATTAAGTGACACTGGAAAAGTCAATCTTCTCTCTGAGATTTTTTTTTTCTCTAGCAAAAATGGAGTTGTGAGAATACAAGATAATGTGTGTAAAAATTCTTAGATCAGAGCAAGCGCTGTGTTAGCAATTATATGATTCACTCATTCAACACATATTTAAGTGTCTACACTATTCTGCGTACTGGTGTACCAGTAAAATGGACAAAGTCCCTGGAGTTCATTTTCACGATCATCACCACCATCATTATCGCCACCGCCACCACCATCATCATCATTCTCATCACCACATTATTATCATTAATCACAAACGACCTAGAAGGAAAGAGGACTGATTCAGTGGAGCAACACATCTGGGTCTGGGGCAAAGAAAACTTAGGCTTAGCATGTCTTTGCCATTAGCCAGTCTCTCATTAATGAAAAATGAGCCCTGTGTCTTCCAGGCCTCACTTTCCTCATCTGTAATAAAGCATAGAGAATTTACATTTTAATGTTATAACACCAGTTATAATTTGTTACAACTAATAATATATTTTATGAATCTGAGCCATAAAAAAGAAAAATCAGATTTGAACCATAGACTTCATGAGGTTTAGATGATACACTGACATTTTCAGCAACAATCCTTCACAGGTAGCGTGGGTTCCATCAGACTCCCTCGTTTGCTGTTTATTTGACAAATTTCAGGATATTGTAGTAAAGCTGGACACCCCCACCCCCTACCAGAACAAACGTTTTCTTCCAGTTTTAGAGGAACATCTACAAATTAATCCAATCTGATGAGTGGGAACTCTCTTTAGGTAATTCAATAAGTTCTTGCCTTTGGGCAAGCCACTTGGCACAAACAACTCAAATTCTCACCTTAAGTTGAACAGAGAAGTAGATTTATGACCTAGGGCCATAAAAAAAGACCACTTAGTCCCAAAGGTGATCCTTGTAAGTGAGATATCGAAACTTCCTGTCATCACTCATTTGAACATCTACCAGTCTTAAGGTTCATCAAGGTCTTGTTTTGGCAATGCTTATAAATAATGATGATTATGATAAAATAAACACACATCTTATGATAAAACAAACACTGAAAGAGACTATGGAGGTAATATGAATAAGTAGTCCAGGTGGGGACTAAAGTGAACTGGGAAGGACCTTCTTGATCTAAAGGTCATTTCCCATGTCCAGTTGACCATCTCCAGGTAGGAGGAAGGTTCTGGTACAAGATGGCAGCATAGGAGGCTCCCAAACTCACTTCCTCCTATGGGTACACTGAATCTACAGCTATGAAGCAATTCTTTCTGAAAGAAATCCAGAAACTAGCTGAGTGAACTACACATCAAGTGAACAACAAAATACCCACATCCAAATGTGTAGGAAAGGCTGAGACACATTCTCACCATATACTCTACCCCCAGCACAGCAATATACAATCAGGAGGGAACTTACAACTTCCAGCTTCTCCCTGAAGAGTGAAGATTTGGACCCAACATCTAGAGTCCCAACTTTTAAGACTTCCAGATAGGAATGTCGGATTATCATTATCAGCTTTTCATATTTTTCAAGATTAGCTAAACATATAATTTTTTGTGAAATCTTACAAGTTTTACATGTTGGAATTTATTCAATTTTTGAAAACAGTAAAAACATTCAAGTCAAAAAAGCCATACCGCAACTTCAAGTCAACTTGCAAGCTTTTAAAGTAGTGTAGTGGAGTCTAGATCCAAACAAAACTGGATTTGAAGTCTGGCTTTATTTTGTATTAGCTGTATGCCTTTGGTCAAGTTATGTAACTTCTCTAGTCCCCGATTTCCTCACCTGTAATATGAGTTATGATTTATAATTGACCTGCTGGTAATCTATCCAGCATCCATTTCCCTCTTCCTCATTCTTAATAGAAATCACATTTGTTGAGACTTCATGTTTCCTATAAGAATCCATGGGACTTGGAGGAATGGAAGCTCACCCCATCTCAGTTCTAAGAGTAGGTCTGGTTTGGTGTAACTTAATCCTATTTGCCTTCTCAGGGATTGGGTCAGCTGTCCAAAATTAAGCCGGTCAGTACATGGCATTTTCAAAATGGTTATTATTGGCCCAAAGATGGGCACATGACCTAATTTGGCCACGAACAAAGAAGTCATCTGAGATGTTGCTGACAGCAAGCTTAAGGTCATGAAGGAAGCAGTTTGAGAACAAGGACTATACTCCTCAAAGGGCAGAGTCAATCCATATCCTAAGCAGAAAAATACAAAGCCATTTAGAGGTCTCTTTGTGTAGGAAGAGGATTCTTACCAACCTCTAGTATTCTGTAGGCATGAGACACTTTTACAGTTAAAGTATTGTATGTTGTGATAAATTGTGTTTAATTTTCACATAATAAAATACAGAGTATGAAGTTTTTATTATTATTATTATTTTGTTTTGCGGTACGCGGGCCTCTCACTGCTGTGGCCTCTCCTGTTGCGGGGCACAGGCTCCGGACGCGCAGGCTCAGCGGCCATGGCTCATGGGCCCAGCTGCTTCACGGCAAGTGGGATCCTCCCGGACCAGGGCACGAACCCGTGTCCTCTGCATCGGCAGGCGGACTCTCAACCACTGCGCCACCAGGGGAGCCCCGGAGTGTGAAGTTTTTAAAAAATATTTCCGTGAGTTGAATTGTCCTAAATCCCAAATTACAAATGTTTGCATTTCATTAAATTGAAACTAAATTTAATATATGTTTATGATAAGATCTTATATTTGAAGCTGTCATTTAATTACCTAAGCATCCAATAAGAGGATGTTAGATTCTAAACAACCAAAGGGAAGAGTTTAACAGGACAAATTCTTTATTATTATCTAAGAAGAGATAATTATGAAGTTTAGTTGTGTGACTGCATATGGATTTTAAATAAATTATTATGACATTAATTTATCTTGAAAAAAAAAAAGAGCAGAGTCAAGAGATCACAGGGGAAAGAACCAGAACCTTGAGCATACTGCATCTGAAGTCCACCCTGTGTCTAGAATTCCAATCAAATAACTCAATCACATAACTGAATTTAGTTGATTATTACCTGCAGCAAAAACATCCTAATTCATCCTAAGGATAAAAGATAATGTATTTAAAGTGACTGGCACATAGGAGGGACTTAATACATGGTAGGTTGTATCATTAGAGTATTTTAACATTTCCATTACATCCGATTTTAAAATATATATGATTCCAACTTATATCTCCTCCCTTTTCCCCTTTGGTAACCATAAGTTTGTTTTCTATGTCTGTGGGTCTACTTCTATTTTGTAAATAGTTTCATTTGTATCACTTTTTTAGATTCCACATGTAAGTGATATCATATGATATTTGTCTTTCTCTGTCTGACTTACTTCACTTACTATAATAATCTCTAGGTCCATCCAATGTTGCTGCAAATTAAACAACAAGGTCCACTGTATAGCACAGGGAACTATATTCAATATCTTGTAATAAGCTATAATGGAAAAGAATCTGAAAAAGAATATATGTATTTTATATATATATTATATATATAAAACTTAGTCACTTTGCTGTACACCAAAAAAATAACACATCGTGAATCAACTATACTTCTATCTATCTATCTATGCTTCCATAATGTAACTTATGAAACTTGAAGTTTCCCTTCCCCCGCAACACATAATGATGTATTAATTAAATTGTTGAAACTTCCTTTTATTAACAGGGATGGAAATGAAAAGGAAATGAGCACGTGTCTCAGGACAGCTGTCCTCCACTGTGTAGGAAACAGTGATATATGTTTATTCCTTGTGTTTGGATAGGATTTAATCAAATGATGCAAACCCTCAGGAACTGGCTATGGGGATTTGGACAAGAGTATACCAGACATCAGCAGATCAGCCAGTTCATTCACCACACTTTGAGGCCTGTGTAGCAATGTGGCTGGCCTCCCCTGCCCACGCAGAACCCAGTTAGCATCACCAAGCTGACAGTGACTCCTCTGTCCCTGCAATCCATGCCAGGCTTTGAGGCACCAGGAGCCTGCACAGGGGCTCAGTCACACCTGCAGGCAGGCAGCATCTACACGGAGGCAGGAGAAGGGGGGAGCAGGAAAGCAAGAGGACAAAGGCAAAGAACAGGTGGAGAGGCCCGTTCTGGCTGTCTAGCTCCCACCTGGAAGGAATGACAAGGAGGGCTTCTGTCCTACATACGAGGAGGAGGGGTATAGACAGACACCCTTCCAGGAAAGCAAAGGACAGCTTATAAATGAACTGGCACTTCACACCTTGCCATATGCTCCTCTCTTGTGGTGGAAAGGATTTTAACTTGTTTTGTTTCTGCATCAGATGTTTTCCAGATCATGTCAAGAATGAAACAAAAGCAGAGGTTTTTTCCCCCTTCCTGAGTATGACCTCCTCATCTCTTCAGACCCAAAGCTTGGCTTGCCACCTATGTCATGGATCCAGCCCAGTATGGTATTGGTTTCCTTTAACTCAAAGCATTCACTGCTCTGATGATTTGCTTGGCAGTTCATCATGTGATAAAATTTTACTTCTTCCACATATTGGTTAAAACTTCTGGTCAGATTATTTAACTCTCCTAGGTTGCACTAAGCCCAGATAGATTAACAATGCTTGTAGATTATAGATCTTTGGAAGGTCCATAGCCTCCATCATGATGTCTAGCATATAACAGACATTGTACAGACACCCACTAGGCTCCACAACAAAATCAAGGCTGAGAATAGAGAGTCTCCAAGGCGGAAAAGGCAGCGGAAATTCACAGCCCAACTCCTTTCCTCCAGTATTCTCCTTCCCCTCAGGGATTATTTACCAATTAATGTTGAAGTTCCTTAAGGTTGGAACCTGATCACTCTTCTGAGTCTTCATTCTCCCCTAGATGATCTCACCCAATCCTGAGGTTTTAACTGGCATCAGTAAGCTCAAAACCTGTGTGTTAGATTTTCAGCCTGAACTCAGACTCTTTTCTCCAATTGCCTACTTGAGATTTCCACTTGGATGTCTACAAAGTATGTTCAACTGAACATGTCTGAAATTAGACGCTGTTCCTGTCTCACTCTCCCCCAATCTGTTTCTTCTCCAATTTTGTGCAAGGTACCGCCATCTATTCAGCTGTACAAGTGAAGAAGTATTATTGAATCTCTTCTATCATTTCATATCCATCCATCACGTTTTGTTAATTTTACTTCCGAAACACGCATAAGCCCACCCACTTCCCTCTGAATCTATAGCATTACACAGATTTAGGTCTTAGTCTCCTAACTGGTCCCTGTGCTTACACATTAAAACCCCTTGCTCCCAATATACTTTCTGTTAGCAGGCACCAGAGTAGTGAAAATGGTGCTTTTCTTCGCATAATCCTTTCACAGAAGGAAGCTGTAGCAAATCATTAGTATATGTCACCAAATTAACAAGTTCCAAAATGAAAGCTTCCCTAGTATTCAAAAAAGGATAAAAGGAAATACGTAGGAAAAAGATCAATACGTATTTTTGTTGGCATGCTGGTTCCAAAATCCAAAGATTTGAATCTGGCCTAAGGCAAATTTGAACAATATTTATGCTTTATGTGTGACCCCAAAACAACCCAAACCACCTTTCCTTCAAGGTAAAGGCACGGACAATTTCTGACCCTTTCAAGTTGCCAGCACTGGGTTTCCACCATTTGTCGAGCTATTCATTGGATGCCAATTGGAAATGATTGACTTGCATCGCTGGGTTGGCATACGGTGCTCTTGACTTCCAGCCAAAAAAGAGAGGGCGGTGTTCCAGGAGAGATGCCACAAACAGAGATGAGGCTGAAGAGAGGCTGTTGACTTCACTCTCAGGCTGAACACCCAGGGAGCACAGCCCACCTCTCGTGGGTCCATCAGGACACAGAGGTGTCAGATCAAGCTGTGCATCTGGCCAAGCGAAGGGGGAGAATTAACATCTGCAGGGTGCCAACTACATCCTAGATGCTTGGCTAGGTAAATTATGTGCATTTAAGTGTCACCATAATCCTGTATGGTTGGAATTATCTCTGTATATAATCAAGGAAATGGAGGCTCAAAGAAGTTAAGTAACTTGCCCAGGATAACCTAGATAATGAGAGGGTTTGAACAAAGCGCTATCCAAAACCACATTCCACAAAGTCACACAGCCTCGTGGAATACGCTTTGGGTTCGTAATGTGGTACAGGCTGCTGGATTCTCTCACTACATATCTCTTTGAGACTCAGTCTTTTCCCCCTTTCCTGAGTCCAGACTCCCAATCAGATTTACAGCACAGGCCCAGAGGATGGCTTGGTCTCCTGGGTACCTGGTGTCATCGCCAGAAATGTTTGTTGAGCATATGCTGATCCCACAGATAAATATTTGCAGAGTTATTACATTCACCCAGGGAAGTTATAACTCAGAGAATTATAACTGAGCAGGCCTCTTTATTGGCATTAAAAAAGAAACCAGGGCTTCCTTGGTGGCACAGTGGTTGAGAGTCCGCCTGCCGATGCAGGGGACACGGGTTTGTGCCCTGGTCCGGGAAGATCCCACATGCCGCGGAGCGGCTGGGCCCGTGAGCCATGGCCACTGAGCCTGCGCGCCCGGAGCCTGTGCTCCGCAACAGGAGAGGCCACAACAGCGAGAGGCCTGCGTACCGCAAAAAAAAAACCAACAGTGATAATTCTGATTATCAAATACAAATATGCCAACCAGGTTCAGATCAGTCTCTTAACAGGTCATTAAGCCAGGAAGTTTTCCTATGGATATTTCAGAAAGGAAGATTGAAAAAAGTATCAATGTAAATTGGATATGAATTAAATTTACTCTCACTTATTTATCTTCCTTCCATTTCCCTTCCTGTGAGGGTGATAATTTACAATGCTGTTGCTTCTTAAAGCAGAAGCCGGACTTTATAAATCAAGAAGTTAATGTAAAACACAAAAATGGTCAAGCCAGGTACCATCAATTAAAACCAAATAACTTCCCTTTAATAGTAATTCATAGCTCTCCCGAAGAAGATGTTCTTTTTCCCCTGGTTGGGGCTATAGATCTACCTGAGCGCTTCTATTTGACTTCCAGCGCAGCGACTGCCACATCCTCCTCCACAACTGAAAGGGGAGCCAAGCCATAGGACACAGAGTCACAACTCAATCGGTAACAAACAAGATTGAAATATACCTCCATCTCTCACTTCCCTGTCTCTGTACAGCTTGCAGTATAACAGGTATAAATTAAAGTAATCATAATGATGATAATCATCATCATAAGAATAATGACTTCACAGTTGTTTGTGTAATGCCTACTACATGCCAGGCACAATGATAACTGTTTTACATATATGCTTTCATTTAATTCTCCTACAGTATGAAGAAATGACTCTCTCTCTCTCTCTCTCTCTCTCTCTCTCTCTCTCCCCCTCTCTCTCTCTCTCTCTCTCTCTCGCTCGCTCACACACACACACACACACAGACACACACACAGACACACACACACAGACACATGGGCATTTTAGAAAAAAAGCCTGAGTTCGGAGTGGTTAGTAACTTATACTTGGTAAGTATGTGGCTAATTCAAAACCAAGCTGGCACTCAGCCCGTGAACTTTTCTCCACTCTTTTCTCTACCCTTCTTCCCACTGGCCACGCTCCTCCCAAGCTAATCCTTTGGCAAGAGAGTTTAAGTCTTAAAAACACCCACCTTCTCCCTTCTATGACCTCCTTCTTCATAAATGTAAAAGTGGAAGAGGAAACACACAGATGTGCACACACATTTTATCAACAATGGTAACCATCTACAGATTGCTTTCCATATGCCAGGCTCTAGCCTACAGGACAACAGTTTTCTTATCCCCATGTTACATCCGAGGGAGCAGACTTGGAGGAATCAAGTGGCTTGCCCGAAGTCTTGAAACTAGGAGAGTTCAGATCAGGGATTCAAACAAGGCAGCCTGTCTCCAGTGCCCACACTTTTTTTCATCAAATTTTTTTGGCTGCACCCCACGGCTTGTGGCACCTTAGTTCCCTGACCAGGGATCAAACCCAGGCCCTCAGCAGTGACAGCACGGAGTGCTAACCACTGGACGGCCAGGGAACTCCCAAGTACCCACACTCTTGACCATGATGTCGTGCTGCCTCCGGACGGGCCCCATCTGCTAGTGAACCAGAGATGTTCTTGGGACAGAACTGGACAGAGCAGCCTAAGTTCCATGCCAACAAAACAGGTAATGGTTTACCTTCACAGATCCAGGAGTTGCCAGCGATGTGCTCTGTGCTTGGTGAAGGAACAGATGTTTAATAACTCTGCAGTAGCAAGGAGGCGGTTACATAACATGGCTGAGCTATTTTTGAACTTTGGAAAACGCTGACTGCTCTTTTCAAAGTGCCTTCTGTAAAACCAGAATATTAAACATAAAGAACATTTCCCCTTTTCCCCACTTTTTTTTTTCTGAAACAAGAACAGACACAGGTCCATGGTAGGATCATTAACCCGGCAAGCAGACCCTTTGTACCTGGTCCATCACTGTGAGCAGTAAACCATTGTGACAATATTTTAACTATACAAACTCTGTGTGTAAGATTACAAGTAGTGTCCATGAGGACCACTGAGGGACACACCTAGTTAGCCCCAAGATGTAGAACTCAACCAGTCAAAGTAGGACCCCCGATCCCTCAGCAACTCACCATGAAACCATCAGGCGTGACTTCACCTGAACCTCTTCTGAAGCTATTTGCATCCTCCCTACTGCAGAGTGGGCGTGATGAGAGCTATTTGTTTACAGATGCTTTGCGAAATGAGACTTTTTAAACCAGCTGAAAATGTAACTTTTTAAAGCTTTAAGTGGGAACTCCTAACTCAAGCTGATGGGTCCGAATCAGGTTGCAGACACATGTGTTCTCTGCCTTCAGCTACCCAGACTGAAGATTCCTTACTGTCAACAACCTAAATGTCCATCAAAGGTGGCTGATTAAATAAAAGATAGAACACAGACAACAGAATACAAAAAAGCAACTAAGATGAATACACTAGTTTTATATGTGTCCTCATAGATCATGCTTGAGCCATAGGTTGAGGTAAAGGAAATTCCAGCACATTAGATACCACTTATGATATTAAAAAGAACTACCCATTGGGTCTAAGGTCGCACTGTATCTGTATCAAAAGTACAAAACATGCACATGGATTTAGATACATACCAAATTCACTGTGGTGTTTTTCTCTCTCATGGAGAGAAAGGGAGAAGAGTGGGGCTGGGGAGAGGTATAATCAGGACTTCTACATTATCAGTAATGTTTTATTTCTTTTAAAAATTTGAAACAAATATGACATGTTCACTTTGTTCTCTGGGGTGAGTATGAGGGTGGGTGTTTCATCAGACTCTGTACTTTTTTTTTTAACATCTTTATTGGATTATAATTGCTTTACAATGGTATGCTGGTTTCCGCTGCATAACAAAGTGAATCAGCTACACATGTACATATATCCCCATATCTCCTCCCTCTTGCTAGACGCTACTTTTTTTACTATTCTTTTCTTTCCTATGTTAAAAAAAGTCCTTGTTGCGCTTCCCTGGTGGCGCAGTGGTTGAGAGTCCACTTGCCGATGCAGGGGACATGGGTTCGTGCCCCGGTCCGGGAAGATCCCACATGCCGCGGAGCGGCTGGGCCCATGAGCCGTGGCTGCTGAGCCTGCGCATCCGTAGCCTATGCTCCGCAACGGGAGAGGCCACAACAGTGAGAGGCCAGCATTCCACACAAAAAAAAAAAAAAAAAAAAAAGCCCTTGCTACCTGAGTTTGTCTTTAGACGAATTTCCCCCATCTTCATCAGACTGTACATTCTTTGAGAAGTTATATGTTAATTCATGTATGATTCCAGAGGCTAGCACAGGGTTCGCTGGATAGAAGGAGTGATGGATGGAGGATAGAGATATAGTGCCCTTAATCCTTTTCTTAAAAACTGCGTCTTGGGGCTTTCTCCAGCTCCTGGTCCTTGTCTTGCTTCGCAAGGTCCCACTCTTTCCTGGGTGGGCTTAAGGAACACTGTGCTAGTGGGGAAGTGTGGCGAAGCACCCACATACTGGCTGAGCCCTACACACTGAGGCTGAGCGCCACCAGTGCTCCAAGGGTGGAGAAATGTTTCATTAAAACCAGGCGGTGGGGGCTTCCCTGGTGGCGCAGTGGTTGAGAGTCCGCCTGCCGATGCAGGGGACACGGGTTCGTGCCCCAGTCCGGGAAGATCCCACATGCCGTGGAGCAGCTGGGCCCGTGAGCCATGGCCGCTGTCCCAGTCCAGGAAGATCCCACATGCTGCGGAGCGGCTGGGCCTGTGAGCCATGGCCGCTGAGCCTGAGCGTCCGGAGCCTGTGCTCTGCAACGGGAGAGGCCACAACAGTGAGAGGCCCACGTACCACAAAAAAAAAAAACAAAAAAACCAGGCGGTGGATGACGGCTTACCACACTTAATGCATTACTGCTCTGGGGCTGAAATACCACCTACAACATTGCTGCATTCAAAGCATAACTCCTGGAAAGAGCACACCAGGATTTCACAGGAGTAGAATTTTTTTTTTTTAAGGAGTGGAATTCAGGGTGGTCACTGGAAAGAGATCTGAATGTCTTGCCAATTATCCTTCTCAAGTTCCTCTTCCTGTATATATTATATTTCAATTGCCCTACAATTGAGTTATGTTTCCATCAGAATTATACAAATATTCCAGCTGCAAGGCACTTATTATGGGAAGTGAGAATTCATTTGGGCTGGCAGCAATCCTGCCTGTGTAAGACACTCCCGTGACTCATACCAATTTATCCTAGTTCCTTCCTGATACCTGGACAATTATTAAAAATGCTGAAAGTAGCAACGTAGAAACAAGATCATTAAAGAGGGAAAGAGGAGAGAGGAAGGGAAAATTTCAAAGGACCATGATTTCCTAACCTAAGAGTTCATTTTTCGGATAAATGTCAGTTTCAGGTAAAATCTTTAAGCCTCCTCCATCACACACACACACACACACACACACACACACACACACACACACACACACACACACACACACACACACACACACACACACACCACTAGCTGCAGACCAGAGATTATCCCTGAACTGTAGCAGATTCAGAGTCCTAAAACCTTCCAGAGACATTTTAGAGTGACACGTTATTCTACTGATAATAAACTCACCTGGTCTGCTGACTATACTTTCTGATGACCAAAGCAACTTCACTGCTCACTCCGACAGTCATTAAATAATTGTCAGGTGCGAGGCACCCATGCTAAGGGGCACTCTTCATGCATCACCTCATTTCATACTCAGGACAACCCCTAGAACATTGGTTCTCAATGCATGTTCCCCAGACCAGCAACATCGTCATCACCCAGGAACTTGCTAGAATTGCAAATTCTTAGAGCCCACTCCAGAGCTACTGAATTAGAAACTCTGAGCATGGGGCCCAGCAGTCTTGTTTTATCAAGCCCTCCCAGTGACTCTCATGCATGTTGAAGTCAGAGAACCACCACCTAGGCAATCCCTGGTCCAGGAAGATCCCACATGCCGCAGAGCAACTAAGCCCGTAAGCCACAACTACTGAGCCCACGTGCCTAGAGCCCGTGCTCCACAACGGGAGAAGCCACCGCAATGAGAAGCCCGTGCACCGCAACGAAGAGTAGTCCCCGCTGGCTGCAACTAGAGAAAGCCTGCGCGCAGCAACGAAGACCCGAAGCAGCCAAAAATAAATAAAAATTACAAAAAAAAGAAGAAACAAAAACAAAAAACACCCCATCATTTTGCAATGAACAACTGAGGCCCAGAAAGGTAAAATGATTGTCCAAGTCACATGGAAAGTGGACAAGACAAGATTTGAACCCTAACAAGTCCAACTCCACAGCCCAGTCCCTTAATCATGGTGCTACACTGCTTATCTGAAGAATGAGCATGGATTAAATCAACGAACATCAGGCAAACACACGCAGAATGGGTGTAGGAGTGATCATTCTAAATCTCAACAGCTGAGCCATAATGATGGCCCACAAAGAACAATGACACTTCTCGGAAACATCAAATTTAACTTAAATGTCCACCAAGATGGGAGTAGTTAACTAAATTATGATACAGCCATATGATGGAATACAATGCAGATTTAAAAGTGATGTCTGCCAAGATTTCCAACAGCCTACAAAAACACTTAGGCCATGGGCTTCCCTGGTGGCACAGTGGTTGAGAGTCCGCCTGCCGATGCAGGGGACACGGGTTCGTGCCCCGGTCCGGGAGGATCCCACATGCCGCGGAGCGGCTGGGCCCGTGAGCCATGGCCGCTGGGCCTGCGCGTCCGGAGCCTGTGCTCCGCAACGGGAGAGGCCCATGTACCGCAAAAAAAAACAAAACAAAAAAACAAACACTTAGGCCATATGAAGGGAGGAAATTCAGATACAAACTCTGAGACTAGGAGCACCAGTGTGGGCACTTTCCCCAACATGTAACATGTTGGTGAGGATGTGGGAAGTCGAGTGATTTCACAAAATGCTAGTGTGAACATAAAATATATAGTTACTTTGTGGGACAATTTGGCAATAGACACTTAAATTTTAAAATGCACTTGTTCCATGACCACAAAACTCTACTTCTTAGAATCAACCCTAGAAAAACATTTGCACATGTGCACAAAGAGACAGGTAAGGATGATTATCACTGCAGTTCAGTTTCTAATGGAAAAAAGCTGAAACAACATAAATTTCTATTATTATGAAGACTGGATAAATAAATCATGGTATATCCCTATTGAGGAATGCAATGTGCAGTTTACAAAGAACGTAGATATTCATACATACATATCTATATATACACATACATATGTATATCTACATATAGCTGTGCACATTCACATGCACATGTATGTATACATACATCTACATATATTCATACATGTGTATATAGATAGGCATGTATATACATACATATATCTATATATACACACATACTTAAGATATAGCTATAGATAGAGGACGGATAGATAGATAGATAGACAGACAAATAGATCTCAGGTGCAGGTTTCCAGGGTATACCGTTGAGTAAACAAAGTAAGTTGCAGAAAACCAAGGATGATGTTACTTACAAACAAAAGGAGATGAGACGAGAGGAAGAGGGGAGAGGACAAACCAACAAATCCCACAGGCACACACAACATTCTCTATTTTCAGTGCACATTTCAGCAATGAGTACATATCGTTTTTAGTATTTAAACAAACAACAACAAAACTCTGATTCCACTTTGGCGGACAAGCAAAGAGCCCCTCTTACTGGTGCAGCGTGTGCAGTGGGGCCTCTGGCTTCTCCATCTGCCCGTAGCAGCTGGCCTTGGCCTCGGGGATGTAGGAGAACTTGTCCAACATGGAAGATGCAGCAGTGGTCAGGATGCCCAGGCCGTCCCTCACCCTTTCCTCCAGGCTGTAGTCCCAGTCATCATAGGAGACAGAAATAAGTCCCGATGGAAACTCTTTGGGGATGAGCTCCGTATTCCCCGAGACCAAGCTGGGGACGATCCAGAAGAAATCGTACCCAGTGAGGCCGAGGGAGCGGGCCTCACTCAGGATGAGGACGGCCTCGTCTTTGGAACAGTAGAGCAAGATGACGGAGGAGTGGATCTTCTTCAACTGGACTTGTGTCTTTGCATCCTCGAAGGACGTGTCCAGTGTGATCACGTTCTGCATGTCCCAGCCCACAAAGCTGTTGTCCACCGTGGTCTTGATGAAGCTGATGAAGTCCCTGTAGCCAGGGAAGATGGTGGTCACCAGGGAGAAAACATGCCAGTCATAATCCTGCATGATCTTCAGCATGACGGTGACTTGCTGCTGGATGGACGCTCCAAACTGGAAGAAGGTAGATGTTGGATCCTGCCAACAGGTAAAAAGAAAGCAAAACAGAGGATGAGGCCGAAGGCAGTTTATGCACAACCATCTGCCTTTGTTGGCTTAAAGAAGCTCCTTCCTAGAAGTGAGGGAAAATAAATCCCACATCTGTTCATTCACAAACATTCCGGAGCACTTACCGTATGCCAGACTCTGGAACAGATACTGGAAACACAGGGATGAGAGAGGTCCCTGAACTTGAAGCCCACAGCCCGGAAGAGTGAAGGACATCTGTTATTTTGCCAGCTTCATTTTTCCTCTAGTTCATCCCACCACCACCCCTCTGGGTTCAGATGGGTCCAATAGAATGAACTCTATCTGGCCCCCAAGCTCATGACTGGAAAATGAAGCCGACAGAAATAAAACAACAACAGGAAATAGAAGGAGGTTCCTGATGACATACTTGGGGCATCTGGAGTCAGTCGTGCCTGGAGCCATTTACTCTGGACCTGTTGTTTATGTAAGCCACAAGTTCCATGTTCACTTAAGCCAATTTTAGGAGTGTTTCTAAAGTCTTGAACTCTAGATTCACTTGAACTCTAGATTCCTGTGTAATATAGAGTATGATAAATGCTAGGTGGACATCTCTCTGTTCAATCAATAAATATTTGTTGAACGCCTAATTACATGGCAACAACATGTTAGAGCTTGCAGAAATGATGATTTATAAGACAGACAGACACGGCCTCTGCCTTCATAGACCTGGAAGGAAAGTGAAGAAGAGCAACGTCTATGGACTGGGGGCTGAGAGAGGCATAAGGGGGTGTTGAAGGAATATCCAGGTACAGAAGAGGGGAAGCCAGTGGACAGTATAGTCAGAGAAGCCCTGAGGATACATCTTGACTATTCCAGGAACTGGAGATAAATGCATGATGGCCTGTGATGTAGGGGGGGTTAGATGATGTTGAAGAGCTTGGCAAAAACCCCATCACGTACAGCCTCAGAGGCTATGTTAGACCTTATTCTGAGCATAAGGGCAAGATGCCGAATGTTCTTACACTGGGAAGTGACACGGTTACTTGTGTTGGGTTAAAGGGTCTCTAATAGTCCTAACATCTCACCAAGTCATGATCTGATCATGAGAACAAACTTCCATTTAGAAAAAAAAGTGGGTCGTGCCCACAGTGGCACCATTTCCAAACTACCTTCACACTCCTTAACTCGTCAAATCCCGTGATGATCCTATGAAGTTGGTATTGTTGGTTGGGGAAAATGAGGCTCAGAATGGTCCATGGCTAAGTCAGCGTCCAAACTCAGGTTCTGGTTCCACTTCCAGACCCTTTCCCAACATACCACCACAGCCTTCCTGGGATCACTGAAGATCTGCATAGAGTAGGCGCTTAAACCATGTTGTGGACCCACTGGCATGGTGCAAAAATGCCAACTAAACAGAAAGTATGGCTCTGTATTATAGCAAAACAGGATTTGACAAATGCAGAGATGTATTTTTTTCTGGGAACTGAAAGAATTCTCAGAGGGTCCTTATCATATTGCAGCCGTGCTTGCATGTTGCATTCTGTATGTATCATGTGCATTTAACACACCCTCAACTGTACAAATACGAGGATTCCATTTCGTGTGTGTGTGCGTGTGTACATGAAGAGGGGGTGATTCCATTCACGTCTTTCAGAACAACACTTAGTAGCTGTGCATGTCAAGTCTTTCAACAAGTCTGCATAATCTTCCCCGTGGATGCTCACTGACTAGGAAGTTTTATCTGAAAGGGCTAAAAGCTATCATTCTTAGAAACAACCCCCTTTTCTAAAGTGCATGGTGGTTGGGGGGTAATCTGAGTGCAGCACGGCCTGAAGGCAGAGAGAAGAAACAGGAATAAATGCCTTCTGGGCCGCTTCCAACGTTACAGTTCTATGAATTTTACCTATCATTAAATCAATTAAATGGGGTAACATTTAAAGACTTGGGATAATTATCTTTTCCCCCACAGTAGCTTTTGGAGAAATCCAATATTCTTGGATAGATTAATCACTTTCTATCACGCCTCAACAAGGTGGCGAACTGCTTAAGGGCAGAGATTTTGCTGGCCTCATCTCTCTGTCCCCAAAATCTGGCAGAAGTCTTGGCACACGACCCGTCTGGAGAAGGAGGGTGAGGGAGTGCATGAGTGAATGAATGTGTGAGTGAAGCTCAAGAGAAATGTCCTTGGTGTAAACACAAAGTGAAAGGGGAGGTTCAATATCCAAGGCTGTATTTTTTTTATATGGCTCTCGAATGTCATGTCCAAAAAATAAAAACGTTCAACATTATCATCCCCCTATCCTGAGGAACCACGTCACCATCCAAGGCCCAGATATATTGTGTGTCCTTTATCGATAAGGAGAATATATTAGTCCTGTGAGCCTCAACAGCTGCCCATAGAGCCTCATTAAATACCCCGAAAGGCAACAATATAAAGAATCCACGAGCAGAAGGTGGCACAGAAGTGAAGTCTCAAGACAATTATAGTCATCAACCTAAAGCACTGTCAGGTGTCTCTTGGGATGGGACTGAAAAGTTCCAACCTTACTTACAAAAGAAATGTAATCATTCCCATGGAGCAAAGATGCCTCTGAGGAAGCCGGTCACTAGACTTACATTATGACTGCAAAAGGCAATGGAATCAGCATCTTGCCCTGAGCACATGAGGAATGGAGAAAGTTCTCAGGTGGACATATGCTAAGGGCACAGTTGGAACCCAATAAAAAGGATCTCTGAGACAACCTACTACCAGTTTTCCCATTTCTTTGGGATAACTGGTATTGGTGAAGAGGTGGAGGTCAAACATGCTAGATGTGGGAGTTGGTGGTGTTTGGGATGCTCCAACACCTCTGCTCTATGTACTATGAGTTAGACATTATTATATCCATGTACGTGTACCCATGAGCACAGAGCAGAACTGTAAGCAAATGCAGCCTTATCTGGCTCTCTACGTAGAGAAAGGAGGGCATGGCTACACATTAAACTTCAGAAAGGAGAAAGGTAATTATAGGGATAGCCATTCAGTAGCCAAGAGCTGGCTTGGCACAAGCCCCCTGTGAAAGAGTATGTACAAACCCCTTGCCCTGTGCCATCCCTACTGTCCTGCCCAAGCTGAATCTCTCCTGTTACCCTCTTCTGATCCCCATTAATCTCTTCCCCCCAGAATGGATAGCAGTGTAACTTCCGGGATCAGACTGCCCAGGTACCGATCCAAATTGTGTAGCCTTGGGAAGAATCACTTCATCTTTCCAAGCCTCAGTTTCCACATCTGTACAATGGGTATAGCAATGGTAATAACTATACCAGCTAACATGCCAGGAGTACTTTGTAAGAGTCATGTGGCTCAACACTTTCTAGGTTGTAGCTCATTTAATTCCACCCCCAACAATCTTGCCAAACTGGTACTAGTATTATCCCCATTTTACAAATGAATAAGTAGACTCTGAGGTAGAATGATTTTTTCAGAATCACACAGGCGGCGAATCGGGTTTGCCTGCCTGAAAGATTCCAAGCTTTTCACCCCTCACTACTCTATTGCCAATGATAGCACTTCCTCATTAAGTTGTAAGAATGAAATGATTTCTCTGTATAAAATCACCCAGTGCAGTACCCATCAAATATCATGTGCTCTACAAGTGTACGTCACTATTATTTTCACCCACTATTATTCAATATTCTCCCCCTGGGTCAGGAGTTCTGGTGTCTCACATCAGGGGTTTATGATACCTGTCCCTCTATAAGACGTAGTTCACTCCTGACTTGAGCATCTCAACAACTTGCCTTGTTCACGGCTGCCTGATTGAAATCCCTAAAGCACAGCTTTAATCACACCACTCCTCTCCTCTACAGTCACCAGTGGCTCCCCTAGGCCTATCACATTCAGTTCAGACTCTAGTTTACCCCTCCATGCACACCAGTCAAACTTCATAGTTGGAATAACATGGGCTCTGGGGTCTATAAGACCTGAGCTCACGTCCTGGTTCTGCATTAACTAGCCATGTGACCATGGGTAATTACCTAAACTTTCTGGACCTGAGTTTCTTTGCTTATGGAATGGGAATCGTGAGCACCATCCCATAGGGTTGCTGTGACGACAGGATGAACTAGAAGGAGTAAAAGGCTCATTTATCCATGTCTGACTCCAACAGTTTGGGGACCCCTCTCCTCATTCTCTGTCCTCTAGACCACATGGACACTGCCACAAACCTAAGGGGATCGGATCCTTATCCTTTGTAAAAAATGGTATCTCCAGATCTACTGACATGCTAATTTCACATTCCCTCCTCCCTCCTCAAACCAGCCCATTCATTCTGAGCCCAAGGGAGCTGCATGAGAAGGAAGTGATGAGTCACACTTTGGAGAGAAAACATCGCCAATGTCCTTTATGGACCTCATGCAGTTACCCTACGCCACTTTCATTTCCATTGGCATCTGAAACTTAAGCTTCCAAAACCACTGTGGTGTATACTGTATACCCCTCGGAGGGATGAAAGCAAGTAGTTATTTGCAAAACATAATTGCACAGCGAGGCACTGAAGAGGCTCACGTTTAGCTTTGGGATTTTCTAAGGTGGCTTTAGGGACTGGCAGGAGGTGATGGGGGAGTTTGGCCACACTCCCAGGACCTGGCATCTGACATGCCAAATGGCCCTTTGTTTCAAGGTCCTGCACGTTCTTCCCGGTTCCTAGCTGGATAGCAGAGGCTGACCCTCCTGCACTTACCTCCTCCTGCCATGACAGCCTGCCCTTTCGTGGTCAGATCAGTCTGACCACCTCTGGCACCAGCTTCCTTGGCAGTGTGCAGCCGGGGGAGAGGAACAGATTTCAGACACCCACTTTGGTTCTGAAGCAAAAGCAGTGCCCTCCCCAAGCTCACTGCTCTGCAGAAGCAGAAAAAACTGTTTTAAACACAGAGTCAGGGAGGAAGGCAGGTGTGGGATTCTGGGTGTCTGCTTTCAACTCTGTGTTCCAGTCCCGGGATAAGTAAGGTTCTAGAATTTTCCAGATCTTGCTGAGTCCCCAGGGTGAGACCTGACTCCATGGGTATCAAGGTCTGATGTTTAGTAGAGTCTAAAACCAACTTTAATTTCACTTACCCATTTATAAGGCTATAAAGGACACCCACACTCATTATCCCTTTAATTCCAACTACCTAAGAGATGAGGTGTTGCCGGTGGTTATAACCCTTATGGACAGCATTTCTCATAAAGACACAGGAAGAGAGGCTAAATGATTTCCTTAAAATCCACATGGCCCCATGTGACAACAGCTCAGTTACTGCAAGATGTCATCCAATGTTCCTTTGCACACACCAGTGGCTTTCACTCCTGGCTGCACAACAGAATCACTTGGAGAGTTATAAAAACAACACCAATGCTCGTGCTCCATGCCAGTCCAACTGAAACTGAATTTCTGTGACCTGAGTACATGAACTCCAAAGCTGATTTATTTGTTTTTCTCTGTCCCCTCTCAACAGCAGAATGAGCGTTATTCAAGTTAGCATCTTCAAAGCCTAGCACCATGTCTGACACACAGTAGGGGCCCAGGAAATATTTGGTGAGAAAATAAATGAGCAGGAAACTCATCCCCAGGAAGCAAGACAGAACTGGCTGCTGCTGTCAACCCTGCACCCTTATTTTAGCTTATTTTCCTCTGCCTGTCGGGGTGAGCACCAAAAAGAGGATAATCTCACAAGGGACCCAACAAAGGTCTTGCAGGACTCCTTGGGAATTTGCTTTTTGCCTTGCTAAGCCCCGATGTACCTTCTGCTACTCTTATTGTGTACTAACTGAGCTTTTTAACATATTTGATTTCATTTTCCATGGATGAGAGGAAAAGTAAAAGTGTCAAACTTGATGAGCCTGAGGATTCAGATGAATAGCATTCTCACATACATATAAGCTGGATCTGTTTCACTAGAGGATCTTTATCCCCTCATCAGCCATCCTCCACCCCCTCCATCATCACCATCATCATCATCATCATCATCATCCATGATCATCATCATCTTCATCCATGATCATCACAGCCATCAAATCCACCCATCCTCCTCCTCCTCCTCCTCATCACCATCATCATGGTCACTATCAAAATTAATATTAATTTGGTCTATTCTATATGTAGTACCATGTGGCATACAGTAGGAAGTATTATTATGACCCCTGTATTACAGATTAAAAACACAGGCTCAGAGAATGTAACCTGCCCAACCCACATAGTACATGGCAGAGGGAGGATCCCAGACTAGGTGATCCAAATCCAAAATCTGGTTACTTAGCTACTGGGAAATACTGATTCCAGGTATGCAGATCAGGAAGGTGTGTGTGTGTGTGTGTGTGTGTGTGTGTGTGTGTGTGTGTGTGTGTGTGTGTGTGTGTGTGTGTGATGAATATCACCACTTAATCTTTCTTGAGGCACCCAACTAGAAAAGAAAATCCCTCAGAAATGGGCAACCAGTAGCAATGATCTCACATCAACTGTCAATCAGGAGACTGGAACAGAGTGGGGAAGTCATAACCAGGTGCCATTCCCCAAAAGCACATCAGTTCCATCACCCACAAACACAAAATTCCACTCCAAGCAACCTCCACTCATTGGACCATTTTATGATTTGTGTTCTACTTCCCATTTTGCTTCTCTCAGGAGCAAATCCACTGGCATTTGTCTGAAATAACCTAACAACATCTTTCTCCACTCTATCCTCCTCTCTCTTCAAATGAGAAGTTTAATCTTAGGTTTCTGGTGACTATTGGGTTCCCAGGTAGGGGAGCTGTCCAAGGTAGCTGAAGTGCTTTGATTCAGAGACCAGGAGAACACCTGAGTTAAACACAGGCTTAACTCAGAGTCCGTGCAATAGTCTCTTAGACTAGAGTGGGAAGGAGGGTTATTAGGCAAGACAATTACAAAGAAGAGCACTATGATTGGGGTGGAGCAAGGAATGAGCCACACAGAGCTACCAAGCCTTCAACCTCATTCTACCCTGGGTTTCCAATACAGCACCTACTGGTCACATATGACTATTTACACTGAAATTTAAAATATGAAATACAATTAAATATTTGGCTTCTCAGTGACACTAACCACTTTTTTTTTTTTTTTTGCAGTACGCGGGCGTCTCACTGTTGTGGCCTCTCCCGTTGCGGAGCACAGGCTCCAGACGCGCAGGCTCAGCGGCCATGGCTCACGGGCCCAGCCGCTCCGCGGCATGTGGGATCTTCCCGGACCGGGGCACGAACCCGTGTCCCGTGCATCGGCAGGCGGACTCTCAACCACTGCGCCACCAGGGAAGCCCACTAACCACATTTTAAGAGCCCAAAAGTCTTTAAACTTTAAAGCTGATGCTCTCCCACCCCTACCAGGCCTACCCCTAAAGATGCCAATCCAGTTGGTCTGAGATGGAATCCAGGATATTTCTAATTCCCTGGGTTAAGTCTAATGTGCCAGGATTGAAAACACTAATCCAAGCCTTCAGTATCCAACCCTGTAGCTATGTATCAGTTCACCTGGGGAATTTTTTGTACCTTTAGATTTCCAGGCTCCAAGCCATCTCCACTGAATCAGAATCTCCGTTGAGGAGCCTGAGGTTATGTATTTGCCCCTGAAAGTGCTGATGAACAGCAAGACGTGGTACTGCCAAGTCCAACTCCCCTATTTTCAAGGTGAGGAAACTGAGGCTCCAGAATCTTGGATGACTTGTTCCAAATTTCACATAAATCAGCGGGACAGCAGTAACAGACATGGTGGGTCTCTCACCTCCTAATTTGGTGCTCTCTGCTGTGTCATGATGCCATCGTGTGTGAAGTGTTTTCTGCAAAGTGAACCCACAAGGGATGGGGCATGTGCAGGAGGAACATGGCTTTGCCGACAGCTTGCCTGGGATCTGCTTCTTACTGGAAGTGGGTATTTTAACCTAAGCCTCTATTTCCCCATCTGAAAAATGGGAATGATAATAACAGTCACCACCTTAAAGGGTTGCTGTGCATATTTTGAGAGGTAATGTACATAAAGCACTTGGCACATAGGAGGGGCTCAGTCAAGTTGAGTTGGTGTTAGTGGTGGAGATGGTAGCCTTGAATGTCAAGCCCCAAGTCTCACATCCACTGCGGGTTCCTTACTACCCCACTTCCTACATATTCCTAACCTTCTGAGTTTCCAGCACCTTGATCTTTACAGCCCAGCCCTCAGCCCTGACTGTGTGTGGTTGCCTAGTTGCTGAGAAGCATGCATCTCGCCTGCCCTTCAGGCTAGAATTCTTGAGGGCAGGACCCCACGCCCTTCTGAGTCCTCCTCAACACCTTGCATGGCACTAAGCCACAGCTCTGGGAATGAAACTGGGAGTAGCATTCGGAGTCTTCACGGCTGCCAGTGGGCAGAAAGTGAGACTAGTACTTTAAGTATTTAAGTATTTGACTTGCCAGAACTTCTGCTCTAGGAAGAGACATTCATCTATTAATTGCCTTTCACTCATTTGGTCACTATAACAAACTCCTACTATGTGCCAGGCACTGTTCTAGGGAAGGGAATCTAGGGAAGGAGGCGACCAAAGTGAAGATCCCCACTTTTACAAAGTTTACATTCTTACGGGAGGAGACAGACAAGGAAGAAGGAAATCAGTAGGATGATTTCAAGGAAATCAGATGATGCAGCAGTTCAGGGGTGGAGTGGAGAGGAGCACCCCTTCCGATCATCTGGTCTGATACGTCAGAGCTGATCAACAGAATGTGAAGGAGGAGCTGTCAGCCAGACAAAGCTGAGGGGTGAGGTGGGGGTAAGGAGAGCCATCCAAGCAGAAGCAACCGCATGTACAAAGGGAGGAAAGGGAACAGGAGGAAGATCAGAACAGCTGCAGTTTAATCAGCAAAGGAGAGGGTGGTGAGATGAGTTAGGACAGGAAGCAGAGGCCATAGCACACAGTGAGAGCTCTGAAGATCATGGCAAGGGGTCTGGATTTAATTCCTAGATCAATTTTTTTTTAACATCTTTTTGGAGTATAACTGCTTTACAATGGTGCGTTAGTTTCTGCTTTATAACAAAGTGAATCAGCTATACATATACATATATCCCCATATCTCTTCCCTCTTGCATCTCCCTCCCTCCCACCCTCCCTATCCCACCCCTCTAGGTGGACACAAAGCACCGAGCTGATCTCCCTGTGCTATGCGGCTGCTTCCCACTAGCTCTCTGTTTTACGTTTGGTAGTGTATATATGTCCATGCTACTCTCTCACTTCATCCCAGCTTACACTTCCCCCTCCCCGTGTCCTCAAGTCCATTCTCTAGTAGGTCTGTGTCTTTATTCCTGTCTTACCCCTAGGTTCTTCATGACCTTTTTTTTTTTTTAGATTCCACATATATGTGTTAGCATACGGTATTTGTTTTTCTCTTTCTGACTTACTTCACTCTGTATGACAGACTCTAGGTCCATCCACCTCACTACAAATAACTCAATTTCGTTTTCTTACAGCTGAGTAATATTATTCCAAACAATTCCTCTGCTAAATGCACCATTAGTATCTCCCAGCAGGGCAGCTGGGAGAGGATCTGGGACTCTGGGGACGTTGGAATTTCACGTGAGCTAGCCCTGTTCTTCCCTTTGGAATTCTGATCTGTGCCAAATGGGCAGCCTCCCTTGAAGATGCAGTAAGGCACATAAATGCTTGCTATATTGTTTAGTCAACTGGTACCCTCACCTTGAATAGTGTGGCTAGGACTCCCACGTCTGCCTGGGCCTTCCAGAGCTTGTCCCAGTTCATCATCCAGAGTCAAGTCCTCCCTCTAACATACATCGTAATGCTGGAGGAGAGAATACACACATGCGCGGAGAGATGTAGTCCTTGATTCCAGCTGCAACTAGCTTAGGACAGCCCAACATCCTCTACACTCATCAGAACCACTTGGCGATTGCTGCTCTTGGACCCAGTCCTGCTTCCTAGATCATTAGCAGGGCAGGCCAAGGAGAGACACCTGCTGAGATTCAGGCCCTTATTTCTACGCAAGCACACAGCAAAGGCCCAAGGTGGCTTCACCTGGGGTTCTGTCAAACTGCGGGTGAGCATCTGACTCAGGGCTTCTAAACAGGGTCATTAGCGATTATGGATTGTCTGAGGCTAGGTCCAGCCATCCTCACAGAGAAAGCCAGGGGGAAATTCTACCTGATCAGATCATTGAGTCAGGTCTCCAAGGAGCTGATAAACCCAAGTACATGAGAGCATCGTTTTTTGGAGGTCCCAACTCTAACTGGGCTACTGAACTTTCTCTGTGCACCTGAAGCTATTTTTTTTCAGATTCCGTTACTTAAAGAAGCACAAGCAGCCTCCCTGAGCCACATCATGGGTAATGTGTCATTCTGGCCACTGAGCATCTGTTCTTCCTTTACTGGTCATAGTGAATTTCCACGGGGAGGCATCCTTTCTCCTTTCTCAGTCAAACCAATTGGCCCATCCAATTCTCATAGTGCCATCAATTAGTTCAGGGGTAGGAACATGTCCTAACTGGTACAATCAGAGTGATTCTTAGGATTTGTGCAAAAAGTGACTAGGAAAAGACAGTTTCTCTTATTGTTAGATTTGAACCTAGAAGGACGTTCAGCCAGAGTTTCTGGCAGCCATCCTGCCACCATACACCATCCTGAGAAGGAAGTCATCAGAGCCAAAGGCAAAGGTGAAAGATGGAGAGTTACGAAGTCCTGACATCGTTGTTGAGCACCTTGTTCAAGCCATACCTGAAGCCAATACCCTTGTTGTCACTGTATGTCCCAACTAATTGCCAATTAACTACCTGATTTTACTTAAGCCAATTTGCATTAGCTTTTCTGTCACTGGCAACCAAAGATTTCTGACGTCACTTTAGCTAGGGAAAAAAATGGAGAATAACGTGATTCATTCTTCACTCATCTTCTGAACTTAAATCAGAAGAATCCAAGCTACAGAGTGGAGCGTTTCCCTTCACCATCCTTCTCTTTTCTGATCCTGTTTTTTCCCCAGGGCAGCCACCTCTCTCCACATATCTCTCCCTTCCTTGCATGAGCTATTCATCATTCCTTTATTTTGGGGGTGTTTTGTTTTGTTTCATTTTTCTTTCATATGCTGCTGAGATTGGTTTCCTCTCAGAGAGTCTGACAGCCACGCTGCCATGACCCAGATTAAAGACATGACAAGTTGCCACCAATAATAATCGCTTGTCATTAAGCCATTCCAGCGAGGAGAAAAAGCAAACAGGTCCCTTTCATTAACTTCCCTCTCTGGCTGTCACACACAGAGGGGACTGAAGGAGGCAGCTTTATTTTTGGAAAAAGGAGAATCTCAGGTTTTCCCATAACACTTGGTAGGGGCAGACCCTGGAGGTAAACATTATAGTAGAAATGTCCTCTTCAGAATGCCCCACTGTTCCCTAAGAAATGCCTACAAACAACTCTGAAAGCTGAGCTTCGAGAGGAAATTGCTTCTTCCTTTGGGGATCTGGATGTGCATGTTATTAAACGCACAGACATTGACGCCAAATAGACCAAGTGTTCAAGTCTTGGCTCTTCTTGCTAATGTCAGGGTCTTGGGCAAAACATGTCCTATCTTCGAGCCTCCATTTTCTCATTTTCAAAATGAAGGGAATTTTAGTCCCTACTTTAAAGAGGTTGTTGTGATTGAGATAATGCATGTATAGCTCTCAGCACATACCAAGAGCTTGATTAATGAGAGCTGGGATTACTGTGGCTGTTGTCATCAGGAAAAAATCAACCACAATGACGGCAATGAAACCCAAGCCCCAAGACACTACAACCCACGAGCATAGCATTAATGAGAATACAAACATTCCCCTGTGGCTCTTTCCCCCGTTTCCTAAACGTCCTAATAATGACACCACCCCTTCAAAGGAGCTCTCACTGTGCGCCAGGCATGAGCTGAGAGCAGGTGACAACTCATCCCAGTGTTAAAACTGAAAGTCCCACATCCCTGGAGGCTCTTAGGTCCTGGGCACATCAGGATGACTCCTCGGCCAAGCAGAGAGCTTTTAGTGCATTTAATCCTCACACTAACCTTTCAGGAAAGGTATTAATATTTCTATTCCCATCTTACAGTTGAGGAAGTTGAGGATATAGAGAGATGCTTCTTTACTTTAACGAGCGTAGGAACCACCGCGGGCTCTTGTTCCGCTGCAGACTCGGACTCAGTGGTTACAGACTGGAGCATTGCTAACAAGCTCCAGGTGACACTGATGCTGCTGGCCCATGGACTAAGCTTTGAGTAGCAATGCTGCAGTGGTCGGTCACATGTCCAAGGTCCCCCAGGGTCTGGCAGAGCAGAGGTTCAGACCTACAGGTCTGACCTCACAGCTGGCTGCAGCCATGATGCCAGGCGGCCTCTGTCTTCCAGGGAACAGTGGGGAGGGATGCAAGACGGTGTCTGTTGTCTGACATCCTCACCCCTGTGTGTTTCCATCGGCCTTGCCGGCTGAGACAGCCACATGTCACAGCCTGTCCGTCCCATCATCTTATCCGACAAAGCACTTTCAGGGAGAGGCTGTGAGCCACAGCTTACTGTGCAGGAAGGAGGAAGAGGGGAGGCGCCGGGAGAGCCGCCCCGCTCCCAGGCGAGTCCCAGGCGAGCACAGAGAGATCGCTGTCATTCAGGCGCTGCCCACGCCCACCTACTGGTGGGAACCAACTCCCCTGGGATGCAGCCGCCCCCTCCTGCACGCTGGCCCTGCTGCTCTCACACTAGAGTGAGTGGCTGAGTCCCTCTGAGCCTCCGTGTTCCCACCTATAAAATGGACCTAGTGGGACTCTGGTTTCCTGGAGGGGTGCCCGGCCATCCGTGACGTGGTGACTCAAAAGAGCTCTGTGAATTGCAGGGTGGGGACAGGTGTGCCACTCGTGGGTGGAGAGCGAGCCTTTGTTGCCTCCGCCCTCCCCTCCTCCCCCTTCACCCCCAGGGCGCTCCCAGAGCACACTGTCCAGGTCTCAATTGTTGATCTCGTCACCAGGCATTCAGAGTGTCTACTTAAATACCTGTCTCCACGCAACTAGATTAATGGCAATTCCTCTCTTTAGAAACAGCACCAGGCCAGCTCCTGTACACAGTGGGGCTCAGAACACAACACGTGGGCTTCCCTGGTGGCGCAATGGTTGGGAGTCCGCCTGCCGATGCTGGGGACACGGGTTCGTGCCCCGGTCCGGGAGGATCCCACATGCCGCGGAGCAGCTGGGCCCGTGAGCCGTGGCCGTTGAGCCTGCACGTCCGGAGCCTGTGCTCCGCGGCTGGGGGGGCCATAGCAGTGAAAGGCCCGCGTATCGCAAAAAAAAAAAAAAAAAAAAAAAAACACAACACGTTAGCTGCAGGTGTAAGTCAGCAGCGGGTGGGAAGGAGGGAAGGAAGGACGGAAGGAAGGGGGTTGTGGGTAAGAGAGAGGGAAGGAAGGAAGGAATGAATATTCAGTGAGAAAGAGTGGCTGACTCATGGGCGTGGCCATGGAGTTGGGAGGCAGGGTTTAAGTGGGTCCTGCTGGAATGGGGGGTGAGATAAGGGAGCTGGGAGGCAAATCTGAGTGTCTGAAGTACAGGGATCCTTTGCTACCCGAACTCTCATGATCTGAAGCAGAAAACAAATTGGCGGTGGGGAACTGGGCTGGTATTCATGTTGTCTGAACTCCTGCTATTTGCTCTCCAGAACTCAGGAACCAAACAGATTCAGACAAAATGATAACCCTCTCTATCCAAACCCAGGAACGCACTGTTTCCCTTCCCAATCCCCACCTCACTCCCAAGCCCCCTTTTCTGCCCTCTCCGCCATCACAGACCTTCAGCAAAAGAAGCCAGACACCAAAGACCACCTACTGTCTGACTCCATTTACATGGTACGTCCACAGCAGGCAAATCCACAGAGACAGAGAGCAGGTGAGGGGCTGCCAGGAGCTGGGGACAGAGAGGAATGGGGAGGGACTGCTAATGTGCATGGGGTTTCCATCTGGGGTGATGAACAGCTCTGGAAATAGACAGTGGTTGTATGATACTGTGCAGGCAGCTGTGCCACGGAATTGCACACTTTAACAGAATTACAGTGGTAAATCTTGTTATGTGTATTTTTACCATCATTTTTAAAAATACCAAGACAAATAAATAAAGCAAGCAAGCAGGGCCTGCAGCTGAGGCTGGATGCTTCTCCTAGGTCCCTTCAATCTTGCAGCTGGTGTGAGGGGGTCCCTTAGGGAGCCCTCAGACCTCACGGTCGCTTGAGGCACTGGCCCAGCTGGAAGCAAGGGCCTCCTGGGAGTCTAGTAGGGCGCAGGCGGCCCTCCACGTGTTCCTGCCCTTCCCGGGTATCCGAAATCCCCCAGCAGCCCTGTGGTCATCAGTCACCCCCGACTTCATGGAACATACACTTCAGTGGCTGTGACAACAGCCTTCTCTAGACAGGGCTAGCAAGCAGGCTTGGCTCTTCCGGTTCTTTAACACACCCAAGCAGGATGGTATAACTGTTTTGCAAGAGTACAGACCCAGTAGAATTGCAGGAGGTGACCTGCTGCAGTGGACGGCACACAGGTTTGGGGCATGAGACACACCCGCGTTCAAACCTCTATTCTGCAGCAGACCAGCTCTGTGGCCTTGAGAAACAGACTCTGCATCATTAAGTCTCCATCTCCTCTACTGTGAGATGGGAAAAGCAATTGCCACCTCCTTGGCGGATTAGATGAGGTCCTGTACGCAGACCTGTCGGCACAGCACCTGCCCCACAGTGGCCGCTATCTACTGGTTAATTTATTCCATGCTATTCCCTTTCTCCACATCAACTGATTTAATCATTAGCACAAGCCCATGGAGTTGGCGGTATTAATGTCGAAGTGAGTTAATTTGAATTCTGTTGGATTCCAAAGCCCTTGCTCTCCACCGCCGGCAATGTGCACCCTCCTCTTCATCAATGTTTGCCTTCTTTCCTGTGCATACATTCAGATATTGCCTAAAGATGACCCCTTCTCAGCACAGTGCTGGTCACTGCAGTCTTCTTCCTCTGGAAGTAATGTTTCCACAGCAGATGTATGAGCCTGAACTAATGCCAAGTTATTTAGCAACCCTATCTACCCCATTTTACTTGGGTATAATATCCTGCTTACTAATCACTTCCCTGTGAAGCTAACAGAATACAGAGCTTCCTGGACCGTATGTAGACCTAGGTATCTTAAGAGCATCGGGCTTATTCATCTCTCATACCCTTGGAGACCAGCGGACCAAACACAGAATACCAGAGGCCTCTTTAACGGGGCAATGCTAAATTCTCCTGTGCACCGTTATGGACAGGCACACGACAAAAAGGTAACATTTGTTTGTTCCCTCCTGACAAGGGCTAAGTGAAGACCTATTTGAAGCTCAAAAAAAGAGTATGAATTAATGCGACCAGAGTTCATCATCACAGTTGAACTCCAAGCACAAAAGGAATCAGGAACGGAAACAAGGGTTGAGAAGGGAGATATTTTAACAGAAAAATTGATGGGTTGAGTGTTCTCTGGAGAAGTGACATAAAAGGGAAAATTGAATGTCAGCTTCCGAAAAGGGTTCCAAATTACTGTTTGAAAGGAGAAAAACACAATTGATGATGGTCCATTTGTGTTCCTGCTCAGCCCTGGCGCCTCCCAGCTACAACCAGTGCAGGTTCCACAGGACCCCAAGTCAGCTCTTCAAGCTCAGGGAGGTCTGTCCTCTCCAACATCACTGAACACAAAAGAGACTCCTGTTTCAGGGTCCCAAAGGCAAGGGGAGCCCTGACACACTTCGCCCACTGACCGTCCAGCCCTTTACCCCCATGTATTTCATACTTTCTGCAACCTTCATGGAAACGATGAGAAATCAGAAGACAGTTCTTTCTTCCCATTTTATATATGAGAAAATTGAGGCTTGGGGTGGGGGAGGCTCACTGACCTCCTAGACTCACCCAGAGGGAGAGAGAGCCATGCCCGTGATAGACCTCCAATGCTGAAGAATGGGGATCCTCAGTTCTTCACTCTGGACATCCCTTTTTCTTTACAGAGAACACATAAAATTTAATTGTGGCCTGCTCCTAAGAACATAAAGGAAGTAATGGTCAGCAGATGGAGGGAGGGAGGGAGGGAGGAAGGGAGGATGGAGCGACACAGAAATGGAGTGAAAAAAAGAGATGAGGAGCTAAGGTTTTTTGTGGTTGATGAGAAGAATCCATTGAAGAATCTTAAGCAGAAATGTGACATGATCAGATTTTTGTCTTCTGAAAGGACCACCCTGGCTACAGCATGAAGAACGCCTTGGAGGGAGGAGAGAATAGAGGCAGGAAGAGCAGGTCAAGAAGCCACAGAAGCAATCCCAGAAAAGGAGGGAAAGATGTGAACTTGGATAGCGGCAGTGGAGATTAAAAGGAGGAGGAAGATTCAGGAGATGCTTAGGAGACAGATCCTATTGGCTTTGGCAACAAACTGATGGGACTGGTGGGGTCAGGGGTGTGGAGAAGAGGGAGGACTTGAGGAGGATGGCCAGGTGGGGAACTGGTGCGGGACCTTGTTTTCTTCCTCTCAGTTGTACCCCTGCCACCTAGCACCATGCCTGACATAGAGTAGTGGCTCAGTAAACGTTTGTTGAATGAACAAGTGAGCAAGGTGGACAAGCAGGTACTGGGAGGAGAAGGGGGAAATATACACGGAATGCAGCTAGGGACTGGATGAGTGTGAGACTTCAATGTCGGAAAGCCTAGCAGGCAGCGGGATACGCAGGCAGATCAGGAAAGAGGTTAGGGCTGGGGTGTGAGATTCAGGAATCGTCCACCTGCAGGGGGTTGACAGCTGTGTTGACATCTCCTAACATATGCAGAAAGAGAAGAGCCTTGAAGACTTAAGGAAAACATCAGAAAGCCTGAGCTAGCAGAAAGAGAGATACATGGAAAGGAGACCGAGTGGGCATGCAGGTGAGGTACAAGGAGAAAGCAGGGGAGTTTGAAGTCTTAGAAGCCAAGAGGGTAGAGAGCTTGATGATGGCGGGAGGGATGGGAGGCCTCTGAAGTGTCCAGGAGGACACAGACTGAACAGGATGGCTGCACAGGGCCCGGAGAGGGCCACTGGGGGCTCCAGAGCGGATGGAGGGAGTAGAAGCCAGACCTCAGAGCCATCCACAGGAGTGAAGGAGACAGTGGAAGAAGCACAACACTTTCTAAGCAAACGATGCTTCTTTTCAGCACAAAGGTATTTTGAGGCCAAGAGGAGAATCCCTTTGATGCTGGAATTCAACGTGGGGTCAGGGGGCCCTTTCCCCTGCCTTCTTCTCTTTTCCCATCCACCAGGTCCTCCACACCTTTCCTCCCGTGTGGGACAAAGAAACACAGGACAACACAGGAAGTCCCAAAATAACTTCCTGCATGCTAAAGAATGATGAACTGAATGTTTTCCTTTGTGTATAATTCCGAAATGCATGCTTGTGATAGACCTCCAATATTGAAGAATGGGGTCCCTCAGTTCTTCACTCTGGGTGTCCCTTCTTTGCAGAGAACACATAAAGCTATGTCTTCCCCCCAAGAACATAAAGGAAGTGAAGGTTGAGCACAGTCAGCAGATTGAGACAGACAGCCACGCGGACACTCTCCGGAGTCGAGAAGGCTGCTCTTTGCAACTCACACACTCCGCATGCCTTTCTGCTGCCTTCTTCTGGGGGGTTATTCCAACACCCTCTCCTTTGAACGGGACAGAGAGAACAGAGTACCGAGGGCATACTGAATACTCAGCTCATTAACAACCCATAAAGGTGCTTCTTTTTCTAAAGTTCATATGACAACAGTGATCGGCCAGTCCTGGCATAAAAATGCCAACTCTCTTCATTTTTAAAAATCCCTTGCCAAGCAAGACTTTCAGGGGACAAATTAGGAAAACAGAGGCACTGCAGGTACAAAAAAGTTGGGATTTTAATGAGCCTTCTGCCTCTAAATGAATCTATCTGCCCAACATGCAAATTCTCTCCACACTCAGGTGAGATGCATCCATGAAGCAGGATAGACTGTGAGACGAGCCCCAGGATTCGCTAATAGTCCAAGCCCTCCTTCTTCCAGGCCCGTGTCCTGTTTGCTCATCTTGGCAATGAGTGGTAACTTTGTAGCAAGTGGTAGTAGACTTGCTCCATGGTTATTATGCAAATAGTGACTGTGACAATGCGGTTTCCCTCACCCGGGATCACAATGCACTCACTCTGCAGTCTGTCTGGTTGGGATTGGGGATGAGTTTGGTGTCATCCCTGTGAGCACTCAATAAATCCTTACAGCCAATTGCCTGAGTCAGAAGATGGTTTCATCCTCTCAATACCCGCAGTTTATCTCCACTCTGGCACTGACCACTCAGTATCAAATGGCTCCTAGGACAAACGACACAGACCACAGCATGGCCTGTAGATTCCAGAAGAGTCTGGGCCCTGTTGCCTCTGCAGGCTCGAATCAGGCCACACGTGGGCTTGCTTCCTCCCCTCCCTCTTCAGTGACTTCTCAGCCCCGTTATGCTCACCACAGGGCCTTTGCTTGTGCTGGTCCATCTCCCTTGGGATGCTCCCTCCTTCTCAATCTCTCCCTCATCCTTCATTTCACTGCCAGATCATCATTTTTTCAAAGGATGCTTTCCCTGATCACCTTGGTTAGGTAAATTTCCTCTCTTCTGTGCTCTTTCTTGCCTTTTCATAGCACTAATATGGTTGTAATATGTATGCATAGGCTTTTTTGAGTGTGTGTGTCCCTCACTGCAACATTCGCTCCATAAAGGCAGGAACTATGTGTGATATTTTATTTTGGTTTTTTTTCTGCTTTGTTTTACTAATCACTGTATCCCTAGCACACAGAGAAGCCTGATTCAATTTTTGGTTTTGTTTTGGTTTACTGGCTTCTTTTTTATTTGCGGTACGCAGGCCTCTCACTGTTGTGGCCTCTCCCGTTGCGGAGCACAGGCTCCGGACACGCAGGCTCAGCGGCCATGGCTCATGGGCCCAGCCGCTCCACGGCATGTGGGATCTTCCCAGACTGGGGCACAAACCCGTGTCCTCTGCGTCGGCAGGCGGACTCCAACCACTGCGCCACCAGGGAAGCCCTACTGGCTTCTTTTGAATGAGGTCAGGAGTCTTGCCCAGGTGTGTCCACGTGAATTAGGTCCTTGAGTCACACAGCACCGAGGAAGACATTGCTGATTCAGATTCTATCTCCACCTCCAACTTTAACAAGCCAGGAAGCTTAGTAGCCTGCGCGACCTTTGTGCAGAAATGCTGGGCAGCTTGTGTATCACCTGACAACTCTCATACAGGCACTGAGTCTGTTCCTACCATCACTTCACATATTTCCTTAACGTTGTCTGTGTCATCCTGGGAAAGCTTTTCTGAGGGTTTTCTTGCTGCAAGTGGTGATCAGGATGCAGAACTAGGGCTTTTCCAACATCACCTGATGCTGGAATGAGGAGTTGGAACAGAGTCCATTGTCCTGTGGGCTTTGTTGTGTCTTTCATTTTTGTTTCTGTTGCTGATTTTTGCTCATTTTAATTTCTAAATTTTTTAAACTACTTTTACCAATATGCAACATAATGCCCACATTTAAAGCAAAGATGAATACAATTTTGGATTCTCAAGGGCTCTATATAAATCCTGGTTTCTGGAGTGTGTGTCTTGGGAAAGTCACTTCAGTTCACTGGTCCTCAGAGCCTCAGCTTCTTCATGGGAATAACAAATAGTGCCAGCTTTACCAACTTCCTAGAACTTTACAAAGGACCAGATGCCAAGTATCACTTAACTGTGTCTTTCTTTAATTCATTTGTTCATTCATCCTACTATTTATTCATCTCTGTACCAGGCACTGTGCCGAAGGCTGGGGATCCAATGGTGAATAAAAACAGCCATGGGACCTGCACCTACAGAGCTTATGGTCCAGACAGGAGAAAAGCATAAATCAAACTGTTACATGAATGTAAAATTGCTACTACTGACATTCAGGTTTTGAAGGAAAAGTTTACGGTGCTTTAAGAACCCACAATGAAGGAAACTGAACAATCTAGATGGTCAGAGATTTCCCTGAGGAAGGGATGCTGGAGTAGGAGTGACCTAAGCAAAGAGGAGAAGGAAGAGTGCCTCTCGTGAAGAGGGAGCTTCATGTGCAAAGGCCCTGTGGTAGGAAGCAACTGTGATGGTCTCAATGGAAGACATCAGGGTGAGGGTGGGAAAGACCCCTTCCCTGCTTATAAAACATATTTTTATCCCTTTATACATATAACAGGCTACTACCTTTCTCTTACCTCTCAGTTGCCCAGGAATCTTTTCACAGTTTCTATTTAATCTCTTTCAATAATTCCCTGGCTGCTAATCAGAGGAAAGGTGCTAATTACCTTATTAGCACTCCTCTGCTTCTCTGTGATCACAAAATGCTCTTAACTTCCTCTAACCTGGGAATACCATTTGCCTGTCACTCTGGCCCTGTGTGCTCCTTGCCTTGGCCTGTTCTCAGCACAGGGGACCAGGACTACCTGGCACCAGACTCTCGTTTTATTCATGGGGAAGATGAGTTAAAAAGACTGCCCAGGGTCAACTCATAAATGGTGTATCCAGAATTGAACTGCAAACCCAGGGCTGCTTTTGCTGTACCATGCGGCCACTGCTTGCCCCATGGGTCACCCAAAGAGAAACAAGGTCTTTCACTTCTAAAAGCACTCCTCAGCGTTTGGGTTCAGACACTGTGGATTCCTTCAAGGAACCTTCTTTTTCATGCCTCCCCTCGTGAAACTCCACTTCACCTTGTAAGACATTATCAGGAACAAAATTGCAATCCACGACTGTACTCTGCTTACACTGGGCAGCCGGAATAGCAGGAATGAAGCAAATAAACACCCTGAGAGCAGTTCCTAGACCGAAGGACATTACTAGAATGATACAATCACATCATACCTAGAGATGCGGCCAGAATTCTCAAGCACAGGAAAGGGGGCAAAGGGATGGGGCAATCCTAACTCCTTAGCTGAATGATTTAACAACCCAAAGATGACCAGTGACAACTCTGAAGGGCTAGGTGGCTCAGAGAGGTAGTCCCTGGACCTCTTTGAACCTCATCTGAGAACTATCTGTAGACCTGGGCAGGAGAACATCACCTGAACCTCTTACTGGAGGTTCCAGCAACCACACTCTTAGGTTCCAGAGTGTGACATGGGTCACCCTCACGAGCAACATCTGCCAAGGAGATGAGATCCTCCCCGAAGGCCAGGTCAGCTCAATTTTCGTATTGATGGTGCGTGCTTCCTGTCTAGTCTTTCCTCTCAGTTACACCGGGAAGGAAGAGCAGTGATAAACTACATTAGGATTCCAGCTCTGCTATCTCCAAGCTGGGCCACTTTGGGCAAGTTGCTTAGCCTCTCTGTGTCTTGGATTCCTCCTCTGTTAATGAAGATGACAACTGTACCTTCTGCGTAAGAGGCTACAAGTATTACAGGTGGTGATGATGTGAAAGCAGCTGGCAAGCAATGAGCTCCCAATATACTTAGTTGTTACTGAAATTGCCATTATATATCATCCAGCCCACCTTGAACTTACTACCAAACACACCCTCCTTGAAAGTTGGCTTGCCACAGGACTATGGCTCCCCCTTGCCAAACTGGGCAATGCTGAGCTTCTAAATCCATATTTACTGGCAAACCAGACTGTAAGTTGCCAAACTTATTATCGATGACCCCTCACACCTATCAATGACCACACACACACTCACATGCAAACACATGCACACATGCACATGTGCACACACACATATAAGTTCAATACCACGCCTCCTCCCCGCCCAGCTCCATGCTTTTACCCATGGTCATCTAGGTCCCTATTCCCAGAGATTTTATCTGGTGCACTGCCTGAGGTGTGGTACAGGAATCTGTATTTTTTAAAACAGATTCTGAGTCACCTGGTCCTCAAATTGGCCCTAACACAGACCCAAGGAATGGAAGTATTTTGCCAAAATGAACTATCAAGAATTACAGTGAGTTGGGGGAAGAATATTTGCTATGTAATAGGTATCTGTTGCATATCTTAACTTTCATTTCAGATTACAAGCTACGTGAGGGCAGAACTTAGAACTTGAATAGCTCATAGTACCTCCTCTTCCCAAGCCGCATAGAGTAGGTTCTCAGTAAATATCTAAAGCATAAACTCCCCCAACAGACTATAAAGTCCATATAGGCATGGCTTTGCCCACTGTTGTATCACCTGCATAGACGTACAGGAGGCGATCGAAAGATTTTGCTGAATGAATGAATGAACATAGAGGAGTTGGTACTGAAAAGGCACAAAAAGAAAAGAATCAGTGCTAATTTATGTTCATACAGACAAATGTTCAACCTATGCCCCACAGCATGCATTTTTATAATTATCTTTTCATCAAGCCGCTGAAACACTGCTAGGAGCAGTGTGGTCTGGCTCTATACTGCCCCATAAGCACTGTTTCCATTCAAATGTTTGATTTTGAGCATCACAAGGATGAGTAAACATCTGGACCAGAGAAACAGGGTGGATTTGTATTCATCTGTTGCAGCGCTCTGAAATCTGCCTCAAATAATTCACAGCCTTCTAGAAAACATCCCAAGAGATATACAATCTCTTGTCCAACCTCCCAAGAGATATACAATCTGGCTTCATTTGCCCATCCCTGACCCACCCCCCAGCTCTCATCTCTGAACCTGGGGTGAAATTACCTGACACTGCATCTCCTCTTCCTATTTCAATTCCTCACAACCTGCACCTCCCCCAATAAGAGCTCTTAACAGGCTTGCAGGTTCCACCTGATTCTGAAAATCAAGTTATGGCACTCTGGTTTTGGAATCCCTTCAATCTATTTGCAGAGGAGGCCTCCTTAGTATTTTAATATGCAACCAGAGCTCTCGGTATGTGATATCCAAACTTCTCTCCTGTGATGTGTATTCCAGTGGTCCCTGCTCCAATCTGTTACCCAGGATTCCTGCTGTACTTAAAGCAAGGAGCCCAGGGAATCTGCAGGGAATTGTGGATGGTGTTCTTGTGATTTTCTTCTTTTATTAATTAGAAAAGTAGCACAAAGCAGCAAACCTAGGAATTTATTAAAGGCACATAACCCAGCAGTGTTAAGGGGGCAACAGTGTGGCTTCCTGGTTGGGACCCAACTAACCTGGCTCAGGTAGAAGACAGTAGACCCTAAGGATAAGGAACACAAGCGAGGCTCAACAAACGATGTCATACAGCAAGTAATACATAAACATCAGTTGCATGAATACTGAATGAAATCATCACAACCACTGAGTTTATAACAAGCCGGAAAAAGAAGTTACATGAAAAAGTAAGATATAATTTTGCAGGTGTACCGTGATCATAACTATATTAAACAAATAATACACTATACATAGAAAATAATACAAGAAGATAATATACCTAAAAATATTAATAGTGATTGCCCTGGGGTGGTGGCACGTGGATGCCTTTATGTTTTCTTCTTTCAGCTTTTCTGTATTTCTCAAATTTTCTATAATTAACTTCTGTGTTTATTTTTTTAAAGGAAAAATCAATTAAATTTAAATATAGCCCAGACAAGTGAGGGGAATGTATTTGTTGGAATCAACTAACCTATCACTTTTTGATCATATGACATATGACTTGGACCCAATATGTAAGTCTCTGGGTCTCAATTTTCTGATTTATATACTAGAGATAATAATATCTACCATTCAAGTGAGCTGCTGCTGTTGTTGTTTTCATTTACATAAGATAATGAATGCAAAATGCTCAGCTCTGTAGTACCTGCTATATAGTAAACCCCCAACATACGTAGGTGGAGTAGCACTTGTCATGAACTAATTTACTTAATAGTCCTTCATTAATTCTCTACTATGTACAAAGAACCACTTTCTCACTGAAGCTGTAGACCATGAGGAAGGCATTCCAAGCCTGAATCACCAGATACCATTCAGATGTCAGTAAGGAACCATCCTCCATTGGAGGCCCACCCGCCAGGCTGGGAACTCATCTAATGATATGGGAGTCACAGGTGAAATGCAGCGGTAAAGAGCATTCTACACTCAACATTATGGATGAACTTCAGAAACATTATGCTAAGTGAAAAAAGCCAGCCACAAAAGAAGGCATACTATACAATCCCTCTTACAACCACGTAACAGAACAGAAATTTTATATAAAGTTCAAGAGCAGTCAAAGCTAACCTACACTGATGGAATTCAAAAAGGTAGTCATTTGGGGGTTGATGGGAAGGGAGCAAAAGAGGACTTTCTGGGGCACTGGAAATGTTCTACATCTTGATCTGTGTGGTGATTTCACAGTTGGAAACACATGTAAAAATTCATTGAGTCATACATGTAAGATTTGTGCATTATATTATATGTAAATTATACCGCCATATATACCTCCATAAAGTACTGGTGGAAAAAATAAAAGACTCAAACAATTACTGCAGGTTTATTAACTCTCAGTCTCTATATGTTTATTGGGCACCTGCTATTCATTAATTCATCCATTTAACAGATGTTGATTATGTAACTACTAGGTGCCAGGCACTGTGTTAGGCACTGGAACACAGCAATCATGGACAAATCTCCCTGCTTTCATGGGGCTTGCATTTCAGTAGGCTACGGGCCAGACACAGTGTTACATCCTGGTGAAAGTGTTAGAGAACCACTGACCGAAACCACCCACCTTGGCCAGGCATGGCGATAACTGCTTGCCTGAGTTGTCTCGCAACAGAAGGACCCGATAAGAAATGTGGTGCTGCCACCAAAAAGTAGCTGGGAGAATTCGGGAGGGGCCAAAAGAGGGAAGAGATGACCAACCTCCCAGAGCCCTTCTCGCTGGAATCCATCTTGGTTGAGAGATGTATGTGCCACCAGGAAGGACCCTGAGTCACCAACTATGGGCCAAGCAAGATGACTGGCCAGAGACAACCCAGAAACTAACCCCATCACGATAAACCCCGAGACTGCAAGCCACGTGGCAGAGCAGTTCTCCCGGGTTCCCTTACCCTGCTGCTCTCTGCTCGGGCACCCCTTCCCAATAAAGTCTCTTGCTTTGTCAGCCCGTGTGTCTCCTCAGACAATTCATTTCCAAGTGTTAGACAAGAGCCCACTCTCGGGTCTTAGAAGGGATTCCCCTTCCTGCAACAAAAGAGAGGTAGTGTGATGCAGGAACTGAGAAAACTCACAGTCTGGTGGGAAGACGGACGCAGTCGGTACCATGCTGTGTGGTAAGTGCTGAGATGAGGTGTGTGGACTTCTCTGGTGCTGCTGATGCACAGGAGGAAGGGGCCCTGGGGCATGACTGTGAATTTAGAGACATACACAGCCTGAGAGTTGAAGGACATGGCAAAGCTCCCAGGTGGATCTTGGGAGGAGGCGAGAGCATCCTCAAAGGCATGGGTGCAAAAGTAGAGCTGCATGAAATGTCAGGGGATGCTCCGAGATCCACGTAGGGTTGGATACTGTGGAGCTGATGTGAAGTCTGTGGCTCTAGAGCCAACGGTCCAGTCCTGGGTCTACCACTCCATAAATATGTGACTCTGTGCAATTACTCAGCCTTGGAGTCCTCTTCCTCCCCAAAATGTGACTAATCCTCAGTAGTTAACTAAATAGTTTTGAGGATTTAATGAGATCATGGTGTATTAACTTCCTTTTGCTGCTGTAACGAATTACCACAAACTTGGTGGCTTAAATAATACAAGTTTATTATGTTAGAGTTTTGGAGGTCAGAGTCCAAAAAAGGGGGTCTCTCCGAGCTACAATCAAAGTGCCAGCAGGGTTGCATTCCTTTCTGGAGGCTCTAGGAGGAAATCCGCGCCCTTTTCCAGCTTCTAAGCTTCCAGAGGCCACTGCGTTCCTTGGCTCGTGGCTCCTCCTTCCTCCACCTTCAAAGCCAGTAGGGTAGCATCTCTCTGACCTTTCTTCGGTCTTCACATCTGGCCACAGCCTGGAAAGCTTCCCCACTTTTAAAGATTCATGTGATTAAATTGAGACCGTCTGGATAATCCAGAATAATCTCTCTACCTCAAGGTCCTTAATCTCACTCACAATGGCCAAGTCCCTTTTGCCATTAAAGTAACATATTCACAGATGTTAGGATGTGGACATCTTTGGGGAGCTGGTTTTCTGTCCACACACACATCATTACTGGGCACAATGCCTGGCTTACAGTATGTGCCTCGGAATGGTTACTTACTATGATATTACTATTGTTATTATTACGGCAGATTCAAAGGAATATGAGAAGAAAATGCCAGAGCCTCTGGGGTCAGGAGGCATGCAAGTCTGAACCAAATCAGTTGTAAATCCTGAGAATGCTCAGGTCTTAAGGAACTGCTCCAAAAGATACACAAATCTAGAGTTCCCATTTGGGCAAAAGTTTCTAATAAAAACTTTCTCACTAAACACTATCTGTTGCATGCTCGTATGCTGGCAGAACAAACACTGCGTGATGTTTCAGCATTTCCATACCAACAGCTAGAACAGATTCCTCTCCTAACCCTCTGTGTCATATCAACCAGGGGTCTAGTCTGGCTCATAAACGGCTATCACCTGGTGGGGGGTGATCAGTGTTCTGTAAATCATTTGCAAAGAACTCCTGGAAACTGGTGGGGTGGAACCAAAAATGATCCCAAAGGTTGCCTCAACTTTATTAAAAGTTGGGCAGCTAGAAAGCCAGAAAACTAAAGTATATTGGACTGGGGCTATGGAATAGAAGTTCTTTGGATGGCTAGTAAACTTTCTCCCCCATTTTAACCAGACATGGCATAGATTTTGACACTGTTTAACACCCCCCCACAGTAGGTGAGACTGCCCGCTCCATGAGAGCAAGGAAATCAGCTGTCACTCTCCCGTGCCTAGTTAAGTGTCTGGCACATAGTCAGGATCCAATAAGAAGTGTTAAAGAATGAATGAATGAGTGATTGAATGGAAAGAGAATGACTGATGGGAAGATGAGCAAACCAGTATCACAACCAAGGGTGATATTTAGATTCTAAAGCAGGGGTTGACAATCTATGGCCCACTGGCCAAATCCACCAAGCAGACCATTTTATATGGCCCCAGAAACACAGCCACACTCATTCCTTAAAGTATTTATTGTCTGTGGCTGTTTTTCTACTACAAGAGCAGAGCATGTGGCCTCCTTGCCTGCCAAACCTAAAATATTTACTAACTGGCCTTTTACAGAAAATGTTTACTGACCCCTGCTTTACCATATATATGGTAGCTCATCAGAATAATCCTGGGATCTTTTATATGCAGCTTCCTAGGCCCAGGATCTGAATTTTAACTAGTTTCCCAAAGTTTGAGAATCCTTGCACTAAAAGGGTAGTGACTTGATTTCACTAGGGCAGTGTTCTAAATGTTTAGATTGAACCAGAATCACCCAAAAAGTTGTTTAAAGACACAGATTGTCAGGTCCTGCCCCCAGAGTTTCTGATTCAGTAGGGCTTGTAGGGGACTGAGCATGTCCACTTTCTAGGCATATCCCCAAGTGATGCTGTGCTGCTGGTCCAAGGAACACACTTTGAGAACCACTGCACAAGGGTTACCCAACGCCCATCACTGTTTAGAAGTCACTCGTGAAAAAAAAAAAAGAAGTCACTCGTGTTCCACATGTTAGCAGTAGATTCTGGGTTGAGTATGTCCGACATTTGGAAATTTGGAATGAATTCTTCCTGCAATGCTGTGGCAATAAAGAATATGAACTGTGAATGCATTAGGAGGCCAAGGAAGCAAGCTGTCAGAGAGAAAGGCACTGTGACTGTGGCACTGGTGACTGTGGCTGAAATACTTTCTATGGTGTTTTATCACCTACAAAGTTGATTCCTCATCTACTATCTCATTTAGACCCCAGAACACCCCTGTGGGGAGGCATTATTATGACATAATCCTCGCCCCCATTTTTTAGAAGAATGAGGCTCAGAGGGTTAAAAACAGAGACAAGTTCCTCCTCCGTCCACTGCTCTCACCTGTTCAAGGACAACCTCTCTAAGCCCCGTTCTGCTTTGTTCTTTCTTTTCTCTCCTTATCTACCACCTCTTCTCCTCTATTGACTCTCTTACACTTGGCCTCAAACCTGTCCAAGTCTCTCCCTTCCTAAAAATACACCCTTTGAGGCACTGTGTCTTCTCCTAGATAACAATGCCATCACTCATCTTCCCTTTTTCTGCCCAAGGGCAAGCAATCCACACTCTCCAGTGGGACCACTTGTCCTCCCTTTTGCCGGAAGAGCAGTCCGCTCTCCCACTGTGCCTCCTCAGCTTCCACTCACTCCTCAACTACCAGCTGTTCCTAGTCCTTCCTCCTCCACGGAAACTCTGCTCGGTGTAGCACTGTCCGATAAAATACAATGCAAGCCACATAGGTAATTTCACATTTTATTGTACAAACAGGTGGAATCAATTCTAATAATGTATCTTATTTAACCCAACAGATCCAACATATTATCATTTCAAGGTGCCATCACTATAAAAACGATTAATGAGGTATTTTACATTCTTTCTTTTTCATAGTAAAGCTGAAATCCAGTGTGAATTTTACATTCACAGCACACCTCAGCTCGGTCTAGCTGCATTTACTCTGCTCAGTAGCCACCTGTGGTCAGTGACAGCATAGGGCTCTGTGTTCAAGATGACCTTCTGGTAGACACAGCCCAGGAGTCTATGTCTGGTAGACATAGCCCACCAGTCTTTCAGACCTGGTGTTAGTGAATCTTTCTTCTGCCGACTGTTACCTCTTTTCTCCTCCTTGCCCACTCTCCTCCATTGTTTTCCGAGACACTTTCTTCTCCTTGTACTTCTCCTACATTCCTGATCATTCCTTCTCATGGGCACCTCTTCCTTCACTTAACTCTTCAAGAGTTGGTGTTCCCGAAGGTTCTGTTTTCTATCCTCTCTCAGTGCACCATTTACTTGGAAATTTTATACATTCCTTATGATTTTAACTATATGCTGATGGATCTCAAATCCATATTTCTAGGCCTGATCATTCCATTTGGCTTCTGTATACAAATGACTGGGCATTCAAGGTACCATATAAGCCACTTGAATTCAACAGACTCTAAAACTAGGCTTATAATCCACCACCTGAACCTGCTCAGTGAATGATACATTAATCTATGGGCCATCCAGACCAAAAACCCTAGAGCAATGGTTCTAAACAGGGGGTGATTTCCCCCCCCCCGGGGGGACATTTGGCAATGTCTGAAGACATATTTAGTTGTCACAGCTTCAGAGGAGAGAATGCTACTGACATCTAATGGGTAAAGACCAGAGATACTATTAAACATCCTACAGTGCACAAGAAAACTCCCACAACAAAGAATTATCCAGTGAAATTGGATCTTTATCTTATACCATTCACAAAAATCAACTTAAAATGGTATAAAAGGCTTAAATGTAAGACCCCAAACTGTAAAACTCCTAGAAGAAGACATAGAGGGAAAGCTTCATGACACTGGTCTTGGCAGTGATTTCTCGGATATGACACCAAAGCATAGGCAATGAAAACAAACATAGATAGGACTACAGCAGCCTAAAAAGCCTGTGCACAGCAAAGGAAAAAATCAACAGAGTGAAAAGGCGACCTCCAGAATGGGAGAAAATATTTGCCAACCCTGTATCTGATAAATGGTTAATTTCCAAAGTATGTAAGAAAATCCTACAATCCTAAATAACCTGATTTAAAAATGGGCAAAGGACTTCAACAGACATTTCTCCAAAGAAGACATCTCTCCAAAGGCCAACAGGTGCAAGAAAAGATGCTCAACATCACTAGTCATCAGGGAAATGCAAATCAAAACCACAATGAGGGCTTCCCTGGTGGCGCAGTGGTTGAGAGTCTGCCTGCCGATGCAAGGGACATGGGTTCGTGCCCCGGTCCGGGAAGATCACACACGCCGCAGAGCGGCTGGGCCCGTGAGCCATGGCTGCTGAGCCTGCGCGTCCGGAGCCTGTGCTCCGCAACGGGAGAGGCCACAACAGTGAGAGGCCCGCGTACCGCAAAAAAACAACACACAAAAAAACCCACAATGAGGTATCACCTCATACCTGTTAGGATGTCTGTCATCAAAAAAACAAAGGATAGCAAGTGTTGACAAGGATGTAGAGAAAAGGAAACTCTGGTGCACTGTTGATGGGAATGTAAATTGAGGCAGCCACTACAGAAAACAGTATGCAGGTTTTGCAAAAAAATAAAAAATAGAATTACCATATGATCTAGCAATCCCACTTCTTGGAAACTGAACAAAGTTACTGAAATCAGGATCTCAAAGAGATATCTGCACTCCCATGTTCACTGCAGCATTTATTCACAATATCCATGATATGTTGACAACCCAAATGTCCATTGCCAGATAAATGGGTAGAGAAAATATGGCATATACATATAGTGGAATACTATTCAGCCTTGAAAAAGGAAATTCTGCCATTTGTGACAACATGGATGAACCTGGAGGACGTTACACTAAGTGAAATAAGCTACATAACAGGACAAATACTACATGATATACCACTTAAATGAGAACTCTAAAATAGTCAAACTCACAGAAGCAGAGGGTAGAACAGTGGTTGCCAGGGGTTGGGAGAGGGGAAATGGGGAGTTGCTGTTCAATGGGTATATTCAGTTATGCAAGATCAATAAGTTCTAAAGATCTGCCTACAAGATAACGCCTATAGTTAATAATACTGTATTGCAGACTTAAAATTTTGTTAAGAGGCTAGATCTCTTGTTAAGTGTTCTTACCATAATAACAACAAAAAAAGAATTACCCAGTCCAAAATGTCGAGTTCCACTGTTGAGAAACACTGCTTTAAAGCCTTTCCACTCAAAGAGTAGCCATGGACCAGCTGCATCAGCATCGTATGGGAGCCTAATAAACATGCATCTTCTTGGACCCAGACCTACTGAACTAGAATCTCTAAAGTGGGGCCCAGAATCAGTGTTTTAACAAGCTCTCCAGGTGATTGTTACGTACATTAAAGTTTGAGAATCATTGCTCTAGGTAGAGACAACTTTAATGCCAAAGACATCCATTGAGTTCTTGTTCTGTGTAAGCAACAGAAGTTGATACAGAAAAAGAAGTTCAAATTCAAAGTCTGAGTGAGCACATGACTTCAGCCTTCAGGATCCAACCTCCTGGGCCCCCAGGTGAATCATTGAACTCTTTTCTCCCTTTATTACACTATTCCAGAAGAAATTAACCTATAAAGTTCATGGTCCAAAGCAACAAGTATACGATACACAGTATGCTTCTTATTCCTGGAGTTCAGAGTGGATTTCTTCAAGTTTGAAACTAAGAAACAGAGCAGTGCTTGCTGCATTGCCCATTAGAGAGACTGGAGCAGAGACCAATGCAGGAAAATCCTCAACCTTTTTCACCCTGTTAAACTCAGTTTATATTTTAAAACATGAAAGAACGTGATCTCGAGATATATGGATAAAGATATAAGCTGGATATACTAAGGAAAAGAGGCTTTGAGGATTGCTGAATTTCACTCAGCTGCTGGCGAGTCCTAGGAAGAATTAACCTAGAGGCAAAACAAATCTGGAATCCAGTTCTGGTTCTGCCTTAACTGTGTGAAATTTAAAAAAAAAATCATTCTAGCTCAGGAATATACATTAAGCATCCTTGATGAGCCAGGCACGAGGCTAGGCTCTGGGGATATAGTAAACAAAGCAGTCAATGTCTCCAACCTTAGGGAGGTCACAGCCAGTGAACTCTCAATGGGAGAAACACTGGATGTATCAAATATGGTTCCTTCCCCTGAGAAACTCAGACTAGGTGATGAGGAAGACAAACAGATCTTACAATTGCAGGACGATGTGGTAAATACTAAAGTATGGAGATGGAAAGGTCATTCCCTCTGGGAGACAGAGGAAGGCTTTCTCAAGAAGGCAAGGAGTTGTGCAGATAGACCTTTGAGAGAAGCAAGACTGGAGGGGCACTGGAGGAAGGAGGGGACAAGTTAGAAGCTATTTCAGAGGTCCTGTAAGGAGATGATGAGGGCATGAACAAACGACATAGTGGCAAGGATAGAGAGGGGCAGGCAGGGTCAAGTGGGGTGAATTAAAGGTGGCTACACATTTCTTGCTAGCCGCTCCCCCCTCCGCCAATGGCAGATGGGTCCTTTCTCCTCCTCTTGAATCTAGTTGGTCTCATGACTGTGTGGCCAATAGAAAGTATCTGAAATAAAGAATTCACTGGGTGGACTTAATATGAAAATGGAGATGACATTAGAAAGAATCAGAGAACTTCAAGATAGATCAGTAGAAATGACTCAATATGAACGAGAGACACTTTAAAAAATTAGCAGAGCAAGGTCTCTGAGAGAAAATGGGATAGAAAAAAATATTGGAGAATGACAGCTAAAAGCTTCCCAAATTTGGTGAAAAACCTAAATTCAAAAAGCTCTGTGAACCCCAAACAGAATATATGTGAAGAAAACCATGCACATCATAGTCAAACTAATGAAAATCAGAAGAAAAATAAAATCTTGAAATTAGGAAGAAAAAAATGACATATTATATACAGAAAACAATGATTCAAAAGTTTCACAGGTTTAACAGAAACTATAGAGTCCAGGACACAGTGGAATAACATCTTTAAAGCACTGAAAGAAAACTCCTGAATTCTGTATTGGGTGAAAACGCCTCTCAAGAATGAAATAAGTAAAAAGAGTGGATATATGTATAACTGATAAACTTTGCTGTACAGCAGAAACTAATGCAACACTGTAAATCAACTACACTCTAATAAAAATTTAAAATAAATAAAATAAAATGAGTCTTAGGTTTTGAAAAATAAAGAAGAATGAAAACAAGTTAAAGACTTTTTAAATAAAAGAAAACTAAGAGAATTCATTGCCAATAGACGAATACTTCAAGAAATGCTGAAGGAAGTTCTTCATGCTGAGGGGAAATAATACCAGAGGGAAACCCAGATTCTTTCAGGAACAAAAGAAGAGCATTAGAAACAGTAAATATCTGGGTAAGTGTAGAAGATTATTTTTCTTCTTAATTTAAAAAATACATATGCATATGGCTGTTTAAAGCAAAAATTCTTACATTGTCTCCTGCAAGTTTTAATGTATATAGATTCCGTGGACATCACACCACAGCCTAAAGGATGTTGAGGGGTGGTAAATGGGTACATCCAGTAAAAGATTTCTGCATTTTACCTGAAGTGGTACAATATAAACTGACGTAGCCTGTGAAAAGTTAAGAATGTTTCATGTAATCCCCAGGGCAATCGCTTTAAAAAGGCAAGAAACATAGCTAAAACCAATAAGTAAATTAAGATGGAATTCTAAAATATCCTAAAAAAAATGTTTAAGGTAGGTGTGGCCGGCAGAATAGTCCCCAAAGATGTCCATGTTCTAATCTCTAGATCCTATGAATATATCATTACATGAAAAAAAAAGATTGCAGAAGTAGTTAAGGACATTAAAAAAAGGAGATTAGCCCACTGAGCCCAATGTATCACATATCCTTAAAAGCAGAGAACTTTCTCCAGCTGAAATCAGAGAGATGTGGCAGAGGAGTCAGACTCACTGAGTCAAAGGGTGAGAGGGACAAGACCAGCCATTGCTGGAGGGGGACACCTAGGAAGCCTGAGAAGGAAAATGGGTACCTCTGGGAGCAAAGACCAGCCCCCAACCCACAGACAGCAAGGAAATGCAAACCTCAGTCCTGCAACCCTTACGTCTGTGGTCATTTGTTACAGCAACAATAGAAAGCCAATACAGAAAGAGAAGAGAAGAATAAAAAATGGGAGAAATACAGAAGACAAAGTAATAAAATGGTATACCTAATCCATACACATCCACAGTCACCTTTAGTGGTACTGGACTAAGGGGCAGAGATTATCAGAATGGGTTAGAAAAAGCAAGGCCAACTATTTGCTATCTTTAAGAGATGTACTTTAAATATAAAGACAGGCAAATTGAAAGTAAGTTAATGGAGAAAGATACCACACAGCCAGTAAGCGTTACAAGGCTGGAGCGTCCGTAGTAGCATCAGATAAAACAGACTTCAAGACACAGAGTGTTTACCACAGGGACATTTCATAATGATAAAAGGGTCAATTCATCAGGAAGATAGAATATTCATAAATGTTTATACACTTAATAATAGAATCCCCAAACATATGAAGTACGAAAAGGAGAAAACAGACAACTCCATAATCGCAGTTTCCCTTCAATCACAGATATTTGGGATCACTTATTATTTGTCTATAAATCAACTCAAACTTTAAAGTGTAATTAAGCTATTTTAAGGGAAATTTTATAGCTAGCATAAATAAGAAACTCTGTCACTTACATAAGTTATCACCTTAAAAATAAAACAAGCCATATTCTTATATCCCAGCATTAGTGCATGCCCACTCTGTGAGTCCACGTTCTTTCATGCTGGGGCTATACCACCTAAAAGCATCTTATTCACCTGACGCATCCCACATTCTGGGAAACACTGATGCAACCCAACTCTCTCATATGTGTAAGGGAGATTAACTGGTCTCGTGTCACGAAACAAGGGACTATCAGACACCCCGTCTTCTGATCCTTTGCTAGAACCCAACAGAAAACCCAAATCCAAAATCCTGAACCAACTCACAGAGTTACATGTGTATATTACACATATTTTTAATTCTCTATATATTATGATGTTTTGGCATCCTTAAAAGCTTTTCTGACTTTTTAATGGGAGAAATTGCACCTTCTGGGGCTATCCAATTCTTAGATATGGCAAGGACTCAGGAGCACACCCTTGATGCAAACAAAACCAATCTGGAGCCACACAGCCTCTGTCTGGCCCATGAATTCCAGGAGGCAATATTGCCTTAATCATCCCAGGACCAGGTGCTGAGCAACTACACACCACCCCCATAGTGTAGAGCCCGCCAAAATTATTCAAAGTAGCTAGTCCCAAGCTGTTTTACACTGTCTTGCCTTTCCATTGGAAACCCCAATAAAAGGTCTGCCCTAAAATTTTCACTCCTCCCAGCTTCCGCTTCCCGACCAAAACCAGGTGCTCTCCTCCCTTGGACGTGCTGTGTCTCTCGTTTCAGGAGAACCATGAATAACATGAAAGTTTTCTTTCAATGGCACTGGCATTCCCATGTCATCCATCAGTCATCTTTATAAATTAAGACCCAGACCCAGACCAGTGTGCTGAGAGCAGTCAGCATCCAGGAATACTCAGAGCCACGTTTGTTTGTCCAACACGACTGATGTCATCAGCAGATTTACAGAAAACTGGGAGGGAGTACTCTAATTCCAGTAATGGAATCTCAGGCAGGTGCCCCTACACCTCCACCCCCCCCACCTCATACGAGCCTCAGAAAGGATGCAGGTCCTCTGAAGCTGTTCAGCTGGTACGACTTGCTAATTCATCCCTTGGAGGGAAGCCACTATCCATCAGGTGGCCGGCCTGGCAGCACACTGGGTGAGGAATAAGATCTCGAAAGCCATGTGTTATCAGGGAAAGGCTGCCACATTAATGGAATACAAAATAGTTTATCTTGCCTAGGCTCCGCTCATTGCTGTAAATGAACTTCGTCCAATTTTGCCTCTGCTTGCAACAACAAAGAAGAAGTTAACTCTCTGCATTCCCTAACTGAGCACAGTGATTAATCCCTAATCGACCAGTGTGTTACATGGTGCCCATTCAACGTGAAGCTGGCCTGCAAGACCCCAGTTTCAAACCTTAAACAGATCTGGATTTGAGTCCTTGGGTATTTGCTAATTGATTGATTTTAGGAAGTTAGTTAAATCTCTAAATAATTTTTTAATCTGTAAAACTGAGGAAATATTATTTACTTCATTCTAAGTGAGCAAATTATAATAAAAATTAATAGCATTCACGGCATGCCATCTGCCAGGTATTGCGTAAAGCCCTTTATGTGTCCTGGAGCAGGTATGTAGGCTGTAAAGAAGAGCTGTGTGCACGTCTAGCTGCTCAGTGTATAGAGTACCACCCACTCCAGGGTTGAGAGTTGAAGGCAGAGCTCAAGCACGTGTTTGGGCAACTCTGCCACTGAATTTTAACTATTGTAGCAGAGCAAAATTTGCCACCCCCAAACGTGCCTCTTTGGCATGCGAATTGCTTCAAGCTAAAGCAATCAAGGCCCAAAGATTCGGGAAGAACCTTTGACCTTCCTCCTAACTGCCTAAAAGGATTTAGATAGAGGACCTATTCCAGAAAGAACTGTCACAACAGATAATTATGAACTCGGTGTATGGTAGCATATGAACTCGGTGTACTAGACAGGAAGGAACCTAGCAAGGCTGGTTTGATCAAAGTCCTCGCTCTGTCTGTAGGTGGCCCAGCAAACATTTGTTTACCAAACATTTGTCCATTTGCATCTTCCTGTAAATTGCCTTCCTCCCAAACCCCTATCCTCTTCTCCTCTCAGATAACATATAAGCGTCAACTGCCTGACTAGTCCTTGGCCTTTATTCTTATGGAGCCCCCGTACATATGCAATTAAATCTGGTTTTCTCTTGTTAATGGGTCTCATGTCAATTTAATTCTTAGACCAGCCCGAAGAACCTAGAAAGAGCAGAGGAGAATTTTTCCTTCCCCAACACTAGCACATATGTAAATGTTCTCAGTCCTACCTCTATCCCTCATCACATGCATGTGCGTGCACACACACACACACACACACACACACACACACACTTCAGTTCAGTCTGTTGACTTTCCCCAGGGAAGCAGACTTTGGTGAATATATACCTCTTATAATCTCAGTCCCAACTATAAGCAAACTGAAGATCCTTTCTAATTCACAAAAGAAGGAGGTTCTCAATTATGTTGATGCTGGACCTTGACCACAGAGGTATGGAAGAAAAAAGAGCTTTGGCAAAAACAAGGCAGCAATGGTTTGAGAAGGCAGTGGACTTGGAGTTAGAATTTGGATCCTGGCTCTGCTGCTTATTAGCTGCGTGAGCTTGGACACATTCTTCACCTTTCTGAGCCTCTTCTGTGCGACGTGAAACAAATGGATGCTACATTTTTTGGATGCTACATTTCTAGAACACTGCAAAGCACCAACCACTCACATGTCAAAGCATCCATGGAGAAGCTGTGTGATTCAGGAAATGGGGCTGCACAGGCCTGGTTCAGCTTCTTGTCTGTGTGAACTTGAGCAGGTCTTCTAACCTCACTTAGCCTCAGTGTGCTTATTTGTAGAAAGGTGATTATAATTCCTAGCCTGGCAATTCCTATACTGGCTGGGCTTTTGTAAGGATTATCATGAGTATGCAGAGCGCTCCATAGGTCTTCTCCCCCTCCCCCTCCTCCTCAAGAAAAGATCTATCCTCAATGACAACATCAAATTTTTCCCACTCTGTGACCTGGGTCAAGTTCACCATGAAAACAACTGTGCCAGTAGAACATTCCTCCAGAAGGCTTTTCATTACTTTTCTCTTTGGAGAAGAGAAAACAGGGAATCAAGAGTAGGCGTCTCTCAGAAGATGAAAGCAACTCGCTTCATATTCTGAGCTGCCGAGCCGATGCTCCACCGGAACCAGTGATGTCTTAATCTCTGTTCTGATGACATGATGTGGCTCTGGTTCTCCATCTCAAATGGCAGGTTACTCAGTGAGACAGAGGGAGAGCAGCAGATGGATGTGACAGTAAATTCTGCTATGTACCCACAGACACTTGTAAGACATTAAAAAAGTTGTACCCACATTTCCTACTCCTACAGCAAAACCTGTGAAGTAATGCTGACATCGGTTTGAGAAGCAGATGGAATCTCACTTCTTTTTTCAACACAAGTCCCTCCTGCTGGTCATGCCATGCACAGCGTAAACTGACCTCTCTGGTTGTAAGAAGAGTGAGGCAAGAGGAGACTAAGACTATTGACAGGTTTAAATACAAAGGTTTATAAGAGACTACTACAAACAACTCTATGCCAATAAAACAGACAACCACGAAGAAATGGACGAATTCTTGGCGAGGTACAATTTTCCAAGACTCAACCAGGAAGAATTAGAAAATATAAACAGACCTATCACAAGTAATGAAATTGAAAACTGTAATTAAAAATCTTCCAACAAACAAAAGTCCAGGACCAGATGGCCTCACAGGCGAATTCTATCAAACATTTAGACAAGAGCTAACAGGCATCCTTCTCAAACTCTTCCAAAAAATTGCAGAGGAAGGAACACTCCCAAATTCATTCTACGAGACCACCATCACCCTGATACCAAAACCAGACAAAGATATCACGAAAAAAGAAAATTACAGACCAATATCACTGATGAACATAGATGCAAAAATCCTGAACAAAATACTAGCAAACAGAATCCAACAACATATTAAAAGGATCATACACCATGATCAAGTGGGATTTATCCCAGGGATGCAAGGATTGTTCAATATACGCAAATCAATCAATGTGATACACCATATTAACAAATTGAAGAATAAAAACCATATGATCATCTCAATAGATGCAGAAAAAGCTTTTGACAAAATTCAACACCCATTTATAAAAACTCTCCAGAAAATGGGCATAGAGGGAACCTACCTCAACATAATAAAGGCCACATATGACAAACCCACAGCAAACATCGTCCTCAATGGTGAAAAACTGAAAGCATTTCCACTAAGATCAGGAACAAGACAAGGATGTCCACTCTCACCACTCTCATTCGACTGTAACAGGTTTTAGTTTATCTGCTTGGAGGAACACCAGTTCTGCAGTCCGATGAAAGGAATCCCAGCTTCTGTTCCGTGACTTACTAGCAATGACACAAGAGGGCTGCCTTGGTTCTCCCATCTATGAAATGAGAGGAGCAATAAGGACAGACGACACGGTTATTCTGAAAGCCAAATTAGATTGAATTCCTTGGGCCACTCTCCCTCTCACTCACTGTTCCCTAACCACAACAGACCTCGACAGTTTCCAGACTGTGATCAGCTTTCTCTGGCCTCAGCGTCTTTGTACTTGCTGTTCCGTCAGCCTGGAATGCTTTTCCCCTGACTCTTCCCATCTTTAGTGGCTCCTTTTCATCTTTCATCTTAAGTGTCATCTGCACTGAGACATCTTCCTTTTCTAGAGAAGGGTCTTTGCCCATTAGTCTTTACCATGGCTCTCTGCTTTTTTTCTTCCTCCATAGCACTTTTTAAAATCTATGATTAGTTTTTTCTCCTGTATATCGGTGTGTGAAGCTGGGGTCTTTTCATACTGTATCCTCATCATCTGGTGCAGTACCAGGCATCTAAGCAGTCAATAAATAGTCACTGAATGAATGAATGTATTCAAACACCTTGGGAACTATAAAGTTCTGTATACATAGAGGAGACATCTGATATATATATATGTATGTATACGAATACATACACACACACACACACACACACACACACACACACACACACACACACACACATAGAAAGTGAAATCTGATGATATTGCTCTTAGTATCCTTATTAATGCCCAAATTGTTCCATCTCTGGCCATTGGGGACTTCGGGTTGGCTTCTGGGTTCTTCTGACCTTCAGTCTAACTGCTTTGCTCTCTGCTCTGAAATGATGCTCCAGGAAGGATCAGCCCCCACACCTTGAAAGAGCTACTTTCCCAGTGGTTTCTCTCAATGCAAAATAGTATTTGAAACCAAAATCTGATTCTAGAGGCGCTTATTGTTACGAGGTTGACTAGTATTCCAGAGTATATGTATTTTAAGTTAAAATACATCATAAGTTCATCCTGATACCTTTTATTCAAGTTCAGGATTCAATCTCACAGATCTCTTCTTTCTCTTACGACAAAAGGCTCATTCTCCATGTCATCAACATAATTACTAATTTTCTTTATCCCACACTATATGCATACAAGTCTCAGAAAAACAATATTATTATTACTATCCCTGAAAATACTGAAAACAAGATTTTTTGCTATTCCTTTTGTCCTTAGGATGCATTATTCCACCTCGTATATACAAAGTTCTGTTTTAAGGTCATTTGGAATAGTTCTTTTCTGTGTGGTTATTGCAAAAATTAGATTTACTTGTTTTACTTTACTTTTAGTACTTAGGAATTGCTTTTTATTTCATTTCTCATAATTAGATAAATATTTAAATATTTCTAAAATCAAATCTATAAAAATAGTATACGTTCAAAGAAGTCTAGCTTCTACTCCACTGTATCCTATTTCCTCCTTCTTTCATAGGCAGCCACTATATTATACATACATATACAATGTGTGTGTGTATGTATAGATAGATCGATAGATAAATAGGCAGGCAAAGACTCTTTCACTATGTAATTCTCTTATTTTTTCAGTATCATTATTCAGTGTATATTTTCATACGTAGGATGATTTATCTTTATATTTTGAGGGTTACTGTTAAATAATATGCCTCTTATAGGTTGAACTGTATCCCCCACCACACCCCCAGAATCCATGTTTAGTCCTAACCCGTCTTACCTCAGAATGTGGCCGTATTTGGAGACAGTCTTTACAGAGGAAATCAAGTTTTAAAGTGAGGTCGTTAGGGTGGCTGCTGTCCTTATGAAAAGAGGGAGTTTGGAAACAGACACACACAGGGAGAACACCGTGTGAAGACGAAGGAAGAGACAGCTCAGGGTGATGCTTCCACAAGTCAAGAAGCACCAGGATTTCCCTGATAGGCTTATTCTTGATGAGACATTCTTTCAGCTACAAATGCACACACACCAGTATGTGTGCCTTCCCTCATATGTACACTCATGTGTTCACACACACACACACACACTCTAAAGAGTAACCTGACTCTCCATGAGGTTCTGCCAGAAACTAAATTATTGGCAAAAGTTGCCTGATTTGCCCGATTCTGAGTATGTTCCTCCGTTAAGTGGGATAGCTAGATTCCCTTGCCATCAACAAGAATAAACCAAATGGTGTTATTACAACATCCAGCTATGGGGCCAAATAATTTACATGTTCATTTCTATATGGTTCTCCATATGGAAAGGGAAGAAACTTCAATTTATCCTTCTGGTTCTTATCTGTCTTCATCATCAGAAGTGATTATTGGTCAGTGTTTTAAAAGGAAAATACATTGAAATGAGGTCATTATCTGGCTAAAACCATAGGTAACCACCATCATCTAGATTCTGGCAAATAGAGGGTTCTTAATCATTTGGCCGGAGTAACAACTTTGAAGGAGAAATAGCAGCATTCATCCTTCTCTGGAAGCAGAAATCATCAACACCACTGTTCTACCTGGGTACCAAGATACACTGATAAGAAAGAATATTCTACAACCAAGAAAAGAGTGCTTATGGAGAGGCTGTAATAACATGGGAAATGTTTAAGTTTAGACATTGGGTGAATAAAAGCAAGACACAAACACGCAAAAGACGACCGTCAAAGATACTCATGAGGAAAAAGAAAAGTTGAAAAACTATACATTGAAAAACAAAATATTATGGTAGTGATGGGATTACAAGTGATCTTTTTCTATTACATTTCATAGTATTTTCTATTTTAAACAACCAAAAGATTTTTTAAAGAAATAAAATGTGCTAGTTTTTTTAATTGAAGTATAGTTGATTTACAATGTTGTGTTAATTTCTTCTGTACAGCAAAGTGACTCGGTTATACATATATATACATTCTTTTTCATATTCTTTTCCATTCTGGTTTATCACAGGATATTGAGTATAGTTCCCTGTGCTATACAGCAGGACCTTGCTGTTTTTCCATTCTATATATACCAGTTTGCAACTGCTAATCCTAAACTCCCAGTCCATCCCTCAATATGCTAGTTTTGTCAGTTTATCCTGCAAGATCTAGATATCACTCTTCCTCTTCCAGAATCCCTACAATCTCACATATGGATTTTCCGTGCTCCAAACTTTTAGAGTGCGGGAGGCAGTAATTTGATAATTTGGTGAGCATCAGAATCACCTAAATGAGCTTTTTAAAGGCATATACCTGAGTTCCACTCCAGCCCAACTCAGATTCTCTGGATATGGTGCCCGGGAATCTGTATTTTGAACCCGCATGTCTGGTGTTATTGGTGCAGTTGTTCCATGGACCCCACTCGGAGACATTGTATTAGGGACTTGACTTTTCACTGGACACATAATTTGGTGCCTGCCACCAGGTTACTAATTATGGAAAAAACAGCCATGGCTTGTCCCAGAGCTCTCAAAACTTTACTGGTGAAAGAACAATAAAGATGACCCAAACACATGCTACCTCTTCCTTTTTTAAAAATATCTGTTATGTGGTTGCATATCATAGTCTACTCACTTCCATCTGTAATTCAGAAGAAAAAAAGCAACTAGAATAATGTCATTTTCTTTGTATACCATTAGGCGCTCCTGTGCAATTCCGCCTATTCACTAAGAGTAGTATCTACCTGATGATGGCTACTTTATACCTTGGCCAAATGCAGCAAAAATAAATGAGGGCATATGAAAGTAAACAAATATGTCCACACATACTTAAAAAGCAGCATACTAAAAATATCTAGTCACCTCCACCTTGAGCTACGCTGAGAAAATAAAACCAATGACCCCAAATAGAAGCAAATGACTAGACATTCAAGTTGCATACATTTGGCTTAAATAAAGGCAAAGAAAGAGAAGTTCTCACTTACATGATATCTGTTTACTCTACTTACCCAGTTCAGAGATAATGGTCTTAAATAGTTCTAGGAGGATCCTGGTGAACTCAGATCTAGGTTGGGTAGATACATCCATTCTAGAAGGGGTAATTCCCAAGCATGGAACCGATTTCCTAACTATCAAAAGGTTGCTCTACAAAAGTCAATGTCTTTACAGACTGGGGGCAAGGAGTTGTGTCTGCCCAAGAGATGAATCCAAAAAGTGCAAGGCTAATACTAAGAACGGTTTACCTGAATCATCTCTAATTCTCACAGCAACCATTTTGCAGACAAGAAATCTGAGGCTTATAAAAAAAAAATACACCCAAGATGCAGACACTGGTCTCTCTGCTTCTGAAGTCTGCATGTCTCCCACTGCACCACCTGACGGAGGCAATGGAAGAATACAGGTGCAAAGACAAACATGGGCCTGTCGGCAGCAAGAATCAACACGGAAGGAAGGAGATGCCAAGATGTTTTGGGACTGTGTCTCCACTGGACATGGAAGAATAGAGGCCCTTGTTGTAAATATGTATTTGTGTGTATGCATGTCTCACAGATACATTTTTAGTAAAATTTTAATACATAAGAACAGTGGACAAATCATTATGGATTACCACTCAATTCATCTTTTACAATTTGAACATACCCATGTAACCACTTACCAAATCAAGGTACAGGACATCACCAGAAACCTCCCTCCAAGTCTATTCCCCCTAATGGTTATCTTCTATCTCCTTTCCCATTCTCTCTCTCTCTCTCTCTCTCTCTCTCTCACACACACACACACACACACACATACACACACATTTTTAACAAGGACAAAGAATAAAGAACACTTTACACAATACCACAGAGCCCCACAGTACTCCCACTTTTTATATAATGTAGCCCAAGATCAATAAGAATCCAATGTTGTCAACCAGAAAGATGAGAAGGAAGAAAGGTATAATCAATAGACCTATCTAGCTAACAGTTTTCATCCTATAACTAACCAATATTTTCCCTTCAAGTCAATGTTGAAAACTTAATCTGTTGGTCCATTTCTCTGCTTAATAGGGAGATGATATCTTGATGCGTGTTGAATCTTGATGTGTGATGCTGACCTTGGCAGGGTTTTGGTACCATCACCCTGAACATCAATAATCCTTGCCCAAAGATCAATATTATAGGGTTGAGGTAAAGATGAATGCTGATCGTAGATTCTGCCTAGCGGTAGAATTTTGAAAATGTTCTTTCTATTGGTATTTCTTTTACCTGTCTCTTTCTCATAAAGGTCAAGTGTAAGGGAAATTTTGTCTAACAGAGCTTGTAAGGTAGTTTTTGGATAATACAGTTTTCTTGTTTTAACAAATGACCTGATACTTATAAGATGCCAATGTCCTCATTAAAAAGAAAATGGAAAAAAAGCAGATGTCTGGCATTTCTTAATGAGGCACTGCACTCAGCACATTACAAGAGTTATCAGATTTAACGCTCCCAATAATGTAATATCAGGTACTATTAACTCAGTTTGCAGATTAGGAAAATACTTCCCAAAGAGGAAATGACGTCCCCAAGGTGGAGAAACAATTTAATCTTGGTCATCTAACCCCAAAGTCTAGCTCTGAATTACTAAATGATCCAATTGGTAAAATAAATGATGTGATTTCAAGTTGTAATCATGGTTCTTAATGTGAAGGCCTCTCAGATGATAAGTCAGCTTATAAAGAAAGCTGGAAGAATGAAGAGAGGGATAAATCTATCTAGAAGCTCTGGGAGTTTATGTTCCCATGTGAAGATGGAATAGGGATGAGATATTCTATTTGCTCAGCAGAAAAAGGGCCAGCTGCACTCTGCCAGTTCACTGCAAACTGTTTATGTCCCATTTCTTTGAGCCATCAAAGATAAGAAACAGGGCTTCCCTGGTGGCGCAGTGGTTGAGAGTCCGCCTGCCGATGCAGGGGACATGGGTTCGTGCCCTGGTCCAGGAAGATCCCATATGCCGCGGAGCGGCTGGGCCCGTGAGCCATGGCCGCTGAGCCTGTGCGTCTGGAGCCTGTGCTCCGCAATGGGAGAGGCCACAACAGTGAGAGGCATGTGTACCGCAAAAAAAAAAAAAAGGTAAGAAACAGGTCAATATATTTCTCAGTGCCTGAAGTTAGGGAGAAGGTATCTATGGCTAAAATAACCTGCCCTGCTTTAGCGTCTTCAACCAGAGGCAAAGAAAAGGACCAACTAACTCATTTATTGGGAATGATGTTCTGGATATTTGCTGATGGGGAAGGTTATAAATTGTTCTTGATTTCATACAGAGGTTAGCTTTGCATCAACCAAGGCTAATAAATCAGGCCAAAGAGGAATCAAAGCAACCACGTGAAATGCAGTTCACAGGGAAATGTTGATACTGAACAAATCTCAGACAGGCAATGCTCGACTGAGTGACAGTACATAATAGGAAATACAACAGGAGCTATTCTCGAGCCCTAATACAACTCCTTTCAATCTTGCTTCCAACACTATATTTTCCTTCAGTAAGTAATGATGATAAACTCTCATAGTTTTAAAAAAATTGTTTTGTTTTCCCTAAGAATTGAGACTCTTCCATTTCAAACCTCTCCTGTGCGTGGGATGTGTCTCCATCCTGTATTGAAGGTGGGGAACCAAAGACACAGAGTAATTGGGTGACCTCCTCTAAGGCACCCAATCACTCTGTCAAAATGGAGAACTAAGGCCAAAACCTAAATCTGCCCCATCTCCACTCCCACCCCCTGGTAAAGACCCCAGGTACCAGGTCAACAGGGGCAAGAAACCTCAAGGTACATCATGAGTCAGTGTAGATGCTTGTGGAAGGAAAGGGTTCAGCAGTTGTTCTCACTACTGTCCCAGGTTTCAGAAGCATCATTGCAGTCTCTTGGTTCTGCTGCATGCTCATGTCGACTCACTTGCAAAGAGCCATTTGCTATCTTACAGGAATTGCAGATGGATACTTATTCTTGAACATTCTGGAGCAAGGGAAGAAGAAATTCACTACACGGAATATGATCCTGTGTGCTATCATCTCACATCTTTGGCACAAATACTCAGCAATACCCCACTTAAATAAACAAAATGAAGGGACTTCCCTGGTGGTGCAGTGGTTAAGAATCCGCCTGCAAATGCCGGGGACATGGGTTCGAGCCCTGGTCCCTGGCCCGGGAAGATCCCACATGCCACGGAGCAACTAAGCCCGTGCGCCACAACTACTGAGCCTGAGCTCTAGAGCCGCGAGCCACAACTACTGAAGCCTGCATGCCACAACTACTGAAGCCCATGTGCCTAGAGCCCGTGCTCTGCAACAAGAGAAGCCACTGTAATGAGAAGCCCGCGCACCACAATGAGGAGTAGCACCTGCTCACTGCAACTAGAGAAAGCCTGCATGCAGCAATGAGGACCTAATGCAGCCAAAAATAAATAAATTAATTAATTTAAAAAAAAAAGAAAACTCTCGCTCTTCAATGATGAGATTCATTTTTTTCCAATTCCCAAGGCAAACTGCTGAAGAGAGCCTTGTCCCTGTCAGAATACAAAACCCATTTATCAGCTCCTGGAGAGTTTCCTTCTGTTATTTGAGGAGGTAACTCGAGTTACCTGTCTCATCTTGCCTGTGCCCATGCTTTCTATCTCCTTCTCTCCGAGGCAATAAAGCAAAATGTCATTGTTCGGGGGATGGTGGAGCCCTCCACAATCCCAGGTGAGAGGTGGAATGAGAGGGTCTCAGCAACGGGATCCAATCAATTAGGAAGAAAACACTGTCTTAACTAAGTTCTGTCCCAAGGATTGACGTCCCCAAAAGGCTAGCCTTTGTGTGTCAAAGGAGTGGGGAGACTAGAGAGTTGATTTGCTTTTCTAAATGCAGGGGCAAGAAGAGGGGACTATTGACTTCTATCAAAATAGACAGAGAGCAAATAGAAGAGAAGACCACAGACGGGAGGATTTGAATACAAACGGAAACCACCATGTATAACATCGAGAGTTTCTGGATGAAGTTTCAGGCCAGGGGCACCTACATCACCGCACACACAAAAAAATTAAGCAACATTCTAGGCTCAACATCTGCATGTCATTGGACTGTCTTTATCCTGAAAATGTTTCCTATTGCCTCCAGCTGCTGGTAATGGAGGTGATCTTGGCCAACGTCTTGGCCAAGATCTTGATGACAACAGCTAAGCAAACAAACAACCTCGTTTCAGCTAGTCTTATAAGAAGCAGATAAATGTAAGCTGACATGACAGTGTGTGACAAAGGAGGGACACCACCGGGGACTGAGCTGGCAGTACAGATGCCCAAAAGGTCCAGAGAGATGGGTTTCAAGGAGCTGAAAAATCTCCTGAGATTAGAGAAAATGAAAACTATTATATGTATGTGCATGTTCCTGTGAAGAGAGTCCTTGGTTTTCAACAAATTCTCCAAGGTATCTTTTCCACCTTACAAAAGGTTAGAAATAACTTCAAGGGAGAATCATGACAAGGCCACTCTGAGGACCCAAATGATAAGAAGAAACTGGGCATGTGAAGACTTGGGGAGGGTTGGGGAAGGGACAAGGGAAAGTAAGGCTAAGCTGATGTAGGTGATAAAGAAACAGTCCAGAGAATTTGAGGAACAAACAAAAGACGAGAGGTTTTTTTTGTTTGTTTTTTGCAGTACACGGGCCTCTCACCGTTGTGGCTTCTCCCGTTGCAGAGCACAGGCTCCGGACGCGCAGGCTCAGCAGCCATGGCTCACGGGCCCAGCCGCTCCGCGGCATGTGGGATCTTCCCGGACTGGGGCACGAACCTGTGTCCCCTGCATCGGCAGGCGGACTCTCAACCACTGCGCCACCAGGGGAGCCCAAGACGAGAGATTTTTAAGCAGGTTCACGGAAGGGAAAATGAGGAACTAGGATTATTTAAAGACTTTCTAGGTGTTCACCCCTCAGGAGGTTCAATAAAGACTAGAATTTTGTTGTCGTTGTTTTGCTGAGATATCGTGAGGAAGTCTCACTCTTTCCAAACACACTGGCACTGATTCAAGGGGGGGGGGGGGAAGCTTGAAATTATGTGAGCAAATGAAGAAGGGCTTCAAACCAGTCTGACCCAGAATGAAATCTCCCAAACAGATAAACACATCCAAGGTCCTGGTCATCTGATATCAACACTTCCCACTTCCTTGTCTTCTCCCCACCTCCAACACACACACACACACACACACACACACACACACACACACACACACACACACACCCACACACCATACACTGTGCCTATAAAGTTAATGTTTCTTGCATTCTACATCTCCCAGTCAATTTCCTTTGAGTGGTTCCCCCAATCCTATATCCTCAGAATGCCTTTTCCGTGCAAGGGGTAAGTGGTCCCTATGACCCTAACTGCCATTTACAGAGGGATAAGGGAGTGATGTGTGTAGAATTCTCGTGGCACCTTCAATGGATCTAAGATATAATGGGGGAGGGGCTTGTAGAGAGGTAGAGAAATAAAAGAAACAAGGAGAGTTGGAAGTACAGTGAAGAGCAAGCAAAGAGGTGAAACAATCGACTAAGGAGCTAAAATAACAGACTAACAGGAGGGACCAAGAGAGAGCAAGGAGTAAGAGGGTTGAGACAAGGAAGGAAGAGAGCAGAAGGCAACAGAATGAGAAAGAAGGGCTTAGAAAGGAAAGAAAGGAGGCACAAGTGTGGGAATAAAGTAATAAAAGGATGGAAGAAAAGGATGCCAGAAAGGGAAGAAGCAAGACGACCAAGAAAATGGCAGAGTGATGCAAGGTGGAAGGTCCTCTCCAACAATTACATTCAACTGCATCATCATGTGCTTCTTTCTGCCTTGATGACTCAGCTGCAGAAGGAGCTAGCCTCAGTCTCTTCCACGATGTTGCCCTGTGTGAACGCACTTCTGCTCCCACTGCTATGATGCACACTCCCTGTGCTCTCCCAAACAGAGATTCTTTCAGACTGAGGCACACAAGGAAATTGAGTTCAACTAAATGCAAACTGAACTTCAGAAGACCTGCTACTACCCATTACCATAATCAATAAGAGAAAAAATTAATTGCCTGAGGCCATAGTGTGGAAATCCAACTAGACATCTTCTCCCAAGTGATCAGTCCCTGAGTGGATTTTGGTGGGCACACCTGTAAGTAATTTTTCAAATTCATTTGTCTACACAGAATTTCCTTTGTCAGGATTTGTCATCACGTATACATAATTGTTTTAGTTGTTGTTGAACATCTGTCTCCCCCAGTGCACTATAAACTCCATCCATGGAAACAGGCCATGCCTATTTTTTAATTCCCTAGCATTTGGTGCATAATAACCACTCATTAAATAATTCTGATGGATGGACCTAGAGAATATCATAGTAAGTAAAGTAAGTCAAGCAAAGAAAGACAAATATTATATGATATCACTTACATGTGGAGTCTAAAGATTAATAGAAATGAATCTATATACAAAACAGAAACAGACTCACAGACATAGAAAAAAACCTTATTTTTACCAAACGGGAAAGGGAGGGGGGGGCAGGGATAAATTAGAAGTATGGAATTAACAGATACAAACTACTATACATAAAATAGATAAGCAACAAGGATTTATTGTAACACAGGGAATTACATTCAATATCTTATAATAACCTATAGTGGAAAATAATCTGAAATATATTTATTTATATATATATATATATATATATATATATAACTGAATCACTTTGCTGTACAGGAGAAATTAACACAACATTGTAAATCAAGTATACTTCAATAAAAAATAATCATAATCCTGAAGAACGGGTAAATGAATGGGGGGTGAGGATCCCAAACCAGAATTCACAGTTCTTAACAAGGAAAAATATACTGCTCATTTTTCTGGCCTAATTCCTCCACCAGGTTTTTTTTCTTAATCATAAAATTATTTCTCATGCATTGAATAGTTAACTGCTATGAAGTTTCAAGCAAAAGACACCAATCTTTACACAATTCCTTAAGCTATGCACTTCCATTCTTTTAAGCAAATCACAATTTTTTTTTTAATCACCACCGTCTTCAAAATTTATCATACTGACAACAAAGAAAGAACAACTTGATTAAGCTTGAAAAACTTTCTCTAAAATCGAAACACTGATTGCCGAGTAAGACCCAACACAGTAGCTTCATCCTGAACTGGCCTCTAAGACGTCCTAACACTGGAACAAACCAATAATCACCAGCGTTTGAGATGTTATGGTTAAATTCGGTTTATCACAATGGGGAGAAGATGGAGTCTGAAAGCCCTCACTCTTCAACACTCCCCACACATGCTGTTCAGAACGCTCCAAAGAGTAGAGTTAATGTTGTGATGAACGATTTCACCCAGATTCCACCCCAGGGCCTCTCTGCCTCACTGTGGCCTTCTCCCTGTGACTTTTTCTCAGCATTGTTGGTCTTTCTCTCTTTCACTCTTTTTCTTGTTTTCTTTCAATTCCATCCATTTATACGTACACATTCAATGTATGAACATATTCTCCTGTGGCAAATCCAAACACTGATCTCTTGACCTTGATTTCTTGATCCCTTGACCATCACCCCTAATCCCAGAGCAACTGCTGCAGTGTTATAAATTTGTTGTGTTCCCATCCAAACCTCTGCCTGTGCATTTATGAGCCTATATTTATATATAGAATTATAACACCCTGTTTCATAACTTTTTACATAAATAACCAGATATGCTTTTTGTTCTATAACTGGCTGTTTTCACCCAAAACAACGTCTTAGAGACCGCTCCATATCAGTATAAGACCCTATTTCGTTCTATCAAGTTCTTTTTTCTCATGGTACAGGTGAGTTACTGACCTACATGTCTGGTTATTTTTGTTGCCGTTGCTACACGTCACACCACGGATGAACCTCAAAAACACGCTAAATGAAAGAATCCTTACACAATATTGAATGATTCCATTTGTGAAATGGCCAGAATAGGTAGATCCATATAGAGGGAATGCAGATTGATGGCTGCTAGGGGCTGGGGGAGGGGGGAACATTGAGTGCCTGCTTAATAAGTATGGGCTTTCCATTTGGGTGATAAAATAAAAGTTCTGGAACTAGATAATGGTGATGGCCGCACAACATGGTGAATGTACTTAGTGCCACAGAAGTGTACACACTTTAAAAGTAGTTAAAGTAGTAAACTTTCATTATGGGTATTTTACTGAAATAAAACAAATGTAGACCTGCTGAATCACAGAGTAGATGCTCTTTTGATTTTAATAAAGAGCAGCAAATTGCCCTGCAAAACCTTACTTCTTTTCTCTGTGTTTGTATTACTTGCAGTATATGCCTTTCTATGTCTCATCCTCAATTTATTTCAGTATCCGTCTCTCCCTCTTCCTCCCTCTCTCGGCCCTTCTCCCTCCTCTTTCTCTCTCCTCCTCCTCTCTCCCTTGCTCCCACCCTGCCCTCTCGAGGCTCTATTTCCTTTTCAGGATTGTGGGGAACCCCTTCCGACCTTCCTCTCCAACTCCACAAATGGTTCTGATGATAGTCACCAATACTCCCGCAATTGCCCCCCCCCCCAATTCAGGTGTTGTATCTGTTCCAATGACATGCATGGCTTTCCCCTTCCTGCTGCCCAGGGATGAATTCCTAGATGGCTACCTGAGGAACACAAACATACTGGAGGCGGGGGGGGGGGGGGGTCTGAGCGTAAGGATGCCTGGAATCCTTATCCCTGCAGTCAGGTCAGAGCCAATGGAAGCACTACATCCACAGAACAACCAAAGTTAAGTTAGCGATTCCAATGTATCACAATTCCTATGATACGAGTTGAGTACTTCCCTCAGAACAGCACAGAACTTTACACTTAAGGCAGCCTCCCAGGCACCTGATGGTCCAGGAAGGACGTTTTTATGTCTACTACTTCCCAGCAGTGTTAGGGAGGTAGCAGAGAGCAGTGGTTAAGGGCCCAGGTTCAGGTATCTGACTGCCTAGGTTCAGATCCTGACTCAACCGCTTAACTAATGAAGTGACCGTGACCCTACGTGTATTAACTTACCTCTCTGAGCAGTATTTTGTCGTCTTTACAATGAAGGATTGATCAAAATTAAGCAACAATATATGCAATACAATGAGCACAGGTCCTGTCACAAGACGTATTACTTTCCATTTGCTGCTGTAACAAATTACCATAACTTTAGTGGCTTGAGACAACAGACATTTATTATCCTGCAATTCTGGAGGTCATAGGTTCTAAATGTGCTTCACTGGGCTAAAATCAAAGTGTCCACAGGGCTGTGTTCCTCTGGATGCTCCAGGGGAGAATCCATTTCCTTGATTTTCTCCAGCTTCTAGGATTTACCACATCCTTTGGGACACATCTCCTCCCAGCAATCTCATTACTCCGACTCTGCTCCTTCTGCCTCTGTCATCACATCTCCTCCTCTGTCTCTGACCCTGATGCCTCCTTCCTTCACTTCTGAGGACCCTTGTGATGACATTGGGCTCCCCTGAGGAATCCAGGATAATCTCTCCATCTCAAGATCCTTAATTGAATCACACTTTCCAAGTCCCTTTTGCCATGTGCAATAACACATGCACAGATTCTGAGGATTAGGACATGTACATCTTTGGGAAGCCATTATTCTGCTGACCACATGTGGTAAGATTCATGTATTAGTTGCTGCTGCTTCTTTTCTACTCCTACTAGTACAGAAGAAGAAAATTTCTTGTCCTCCTAAAAGGAAAATGAGAAGCATTCATGGCTCAGCTATCAAGAGAGAAGGTAAAAATCCAATATCCTTTCATTAGAATTCCTCTAAAATTACTTGATACAACATCTCTTTCCTTTTTCACCAATGGGCCACTTGTTTGAAGTATCAAGCACTGAGTTATGTTCCTAAATCTCTATTAAGTGACCCTAAAGTCCTTGAAGGTACTTTGGCATGGAATATTGAGAGAAACAGGGAAGAGAGAAGCAGCATTCTGGATACGTTGGACAATCTTATCTACACAGATTTCATTTTGTTGAGGAGAAAGGCAAAGATTATTCTCCTTTATCACGCTTCCTTTGTTTTGGACAGCATCTCATGAGCACTTTTTTCCTCTTTCTCTCTCCTTTTTCTACTCTTTCCCTTCCCTGCTGCCCTTGCTCACTCCCTTCTCTCTCTTTCTCCAGAAATGGATACAATACTGGGTATCTTCAGCTTTTCATCCCAATGGCTTTGATCCTAGTCTTAGTTGCAACACAAAAGGCAGACTTCACAAGTGACCTCCAAACCGCTGTTGGCCCCAGAAGTTTGTCCCGTCACTTGCTGTATCCATGATCTGCAGGCAAGGGATCTGAATCCCTGAGAAAAATCCATTTAACAGAAAAAGGAATAAAGTTGCTGTGATGTGAAGAGCAGTACACTGGGGTCAGCCCACCTTAGACTTGAACCTCACTTTACTTGGACAAGTTACTTTTCCTTTTTTGGCTTCAATTTCCTTGTCTGTAAGATCAGAGGCTGAGTGTTATGATCTCATGGGTCTCTTCCAGCTCTGAGATTGTGATTCTATCAAAAGAAGGTCTATCTAAATCAAGCGTAGAAGAGCAGAAATGGCATAGACTTTGGAACCAGACAGTCCTGGGTTTGAATCATGGCCTCATTACTTACTAGCTGAGTGTATCTACCAGTTAGGATTCACCTGGTTGCAAATGACAGAAAATTCAAACTATCTTAAACAATAGAGAAGATATTATCTGGGATTAGCAGATGCAAACTATTATATATAGAATGGGTAAACAACAAGGTCCTACTGTATAGCACAGGGAACTGTATTCAACACCCTGTGATAAACCATAGTGGAAAGGGACATGAAAAAGAAGGCAAATCTACGTATAAATGAATCACTTTGCTGTACAGGAGAAATTAACAAAACATTGTAAACCGACTATACTTCAATAAAATAAATTGAAAAAGTAAAAATTAATTTTTTTTTTAATTTTTAGAAGAGATATTATCAGCTAATGCGACTAGAATGACTGGTGACAAAGATGGCTTGAGGATTATTTTGAGTCGTTGGACCAATGATGCCATCAAGATTTTTGTCCTTTCCAACACTCCGTTCTGCATTCCCTGTTAAAACCATGCTATGGACACAAGATAGGAACATGTCAATCATTCCAAGAGCAACATGCATGCTCTTCTGTGTCCTCAGTAATAAGAAGAGGGTCTATTCAGAAGGTTCTCAGAAGCTCCCCCAACCAAATATTCTCCAATCTCATTGTTCTTAACTGTGACTCATACTAATCAATAAACCATTTGCTGTGGCCAGTGAATGGGAATTGTTCTGATTGGTTTAATCCTGAGTTACATGGCCTGCCTTTTCCAAAGGACACGAACTGCATGGGGTAGGGGTGGAAACCCAAAGGAAAATTATGGCAATTACCAAAAGACAGAGGAAGAATCTGGGGGAGACAAACACTGTGGCCTTTGAGAATATATTTAACCTCTCTGAGCCTCAGTTTACTCATCTATAAACTAGGATAACACCTACCTTTAATTAAGATTAGATACAATGATGCTTATTAATCATTTTTCCTGGCATATGGTTTACCCTGGCAGCCGTTTTCCAATAAAAGGTAGCTACTATTATCAACATTGTTATCAATATTATTATCACTATAAAATTAACATATCTTCCTTTGGGTCTTCCCAAGTGAGCCTTGAGAAATCTCTCAGATGGACTCACATATCAGATGAGCTTACAAATGGCATCAAATAACCAGATAAAGACTGTTATAGGATGAGGAGGGATCAGGGTTCTTGCTGCTTTGCAAGGAGCACTGTACAAATGTTGAACTGACAGCCCTTAGTAGGTCCAAGCCCTTGGGAATTCAGTGGAAATCAAGTTTGGGAGGAGTAGAATAATCCAAATAGATGCCCCACAAGTGTAACTCCAACCAAGGGGTGGGATGACGTAAGAAATGAAAACATTACTTCAATCTGTGGAAGAATTTTCTTCCAGGGAGAACTGATTACAGAAGGAATAGTTATGTGGGAGGGCAATTAACACTTCATCTCTGGAGACCAAATAACCAGTATCAAGACATAGAAAAGAGACATTTGCAGATCAGGTGGGTAAGGGAGGCTCTGGGGGGAAATCCATTCCCTAAATCCATCTCTAGCTCCTAGAGCTGTAGTCAATGCATCCCTTGGCTCATGGCTTCTTCCTCTATCTTCAAATCAAGAAGCATAGCATTTTCCTTCAGCCATCAAATGCCTTCATCTTCTCCTTCTCCCTCTGTTATCCCCATAAGGATATTTGTGATTATATCATTGGGACCCTCTGAATAATCCAGGATAATCTTCCTATCTAAAGATCCTTAGTTTAGTCAATCTGCGAAGTCCTTTTTTCCATATAAGGTAATATATTCACATATTTACAGAGTCCAGAGATCATGACATGGATATCTTAGTGAGTTATTATCTAGCTTACAACATGGGGCAAGAGAGCAGAAGTGGAGAAGAAAGTCAATTTTAAGAATTGTTACTTAAAGTGCATTATAAACTAGATCCCCATTAATGTTGTTGGAAAGATACAAATAAGAGGAAAATTTCTTTTTAATAACTGTTAATTGTGTGTCTCTGAATTTGACACGGTTCTGAGGCTGGACCACAAGGGACATTGGCCAGTATGTAGGTTATAAGCACTAATCAATGAAAATAATCATTTGAAAAAAATCACAGCCAGCAACATGCATCACTTAAAGTAATCATCAAGTAATTACTTCTGTGCAAGCACTTATTTTAAGTAAGTCTTGATGCATAAAGTAGCAGGAAATATTTAGATATCAAAAGCTACTACTATTCTGAGCCAATGTAATCTCAAATGTTGATTCCTCACCTTCTCTCTCTCTCTCAGAGAGAGATTTGTACTGGTAAACTTGGGCAATTACATGACTTAACAAACATGGATATATCCTTTTGTATTAGTCACATTACCTGCTATTTCCCATCCTGTGACATAAGTGACTGAAGTGGTTCAGATGGGAAAAGTGGCAACCTGAAGGGTACAGACCCTTCCTAGATAAAGAAGCCACTACTCACATCTGTCTCATTACTGCTGTTTCAAAATGCAGTATCACCAGAACTTTTAAATTTTTAAGAGAAGCCAAAAATCCAGAATTTCATGTAGTATTTCCAGATTTTAGAATGTTGGGGGCTAAATCAGGACACTTTGCAGGCCAAATAAAGCTCATGAAACCTGTGACTTGATACCTTGCAAACTCCATTATAAGTTGTTAAGTACTTTTGACTTTACAACCTGAGAACAAAAGGGGGAAGGTTTCACTCAGTGGCGGCATGATATGGTTGTATCTGTATTGAATGTTTATCTCGTGTGCGCACCTACATATACACACCTACACAAACCTATGATTGTGTGAATGAATTATTTTTGAAACCATAAGTTCTTAAAGGATAGCTTTTAACCTCATCTTACAGCTGTGGCCAGCATCAACTTGTTTTCCCTTCAGTGAAGATCTATGTAGGGCTGCAGGTTGTTGCAATAATTACCTACTTCCTGTGAGAGAAGACAAGCCCTCCAAATGCAGTGTAACCAGCCTCAGTGGACAATCTAAGCAAAAAGGTCCCAGGAACCTGGGACACCATCCCAATTGCAACCAGAGAGGTCAATGGTCACATCCTCCCAGGCTAAGGTCAAGGCTTGCATGGAACTACAAATAAACAGTTTACCCAGATTTTAAAACACAGTTTTTAAAAAAGCAACCCCAAAGTCCACATCAACAAATAAAACATGTGAGCAACAAAAACAATGTTTTCAGATTGTGGGAAGAGCTGTCTGCAGGAAAAAACAGGGCAATGAGAGGGAGTGTGATGCAAGGGAGAGGCAAGAAAGATGTGGCACCCCTGAGGAGGTGACATCTGTGCCGTGGCCAGAAGAAACCAACTGCCTATCACTTAGGGGCTAAATGTTCTTGACTGAGGGAAGTAGAAATGCAAAGGCCCAGGGTTAGCAATGAACCTGTATATTTAAGAGGCAGAAAGAAGGCTATGGTTCCTGTATTGAGACGAGAGGAAGAGACAGGGATTAGGATTAAACTGGAGCTATGGGCAAAGGCCAGGTGAGAACATCGGAAGGCTTTACATTGGCAGGTCTTAAGCTGGAAGTGACTTAGTCTTATTTACATTTTTAAAAAGCTTATTCTGAAAGTCATTCCACCTCTTTGAGCCTCTGTTGCACTCTCTCTGAGATGCAGCTAATGTTCTTGGACTCTTCAGAAAGTTCAACTTGATCCTGGGGAGAAGCATCTGACATACAGTAAGCACTCTGTGAAAGGGAGCTGAACCTGAACAGGTTGGGGAACGGGATTGTAAGAACTCTACGAGAGAAGGCAGGGGCTGCAGGTAATGGAGGAAAACAGATCACTTGAGCCCTGACGGCTCCCGCTCCTAAGAGAGACTGATTTCATGGCCGTGTCTCCCCCCTCCCACGTTTTGATGTCTCCTGACTATGCTGCAGCTGTGCCCCAACTAGCATCCTATGCTGGCTTCCAACGGGAGAACTAATTTGGATGTATCATGCTGAGAAATCCATCTTCTAATACAAACGTAGCAGGTTAGCACACAAGGAACGGACTGCCAGTGACCCCAGGGGTTACCAAGATAGACTTCTAGAAGCTTGAAGTGTGCGCAATAACACCCCCCTCCCTGTGTTCTGTAGAGCCAAGAAAGTGGGTGGGCTGTTTCCAGCAGTAACAACCGAAACATCAAATACCCACCCCATGAGAATGAGGATTCCTCTCTGGGCATCCATTGAAACAATTAGGCAATATCTACTCAAAATAGCAAGAGATCACTTGCTGCAAGTAATAAATCTTCCCTCCTCCAGCTCTTTGGCTTGATTATGTCTATCGGCTCAACACCCACCAAGAGGTGAACCCAGTTTTCAGGGTCTTGGTGCTCTGGCCAGGTGTCAGGCCTGAGCCTCTGAGGTGGGAGAGCCAAGTTCAGGACATTGGTCCACCAGAGACCTCCCAGCCCCACGTAATATCACATGGTGAAGGCTCTCCCAGAGATCTCCATCGCAACTCTGAGACCCAGCTCCACTCAATGACCAGCAATCTACAGTGCTGGAGACCCTATGTCAAACAACTATCAGGACAGGAACACAACCCCACCCATTAGCAGAGAGGCAGTCTAAAATCATAATAAGTTCACAGATACCCCAAAACACACCACTGGACATGGTCCTGCCAACCAGAAAGACAAGATCCAGCTTCATCCACCAGAACACAGGCACCAGTCCCCTCCACCAGGAAGCCTACACAACCCACTGAACCAACCTTACCCACTGGGAGAAGACATCAAAACAACGGGAACTACGAACCTGCAGGCTGCGAAAAGGAGACCCCAAACACAGTAAGTTGAACAAAATGAGAAGACAGAGAAATACACAGCAGATGAAGGAGCAAGGTAAAAACCCAACAGAGCAAACAAATGAACGGGAAATAGGCAGTCTACCTGAAAAAGAATTCAGAGTAATGATAGTAAAGATGATCCAAAATCTTGGAAATAGAATAGAGAAAATACAACAAACATTTAACAAGAACCTAGAAGAACTAATGAGGAAACAAACAATGATGAACTACACAATAAATGAAATTTAAAATTCTCTAGAAGGAATCAATAGCAGAATAACTGAGGCAATAGAATGGATAAGTGACCTGGAAGATAAAATAGTGGAAATAACTACCACAGAGCAGAATAAAGAAAAAAGAATGAAAAGAATTGATGACAGTCTCAGAGACCTCTGGGACAACATTAAATGCACCAACATTCGAATTATAGGGGTCCCAGAAGAAGAAGAGAAAAACAAGGGACTGAGAAAATATTTGAAGAGGTTATAGTTGAAAACTTCCCTAATATGGGAAAGGAAATAGTCGATCAAGTCCAGGAAGCATGAAGAGTACCATACAGGATACATACAAGAAGAAACACACCAAGACACACATTACTCAAACTATCAAAAATTAAATACAAAGAAAAAATATTAAAAGCAGCAAGGGAAAAGCAACAAATAACATACAAGGGAATCCCCATAAGGTTAACAGCTGATCTTTCAGCAGAAACTCTGCAAGCCAGAAGGGACTGGCAGGACATATTTAAAGTGATGAAAGGGAAAAACTTACAACCAAGATTACACTATCCAGCAAGGATCTCATTCAGATTCGACGGAGAAATTAAAACCTTTACAGACAAGCAAAAGCTAAGAAAATTCAGCACCACTAAACCAGCTTTACAACAAATGCTAAAGGAATTTCCTTAGGCAGGAAACACAAGAGAAGGAAAAGATCTACAATAATGAACCCAAAACAAATAAGAAAAGAGTAAAAGGAACACACATATTGATAACTACCTTAAATGTAAATGGATTAAATGCTCCAACTGAAAGACATAGACTAGCTGACTGGATACAAACACAAGACCCATATATATGCTGTCCACAAGAGACCCACTTTAGACCTAGGGACACATACAGACTGAAAGTGAGGGGATGGAAAAAGATATTCCATGCAAATGGAAATCAAAAGAAAGTTGGAGTAGCAATTTTCATATCAGACAAAATAGACTTTAAAATAAAGACTATTACAAGAGACAAAGAAGGACACTACATAATGATCAAGAGATCAATCCAAGGAGAAGATATAACAATTGTAAATATTTATGCACCCAACATATGAGCACAACAGTACATAAAGCAAATACTAACAGCCATAAAAGGGGAAATTGATAGTAACACAATAATAGTAGGGGACTTTTAACACCCCACTTTCACCAATGGACAGATCATCCAAAAATGAAAATAAATAAGGAAACACAAGCTTTAAATGATACATTAAACAAGATGGATTTAATTGGTATTTATAAGACATTCCATCCAAAAACAACAGAATACTTTCTCCTCAAGTGCTCATGGAACATTCTCCAGGATAGATCATATCTCAGGTCACAAATCAAGCCTTGGTAAATTTAAGAAAATTAAAATCGTATAAAGTATCTTTCCCGACCACAACGCTATGAGACTAGATATCAATTACAGGAAAAAAATCTGTAAAAACTACAAACACATGGAGGCTAAACAATACACTACTAAATAACCAAGAGATCACTGAAGAACTCAAACAGGAAACCAAAAAAACTAGAAACAGGGCTTCCCTGGTGGCGCAGTGGTTGAGAGTCCGCCTGCCGATGCAGGGGACACGGGTTCGTGCCCCGGTCCGGGAAGATCCCACATGCCGCAGAGCGGCTGGGCCCATAAGCCATGGCCGCTGAGCCTGCACATCCGAAGCCTGTGCTCCACAACAGGAGAGGCCACAACAGTGAGAAATAAATAACAAAAAAACCCAAAACAAAATAAAAATAAAATAACCAAAAAAAAAAACACACAAAAATAAAATAAAATAAAAACAAAGAAAACAGAAACAAATGACAATGAAAACACAATGACCCAAAACCTATGGGATGCAGCAAAAGCCGTTCTAAGAGGGAAGTTTATAGCAACACAATCCTACCTCAAGAAACAAGAAACATCTCAAAATAAACAACCTAACCTTACACCTAAAGCAATTAGAGAAAGAAGAACAAATAAATCCCAAAGTTAGCAGAAGGAAAGAAATCATAAAGATCAGATCAGACATAAGTGAAAATGAAGGAAAAAATAGCAAAGATCAATAAAACTACAAGCTGGTTCTTTGAGAAGATAAACAAAATTGATAAACCATTATCCAGACTCATCAAGAAGAAAAGGAAGAAGACTCATATCAATAGAATTAGAAATGAAAACGGAGAAGTAACAAATGACACTGCAGAAATACAAAGGATCATGAGAGATTACTACAAGCAACTATATGCCAATAAAATCGACAACCTGGAAGAAATGGACAAATACTTAGAAAAGCACAACCTTCTGAGACTAAACTGGGAAGAAACAGAAAATATAAACTGACCAATCACAAGCACTGTAATTGAAACTGTGATTAAAAATCTTCCAACAAAGAAAAGCTCAGGACCAGATGGATTCACAGGCAAATTCTATCAAACATTTAGAGAAGAGCTAACACCTATCCTTCTCAAACTCTTCCCAAATATAGCAGAGAGAGGAACACTCCCAAACGCATTCTACAAGGCCACCATCACCCTGATACCAAAACCAGACAAAGATGTCACAAAAAAAGAAAACAACAGGCCAATATCACTGACAAACATAGATGCAAAAATCCTCAACAAAGTACTAGCAAACAGAATCCAACAGCACATTAAAAGAATCATACTCCATGATCAAGTGGGGTTTATCCCAGGGATGCAAGGATTCTTCAATGTACGCAAATCAATCAATGTGATACACCATATTAACAAATTGAAGGAGAAAAACCATATGATTATCTCAATAGATGTAGAAAAAGCTTTTGACAAAATTCAACACCAATTTATGATAAAATCCCTCCAGAAAGTAGGCACAGCGGGAACTTACCTCAACATAATAAAGGCCATATATGACAAACACACAGCCAACATCGTCCTCAATGGTGAAAAACTGAAACCATTTCCACTAAGATCAGGAACAAGACAAGGTTGCCCACTCTCACCACTCTTATTCAACATAGTTCTGGAAGTTTTAGCCATAGAAATCAGAGAAGAAAAAGAAATAAAAGGAATCCAAACCAGAAAAGAAGTAAAACTGTCACTGTTTGCAGATGACATGGTACTATACATAGAGAATCCTAAAGATATTACCAGAAAACTACCAGAGCTAATCAATGAATTGGGTAAAGTTGCAGGATAGAAAATTAATGCACAGAAATCTCTTGCATTCCTACACACTAATGATGAAATATCTGAAAGACAAATTAAGGAAACACTCCCATTTACCACTGCAACAAAAAGAATAAAATACCTAGGAATAAACCTACCTAAGGAGACAAAAGACCTGTATTCAGAAAACTATATGGTAGAAAACTATCATATAACTGATGAAAGAAATTAAAGATGATACAAACAGATGGAGAGATATACCATGTTCTTGGATTGGAAGAATCAGCATTGTGAAAATGACTATACTACCCAAGCAATCTACAGATTCAATGCAATCCCTATCAAACTACCAATGGCATTTTTCACAGAACTAGAAGAAAAAGTTGCACAATTTGTATGGAAACACAAAAAACCCTGAATAGCCAAAGCAATCTTGAGAAAGAAAACAGAGCTGGAGGAATCAGCCTCCCAGACTTCAGACAATACCACAAAGCTACAGTAATCAAGAGAGTATGATACTGGCACAAAAGAAGAAATATAAATCAATGGAACAGGATAGAAAGCCCAGAGATAAACCCACACACATATGATCACCTTATCTTTGATAAAGGAGGCAACAATATACAATGGAGAAAAGACAGCCTCTTCAATAAGTGGTGCTGGGAAAACTGGACAGTTACATGTAAAAGAATGAAATTAGAACACTCTCTAACACTGTACACAAAAATAAACTCAAAATGGACTAAAGACGTAAACGTAAAGCCAGACACTATAAAACTCTTAGAGGAAAACGTAGGCAGAACACTCTATGACATACATCACAGCAAGATCCTTTCTGACCCACCTCCCAGAGAAATGGAAATAAAAACAAAAATAAATAAATGGGACCTAATGAAACTTAAAAGCTTTTGCACAGCAAAGGAAACCATAAACAAGACGAAAAGACAACCCTCAGAATGGGAGAAAATATTTGCAAATGAAGCAACTGACTAAGGATTAACCTCCAAAATTTACAAGCAGCTCATGCAGCTCAATATCAAAAAAAACAAATGACTCGGGCTTCCCTGGTGGCGCAGTGGTTTGGAGTCCGCCTGCCGATGCGGGGGGCGCGGGTTCGCGCCCCGGTCCGGGAGGATCCCACGTGCCGCGGAGCGGCTGGGCCCGTGAGCCATGGCCGCTGGGCCTGCGCGTCCGGAGCCTGTGCTCTGCAGCGGGAGGGGCCACAACGGTGAGAGGCCCGCATACCGCAAAAAAAAAAAAAAAACAAATGACTCAATCCAAAAACGGGCAGAAGACCTAAACAGACATTTCTCCAAAGAAGATATACAGATTGCCAACAAACACATGAAAGAATGCTCAACATCACTAATCATTAGAGAAATGCAAATCAAAACTACAATGAGGTATCACCTCACACCGGTCAGAATGGCTATCATCAAAACATCTACAAACACTAAATGCTGGAGAGGGTGTGGAGAAAAGGGAACCCTCTTACACTGTTGGTGGGAATGTAAATTGATACAGCCACTACGGAGAACAGTATAGAGGTTCCTTAAAAAACTAAAAATAGAACTACCATATGACCCAGCAATCCCACTACTGGGCACATACGCTGAGAAAACCATAATTCAAAAAGAGTCATGTACTACAATGTCCACTGCAGCTCTATTTACAATAGCCAAGACATGGAAGCAACCTAAGTGTTCATCGACAGATGAATGGATAAAGAAGATATGGCACATATATACAATGGAATATTACTCAGCCATAAAAAGAAACGAAACTGAGTTATTTGTAGTGAGGTGGATGGACCCAGAGTCTGTCATACAGAGTGAAGTAAGTCAAAAAGAGAAAAACAAATACCGTATGCTAACACATATATATATATGGAATCTAAAAAAAAAAAAAAAAAGGTTCTGAAGAACCTAGGGGCAGGACAAGAATAAAGATGCAGGGCTTCCCTGGTGGTGCAGTGGTTGAGAATCTGCCTGCTAATGCAGGGGACACGGGTTCAAGCCCTGGTCTGGGAGGATCCCACATGCCACGGAGCGACTGGGCCCGTGAGCCACAACTAGTGAGCCTGCGCGTCTGGAGCCTGGGCTCCTCAACAAAGAGGCCGCAATAGTGAGAGGCCTGTGCACCGTGATGAAGAGCGGCCCCCGCTTGCCACAACTAGAGAAAGCCCTCGCACAGAATCGAAGACCCAACACAGTCAAAAATAAAAAAATAAGTAAATAAATAAATAATATTAAAAAAAAAGAATAAAGATGCAGATGTAGAGAATGGACTTGAGGACACAGGGAGGGGGAAGGGTAAGCTGGGACGAAGTGAGAGAGTGGCATGGACTTATATACACTACCAAATGTAAAATAGATAGCTAGTGGGAAGCAGCCGCATAGCACAGGGAGATCAGCTTGGTGCTTTGTGTCCACCTAGAGGGGTGGGATAGGGAGGGTGAGAGGGAGACACCAGAGGGAGGAGATATGGTGATATATGTATATGTGTAGCTGATTCACTTTGTCATACAGCAGAAACTAACACACCACTGTAAACCAATTATACTACAATAAAGATGCAAAAAGAAAAGAAAAGAATTTTTTTTTGAAAAAAAAAAAAAAGCGACACAGCCTCAATTAGAGATCATGATATGTGCAATCAAAAGAACTAGGGTTGGGCTTCCCTGGTGGTGCAGTGGTTGAGAGTCCGCCTGCCGATGCAGGGGACACGGGTTTGTGCCCCGGTCCGGGAAGATCCCACATGCCGCGGAGTAGCTGCGCCCGTGAGCCATGGCCGCTGAGCCTGCGCGTCCAGAGTCTGTTGGTCCGCACCGGGAGAGGCCACAATAGTGAGAGGCCCGCGTACCGCAAAAAAAACCAAAACAAACAAACAAAAAAAACAAGAACTAGGGTTTGGGTCCTGATTCTATCCAGTCTGTTTCAGCTTCCTGCCCTTGGGTGAGTCATTTATCAATGCCTTTTTTTTTTGAGGCAGAGAGAGCAGTACTCAGTTTTTTGACTGCCTGGGGGTCAGCGCCCCTAACCCTGGCATTGTCCGAAGGTCAACTGTATGACAACGAACAATTTGAAAACAAATTGTCAAATGAGGAAGGCAAGTTGCAGAACAGTGTATAGAGATGACCACCACGTGTGAGTGAGTGGTATATTCATTTACTGATTGAGAACACTTAAGGTGCCAGGCACAAGGGACACAGCAGTGAACAAAACAAGTCCTGGTTCCATGGTGTTTACAATCTGATGGAGAAACACAGATAATACACATGACAAAAGGTTACATACCAGGTTGCAATAAGATACAGGTCCCGTAGTAATGCTTGAATTTGGCTGAACCACGTGAAATCGCCAATATGCGACCACTTTGACCTATAACAAGGTAATTTCATAAGGTCTAACTTAATACATACACAGACAAAATGATGTAAAAGAAACAGACAGTGGTTCCTCCAGGAAGGCAGATTAAGGAAGGGAAATGCTTGCTCTATCCATGGTGGGCTGACTAATTTTTTTTTAATCACATGCATGTACTGCTTATTCAAAACAAATAAATATTTTTAAATATATAACCGTAAGAGCACAATAAAGTCGGCACACAGAGAGAGGCAAAAGGTAGATAAGGATGGAGTGAGGATTAAGAGCTAAGAGGAGGCAGATTTTTTTTTTAATGCAAAAGTAACCAGGTGACAGTAGGCAGGTGACATACCATAGAAGGGTTTGCTCAGTTCGAAGCCATAAGTGGCCATTTATTTTGATTCAACTCAGTCCCTAAGGATAGCACAATTCCTAGACACAGATCAGGAGAAGCTAGTGGAAACCGGGGAGAGACCTAGATGGGACGAGATGCAGTGGAATCCATACCTCGACTCACCAGCATACCTGCCCCAGGTGATCCTCGTGGGTCTTTCTTATCTGCACTCAATTCACCGATACAAGCACGGATTACAAAAGGCCACTTCCCATCACCACCCTCCATGTTCTCAGAGTCTCCCTTAAATGAGCAAAACCTGCCAACCTGATCTTTCCTGAAGGAAATGAATGCCAGTGTATCATTCCAGCACAGAACAGAGAAGCTAGGTCACGTGGCCAGAGGCAAACCCAGCAGGAAGAGATCATACAGGACAGAGATAACCAAGAGGCAGCCAAACACATAAAGACTAGAACTGAGTTTCCTAAAGATGTCGGCCTGGCATGGAGTGGCCACTTATTTTGGGCCAGACACAGGCCCCTCTGCTCTCTCTGAGTGTCCCCTCTGAGCAGGCACGTATAACTTTGAACTCAGCTCGAATTCCTGCTCTCTACATCCTAGCTTTGTGCCCTGGGGCACACTGATCAATATCTCTGAGCCTCCATCCTCCAGGCAGATAAAATAAGGCCTACCTGGCTAGTGTCCTTATTTTATTATTAATTATCTAGCTGTTCATTTTGGTATATATGTCTAGCTTTTTATATTACCCTGTAGGCTTATGCAAGAATAAGCCCACCTAGGGGAATTCCCATCTGCTTATTTTTCTGAGTCCTCCAGAACTTTCAAGATCAGAGTTTGTTCCAGAGACAAGAGTGTTTAGTCTTAAGAAGATTGAGTGCCTACCTCTGAAAATTATTGTAAAATTAAATGAGATCATGTGTTTAAGACAGTTCCTAGCACATAGTAGGTTCTCAACAAATGCTTCCCATCATTATCATCCATCCATGAGGACCATGGATATACAGCATTAATAAGTGATGACTAAATAAAAGGGCAGACCTTGAACCCCAGGTGGTAAAGGGTCTTACCTTGTCTGTCTAGGGCTCTTACCTTGGTCCCCAGGGATGACATGTATTAACACGGAGCTAATCTCTCAGCCAGGACTGCCACTTTGCATAACTACAGGGGGTAGCATTCATATTGTATTCCATAAGCATAGTCTCCCACTGGCATCTGGAGTTGAGCAACATGGCAGCTCCCATGTGCTAAAGTTTCAGGTTTGCTGGGTAATCACTGTAGCATTGTTTCCATGGTATCCCACCCCACCTCTTCATGGCCAGTACACCCAGCCATTAATGCCACACTCTTCCTTGGCAACTGCCACCCCTACAAGAAACTAGGGAGATGCCCACCTACCACTCCCCTCTTTTTCTGATTCATGAATCAATTTGAAATTATAGGGAAATATTTGTGCCTTTACTTTGAAGATGGTTCTTATCATTAATTGTAGGTAAATGTTAAACTAACTTTTTCAGTGCTAAAGTTAAATGCCCAGGGCCTTATGCTAGATAGAATTCTAGGTTTGGAGGTGAGAGGGAACTTAGAGATGCTCTAGGCTTCCGTCATTTGTTTTAAGAGAATTTGAGTCTCAGAAAGGAAAATGGACTCAACCAAGTTCGTTCAGCTCATGAGCAGCTCTTTGCTATCAATATCTCCAGTCCACCCTTAAGTACTTAGCAAGATGCCAGGGGACCTACGATTGCCTGGGCCTCGATTCTAACAATCATTTCAAGTAAAAAGGTACTGCTGACATCAGTATCCAATCCTTCTCCTGCTGGTAGCAACATTCTACTTCCTTTCGGGAATCACTAACTCTCCCCAGTCACATTGGTGAGGGCATTAATCAAGGCAGGTGCCCTCCCCAGGTCAAGGTGGGACCGAGATAAACCAATCAGACTCATTCCCTTCACTGCAATCAGCCCATGGTCAGAGCTGATTCACCCTGGCTCTGTGCTGAAATAACTGCCCATCAGATCCTGCTTCCTAGGTCCCCAGAGAGACCGTCCTTCCTGTTCTTGCAGAGACATGCTTTTCCAGAGCATCCCTGAAACCTACCATTGAAGTATTTTTCAATCCAAGTTACCCAGAGTTGGTTTTTTCCCCCTGCTCTCCTATTGCAGAACCAGAAAGCAGGTATCTGCTTTGTGATGGGGTGGTATTCACCAAACGTCCTTCAGGGCTGGCTCACCATCATGCCCTCCAAAGCCACTTAGCACCTATTGTCTGGACCACGCATGTAAGTACTTAACCACACACAATGCTATATTGCTCTGACTTTCACCGTAACACTTATCTCTGCAGACAGACAACAATCTTCCTGAAGGCCAGAGACCATATCATACTGAGAGATCTTCCATCCCAATGGATAGTGGTCAGCTATGAGGTGTGACACCACTAATTTGTTAGAATTCCAGTTCAAACAGTGGCATTTGTGATTTTGGCTTTTTTGTAAATTATAGCACATTCAAAGTCATTTCCATAATCACATCATTCTTGTGCACCTGTGTTCTGAGATGTTTTCTTGAGTGGGAAAGAAATGAAAAAGACTTCTATTTTATGCTTTGTCTTCCATATTTTCTAATCCTGTAAAGAACAGAGCACGTGCTCAGTAATATGTTGACTTGATTACGTGACATCTTGCAAGCAATAAAATCATATTTCTAAAAAACGTTTAAAATTCTCCCTCATCTCCTTTTCTCCTGGTTCCAGTCCCCCAAGAAAGAAAGCTTTTATTAATACAGATAACCCTCATTCATATGCTAAACTCATTTCTATTTACAGAATAATTGTAAGAAGACTAGTCATCTAGCCAAGGCTTTTAACTCAGGGATCACAAATGCAAATGTCTACAGTAGAGAGACAGTTAAAGAAACCACATAAAGCCCATTCAGTAGAGTCCAAGAGGGTGGCCATGTGGGTAGGCAGAATATTGGTCCCCAAATAATGAGGTCCACATCCTAGTCCTTGGAACCTGTGAATATGTTACCTTACATGGCAAAGGGGACTTTGCAGATGTGATTAAAGTAAGGATCCTGAAATGGGAAGATGGTCCTGGATTTTCTGGGTGGATCCAATGTAATCACAAGGGTCCTTAAAAGAATCAGAAAGGAGTAAAATGAAGAATGGAGTCAGAGAAAGAGATTTGAAGATGCTATGTTGCTGGCTTTGAATATGGAGAAAGGGGGCCACGAGCCAAGGAATGCAGGCAGCCTCTAAAAGCTGGGAAAGGCAATAGAACAGATTCACCCCTAGAGCCTCCAGAAGGAACACGGCCCTGCTGACACCTTCATTATAGCCCAGTAAGACTCATTTCAGACTTCTGAACTATAGAATGTAAGATAACAAACTTGTGTTGTTTCAAGCCACTAAGTGGATGGTAATTTGTTAGAGAAATAGGAAACTAATACACTCAAGTATCAGCTTCAAACAACTGTTGCAGTTCTGGAATGCTGATCCAATTTGCCAGTTCTTCTAGTTTTTAAAAAGCAACTCAAATCTAGATAGTTTAATGAAAACTAATTTGACTTTTTAACACTGAGCCCCAGAGAATATCTGTGGGCTAGATTCAGCTCACAGGCTGCCTCTCAACCTCTTCTCTACTCCCGTGAAAGCATTCTTCTTGTGTTATCATGGAGAATGGTCATCCTGCTTCTGCCTAAACATGTCACGTGATGGGAGCTGACCGCTTTCGTAAGCACCATCCCAACGCCCAAGAGCTTTGATCTTTCGAAGGATCTGCGGTCTCTCTCCCACAGAGTAGTCCTTTAGATGTCTGAAGACTGCTTTCACGTGGCCTCTGCCATTCTTCTTGAGACCCTTCCTGGAATCACAGTTCTCTCTGCTCACATTCCGAGTTTTCTCATGCCCTTCTAAAATGTAGTGACCAGTACCAACCAGCATCCCCCTGCATCAGGACCAAGGACTCAAAACCATGGCAGCCTCTCTTCTGTATCTTCTCAAATGCAGATAATATAAACTATGCTTCAAATTTTTCAATCTTTTCCTAGGTAAAGACATCTTGTCCAGCAAAGAGAAAATCACTCAAAGTGACCGCTGTGTGGTTTGACATACCACCCCCTCCAGCCTCCTTTCTCCTCCTGGAAATTATCAAGCTCTTGAGTCAACTTCTACTCATCCCTCGAATCTTGCTCAAGCACCACTTCCTCAAAGAAGCCCTCCCTGACCAGCTACAAATCTGGGTCAAACTCTCCTGCTGAATGCCCTCTTCCTTTAGAACACTCTCTCCGAGAGTATGCACAGTTACTATGGCTAGCCGTTTAATGTCTGTGACCCCCACTAGATTATAAACTCTGGGGGGGGTAGGGTCTAAACCTATGTTTGCTCATCATCCTCCCTGGTGCCTAGTCCAGCTAATAAATGGGTGGGTGGGTGAATGTGTGGGAGAATCTAACTTGTCAATATTCTGCCTTATTATTAACAGAAATGGAAGTTTCGGCCTACTAATGTCATTTGGTCATTTTTTCATGGATGAATACCACCACCTTTTCAACCTAGCACTTGTGGAATAAATTTTGTAAATGATATGCAAGACTTCAGTACTTATGTCACTTGAATGACAACTTTATTCCACATTCTAGGTCGGTGACCTATATTTGAAGCTTGGTTTCACTGGCCTTTATATGTTCTTTCCTCCTGGCTTTGGCATTTACTAATCTGTTAAGAAAACCTTGGGTCTTCATTCAGTCAACAAACATAGCCTGAGTGGCTACTATGAGCCAAGCCCACAGGGCAGCTGAAGATAAGCAAGTGAATAAAGCATGACCCCTGCCCTTAAAACACTCACCATCTAGTAAGAGAGACAGAGACATAAATAGATGACCGTGTAACCGTGTTAAGTGCTATTATTAAAGAAAGCTGGGTTTTGTGGGAATAGCAGGGTTTAACTGGTGAGAATGGGACAGGAGCCCCAGACAAACGGAAAAGCATTACAAAGGCCTGGAGGTATCTCAAGAAGTGACAAGTATTTTAAGTGGTTGAAACATAGGTGAAAGTGAAGAGAGACAAGCCTAGAAGGCTATGAATGGAGGGAGTTGGGCAGCAGATTAAGTGACACAGATTTTATCCACAAGTAATGGATTACTAATAGGAGCATGACATTTGCATTTCAGAAAAAAATTCTAGTGTCTATGGGAAGATGCACGGATAGAAAGGTAAGAGGGCCTTTCAAAGGGTGTTATAACAGCCCAAATGAGAAATAATTGGAGTCTTATAAAGGATAGGAGGGACGATAGAGAGAGAGCCCTAGACTTGAAAGATCCACAATGTTTTATAAAACAGACCCAAGTATAGAGACCTGTGACATGCCACCAGAGACCTGCTTCCAGGTGACTTACTTCAAATTAGTAGTGACAAATTATTAATGACTAGCTTACTTAAGAAAAAAAAAAAGGACTCCCTGCTGATTCTGAAAGCACTTCAAATTTCGAGTATACTTACATTTGGGAAGTTGCTTTGCCCCGTGTACGCAGTTTGCACTAGATTAATTTGTATGCATTTAACATTGCAGCATAAGCTTACTCTCAAGTGTTTTCACCTGCTCAATCATCCATTCACTATATTCCTTCAACAAACATTTACTGAGCACATACTATTTACCAGGCCCTGGTAACTGCAGGGGACGGGGAGGTAAAACAATTCTGTCACTGCTCTGAGGAAGCTCGTGGTTGATGTAGGAAATGAGCACCCATGCAGACCGTCACCCAATAACACGGTGGGCATGCCCTGGGAAAAGGAAGCCCAGGGGGTCACAGGGGTACCTAACCCAGCCTATGATAGGGTAGGGGACAGTCAGGAAAGACACTTTGGATATTTGAGAGTTGTTCAGCTTCTCAACTGGACGGTGGGCTTCTCACGGTGAGCGTTCCCTCCAATCACCCCATGCGATGCTCAACATACGGCTTGACGGGACAGGTTCAGACCTCTACTTCCTGCACACTGTGTTTCCACACATGCTTGGGAAAGCAAAGGACTCTTGCTCCATGGATGCGCTGCATCTAGTATCTGTAAGGGGCTACAGCTGTGCGCCAATCACAAACCCATTTCAGTGCACAATGCAGATGGCAGTCAACAAATCACGCACCTTATGAAGGCAGGGAGCCCTCTCCTCCTTGGTCACTGCGGGGGCCAGAGCGTCTGGCATAGCGACTATGAGATGAATGGATAACCAAGAGGCTGGGAGTTTAGCTGAGCTGCAGTTTTGCAATAAGTTCTCTCCCCCTTTGAGTGATTATGTTGCTCTCCGCCACATTAGGGCAACGTAGGCTTATGCATCTCTGACTCAGCCAGAACCACCCCTGACCCCACCAGCGTCCCTTACACAAGGCGGCAGGATGGAGCTGGTCTGCCAGACGAGCCTTCCACACCTCCTCTGCTGAGTCTTCAAATATCATCAGTCATACTGGAAAATGGTCCCAGCCCACTGTTGGTTAATGGACCATGATGGATGAACACAAATGCAGGAAGATGCCTCTTTCTGTCTCGCAGAGGTGTTTCTATGGGGGCAAATGAGGTTGTGTCCAGAGCCAATCACGAGCACGTACGCAAGCCCGAAGCATGTCATGAACTTCTCCTCTTTTGGCCACAAAGTAACCAGGGCAAGATGAAGAAATGGTCATCTTTAAGAGGCTCCATGAGGAAGACAGACAAGTAAATAGATAATGATCACATGCTGTTGGTGCTGGGATGGCACCATCACAAGGCATCTGATGAGTCTGGGGGTCACAGAAGCTACCTGGGGGAGACAATGCCTGATGGCAGGACTAGAAATTACTTCTGCGCAGGGTATGATCACCCAAGTGAATGGTCTAGAGCCAAACAGCCTAGGTTAGCATCTTGGTTCTGCCTCTTTCAAACTGCGTTAGTAGCAAGTTACTACGATTACTCTGAGAAACGTGAATGGTATCAACTCCTAGTTCATGGGGTTGTTGTGTGGACTGTGCACATAAAAGGCATGAGAACAAGCTCGGGACCCCGTGGGTGCTCGGTAAACACTGGCCATTAATTATTACCAGGGCTGGGACCAGGGCAAAGTGAATGAGATTCTTGCTTTGGGTACAAAATTTAAGGTGTCAAAAGACTCAGCACTAAAGATAAGAGTTTAATGCCACATTTTTACAAATCAAAATAAATGCAGGAAAATCCATGGTGAAAGAAATATCAGAATTTGAAATAATGACAGAATCTGGCCCGGCACTTGCCTGACCCGCCTGGCTGGCACTGAGTCCTGGTCCTGTTGGATCCTCTTTTTATTTAAAAATTCAATACATAGCTCATCATAGAATTCTTTACATTAATTTCTGTCCTTTTAAGTACTGCATTAAAATAGCATTTATTTTGATAAGTTTTTGGCGCCCCCTTGAATTCTGTACCCGAGGCGAGTGCCTCACCGGCTCACCCAGTCCTGACCCTGATGCATTTCTTTCAAATTTTTCTATTATACTACGAATATACGTCACATTTATAATTAGAGAAAAAGGTAAGATGACAATTTTAAAGAGATGAATTGTTAAAAGGAGACTTGAGCAGGAGTCACTTCAATCAGCTTGGGAGGCAAAGCAAAACATGTGGGCCATTTCAATCACAAAACCATAAAACAGCACACGATAAAGTACCTGCTAAGTGAAACATCGGTGGATGTTGTAAGAATTCTGATCAAGGGGAGAGAAAGGAAGGCTGGTGTTTTCTAGAAAGAGTCAGAAGAGAAGGAGGTGGGGTTTGGGAGGTAGCACCAGAAGGCACACATCAATCCCATCATAGCTGACATGCCTTCCAGCCCCTGGAGAACAGCTCACCTAAATGTGGAAGGGACAGCCAGTGCTTGTACACTGTGGTGGTCCAGGTCTCAGCTCCACTCTGCAGCCAGACCTGCTTACAGACAGGTGAGAGGATCCTGGAGGCTGTTCAGGCTGTTCACCTGGGGCATACTTTCACAGAGGGAGTGGGGAGCCTCCGGGCCCGCTAGTGCTGAGGCTGCATGAGGGGAACTCAGTCAGGGAGGTGGCTGTCCTGGCGCTGCGGCACTCCGCTCGGCCCACCTGTCACTGCATTCGCCCGTAAGCAGCGTGCCCAGCTCTGTGCTGCACCGTGAAGATGAGCAGGAAAGAAACTCGCCTCTCATCTCTGGGCTGCTCTGACTGTCCAGGTCCCAGACTCGTAAGCACAGACGCTTTGGAAACCCTGATTGTCACAAATGAGAATACATCCAGAGCTACAGCTCCAAACGCTTGGTCTGGGCACTGGCTGGGGCCTGCATTCAGTGATTGTGGACTATACCAAGGCTCGGACCCCACTTTTTCTCCCAAGTCCCTCCAAGCCCTGACAAAAAAATTCCATTTTTAAGAAAACATGTTTTTAACAAGATCCAATGAGATGGGATGGTCCATTCTCCGATAAGGCCAAGGAAGTATGGATCTCTGAGAAAGACCTGGACCCCAATTTAAGCTTGTGATCTTCAACAAATTGCCAGATCATGTTTCTCAGTTGCCCCAACAATAAAAAGAGGGGAATCACCCCACTGCTGACACCTTATTGGTAAAACAGGGAGACTAACAGTCCTTTCCTGTGTAGCAGGTATGAGAATAAAATGAGATAGTGTAGGCAAAGCAAGCATTCAGCACAATGCCTGGCATATGACAAGTATTCAATATATGAGAGCTATTGTTTGTTATCATTTTATAATCATTGCTGTCATTATTATTGTTATTACTTGGTTGTAAGGATTAGAATCAGATCACGCACGGAAAGCATCCATCACAGTCTGGCACGCGGCAGGAGCACAGTAAATGGTAGGTATTGTCACAAAGATGGCCTAGAGGAAATGCTAAAATCTGCGAGGCATTTCAGAGAGGAAAGCTAAAATAGTATTTCTAAGCAGAAATCCATGGGCACGCTTTAATGTAAAGATAAAACACATTTCTAATCAGCATTATTTGCATATAAACAATTTATCTACCCAAGGCAAGAAAAGAATTTGCTCTCAAGTGGATGAAACCACCCCTACCCCATGCCCCAATTCCCTTCTTGCTACACATTTGCTTGGCAAATGTTTTCTTCTGAGATTGCAGCCAGGTCAACTTCAGCCCAGGCCAGAAAGGACTCAGAACTACAGGCATCAGGAGTAGTGGCTCCTGGATCTACCTCGCACTGACTTCCAGGCCGAGCTGGAAATTACCTTGCAGAAATTAAAAGCCTCTCTAGCTCTGGGCTCACAATCTGAAACCACAAACTGTACTTTTCCCCCATGGGTGGCTGGTTCAGAACACTTAGTCTCCGATCTTAAAGGAAACTTTTTAATAGACTCTCCTTTGGGCCAGAAAAGGGTAAATGCTCAGTCTAGGAGACAGGCCGGTCAGTGTTGTAAACCAGTTCTCTGTATTTTTCTACATGTTTGCGGTAGTGTGTAAGCAAAGAGGAGAAGAGAGGGAAGCAGGCTCATGCCAGCCCGGCTGCTGAGCTCCGTGATGTTGTAATCATAAAACCCTCCACAGGCCGGTTGGTCCAAGCCCTGCTGCCCTGCCAGTCACTAACGATGTATACAAACTTCCCTACAATTTCAGATGCAGCTTCAGCCTCAAGGAGCTGCTCAGACATTTTCTTCCTGCCCGGGCACCGACTTCCTCATTCTTTTCCCTTTCCCACCATCCAGCCAGGGGTCTTGGGAGTGCATGAGGACTCCCATTGAATCAGGTCTTAAGCAGATGGGTTTCCAGGGTCTTGTAGGAAGAAGGGGGCTTTCTCTGGGGTAGAAGAAGAACAGCAAGAGCCCTGAGCTGGGACTCGAGACACTAGTACTAGATCTGGCTCGTGAACCCAATCTCTCTGGCCCTCAGCTCTCGGTCAGTAAGAAATGGAAAAAATAGGGAATCATCCCCACGTGCGTCCTTTAAAAGAAGGTTTCAAGTGAAATAATGGACATAGACACTCAAAGGCCACCTCAACCCTGGCTACATATTAGTACCACGTACAGTACTTTTAAAAAATTCAGATGCATAGGCCCCACTCCAGAACAATTAATTCAGAGAACTTTCTGGGGATGCGATGTGTGTGTAGGGGTGGCAACCGCAGGGCAAGAGAAAGAGGATGTAGTGGAGAAGCAGTGTGTGTGTCTCAAGAAGTGTTAGCTACTCAGACTGTGGTCCATGGACCTGTTATTATGGGTCCATGACAAGAGGAACAGGAATTGAGAGTTAACTGTCTAGACATGTTTATAGCAATCTGGCATTGCTGCAATGTCCAAGTATTATAAGATCATTTTTTCTAATAAATATTTTTATTGTATTTTACAAAAGCACCTGACAATAAAGGATTAATAGGTTTTTTAGAAGTGTATCCCACCACTGCTGCTGTTTTAGAAGCACTGGTGTAGTGAAGCAGGACCAACCTTGAAGTCAGGTGGCCCTCCACTGAAACCCAGGCTCTATCCTTCATTCACTGCATGCACTTCCATGCTCACTGAAGCTCTCTGGGCTCAGTTTCCTCATCCAGAAAATGGGAATTCTCATACCTGCCCTGCATTATTTTTCCAGGAAGTCCAGAAATCAATTATGTAGAAAACACCTTTCATGGTGTACATGACCAATAAATATAAAATTGAAGGTCTGCATATTATGACTTCAGTACAAAGTAGGAGTTTAATGTGTAGGCACAGAGTAGATGCTCAATAATATAAGATTAGAGTTTTCCGTATTGAGTTTCTGAATAGCCAAGGAGAACGTGGACTCTGGAGCCAAAAGATCAAATGTGCTTACTAGCTATTTTATATAAGGCCAATTAATTAAGTATTCCAATACTCAGTTGCAAAATGAGGGTAAATAATTCCAGTGTAACCCACGATGTTGTAAGAATGAAATAAAATTAAGTACATATAAAGCACCATGCATAGTGCCTGACCTCTATTAAATGTTCAGTAAATAGCATTATTTTCCTCTCATAATCATCATCATTATTATCCTTGCTACTCTCATGCCAGGTATAGCAGGAATCATACCTGTGTCAGCCCCAGCAGAGAGGACCACAGCTGCAGAGTCCAGACACGTCACTGAGCTACAGTGGGTCTCGGTCAGGCCCCTGCACTTCTGTAGCCTGTGCATGATGCCACTACATCCCATAAACTTCTCCCTCTTACCTCTGAGTATGTGCTGAACAGCCTACCAAGGCTTCAGACTCATTAACATCTAATCAGTCCTAATTGGCTGTGATTCAACAGCCTAGGCTCTGGAAGAAGTCCACCAAGGGGCAGGTGGCTGCCAGAATCCTCACAGAAGCATATCCACAGCCTATGGGGACCAGCCACTAAGTGGGTGGGGGAAGGGAGACTAGAGTCGGGTCCTCTAAGAAACCTGTGCCTTCCCAGCTCTAAGGTATGCAGGCATTGAAAGACGGATTACATGAACAGACTGAACAAGCATGGATCCATTCAACACATATTTATTGAGCACCTACTATATTTCAAGCACTGCCCTAGGTGCTGGAGATAGCCCTCATTGAGCTTAATCTTGTGGGAGAGGTACAACAAAAGGCAAGTGAGCGCACTCATTGAAACAATGGTCAACATTTATTGAGCACCTATTGTATGTCAGGCTCTGCCCTCCTAGAAGCCCTTCTGGATGATCCTATAAGGTAAGATCTATTATTATCCCCATTTTAGAGAAGAGGAAAATGAGGTCCAAAAAGTTGGCCCAAAATCCCAGCAGTTGGTAAGAGAAGAAGCCAGGATTCTCACCTCAGCAATCTGCTGCAGAAAGAACAACCACTAGACACTGAGATGGTAGATTCCAACTGAGTTCTCCCAAGCTAACCTTATACCACACTGTAAACAAACAAAATGATGATTGCCAGATGCTCCTGGTATTCCAGTTGCATTCCAAAGCTACAGAATGAGGTATTTCCAAATCAGGAGTAATTCAGCCAACTAAGACATTGGCTCCATAAACACCACGAGAAGCCAAGCAGAATATATTGGACAGATGTCACATTGTCTACTGGCAATTTTCTATGGTACTTGTGTCTGTGTTTATCTGGGTCCATGTAAGTATGGTTTTCATGATGACTCTTCAAAGTCAGTATTATGATTACAACTTTATAGATGAGAAACTAAGGCTGAGATTTACTTAGAAATCTGGCACAGATCTTAAACCAGTAAGGGGGCTTACCAGGATCAGAACACCAACATGAGCCCATTTTCTACTATTACCACTGATGGTGAGAACTGAAAAGTCCTCAATTACTATTGATAAAAGAAATAGGTATGGTGGAATTAAAGGTCCCAAAAGAGCCTTCTGGTACTTCCTCTTGCCCTGGTTCAATGATCTCTCATGAGATGAAAGTTTTCAGTGTATGTTGATATAAATGGGCATTCTTGTCTTGCTAGTTAAACCTGCAGACAGAAATAATACAAGTGGCAACAGATCCACTCATTTCCATAGGCCTTCCAAAGAGGTCATCAACATATGGCATCTCAGTTAATCCCCCAATGGCCCTGGGAGTGAGCACTGGTGTAATTTTACATACAAAGCAAATGAGATCCCAAAACAGTGATGACATATTTATTAAACACAGGCCTTATGCCAGGCACTTTGCACATTACGCCATTTAATCCACTCGTGTGAAGCTGTCATGGTGCTCACTGTTCAGAAGAGCAGGTTGGGGCTCAGGGAGGTTAAATGACTTACCCAAGGTCATATGGCAGGTCATCAGAGCCATAATCGAACCCAAGGGCCTGCTCTCAACCACCATGGCATCCAGCTTCTCCCCGGGACAGACAAGGGCTCACACTATGCCCATCAGATTCCCATCAGATACCTGTCCATTCATTCGGAATTGTCACTCATTATAGACTCTTGTGAAGACTTTGCTGATGCCATACACAGTTCAAAGCAAAGATGTGCTTCAGACTCAGATAGCCTATGTCCTCACTGCCTCTTTGCCTATTTCCTGTTGGAAATCACATAATATGCTATGGTTTTCAGACTCTCATTTGGCAATCCCATTCAAGTCACAGAGTTAGAGTGATATCAACATGAGGACACTAAACAACAGTGGAAAGACCCTCGTTGAAGCATAACCCCCCACTCCTCACTCACTGAAGGCAGGCACCATAGCTCTCCCCCTGCTTAGCAATGACCTCATGTCACGTAGGTGTCACTGAGTGGCATGAGAGGCCACCTGTAGACACAGAAGGGCTATTTGGTTGGTTGGTTGCTCATTTTCTGAAGAAATGAAATGAGCTTTAATTCAAACACAGTCTCCCACAGAATAACCCAAGAGTGAATGAGCCATGAGTTTCAGGAGTTGACAGTTGAAGTGGACAGAGGCTGAGGAAGCCAAGAGATATGGCTGGGGGGAGAAAGTGAGAGGAGGAAGAGGAGAGGGAATGAGGAGGGGAGAGGGGTAGAAAGAGAAATGGGAGGTTATGGAGAGAAGGGAGGAGACCAGGGAGAGAGAGTGGAGGAGGAAATTGAGAGATATGCAGAGAATTAGAGGGGCTAAGAAGGAAAGGTAATTATTAGTGGTACAGCTGAATCATAAAACTTTCATGTCTATAGGAAACTCATGGCTCTAGGGTTTAACAAAAGGTGTTACATCTCAAACCTGCCAGACTGGGGAAGCAGCAGGACTCCTGGAATGTGTCAAAGCAGGGAGGCCAGTGTGCCTTCTTATTTGACTCCAGGAAAACAATTTGCGCCAGGGGTGAAAATAAACACGCAAGCCTCTTGGGAAAGGTCCACCCAAGAGTACTGACAAGAGCCATCCCCCCAGCGTGTCACCCTGCAGTGAGAGGCAGGCTAGGGAATGCACAGGCTCACAGGCGGAGATACAGCCTTGCTTCAGAGAAATCTTGCTGCAAACCCTGGAGGCTTCCAGACTAGGGCTTTGGACAGAGTTGCAATGATGTTGTGTATCCAAGGCAGTGGAAGTTTCCTCCAAAGGAAAAAGGGAGGCAAGTGGCTTAAGCAAGTCTGGCAAAGCAAGCTTGGCTGCCAGAGTCCTGGAGTCAACCCTCAGCAGCCTCTCCGCCTCACACAACCCTGTCTGGTTCCACATCATCACTGTTCTCAGTCCAACCTTCTTCCTGGTCATAGAAGCTCTGTACACCCACCACAGAAAAAATATGCAAAGGCAGAAGGATGCAAAGAAGACTTCCAGAATCCCCCACCCAATGGCAGCCACTAGGACAAAGGACTGCTTGGTGATTGAGAGCAGGGTTCAAATCCAGCCGTAGGTTTTCACTACCTGAATGATTTAGGGCAAGTCGCTTCACCTTCCTGAACCTCAGCATGACAGAAGTAACAAAATGTGAAAAAATAAAACAAAATCCTTGATGCACTGTCTACCATGTACAGGAAGCTATTGCTATTATTTATTATTGTTATTTGAGTGGATTCTATCTTTTTTCTCTGCATTTGAATGTGATCTGTGCAATGTACCCAACACAGCCAGAAGGATTTTTCTAGACGGTTTGGGGGGGGGGGGGAACCTTCCTAAATTCAATCTTCAGAGCACTTTGTCCCCTGATCCAAGAAGAGCATAGGACCAGTCTCTGACTCTCCCTTTCTATCAACTGAAGAAACTGGTGATGCTCCACTTGGCACATGGTCAAGCCAGGAGGGAGGGACTACAGAGAACACAGAAAGCAGAGCACCCCCAGCAGACATGGGCCATGACAGCTCTTAACAACGATCCCAGGAAAAACCACCAACTCCACTCAATTAGAGACATGTTGAAAAATAACCACATCTATTCTTCTCTCTCTTCCCTCCTCCCACCAAAAAAACTGCAGAACTGTGAAAGCAGGTCATTTCAGGTTCTTCATATCAGCTGGAAGAATCTCCAGACCTTTGCACATGCTGTTCCCTCACTTATGATGCTCTTCCTCAGGCTCCTGGCGGGGATCAAACCCTCTCCTATGTGACTGGTCTGTTCTCAAATGGCTCCTTCTTAGTGAAACCCTCTTATGACTCTATTTAAAATTGAAGCCTCATTGCACCACTACCCTAACCCTCTATTTTGCCCTTCCCTGCTCTGTTTTTTCCTAGGGCTTATCACCAGCTGACATATTACGTATCAATACTTTGTCTCCCCGCTTCACACCCTAGATTGTAGCCACAAAGAAGACAGAAGGTTTTGCCTGTTTTGTTGACTGCTGTATTCACAGCATTCACAGCCTATAGAAGTCTCTCAAATAGTATTTGTTACATGAAAGAATGAGTTGCTCATATCTGTCCCCAACCCCTGGCATATGCATGAAGGTGTAAGGGATATTAAAAAGAAGTCATCCATATTACAGATGAGAAAACTGAGACCCAGAGAGAAGGGACTTGTCCAAGATTTCTCAGCAAAGTTTAGCAGTTCAGCCTGCAAGGATATCAATGTTAGAATATAATGAATTTCCTCTCCAAGGAAGGTTCTATCTTGCCTTGTCTCGGAAACAACCTCCATAATCACAAGAGCAGGCTAGGAGCATGGCTTCCAGTCCTGGGTCTGCATTGATTAGCTGTGTGAGGTTGGCCTGTCTCTCAGTGATTCCACCTTGCCACCTCTAAAATGGAACAATAAATCCTGCCCTTACCACCAACCAGAGCTGCTCTGAGCATCAGTAGAATATTTGGCTTCCATGGTGAAAGGCGTACCTCGTGAGACAGGAGGGGCCCTTGTGGTGTGTTACTGGAAGTGCTAAAGTTCCAGTGGGGGCCGGCCCAGTGCCTCTGTGCCTTCCCGTTCAGACACTCATCACCACGAGTCACAAGCAAAGGATGCCATCTCTTAGTAAAGAACAGAACCAGAGATGCTGCTGCACCCATAAACAAAGCACTCTGTCTGCTTGTTCTCTCCTCCCTCCTCCTAGGCATTGTGCCTTGAACAGAGGACCTTTTCCACCCTCTGTCTGTCCCCACGGCCTTGGCCTGGACAAATCTCTCCAGGAGGCATCCCCTTTCACATCCACTCAGCTTCCCCCAGAGAAGCGCAGGTGGTTGGGAACTATTACTAAAGGATCTTGCTGATTTTCTGTTTGTCTGTGGAGTCACTGGAAAGCCATCATCCTAGCTGGCAACTGGCATTTGTCCTCTGTATGCCCCACGCCACACGTGTGCTATGGACTAGAGCACGTAGTACCACTCACTCCTCGCAACAACTTTATGAGGCAGGCACTAGTGTCATACCCACCTCAGAAACGAGGAAATTGAGGCAGGATGTTTCATTAAATTCTCCAAAGTTTCACAGTAAACAAGTGTCAGAGTGATGATTCAAAGCTAGGCATCCAGCATAGAAGGATAAGAGATGACAGCTATCTGTCCAAAATAAATGTGTGCTCTCCCCTTTACATAAATAGTGTGGTGCTATCACTGGGAGGCAGCTGCCCAGCCAGGGACTACATTTCCCAGCACCGCTTACTGGGTGTGGCCATGTGACTAGTTCTAACCAATAGGATGTGAGCCAGCATTTTTAAGAGGTGAAAAGTCTTCTCTCCTTCCCGCCTCTGCCTCCACTGGCTGGCGGTAGAACAGTCTAGAGGATGGCAGAGCCCCAGATGGTAGGGACTGGGTCTTTCATTGCCCCACAGTGAAAAACTGCTTGCTGATCTGCATTGGGCCATTGGATGAGTGAGAAATAAGCTTTACTGCCAAGTCAGAGGTCAGCCAACGTTTTGTGTAAAGGGCTAGACAGCAAATATGTTCAGCTTTACGGTTCGGTTCATATAGTCTCTGTCACAATGACCCAGCTCTGCCCTTGTAGCATGAAAGCTTCCTTAGGCAATCTGTAAACAAACAAATGTAGCTGTGTTCCAACAAAACTTTATTTACAAATAGAACAGACAGACAACCAGACTTGGCCCTGGGCTGTAGTCTGGTAAACCCACTGCAATTGGGGGTGGCTGAGTATCTGTCATTGTAGCTAATGTTAATCAAGTAACATGGGGGAGAAGAGTGGAACGATGATAAACAGTCCTCATTGGTCCCCCGATCATCCATGACCATACACACAGGAAGGGATCTCCCAGTCCCAACCCCACCTTCCCTTCCCAAAGCCTGAGCGGGCCATGAATCCAGGCCACAGTCTTCACTGCCTGTGTAAAATGAGAAGGGGGAGTCCTGAAGAGGACATTTCCTAGCCTAATCACGCATCTTCCCAAAGACTGCAGTCATGTAGATTCAAATGAAAAACAGCATTTTAAAAGGAGGACAGAAATGCTGAATAAAACATTAAATAGAAAAACCCAATGCAGCACTTAGAAGTTAATGCCCCAACATTTATTTTGGGGATGAAGCATATGTCTCACCTCATCTGTGATTACAAGGTTCCCTGCCTTATTCATGCAATGGCTTTTTTCATTGTTTGCATAATGCAGCCAGTCAAAGTAGAAATTCCACAGAGGCTGCTGGGTTCTACGAGTTTACTGTTGGTCATGGAAACGGATCGTGGGCAAGGTGCTATGCCGGACAAGAGGAAACCATTTCAGACACTTTCCAAGTCATCTTCACGTTCTTGGGTGAATTTTTTTAACCATCAAATATTATACAGTGGCATTTCTCTTGTCGCTCAATATTACTGTCAGTTCTGGCAGAAAATATAATAGATACATTCTGGGTTTCCTTCCCCCCTTCTCTGCACCAGACAGTGATGTGACTGCATTAGCAGCATCTTTACAACTGACATGCTGCCCTTTTGGGAGGCACTGAAGTGGTGTGGCCACAGCTCTCTCCAGCGATGTGCTCAGGCCTCGCCATTGCCATGCGGATGGGGTGGGGGTGGGGGGGTGAAACCCAGAGGGTATTAGTTGTGGTCTCCGGCCTGCACTTTCTCTTACCGTGGGTAATTGAGCTGGCACCTGGAAATCCACATGTCCTGGGAAGGTCCTGCACAGGACCTGGCATTTTCAGACGGAAAGGTTTTTGTCATGGATACTTCCTACTTGCATTCTGTCTTAAGCATCATGCGTTTTTCCTTTTGGCCTTTTATACTGGTGAATTACAGAAGGGCCTCTCCCATCTTTCTCTTCTTTCTAGCCTTCCCCCTCCTCTTTCTTCACTGATTCTCTGCTCTCAGGCCAAGAGACATTATTTAGAAACTTAAGTGCAGGGTGATCATCTATTAACTCAGCAAGCAGTTATTGACATCTACAATCTCAGATACTGTTTAAGCCTCAAGGGAGTTAGCAGTGAGCAAAACACAGTCGATGCCATCAAGGTACCTACATTCTAGTAGGAAAGACAATAAACAAGTTTATAATTTGTCTCCAAAGATTTTTTTTAAGTAAAGCCTATTTGGTTTTACGTCTCATCCACTGTTCTGCGGGGGCTCTACAGCAGTGGCTGCTGACATAAAAATATGCTAACATTCATGAGGCCAGGGAGACATCTGAACTTGGGAAGGTGGTTTGGGTCCCTGGAATTAGAGGAAAAGATTTCTTCTGTCACTCAGTTCACATCATTTCCCAGCTCTCCAGCTTCCAATGGCATCTCGTCACTCCCTGAATAAAATCCAAATTCTCAACATGGCCTTCAAGACCCCACATGAGCTGCTTCTGCTACTTCGCTGAATACATCCTCTATTCCTTCTCTCCGGCCCATTGGCTTCTCTGCTGTTCTTCAAAGACACAGAGTCTGTTCTCACCTCAGGGCCTTTGAACTTGCTGCGCCCTCCACCTGATTGCTCTTCCCCTAGACATTCACATGGCTGCCGCCCTCACTTCAAGAGGTCTTTCCTATCTAAACGGCAGCCAATACTTTCTATTCTTTGCCCTGATGCTATAGACTGCGTGTCCTGGGGGACAGTCATATGTTAAAGTCCCAACCCCCAATGTGATGATATTAAGAGGTGGGGCTTTGGGGAGGTAATTAGGTCATGAAGGTGGAGCCCTCATTAATGAGATTAGTGCCCTTATAAAAAGGCATTAGAGAGCTTTCTCCTGCTCTCTCTCTCTTGCTCTCTCCCCCATGTGAGGACACAGCAAGAAAACAGGCATCTGCAAGCCAAGAAGAGGGTCCTCCAGGAACTGAATCTGCTGACACTTTGATCTTGGACTTCCCAGCCTCCAGAGCTGTAAGAAATAAATGTTTGTTGTTTAGGCCACCCAGTCCATTTGTCAGAGCAGCCTGAACAGACTAAGACACCTGCTTTCAGTGTTTCTTCTCAGCCCACACTGCTCCGTGACACAGTCTCTATGTATCTGATTGTCTCTGCCGTCTGTCTTCCTCCACTAGGGCACCAGCTCTCTCAGGCTGAATGATGAATGCCACCTAGCAGCTGTAACTTACTGCACCCACTCTGCTCCCCTCCAGTCAGTTTTCCATGTGGCTGTCAGAGGAGGCTTCTGGAAGGTAAATCAGATGCTTACCACCGCCTCCCACCATGGTTTGGAAATCTTCATTGCTTTCTCTCTGATCTTAAGATAATGATGCAACTCCCCAACATGGCCTGCAAATCCCTGCATGCTCTCACACCTGCCCACCTTCATCCTCACCCTCCAATCTCCAGAATCTCCAGCATTTGCTCAGACCTTCATTCGCTCCAGTCCTTCCTGCCACAGAGCCTTTGCTCAGATTGTTCCCACCTTCTGGAACACTCTTCTCTCTCCCAGTCACCCTCTCTGAGTCTTCATATCAAGTTTCAGTCCACATCCTCAGGCAATCTCTCTGGCCCCCCTGAGTGGGGCAAACCCCCAGCATGTGCTCTCATAGTCCTCGTGCTTCTACAGTACTGAATACAGGGTACTGGATATTTATGCGGGTGACACATTTTTCATATCTGCCCCTCCCCCTCTAGACTATACGCTCCAGGTGAGCAGAGAAAGCATAGTTTTTACTCCTATTTTTACTCTCAGAGCCTAGCACACAGTTAGGTTTTCAAGAAATACGTGAACAAATAACTAAATGAACATGACTTTCAAATAAGCTACTTAAAGCTTTCTGAGCCTCGGGCAATGATAGCTACACCACAGGGATGGAAGGCCTCCATGAGATAAATTAGGATGATGCTTCGTACATAGAAATGCGCACAATCTGTACAAACTAAGTGGTTGTTTCAGTACTTGGGCCTGCCTACCTCTAGGTCTCTCATCTGATCCATTGAATTCGAAACCTTCCACAGACATTTTAATCCAGATACCACATCTGCTGAGTTTCTTTAGTAGCCTTTGCACTATTAAAAGTCAGTATCTCGGGAGATTGGGATTGACATATGTACACTAATATGTATAAAATGGATAACTAATCAGAACCTGCTGTATAAAAAAATAAAATAAAATTCAAAAAAAAAGTTAGTATCTCACAGGATCTTCTCATCAAATCAGCAAGTTGGGCATTTACTATGTATTTTAAGTGCTTTATATAAATTAACACATTCCTCCCTGGCAACTTATCAATCTCCCCATTGTACAGATGGGGAAATTGAGGCATGGAGGAGAAAGAGAACTTCCCAGTAGACACACAACTAGAAAGTGGTGAACTCTGAGTGTGAACCCAGGCATTCTAACTCCAGTCCATGCTCTGAACCATCCTGCAGCAGCAGTAAAGTCACACACAAATGACAAATGAGGAAACTGAGGCCTAGAAAGATTTCATCACATGTTCTGCTGACTCCCAGCTGAAACTCTGAACACCAGGCCTCCACTTGCATGAAAGAGACCAATATCCAGTGTCCTTGCCCAGTGAGGAGTCCCTTGAACCCATCATCACGTCATGTCCTCCAGCACACCAGGCTCCCAGGACACACGAAGCCCCAGCTGGGCTGTACCTAGGGGTGCAGTTTGCCCTACACTCCTGGGCATATGTTTATACCTGTAATGGATGAGTTCTGGTGACCTTCTCAGGTGCATATACCTGGTGCCCTTAACCTGACATGCCAACTTTGGGCTGTAAGTCAATTCCATCAGCATTTACCAAGATTCTACCACATGGAACTCTGCAGAGAGCAGAGGTTACAGAGTGAAGCTTTAGTCAGACAGGCCTGGGTTCAAATCATTCACTTACTCATTCATTCATTCACTCATTCATTCATTCTGTTAATAAATATTGTGGAGCCCTGGCTCTGTGATGGGGCTGCTCATGCACTCGGGATACAAGGTGAACCCAAGAGACAGGGGCACTCAGAGCCTGGTGGGACAGACAGACACCAAGACACTAAACACGTAAGAAAATTGGCAATTGTGCTACACATTCAATGACGAAAATAAATAGGGAGATATGGTAGGATAAAACTGAGAGTAGAGGGTTGGAGAGGCCTTTAAACCAGGGCCGTGATCTGCCCCTGACAAGTTTCATGCCTTTGGGCAAGTCTCCTAACCCCTCCAAGCTACAGTTTTCAAATCCATGAATGGGGATGGTCATATCTACTCCATATGTAAAATGCTCAGAAATGAAAGCTCTGCTTTTGTTAAGCCAGGTGCTAGGTATTCAAATGTAAACAAGACATCGTGTGCAATCCGCCCCATTCCTCCTGATGCAGCCTTCTGTGCGCTGAGTCCATGCTTGTTCACTGCCCACCAAGACAGGCACATCCTGCAGCCCTGTCCAGCCCAGCGGCCAACCGTGAGAAAGGCAGACAGGAGGCATCTTCCTCCTCCCACCTTGCCGGGTCACTGAGCAAAGAGGAGACAGAGGCAGATGGGCCCACTTTCTGCCTCTTTCTTATTTTTTCCTATTGCCCCAGGCACAACAACCAACAAGAAACACTGGCTGGAAGAGCTTGCAGGATGGGCCAGAACCCTGGCATAGATGGATGGCCTCCCGAAGCCAGGCTGCCATGAGAGCCGAGATTAGTGGAGTAAAGGGCAGACAGTTCTACATGCTATCTGACCAAATCATACTGCTCCCAGAGACAACGGCCCATCATTCTCTGCCTTCAGGCTGGGTTGGTAATCAGGGGAGCTTAGCAACTTGGGTCAAAACTGGCTCAGAGATGACGGAACCAGGCTCTGGGGAGAAGAAGCATGACTTGCTGGCTAATGGGCAAGGTCAAGAGATAAAGGAGTCACTTGTCTTTTAACAGCCCCAGGTGAGAGAAAACTGAAATATCTGTTCAGGAGATTTGTTGGCCCTTGGCATTCTTTTTTTTTTTTTTGGGGGGGGGCCCCTCACTGTTGTGGCCTCTCCCGTTGCGGGGCACAGGCTCCGGACGCGCAGGCTCAGCGGCCATGGCTCACGGGCCCAGCCGCTCCGCGGCATGTGGGATCCTCTCGGACCGGGGCATGAACCTGTGTCCCCTGCATCAGCAGGTGGACTCTCAACCACTGCGCCACCAGGGAAGCCCCTTGGCATTCTTAAAGAGCCCCAAGTTCGAGGTATCCGCACCATATGCATACACACGTATATTTTATATACATATATAGGCACATATATATGTATATACTTACACACATATAGTTACACATACAGACATGCATATATATAGACACAAACATGTATGTATATATGCATGTATACATATATAATAGAGACATACATAGACACATATGTAAACATGTAAATATAGAGATATACAGATGTATAGACACAGAGAGACACATTCACATATATATGTGTAGAGAGACACACATGTATGTACACATAGATACACGTATGTACTGCTGATATCACATCACATTCACTCTAAAAAAATCTTCAGTGGTTCTGCATGAAGAATAAACTTATCCTAACCCTAAAACCCCTATAATTTGACCTCACCCTCCTTACATACAACCATGCCCTTCTTTACCACTTACACTTTTCTTTTCATATTCTACACTGGTGTTTTCCCAGCTTCCATCATTCCAAAACCATCTTTGTGATTTTTGCCTTATCTGCAAGCCACCTATGTTATTAGTAACTTAATATTTTACAAATTACGTTAGTTTTCACTTAATTTATTCTGAAATATAACTTTATCTGTAGCACCATAAACGTAAAACCAGTGTCATTCATCGTGACATAAAGGCAGCTACAAAAATAAATACAATGAATTACAAAATAATGCTGGTGAATTCTAGCGGTAACAGGAGCCTGAAGAAAACCTTTAGCCAGAGACTTACTTAGAGATTTTGTTAAGAAGGGAGAAAAGCTGATGCTGGAGAAATGATACCTCCAGCTAAGACTTTCCCCTTGACATAACCTGGAAAACTGGAAGATAACTAAAAAGGGGGTCTGTGATTCAGTCCATTTAACTTGGTGTTGGTGTGACCCCTCCATTCATCTCAAGAAGCACCAGTGTGCAGCCCACACTTTGAGAAATACTGGTCGAGTATTCAGTGATTTGCTGGCTGGGAGCATCCTAACAAGGATTTGAGTGTCACGCATACAAATCACACACGGATGCAGCATCCTAGTAACTGTCCTCAAACTCCTGCCAGGCCTCCCCATTAGGCATAAACTCATCCTGGCTTTCATATCCCATACAACATAACATCTTCGGCTTCCTCCTCGCTTCCCACTGTGTGTCTGTACTTACTTTTTCTCACACTGCTCTTCGTATATGTACTCTACCCCTGGGCAAACCAGATTGCTCCATTTCCCCTAAATAAGCCTCATGCTTCCACACCTCCCTGCCTCTGCTCCATCTGAAATGTCCTTCCCCGGCTCCTCCCGAAGCCCTACCCACCTTCAAGGCACATCTCAGGTGTCGCCTCCCCCATGAAGCACCCCCTGCCTTCTCCAGGGTCTCCCACACCTAAGCCAGTGACTCTCAAATTTGAGTGTCCATCAGCGCCACCTGCCAGATGATGCTGATGCTGCTGGTCTGGGGACCACACTTTGAGGACGACTGCATTAGGCAATCAACAGATTTCTGTGGAATTTAATTTCCTTTCTGCCTCCTGCTTCAGGTGAAAGTGGTGACTGAATGGTTGTTAGGTTCCCCACGAATAACCCTTCCCTTGTGTTACTGAGAGCAAGAGGTCTCTCTGCAATACACGAGGCCCTCCCCCTTTTTAATCACTCTGCTTACTCTGATTGTAAACAGTTCCTAAGACTGATGTGGCAAAGAACCACAAACTGAGAGGTTTAAACAAAAGAATTTTATTCTCTCATAGCTCTGGAGGTGAAAAGTCCAAAATCACAGTGTCGGCAGGGTTGGTTCCTTCTGAGAGCTATGAGGAAAAATCTCTTCCATACCTCTCTCCCAGCTTCTGGTAGCCTCAAGTGTCCCTTGGCTTGCAGATAGCACTCTCCCATTTAGGCCATAATAAAAACATTAGTACTTACTATATTTAAAAAATTATATGTGTCTCCACATCATCTTCTCTGTGTATGTGTCTGACTCTGTGTCCAAGTTTCCCCTTTTTATAAGGACACCATTCATTTTGGATTAGGGTCCGTCCTGATGACCCTATTTTAACTTGATCACCTCTGTAGAGACACTATCTACATATGAGGTCACATTCTGAGGTCCTGGGGGTTAAGGACTTCTACATATATTTGGGAGGGGGACACAGTGCAACTCCTGACACCCTGTCAGGTAACCTCTGATCCCTGGAGGATCCATACTGTGGAGAAAAACAACTCACTTGCCTTGATGACACATCATCTCATAGATGTCCCTCGTCACCAATCCAAGCATCAGAATTTAGGCTACTGAAGAATTCTGCTCTGGTGAGCAAAAGTGAATGGCTCATGTTATTATGCAATGTGCTGACCTAGCAGGTAATTTAAATGAAAGGGCACTGGTAGCCATGAGAAACGTTGGATACACATCTCACCAAGGCTTTTCTTCCCGTAGCTTGCTTCATGAAATATAAAAACAACCCTGTTATATAACCACATTCCACCGCACTGAGTTAACTAATGGATTTGAAGCCCTTCTGTGGAAACACAGTGATGGCCTCTCCACTTGCTGCATTAACAGCCTCCACTCTGCCTCCACACAGGCCCAGCCCTGCCCCGCTCCATCTCACCTGCCGCTCAGTCTGCAGCCTGGTCTTTCTAAAAAGCTTATCTGACCATGGCACTCCCCCGCTTAAAACACTTTAATGCTCCCCCTTGTCCAAACTCCTTAGCAGGGCATTCAAGGGTCTTCATTATTCTGCATATAACAATGTCTCAATTCCCATTTCTTAGTTCACCCGCCACCTAGCCGTCCTCCCAGGCAAGCCCAGCATCCTGCAGCTTTTCTCAGTCCCCATCACACTCCCTGGAATGCCTTTCCCTCCTGCTCTGCCTGGACCAGGGCACCGCTATCATTTGGAGTTGGGATAATCCTGCCTTGTGCAGGGCTGTCTGTGCACTGCAGGGTGGTCAGGGTGGTAGGTAGCAGGGTGCAGTGGGTAGATGCCTCCCTGGCCTCTACCCACTAGATGTTAGTAGAAATTCCTCCCCACCTCCAGTTTTGATAACCAAAAATGTCCCTAGACATTGTCAAATGTCCCCTGGCCTAGATAATTCCAACTGATCCTTTAAAACTCAGGGCAGAGCTTCCAGGAGGCTCTCGGGCCCCTCCTCCAGGTTGCATGGTGCAATGTCCACGTTTTACCACATCGCTCACAGTGCAAATTCACTGTGCGTTTACTCTGGGTCTCCCCCAAATTAGCCTGGACCACGTCTGCTTCTATTATGTGCCTCTGGTGCTAGCACAGGGCCTGCCTGGGAGGGGGCCTCCCATTCTGTTTGTGGATCAAGTAAATGAAAAAGCAAGTGAGTGGAAAAGAGAGAGGAAGAGGGTGGTCCTGCCCCCTGGTGCCAGGACATAAAGAGGTTTCCCTGAATCCAGCGTGTTTTCTCAGTTGTTCTCACACTCACCACTCAAAGGTGAATATGAATAAGAATGTACAAACACAGAAGGAGCATATATGACTCACACTCCAGCCTGGCACCAAATCCGCTCTCCATCCCCGGGGTCTCAGATGTTGTTTTGTTAAAACCACACTCTCTAGGTTTCTTTTTTAAACCTTAAAAGATAGACTTTTTTTTTTTTAAGGCAAGAAAGCTTAAGTCTTTTTTTCTTTTTTAACATCTTTATCGGAGTATAATTGCTTTACAATGGTGTGTTAGTTTCTGCTTTATAACGAAGTGAATCAGTTATACATATACATATACCCCCATATCTCTTCCCTCTTGCGTCTCCCTCCCTCCCACCCTCCCTACCCCACCCCTCTAGGTGGTCACAAACCACGGAGCTGATCTCTCTGTGCTATGCAGCTGGAAAGCTTAAGTCTTAAAGACGTTTGCTAAAGCTAATCGTCCCAGAAGTAAGGATGGGAGCCAGGCTTACCAACGCTGCCACCTACAGAGCAGTGGGGCACTTAAAGCTGAGTGCAGCAGAGGGAAGAGGCTGGAGGGGCAGGGGAGGGGCACCTCCAGAAGAAGGGCCAGGGGTCAGCGCAAGGGCCCAGCTCCTGGCTCCTTGGCCAGTGGGAGCAGAATGTCTCTGCCAAGAACTCTGAGAACCCGGCGCCAGACAGAAATCGGTCCCTTCTCTCAGCTGCGAAGGAGCCGGGCTGAAGGAGAAAGAAGTCCTTTCTCCACGGGCCGCACACTCACAGCACACATACAAACTCACATACATTCACACCACCCACACACCCACTACACATACACAAACACATACACCATAGGCAAACCATATGCACTCCCCACACACACAAACACACACACAAATAGGTGCTTTTCCACCCTCACACAAACACACAACCCTACCTACAGCGTATATACAAACTCACAGACTCACAAATACACTCACAGACACACACATTCACACCACACACACTACACATAAACACACATATCACAGGCAAAACATGACACATTTTTGCACACACACTCACATAGATACACACACATACAACACACTCATACATCTGTGCCTCTAATTCTCTTTACATCTGCCTCTGTTCCTCAAAAAGCCATTCTGGAGACTAAGATGCAGCTGTGGGGAGGATGCAGCTGTGGGGGGGATGCAGCTGTGGGGGGGATGCAGCTGTGGGGAGGATGCAGCTGTGGGAAGGATGCAGCTGTGGGGAGGATGCAGCTGTGGGAAGGATGCAGCTGTGGGGAGGATGCAGCTGTGGGAAGGATGCAGCTGTGGGGAGGATACAGCTGTGGATGGGGGAGAGACTGGGAGGTCCCACAGTGCCCCTGGTGAAGCATCCTGACTGTCTGGCAGGAGCAATCTCAGGCTGAAACGTTCCCTTGTGTCTCAGGTTTGGGGAGGGGAGTTTTCTCTCTGCTTCCTGTAAGCCCTTCCCAGCCTCTACCTGACACCAAACCATCTTGACAAAGTAACCATGGCTGACTCACTCCCCTCTCCCTCCAATGTGCACTTCCTGTACACAGTGCTTATCTGAGTGGGAGGAGTTCCAGGTGTTAATTAACAACAATTAATTTTTACTTCAATAAAACTTATCACTTTTATAATAAACAAAAAGCAAATTTAAAGACCTCACTTCTTTCACGAGACTGTTCCAGTTTTACAAGTGAATTTTTACAAGCTAATTGTTCCAACAACCCAGCCTACAAGAGGTATAATGCAGAGTAGGAATTCCAGGGGGAGAGGTATGCAAAGTTAATCTTAATAAATTTTGAATCATATTTTCAAAGCACTGGGTGGGGTGTGGGCCTGATAATTAGGGAGAATATTCAGTAAAGTTTCAATAAAATGACAAAATCTTTTGTAAAGAGATTACTCACTCTGCTGTACCTACTCCCTAAAGCTAAATTATCATATAAAAGCCTGACTTTGAACAAGATAGCCAAGTTTCTTAAAGCAAGACATTGTCCCCCAAGTTCTCTGAAACACAATTATCCCTTAGGCAAGCACCTGAGTGGGGCCTCTTACTACCTACAGGTCCTCTGGGGGATCACTTTTAACATCTCTGAGCTTGTTTCTTCATCTGCAAGATGGGGATAATACTGCCCGCCTCCCAGGAGTGTTATAAGGATTAAAAGATACACACACACACATACACAGAATGTGGTACCTATTAGGTGCTCAATAAATGCTAGCTGACACCTTTGGTATGATCATGCTCTTCCCCAATGTCAATCCCCATCTCTCCATGTGTAACTCTGACCTTTTCCGTGGAGCTCAGTTCAGATCCCACTTCCTCCATGAAGTCTCTCCGTGAATGTGCTCATTGGAAGTAAACCATTTCCGCCTGTGATCTACACCCACCTTCTGGCACTTTATCTGTCCCTCTCCTGGGGCCCACTTAGCTTCTGTATTGTAATGTCACCTCCAGCACACCTTATACTCCCCCTGTACCGTAATTACCAGGGTCCATGTCTAACTCATCCCTGTGTGCTCCTCGGCACCCGGAACAATGAGATGAACGCAGTGGGCACTCCGGTGGGTTGTTTATGTGAGTAACAGTGACAGCATGGCAGACCTGTGGTTGGTTCCCCAACATGCATTCTACCCCTGACCTGAGAAAATTGTTCTCAGACAATATGGAATTTCTGTTGCACTACTCATTTGGTAGTTTTTAAATATGTCCACAATTTTTTTACACTCCTCCCCCTTCAAAAGGTGGAGCCTGATCCCCTCCTGTGCACTCAGTGATTCATTTCTAATGAATGGAATGTGGCAGAAGTGAAAGTAGGTGGTTTCTGAGATGAAATCAACAAAAGCACTGTGGCTTCCATCTGTCTCTCTTGGATCACTCACTCTGGAGGGATCCAGCTGCCATGAACATGAGGACACTCAAGTAGACCCATGGAGAGGTTTCCAAAGTGAATAAATGAGGCCTCCTGCCCACTGCCACTGGACTGAGCCATCTTGGCCACAGATCTTCCAGTCTCAGTCCAGCCTTTATATAACTGCAACCTTGTGAAAGATCCCAAACCAGAATCCCCCAACTAAGTTGCTCCTGAATTCCTGACCCACCAAATCTGTGAGATAAAGGTGCTTGTTTCAAAATGCTAAGTTTCGGGATAATTTGTTATACACCAATAGTTAACTAATACACTCCATTGGTACATGGTTCAGGAATTTCATCCAATCCTGGAAAGCTGTACAGTGAGAGGAAGCTGCTAAGGGAAAGGTGGGTTCTAGGGAAGGCTTACTTACTCACTCCTAAGGGGGCCAGAGGAAGACAAAGTCTCTCTTGTGCTACCAGACATTTGTGGCTGGATGTGATGCCCCAAACCTCAGAAATCATTTTGGTACCAGCCTATGAGTGAAGCCAACAGCAAGGACGGTAGGGTAGAGAAAGTAAGCAGCTGTGTTCTTGATGATGACACTGAACCACTGAATCTACCAATTCCAAAGCCTGATCTACTTCAGAGTTTCTGGTCATGTGCGATAATAAACTTATACACACATTCTCTCACTTGTAGGTAAACACATCCCAACTCATTCAAAGAGTTACATTTAATGGGCTACCTGCATTTTACATTAAGCACTATCTATGACACTTCCTGCAGATGATTTCTAATCTCTCCAGGATCCAACAATTTGGGTATTCTCATCCCTATTTTAAAAATGAGGAAATTGAAGCTCAAAGCAGTTGAATAACTTGTCTCAGGTCACATAGCTAGTGAGAGATTGGATTCAGTACATGCCTGTTGAACTCTAAGTCCACATTCTTTCCAACACAACACGCTGACAAGGAAAATGTCATGCTGAGATAGCGCCCCAAGATTCACTCAGGAAGACAGCCAGGACTACATCAGCAGCAAGTCCAAACCTTAAATGCTAACTCCTTAGCTTTGCATAGAGCCATACATCGCCTTCTGCCATGTAGCCTCCCAAGGCTGGACAGGTCTTGATGTGATTTTCCACTTCTCACTGTATAAGGTATTATTTCTCAATATCCTACAAAGGCACCACCGACCTTCAATTATCTCAGCTGGGAACACTTCTGCAATCATTCTAGCCCATGGTGTAGGCTCCCTGCTCTGAACCCCTATTGCACTGATAACCGGAACCATACAGTTTAATGCTAAAGGGTTTTCAAATTGTTTCAAGCATCCTAACCTGCCCCCATCAGCCCAGCTGTCTGCTTCTTAAGATCAAATCCCTGTGCCAAATTCTTCTCTTGCTCAGCTCAAAGTATTAGGCACAATGTGGGTGCCTAATACACAGTTTCATCTTGTCTGATCAACAGGCAGGGGCTGCAATATTATTTTTGAAATCATGTCGATACGGCTTTTTGCTGCATTGGCAAGTTTGACCTGCCTGCCCGCTTTTATACCTCTTCTTTCCTTCATGCTTTTGCTCAATCTTTGTGAAGTCTTTCTTAACAACCTCTCAAAACCCCCAAATTAAGTCACTCTGCTTTTAGACTATCATTGTGTTCTGTATATATCTTTAATAAAACAAGAAACTTAACTGCTTTATGATTAACTGCTCTTGAAAAGCCCTTGGGAAATCAGCTATGTAAAAAATCACATACTTTCAAGTCCCCAAGTACCAACAGTTGGTATTAGTAGAAGTTCAATAAATCTTTTTTTTTTTTTAGGTATAGTTGTTTTACAATGTTGTGTTAGTTTCTACTGTACAGTGAAATGGAGTTCCCTGTGCTATACAGCACGTTCTTATTACTTATCTATTTTATACATATTAGTGTATATATGTCAATCCCAATCTCCCAATTCATCCCACCTCCACCCTTGCCCCGCTTTCCCCCCTTGGTATCCATACGTTTGTTCTCTACATCTGTGTCTATTTCTGCCTTGCAAACTGGTTCATCTGTACCATTTTTCCAGATTCCATATATATGTGTTAATATATGATATTTGATTTTCTCTTTCTGACTTACTTCACTCTGTATGACAGTCTCTAGGTCCATCCACGTCTCTACAAATGACCCAATTTCGTTCCTTTTTATAGCTGAGTAATATTCCATTGTATACATGTATCACATCTTCTTTTATCCATTCGTCTGTCGATGAGCATTTAGGTTGCTTCCATGACCTGGCTATTGTAAATAGCTATGAACTTTGGGGTGCATGTGTCTTTTTGAATTATGGTTTTCTCTCGGTATATGCCAGGCAGTGGGATTGCTGGGTCATATGGTAATTCTATTTTTAGTTTTTTTAAGGAAGCTCTATACTGTTCTCCAAATAAATCTTGATCAAATGGATGAATTCATTTATGGTTCAAATGATACCCAATGTCTGCTGTGTTTCTGTAACAGTTATCACAGGTCTCAGCCCACTACATTGCAATAGTATGTTTGAAATTGTCTTCTCTTTTGGACTGTGAGTTTCCAAGAGCAAGGAATGGATTCTCTTCACCATTGTGTCTCTAACCTCAAGGCAAGCATTTAAATATTTGTACATAAATGTGTGACAACTGTTATGTTCAGTTAAGCATTAAACAGGTTACCCATTCCCCAATCAGCGACCAATGGAATTACTGAGTAATGCAAAGAAACTGGTCTTGAATTAAACATTTACTATACATAATCACCTGGCAGAAAATGGTACAAAAATTACTCTTTTGAGAAACATTTTTTGGGCACCATTAGTTGATGTCATAGTCTTCTTCAAGTTGGCAACAGCTCCTTGCCAATTGGCCAAAGCTTCCCTTGGTGCCTTGCATTGCAAGTTTGCAGACCTGACTCAGGGATTTCTGATAAGGTTTGGCCTATGAAAATGTATCCCAGGAGTTCAATATGACAAAGGGGCATTTTTAAAAATACAGACACCAGTAATAGTAATAATAATAATAATAAAGATACCCTCTCCTAGGAAATTATTTCTTTCCACCCAAAAGAAGCAAGTTAAAACCGTTCTTCCTTCCCTTATGTTCACCAGGGGTCTCTGGCTAGTTCACATCGTTTTGCATCACAGGCTTCATCTCAGGCCTCTTGGAAACTGGTCTGCACAGCTCTGGCTGCAGAAGAGAGAGGTTCAAAGTGGGGCACAGCTTCACCATCAATTAATCCTGACTGATCTCCTGCCAGAGGTGACATCCTATCCTCAGGGTTTGGCAGCAAGCCTGATGGAGATAAGAAATGCCAGACTGGGTCAGACCAATGGCCTATTCAGGCCATGGCACTGTCTGGCAGAGGCACCCAGAGATGTTTTGTAGAAAAGAGCTGCACATGTCTCCTATGACATTAGTCATAAAAAATGTGCAAAAAGTCCTTCTGCAGCAGATCATCTTAGTGGTCCTTCCAACTGCTATGCCCCTCCATCTTCCACGTTGATGGAGCTTCCATTTTGTTCAGATGTCTACCTCTCCTCCATGAAGCTCGGGAAGAAATCCTTTTTGCCTTACACTAGGGTTTCTCCACCTCTGCACCACTGATATTTTGAACCAGATAATTCTTTTCTGTGGGAACTCTCCTGTGCATTGTAGGATATTTTGCAGTATCCCTGGCCCTTGCATGCTAGATACTAGTAGCAACATCCATTTTTGTGACAACCAAAAATATCTCCAGACATTGTCCTTAGGGTAGAGGGAGACAAAACTGCCCCCATGGAGAACCACTGCTCTAAACCAACATGGTAGCCCCATTGCCTTAGCCAGTGATTGGTTGGTTTAAACCAATGAGACCCAGGGAAAGGCACCTTGAGGGCTTCTAAGAAATGTTTTTTCACTCTTAAGAAGCTATGAAATAGAAGGCCCCTCTTCTTTTTCTGGTTGCTGACATGTCTAGATCTGACACCTGGTACTGTAGCACACATCTTATAAACACCCTGAGGATGCCAGCCAACAAAAGGGATGAAGAAGATGAAAAAAATTTTTTTTTAAGTCATGGCTCCCCAATGTGACTTAACCAACCCAAGGGCCGCCATACCGCAAGACTTTTTGTTACATGAGATAACAATGTCCTTATTAACAAAACATATCTGAGTTGGGATTTCATTACTTGCAGCCACAATCATCCTAACTGATACATCTTTCTGTCTTCTCCATAACCACCCACTTTGCCTCTCTCACTCATAAGTAGATCAAAACATCACCCTTAAATGCACTGAGAAGCTGTGTGGGATAAAGAGCCCTGGATTCTGAGTCAGACAGCGCTAAGTTCAAGCAGCAGCTCCACACACACAGCTCTGGCGTCTTCAGAAGTCACTTAATTTCCCTCATCTTTACAACTGTAATCCCATCAATTCTGCACTCCTTTGGGATTTTATGATGATCAAATGAGATAGTGCATATGAAAATGCCTGGTGAACTCTAAAGTCTTCACGAGTACCATTTCATTTTCAGCCCCTTCCACCCTTTGAAGAGCGGCACATCTACAGTCACCACCCAACAGTCAGACATTCCACTAAGATGGACAATAAATATTAAGCGTGTGTAGATCAGGTTCCCAACCTCAGCACTCCTGACATTCTGTGCTGGGCAGTTCTGTGTTGCGGGGTCTATCCTGTGCACTGTAAGATATTTAGCAGCATGCCCGGCCAGTCATGACAACCAGAAATGTCTCCAGACACTGCCAAAGGGGGGACATTCATCCCTGAAGGACAAAATTGCCCCTCATTGAAAAACACCGGTGTAGACAATGGGGACATACAGATGAAAAGATTTATTCCATGACTTGAAGGAATTTACATTCTTACATAAACAATCTTTTTTTTTAAAACTGTAAAACTATCACAACCATTATTAGGTAGCAGATAGATCACAGATTTAGATTCAAATGTAGGTTCCCCTCTCTACTTGCCTGGGGCATTACTGTCTCAGTCTTAGCTTCCTCATCCAAAAAATGGGGATGAGAAAGCCTACCTCTCTGGAGCATCTTCAGACTTAAATAAGATAATGAGTGCAAAAAGCTTAACAAAATGCGTGGCATACCATTAGTACTTAATACATGTTAGCTTTGCTTATAATTGTGTTCCTGGTTCAAAGATTATTATCTGGTTTTAGGAATTAGGACCTTAGTTCCTATTAGCCTTCCTCACTTTGTTCCACTGTTATACAGACTTGAGTCCCACACCTGATGCAGATGCTGTTGGTTCTCCACTGAAATGCCCTCAGATCTTCTTACCATTTCAGCAAGGTCAGCTTGACTTCCAAGAACCAACACCTGCATCTTTGTTAGAGAGCAACTCTGCAGATGTTAGGCCCCTCTTTGCCTGGACACTTCTGATCCACCATGCATACTCCACCCTGGAACAGCCTTTAACTGATGCCTAATGGACACGGGAGTATAAATAGCCCAGCTACCTCATTCCTCAGTAGGGATAATTCTCAGGCATGTATTTTGCATTGATTCCTAGAACTTTCCTGCAGGAATAAGTTTCAGTTGCCCACCAATTTCCAAACACAGTCAACAACAGCAAGAAGGAGGCTTCTCCCACTTGCCCCAAGCACAAGCCCAGCCTTCGTTGGTGAAGACATATGTGGGGATGTGTTGCTTGCAAACTGCCTGGATTTCTGAACTTGGATTAATACTCAAAAACTATACCTGGATAGATCCGTACCTGCTGAATAGTCCCTCCGTCCTGGGAAACAGACTGAGACATCAGTGTCCCAAATGCTGAAATACCCCAGCACTGTGCCCTGCAGACACGAGCGTTCCCCAGGTTATGGAATGGGCAAGCAATAGTCCATACCCCCTTGGGCTGGTGCTCTAAGTGGCCCAAAATATCTCAATCCATAAAGACTTTCTCTCCTCACTTCCTCTCTCCACTTCAACCTTGTAGGGTTTTTGTTTCCCAAAACCTGTCTACATTGCAGAGGGGTGACACAGTTAGATGGGTATCTTATAAAGACTGCACTTGCAGCAATGTGGACCTCATAACAATGCATTTTCATTTCTCAGATCACCATCAAATGTTAAAAACAAAACAAAACAAAACCTCTTTCATTTGTGCTGAGAGATCCCAAGCTACTTGTTTTACTGATGACTTCAGTAGGAAAACTGCAGAATCATAATGGACTGAAAAGATAAGTCCCTAAAGGACAAGAATTGAGGCCAGAGGATATCACGCACACCGAAACAATGTTGTCAGGAAATTTGTGAGGCTATTAAATCTTACTGTGGAGGAAAATAACACAAATATAATCCTAATGATAGATGTATTCTCGTGATGATCTAAGCTATTCCGCATATGGAATAGGAGAGAAAAGGAAACTACTTTTCAAAGAACCTATTACATTTAGTCTTCCCCTCAAGACCTGCGAGGTGGACAAAGCTAACACCGCTTTAAAGTTAAGACTGAGGATCCACTACGGGAAACAGTGCGGAGGCTCCTCAGAAGATTACAAGCAGAACTACCACAGCATCCAGCAATCCCACTTCTGGATATTTATCCAAAGGAAATGAAAACAGTGTATTGAAGAGATACATGCTCTCCCGTGCTTATTGTAGCATTATTCACAATAGGCAAGATGTGGAAACAACCTAAGTGTCCACCAACAGATGAATGGATACACAGAATGTAGTTTATCCATACAGTGGACTCTTATTCAGCCGTGGAAAAAAGGGAAATCCTACCATTTGCTACAACACTGATGAACCTTGAGGGCATTATAAGTGAGGTAAGTCAGACAGTGAAAGACAAACACTGTATGATATCACTTACATGCGGAACCTAAGAAAGCCAAACTCATAAAAACAGAGAGTACTATGGTGGTTACCAGAAGTGGGGGTGGGGGACTGGGGAGATGTTGTTTAAGGACACAAACTTGGAACCAGTACATAAATAAATCCTGGAGATATAACACACAGCATAGGATTATAGACAACAGTGCTGTATTATAAACTTCTAAGTTGCTAACAGACTAGGTCTTATTGTTCCCACCACAGAAAAGAAATGATAATTATATGAGGTGACAGAGGTGTCAGCTCACACTACGGTGATAATCAATATTGCAATATATAAAGGTAGCAAATGAACATGTTGTATACTTTAAACTTACACAAAGTTATATGTTAATTATTTCTCAATAAAAATAAACTTAAAAATATAGGGCTTCCCTGGTGGCGCAGTGGTTGAGAGTCCACCTGCCGATGCAGGGGACACGGGTTCGTGCCCCGGTCCGGGAAGATCCCACATGCCGCGGAGCGGCTGGTCCCGTGAGCCATGGCCGCTGAGCCTGCGCGTCCGGAGCCTGTGCTCCGCGATGGGAGAGGCCATGGCAGTGAGAGGCCTGCGTACCGCAAAAAATATATATATATATATATATAAAATAGACTGAGGAGGTTGAGCCAGGTGTATCAGATCAGAGCTGGAATTTGAACCTCGATAAGTACGAAGCCTGTGCTCCCTGCCACGCTCTTGCTAAGCTCTACTTATTGTCCAACAGGAAGAGTCAAGTTGGAAACAAGACACCAGCCCAGCTGGCTCACCATCTGCCTGAGGGGACAGGAATGACACTGGCTTGCCCGGGAGAGGAGTGGGCAAAGATACAACCTGTCTCACAGTTGGAGGGGAGGGCAAGGTCACCCAGGGCTGGCTGGTGGGAAGGACCTCCTGGAAGACGTGGGCCACGTGCTAGATGTAAAGAAGGGTTTGTTAAGGCAGCAAGTCTCCACCTGGGAGCTTCTACTAAATGCAGACACTGGGTCCCATTACCAGTAAAATCAGACAGTGGGTCTGGGTGAAACCTGCGAATCTGCACATTGAACAAGCCCCACAGGTGATTCTGATACAGTTCAGGGCCACGCTGGCAGAAAGAGTAGATGGGGACAGGTGGGGTAGAGCCATTTCACCTGGAACTTTCCAAATTCAAGAAAATCAGATGGACTGGGACAGGTGGTTTCCATAGGTGAGTAGCAGAGGATACCACTGAAGGGCTCATTTGACTTAGAGGACTTTACATGTCAGGCTAAAACGAAGGTAATGTATATTTATTGAGCATCTGCTGCATATCAGATTCTCTAGGCATTTTGCATATATCGCTTTAATATTCACAAAAATCCTACAAGGATGTCCCATTTTAATTTAATTTGCCCAGAGACAGACAGCTAACAAGAGAAGAACTGGGATCAGAGTCTGAATGTTTGTACCTCTAAAGCCTATATTTTTCCTGCTATATCCCATCTCTCCTATGGACTCTAAGCCACAAGCCGAGTGGAGTCACTGATGTCTTTGGAGCAGGCAAAGCAACAAGTTCACAGGGAATTTTAAGAGACCAAAACTTGCGTTAAGTTGGATTGGCCTGGGGAGAGAATGGAGCCAAGACTAGACCCCTTGACCTCATCTAAATCGTACCTCCTGTAGTGCTGATCAGGGCCAGGAAGGAGTGGAGCCAGAGGTCTCCTCAAAGAGTTCTAGGTAAAAACCTCAACCTCATGCCCTTAAAAGACAAAGGGTGTTTTAATCTAAGCTCTGAGCCAGGTCACCTGTTTGCCTGTATGCTATGCTAGTCTTTGCATCACCTAGAATTCTAAAGAGAACATAATTGCTTGTGCAGCAACATCTGAGAACAGGGGTAGAGAGGTGAGGGGCCTGATGTACAGAGTCCCTGGGTGCAGCTGCCTGAGAAAAGCTTCGTGTTCCCTTCAGCAGGGGTGGAGGATGAATTTGGGATGAGCAGAGAGAACACAAGGAAATCGGTTAGTCCCTGTGGCAGTAGTCCAGGTAAGAGATGATGGGTAGCCCAGTGTAGGGCAGCCGGCAGTGGGGATGAAGAGACATGGACTAATTCTGTAGGTAGAACTGAGACCGTCAAGTTGAAAGGGCAAGGATTTTCTTGCACATTTGGTAACTGAGGAGGAAACTGAGTCACAAGTGGTCAAATGACAAAAGGTACTTGGCTAAATGACACAGAAGTAACTCAAACCCAGATCTCCTGACTCAGCCATGGTGGACTGAGCTCTTACTCTGGGGTAAGCATGCTGCATAGGGTTAGGGGTACAAAGGAGAAGACTATAAGGCAGTGTTGCACGCAAAAAGGGGAGAACAAGGAAACTTTTGAAGGTGATGGATATGTTTATTACCTTGATTGTGTTAGTGGTTTCAGAGTTGTATGCATATTTCCAAACTCATCAAATTGTGTACATTAAATATGTACAGTTTTTACATATAAATTACACTTAAATAAAGCTTTTTTTAAGATTTCTTTGATGTGGACTGTTTTAAAAGTCTTTATTGAATTTGTTACAATATTGCTTCTGTTTTATGTTTGGGGTTTTTTTTGTTTTTCTGTTTTTTGGCCACGAGGCATGTGAGATCTTAGCTCCCAGACCAGGGATCGAGCCTGCACCCCCTGCATTGGAAGGTGAAGTCTTAACCACTGGACCCAGGGAAGTTCCCCATACAGCCTTTTTTTTTTTTTTTTTTTTAAGCAGTGTTACATAGTAGTTAGGAACCAAGGCTCTGGAGCCAGGCTGCCATAAGCCTACCTACTATTTGGGTAACCTTAGGCTATTCACATAATCAGTCCAAGTCTCATTTATCCCATCTGTAAAATGGACACATCTCATAGGACAATAGTGAGGATTAAATCAGATGATGCATATGAAGTCCTTAAATTTTACTTCTACTTAACACTGAACTGGCAGTCATTGTCTGTGTAATCAGTCAAGAAAGATTATTTAAGAAATAAGAACATTAGAAAGATAAGAAAATATTAACATTCACAGAAAATATGATTGCCTACATGGAAATATCTAGGATAATTTACAGGTAAATAATGAGAACTAATAATAAATTCAGAATATTTTCAAAATAACCTCCATACACAGAAAACAATAATGTGCCTACACACCAGTAACTATCAAATAGAAAATGTTTTATCTATGGCTAGAGCTATCTATCCCACTGAAAATACTTTTTAAAAAATTATAAAGCACTCACGAATGTCAAAAATATGTGAGACAGTTTTGAAGTTTTAAAACTTCACTAAATGACTTAAGATACGTCCCAAACAAGTGAAAAGGCTGTACACCATGTCCATGAATAGGAAGATTTCCTATCAAATGCTGATTTGCTCTATATTAATCTATAAATTCAATACCACATTAATTAATGAAGGTAATCAATAGAATTTTTTATAGACTATGACAAACTGAGTGCAAAATTTATAGCTAAGGATAAAGGCCTATGAAGAGAAAAGGAAATTATGATTAAAACAAACAAGACAGAAGCACTTACCCTCTCAGAAATCATCTTATTATAAAGCTACATTAATGCAAAAAAACCCAACCAGTATGAAAAAGGTATGAGGATAAACAAATAATCCAATGGAACAAAGCAGAGAATCCAGAAAGAATTATATCACTGAGGAGTTGTTGAAAATTGGGAGAAAATGGTGAGATATTCCACAAATAGTGCTGAAGTCATTGGCTCTCCACATGAAAAGTAAATAAAATTAAATCCTTATTTCACAACACAGACAAAATATATTCCAGGTGGAATAAATATCTAAATGTAAAAGGCAAAACTTTACATTCTGAAGTGTCTATCTTTATGTCACTGGGGTAGGGAATATATTTTTTAAGATGCAAAAAGCAAAATCTATTAAGAAAAAGTTCAATAAATTTGTATCTGTTAAAATTTTTAATGTTTTAAATTATGAGACCCAATACATAAAATTGGAAGACAAACTGAAAGCTGAGATTGTAAAAAAATTCTGCAATACTTTTAATAGATTCAAAAATTAGTATCCATGACATATAAAAAAAAATACATTCAAATCAATAAGAAAAAAATGATCACCCCAATAGAAACAAAGACCTAAATGGCCAACAGACATGAAAATATGCTCAACTTCCCAAGTAATAAGATAAATGCAAATTGAAAACAATAATAAGATTCCATTTCACACCTATCATAAGCGAAAATGGACAAGATTAATAATACCAAGATTTGAAAAAAATATGAAAAAGTTGGGTCTTTCCTTCTTGGCTGTGGGAGCATAAACTAGCTCAGTCATTTTGCAGAACATACTGGCAATCTCTAGTGATACTGAAGATGCCCACATCCTATGACTCAGAAACTCTACTTACAGGGATATATTCTTTTTTTTTTTTTTTTTTTTTTGCGGTACACGGGTCTCTCACTGTTGCGGCCCCTCCCGTTGCGGAGCACAGGCTCCGGACGCGCAGGCTCAGCTGCCCTGGCTCACAGGCCAAGCCGCTCCGCGGCACGTGGGATCTTCCCTGACCGGGGCACGAACGCGTGTTCCCTGCATCGGCAAGCGGACTCTCAACCACTGCGCCACCAGGGAAGCCCACAGGGATATATTCTTAAGAAAACCTCTCATATGTGTAAGGATGTTCACTGCTTCACTGTTTCTTGTTAAAAAAAGAAAAAAGAAAAAAGGTACCCAACATTCAGTTTAAGGGTAAGTAAAAACTGTATACATCTGTACAATGTATGCTATAAACTAGAGCTATATTTTTAAATATAGATGAATCTCAATAAGATACAATTAAATAAAAAAAATAATTGCAGAAGAATATATACAATGTAGTACGGTTTATAAAGAGCTTGAAAATACGAATACAATATACTCTTTAGGTTTGCATGAGCATATGGAAAAACATGCTTGTCAGCTTCGGGTTAGTGGTTTCGTCTGATGAGAGAGAGAAGGGAATGGAACCAAGGTAGCAGGATTTGACAACACCTTTATTTACATTTTAAAAATCTGAAATACACGTGATAAAAGTGTTAACATTTGTTAAATCTGAATGTTTGGTACGTGGGTGTTTGTTATTTTATTTTCTTTGCTTCTCTGTACGTCTGAAATATTCTAGCATTTATAGATCTTTTCTTTTGAAGGACAAAGAAAAGTTTTCAACCACAATGATATGACTCCTCTGAGACTTCTGAGTTCATCAGAGATATCTGGACCAACACTAATGAATGCTCTGAGCAGACAAAGCATCTGAGAAGATCTTTGGCATCTGATGAAGTGAATCCATCTGGCACCAACATGCAAACCTCTTATTAAAAGAGCACTGGCAAACTCAATCACTTACACAGACAAAACCAGAATCGTTGCCTTGCAATTCAACTAAGCCCTTCCCTAGACAAAATAAAACCTTCAACAGAAATCAATACCCAAACTTTAGAATCACCAACACTATAACATTACCCCTGTCCAAGCTGAAAAAATGAAAGCAATTGTACATGCCTAAGGCATATTTATCTAACATCATGTTTAAGATTTTTAAATATACTGAGATATGAAATAGTGGTGTTTGTATATTTTTTATTCCTGAACAGCGGGAATTATACCCAACATGTTATTTCTTTCTTAGAGTTGTTTTAGGCACCAGAAGCACATTCTAGGCTGGACATAGACCCAGAGTGGACGGTGCATCAAGTAAATTCACACATATACCCTTCTCCCCGGAAGCTCACAGCCTAGGAGAGCTGTCAGTAGTCATTCCAATGAACAGAGATTGTGCAGAGAAAACCAGATAACAAATATTTAACAAGCACTTCCTAAATGCAAACTGCCATACTAGGTAATAAAGAGAAGATAAACATATATGCCACGAATTCTACTATGATGTTTATAATCCAATCAATTCACCTCTACATTTATCCAACCAGCCAATCATCCATCCCTCCACTCACCTTTCCTCCCGTCCAACTTTCCACCCTCTATCCCTTCAATCCTACATCTTTCCACTCATCCATACAACAACCCTTCACCCATCCACTCTTCCACACTTCCAACGACCTTGATCCTCCCTTCCATCTCCATTCACCTACTCAACTACCTTCTATTGCTCCACACATCCAACTCGTCAACTCTCTAACCACCTGTACTGGGTTGAATAGTGTTCCCCCCAAAAGTCATGTCCACCCAGAACCTCAGAATATGACCTATTTATTTGGAAACAGGATCTTTGCAGATGTAATTAGCTAAGTTAAGATGAGGTCATACTGAATGAGAGTGGGCCTTATTTCAATAACTGGTGCCCTTATAAGAGGAGAAAATAGAGACACACATACACAGCAGAATGTCATCTAATGATGTCAGAGATTAGAATGATGCATCTACAAGTCAAGGAAGGCTAAGAATTGCTGGCAACCACCAGGAGCTAGAAGAGGCAAGGAAGGATCCTTCCCTAGAGGCCTCAGAAAGAATACAGCCCTACCGATACCTTGATTTTGGACTTCCTACCTCCAGAACTCTGGTAAAACAAATTTCTGTTGTTTTAAGCCACCAAATTTGCAGTACTTTGTTTTGGCAGCGCTACGAAACTCTTCCCACCAACCACCCCTCTCCGCCTCTCCAAGCCCCAACGGGTAAACCTTCCAACTAACCAACCCCCCAAGAATCCACCTCATCAACCATTCATTCCATCCATCCATGGTTTATTTAGAGTCTACGTGCCAGGCATGGCTCTGAGTGCTAGGTATACAATGGTAACAATGGCAGTAGCAAAATGTCATGGGTTTTGCCTCCCATGCATGCTAATATCCCCATTAATATCACCAGACTCCAAGTATAAATATAATCTAAATAAACACAATGGGCTTGCTGAGAAAACTGAGCTTCAAGGCAAGTTCCCAAGCCATCCCTGCCACCCACAACCTATTAGTGGCACTTAGGCCCTTTCAATATAGAAGCTCTGAAGCCTCCACTAGGTGATAAGCAGTCTCTTCCCCAATGTATATATGGACATTAAACAAATAATCATACAAATAAATATGTATTTATAAGTTGTGCTAAATTCCACGAAGGATAAAACTCAGTTCTATGAAGAAGACTATAACACTGCAGGGGCCAAGGCACTAATTATGGTTGGGAAGGCTCATAGAAGTGAAACATCACCTCCCAGAGGGGCTTAATGCAGGATGAGGGATTTACTGGGTTTGCCAAATAAATGAGTAAACACTAGACACTCTCAGAGCAGTAGGAGCCCAGCGCGGGCTTCAAAGGCTTATTGGATAATTGGGATTTAAGTAATTGGTCCTTGGCGAGGGAAGGGGGGTAGGGGTCTACATTTAGAATGGTTCTCAATAAACAAAAGTACAGAGGTCATTCATTCATTCCAAGAGATCTTGACATTTTTGTGCCAAGGACCGCTTTGGCAGGCTGGTGAAGCCTTCAGATTCCTTCCCAGAACAAAGCTGTTAGATGACTGAAAATCTGCCGAATTACAAAGGAAACCAATTATATCAAAATACTGTCATAACAATATTTTTAAACAAACTTGTGATATGTATATAAGCTCCCATTGAAATGTTAGATAACAAGATCTATACTATGTTTACTAACTACTGTCATTTCAAAGTAATTTGATGAAAGTAAACAATAATTCTAAGATATCTGCAACCATGGTAATGTGATATGAAAATATAAGTGATTTCTCTTGGTAAAAAAAATCAGAGAACTGCTCAAATTAGTGTGGTTCGTTGCTACCATTCAAAATCAAAGGAAATAAAATTTTCAGTTATGGGTGAGTAAAAATAGGTAATTTTCCCACTTTCAAGTTTACAGACCACTGAATTCTTTCCACAGACCCTTTGAGGGCCCATGAACCCCAGGATAAGAACTCCTAATTTATCTGCTTAAGTCTTTATACACTGATTCATTCATTTATTCCCTCATTCGTTCCCCAAATCCTGAGTGCTTATGACACACTTGACAATGTGGTAAGTGCTAGGAACACACTGGGCAAAAAGACAGATGTGGTCTCTGCCCTCGTGAGTTTATATTCTAGTGGGCAGAAATAGTCAAGAAGCAGGTAAATAAACAAGACAGTTACAGACTGAGATAACTGCCAGGAAGGGAGTCCACAGGGCTATATGGTAGAGATAAACCATGGTGAGGGGACTCCCCTGGTGGCGCAGTGGTTGAGAGTCTGCCTGCCAATGCAGAGGGCCCGGCTTCCATCCCTGGTCTGGCAAGATCCCACATGCCGTGGAGCAACTAAGCCTGTGTGCCACAACTACTGAGCCTGCACTCTAGAGCCCGCATGCCACAACTACTGAAGCCCGTGTGCCTAGAGCCTGTGCTCTGCAACAAGAGAAGCCACTGCAGTGAGAAGCCGAGGCACTGCAATGAAGAGTAGCCCCTGCTCGCCGCAACTAGACAAAAGCCCGCGTGCACCAACGAAGACCCAACACAGCCAAAAATAAATAAAGAAATAAAGAAATAAATAAACGTGGTTGGGAGAGGGGAGGTACCCTTGGCATGACAATCCATGGGAAGCAAGCCACGCAAGAGCCTGGGGAACCACAATGCAGAAAATTCAGAACACAAAGGCCCTATGACCAGAGAGGAGCTTGCAGAGGTAGAAGATGAAAGCAAAGATGGGGCAGCTGCCAGGTTATGCTGGACCTCATAGACCCTGGGTCACTGGGGTCGCACTTTAAGTCCAGGGGGCAGTACTGAGGCAGCTTAAGCAGGGGAATAACAGGATCTGATTACATTGTTTTAAAAGATTTCCTTGGATGCTGAGTGGAGAATGGATTGTAGAGGAAAACGTCGTTGGCAGAAGCAACCAGCTTAGAGGCCAGAGCATTCACCCAAGTGAGAGGCAATGGTGACTTGGGTCAGGGCTGGGTTAGGGTGAGGTATCTAGGGTACAAAAATTAAGGAAACACTCACTTCCCAGCTTGCAGTGGTGGTGGGCAGTTTGAAGATATCTTTTGGAGATAATGGGCAAGACAGAAAAAAATGTATTCTAAGACTGTCTAAAGTTCAGTAGTGAGTAATAATTTTAGGAAGGAGCTTACACAACAGACTGTGGAGGGTATGAATAACAGAGGAAGGACTTTTGACTTTCTCCTGTAGCTAATAAAGAGTCACAGAATTACATAAAACTTTATGCACTGTCCTGACAAAAGGCTGTGGAGCTCCAGCAGCTCCTTTGGACCATGAAGCAACTTTGACGATGCAAACCGTGCGTTTAGGAACAAAAGAGTGTACAGAGGAGTCTAGATGTATGATGACACCGTGAAGCCACTCTGCCAGCCTGAACCACACACCCGCAGACTGCTTTAACCCAGGAGGAAATAAACTTTTGCTTTAGCAACTCATTTCCAGACCTGTCTACTGGCAAACACAATTCCTAAACAATGTAGAAACTGGTCCACAATGCTTTCTAAAATCCAAATGAATATAGATTCCTCTATATACTCATTTCCACTCATTCACTCCCGTTTAAATACAGTCGACTGTGTGTCTCACTTTGGTTGACTTAGGTGCCATCAAAAGGAGACTTTTCTCCCTTGTTGTTTCTGAAAAAGACTCTCAAATCCAGTGAAATAACTCTGGAGCAGAGAGGTGGTGTGATATTATATGCCATTATAAACTCTAAGTGCCTCTTTTCTGACTCTGAGAAGGCTAGTAGTGGCAAAGGCACCAAAAAGTCACGGTGATGAACAGAACATGTTGGAAGCTGGCTGAGGAAAGTAGGAACTAATGAATGTCGGCTCCGACAAATGTCAACTGTCAATCAAAAGTGAAGAAAGGGGGGCTTCCCTGGTGGCGCAGTGGTTGAGAGTCCGCCTGCCGATGCAGGGGACATGGGTTCGTGCCCCGGTCCGGGAAGATCCCACATGCCGCGGAGCGGCTAGGCCCGTGAGCCATGGCCGCTGAGCCTGCGCGTCCGGAGCCTGTGCTCCGCAACGGGAGAGGCTACAGCAGTGAGAGGCCCGGACACCTTTACAAACAACACAAAGATAACTCCAGCTCGGCAGCAAAATGGAGTGTATTCAGCTAGTGCCTGCCATTTTGCAAAGCGTAAAATCAGCTTCTCTGCAGCATCAGAGAAGTGCTGGAAGGAGCTTTTGAAATCATTTTCCCACTGCCCCCAGTATAAAGTGAGGCGCTTGAGTCTCAGACAGGGTAATGGAAGTTGATTCCCAAAGGCACACAGAAATTTAGTGGCCGGGATGGGATGGGATGGGATGCTGGGTCCCATACACACTTCCTTAGGGATTGTTTAGAATCAGCTTTTATCTAAGGCAGGGGTTGGTAAACTTTTCCATAAAGGGTCAGATAATAAACACCTTGGGTTTGCAGGCTACAGAGTCTCTTTTGAAACTACTCATCTGGATTTGACCCGTGGGCCATGGGTTGCTACCCTCTTACCTAAGGCATTGTATCCACGTGATCCCCAGACCAGCAACATCAGCAGCATCTAGAACTTGCTAGAAATGCAAGTTCTCAGTCTCTCACCTCCAAACCTAATGAATCAGAAATCTCAGGGGTGATATCTAGAAACCTATTTTGACAAACCCTCCAGGTGATTCTGACACACACTAAAGTTCAAAAACCATTGAGGTAGAAGCAGAGCAAATCACTGTCTCACATACCACTTCTAGTACATGGTCTGGTGTGTGGTTCCTAGTAGTCACCTTTGACAGCAACTACTAGCTTCCCACCCCAAAATCTGTTCTCTTCTACTTCCTTATTATACAATCCCCAGTCTCAGTTGGACTTATGGCTACCCAGAACAAAGCCTACATTCTACACTTTTCAGGCGCACTTGCAGTTAAGTTTAGCCATGTAACTAAATTTTGACCAGTGAGATGTAAGATAAGTATATGTGGCAGCTCCTGGGGACCTCCATTAAAAGACAGCTTATATACACCTATTGCCTCTTTCTCCCCTTTTCTCTGTCCAGCTGTCCAAAATGTAGGCATAATGGCTGGAGCTCCAGCAACCATATTGAACCATGAGGTGACCGGGGTGCGGGCATAGAAGCCATCCAGTAAGGAACAGGAGAGAAGAAAATTGTGTCCTTTCATTGTGTAGCCACCTTACAGGCATTGAGCTGTCCTCTGCCAGGCTTCTTTCATATGAGAGTGAAATAAAATTCTGTCTCACTTAAGCCATTTGTTAATTTGAGTTTTCTGCCATAAAGTACCAAACCTAAATCAACTGGTCCAGCGTCCAGTGAATATTTTTTGAATGAATACATCAGTTGCAAGCAAATAAGATCTGGGTCTCAAGTTACAGGTAGATTTGACTAGTAGAAACAATTCTTCCAAACACAGTGTCCGTAGGGGCCAAAATAGTAAAAAGAACCACATTAGGTGGTGAAAACATTAGAAACTTCTATACATATGGTAGCCTTCATTTCTCACATTGCCCAAAGCCTAGCTGGTAATGGAGCAAAAGCCCACTTCTCAGGCTCCCCCAGGAGGCAGCCACCATATCCATGACCCACAGTCACCTCTTCCTCGAAGCCTTTCCTAATCAGAGAAGGCCTAGCGTTCTGGGGGTTTGCATCTCACAGCGAAATGTATAGGATTGTTCTGTCCTGTTTCATTCGATTCACACTGATGTGTCATCTTGCAATGTTTCTCAAGTTACTTCTCAAGCAGAGTGTTTTTCTTACCCATGGTAGGCTCTCAATCAATACCTGTGGAATTGAACTCACTTCACTGGTGAGTGTCTTTTTCTCCTGCTAGAACAGAAATGTCTTGAGAAGCTGGGGCTGACTTTTCTATTTTTCAAACAACCCCCCACTAGCCCCAACACCGTGCAGGAGTCCCGCACCTGCAGACACTCCATGAATACTGGTTAGTGTGTCCCAGGCACTTCCCCATCTCTGCCCATTCTGATGCATCAGGAACAGCATCAACCCCGGCCCCTCCTCTTTCTCACTTTCTGGGGACTGAGACCTGGCCTGATTCCCAAAGCCCAGAAACAGAGATCCTCAGACAGCGTCAGTGAGGACCTTATTTATCAACCAGAGAAAGAGGAACGGTTTTGCTCCATAATATCCCAAAAGCAACACTGAACCAATGCTCACTTCTGCTCATGCCTTCACATTAGTCCTTCTCAAGCTTTTATAACCCATGCCTCCTTGATAAACATTTTTTAATCAGCTTTACTGAGATATAAGTAATATACAATAAACTGCACATACTGAATGTATACAATTTGATAAGTTTGGAAACATGCATACACTCATGATGCCATCACCACAATATCAAGGGGGAACATACACGTCTGTCACCTCCAAAAGTTTCCTTGTGTCACTCTGAGGTTTCGTGTGTGTGTTGTTTCGTTTTGTTCATAGTAAGAACGCTTAAAATAAGATCTACCCTCTTAAATGTTTAGCACAATACAGAATTGTTGACTAGAGGCACTACCCTATACAGCAGACTTCTAAATGAAGTCATCTTACACAACTGAAACCCATACCAATTGAACAAGTCCCATTTCCCCCTCCTCTTGGCCCCTGGCAACCACAGCTCTATTCTCTGCTTCTATAAGTTTGACAATTTTAGGTGCCTTGCATAGAATTTGTCTTGCAAAAAATTCGCCATGCAATATTTGTCCCTCTACGACTGGCTTACTTCACTGAGCCTAATGTCCTCCAGGTTCATCTATGTCATCACAAATGACAAGACTTCATTTTTAGGGCTGAATAATATTCCATTGTATGTATATACTGCCTTTCCATTACCCATTTAGCTTGATACATATTTTTAAACTTGCCTTTTCCTCTAATGGTATTTCAAATTTTGAGATGAATTAATATTGCAGCTAAAACATATCAAGTCATGTCATTGTTCAGCGGGCCCTGCTATCACCTCTCCAGGAATATTATACACATATGTCTCAAAAGAAAATCTTTGCTTCACATGCTAATCTCTGACTCTTGCTGGCTCAGTCTCTGTTTGGACTCCACACACTTTGGTGAAACACAAATTACTATTTGATCCCTTGGACTAAACCAATACCTCACAGCAGGATTGATATCCAGCCAGTAGCTGATGGCTGGCATCCATTCAGTTGGCTAGTGCATCCATCCAGACTGACCAGCACCTACACCTGACCAACTGTTAAACTTTTTGAATATCACTTACCTACAGAGACCAGAAGGTAACATATATTGGAAATTCCATAATAATTTAAATGAAAGAGAAGGGTGAAGACCATGCAAAAAATTACATGTAAATTCATCAAAGTCTGGTGATAACATATAAGAAGGCTCTCCACACAGCATCTCATATTTTGCATCTCATACAAAGTAGGAATTTAATAAATCTCCAGTGCTATTGTGATTCATAGATGCCAATGAGTTCTGTGCTTTACTTTAATGTAACCCACCTGCCTGGCATTAGTTTGGAGAATTATTAACCGTCATTATATAAATATGTCCCTTCTGCCACCCACCTAGGAGCCCACTGTGTGGAGGTACCCACATGAGAAACAACTTGTTAGCACAATAATGAGCCTGAAACTCAGAGTGTCTACCCTTATGACTTTCTATTTAGGGCTCCTTGTTAAAACCAGAGTTTTCTTTCCCCATCTATGAGGATTTAATACGAATGTCACAGAGGTCTCTCTACTTCAGGCTAATCACTACCCATCTCTCCAAGGTGCCTCGAGGAGCCACCCACCCCCAAAGGGCATTTAATGTATGTTTAGATTGCTGTCATTTGCTCCCTGTGTGACTTTGCACAAGTTACTCAACCTCAGTTTCCTCATCTGTAAAACGGGGCTAATAATAGCTCCTACCTCACTGGGCTTTTAAAAGGATTCAATGAGATCATGGATATAAAACACCCTGCATGGAGCTTGGAATGTAGCAGGTCTTCAGTAGTGCTAATAATTGTGGAAGATCTCAATGGCCACCAGGTAGAATGCTAAGCTGGAAGAACGATGGCTACATCATTTACTCAAGCCCCATCCCACACCAAGACTAAACTAATAGCATGCTGTTAAGTTACCTGCCCACACCTTAAAGTTTCTTCCTTGAGAGAGAGCTTTGGGAAATGGATTTAGACATCACGGCTTCAAGAAGCAGAAATCATTCCTCCTTGTCCTCCTGACACCTCACACCCCAGCCACTCACACTGCAGCCCCATATTAGGAGCTAAGTGGAAGCGTCCTTCAGGCTTTAGAAAGCAGACGCTGCTCTGTCCTGACACAGGACTTCATCTCTCCCGGCATCAAAGCAGAAGCCTGACGGCCTTTGAAGTTTGGGATGTGTGTCCCTCTCTGCCTCTCGGGGGTCTTTACTTCTGCTGCACTGCACTTCTAGGGAGGGCTAGCTGTGCACTGGCTCACGAAGCAGCCCCCAGGGTCTTTCCCAGACTTGGATCCTGTCTGTCTCATTATGTCCTTCTTCTGGAGAGATCACCTACTTATTTATCTCTCTGTCATGAAAAGGAGAGAGGGAAGGAGCAGCAGAGTCTCAAGGTTAGCCAATGTTTGTGCAGTACAAACGGCCTGCTGAAGGTAGCTGTGCTGAAGGAGTGCCACGCAAATACAGGGGGTAGCACAGCAGAGACAAACTATGGGCCTTCTCATTTTCCTCACTGAATAAGACCTCACTCACAATCACTGACTCTGTTTATAAAATGATGAGCCTCCAAGGGACAGGTGTTCTCACCCAGGATCTATCACTCGGAGACCCTGGGACAAGTGACTGAACCGTGTTAAGCCCCCCTTCCCAATGTCTGTTACACGTGATCAGAAGGCCAACCTCACACGGGATTGAGACAATTACACGAGAGAATGTGTGTGCAGCGTCCACCGCAGTCCTGGCCACACAGCAGGCACTTAGTAGCTCTTGGCTTTCATACGGATTTACAAGGCCAGCCCATCACAGCAGCACTATCCACAATAGCCAAAAGGTGGAAACAACCCAAACGTCCATCAGCAGGTGAATGGATACACAAAATGTGGACCATCCATGCAATGGAGTATTATTCAGCCTTAAAAAGGAAGGAAATCTGGCCACATGCTACAACACGGATGAACCTGGAGGGCATCACACAAAGTGAAGTAAACCAGTCACAAAAGGATAAATACTCATGGTTTCACTTAGTGGAGGTACCTAACAGAGTCAGATTCACAGAGACAGAAAGTAGAATGGAGGTCCCCGGGGGGCTCGGGGAGCAGGGAATGGGGAGTTGGAGTTTAATGGATATGGAGTTTTGTTCTGTGAGATGAAAGAGTTCTGAAGATGGGTGATGCTAAAGGCTGCAGAATGATGTGATTGTACTTAATGCCACTGAGTAGTGCACTTAAAAGATATTTAAATGGTTAAAAAGCGGGAGAAGTCCAAGGAGTCTGAGACAACCCCTAGACGTTGGCAGGGAACTGAGGGACAGGGGAAGCATCAGGGCTCTCTCCTCATCGTCCACTTTGAGCTCTAAAGCAATGGGAACGTGGCCCTCACCAAAATACTCACTCAGAAAACCAGAAAGGATGCAGATACCTAAGGTCATGATTGGGGGATGCAGACCACAGTCAAAGCTGGAGAGGTGGTGTATTCTGAAACTGATGACCACCACTGAATGCTTACTAGGATGGCTCAGGCCCCACCCAAGCAAATCAATTACAACCCAAAACTCTAGCCTAGGGATCCTCAGGCTGATTCATGAAGGGCGTAAGGAGAGGCACTTCCCCCTTCAGAGGAGGAAGAGGAGGATGGAGGCCGAAACTGGCTTTGCCCAAAACCAAGGAACTGTCGCTACATTAGCAGGAGAGATCCGCGTGGGTAACAATGATATGGAGCAGGTGCCGGGTACCAGAAACCTCAAATACATTACCCCGAATTGCTGTAACAATCTTAAAAGGTAGGTGCAGCCATCCCCCACCTCCCTGGGCCTCAGCGTCCTCTGAATAGTGCTGACCTCACAGGGCAGCTGTAAGGGCTGAGTGAGAGGACCCACGAGCATGCAGAGCACACAGGTAGCTCTAAAGAAACTAGCAATGGTCGCAGTAAGCACACACAACTCAACCTCTGCCCTCTTCTAAGTTGCCTGCTGGAAGTGAACAACTCTCCACTCAAATGCATTTGCTGTGGCTAGAAGGAAGGATGAGGATTGCTATGGAATCCCTGGCTCACTCCTTCCAGGAAGCTTTCCCTGATTACCACCCCTCCACAACACTGGGCCAAGGGGTCTTCCTCTGGCTACTCTAGCCCCTGTGTTTCCCTCTGTGCCAGCACGTGACACCGTGTGTTGTAATGTAATGATTGTTGATTTGTGTGTCTTCCACAAAAACACCTAGAGAGTGGGGACAAATCTGTGCCCAGCCCCCAGCACCAGCACACATCCTAGCTCATAATATGCTGGATGGAAAGACAGCTGGATGAGCAGATGGACAGATGGATGGGTGGGTGGATAGGTGGGTGGATGAGAGGATGGGTGGATGGGTAGATGGATGGGTGGATGGATAAATGGGTGCATGGACAGATGGATGGATGGATGAGTGGATGGGGTCATGGGTGAGTGGGGAGATGAGTGGATGGATAAGTGGGTGAATGGATGAGTGGATGGGTAGATGGATGAGTGGATGGGAGGATGGATGGAGGGAATGGGTGGGTGGATGAATAAGCCAAAAAGGGAGCCCTACCTCTAAGTGGATCTCCTGGCTAGGAACTCACCCGGATTTTTTTTCTCTAATGTACACATGCCTCTTTTCTATTCCTTTCTCTCTCTTCATCCCTTGTGCTTAAAAAGACATTTGCATTTAGGGCTTTTTCTCTGTCAAAAAAAAGGTGGGAAGTAAATTTTTACTTTAAATCCACATAAAACACCCAAGAAAAATTCGCACTCTGTCTCTCAATGAAGAAAGGCTAGGAGGCCAGGCTGTTCCAGCGGTGGAGCCACAAGTCTGTTTTGACAAGTTATCTCCTCATAAACATACTAGTTTATCTCATGCTAAACGTTCAGATGTGCTATCTCGGCAAAGGGAAAAAATATATTGCACATTTTCTAGACAGCCTGTGAGCATCCATGCCAGTGACACAAGCATCTGAAACACGGGGCTGACACTAAATAAACCAGAACAGCAAATGTTTGTTGCAACACTCGGAACTTCACCATCCGTTTGCTTCATTGCCAGAGTGATGCACAAGGAGGACTGTGGGAAATGATGGGGTGAGGGAGAGTCCACGAGAAAAACAGCATCTCTCCGAGAGGACTGAGATGGCGAAGATCGAAGTAGAGGAGCACAGGGGAGGCTGAAGTTATCCACAGGCCAAGCCAGCGGTTCTTAACTGGAGGCTGGCTTGGTCCCCAAGGAACATTTGGCAGTGTCTGGACACATTCTGGTTGCCAGACGTTGGGGAGGGTGCTACTAGCATTGAGAGGGTAGAGGCCAGGGATACTGCTAAATGCCCTACAGTACACAAGACAGCCCCCCCCCCTCCATTACACAACAAAAGATTATTTGACCCAAACATCATAATGCCAAGGTCAAGAAACCCTAGGCTAAGCTCGAGCAGGGTGCAAGCCAGCTACTCAGTAGCTGTGTAGCTGCAGCAGGTGAATCCAAATCTCTGAGCTGCAAGATGAATCTTGTAGCAATCAGTGGGATAGAGTAAATGAGAGGATAGGTGTGCAATGAACACAGCACGTGCTTCAGTGAACGTTAGCCTCTTTTACGCACTCCTCTCTGCCCTCTGCTTTCCTGAAGCTTATTTATTCTTTAATTCACTCGTTCTTGAACTAATATGCATTGAATGTGTACTATGAGCCTGGACCTGGGCACTGGGTATTCAGCAGTACAGAAGAAAGGCAGGATCCCTGCCCTCATGGAAGCAATGAAAAAGGAGGGTTTATTTGGGGGTGGGGGAGGGGTGGTGCCAGGATGAGGGAACAGAATATGCAAAGACTCAGAATACATGGGGTGTGTTAGAACAGGCAGCCTGGTGGCACTCAGCTGGCAGAGGGGAGAGGGATGAGAAAGGCAGGGCCTTGCAGATCCTGAGAAGGTACCTGGGTTCTAGCCGAGATGTCATGAGATGTCTCCTTGATGGCTATTAAGGAGAGAAGTGACCCAGCTACAGTGGGAAGGATGGATTGGAGAGGGATGAAGATGGAAGCAGGAAGACCAGTTAGAAGGCTGCTCCAGAGGTCAGGCGGGAGATGGTGGTGGCAGTGGAGGTGGGGAAGCATTTGAAGGAGAATGATTATAAATTGCACTAGGCTGGGTATGTGGTTAGAGAGAAGGGAATGGTCTACTGCTCCATTAGGGTCAGGCTGTGCAGTCAAGGTTGAAAGACAGATACGTGACACTCAGGGAAGAGATCAGTGCATGATTTGAGGTCACCGGGAACAGGCAACACACACACTGGGCTCGTGTGGTCCAGCGCTTACTTGCAAAAGAGGAGTGAGAACACACAAGATCCAATCCCTCGCAACAGGTTGGTGCCCCATGGTCCGGGGTCCACCCCGAAGTCCATGCAGTGGTGTGGCCGCATGAACCCCACTTTGTGCTGCAGTGGAAAGATCCCAATCCCTCCCCGTGGGAACAGATACAGCGGCGGGGGCTGGCCAGGTGCCAGTACAACACACACGCCTAGGCAAAACAAGGAAGTCCACGTCAAGCTCAGATCTGGGAAAGATATGCCCAAGCGAGTACATATGTCCAGCACAGACTGCGAGGTCTTGTTATCTCTTTGCAGGAAAACACTCGAGGCCCAAGGCTGCTCTTAAGCAGCCATGCAGGGGTTACGCAAGCTGCATACAACTGCCTTTCCCAACAGGGAAAATCTAAGGACAGCTCCCAGCTCCCAGGCTTAAGCAGTTGGGTGGCTGGTGGGTGCAATTATTAAGGAGAGAAAGACTTGGGAGGAGACAGTTGGGGGCAGGAAGCAGAGGAAAAACGGTCAAGAAACACTCAATACCTGTGGGTTCCCTCCTGCCTGTCCACTCCCCACCCCGCCTCCTCCCTTTCTCAAAGCTCAATGACAAGGTTCGTAACTGCAATCTTTCTCTTCTCTACCTGAGACACAGACAGAAAGGCTGTCACCTAGGGGGACCCCCAAGCCCTCCCCTTGACGCAGGCCCCAGAGATGCCGGCAGTGCTTTCTCGACACCCCAGCAGCTTCCACGCCACCAGGAGGCACCTCCACTCAGGCCCCCCTACATCTGTTTACCAAGCATTCCTCTAGCCCCACCACTCAGTGTGGTCCATAACCAGCAGCATCTGCATCTCCTGGGAGCTTCTTAGAAATGCAGAGTCTCAGGCTGCCCCTCCACTCTGCTGAACCAGAATCTACATTTGAACCATATCCCAGGTGATTCATGTGCACAGGAAAGTTTGAGAAACAATGGTCTACAGCTCAGAAGGCAGCCAGCCGTAACATTCCTGTATGGTAATTCTTTGTAATTACAGTAAAAAAAAAAAAAATGCTACCGGCATGGCCTGAGATGACTTTTTCCTAAACCTCAAGCACCACCTGGCGCCCGAGATCCTGGCGGCACTGAGATATTTATGAACGTTTCCCCTTCGTGCTCCATGATCACCGATCATCAGATTTTCTGGGTAGCAAATTTTAGGTAGGCGCTTCTTTTCCCTCTACTCCTGTCTGGACCTCTGTGGCTCCTCGTTTAGATTTTGTGAACTGGCTGTAAATCATTCGGCAGCGGGGTTAGCCAGCTCTGCAGGCCACCTCATACACAGGTCATCTGGACCCGATGGTTTATAGGAGAGACGTGTTCCAAGTGCCCCCTCTCCCTTGTCTGCTTTTCTCCGGGGCACTTTCCCCTCCAAGGAGTCAGCTCCCTTTGTCTGTTCTGGTTTCCTTTTTTCTCCTCCTCTCCCCACGTCTCTGTGTTTGGGAGAGCAGCTAGCATCCACATGGCAACTACTTGGGAGCCCTGCCCTGGAGATCACAGGACTCTGCACCCTCCCAGAGTAACCACTGTCATCTATCCAACACTTCCCTGGCCAGCAATGGGTGCTATTGATCAGAAGGGAAGCTCAGGGAGGGCCAGTAGCTCACCCACCCAAGTGGTAGAGCTAAAATTCAAACCAGGCCACCTGATCCAAAGCCCACACTCTTGACCACTTTGTAGGACAACCATTTCCAGAAAGACCCTGGTGCTACAGGTTCATGATCAGAAGGTGACAGTCCCTCTATCTGGGGGGCCTGTGACATCAATGGCTCCCTTAAAAAGTCCAGGTCAATCCAGCATCATCATGAGAGTGAGCAAAGATGCCTCAGTCTGTGTCCTGTGTGGTCAGCCAACCCCCGCTGTAGCGAACTTGGAGATGTGTGCACATTTCCACTCTTGCAATTCTGTGCCCTCAGTGTGCAGCAAGAGAATATAAAAATAAATTGCAGCACGGGGGAAAGAGAAGGGAGTGAACTACCAAATCCAGCTGACCTGAGTGGGTTAGAGGGCTCAGCAAAGGGAAACAGCACGTGCAATGCGATGGCCTCCAGTCCCAGGTGGTTATATAACCTCTCGCTCCAGCCTTAGCTGCACCTTGGAACCACCTGGGGAGCTTTAAATACTACAGACTGATGCCTGGGTCCCAGGCTCAGAGATTCTGATTTGACTGGTCCATGGTATGACCTGGAATGTGGAGAGGTTTTAAGTTTCCCCAGGTGATTCTAATATGCAGTCAAGTTTGAGAACTGCTGGGATCTCAGATTTGGGTGGGAAGGCTTCTAGGCTAGGGCAGTGCCTCTCAAGATGTGGTCTGTGGACCCCCAACAACTGAATAATCTGGAGGTCTGGTTAAAAAATGCACATCCCTGGGTCCTACCCCCAGAAATTCAGATTCGGTGTCACTGGGGAATGGCCCAGGAATCCTCATGTTTGATAGCATGCTTCCTGGGTGGTTCTGAGACACTCTGAAGTTTGGGACCTTCCAGAATTGGGTGTCGTCAGAGCCTGCAGCTGGTTTTTATCAAGGCAGCTGTGGAGAAGCAGGAGGAAAAATGAGCTAAGATAGAGGCAGAGGCAGGCTCAGGGAACTCGGGGACAAGACCCCATAATTCTTGAGCATTCCTGACACCTAGAGAGAGATGGAAGGTTCTTGTAGGCAAGGCCCAGGGGAGACAAAAAAAATTTATAGACTGTTGTCTCTAAAGATTCAAATGGGCTGTTTCATCACACACTGAGGTCAGGTAGGGGTGGTCTGGGAAAGGGACCCTGAAGCCAGGGGCAGTGATGGTGACCACCAGAGTGATCACCAGCCTCGACTGACTGCTTGACGGTCCTTGTCCCTCCTCCCCTCTCACCCTGAGTCAGGGGTCTGACAAAGCACAGAGGGCTGGTCTGTTCTTCCCCACCCCCAGAACCAGCATGGCACTAACAAATTCCTAAACCACTGTGATGGCTGAGGATAAAAATGTGGGCTAGAGGGGGAAATGGATCATAAACAATAATGCTAGGCATGCTTCATCAGAATTAAAAACTTTCCGCATTAAAAAACACTCTCAGAAAGTGAAAAGATAACGCACAGAATGGAAGAACATGTTTGAAAACCATATCTTTATATGTTCTATCCAGAACATATAAAGAACTCTTACAACTCAACAATGAAAAGACAAATAAGGCAATTAAATAATAGGCAAAGGACTTCAACAGACGTTTCTTAAAAGATGATATATAAATAATAGCCATTAAGCACATGAAAAGACGCTCAGCATCACTGGGGATTAGGGCAATGCAGATCAAAACCACAGCAAGATGCAACTTCACCCGCACTATAACAGGTAAGGTTAGCAGAATGGAAAATAATACACGTTGATGAGGATGTGGAGAAAAAGGAACCCTTGTGCACTGCTGGCAGAAATATAAAACGGTGCAGCTGGTGTGGAAAATAGTCTGGCAGCTCCTCAAAATCTAAACATGGAATTAGTATATAACCTAGCAATCCCACTCCTAGGTATACAACCGAAAAAACTGAAAACATGTGTCCACACAAAAACTTGCACGTGAATGGCTTATAGCAGAATTATTCACAATAGCCAAAAGGTGAAAGCAACCCAAATGTCCATCAACTCATGAATGGATTATGAATGGATAAACAGAATGGGTTATGTGCAAACAATGGAGTATTATTAGTCTCTAAAAAAGAATGAAGTGCTGATACATGCTATAAGGTAGATGAACCTTGAAAACATGCTGTGTGAAAGAAGTCCATATATTTTATGATTCCGTTTATACGAAATTTCCAGAACAGAAAAATCCAAGAGACAGAAAGTAGATTAGTGAGTTCCAGGGGCTGGGGCAGAGGTGTACGAGGAGGAACAGGGAGTGAGTGCTAATAGGTACAAAGTTTCTTTGGGAGTTTTTGGAAACGTTCTGGACTTAGACAGCAGTAACAGTTGTACAATATGGTGAATATAATAAAAAACCACTGGAGATGAAAAAGTTTAAAATTGTATACTTTATGTTATGGGAATTACGTCTTGATTAAAGATTTTTAAGAAAAGTCCTTAAAACATTAAAAAAATACTAGATATCTGAGCTAAGTTTTATACATATATCAAATATCGTGTTTCACTCTTAAAAGAATCCTCTGAAGTACTATTGCTGAGAGACTGCTCTGGAGCCAGACCGCCTGGGTTAAAATCTCATAAAATCAGCATCTTGAAGAGATATCTGCAACCCCATGTTCACTTCAGCACTATTCCCCAGAGCCAAGATATGGAAACAACCTAAATGTCTATCGATGGATCAATGGATTTAAAAATGGAATATTATTCAGCCTAAACAAGAACGAAATCCTGCCATTCGTGACAACACAGATGAACTTGGAAGACACCATGCTGAGTGAAATAAGCCAGACAGAGAGGGACAAATATTTCATTATCTCACTTACAGGCAGAATCTAAATAATAATAACAAAAGCCAAACTTATAGGAATAGAGAGCAGAATGGTGGTTACCAGAGGCAAGGGTGTGAGGGGAAAGGGAAGATAGTTTAAAAAGAAGAAAGAAAAAAATGTTAGTTGCCAGGGGTTAGAGGGAGGGGGTCATGGGAAGTTAGTGTTTAATGGGTACAGAGTTTCCATTTTGCAAGAACAAAAGAGTTGTGTATGGATGGTGTTGACGGTTGCACAGCAAAATGAATGTACTTAATAACACTGAATTATACACTTAAAAAGCAGTTAAGATGGTAAATTTTACGTTATGCACATTTTACCACAACAAAAAACTGGGCAAAAAAAAAAAAAATCTCAGCCCTGACCTTGCTGGCTGGGGGGCTTTACCTTGGTCACTTCATGTCTCTGCACCTCAGTATCCTTTTCCATATATTGGGGAAAATAATCGTACCTTGTGCCTGGCACATAGCAAGTACCTAGGATGTTGACTATTGTTATTTTCACAATCAGATTAGGAAACTGAGACCCAGAGAGACGAGCTGTCTAAGGTCCTGTAGCTGGGCTATGAACCAGACAAAGTCTCTAGGCTCCTAGAAGGACAGTGAGGAAATTCAAGCCATCCCCTTTTTCCCCATTTGTTCCGACAGAGTTCATTCTGAGACCCATCTGCAAAAGTAAGAAATGTGCCCGTTGAGCTGCCCATGAGAAGGCACAGAAAAATGGGAACGTTGCCTGTGCTCAGACACAGGACTGACCAGACCTTTCTCCCAGCCCCACACCTGGGATGTGAGTAAGCAAAGTGGGTGGAGGATCCCACCCCACAGGCCTTCCTCTGAGTCACCGGCAGGAAGTTTCTCCTTGCTGCCTGGGTTTGCTTCCCCTCTCTGCTGCATTAGGCACTGCTAAGCTTTGCAAATTGACTCACTCTGGGATCCAGGGGGCTGTGGAACTGGGCCTTGACCCAAAAACCATCCACAGGAGAATGTTCTACGCAGCAAGATCTGCTGCCTCCAGCCCACAGAACCCCAAACCACGTACCAAGTTCACACCCAGAGTGACGGAGGTGGGGACCTGGAAGCTGCAACAGGAGTTTGGGGCAGGGGTGGAGGGGGTCTGCCGTCAGCTATTATGAGGCCGGCCAACGCAAGGCAGGGCGGAGAACAGGGGTCAGTGGACATCCTGAGAGCAAGGACCTATGTCATGGTCCTTGCGTAAGAGATGAGTTTGGTTTAAATTTGGTTTCAAACTATATTCATGTCACAGACTATCCAGAACTGTTTGGGGTGTGGCTCTGAGAAACACAAAGAGGAAAAAGGCTCTGGCCTCCCAGGGCTCAGAGGCGGGAGGAGAAAGAGCCGTGGGACTGAACAAACACAAAGTGTGAGTCTGGAAGAGTCCAGAGGACTGTGGGCTCCCCGCTAAATCCAGATGTAAACATCCAACTGCCTCTTAGCGCCTCCAGCTGGATGTATGTGCCGGATGGCAGAGGAAAGCCTCCCAGACAGGCCCTAATCCCTGGAACCTGTGAGTTTGTTACCTTACGTGGCAAAGGGGAAGTTGCAGCTGCAATTAAGTTAAAGCTCTTATGATGGGACGATTATCCTGGATGATCCTGATGGGCCCAATATAATCACAAGCAAAGGGTTCCTACAAGCAGAAGACCTCTCCCAGCTTTGGCGTGAGGGAGACGTGACTGCAGGAGAAAGGCACAGAGAGATGCGATGTTGCTGGCTTTGGAAGTGGAGGAAGGGGCCACGAGCCAAGGGAAGCAGGCAGACTTCAGAAGCTGGAAAAGGCTCTCCCCAGAGCATCCAGAAGGAACACAGCCCTGCTGACACCTCGACTTTAGCCCAGCGAGACCTGGGTCAGACTTCTGGCCTCCAAAACTGGGAGATAAGAAATGAAATGTTTCAGGCCACTAAGTTTGTGGACATTTGTTAGGGCAGCAGTAGAAAACTAACACAACATCTGACGAGCATCTCAAATCTACCATCTGTCTCGGTCAATAGCAGTTCCAGGTGCTCAGCCCAGGCACTTCGGAGGTACCTCTGACTCCTCTCTCCCGCTCACGCCTGGAATCCCATCCATCCACCCCACTCTCACCACCGCCAGCAGCAGCCTGTCCATGCCACCGTCCCCTCTCCCCTGGATGACTGTCCCCGGTTCCACTTGTGCCTCCTTACACTTCAGTATCAACACAGAGGCCAGCACAGCAACCCTGTTAGTCCGCCTCCCTTATTTTACCCAAAACCCTGCAATGATTTCCCAGGCAAGACCTTACTCTGTCCTGCAAGGCCCTTCACAGTCCAGCCAGCCTCCAGTCACCTTTCTGCCATAAGCTTCTTTCCTTCCCCAGCCGTCTTTGTCTCTTCAGTGTTCCTCAAACACACCCCAAATGCCCCTACCTCAGGGCCTTTACACATGAATCGTCCATCCCCTTGCCTGTTTTGGGCCTTTATTCAGATATCATCTCCTCAGTGAGGCCTTCCTTGACATCGTATTTAAAGCTACAGTCTCATCCTTGACTTTCCTTGTCTCCAAGGTGAACATATTACTGTCCAAACTGAGATGGTTTTGAAACTATCAGTAATTACACTGAAATAGCAGATTTAAACTGGGACAGACCCCAAACCCTCCCTCCCTGATTTATTTTTCTCCATAGCACCTGCTACTTTTAAACTACATATTTTACTCATACATCTTATTTATCATCTGCCTCTTCCCCTCCTCCTACTCATAACAGCAGGGATTTCTGTCCACTTTGTTCATCTCCCCAGCACACAGTAGTTGTTCAATAAATACGTGTTGGAGGAAGGAATAAATGGGCCTCAGAAGAGGAAGTCTTAACCCAAAGGGTTGGTCACGTTGCTAGGGGAACCACTGACCGAAACCACCCGCCCTGGCCAGGCCCGATAGTAACCACTTGCGTGAGTTATCTCACAACAGGAGGTCCTGGTAAGGAACGTGGTAACTAACAAGCTACCACCAGGTAGCTTACCAGGTAAGTCCTGGTAACTAACAAGCTACCACCAACTGGAATAATTCGGGAAAGGTCAAAAGGAGAGAGGACACACCAGTCCGTATGTCCTACCAACCTCCCAGAATCCTTCTCACTGGAATCCATCTTGGCTGAGCGACGTGTGTGCCACCAGTAAGGACCCTGAGTCAGAATGATTGGCCAGAGACAACCCGGAAACTAACCCCATCACCATAAAACCCAAGACTGCAAGCCACGAGGCAGAGCAGTTCTCCTGGGTTAAGACTCCACAGCTCACCACCCGGGCGCCCCTTCCCAATAAAGTCTCTTGTTTTGTCAGCACATGTTATCTCCTCCAACAATTCATTTCCGAGTGTTAGACAAGAGCCCACTCTCAGGCCCTGGAAGGGGTCCCCCTTCCTGCAACAATATCAGAGATGGCTTTTGGAGAAGGTAATACCTTGAAGGGCAAGCAATAAGATAGTCATATGGTAGAGGAGGAGGAGACAGAGAGGACGAAAGGACAGGTCTAAGAAAAGGGACCAGCTAGGCAAAGTGTGGTGTTAATAAGAAAAACAACCACCAATAGCAACAGTGACAGCATCACTATCTCCTGGGTGCTTTGCTCTGGCCTTGGCATCTTGCTGGGCGTTCGTCATGTGCTGCCTCATTTAATGCATGTAACACACACACACACATGATGGATGAAATGCAGAGCCCAGAGATTAGGTAACTTGTTCAAGATCATGCAGCTGGTAAGCAGCAGGCAGGGAATTAAACCAGGCAGCTTGACTCCATGGATGAAACAGGTCGAGGAGATGGAGAAAAGATACTGTGGAGAAGAGAACAATCTAAGCAAACACATGGAGTCTAAGGAAAGCCTCCAAAAACTAGCAAGGTTTGAAGGAGCCGAAGTACAGTCAGGAGATTTTGGGGAGGGGGGAGCTAACCGTGGACGGGGCCCAGGTCTCATGCTTTTGCAGCTTCCAGGACCCCCGCCCATGTCCAGCATTCCGAGTCTCTGAGGACTGGGACGCTGTATCTAATAACATCCATAAGATTTTCCGAAACGTTCCCACGTGGCCCTGAGTTGAGGGGACTGGCTCTGGTCTCTGGGTGGTGGATGCGTCCAGCACGTGGATCATCCTCTGGAAGACTGGGTGCTGTCCATCTCGGTGAGCTACCTTCTATCCTCACAGAGCTGCCCATCCCGTCGTCAAGTGAGCTCCGTGATATGGTTTCACACATGGAGGGGGCAGGGCAAGAGTTTCGCTGTGGGTGAGCTGACCAGTTAACACAACTCAGGATGTCTGGCTCCTTAGCTCTGCAAACCCCCAAAGTGTGAGCAGTCAGGCCTCCTCCAACAACCCTGAGCAGGAAAACGTCCGCTGCAGCCGAACAGAGGCTAGGAGCTCAGGCCCAGATCAGACAGCTCTGCCTCTGGCTGTCCTTGGGATCCAGGATAAGGTATTTATGTCTCTAAGCCTCTGTCTCCTCATCTGTAAAATGGGGATGCGGTAGGAACTGAGTAAAACTGTGGTGATGGCTTCATCAGTTTATGCATATGTCAATACTTAAGTGTGGTTTATTGCAATGTCAATTAGGTCTCAATAAAGCTGTAAAAATGCACATTTTAGTAACAATAATAATGGCAATAATAATTATAAAGTGCTTAGTCTAACGCCTGAAACATCTTCATTAAATGTAAGATATTTTTGGTTTATTGTCATTAGTGGGATGGGGCCAGCACAGCAAGAGTTTCACCTGTCAAGTGCTGGAAACTGTGCCGGGGAAACGACAGCCCCATCTAATCCTCATGACCACCCCATCAGTCAGTGTAATCCCAATTTCACACAGGAACAAAGTGAGACTCAGAGTCCACACAGGTAAAATGTTCTAGAACAAGCATGCACTAGTGGCAGGTGAAGTCAGGCAGAGGAGAAGAAAGCAAATCGAAGGGGAGGCAAAAGGAGGCCCTGAGAGGGAGACAGCCGACAGCATGAGGGGATTCTCTGAGCTCCTGGGAGGAGGGGACGTTGGGCCACAGTGATGTGCCCGAGGAGGACGCAGCCTGCATCCTCAACTCTCTGCTCAGTCACTACTGCCCTGCAGAGGCACCCCCCAGGTGCGGATCTGCTCCCTTTCTCTGCCTGCAGCAGCTGCGGGGAACAAAGGGCACAGCCCCCTCCAGCCGACAGAGGGGGCTGGGGTGGGCGAGGGGAGCTGTCCAGGAGCTGATGCCTCTGTTATCTGTGCAGAAACCTCCCGAAACAGAGCCCCTGAAAGGGGCCGGCGTTGAGCGACTCTCAGGTCGAGGGTGCGCTGCAATCACAAGTGTTAAGTTGTGCGTTCTGCATCTCCGGTGTCTTTCCCCTTCACCAGCCACGGTAATGACAGTAATAACAATAACCACACAGCCTTGCACTCATGGCTTCATCCATTCTAACAAGGAGGCATCAGGGATATTCCGCACCTGTGTGCCTCCTCTGACCGCCCAGCGAATATCTACGGAGGACTTGCCGGGTGCCAGGCTCTGTCTTAGGGCTGCAGACATGGAGGCAAATAAGACATACAAGTTTCATGGCTTTGGGAGCTTAAATTCTAGAGGGGATCCGTGGGGAGGGGCATATGGATAAAAGCAGGCAGACAGTCATGGTAATGTCACAATATGATAAGGACCGTGAAGGAAATGAAGTGTTGGGCTAGAGAATAAGAGGAGACAACTTACTGGGTGGACAGCAAAAGCCTCTTAAAGAGCTGGCCGTTAAGCTGAGACCTGAAGGATGAGAGCCAAGGCAATCATGTTTCAGGCAGAGGGAAGTGCAAAGCCCACAGGGAGGAAAGAGCTTGGCACGTTCTGGGAGGTGACAGAAGGTCACTGGGTAGCACTGTGATTTTTAAGTGTGTTCATATCAGGTTCAATTCCTGACACAGCTACCTACCGGCTTGTATGAGCTTGAGAAAGCTGCTCTCTGTGCCATAATGCTCACAAACAAGGGTGATAATGGAATCTAACTCATGGAATGATTGGGAAGATTAATCTACTTGATTCACGTGAAGTGCTTAAGACACAGCATATAGTAAGTGCTCAATAAATGTCAGCTATTATTTTTAATCATTCCCCTGCCTGGCTACCAGGATTCAGCAGCGAAGAGTACATTCAGGGCTGAGCATTTAGATCAGATTCGCCTCTGCAAGATCCCACGTTGCGTTTCTTGCTGGGGTTCTCACTCACAAGGCAGTCAGCAAATATTTGTTGAATGAACAAATAAATGAATGAGTGGGCTTCCTGGTTCCCTTATCTCTGAGCCACTGAAATGCACTGTCAGGACTCCTTAGGATTAGGTTTCCTTTATAAGCAATGTGATCTGGCCTGGAATTTTATGTTCCTGGAATTCTGCAGAAAAGAAAGGTGGAAGGGAGATGACTATTAACCACTGTCTCTGCAAACACCAAGCCATCTGCACCCCGTTACCTAAGCACAGACCTCTGTGGGCGCCGAATTTCAGAGCCCTGAAAGTTGGAAGGGATTCCGAGCTTGGATCCCTCAGGCTAGGCTATTCTTGGAAGCTGAGCGCCATGCCTGCCACAGGGAGATGAGTCATGCAGAGGGTGAAGGCTTGATGGATTTCTCCATGGGGGCAGCTATTTATCAGGGTACATCTCTAGACCACAGAACACAGAACGTGAAAGGAGGGATGGGCTTCTGACTTGATGCTACTTAAAACATTATCACCCCCACCTGCATCCCTGCATCGTAACCAGATGATAACGCTGGGACCCTCTCACCATGCAAACTCCCACTTCAAGGAGGTCAAACACTGTCCCTTGACATACTGTCCCCTGTCATGTTTGAACAGCCCTTGGAAGAGCTTGTAAAGTGGTTCCCAGACCCCTCTCCACCCTCCAAGCTTGGGCAGCCCATTCATCAATTCTTATCTTGTGTATCCCGTCCCCAAGAATCTCTTTGTCTCTATTACATCTAAGATCTTGGAAGATCTTGTATTGCAGAATCACCCTTTCTCATAAAACTTGAGCTGTGCCTGAAGGCAGAATTACAGAGGTCTTATTTCATTTTGTTTTTGCAAAGTCCCAACTGTGAAAGAGAGTGACATGCCATAAACAGTTTAAACGCCAATAATATAAATAGCCACTGTGGGGCAATTTCCTCAGATTTCACACGCTCTTGAGTTCACCATGAGGCAACGGGACCCACTGCTGAGCCTTTGCACACTTATTACAAGGGACAGCGAGTGGGGATGGAGTGGGAGCTGTCGCCCCGCATTCCTGGCACCTGGTTAATTCCGCTCGCCTGGCTTCCTTTGTTCTTCCCGAACTGCCTGGAGATGTTTCTCAGAAGTCAGCCTCAGCTCACACTTTCTGAAGTTCTGCTCCTTACATATGCTCCCAGAAAGTTGCTCCAAGTGAAGGCAAGTTAATTAAAAACCATATTCAATCAAACTGTCACTTTATTTATGAAAAAGTGTCGAGTGGCTGGAAATGGCAGGCACAAGCACTGAAGATTAATGCTCAAAATTTGTTCTGATTAAAAGTACGATCGAGGCATTAAGAAAGCAAGCACCGTGAACCCAGGGGGCCCTTAAGCCCCACATTCTTCCATTTTCAAATACAACTGAGGACAGTTATAAATACAAATAGAACTTGTCTCTGCCCAGAAGGCAGAAGAAGACACAGCGTCTAGCCAGAACTGGTTATTTTGGAAGGGGAACATACTTCAGACGTGCTTAGGAATCTCTCCCCACACCTGCCTGTTTCTTAAACGGTGCATACTCCAAATGTGATGTTCCCTGGATCTGAGTCATACTGTGGAACTGATATTAAGACAAGTGGGAACCTCAGAGACTCTCTGACCCTCCTCCCTCATTTTTCAGATTGGGAAGCTAAGACCTATGGACAGAAAATAGCTTGCAACAACATGGATGGACCTTGAGGGCATTACGCCCAGTGACATAGGTCAGAGAAAGACAAATACTATATGATCTCACGTATATGTGGAATCTTAAAACAGAAACAACTCGAAGTCATAGAAAAAGGGGTAAGATTTGTGGTTACCAGGGGTGGGGGGAAATTGGAGGAAGGTGGTAAAAGGTACAAACTTCCAGTTATGAGATAAAGAGGCACTGGGGGGCATACACTGCTGGGTGGTATATTTGAAAGTTGCTAAGACAGGAAATCCTAAAAGCTCTCATCACAAGGAAAAGAACATTTTTTCCTTCTTTCTTTTTTTTTTGGCCTATGAGATGACAAATGTCAAGTAATTGTAGTAATCACTTTGCAACATAGGTAAGTCAAATCACTATGCCGTACACCTTAAACTTATACATTGCTGTATGTCAATTATCTCAGTAAAACTGAAAGGGGAAAAAAAAAAGAAAGAAAATGAAAGAAGAGGACCTGGAGTCAGAAGGTCTAAGGTTAGCGTCACTTCCAGAACTTGTCAACGTCCAGAAACCTTATTTTTCCACAGAGCTACGAATCCGCTAGTCTATTTTATCCAGCAGAGAAATCAGTTCTGACAAAGCCCACCTAGAAACAGGTGGCTTCTACCTGCCTCTGCAAACAAGGGATGCTTCTCCTGTATCCAGTGGTTCCACTTCACCCAGACTTGAAACATCCAAAATGTCATATGGTCACACCCACCTCCTCTTAAATGAAATTATAAGAGGGCTTTGGAAAACAGCTGTTGTCCAAGCCCGTAAGCTGAATCCAAAGATCAGGAAGAACAGTATAGAGTCTCTCACTTGGATTTGGGTCAACAGCCACGGTAGGCAGAATTCTAAGATGACCAACAATGACCCATACCCTTGTATGATCTCCTCCCTTTGAGTATGGGTGGAATCTGTGAATATATGGGACATCACTCCTGTGATATTACACTATGCAATAACAGCAAAGAGGTTTTCAGGTGTCATTGAGGTCCCTAATCAGTTGACGCTGAGTTAATCAAAAGGGAGATTATCCTGGGTGGGTCTGACCTCATCAGGTGAGAGCTTTAAAAGTGGGCTGAGACTTTCCCTGTGCTCGGGGACTGGAAGCAGTGAGAAAGTCAGTCTCTTTCTCGCTCTCTCTCCCCCATCCCTCCCTCCATTGCTGGTTTTGAACAAGGAAGGCTCTGTGAGTTCTACAGCCTCGAGGACATGCATCCTGTCAACAACCACGAGACCTTGGAAGAGCCCCTGAGGCCAGATGAGACCCCAGCCCCAGCTGACACCTGAATGGCAGCCTTGTGAGACCCTGAGTAGAGAATGCAGCTAAGCCACACTCGGAATCCTGACCCACAAAATCTGGGAAATAATAAGTAGGTGTTAGTCACTAATCTGTGGGTAATTCATTACACAGCTAATATACAAGCCAAGAAACAACAATTCCTAAAGAGGTCAAGGTGGGGGTGATGTCAGTGGTAGCTAAATGAGGAACTAGCACTAGACATTCTACCATGTGGGCCTCCTTTAATAATAATAAACCAGAAAAGACTTCAAAACCTAACTGGCCCATTTCCTTTGCCTGTCATTCACTTTTTGAAAGTTAAAGGCCTCCATGGGCACCCTGGGCTGACGTGATCACACCATGATTAGATAAGCTTCCAAGTGCTAAGGAAAAGAGGACTCTGCCGGCATAGGAGGAACAAGTTGCTCTATGAGGAAAAAAAAAAAACAACCATCTTTTCAAAGGAGACGTTTGAGTCTCAAACCTAAAAAAACAACAACTTCAGCCAAGAAGAAACTCCCACTATTTGGCATTTGCAGGAGCTGGAGGAGAGATGATGCAGAAGGGAATTAGTTCTGGGTGTGCAAATCTCTTGACAGGTGTGCAGGGCACAACAATCCTTGTGTTAATTCCCACCATCCCAGACCCCAAACAGGTGCTAGTGCACATGAGAATGAGAAGACATGCCTGGCTGCTGGGAGATGGGATTAAACGTTACAAGACAGTATTTAATTAAGTGTTAAACTGTTGGTTGCTGGGTTTAAGTGGTAACCTTTATGTAAAGCCAGTTTGATCATGGGACCCTTCCCTTTCAGAAATTACTTGCATGGTTACCCAATGCCATTAAGATAAAAATCTAAATTACTGAACAAGGTGTACATAGCCCCTTATGCTGTCCAACGTGCCCTCCTCTCCACCCTCATCTTTCACGATTCCCCAACCTGTATTCTGTACTGCTGACTCACCAAACTCTCTCTTTAAGCTGCTTCTCTGCACCCCCTTTCCTACCTGGACAGCTACTGTTTGTCTTTCAAGATATGCTTCAAAGTCACTGCCTCCAGGCAGCCTTCTCTGACTCTCCCTATGGTGTGTTAGATATCCCAGGAGAGCCTGAGCTCAGTCTCTTTATCTGATCAACGGGGATAAAAACAGAACTTTGGTTGTAAAAATTAAATAAGTTAACATACATCAAGTGCTTTAGAACCTGGCAACATGTCATCGGCACATAACAAGAACCCAGTGAATATTTCTGTTGTTTGCTGAGCACCTACTCAGTACTGAAAGTCACGTGGACAGATAGAGTGCAAAACAGGCACAGTCCCTGACCTTTTCCCCAGTGCCTTAAGAGTGGGGCTTGGTACAGTTCCTCCTATAGGGCAAGTCCCTTTTCATGTCAGTCTAGCAAGGACATGAGTCCTCTCCTGGAATCTGTCGGTGGGACAAAAGCCTTCCTGGAACCCTGAACCTAACACCCAGATCATTAAGACCAGAAATAAGCCCTGGCTTCTGACCTCACTTGGAATCCCTATGTAAAGGAAGCAAGAAAAAGGGAGATGTGACAAATACGCCTCCTGAGGAGGATATTTCAATGTCCCGGCAAAATCTTGTTTTGGAATTGGATGTTGTGTGCATGCTTCACACGACCCCATCTTCATCTCAGCGGATGTCATCTCCTCTGGGGAAGTTTTCATAATCTCTGATCATTAGGAATTAACCTCTCCTCATCTGACTTCTCTAAAATCTGACTCTTGTGCACTTTTCTTCCAAGACTTCATCACCAGCTGATGCCTGATATATTTATTTGTTTGTTTTATGTCTCCATCCTCTGAAACATAAGCTCCACAAGGGCAAGGATTTGGGTTTGGCTCATTGCTCTGTAACTAGGGCCTAAGTCAGTACTTGGCATATAGTAGACACTCAATAAATATCTGTTGAATGAATGAGAGGTGAAGTAACCAATGCTTTGATAGCACTTCCTATGCACCGAGACCCGTTCTGAGTGCCTTACGTATGGTAACTCATTCAATCCATACACCAACGCTGTGAGTTAGGTACTGTCATTAGACCTATATTAGGAAGGAAGAAGCTGACGTATGGAGCATATCAGTTACTTGTCCTGTCATGCAGCCAGTGAGCTACAGAGCAAGGATTCAAACTCAGGCAGTCAGGCTCCAAAGTTTATGCTTTTAACCACAACACTAGAATGAACAAACGAATGAATGAATGAATGAAAAATGTTAATTTCCTGTCAATGTAAAGTCTAGGGTTATACTGGGGGGTATGCGCATCTGCTGCCCATGTATGTCCTGGAATGTTGTAACCTCTACATGAAGCAAAATCCTATGCCTTGCACACAGTAGGTGCTCAGGAAGTATTTGTTGAATTGAATCACACCTGAGTTAATGTTGCCGGATACTCTAAGTACCGTTTCATGCAAATCCCCAGCTTTCCTTCCCAAGGAGATTCACTACAGCTCTGTAACAAATTGCAACATTGCTGACACTTACCGGGAGCTTTTGACAATAAGCAAATCAAAGCCACCATGCCTCACGGTGGCACTGCCACCAGTTTCTGGGCCATGAGTGTTTGGTACATGTGGATAATGAGTTTGGAAGAGCAGTGATGCCAAAAGAAATCATTGCTTCTTGAGCCCTCCGAATTCCCTTATTACGCTGCCCAGGAGAGTAGGCAAAGCTACAAACACATAAGACATCTGTGGCAAGAACCAGCAGCTTCCTGGCCAGACTTAACTGCAAGTGAGCAAATCCCACCATCCTCGGTGGCTCAGAAGCAGCTGCCAGATCATGGTGGGTCCCCAAGAGAAGCCACACCATGCAAAGGGGAGGAGCGGCTCAGAAGAGGAGGGAAGCAGAGAAAAAAATTCTGGCTGCGTATCTACCTGGGACAATCTGTTTTCTCAACAGCAACAGAGGACTGTGTACCAGGACCAGGCAGGCAAAGCGTGGGCATATGCCACTCCTGGGTTAATCCACGGGCCGCGGGGAAGAGCAAGCGGCACTGCAAGGCTGCTGAGCTCTAAAAATACTCAGCACATTCCCAACATGGCATGAGTGGTAAGCTCTTAGCGGACAGGAATCCTGCCAAACAAATGCCTAACTGGACACTCCAGATTGAGTCCCAAGGCTGGGGCCTAGGGAAACGGGGAACCCAGCTAGGGAAGTGGTTTTCTCTTGAGCGTTGTCAGAGAGTGATGAAGCTTTAAGAGATTGGTGTGTTTGGCTTGCCAGGGATTGAGGGGTGGGGAGAGAGGAGAGAAGAAGCCTGCTGCTACTATAGCCCTGGAGGTCAGGATCATGCAGGGGTTAAAGCCACAGGCTCTGGAGCCAGACTGAGTCCACTTAAATCCTGGATCCATTACTTAATAATTATGTAGCACTAGGGGGAAATTTAATCTCTCTGAGCCTCAGTTTCCTCATCTGTGCAAAGGGAACATTAATAATAATCACCACCATCTACCTCATCGACTTTCATAAAAAATTTGGTCGATTACATTATTGTTCAAATATTCACTGCCCCTCTCTGCAGGATCCCCCCCTATTGGGCAACTGGAGTCCCCACTGATGCCAGGCTCAGAGTCAGTGGAATGTGAGGTGTGCCACTTCCAAGAAGAACCTTAAGACCCATCTCATGGTCTACACCCTTCTCTTTTATCTCTGCCATGAGACTAGCAATGACGCAGATAGAGGCTGCTGCTTCAGCCTGAGTCCTGGCTCTAAGAGATAAAGCAGAGCCACAACTAACCTAACATGAACTATGAGCAAGAAATAAACCTTTGTTCTGCAAGCCATTGAGATTGGGGGGTTGTTTGTTACTGCAACATAAAAAAGCTTAAACACCAACTGATACCAGGATCAGATGAGGTCATCTGTATAATACACTTAACACACATCTAGCATTTCCTAAGCATTCAGTAAAGTTTATTTATTATTACTAATATCAGCAGCATCATCACTGGCTCGCGCCCTGTTTGGAGACATCACGCACCTCGCTGAGAAGCTCATGAACGCTTTTACCCGCTCCCTTGAGAAACGCACACACACACACAGCTATGCAGCCAGCCACAGTGGCTCGCACATCCGACGCCCACAGCCCCTGGCAGAGGCGCCCAGGTCGAGAAACTCATCTCACTATCCTGAAGTAGGCTCCCTAAGCTTCAGCATGGAAACTGCCACCACAGACTCTCTGGGGTCACATCAAATGTCACTGTACTCTACCCACACCCCCCCCCCAACCCTCAACAGACACTGGGGGCAATGGTCTCCAATAGCTGCAACAAATAAGATTAAAGTAAACAGCAGGGGAAGCATTCAAGTAAAAATAAAGGCAGTTTAGTAGGGAACGCCATGCTCTCGATGAGATGGAAGAGGCCCTGTAGCACCAGAAACTCACTTTTTCTCTGTAGCAGAACTTTGGGGCTCAGATTGGATTAGTGGTTCTGTAAGAATTTTAGGATTGTTTTTTCTATGTCTGTGAAAAATGCCATTGGAATTTTGAAGAGATGGAAACATCCTCAACCTGATATAAGGCTTCTACTGAAAACCCACAGCTAACATCACACTCAATGGTAACAGACACTGCTTTCCCCCTAAGACCAAGAACAGAGCAAGAGTGTTCACTTTTACCATTTCTATTCAATACTGTGCTAGAGATTCTAGTCAGTGAGATTTAGTAAATAAACATAAATGACTTGATGAATTAGTTTATTAACTAAAGCCATCCAATCCAAGTGGGAAAGGAAGTAAAATTTTCTTTATTCATAGGTGACATAATCCTATATGTAGAAAATCCTAAAGAATCCATAAAACACTAATTGAACTAATGAACAAATACTATAAACTATATTTAGAAAAGTCCATTCACATTAGCATCAAAAGGAATAAAATACTTAGGAATAAATGTAACAAAAGAAGCAGAAGATTTGTACCCTGACAACTACAAAACGTTCTCCAAAATTATCAGAGAAAATCTGAATAAAATGAGAGACATTCTATGTTCATGGATTGGAAGACCATTAGATTCAATACAATCTCCATCAATATTCCAGCAGCAGGGTTTCTTGTAAAATTTGACAACCTGATTCTAAAAGTTGTATGCAAATACAAAGGATATGAAAGAGCCAAAATAATTTTGAAATAGAATAACAATGTTGGAGGACTTACACTACCCAATTTCAAACTTTTTATAAAGCTGCAGTAATCAAGAGAGTGAGATATTAAAGTAAGGACAGACATATAGATCGATGGAACATAACTAAAGGTTCAGAAATAAACCCTTATATTATGTCAATTAATTTCTGACAAAGATAACAAGACAGTTCAATAGGGAAAGGTTAATCTTTTCAACAAATGATGCTGGGAAAACTTTAAATCCATAGGTAAAGAAGCGAACATAAATTCTTATTTCAAATCACGCACAAATATTAACTCAAAACGTTAAGTGCTGAAACTATAAATCTTTAAAAAAAAAAAAGATTAGAGAAAATCTTCATGATCTTGGGTTAGGCAAAGAGTTCGTAGACACAGCACCATTTTTTTATGAGCATAAAAGGGGAAATGGGTAAATAAGACTTTATTAAAATTAAAAGCTTTTGCATTCCAAAATACACAAGAAGAAAATGAAAAGACAAGCCACAGACTGGAAGAAAATATTTTCAAATCATTTGTATGATAAAGGACATATATATTAAGAAATACATAAAGAACTCTTACAATTCTATGATAAGAAAACAAACAACTCAATTAAAATATGGTTAAAAGGCTTAATAGATATTTCACCAAAGATGACCTACAAATGGCTAAGTACATGACAAGGTGCAACATCATTAGTCATTAAAGAAATGAAAATTAAAACAATGAGATATCACTTATATACTTAGTAAAATGGCTTACTAAAAGGACAAGTAGGGCTTCCCTGGTGGCACAGTGGTTAAGAATCCACCTGCCAATGGTGTTCGAGCCCTGGTCCAGGAAGATCCCACATGCCACGGAGCAACTAAGCCCACGCACCACAACTACCGAGCCTGTGCTCTAGGGCCTGCGAGCCACAACTACTGAGCCCACGTGCCACAACTGCTGAAGCCCGTGTGCCTAGAGCCCATGTTCCGCAACAAGAGAAGCCACTGCAATGAGAAGCCTGCGCAGTGCAACGAACAGTAGCCCCCGCTCACCGCAACTAGAGAAAGCCCGCATGCAGCAATGAAGACCCAACGCAGCCAAAAATAAAATAAATAAAAATTTAAAAAAAGCAAGTATTGGCAAGGATATAGAAAAATGGAAACTCTCATACATTGCTGTGATGGAAATGTGAAATGGTAACAGCCACTTTGGAAGACAGATTGGCAGCTCCTACTCTTAGGTATCTACCGAAGAGAAATTAGAACGTTATGTCCACACAAATTCTTGTACATGAATGTTCACAGGAGTATTACTTATGACAGACAAAAAGTGGAAGCAACTCAAATGCCCATCAGCTGGTGAATGGTAAACAAAATGATGTATATCCATACAATGGAATACTATTTAGCAATAGAAAGGTATGAAACGTTCATACATGCTCCAACATGGGTTAACCTCAAAAACATTATGCTACGTGAATGAAGCCAGACTCGAGAGACCATATATTGTATGACCCATTTATGTGAAATGTCCTGAAAAGGCCAATCTACAGAGAAAGCAGATCAGTTGTTGCCTGGGGCTGGGAGTGGAGAGATGACTGACTACAAAGAGGCTTGAGGGAATTTTGTAGGAGTGATAAAAAAACGTTCTAAAACTGTCTTGTGGTGCTGGTTGCAAATCTGCATACTTATTAAAAAATAACTGAATTTACAAGTAAATTTTATGATTTATAAATTATGGATCAATAAAGCTGTCAAAATAAAGTAATTATGCCCCCACCAGCCCACCCGATAGTCTAGTCACATACAAACACTGTACCACCAACCTGGTCCTTTCAACAAGAGGTAGAAGAGTTTGGTCAGAGGCGTGGTGTTTGAAGTTGGAGAGGTTCTAACCTCTTTCTCTCTGAATAATCCTGCCCAAGCAATATTTAGGAAGAGTTTAAAAAAAAAAATAAAGTGACACAAACAGCACGATAGTGTCAGTACAATATCTACAAGCATATATTTTTAATCTCTTCAATTTTAGAACGGGAGTCTTTACAGTCCAGGGAAAATCGGTCTTTATGCTGAATAATAAATTTGCATCTCAGCAGAAAGGAACTGTCCTGTGAGACCTTCCTACGTTAGCAGTTAGGCCACCCGGGGACAGCAGTGCCTCCTGCGCCTCCAGGCAAATGAGGCAGCAGTAGATGGAGACTGGTGTGTCTTCACTTCTCTCGAACGTCAGAACAGAAGGAACGCTGCTTTGTCTGATAAAATAATAGCTTCCCAGCACCAAAGGGAAAAGTAGAAATGGGCAATTTTTTCTCTCAATAATTTGGCCTTCAATAATAACTAACTGTTAGGAACTGCTTACCATGTGCCAGGCACCGTTCTAAGCACTGTGTCTTAACTAATTTAATGCTCATAACAAGCCTATGAGGTCAGTTCTTTTTTATTCCCCTTTTAGAGATGAGGAAACGAGCACAGAGAGGTTAAGTGACTTGCCCAAGATCCCACAGCAAGTTAGTATAATGGAGTTAGGATTCAAATAAAGCAGATAACTTTTCCTTTTTTTTTTTTTTTCAGATAACTTTAGAGTCCCGTCTTTTAAGCCCTCTTCCTCTTGTACTCAAAGGCACCAAATAGCAAGGTTTGGGGAAAAGAGAAGTAAATTTTAATGCCATCTCCCACTCTTCTGAGACCCTGAGAGGAAGAAAAGCAAGGAGCTAAGAGTTAGTTTCTTTCCACCACAGGCAGTATCTGTGTCATAATGGCAGATGGCGGTGGGATACAGTTGTTCTAGCAGCCTGCAGGTCCCAAAGGAAACTGTATCCTTTTTTCTTGCCTGGTCCTGAAAAGAACAGCCTCTCTGTCAGAAGATCTCAAGTATCAGAGGCATGTTGCAGGTGTGTCTCCTGTTTCTCATCAGGCCTCCCCATCTACTGGACCACTGAGTTCAGTCCTGACTTGTGGGAGGGGCCGGGCACACAGCTAAAATTCAATGTCATTCCTCCTTTTGCCATACAGCACTGACACCTGAGCTCAAGGGACTATAATATAATTAAGAGGCATCAACGGGCTTTATATTTAAAGATCTACAGTCTCTGGCTGTTTTAGGGGATACCCTAACAACCAAAATAATGGGGGGAGTCTTCTGTGGGAGATTGCAGCCCCGTCCCAATTCTTCACTCCTTACTGTATCCCTTATCATGAGATTCTGGGGTCCCTTCCATGGAAAGAGCAAACAGGTCATATTTCACCTCTTCTTTCCTTTGGTTTGGTCACATGACTTGGTTTGATAAATAAAGTGAGGCAGGAGTGACAGTGGACGGGTTCAGAGCCTAGGCCTCAAGAGAGGCCTCGTATGTTTCTGCTTGTTCTCTTAAGCCACGATTGTTATCACAAGAGCAACCTCCCCTGATAGCTGCTGCCTTTTCAGCCGAAGTCACAGAACAAACACACCAGAGCAGACCTGAGCCCAAAGCTCAAGGAGGAGCTAAGCCAGCCACCCGCATACTTGAAATGTCAAGGAGCTTGCCCAGCCAAGATCTGCCAGCTCCTGCCAACCCACAGGTGTGTGAGTGATAACAGATCATTATTGTTTTTAGCCTCTGAATTTTAGGGTGGTTTGTTACACAGCAATAGTTAACTGATACACTTTGTTACAATGTGGCTTTTGCCTAGGGGGCCCAAGACTCCAGAGAGGGGATGGTTCTGGGGCCCTCTGACCACAGAGCTCATGTATTTTGGCTTCTCTCCTTCTATAAATGAGAAATGTGGCCTAAAAAGGAGGACGGACGTGTTGCCCAGTGAGTGAGTGCTAGAGGTGTGGTGGAAACCTAAATCTCCTGTCTTCCTAGCCCAGATTCCCAAGATCTGAGGCCCAGATGTCAGTCAAATAATCTGAAAAGTCAAGATCTTACTGAATAGTGTATTAGTTTGCTTGAGCTGCCATAACAAAGTACCACAGCCTGGGAGGCTTAAACAATAGAAATTTCTTTTCTCACAGTCCTGGGGGCTCAAAGTCCAAGATCAAGGAGTCAGCCAGGTTGGTTTATTCTGAGGCCTCTCTCCTTGCCTTGCAGATGGCTGCCTGCTTGCTGTGTCTTCACATGCTCTTCTCTCCGTACACCTCTGTGTCCTAATCCTCTCTTCTGAGGATACCAGTCAGATTAGATGAGGGCCAACCCTGAGGACTTCATTTGAACTTTATTACCTCTTTAAAGACCCTATCTCCAAATACAGTCACATTCTGAAGTCCTGGGGATTAGGATTTCAACACACGAATTTGGATGGGGCACAATTCAGCCCATAACAAGAAGTTACCCTCTGCTCAGCACCGTGACAAGTGTGATGCAGGGGGCACATTATAATCGGGGACCCAGTCATGCTCTTGATTGGCATCTCCCCCACAGCCCTTGCCACATTAACCTGTGATGGGGTAAGTGAGTCAGACCCCTGAAACAATGAGACACTTACACGTGAAACAGTTAGGGGAGAGCAGGGTTTAGGTCTTAAAAAGCACAGGACTCGGAGTCAGGAGGTAAGGGCTGTAGGCTCAGTTCCGTCACTCACCTGGTATGTGACTTTCTATAAACTTGACCTACATCAAAATATACAGTTTAAAAAAGTATACGGCAGGGCTTCCCTGGTGGCACAGTGGTTGAGAATCCGCCTGCTAATGCAGGGGACACGAGTTCGAGCCCTGGTCTGGGAGGATCCCACATGCCGCGGAGCAACCAGGCCCGTGAGCCACAACTACTGAGCCTGTGCGTCTGGAGCCTGTGCTCTTCAACAAGAGAGGCCGTGATAGTGAGAGGCCCACACACCGCGATGAAGAGTGGCTCCCGCTTGCCACAACTAGAGTAAGCCCTCACACAGAAACGAAGACCCAACACAGCAAAAAACTAATTAATTAATTAATTCCTACCCCCAACATAAAAAAAAAAGTATATGGCAGGTCCCATCTCAGACTAATAAAATCAGATTCACTGGGTGTGGAGCCCAGGCACTCATGTATTTGTTTTTATTTTTGTTGTTTAAGCCCCTCAGGTTATTCTAACATGCTTCTTGGGTTGAGAACTCCTATGGGTCTTAGAAGAAAATTATATTCTGACATTCTCTGAACTGGTGAGCACCAGGGTGAATAGTCTAGTGCAGTACAGCTCACAACACATCCCCAACCAGCAGCAGCATCACCTGGGAAGTTGTTAGAAATGGAAACCCTTGGGCCTCATCAGACAAAATGAATCAGACACTCTGGTGGAAGCCCAGCAACTGTGTTTTAACAAGCTTTCAAGTGGGCTGTTATGCCCACTAAAGTTTGAGACCCACAGTCTACACTGCTTCTCAATTATCTGAAAGTGACTAATAGTGTTCCTCTTTTCATTATTAGTTTATTTTTAATTGTGGTAAAAAAAAAAAGTAACAAAATTTATTATCTTAACCATTTTTAAATGTACAATTCAGTAGTGTTAAGTATATTTACATTGTTGTTGCAATGGATCTCCATTTTCACCTTGCAAAATGGAAACTCTACACCGATTAAACAACTGCCCATCTCCCCCTCCCTGCAGCCCCTGGCAACCACCACTGTACTTTCTGTTTCTATGAACTTGATGACCTCATACATGTGTGATCATACAGTATTTGCCTTTTTGTGATTGGATTATTTCACTTAGCATAATGTCCTCAAGGTTTATCCATGTTGTAGCATGTGACAGGATTTCCTTCCTTTTTTAAGGCTGAATAATATTCCACTGTCTGTATATACCACATTTTGTTTATCCATTTATCCATGAATGGACACCTGGGTTGTTTCCACCTCTTGGCTACTGTGAGTAATGCTGCCAGGATCCTGAGTAAGCAACTTCAGTTTTAGTATGTACACAAATCACCTATGAATAGTGTTAAAATACACAGTATGGGCAGGGACCTCCCAGATTCTGCATGTCTAACAGGCTCCAAAGTGATGCTGATGCTGCTGGTCTGCAGACCACACTTTGAATAGCAAAGGTCTAGACCCAATGAGAAGAGAGAAAGGAACTCAGAAAAGTTTTAAATCGGTGTAGACATCAAGCCCCAGATCACCTTCCCTAAATGTCCCCAAAGGACAAAGTCCAGGAACAACAGTGAAATTGTGGATTTTACCTCCACTCTTCCAAGCCACGCCCGATATCCTCTATCCTTGCCAGACACCCCGTCTCTTTTACTTCTCCTGTAGGTTAGCACCGCATGCACAGCCCTGCTGCCACCACCACTAACTCACTGAACTAACCTCTCTCTCCTACATCACTCTCATGCCAGGTCCCCGGAGCCTGGAAAGAAATAACCAATCTACAAAATTAACTAATTCAAGGGCATCTGCTAGAAAAAGGCTGAAACTCTTTCCCAAGTGTGAGGCTGTAATAGTGGTACTAACTGTGATGATTTTTAGGTGGTTGGTACAGGGATACAGAATTAAATAACATCAAATCACATAGTGAGAAAGCGGCTCCCTTTCAAGTCTGTTTCAACCCTCCTGAAAACGTCAAGGAAAATGTCCCAAACACCATACAACACTTGCTAATCTCCCTTTTTAAGAGATCAGGCCTGGGGCTCAGAGCCTTAGGCAGGCAGCAGTCTCCAGCTAGAAATAAAAAGCACTGTTTGGTCTTCGTTGTATTTATTTTTGCACTTACTTTCTATTTGTGGGAAGTGATACTGGTTTTCCATTTATGGTTCTGATGCCAAGTTGCTTTTTTAAAACAAATGTACTTAAATTTAAAAGGGAGTGATTTAAAACACACATTAAACAAATAATCGTAGAGGAGATGTTTAAAGTTGGAAATCTTAGAGGAGGAGAACTCGGGCCTCTTCCCTGTGAAATTTTCACATCACACATATCATCTTGGCGTCTTGGAGACTGCATCCTCCATGATCAAATCTATGAGGCATCAGGGAAGGAACAGAGCCTCCAGCCAAACTGGAACACTAGGCCCAACAGAGGGGCCAGTAGAACCAGCTTTCTCCCTTCCTTCTGGTCCATGAAATCTTTCTGAAACTCAGGGGCTAGAAAGGGACCCTGACCAAGTCTGCCACTGTGGGAAGATCCTGGATTCCGTGGAGCCAGACCTGGGCAGCAGTGGAGACAGGAGATGGCTGATAAACATGGTTAGATCCTTAAGCTGCACTTTCCTTCTTAAACTCCCCCATCCACAGGAATTTGGATCAAAGCAAAGAGATTTCTAAAATTCCTTGCGCAACTGACCAAAGATTTCCTCCTTGACCTTAAAGACTTATAAAGGGCATCGTTAAGGGTAACTGCAAAACCATTATGAAAGTCAACTACCTATTTTGAGACAATATTCAGTATAAAAGATACTTAATTATCACAGAAGCAAATAGACACAAATTGTAGCAAGTGTTATTCAATCACAGGAAAAGAATTTACTAGTCAGGAGTGACACTGGAAGGAACAGCAGGTGCAAAGGGCCTGCATCAGAAAGAAGCAGACGAGCACGTGGGGAACTGCAAGAAGGCCCACGGGACTTGTGCAGTGAGTGGAGGGCAGGTAAGAAAGGCAGGTGGAGAAGTAGCTGAGGTCAGCCAAGCAGAGCCTCGATGATCATAGAGACAATTTTTATTCTAACCACCATAGTAAAGGAAGCCAGCAAAGGGGTTTAAGCAGGGGAGAGACACAGATTGTATTTGGAAAGATCCCATGGGCTTGCTTCAGTGGAGAGAACAGGTTTGAGAGAGGAGCTGAGATGCATGCAGGAAGGCAGCCTGAGGACCTGCGGTTGTCCTGGCGAGAGATGCTGAGTGCTGGGCACAGAGGTGACAGTGGAGATGGAGAGAAGGATTTCTACTGGTTGTATGATGTCGGCCAAGTCACTTCCACTCTCTGAACCTCCACTTCCTCATGGGAATGGGAATAATAATGCCCACACCTCTTAATGAAATGAGAGGACACATGGAAAGCACCTGGCCCATCACGGGGATTCGATAAATGACAGCTATTGTTATAATGACGATCTTCTCTGCACCTCTCCTAAGACCCTTGTCCATTTTTATCTTTTGAAATGGTTGTTTGTCCACACTTCTCATTTCATCTGCAAGGCCTTCTGTTCCTTGAAGGGACGGTCCCTGCTGGATTCACCACATTAGGGATGGTCCCTGCTGGATTCACCACATTGCAAAGTAGATTGCTGAGCAGGGTGACCAGCATCCAGAAAATGTAAATAAATATTTGTGGACAGAACCGACTTGAACGGCCCAGCTGATGGCACTCAACTAGGCTCCCTAATCATTTGAGTTTGTATCCATCACAGACGTGCTGGTCTCCAGGAGGTACCATTCCGTGGAATCTTCCTTCAAGAAAAGAACGTATTGTTCAGCCACTAAGAACACACGTCACTGACAGCTTCCAATATAGCCTTCAGGATCGGGTTCAGCTTTGGAGCTGAGGCCACACTCTTCCCAAGTGATGCCCAGCCAGTGACTGAGCATGGTGGAGGTACCGGGGCCTGGCCGTTTCTGCCCAATGTGGGGTTTCACTATCTGTGCGTTGTGGTCTGAGACTGTCACTTGCCTGATCCTGCTTCCTCCCTCCCTCATTTTATTTTCCACAGGCATTTACACTCCCTCTCCCTGCTCCCTAAAACCTCTTGCACTCCTGAGTCCCTCTGCTTCCTGGAGGGTCCAACGGGCACACCTTGGAGCGAAGAGGAACTAAAAGCTACTACCTGAAGCCACATATAAAAGAAACAGAGATAAGTTAAGCAACTCAGAGCTGTTTGCTATCTCAAAGGATTAAAAACTCTAAGAGCTATTAAAGAGAATGGTCTAATTACGGTGGTTCAAATTACCAGGAAGCTTTCTGAATAAGAGCAGATGTTGGGGTTCCAAGAAAGATTGCTCCCTGGTTTTGGCCGGAATCCCAGGGGTCATTCGGGCCTGTGATTTAGCCTGTTCTCCTCTCCTTCTGGCCAGCACCTCTCAATCCATTATTTTGGATACCAATTATAAACCCAGGACAAGAGCCTAATCTTCCAGCAAGGAAAACCCAGGGATGTCAGTCCACTTTACCGCTCCTTGCCTTGAAAATCAGTGTGGGTCTCAAGCTAAGAGAAATCAAATGGAGACAAGAAAATACACACTGCACCAATCAGGATGCAATTTGCAGACATTTTTCAGAGCAGAAAATGTATGAGAAAATGTATACAGAAAATGCATACAGAAAATGTATCTGAAGGGCAGTGATCAATCATTTCAGCCATCATGAGACCAGAATAGATACAAAGAGAATCACAGCCGCAGAGAATTCTAACAGCCAATTCTAACAGGATGTTAACTAACCTCCAGAATATTTCTTCTTAAAATCCGATGGCCAAGGAACTTCCCTGGTGGCACAGTGGTTAAGAATCCACCTGCCAGTGCAGGAGACACGGGTTCGATCACTGGTCCTGGAAGATCCCACATGCCGCGGAGCAACTAAGCCCGTGCGTTACTACTGAGCCTGAGCTCTAGAGCCCACAAGCCACAACTACTGAGGCTGAGAGCTGCAACTACTGAAGCCTGAGCGCCTAGAGCCTGTGCTCCGTAAGGAGAGAAGCCACCGCAATGAGAAGCCCACGCACTGCAACGAAGAGTAGCCCTGCTCACCACAACTAGAGAAAAAAGCCCACGCACGGTAACAAAGACCCAACGCAGCCAAAAATAAATTAATTAATTTTAAAAATTTTCAATGGCCATGGTTCTAGAACTGGGAGAGGGTATAAGGAGATGCTAGTTTAGGCAGCTGAAGAGATACCTATCTATATCATGGGACTGTTGCCAGAAGTCCTAGTAACCTCACAGAACCTGAAGGACAAGAAAGTTCATACACACCCATCAAGCCTAGTGCAAGCATCCCTGCTGGATTCTCTGTGACATATGCTTAACCTGCCTGATGACCCTCCAATGACAAAGGACTCACACCTAATGAGTCTACCCATTGCTCTTCCTTATTCTTTCTGGAGACAGATTCTGTCTCCTCTGGACTCTACCTCTTTAGATTCTAGAGCAACACAGTACATACCTGCTCCATGTTCAACATGGAAGCCCTTCAAATAACTGTATACAGCAAGCTACCAAATCCTCTCCCTTTCCCATTTTTCTCTATTCCCAGAAACACACACACTTATCCTTCCACTGATATTCTTAGTGAACCATTTCCAGCAGCCTGCACCTCCCCTAGTCATCTTCCTCTTAACAAGCCCAGTTTATCAACATCCTTCTTAAAATATGGAACCCAGACGTGAGCATAGCCAATGATAAAAATATTTGTGAGATGGCTTTAAAAACCATAATATGTTAGGCAGAAGCAAAGGAATTTTTCCCCCTCTCTGGAACCAAGCAAAATTATAAACTACAGTTCTCTTAACACAAACTAGTTTGAAAAAACTATTAAATTCATCATTCATTCATTTGTTCATTCATTTCACAGATCTGTGCTGATTCTAAAACTATGGCCTAAGACAAGGGCTGGGCATATAATGGTAAATAAACTCAATTCTTACCCTTTAGCAATCAGTCAAGGCTCAGTCCATGGCCCTCTTCTCTTCCCACAATTTTCTCTCTCCCAGGGTGATCTTATCTATCTTCAAGGCTGAAGCTTCCCAAATACTCACCTGCCACCCAGCTCTAGATTGCTTCCCTGACATTTCCATCAGGAGGACTTGCGGCCTCCTCCGACCCAACGTGTTTTTAAAAAACTCATTACTTTTCCCTCTTCAGACTCACGCTCCCCTTCGGTGCATGGCACCACTACCCTCCGAGACGTCTAAGCTGAAACTCTGGAATTCTTGCCACCTTCCTTTCCCTCACACCCTATGCCTGGTCACTCTACCTCCGATATATTATTTATATCCATCCATCTACTATTCTGTTTTCTCTTCTGGCCTAACTCCCTGTAATCTCTTACCTGAACAAGTTCAATAACGTCTTAGCTTTTCTTCCTGCTTCCATTGTTGCCTCCTGTAATTCATTCCCCATCCAGCAGCCAGAGAGTTCTCTTAAAAAAACAAAAACCTGTTCATGTCTATTACTACCTAAATAAAACCCTTCATGGATCTCCCCAAAGTAGCCTATTTTCCCCTGCATGGCCTCTTCTGACACCACCTCTTCTAACAACACCACCATCATTCCATTCCTCTACTCCCATTCCTGGATCTTTAGTGTATAATCATTCTGGCCTTCCTCCAGTTCTTTAAAGAGCCCATAGTCCTTCCAACCACAGGGCCTTTGCACATGCTAGAATCCTCTGCTACTCCCTCCTGCAACCCCTGTCTGTCTTCACCTAGCTAACTCCTCATTACGCTTCAGAAACAATTACTATCTTAAAGAAGCCTTCCTTGAGCACTGCCCCCACCCTGAGGGCCCCTCTGATAGCAGCCTGTAATTAGCAGTCATTGCAATTTTGGCAATTATAATTATATAATTTGATGCCTCATTCATTATTTGGTGTTTTTGTCCAATGAGACTGTAAGCTTAATAAAGCCTGAGACTATACCTGTCTTGCATTCCTACACATCCCTCATTGCTAGCACCTTGCACTGTACAAAACAGGTGATCAATAAAAGGATAACTTGGGGTGCAAAGTCAGAAAATACAGATATGGCTGTATTTTGACAGCCATACATGGCAGATGTTGACAAGGAAAAGAAGTGTGATTGAATTCCATCAAAAATGGTTCTTCTGGAAAAGGTACAAACTTCCACTTATAAATAACTACTAGGGATGTAATGCACATGATAAATAATTAACACTGCTGTATGTTATATATAAAAGTTATTAAGAGAGTAAATGCTAAGAGTTCTCATCACAAGAAAAAATTTCCTATTTCTTTAATTTTGTATCTATATGAAATGATGGATGTTCACTCAACTTACTGTGATAATCACTTCAAAATGTATGTAAATCATATCATTATTCTGAACACCTTAAGCTTACATAATGCTGTATATCTCAATTATATCTCAATAAAACTGGAAGGAAAAAAATGGTTCTGTGGAGTACAAAAACTGGGTAAGGAAGTTTGAGTTTAAACTTTTCCTTTTAACCAGCTTAGGTATATAGACAGACACAGCCTTGATTAGTGATTCAGACATGGTGTGAACTATTTATATTTCAACTTTAGACTCTCAAAGGAATCTCACCGAATATAACGTCCATTTTTCAGAGCTCCTAAAGAAATTCTCTTTCCCCATCCTCTTCCAATCTCCAGAAAGAAAGAGAGTAAGAGATGGGTAAGAAGGAAAATACAAGGAAGGGCAAAGTGGGAAGAGAACCCACAACACAATGTTTGCTTGGACTTCTGTTTTGTTTTGTTCGTTTGCCAAGTACCCTGCATGACAGTACCGCTCATGCCTTCATCATTCTGTACTCCCGCTGTGGACGAGACTCAATAGTTCTGTCTGTTTTGTTTACTGATGTATCTCCAGCACCTCAAACAGCAAAAGATACTCAATAAATATTTGCTAAAAGAATGATTTCAGATGTGAGCACTGCATAAGGATGAGAACAAAGTCTTTTCAACTTTTTATCCCCAAAGTTCGTGGGAATCCAATAAAAAACGACCAGAATAAATGATTTGATGAAGTAATTAAATAATAAATATGGAAGTTACATTAATCCTGCTCTGCCACTGGCTTTCCATTTGGTTAAACGCATTCCTTTGTTTGGGGAGCATACATGAGTGTGATTTCACCAAGCTGTAAGGAGGAATGGTATCATATATATTTTTTTCCAATTACTGGATTCTTTGGGGCACCCACATGACAATGTCAAGTTTCTACACTGAGTCCTGATTCCCTAATGGAAAAGTGCAAGGAATATCCATAAATAAATAAATGCCCAGCCTTAAAAATCAATACAATGATCCCTGGGTTCCAATCAAGTCAACATTTTAGACACCACTGTATATTCAGGTACTCCACTAGGTGCCAGGAAGAGAAACGGATCAGATTTCCACATCCTTCATGAGATCAGAGTCTATAAGTAAGACTGAGGAGCAAGCTAAAATAAGATAAAATAAAAAGACAATACAATGTGATAAATGATATAACAGAGGCACCTGCTAAGTGTCAACGGGGCACAGAAGAGGCATAAAATAAAAGAAGTCTCAAGTAAACTTTTAATTCGCTGCCAAAAAAGTCTTTGGTCTTCTCTGCCAAGATTAAGGCCGTGCTGCTCTAGGTCTGGTGCCTGTAGTCGTGGTCCCAGAGGAGCCAGAGTTCATCCTGAATCTTTTCCATGGATGGAAGCCCAGAGAAAGAGTTTAGTGGAAGTGAGAAGGTTCTGAAACTCTGACAAAAGGCCTAAGGGTCTTTACCCAACGATGCTGACCGGGACAGTTAAAGCCTGAAGCCAATTCCCCAGAGAAAAAAAGCCTTGCCCTTTAGTGAAGCTGCCAAAACCCTCCAAAGTTAACAGCTTGTACTGTGTCTTTCTGCAGACACAGAAAAATAAGAGGGGAAATCTAAAGGTCATATCAGGGCCAGGAGAGCTTTCAATCCTGGGCACTAAGACCAGCTGACCCAACATTAATAGAGATATTAAAAATATACAAACATAAGGAAACCACATTTGAAAATCACAATGGGAGGGTTTAGATGCATGTGAAACAAGTTATATGATAGAGCATCTGGCAGGCATTATAAACATAAATAATTTTAAGGACATAGGAATTCCTTATGACATTCTAAATAAATAAAGCAAAATAACCAGCCACTATGTTAAAATTTTTGGCACCTATTATATATGGAATCATGTAAGGAAAAAGACTTGTACCCCCAAGCTCTCTAGACAGCATAGATAAAATGAGGCATGATAAATCCCCACCTGAAATATGCAAGATGATGAACATTGTAGGGAAAGAAATTAGTGGAAGAGGGTTTTTTGATTTGGGGCCTTTTTTAAACTTTTTTTAAAATTTTTTAATTAAAAAAATTTTTTTCCGGTTAAAATAATTTTTATTTAAAAATAAGAAAAACCCTCCAAACACCAGCACCTTAACATCACCATGCTGACCCTAGCATCACACATGGCATTGCTATAGCCTCCTGCTCTGTGGCTGATGCTAAGTTCCTTGAGGGTAGGGAGCATGACTAGTCTGTCTCTGAATTCCCGGTGCCTGGAAGCAGCCTGAAACCGAAAAGGTACTCAGATGGTGGCACAGAGGTTAAGAATCCCCCTGCCAATGCAGGGGACTTGGGTTTCATCCCTGGTCCGGGAAGATCCCACATGCTGCCGAGCAACTAAGCCCATGTGCCACAACTACTGAGCCCACGTGCCACAACTACTGAAGCCCGTGTGCTGCAACTACTGAAGGCTGCACGCCTAGAGACCAGGCTCTGCAACAAGAGAAGCCATCGCAATGAGAAGCCCACGTACTGCACTGAAGAGTAGCCCCCGCTCGCCACAACTAGAGAAAGACCGCGTGCAGCAAGGAAGACCCAACACAGCCAAAAATAATGAATAAAATGTAAAAAAAAAAGGTGCTCAGATGATGTTTGTTAGATGAACAAATGTGAAGGCATAGGAAGAAACGGAATTTTTTAACAAAGTAAAAGGGCATTCCAAGAAATGTTGGGAAGTTAGCTCCTTCACTTCCGGAGAAAGAAGGAGAATGAAGCAGGAATGCAAAATACTCTTGTGAACAGCAATGCAACGGGCAGAGTGGGAGATGGGGGCACTCCTGAAGGGAGAGGAAGAAGGTAGGAAAGATGGGCCATGTATAGAAAGCTAAACCTATTCATCACTCTTTCCTCCTCGGAACCTCCCAAGGTAGACACTGCCTTCATTTCCATTTTCAGGTAAAGAAATTAAGACAAAGGAACTGGACTAAAAACATAACATTCACAAATGGACATGTGGAGATCTGAAAACAGGTCAGTTGGCTTCGAACTCAGAGAAGTCTACCCCTAAAGGGACTTTGAGAAGCTAGCGAGCATGGTGTGGGGTGGCGGGGGGGGGGGGGGGGGGACCAGACTTTCTTATTGAAGGGATGTTGAAGTACAAGCCTGTGTACTTCAATCCTAACCACACAGAGGGAAGTTCTCTCTGTACTGGGAAGAGCCAGGCAGGAAATCTCAGCACGAGCCTATGGCCTTGACTATCCCCTGCTTCATCACTACATAACAGGATAAGTTCATGTCAGAAGATGGAAAAGAAAAGAAAGGTGGATCTGCTTGCACCAAAGGAAACCAAGGGGTATAAACAACGACAGCAGCCCCCAGAGAACATGATACATACAACCTCTTTCCTGCAACTCTGGTATGGAAACTACCATGAGCCAACTTTAAATTCACTGCAGGGTGTTGCACGGGGAGTACTCATGGGGTCCTGCTGAGTCTGCCTGTGTTCTGTAGCCTTTGACTAAATGCCCACACTCCTGCCAGCCCAGCTTAGCCAGCAGTCCAGCACCATCTCTGGAATTTGCAAACCAGAGCCAAAGGAAGGGGGACACGCATCTGTGAACAAGAACTGTTATTTTTTCCGGAGTTCAGAAGATCCCTGAAAGTCCTGTCCCTCCCCGGGGATCCTGGCAGTCCACAAGATTCCTGAGACGAAAATTAGCAGCTCATCTGAGATGAGCAGGTGCCAGCTGAGATAACCAAGGCCTAGATTATTGAGGATATTGTTTTGCTGCTGAGCTTCAGAGTACTGAAGTCAGAGGCACAGATTTAATAAACAAGAAGAAGAAGAATCGGGGCTTCCCTGGTGGCGCAGTGGTTGAGAGTCTGCCTGCCAATGCAGGGGACACGGGTTCGTGCCCTGGTCCAGGAAGATCCCACATGCTGCCGAGCGGCTGGGCCTGTGAGCCATGGGCGCTGAGCCTGCGCGTCCGGAGCCTGTGCTCCGCAACGGGAGAGGCCACAACAGTGAGAGGCCCGTGTACCGTAAAAAAAAAAAAAAAAAAAAAAAGAAGAAGAAGAAGAAGAAGAAGAAGAATCAATTTCACAAGTATTTTGAACTGCCTGCTATCTGACCACACTGGTCTAGGTGGTGAGGATACAGGTGAACAAAACAAGCAAAGTGCCTCCCATGGTAACATCCCTCTGGTGGGAAGAGCTGATGTTCTTGGGGATAATACTAGAGTTTCAGGGAGCACTCCACCTGCAACAGATAGACCCTGGGCTAGGTCCTTCTCATGCATGCCTCATCCAAGCCATCCACTGTCACAGAGTTGCCAAGTGGGAGAGCCAGAAATCAAACCCAGGCCTCCAGATCACAGAGCTGGGACTCTTAGCCACTGCATGCACAGCCCTCATCTCTAAAAGAATCAGCATTCATTTGAGAGAGGATTTTGTGATTCACGATACTTGTGACCCTCATCGTAGCATGGAATCCTTGGCATCAGCATTCTGTAAGCTGGGAATAAATAGCTGTGGCTTGTCAGGGGAATCACATGAGATCCCCATTGCACATCAAGTTGGCATGTTCTGGGTGCTCAGCCGGGCGCCCTCAGTCATAAGCTCTTAGCAGCAATGTTTCAGATGATCCCATGCCATTCATGTCAAAATCGTGAACAGGGGCTTCCCTGGTGGCGCAGTGGTTGAGAGTCCACCTGCCGATGCAGGGGACACGGGTTCATGCCCCGGTCCAGGAGGATCTCACATGCCGCGGAGCGGCTAGGCCCTTGAGCCATGGCCACTGAGCCTGTGCGTCCGGAGAGTGAGAGGGCCGCGTACCCCAAAAAAAAAAAAAAAAAAAAAGAGGAACCTATGCTGAGAAAATCATGAGAAATATAAAAATTTATGTACAAAGATGTTTATCACCATGTTATTTATATTAGTAAAACTTTCCATGAAAACAACCAAAATATCCAACATTGGGTAAGTGGTTAAATAAGCACCATGATGATATGATCTTATTAAGGCATTAAAAATGATGCTTGCAGAGAATTTGATAATAAGTAAAAAAAAAAAAAAAAATGCAGACACGAACTCCATGTTTAAATTTTTCTCAATTATCAATATACATTTATTGATATATATTTATGTTTCTGTATGTGTGTACATAAACACACACACACACGCATACATACATATACACACTGCTATGGACTGAATGTCCTGTCCCCCCCAGAATTCATATGTTGAAAACCTAACACACAAGGTGATGATATTAGGAGGTGGGGCCTTTGGCAGGTGATTAGGTCATAAGGGTGGAGCCCTCATGAATGGGATTAGTGCCCTTATACAAGGGATCCCAGAGAGATCCTTCCTGGTTCTGCCTTGTGAGGACACAGGGAATACAGCACCATGAATAAGGAGGCTTGACCTCACAAGACACCAGATCTACTGGTGCTATGATCTTGGACTTCCCAGCCTCCAGAACTATGAGAAATAAATGTTTTTTGTTTATAAGTCAGGCAATTTATGGTATTTCTGTCACAGCAGGTTGAAGAGACTAAAGCACATATATACACACACCAATGTACACATACATAGAAGAAAACTGAAGGAAAAATACTTTTGTGTTTAACACACGTGACAAGATTATTGATAATTTTAATTTTATTCTATATTCCCAAAACAATGGGCATATAACATTGGGATCAGATAAAAATAAATACAACAAAGATTATTTTCAGTTTTTTTTTTTTTAAAGAAGATTCGTTTTTATTTATTTATTTTTGGCTGTGTTGGGTCTTCTTTGCTGTGCACGCGGGCTTTCTCTAGCTGTGGTGAGCAGGGGCTACTCTTCGTTGTGGTGCGCGGGCTTCTCCTTGCTGTGGCTTCTCGTTGCAGAGCACGGGCTCTAGGTGCACAGGCTTCAGTAGTTGTGGCTCACGGGCTCTAGAGTGCAGGCTCAGTAGTTGTGGCGCACAGGCTTAGTTGCTCCGTGGCATGTGGGATCTTCCCGGACCATGGCTCGAACCCGTATCCCCTGCATTGGCAGGCGGATTCTTAACCACTGCGCCACCAGGGAAGTCCCTATTTTTAAATTTTTAAAAGCCCATCTCATGACCTTGAAGAGTAGGGTCTTGAAGAATGAAGAACACCTTAAGAAGGAGAATTGGTTCAATCATCAAACTACACCCCAGGACTTTATGGGACTGTGCTCTGCAATGCCAATGCTGAAATATGGTCTCAGGAAAGCCCCACAGGGGAACCACTTGGCTACTTGAGAGAGAGTTGAAGGGGTTGTTTTCAATTTGCCCAATGGGGTATGGCTGTGCAAAGCCAAGAAAACTCCAGACGTGGAGGTTCCAGCCTGGATGAAATGAACCAAATCAAGACAAGCAGAGAGCGGAGGCTGCCGGCCCATCGCCCACAGAGTAATCATGACCTTTGAAAGCCGACTGTGTAAACGTGGGAGAGGGAGGTGGAAGATGTATCATGTGTCCCCAGCAGTCCCCGGGCACCTGCCACATGGATCCCAGGATGTCCACAGCTAGTTTGTTTTGGGGAGTTAAGAACACTGCCCACTCAACCAAAATAAGAATGACCTCTGCAAACAGTTATGCATCCACTGATTCCTCCAACAAGTATTTCCAAAGCCTAATCCAGACCCTGTGCTCAAAGCTGTAGTGATCGCACACAGGAATCACAAGCTAAAGTGTCCTACGGGAGCCAAGAAGAAGCAACAGTGGCAAAATGGAGAATTCATGCTTCATTTGATGGGGCAAAGTCAGCCCCCAGCCCGCCCAGGCATCAAACCTGCACATTGTTTTTAAAACTTTTTTGTTTAAATATTTCTTATATAAAAGTAAGGGTTTTCTTTTTTCATTTAAAAAATCCCAATTTCCAGTTTTCCCTGAAAAATTGGACAAGCTGACAACAATGGACCCACATTTCCAGGTAGCGTTAATCAGTTCACTTGCCTTTTTTCACTTATTTATAATTCTCAGCTGGTTCCTTTAATTTTTTGAGTTTGAAGCCCCTACTACTGATGTTCCCTTCTGCTTCAAATGTGGGGCTTCCAATCCTCTGTTGGAATTGTGTGCAGAGGAAGAGTAACCTAGCCCTGAGTGACAGTCTAAGAGGATTTTCCTTTGAATAAAGCACACAGACTTTGAGACTGTTGTTTGCATGATCTAAGATTTTTTTTCTCTCAGCTTACTTTGTGATTTCCTTATAGGTTCAAGATGCCGGACAACTGGTCTCCAGAAACACTGCCAAGTCTCTTTATTGAAGCTACTTGTTTTATCACCAATTTAGTATTTGTTTGCATATGTGTTTTAATTTGTAGGTAGTAGGAAAGACACTTGAAAATGTCTCACAGAGACAGTAGCTCTTCTTTGTGTTCCCCCATCAAAAATGCCAGAAATCTATCTTAAGGAGGATAAACAGAGCATCCTGCCATGTGCACACCCAGGGGTGGCTCCCCCTGCAAATCATCATCTGAACCATCAGGCAAAGCTGCTGGGGTATCCATATTAGTTACCACAGTCTGGCAGTTGTGCCCAGGTCAACAGCACCTTGCTCTTATTATGCTGCAGGTGAAATTCACTGCATACCTGGTATTCCTGAGGCCTGACTTCTGCAACTGGATCCTAAGACTGAAAACGTCTTGTGTTAATACTGGGTCACAGGCATTGAGGGGAGACACAGTTTCCCAAAAGTATCCATTATTTCATATTCCAAGCAAATATTGAGGGTGGGAAATATGGGGCATAAATACTTAGTACTCTTTTTTGCTTTTTTTGAGAGTGACTGGAGGAAAGGGGAATGTCTCCGTTTAGGCTTTCTCTAAAGCAGACCCTGAGATGAGAAATCATGGGAATGTGGTTTAGTTGGGAGGTGACCACAGGTGATGTAGTAGGAAAGTAAGACAAGAAGGGGAAGGAAGCCAACACAGGTGCATTAATGGGAGGGTTACTGCTGCGGCAACTGGGACTCAATTCCACAGGGGACCTTCTGACACTCAGTGGAGAACATGCCTCAGTATTGTCTCCTTGAGCCACAAGGAAGCCAAGATATCTATACACCAACTTCTGCTCCCCATGGTTGAGGGTGGCTCTGGGGAGCATTTAGTCCCTTCCACTTCTGGTCTGCCATATGCAGGAGCCAAGCACAATCCTATGGCCAGAGAAAGCCCTTAGGCACAGAGGTAACCATGCTCAGGGTTAAGGAGCCATCATTGTTTTGGGAACTGTCCACCTAAGCTTCATATGACCCTCAGGGTGGTCCAAGACGTTATGGGCAGGACACCAACAACATAGCTAAAAGGGATATTCTGGCTCACCCAACTTAAAAAAATCAGTGGTAAAGCTGACTTCATGCACAGCTGAATTCAGGGCCCAAAATCTGTCATCAGGACTTAGGTACTCTCCTCCTTTCTACTCTGCCATCTTCTGGTTGGCTCCAGTCACTGCCTCCAAGTGGAAGGAAGATGGTGGCAGTAACTTTATTCCCTACATCTTTTTAGATTCCCTTATTAACTGGAAATACCATCTTTTCCCCCAAGAGCTCTTACCTTTAGAGATACATACTGAAAAATATATAGATGTAATGATACAATGTTGAGAATTTGCTCCAAAATAATCCACTGTGGTTGGTGATATAATGAATCAAGATTGTCCATAAGTTAATAAATGCTGAAGCTGGGTGGTGGATACATGAGTTTCCTCTGTGTATTATTATACTGTTACCTCTATTTTTGTGTATGCTAGAAAGTTTTAATAGTAAAAAGTTAATTTGAGGGGCTTCCCTGGTGGCGCAGTGGTTGAGAGTCTGCCTGCCGATGCAGGGGACACGGGTTTGTGCCCCAGTCTGGGAGGATCCCACATGTCGCGGAGCAGCTGGCCCGTGAGCCATGGCCGCTGAGCCTGCACGTCCGGAGCCTGTGCTCCGTAACGGGAGAGGTCACAGCGGTGAAAGGCCCGTGTATCACAATAAATAAATAAATAAATAAATAAATAAATAAAAGTTAATTTTGAAAAAAGGATTTCTTTCACTCAAGTTTGAGCTAACGTCTGATTTCATTTCATCGGCTACTCCTGGGCCACTTAACCATCCCTGAACTATTCACTGTGACCAGGGGAATATAATCACCCCAGTGGCCCAGGCCTGAGCCATATGCTCCACTTCTGAACTGGGGGAAATCTCCACAAGAAGCTCAGGGGCCACAGCAGGGAAGGGACTTAAAAGAGGTTAATCAGATACAATTGCCAGAAGAATGTTCATGAGTGTGATGTGCAAAATATAGGGTTCCACTGTATAAGAGGACTGGAAATAGAGTGGACATCGGGTATCTCTGCCCATCCAGCACCACCTTCCAGGGATTACAAAGCTTTTTGCAACAGCTTTCCAGGTTTTCCCTAAAGAACTGTCCCTCTCTACCTCTCAATCCATGTGCATTGGGAACCCCTCGTTCCAGCAGTGCACATGTGACCTGGTCCAGCCAATGAGAGGGAAGCTATTGGTGACTGGTGCAAGGATGTGCACATGACACCAGACTGGCCAATGAAACTCAACCCTGTGACATTCTCTGGAGCCCTTCCCCCTGAGGTGGCTCAGCTGAATGATGAATGTCTGCCCCTGCCGGTGACATCTTTGCCATCACTTGAAGAGAGTCCGCCAAAGAATGTCTGACATAGAGGAAAGCGGAACCAAGAAACAGAGAAAAAGAGGTTCCTGATCACATTGTCGAGCGTCTGTACTCAGCCCTGCTGGAGACCAAATACCCTGAACTTTTTAGTTATATGATCAAATAAATATCCCTTTTTATCTTAAAGCTCTCTGAGTTGTACTTCTGACACTTAGATCCCTGGCTAATAAAGTATGATCACCCCCAATGCAGTACTTGGAGTTCGTCCTGACCTGACATCGGCGTAGAGCTGGGGGTACAGTTCTACAAGCACATACGTTGTAATTTTCAGGTTAACAAGTAAAACCTTGTTTGAATGGGTGCTTCTAAAGGTGTGAACAATATTGCTCATTCTTTCATGCCCTCTGCAGACATTTACTGAATGCTTTATGTGTGCCCAACCCTGTGCTAGGTATTGGGGATAGAGAAATTAACTATGTACCATCCATGTCTCCAATCCTGGTAAAGGAGAGAAGAAATGCAAAGAGAGACAGACTGCTGAACACAGAGACCTGGCTTCTTACCCCAGCTCCCACTCTAACAGCACATAGAGGAGGACTCTATGCAAGACTCCCCCCATGTTGAAGAAAGCACTCTACATCAACAGGCTCCTAGGGAATTTTCGTGACCAGAGAGTATCACAGAGTTTGAGTCAAGATGAGCAATTCAATACCGATTCATTCTGTCTGATCAGAAACCATCAGGAGTCTAATTTTCAATGGGAAGGGAGCATAAATAAAGTGATATCCAGGCCGAGGCTCTTAAGAAGAGGGCATGCCTTCTCCTTAATTCTTCCTTCTGCTGATTGGAAACAGAGGACAGTGAGATCTTGGGGATTGGAAGAGCCACAGTGTGGCAGAAGCCTGGGTCCCCGAATCACCATGTGGAGGAAAGCCGTTCACCAGTCAGGAAGACTGTTACATGAACAAGAAACAAACTTCTACTGTGTTAAACCACTGAGATTCTGGGCATTTTTTATTACAGCCTCTACCATTATCTTTACGTACTTTGAATTAGAATGTGTTTCACCCATTCCTCACAAATGGATATCTTTGCTGTTCTTCAAAACCAAGAGGAAGGGATGTTCCAGCTTTATTTGATCAGCTGTTCTCATTCGTATTTTCCAGGAATCTGTTAGTGCCTACAAGTCAGAGTCTGTGCCTTATTCATTTCTATAGCTTCCACACATTTCACAAATAGCAGATTTAACAGGAAAGGAAATAACCTGTTCAAGGAAGGAAGGAAGGCTTCCTTTTTGTCTAACCCAGTGCTAGGGGCCATTTCACCACAGAGGACATTTGGCAACGCCTGGAGACATTTTTGGTGTCACAACCGGGGATTATTACTGGCGTCTAGAGGGTGGAGGCTAGAGATGCTAGAAAACCTCCTACGATACACAGTACAGCCCCCACAATGAAGAATTTCCTGCTCAAAATGGCCATAGTACTGAGGGTGAAAAGCCCTGGTGTAACCTGAGGTCACCTCCCCAACTTGATCAATTAATCACTTCATCGCTTTTTCAGGCCTCCTTCTCTTACTGAACTCTGCTGGGTCCTGATGCCAGTGGACACTTTTCTCAGCTTCCTAATTCATGAAACATTAATTTTCTGGATGTGTCTTAGAATTTTGCCTCCTGATAAAAGTTCTCTTTTTTAATTCATTAAGTGAGAGAGAGAGAGAGAGAGTGTGTATGTAGGTGGGTGGATGGGTAGGAGGTGAGCAGACCAGAAAGACTCCACATTTAAACACATGGGAAAACAGATCTCCTGTCTGAAATACACTCATGATCTCTTTTTTTCCCCCTCCCTCTTCCTATGCAGGTGTTTTGGGTTGCCAAAAAAAGAGACCCATCCCAGTTAGTTCAAGAAAAAAAAAAACCTGTTTATTTGTAAGGACACATGCAGCCTGCCACTGGAAAACCTCTGTATTCTTATCCTCTCTCTGTCTCTGTCTCCCCCTCTCCATGTTCTCTTATTTCTGCCTCCCTCTGGAGTCTTCACCCCACTGTCCCCACCCACAGACTTCCCTTGATCAGCTTCTGGCCGTATCCCTTCAGCTCCCATATCAACTAGGCTAACTGGAAAATCCTATCCGATTTCTAACACAAAACCCCACAGTCAAGTTCTTTTCAAGCCCAGCCACAAAAGTCATCGGTCATCAGACGGTCTGTGGATTGACTGCACTTCAATTAGTGCAAAACCCTGGTCAAACCAGCCCTGTAAAGGAAGAAGGGACGAAGCCTCAGGAAGCAGGTGCTATGAGCTGGCAACCATGACAACTGGCCTCCCTGGTACACTGTCTCTCTCACATGCTCCTACCCTTCGTCCCAAGTGATGACAACCACGGAGTTAAACTGAGCTACCAGCAGGACAAACCTACCTCCCAGGCCCAAGAGGTCACCTAATCATTTTGCCCCTTGTATGGGCTTGCATCCCTGCTGAGGGACGGTCGCCCACCTTGTCTGGGAATACTTTTTTAGAGGATCCCAACTCTTGGTCCTCAGTCTCAGCAGCTGCGAAGGGGAAGGAGATGGGGCTTTTCAGAATAACATTTAGATTACCCCACAGATAGCTTCCTCCCCTGGAATCGCTCACAACAACAGCATCCACCATAGGCTAGGGCCCACATGTCTCGTTCTGGATCCCTGTGACTATGGAAATCAGGTAGCTCTCAAGAAACCCTGGAACACAAAGGCAGAAGCTCATCCATTGCTATAACACCAATGCAAGAGGCTTCCAATGCAAGCGCAGTCACAGCTGGGTCCAGCCGCACCTGGCGGGGTTTCCAGGCCACTCTGACTGAGTTGAAATCATTATGCTGTTTCTTTCATTGCACAGGAATGTGGGGGTCTCTCTAAACTATGGCTCATAGCAAAGCGCACAGGCAAACATGACGAGAAACCTGTTCTCCCTGGGAGAGGAGGGAGAGCAAATGCTGAAACTTTTGACACTTTAATATAACACCAGCCTTGGCGAATTTTACTCAATATGAAAGATTTCAAATAATGGGAACACTGTCAGGCAAAACGAGAGGTGAAAAAAGCAGAATGTGCATAATATCTCACATAACCCTAAAAACAAGAGGGAAACATGGTTTAATTAAAATAAAGTAAAAGGTTGCTTCTAGGCTCCTGGAAACCCTTTTCAGAAAAACTTCATGTTAGACGAGCCTCAGTCCAGTCCAGCTGGAGTTCATTCAATGCCCTTTCTTTTGGACGCTACCAGCTGTGAAATGGGTAAACTATTGACAAATATGTTATTTTTCCAACTGCACCCACACTCAAGAGCTTAAGCAGCAAAATCCTCTAATAATATTTGGCCCCAAGTCAGAATGCATTATACACTTCCTGTAGCCAGGGCCAAAAAGCTCAGAAGAAACCTTGGCACCCTGCAAAAGGTCCCTTTTTAGCATCAGCTGTCCCCTTGGCAGTTTGTTAAAGCTGGAGGAGTATTAATCCAAGTGAAATCTCTTTCAGGAGACTCTTAGTAAGGAAGCTATAAGACGGGGGTGGGAGGGGACGGCTGCAAAGTGCAGGAACACTGCAGCAGGTTAGGCTATTCAGAAAGAGCTATTTTCTCCCAAATCCTGTAATTGCCTGGAGCATGTGATCTTCTTGAAGGTCATTAAAGACATGCTGCTATCAGATTCCTCCCAGAAAGTTTATGCTTTGATTAGTTTCCTGATGCTTATTTCCTAAAAGGCTCTTTTTGTCCCTCAAAAGAAAAAAATGAGGAGCATTAAAATTTTTTTAAAGGAATTAGATGAATAACCTGCTAAATGTAGCTTGGCAAGATGAAAGGAAACAGCAAAGATGAAAATGGTGCTGGCCTTCCTGGGGTCTGCTGCTAGATGGGTGATGCATGGTCAGCATATCCCCTCCCCGAAAATGAGGCGCCTCAGAGGTACACGACATCAATCATCTTCTACACCACCACTCATCTTTTGACTGGAACACAACCACATACATCATTGGTAAACCCCATGTAAGCTTCCTGTGGCCCTTGGGGCGTTTATAGATCTTGAAAGGTTAAAACAAAAACAACAAAAAACCATCTCTCCTTGTCTGTAAGGATTCAGCTGTCTAAGGGAACATCTACAAGGACTCAGTGAGATAAAGAAGTAGAGCTGGATAACTGCCCAGTGAGTGACAATGATTAAACATATATATAGCTCACAATGCCAGTGTTTCGAGTCAAAGAAGGAAATCAAAGTATTTCCCCCAACACAGTAAGATGCAGCCAGTTTCTCTTGGATCAAAGGCCCTTTTGTCCTCACCATATTTGCAGATGTGTGAGTCACAGGCAGACCTAATGCGGTCATTACCTTCCCCATTTGTAGAGACGTTATTTGCCAAAGCTTCACCTGCAATCTGGACACCTTCAGCCATGCTAGCTCAGGGGCTCCCTGGTCACTTAGATGTAATACTATAGCAATAGTATCCTGCAGACAGCAGCTGCCTCTTTTTATTATTTTTTTTAAAGCCCTGGATCAACTCTGTAAGCTCATTTTGCTTTTATTTTTGTTGAAGGTACTAAATTAGTCATCACTCATCCCCCCAGCAAAGGAGGCAACGGCTCATTAATGCCATAATTTGTAAGATATTGAAATTTCAGGCTGTCTCCGAGAATCCACATGCCCTAAATCTCCAGCTTTTGACTTCGGGAATATCACACTTATTTCACAACCACACAGCTTCTGGAGCAGCATGTCTCAAACTTTACCACAGACTCGAATCACTGGGAGACTTTGTTATATGTAGATTCTGACCCAGTCAGTCCGGGGCGGGGGCCTGAGCGTTGGTATTTCTAAAAAGCTCCCAGGGGATGCTGAAGCTGCTGGTTCCTGGACCACACCTTGAATAGTGAGGGCCTGGGAAAGCTTTACTTATTTAAACAGTTAGTAGATAACGTGGTGGTTGAGCCCTCAAGCTCTGAAGTCATATTACCTGGGTTTACAGCCAGTCTCTGCTATTTACCCTTTCTAACTTTCCTTGTGCCTCCGTTTCCTCATTTGCAGAATGGTACGCAAAATAACAGCAAAAATAGAGTTGCCATGAGGGTTAAATGCAGCAGTAGGTGTAAGGCTCTGAGCACGGCACATGGCACATAATAAACAGCCAAGATGTGAGCTGTTGCTGCTCTGGTTTCCTCTCACAGGTCCCCTGGGTCCACCTCCCTCCCAGCCAGAGGAAACCCAGGAGAGTCCCCAGAGACAGAGGATGTGAAATTGAAAGTTTCTAACCCTCACAATGCAAACTACCAGCTTAGTCTTTTTAATAAGAAAGGTCTTGTCAGCTCATTCTACCATCATAGTTTGAGAAGGGCTGTGTATGCATGTTTTCCAAAAGCCAGGCCATGTTGTATGGTGGAAAAAGAATATGGGTTTTGGAATCAGGCAACCCAGTGTGCAAATTCGTCTCTGACAGCCTCTATTTACTCACCCGTAAATGGGGATAATAAAACCTACCATACAGGGACGCTGTGTGGATCAGGGATAATGTATGCAAAGTGCCTGCCCCACGTGCAGTAGGCACACAATAAATGGAAGCTGTTATTATTATGTTACCATCAAAATTCCATTTGCACAATGACAAGCAGGAGAGGAAACCAACAAAACTGGCAACTTAGCCTGGATAATGCTTTGTTCATCCAGGAGAACAAAAGCTATTTGCTAACCTGAAATGGATGATAAATGAGGACAAGACTGCTCAGTGCTTGGGTGCAGAGCTTTTCCGTAGCCTTAGACACAGGGGATTGAAGTTACTGGATGCAAGAGGTTTTTCCATGTGGCCCACAGTATTGTGAAGTTGGCCATGTGTCAGCTGCTCTACTAGACATTCAGTGGTGACCCAGACAGAGGTCCCACCCTCAAGGAGTGCCCACCTCATGGAGGAGATACAATCACATAAATGAACAGATAAAAGTTAGAGCTGTGTAAGGTTCCTGAAGGGCAGGCTCCTAAGAGAGCAGTTAACAGGATTCTCACAGAAGGCCTCTCCGAAAAAAGATATTTAATCTGAGTTTTGAAGGATAAGAAAAAGGCAATCAGATGCAGAGCAGTGGAAGAGCATTCTAGGCAGAGGGAACCGCGAGTGAAAAGGCTCTGGGGTTAGAAACAAGAAGGAGGAGAACGGTAGAAAATGAAGGCAAAAAAAGCAGGTAGCAGCCCAATCACGCAGGGCCTGGCGGTGAGGACACTGGATGTCATTCCAAAGACCATGTGATGCCAATAAACAGGGGATGCCACACATCTGTCCTACAAACCCTAGATGGAACACTGAGCAAATCAAGCCCCACGGTGGCTTGAGACCATGGGATCAGGACTTGACTTCTGAAAGCCTTCTGCTTCCTACTAGAGATTGAAGGTCTCTGACCCTGGGGACACCCCTCCGCCCCAGTGTGGAATTTCTTAAAGCCTTTTGGATTCATTGCCAAAACGGCAGGGGAAGCAAAGAACATGCGGCTTTACCTGGAAGTACCAGGAGGCACTAGATAGAGATACCCCAAACCCTTGTTAGGAGAAGTCAGAACCTCCAGAGACAGTGCTGAGTAAACACACTATTGACCAGCCTGTCCCTCCACCTCGGGCTCTGCACTCCTAAGGAATAAGTAAATCCCAGACATAAATTGCCCCCGGCAGCCTCCCTCAATTACACAAATCCAAGACACGACAGGGAGAGGCAGAAATTCTCCTCCAGTGAAGCTGAAAGCCGAGAGCAAAGCAAGAGAGCTAAAGTATAATCCCCATGCCGCGAGCAGCCAGAAGGAAGCAGGGCTCCCCGAGTACCCCGGTCCCCAACTGCTTAGCTAAGTCTGTCTACACAAGGCTGAGTGGCCAAGAGCAAAGGAGACGCCTTAACAACTACAGGGATGATCCAGGCACCCAGGGACAGGAGAGGGAGGGTACCTTCTTCCTCTGCCAGGAATCTAGGCATAATGCAGGACGGGGCAGGAGACGGGGTAAGAGGAGGCTTGAGGCCAGTCTTTCCCTGTCCTCAGCTCACTAGGTAACAGCGAGAGTTCTCGCATACTCAGAACAGAGGAGGTCTGACACATTCACACCTGCAGGGGAGCCGGGGTGAGGACAAAATACAGACAAGGAAGCAGCCAAATCGCAGAAGGGAGGGGCCCAGACCTCCCTTCCCCCTGCCACCCCATGATTCCCACTAAAATGAAGCAGGACGCCTCTGAGAAAGCCCCTCCAAGTGCCCTGTTTCGCTTCCTGACCTGTGATTTTGCTTTCCTTAATTACAAAAGTAATTTGGAGTCCCTCTTAACACTTCTGGGTTCTCTGATTGTCTTGGCTATTTTATTTTTAATATTTTGTATTATTAGTGGGTTTCAACATTTTCTCAGGGGTTTACTGACCTTTGTGTTTTTCTCCTCTAACCACTTGTTAATTTTCCTAGTCAGTTTTTCTTTTGGTGCATTTGCCTTTTTCTTAATTTGTAAGTAATCTTTTTATATGAACGATATTAACCCTTTGACAAACTGCCAACTTTTTCTCCTCCCACTGGCTGGTTTCTATCAGGTTTTATGGCATTTCTTGAATTCTCTGAAAGGACCACAAAGCAGCCATCTAATTCTGCCAAAAATATTCTCTGCCTTTGAAACAGGGTTTCTAGAATCTCCGTGAATCATCTGCTCACGTGCCCAAAAATGTCTCAGAAATCCTTTGCTTTTATAAACCACACCATTTATAAACCAAACCTTTGGCACCAATCTACTCTTTTTCTGCCTGTGCAGAGGCCGTGACCAGATCTGGGAAACTTCTGAGTCACACTGAAGTGCTGAGGTCACCGTAACCAAAGCACAGTCTCTTGATGGCTTGGAGATGCCCTCAGTCACTATAAACACCAAAGTTCACACTCGTCCGCCCCACTCAACCCCTTTCATTCACCTCCATTCCTTTTAGTCTAAAAGACTCCCTGACAGCAACAGGTGCCAAGCATCCCTCACAGAAACTTCCTAACAAAACCTGACTGCACTGGTACAAGACGGAGGAATCCTTGATGGTGTTTATTGACTATACGCTCTATGTGAATCACCTGTGAGCTGTGCCATCTGAAAAAACGGAGCTCTTCATGCTCATTGTATGCTTTCTCACCCCCATACCTTTTGCAGGTGATCTTCCTCTACCTAAACAACACCTCCCCACTTCCATACGTCACCCAGGTTGGCCAACTTCTAATCATCTTTCCAATCTCAGCTTAACCATCACCCCCTCTTCACCAGCAGCCAGGCTGGAACAGACACCCCTCCACCAAGAACTCTTAGGATCATCTCTAGCACAATTGTATAATTATGTATAATTGCCTGTTTACCTGTCTCCCCGGCCCTTGAAGGCTTGAACTGTGTCTTTCACCACTGTATCCCCAGCAGTGAGCGCAGAGCCAGGCTCATGGCTCACAATCAGTACATATTTGTGGAATCAATGGATCATTTCAAGTGTTAGAATAAGAAAAGCGGGGGGGGGGAGGGGCGGCTTCCCTGGTGGCGCAGTGGTTGGGAGTCCGCCTGCCGATGCAGGGACACGGGTTCGTGCCCCGGTCCGGGAAGATCCCACATGCCGCGGAGCGGCTGGGCCTGTGAGCCATGGCCGCTGAGCCTGTGCGTCCGGAGCCTGTGCTCCGCAACGCGAGAGGCCGCAGCAGTGGGAGGCCCGCATAGCGCAAAAAAAAAAAGGGTTAGCCCCATCGCTATCTGCAGAGGTCCATACCAGGAATATGTATAAGAGTATTTAGCTCTTATACAGTGAAGAATGAAACCTTTCCCCAAAAGAGGGTTGGGTTTTCCTTTGGCTTCTCAGTAAGCCCTTGGAATGTTTTTGTTTGCACAGGGGACTTGAATAACACTGGATATAATCTAACAATGGGATTTAGGGTGGGGGCTTTGAGTTACATAAATCAGCTCAACTGGGGACTGAAACCACTCATGTAGGCAGTCAACCATAGACCCAATAGTTGGAGCATCAAGGCTTGGCAAGCTTCCCTGGTTGCCAGTACTGCATGCTGTTGTCACGCATCCCTGCTGGGAAAGTAGCGCCGTCCATGACTCCATGGGAGGAAGACAACTGGGAGTTTCCATGTTTGGAACTCTCCCGGACTCTGCCCTATGTGCCTCCCTTGGTCGCTTTAGTCTGCATCCTTCACTGTAATAAACCATATGACAGCTTCCAGTGAGTTCTGTAAGTTTCCAGTGATTTATCGACACTGAGGGTGGTCTTGCAGAACCCAACACTTGCGACTGATACCAGACATGAAGGTGGTTTTGTGGACTGTACTCCCTCAACCTCGCAGTTCCTCTCTCTTAAAGACACTCTGAGGGCAGTGGCTGTAATAAGAACTCACCTGGAAAATGTGAACCATAAAGGACAGGCCCGATGTATGGAATGTCAAGACTGGCAAAGCCATCACTGTGGATGCCTCATTCATTAAAAGCAGCCTTGGACTGCAGCATGCTCCTCTCCACTGTCCCACCCCCCCTGGATGGAGATGGGCAGCACTCTCCAGGCAGGAGAATGAATCATGAGTGCATACTTGCTGCTCCCCCTCTCTCCGACAGATGACTGGGCAAAAATAGAAGAGAATTCCTTCTCTATAAATATCTTTACATGCTAAATGTCTCTAAAAAGCACCATGTGCCAAGCTACTCTGTTAAGAAACAGATGCAGAACAGATGCAAAGGCCCATGAGGTAGCTGAAAAGTTAAAGAATTTTTATTCAACGAGAGGCAGAAAAAGTTTCTTGGGAGCATAAATATGATCAAGGCTGCCCAAGGCAACTGGAGAGCTATGGAAAGTCTGGTTCCCAGCTTGTAACGTAGCATTTCTCACCATGTCATTTTCAAAGCATGTATAAGTGTGTGTGCATGTGTTCCCTCCATGGCCACTCTTCATCCATTCATTTAACAGATATTTACTAAGCACCCATTATGTGAACAACTCTCTTCTTAGGATATAAGATACAGGGGTGACCAAGACTAGTAAGTTCCCTGCTCTGAATGGACACACAATGTGTCCCAATGGAAGGAGTCAGATAAAACATAAACAAAATAACGTTTAGATAGACCTATGCTACAGAAGAAAATAGAGCTGACAATGTTGAGCATGGAGGCCACCTGAACTTGAGTGAAAGGCAGCAACATGGAGATAAAACTTGAATCATGAGAAGAAGCCAACCATTGGAAGATCTGGGGGAAGAAAATCCCAGGCAGAGGGGACACAGAGGTGGTGCTCAGGATTGCTCCAGGAAGAGAAAGAAGGGACCAAAGAAAAGGAGAACAGGATTTGGTCTGAGACGTGATCAGGAGATCAGGGCAAGCCTTTTAGGCCATAGCAAAAAACTGATTTTAATTCTTGGTAAAATGGAAAGCTGTAGGAAGGTTTTAGTAAGGATGAGTGTGATTAGATTTATGGGTTTTGTTGTCATTCTTAATCACTCAGGCAGCTAGGTCAGGCACTGATTGTAGGATATCAAGGCTGGAAACAGAGCCCACTTTGGACGTTGTTGCTGCCACTGACAGTGGTTCACATAGGGAGTCACAGTGGAGATGGAGACATATTTTAAGGTTACGTTTTGAAGGTAGAGCTGGCAGCACTTGCTGATGATTTGGACATAGCAGTTAAGAGAAAGAGACATCAAAGATGACTCCTAGGTTTGTAGTTTGAACAGTTAAATGGAAAGTGGGGCCATTTACTAAGATAGGAAAGGTAGAAGGAGGCACAGATCTGGGGACATGCTAAAGGTGAGAAAATGAAATTCAGAAAAGCCACACAGCCGGGAAATGGTGAAGGCAAGTTTGAATGCTGGTCCCTGGGACTCAAAATGACAAAGCAAGCTGAATTTCCAAGCCTGGTTCAGAGAGGAGTTGAAGGAAAAATCACATCAGTCCCAGGAAAATTCAGGGCATGCCACACAGCTGATCTATTTTCAGCATCCACTCCTGTGAAGGCTACTTGTAGAATCATATAATTAATAGAATTTTTGAGCTAAACAGATCCTTAGGCTCAAAAGGACACCTGCATCTTTGCAAACATGATTCACAGAACGTTCCCTGAGTAAGCAAATGGGTCGGGCTGCTGAGTAGCCTTTGCTTTGAATGGAGCTCCGGACACAGACCCATCTTCCAAACCATCCTTTCCGCTTCCTCCCCACTGTCAAAAGAAACAGGACATTATATAAACCTTCTGAAATGCCAAAAGGAGGAATTCTATATTTAACTCCCCTCCCAGCATCCAAACATGACGTGACGGAATGTTGAGGATCCAATTCAACAAAATTGAGTAACAAGGAGATAACCCAGGGGACTCTCCCCTTCTCCCTTCTCCTCCAACTTCCTGTCTCCAGCCACCCACTGTCATATCTTCATTAAGGAAGTTCAGAAGCGGCTGGCGTGGCTCAGGCAGATCCCCGAAAAAGCAAACAGCTGGGGGAATTGAAAGGATTATGCTAATAGAGATGCTATTAACACTGGCATAGCTACCAGGCAGCTGGAACTCAGAGACAATCGTGGGCTCTTCCTCCCCTTCAGCAATCCCAAGAAGAAGTGTGGGGACTAAGGAATGAGAGGGAAGGAGGCAGCTTTATAAAAACCAAGGCCCTCGAGGCTGGAGAAGCACATGAAATGGAACTTCAGCTACTGCATCTCCAAAGCTGAGACCTTCGTTAGAAAGGTGCTGATAAAAAAAAGTCACGTCTATGAGACTGCAAGAGCTGGGATGATGGCAGGAGCCGATCAAGAAGGCATGCAGCGAGGCTCCTGAATACACTTACTGAGCAGCTTGCATGCTGTAGGCGATCAATAAATATTAAACACAGAGCCTGGTGGAGAACAGGTTTTAATGAGACCAGAAACAGCGTATAGAGTGGGCTGCCATGGTGAAGGGCCATGGAGACGCTAGGCAACCAGCCTCATCTCTGCAGGTCCCGTGTCCTCGACTCTCCCCGGGGTGTTCTCAGTTACAAAAAGAAAGCAGGGCTTCCCTGCTGGTGCAGTGGTTAAGAATCCGCCTGCCAATGCAGGGGACATGGGTTCAAGCCCTGGTCCGGGAAGATCCCACATGCCGTGGAGCAACTAAGCCTGTGAGCCACAACTACTGAGCCTGCGCTCTAGAGCCCCCATGCCACAGCTACTGAATCCCACATGCCTAGAGCCAGTGCTCCACAACAGGAGAGGCCACCACAATGAGAAGACCACGCACCACAGCGAAGAGTAGCAAAGTAGTATGCACTCGGCACAACTAGAGAAAGCCCGCACACAGCAACAAAGACCCAACACAGCAAAAAATAAAATTAATTAATTAAAAATTAATTTATTTATAAATTAATTAACTAAAATTAATTTATAAAAATAAATTAATTAATTTTAAAAAAGAAAGAAAGAAAACCAACTCAAGGGAAAATTCATGGGGATGTTGGAACCTGAGGGAGCCCTCCCTGGCATGGCTCAGGTCTACCGCTCCAGTCTCATCATGAATGGTGCTTCATTCAATCAAAAAAAAAAAAAAGGAAAGGAAGGAAGGGAGGGAGGGAGGAGGGGGAAGGGAGGGAGGGAGGAGGGGGAAGGGAGGGAGGGAGGAGGGGGAAGGGAGGGAGGGAGGAGGGGGAAGGGAGGGAGGGAGGAGGGGGAAGGGAGGGAGGGAGGAGGGGGAAGGGAGGGAGGGAGAGAGGGAGAGGGACAGAGGGAGAGAGAGAGAGAGACAGAGAAAGGAAGAGAGAGAGAGAGAGAGAGAGAGAGAAAGAGAGAAAGAAAAAGAAAGAGAGAGAGAAACAAAGAAAGAAAGAGAGAGAAATCCCCAGGACAGAGCAATAAATAAGAGAAAGACTGAGGGGACCTCTACCCTCAGGGAGTTTCCAGGCCCCTAGGGGGGCAATAAGCATACTGGAATAGGAAAGTACCTCATGTTGTAAACCCACAGAGGAAGAGCATTCATTCCAGCCGAGATCCGGGACGACTTCCCAGGAGAAGTGGCTTTTGAACAGGAAATGAGGAATCGTAAGAGGGTAGCCAATTTAAGAGGCAGAGAAAAGAGGTCCATGTGGCAAACATGGTGTATGCAAAGGCTTGGAGAATCTGCTCTTCCCTTTGCTTGTAATATGCTTGTGCCCCTTATCTGCCATGGATCCTGTGTTCCTCCCCCCATATCACTTTGCCTAGCGTTCTATAACAGGAAGAGTAATTCATCATTGTTATTAGTATTTTGATGTTTTGTTGTTACTACTACTACTACTGTTATCATTATTTTATTTAGGAGCACTTAGTATGTGCCAGGCACCATACTAAACATTTTACCTACATTATCCTCTTTTTAGCCCCACGTCCCTATAAGAAAGATGCCACTATGATCTCCATTTATAGGTGAGGAAACTGAGGTCCAGAGAGATGAAATAACTTGCCCACAGTCACATAGTCAATAAAAGTGGCAAAGTTGGATTTGAGCCCAGGTAATATGACCCCAGTGCATCTAAACATCTGGTATACCACTTTCTACTAGGTCATCACACGTACCATATGTAGCAAAGCTTCACATTGAACTATGTCTTCATGGCTTTCCAACCTACCCTTTTGCCCACTTCACATCCTTCAGCATTTATCATTCAAGAGTCCATAAACATTGGAACCAGCTGGACATGGGTAAATCCCAGACTTACTAGCTCTATCATTTTAGGCAAGCTACCTGAACTTTTAATGCCTCAGTTGTCACAATCACGACATGGGGATAGTAATACCTACATCCTGAAGGACTGATTAAAAAATTAAACAACATAATATATTTAAAGAGTGTAGCAGAAGGCTGGCCCGCAGATGGTATTAGTTTCCTATTGCTGCTGGAACAAGTTACCACAAACATAGTGGCTTAAAATCCTGCAAATGTATTATTATCTTAGAGTTCTGGAGATCAGAAGTCTAAAATGGGTCAGCAGGGCTTCCTAGAACTTCCTTCCCAGACCTAGGGGAGAATCTTGCCTTTCCAGCTTCTAGAGGTTGCCTGCATTCCTTGGCTCATAGCCACAACACCCTAAACTCTGTTTCCACTATCACATCTCCTTTGACTCTCACACTCCTGCTTCCCTCTAAGTACCCCTGTGGTTACACTGGACCCACCCAAATAATCCAGGGTAAGCTTCCCATCTCAAGATGGGAAGAGTTTTAACTTAATCCCATCTTCAAAGTCCCTTTGCCCCCAAAGATAACATATTCTCAGGTTTCAGAGATCAGAAGGTGGATATCTTTGATGGGCCTTTATTCTGCCTACCATAGTCCACTCTCTGGCCCCCAAAGATTCACATCTGTCCCACGGGCAAAGAACCGTCACCCTATCTCCCACAGTTTCAACCCGTTATAGCAACAACTCAAAATCCAAAAATCTCATCTAAACCTCATCAGCTCAAAAGTCCCAAATCTTATCATCTCAATCATCTAAATCAGGTATAATCCATCCTGGAGCAAAATTTCTCTCCATCTGTGGTCCTGTAAAACTAGGAAACAAATTATCTGCTCTCAAAATACAATTGTGGGACAGGCATAGGATACCAGTTATAGCCATTCCTCATCTAAAAGGGAAACAAACAATGGAAAGAAAAAACCTAGTTACCACACCCAAGTAATTTTGAAATCCAGCTAGGCAAACAAACATTCGGTTTCAAGTGTGGAGATAATCCTCTGTGTTTCAAGACTCTGCCTTCAGAGTAATCCATCCTTTTTCACGCGAGGTAGCATGTGTTTGCAGCCTAGTAGTTCAGAAGTATGTTTCTTGCCCGTAGAATTCTGGGAGTGTGGTCTTCTTTCATTTCATCCTCTCTCTGTTTCCTTCAGACCAAATTGGCAATGTTCCCACTAGTATGAAATTTCAAGAACCTTGTGGGTCTCCTGTGTATTTCATAGGGATTCATTCCATTAGACAAGAGGCTCTTCCACAGACCTTTTCTAAATATTCCACTCTATCCCTGGCTTCAGTTTAGATGGCTGAAGAGTCACACACCTAATCTGTTTAAAGATCCCACAGTATGATCAAATACTGTGACATTTTGATCATTTCCAGGCACTAATAAAAGGTTATCCAGTCACATCCTTGGCTTTCTCTCCAGAGCAGCTTTCCTGACTGTGTCTCCTACTTTTAGTATCTTTTACAATTTGTATAGGCTGGGAATTTCCCAAGTCATCCTTTTTGCTTAACAGTCCTTCCCTCAATCTATCTCTTTCCTCCAGCATTTTACTAAAGGTAGAAAGAAGAAACCAAGCTGTACCTTCCACACTTTGCTTGGAAATTTCCTCAGCTAACTATCCAAGCTCACCGCTTACAACTTCAGATTTCCACACGCCTGTAGAACACAATTCAGCTAAACTTTCTGCCACATTATAATAAGGATTCCCCTTCTCCAGTTCCTAATAACATATTCCTCATTTCCATCTTAGCTACCCCTCACTGGTAGCACCTTTAACATTTCTATTTCTACCAGCAGTCTGTTGGTAACGATTCAGGCGTTCTCTACGATGATATATGTTCTCTCCATGATGCTCCTCACTTGCTCCGAGTCCTCAGTGGCAGAGGCGTTAGCTTTCATATTTCTACTAACAATGTGTTCAATAAAATCGAGCCTTTTTCTATGATGTGTCTTAAAATTCTTCCAGCCTCTGCCCACTGCCCAATTCCAAGGCCACTTCCACTCTTGCAGGTATTTGTTGCAGCAGCACCCAACTCCTGGCACCAAAATCCGTGTAAGTCAGGGTTCAGTCAGAGAAACACATCAGTAGGAGATATATATTAAGAAACTTATTACAAGGAATTTGCTTACATAACTGTGGGGAATAGCTAGACATGTCTGATATCTGTAGGCCAGGCTGGAATTCTTGGGCATGAGCCAAAGCTTCTAGCCTCTGGTGGGATTTCTTCTTTAGGGAAGCCTCTTAAGCTGCACTTTTTTTTTTTTAATTTTTTTTTCTTTTCATTTATATATTTATTTATTTTTGGCTGCGTTGAGATACGCAGGCTTCTCATTGCGGTGGCTTCTCTTGTTGCAGAGCACGGGCTCCAGGTGCGCGGGCTCAGTAGCTGGGGCTCATGGGCTCGGTAGCTATAGCTCGCGGGCTCTAGAGTGTAGGCTCAGTAGTTGTGGCACGCAGGCTTATTTGTTCCGCGGCATGTGGGATCTTCCCAGACCAGGGCTTGAACCCATGTCCCCTGCACTGGCAGGCAGTGCTTAACCACTGTGCCACCAGGGAAGTCCCTAAGCTGCACTCTTAACGCCTTCATCCGATTGACAAGCCCACTCAGACTACCTAAAATAATCTCCCTTAAAGCCAGCTGATTACAGACTTTAGTCACAGCTACAAAACAACTTCACAACCATACCTGGATTAGTGTTTGACTGTGTAACTGGCAAATGTAGCCTAACTAAATTGAGGAATAAGACTGACCAACACAGGTGTGATATACATAATCAGGCTACATTCCTAACACTCAAGACAGCCTCTCATGCATTTCTATATCCCCTCCCCCAGGTCCCAGGTCCCAGGCCCAGAGTAAGAACATGGAAGTCAATTGAGTAAGTTTACAAGTAAATGGGCTTATCCTTTCATCATTACTTTTCATCTCCCTCCCCTGCCCCTCCTGCTCCACCACCCAACCCCACGGATTCTGAAGGCTCTCTGTTGTCCTTCCCTTCAGTGAGTCCATCATCAACACTTTGGGAAGACAATATTGTAAACACTGGAGCATAATAATCCACAGCACAGACCCTATAATCCTACCTCTCCAACAGATGATGAAGGCTAAAACAGTAAGAATCCAAGAATAATTCTCTCTCTAGCCCACAACTAGGAAACCAAGCTCACATATCAATAAAAAACTTCAAAGGTGAGGTTCACTTGCAACTAGATTCTAACGAAACCAGTTCTTCTTCCAAGAAAAGCAAAATGGATAACTCAGAATCACCAAATTAGGATGCAAGAGGCACTTGACTAACCATAGCCAACTGTAGACCTGTTATCCTATCCATGCTGTTAGACAAGGACTGAAGGTTAAAAACACTGATTAGTAATTAATAAACTATCTCCTTAAAAAAAGAAACTATTTCAATACTTTTGCTGCACACATTCCAGGTGACCTTCTGTTTCACATTTTTCTTCATAATATTGGATAAACTTAATCTGTCAGTAAATGCCTTGAAGGAATGAGTTCATTCTACCTTCAGAATGGTGATGACTGATGATGATGTGATGATGATGATGGTGATGATGGTGGTGATGGTGGTGATGATGATGAGGATGACGATGATGATGATGATAGCAGCTACCCTTTATTGGGACTTACTTCGTGCCAGGTGACTGCGCTAAACACTTTACATACAGTATTTAATTTGAACATGATGATAACCTGTCATACTTTGAGTTGTCCCAGCAGGAGACACTGAGACAAAGATTTGAATTTCCAGTCACCTATTTGAGAAATGATCGCAGGAAACACTGGTAGGGAAAAAGAGAAATGAGACAGGGAAGGAAAAGGAAAAAGTAAATGGTGCATTTTTAGGCAAGTTACAACTGTGGGCGACTGAACCTTATTATCCCTGGGGACATTGGGAACCTAGCATAAAATATTTACATTATAGTTGTTGCACCTAAGAGGCAAGGGACTGGAGTAGTTATCCACAACTCCCCATCTATCACTGGCTGCTTCCAGCACCTTCACTCACCCGGAAGGTGGGCTGAACCTACTTCTAGAGTCAGAAAAGACCTCACAGATAGTCACGTGTGTTCATAGTCAACAGCCTTTGATATACAGGCATGAGGACTGGGGGGGATATGGGCAAGCAGGCACCAGCAGCGCATGCTACACAACCTAGTAAGTAGGTTGTATTAGTCCCATTTTAGAAAAAAATTGAGGCTCAAAGAGGATAAAGTAACTTGCAGAAATGATGGAGCTGGATTAAAATCAGGTCTATCTGCAAAGAAGACATACAAATTGCCGACAGATATGTGAAAAATGCTCAATGTCACTAATCATCAGGGAGATGCAAATCTAAGCCACAATGAGATACTACCTCACATTTGCCAAGATGGTGATTATCTAAAACACAAAAGACAACAAGTGTTGGTGAGGATATGAAGACACTGGAACACTTGCACACCGTTCGTGGGAATGCAGAATGGTGCAGCCACTATGGAACAGAATGGAAGGGTTTCTTTAAAAATTAAAAATAAAACTACCATATGATCTAGCAATCCCATTTCTGGGTATTTACCCAAAAGAATGGAAATTAGGATCTCAAAGAGATATTAGCACTATGTTCTCTGAAGCACTATTCACAATAGCCAAATGTGAAAACAACCTAAATGTCTATCTATAGATGAATAAATAAAGAAACTGTGGTATATACGTGCAACAGGATACTATTCAGCCTTTAAAAAGAAGGAAATTCTGCTATATGTGACAACATGAATGAACCTTGAGGATGTTATATTAAGTGAAATAAGCCAGTCACAGAAGGACAAGTACTACATGATTCCGCTTTCATGAGAAATCTAAAATAGTCCAACTCATAGAATCAAAGAGTAGAGGAGTGGTTGTCTGGGGCTGGGAAGAAGGGAAAATGCGGCATTTCTTTTCTTTTTTTGATGTCTATTATTTTTCTCAATTTTTAAAAAAATTTTTACTGGAGTATAGTTGATTTACAATGTTGTGTTAGTTTCAAGTGTATAGCAAAGTAAATCAGTTATACATATACATATATCCACTCTCTTTTTTTTTAGATTCTTTTCCCATATAGGCCATTACAGAGCATTGAGTAGAGTTCCCTGTGCTATAAAGCAGGTTCTTATTAGTTATCTATTTTATATATAGTAGTGTGTATATGTCAATCCCCATCTCCTAATTTATCCCTCCCCCACTTATCCCCTGGTAACCGTAAGTTCGTTTTCTACATCCATTGATGTCTATTTTTGGCAAATAAAAGTTATACACATTTAAGGTACACAATGTGATATTTTGGTAAATGTATACACTGTGAAGTGATTACCTCAATCAAATAAATCTATCCATCACCTCACATAGTTACTATCTGAGTGTGTGTGTGTGGGGGGGGGGGTTGAGAACAGTTGAGATGTTACTCTCTTACCAAATTTCAAGTATATAATACACTAACTACAGTCACCCTGCTGTACATTAGATCTCAAGAATTATTCATCTTATAACTGAAAGATCAATCTCTCTCCTTTTTCTCCACCCCACCCCCCAGGCTCTGGTAAGCAGAAGCCAGAGATAGAGAGTATTATCTAGAAAAGACCCATGGAAGAGCCTTTTGTCTATTCTGTGTGAGACACTACATACCCTCTGGTTTCCTCCTCTATGAAATGGGGATAGTCACACGGTTGTTGAAAGGATTAAATGAGAGAGTATTGTGCTTAGCACAAAGTACTTGCTGAATCAATGCGAACTTGTATTATAATCACAGCTCAACCGAAAAAAAGTCATTTGCTTCATCCTCAGAGCCTGGGATCTGCCTGTCAGAGCCACATAATACTTGTCACAAACTCCCAGGTACTAGACAGGACTTCCCCCCCTTCTGAGGGGCCAGCTCCTTGAGACTGTGGCCTGTACAGCCTGAGGCGGTGGGAAGAGCCTTGGATTAAGAGCAACAAGCCAGAGCCCCAATCTGGTCTCTGGCAATGCTTGACCAATCTACTCCAAGACCTCAGGTCTGGCATTACCAAAGTGGACACAGCCCCTTCCTCATGGCGGTAATAAAAATTAAAAACTCTGTAGATAACGTTTCACGAACAGTGCCTTCCTTTCATCAAGTCTAACTCATGTTAGTTAGACTTATCATGGTTAACAATGCAGATTCAGAAGTCAGAGAGAGCTGGGTTTGAATCCAGGTCCAATCACTTACCAGCTGTTTGAGTACTTTGTTTCACTTCAATGAGCCTCAGTTTTCTCATCTGCCAAATGGGGCTAAGAATACCCAAAGCATCACAGAGTTAGCGTGAGGATTAAATGAGATATTTAAAGCACTTGGCACAATGCCTGGCACATAATGAATTTGCAGTACATGCCAACTATTTTTATATTTAATATGCCATCATTATCAGAACGCTTTGAATATAGATGTGCTTAAGGACAGTTTGCTGAATGAATGAATGCTGAGAAAAGAACATCATCAGCTAAGTCCTGGCAGTGCCTGGATTTCAGAATTCTTCATATGGAAGTTCTCCACTGGGGAAACAAAAAGCCTCAAAATTAAGAAAACTGAAAGAAAATAGAATAGGCTTGGCTAAATTGTCTAAGCCCAGTCGTGTGTGAGATACCTCAGAACACTTGATGGAGAAAACACAGATCAGCCTGAGTCCAGACTGAGATCATGAGACAGGCCTGGGGGCCTGGAATCTGCAGAGGCCAGTGGACCTGGGGGTTCAGGTTGCCTGCTCTCAAGAGGCAAGATCTCCAGCTGCTTAGACTTCTCTTTAGATTCGCAGAGCATCTTTCCATGTCATCTATCAGTGATGGGAGGTCGGGGTGAGCATCCCCCAGGGATGGGACAGGTCTCTATAATGCTCTCCCAGGTGGGGAGAGGCAGGGGACACTGGCTCTTCTGAAAAGGCCTGGAGAAAGGAGGGTAGGTGAGAAAACTTACTAAAAGGAAAACACAAGAGAGGTCAAATCAAAAGCCAATCTGATATATTATTCAAGTGCAGATTCTGATTGTCTGTCTGGGGCAGGACTGACATTTTCCACTTAAACAAGATACCCCAGGAAATAGAGACCCTGCTGATCCAATGGCCACACTTTGAATACCAAGGCTTAGACATTAGTCCAGTGTTTCCAGACTGCCTTTATGAGAATTACCTGGGAGTACCTTGTTAAAAAGGCAAATATTCAGCCTTGTACAAACCCACTGAGTCAAAATGAGTGGTGGTTATGGCAGGTCAGAGGGATACCCCAGAAGCTGTATGTTTAAAAAGCAATCCCTGGTTACTTTTAACATGAGGGAGATTTTAGAAAACACTGATTTGGTCTGTGTCAGGTATAGCAAATTCAGATGCCCCAGAACCAAGACAGGTGATATGAATGATCTAAACTATCCAGCTAACAAAAGGATGTAGTGGGGACTGTAGTAAACTTGGAATGGCCCTCCTCAGCGAAAGGAGGCAGCTACTTTTCTGCTCAAATGAGATGTTGCCATGAGGGAATTCAGGCTGCATGTTTCTAGAGCTTTTGATTTTTTAGCAGAAACTCTAGATTCAGACTTTTCAGTGAACTACCTTCATGTTTTTTAAGGCTCCTGCAAGAGCAAAACAAACACATCTGCAGGCAACCATTTGTAACTTCCTGGGGTCCAGCAGATGAGAAATAGGGATCTGTGGCTGCCATTGAATATTTCAAAAGGCCTAGCAGAACTGGAACTCTGACCTGTAATCAGACATCCACAGCCAATCAGTGTACTCCATCCCTTGGCCACAGCGACTGGCTCAGTTATGGGCACATGATCCAGTGGAGTCCAGTCAGGATTAGCCCTGGGTCTTTTGATGGAGCTGCCAGGAAGGAAACTCTGTACTCACTCTAGTTTCTCTGGGTCATTTAACTGGCAGAATGAAGGACAAGAGCTCCTGGGGGCCATCTTGCCCCACCGGGAATTGGGATGAGGGGATATCCCCTGAAAATGAAGTTAAAACAGAGAAAACCCAAGCTGACATATGGGAGAGACCCATGACTCCTGGATTTACACAGGCTCGAAGACAACTCCTGGTATTTTCAGTTATATCACTCACCTTGTCTGACTTGGTAGAACTGTCATTGGTTAATAATAGCTGCAAAACCAGATTCTTTTTGTGTTGAGATTTAGACTTTACATATAATGTTCATTTGCATTACAGTGTGTCATCCTCAAAGCACATCTATGAGGTTAAGCAGGCACGGGCTATTTTCCACACTTTACAGATGAGATACCAGGGCTCAGAGGGGAGCGATGCCTTGCAGAAGGCCACACAGCTCACCAACGGCAGGACAGGGACAATAAATCTAGTCTTACGACTCTGGTTCAGAGGACTTTCCACCCGCTCCTCCCCTCCTCCACCTAGAGGCGTCCTTCTCTCCTATAACACACAAGAGGGATGCGTTCAGGGGGCCTGGCTCCAGCTCCAAGCTCCACTGCAAAATTCTTCCAGGCTACTTATTCTGAGATATGGGAAACAAGAAGTGTACAACCCAAAATGCCCATTTCCTCACATTCCAGAGAGCAAAAGGGCACAAGCCCCACAAGGAGCTACCGGAAGATTTACTGAGTCTCAAGGAAACGACAGCAAAGTGCTACAAAGAAGGCAGAGCCCAGGGTCAGAGTCAGGCTGGAACAAATGGAGCTCCACTGCGCAAGTTCAGAAACGGGAGTAAGTTTTTAAAACAAACAAATAACAAGGATCCAGGGTTCCATCAAGGCAACAGCCCTGACTTACTTCAGCCACCCAGGCTCATGTTCAATCAGTTCAACAAACCGCAGGCGTCCAAACCTCTCCAGATCCCTCCCTACTTCCCACAACCCCTGCCTCAGAATCAGGCACCCTTGCTATGATCTCACTCAATTGTATTCCCATGTAAAATTCTCAGGTCCCGTCCCTTTTCCAGTTAGGTACTTAATACATCTCGATCCTTGTGCCACCACATAATCATTTAAACAGAACACTTAATTAGCTGCTTGGATAAAAATAACATGTAATTTGTTTGGTAATTATATGTTTCCACAACTGCTGAAAGCAACTCATTATAGGAATTTGGTACACTTAGGATACATTACCTTAATTCTATTTTCTGTTTATTCAATTATATCTGTCGGTTTTAATTGTATTATAAATTGTGTTGAGCTGGTGAAGGTGACTATAAAGTGGCTGTTCCTTAGGTTTCATGGTTGGTTTGCGAGTTCCCAGTGTTTGCTCCAGGCTCTGACTGGCTCTGCCGAAATGGTAAAACGAGGACATGCCAAGACCCTTCACACGAACAGAAAAGAAAGTTGTCAGAACTTTCTGCCGAGGGCCTCCTTAACACGGTGTGTTCCAAGGCAAGGGTACGCGGACACATTTTCCTTCAAAGCTTTTAATAATTCAGTAGTTATTCTAATGTGTATGAGAAAAAATATAAGTAGCATTTCCAAACCATAATTTCAAACAAATTGTTACCCGGAATGAAACTTAAGTAGGTATTTATGTTTAAAAACATTGAGTCAATTTATGGGCAATTGATGATATGAAAGAATTATTACTTTTTTAAATGTAATAGCAAAATTATGTTTATGTTCAATAAATGGAGTCTTTCTCTTTTAAGATACTTACTGAAATTTTATCATAAAATGATACAATCCCTGCAATGCATTTTAAAATAATCAAGGGGGTGGGTATAAAGGAGGAGAGTATTAAGAAAACAAGACTGACTGTGAGTTGAAGCTAAATTAAGGGTCCATGAGGGTTCATTATATTTTCACTCTATTCTTGTATGTTTGATCATTTTCATCATAATAATTTTTAAATTGAGTTAATTTAAAATATTTGATTGAATAATAATATAGGTTGGGGTCAGCACACTTTTCTGTAAAGGGCCAAATGCTAAGTATTTTAGGCTTTGGGGTCCTACAGTCTCTGTGACAACTACTCAATTCTGCTGATGTAGCAAGAAAGCAGCCACAGACAGTCTGTACAAGAACGGGTGCAGTTATGTTCCAGTAAAACTTTATTTACAAAATCAGGGGATGGGTTATATAGCTTGTAGACCCCTGAGGTAGATAATACACTGATATGGCAAAGACCATGAGACGGCAATATAGGAAGGTCTGTAAGAGGGAGAGAAGTACTCAACTCTTGGAACTCTGAGATTCCCTCCTTTGGGATAATAAGAGACCCAACAGAGACACTGAAACGAGGGAGTCAAGGATGAGGCGGGAGCAGAGAAGCCTATCACTCTTCCATTCATTCAACAACATTTTATAAGATCCTCAGGAGGAGGACATCATGTCAGCCCACATCAGGGGATGGTGATTCCTTGTCATCTGCAGCTCCTGCTGAGACCAGCTCACACACAGACACCCCTTGGTTGTGCTGAGCCAATGGGAGAATGAAGGCTCCCCGACAGAGTGTAAATTGGTAGCGCTATTTCCAAGTGAGTGTTATTCATATTATTGTTCTGACTCTGGAAGTCCACTCACCTTTGGGTTTCTGTCTAGAGGTGAAGGAGAGGAGCTGGGGAGGTGATTCCAGGGGTTTCTAGGCACTAGCCTGAATCGCAGAATCCACAGTTCATAGCCACACTTGAGATAAAGAGTTTCCCCATCGCTGGTGTCCACCTGCTTGTGGAGGCACTACATGACAGTGACATTGCCAAGCTGCTGATAGAGGCAAGAGGTGAGAGACCTCGACACCAGAAACTGCATGAGAAATGACAGCTGTATGTGGTCGTCCTCTTGATGACAACCACACGCCGCTCTCAAGTGCAACTGCAAACCCTAGACCCTCAACAAAGATGAGGCATGCTGAAGTCTTCCCTAGACACCTCCCTTCCCTCCCCATTGGGTCACCCAGGTATGATGCGGCTTTGTCATTAGATAATCAAACACCCCTCACTCAACAGAATACTTATTAAGCCCTTAATATGCACCAGACACAGTATTAGGAACCAGAGAGACTGAGAAGAGTCCATTTAGTCCCTGCCCTCTAGGAGCTCACATTGTAAATCAGTGGTCATCTAGGAGCAATAATATTACCAGAAGATACATGGCCATGTCTAGAGACCTGTGTGGTTATCACAACCAGGGGAAGGGGTGCTGTTGGCATCTAGTGGGTAGAGGCCAAGGATGCTTCTAAACATTCTACAGTACACAGGATGGCCTCCCACAGCAAAGAATTATCCAGCCCCAAATATAAAAGCACCAAGCTTGAGAAACCCTGTTCTCCTAGAAGAAACAGATTTTAAACAAATGACCGTATGAAAGATGTAATTATAGAAGTGTGTGCAGGTACAACTGCAGCAAAAGGAAGAGATCAACTCCGAAATATAAACACAGCTCCTGCCTTAAAAGCAGAAATGAAAATGCTTATTTGACCCCCATAACCCCTCTAGATAATTCTCCATTTCTTTGTTCCCTTTTATAGCAAAAATGATCCACGAGTCATCTATAATGGCCACCTCCACTTCTTCATTTACCATCCTCTACTTCACCAGCTGCAGGCAGGTGTGGCCACCGCTGCGCTGCTGAAGGGCTTTGTGAAGGTCTCTCCACTTAGGCAGATCCGCTGGCCAATTCTCAGTCCTCATCCTCCTCAACACTGGATGCCGCACATCCCTCCTTTCCTTGCCTTCCTAGGCACCACGCTGCCCTGGTTTTCCTGCTACCCTCCTGGAGGCCCCCTCTCAGCCTCCTTGCTGCTTCTTCCTCATCCTCCTGACCTCACACTAAAGGTGTCAGGAGTTGGCAACCTGTGGGCCAGATCCAGCCCACTGCCCAGTTTTTGTAAATAAAGTTTCACTAGAACTCAGTCATGCTCATTCATTTACGTATCATCTAGACTGCTTCCTCTCTACAACGGCAGAGTTGAGTTGTTGAAACAGAGACCATATGGCCCACAAAGCCTAAAATATTTTCTGACTGGTCCCTACAGAAAAGTATGCTGACACCTAACCTAATTATTATTGTATTTAATCATTCCTTTTGTTTAATTGACTATTTTTTTTACTCATTTTTATTGGAGTACAGTTGCTTTACAATGTTGTATTTGTTTCTGGCTGTACAGCAAAGTGAATCAGTCATAGGTATAATGACTTTTTATTGTAGAAATAATCAAATATACAAAAGTAGAAAGTTCTATGACATTAAATGCCATGCACATGCTGGGAACAGCATCTCCAGCCCAGGCTCTCCCCCGAGTTCCAGATTCACTTATCCAGCCAACTCAATCAACATCTATCTTCACTTGGATGTAAAATGACATGATAATGTGGCCAAAGCAGAGCTAGAGGCATCCTCCGCCCCACTACGTCTTCCCCATCTCAACAAATAGCGACTTCCATCCACCTTGTTAACCACATTAGAACTCTAGGGTTCTACCTGTTCGGGCAAACTGTGTGACGAATGTACTGAAATTCCCTGTATTATCTCTGCAACTTTTCTATAAATCTAAAATTATCCCCAAATTCAAAAGTTTAGTAAGTAAAAACCCTAGAAGTCACTCTTTCTCTCTCATTCTTGACTTCTCTTTCTCTCACTCCTCATATCCAATCAGTCAGCAAGTAAGAGTGGTCTACCTTCCAAGCATATCCCAAACCTGATCATTCTCACCACCTCCACCAACACCTCCTAGCCCAAGAAGCTCTCCTGGCTTGTCTCCCACCTGGATTATTGCAACAAGGCTTCCCAGGTGCCCTCTTTTCCCCTCCTCACTCCCTTCTTCTATCAACAGAGCAGCTGCAGTGATTTTTTTAAAACATAAATAAGGTCGTATCACTTCTTTGTTTAAGCCCCTTCAATGATTTCCCATCACACTTTGGAATAAAATCCAAACTTCTTTTCATAGCCCACAAATCCTATGGGAGCTGCATCTGCCCACCTCTCAGAAACTGTCTCCTCTCACTTTCCATCTGATCTGTCTGCTCAAGCCACCCTGGTCTGTTCCCCAAACATGCTAAGCCTGCCCACCCCTACCCCAGGGTCCACACACTTGCTGTCACCCTCTGCCCATCCTCCACACAACTCGCTCCCTTACTTAACTCAGAGAGGCCCTCCGTGGTCAGTCTGTCGAAAATATGCCAGTTCACCGACCCCCAGCCTCTCACCTTGCTCTGCTCTATTTCCCTGCCTATCACTGATGGCTACCTGAATTTATCTTATATGGTGATTCATTCTTTTATTATCTGTCATCCCCACGAGAAAGTAAATTCCCTGTTGGCAGGGACCTCATCTATCTTGTTTATCACTGCACCTGGTTGCCTTGAACATGCCCGGCACACAGTAGATGCTCAAATATCTGCTGAATGTTATATGCTGAGTGAACAGAGAAGTCAAAGGAAGCTCCCAAGAGGAGATGACCATTGAGCGGAGGCATGTAATGTACATATATTCATTTCTTTGGTGGCATAGCAACCACCACTACCATAAATGCCTTTGGGGAATCCTTCCTCTTGCCATCCACCATCTTTTTTTTTAATTTTTTATATTGAAATATATTTGATTTACAATGTTGCGTTAGTTTCAGATGTACAGCAAAGTGATTCAGTTATACATATTCATGTATCTACTTTTTCAGATTCTTTTCCTATACAGGTTATTACAGAGTATTGAGTAGAGTTCCCTATGCTATACAGTAGGCCCTTGTTGCCATCTACCATCTTGGTGAATCCATTAAATGGCTTCCCCTGGTCAAGATCTGAGACAGCCTTTTTAATTTCAAACAGCATGCTCCTGCCAAGAACCGTGAGTAGTTTCTGTTCCCCTAACTCCAGGACTTGCCTTGGCCCTGCCCCTTCAGCCTCTCAATCTTATGAGCTCCCCTCTCTTTTCCTGGCCAGAGAACGTGTCTGGTGCCTATAAGTGAATAACTGTTCCTGACTTTACCAGTGGGTGGGGAGGGGCCTTCTAGATGCAGGTAACAACTTGTACCAAGGCACTGAAGCATGACACAAAAGGAAATAATGGGGCATGAAAATCAAATGTTCCTTCAAGGTACACATATGTTACCCCAAAATTCTGGGACTCCCTAGGGACTCAATTCAAAAATCAGAAGAGCTATTTTCCTAGAACATCTCTTACCTACAGGAAAACAGGGCATTTTGTGCAAGAGCAATGTCTGGCCAACATCATCAGCCTCCATTTTTGCTTCCTTAAAATGAAATCAAGCCAGCCAACTAAAAGCTTCCTCCTGCCTTTATCATAATTACTATCACAGCCATTACCATCTTGTGTTTGTCCAGTAATTTCAGCTATTCAAGGAACATTAATATACATGCTCCTCCAAAGCCTCTGAGTTCAAGGCATTACAGGTTCTTCAGGTGGAAATACCAACCTGTTAAAAACAAACAAACAAACAAAAACCCTCAAAGTCATCAAGGCAGCCCAGCTTCTACTGACCCCCAACCCTCCTCATCAGAGACTGCAGCTTTTATCGAGGCAGCTGCAGGTGAGACATTCATTCAAGCCAACAGGAAGATAAATGCTGAGCCTGCACACTCAGGACCTTCTGCTGACTTAGCATCATGCCAACAGAGATGCTGAACTTGTCACTCATCCTGAGAAGGAGTCACGGCGTGCCTGAGCCAGCCGATCTCAGACATCTTCTCCCCGGCAGTGGCCACCAGGAAAGCTGGTACAATGGTGGTCTGAGCAGGGAAGACCACAGGACTGAGCAAGCCGTTACCGGAAAATCAAGACACCTGGCAGATCCAAGAACATGGCTGGTGCCACTTCCATTTGCCCCAAATTAGCATCGAAGTCAAGAAGAGTTAGGGTTAAAATGCAAACACCCGACGCCTCAACCACACCATCTACATATGGTTCCCCATACACACCGTGTACTTGGCCGCCTACTTCTTTATTCATGCTGTTCTCTCTGGATGGATAAGCCCAGGCAAATTGCTTATTTTTGCCAAAGTTAGCATTTAATATGGACATAATTATGGTTAAACGCCATGGATCCCATGTGGCAATCTTTCTCCCAGCTCCACAACTGAAATCTTTCTCATCCATAAAGCCTCTTCTTCCTCCCCACCAGCACTCACTCTGATCTGATTCATTTCCCTGTGGTCTCAGCAAACTGTTCTCTACCGTATCATCCTTCTTGGCTGGGTGTTCAGTTCACCACTGCCTTTATCAGATAAACTCACTCTTCCTCTAGTTAAATCCATTTCATCTTCTTGGCAGGCAATTGCGCTGAAGTCAGCACTCTCTCCACAGCCAAACTCTAAAAGATGCGCAGCCTTCCCTTTCCTTGGTCAACCAGTCCACAAGTATTGGATGTACTGGCCATCCATCACTTGTCAGGCACTATTCTAGGTGCTGGGGATACTCAGTAAAGCAGATAGACCTGCCCCTGCCTTCTTGGAGTGTACCAGGGAATCAGGACAGTGATAAAGTCATTTCAAGTATGATAAAGCCATGAGGTAGACACAGGGGTAAACACTTGTTTTCCTCTTCATATGAATTTTATAAACATTATATGGTTAGAGTGACTTACTTGTTTCTATCTTGTTTTGTGGCTGGAACATAAGATCCTTGAGGGAAAAGCCCTCAATCAAAGGACAGGTCAAAATAAATCACGTAGCCAGAGATAAGTTCAGTAAATTGACTCTAAGTCCTTTAATTGAGAGACTCCAATACCAAACAACCCTTATTTGGGCTGGTTAGATATGTTCTGTTCCTACAAAGGTGCACTTGCCTAAATCTGCCACTTGGGCAACTGGAATAGAAAGACCTCACAAATGCACGATGTCCTGGAATTCAAGATGTACATTCAACGAACACTGCCTGGTTACCTACTGGATGTGAAACCCTGTGCTGAGTGCTGAAGGGTCTTTGCACGTGCTGTTTCCTCCACCCCAAGTGCCCCTCCCCCATATCCACATGGCTCCTTTCCTCTCTCATTAAGGTGTCTGCTCACATGTCCTTGTATCAGAGAGAGGTTCTGTGTATTCATTAATGCTGTCCATCAGCCACTCCGGTTCCCCTCTTTCCAGGCACAAGGCAGGAGAGCACCTTCCTCTCCCCTTGAGTTACTTGTAGCCAATCAAATGTGTGCTGAAGCCTCTACAAGCTAGTACCTGACTCATCACACCCCTTCTCTCCTACCCATGACATCAGCCACACTCCATGTGTCACAGGCCCTGTCCATCTGGGTCTCCAAGTGGAGGGATGTGGAACAGAGCTCCGAGTTGACCCTTGGATGGGTATGTTGCATGAATGAGAAGTAAGCCCCCATTGTCATAAGCCATTAAGATGCAGCATAACCTAACCCATCCTAGTTGATGCAGCTTTTCTGAAAACCCTATGCTGAAGGGCAGCTCCTGTCACTCTCAGCCTCTTTACCCTGCTTTTATCTTAGCACTTACCACAATCTAACATTACATATGTGTCACAAGTTCATATTTTGTCCCCATCCTCTTGAATGTAAGCTCTCTGAGGGCAAGGGCTTGTTCTATTCACCCAGGATCCCCTTCAAAAGGACACAGGAGGCGCAGTACATATTTATGGAATGACTCAACGAACACACGAACAGAAATAGGTAAGAATCGTTCCTATTCTCAACAAAAATATCCTTAGCTTCAGAATGCTGAAGCTGCAAAAGCACAGGACAGGCACCTAATCCCATGGAGGGCAGTGGTGCGAGTTCTCCCAGAGGGATGACTTCTGAGATGAGTTTTGAAGGGTTCCAGAGTGAGGCAGGGCCGCAGCACGGGCAAGAAGCCAGGTGTATTGAAACAACTGGAGCACTATTATCATTACATTTTATCAAGCCAACAAGGACAAGCATTGTATAAAGAACAAAAGGGGAGTTTTGTGATTGAACTGATTTAGGAAACAATTTAAACACATTTTAAAAGAGGTCTATAGGGCAGGACTTCTCAAAGCCTTGAATGGGATAACATGTGTTGTAAATATCCGAGGGTTTCCTGACGTTCAACATCTTCTAAACTTGTTTTGGCTCAAACTCTTCTCTGGAGGGAACACCTCCTGGGACTAATATTCTTTGGAACTCTCTCTGGGAAATGCAGGACTAGAGGAAATTGTAAAGGGGGGAGCGAGTGGAGGCTGGAGGTTACAGAGGTGGCCAGAGATCAGAAGAGGGTTTGTATGGCCAGTAGTTTTACATTTCATCTGAAGGCAATGTGGTGTGCAAGTGTGCACTGAGGATCCCCCATCACAGAAAAAGCATGTCCTTGCTGGTCCTTTCAACAGCACCATCTGATGGACCAGGAGACCCATTAACAGGGAGTCAGGAAGGAGGGTGCCCTCAGCAAGTCCTTGAACCTCTCTGAGCCTCATCTTCCACATCTGCTTAATGGCTTGAGTTAAATACATCCCTTCTATGGTCTCTGTCGATCATTTTGTTCAATAATGCAACTTTGATGCCGTCAACGATTATTGTGTTGGGTGTCTAAGGTACCATCTTTCCAAAGGCTCAAAAGATTTCAAAAGACAGTGAATAATCACGCAGAAAATCCGTTGTAAGTGGTAGAGGGACCCTGAACAATAAAAGGGATGGTGTAGCCTTGAGGCCGGGAGAACTGTCTGCTTTCTGTTCCTGCACACACACACCTGTCTCCTTTCCCCTCAGGGAAGCTCCTGTGCCTTACAGTGATTTTCAACACTCTTGTCACTCATAGAATTAACTGTTTCATGGCTCCGCCCAAATCTTCTGATGCAAAGAGCAAGAGGGAGGGGATCACGCCACAAGGCTGAGCTGCCTGCCTTATCACGTGTGGTCAGCTGTGTAGCAGAATATAAATTTTAAAAACCCAAACGATTAAACTGTCACTTCTTATTAGACGAAGAGTATTCAAAGACGCAACTAATAAGAGAAGAAAAATAAGGAAAGAAAGTATATTTGTTGGAGCCAGTGCAGCTACAGCTTTCCCACTCCTGGTCTACGCTGGCAACACAGCCTCTCGGGCCAGTGGACACAGCTTTGCTTTTTCAAACCACAGATACCAGGCACTGGGTGGGCGCTGGGGGGAGACGGAAATGGCTACACAAGGATAAAGAGAGAAATAAGCTCAGTCGTATGGGAGGACATTCTGTCTGTGGGGCACAGGAGGCAGAGGAAGGCAATTGCTTCCCAACTGAGAAGTGGAAAACACCTCGACATTCAAAATTCAAAGGACCTAACACAAAGGAGGGCTAGCAATGACCTGTTTTGCATTTGTATTTCTTTTTAGAGTTTTCTGGGTTTCCATAGGCTTATCACATTTGGTCTTCCTAAGAACACTGAGAGGTACATCACCAAGGTGAAGATCAACACAGGTGAGGGTGGAGGAGGGAGGGAAGAACTCAGTGACAGAGTCAGAACGAGGGGCCATGTGGAAGGAAGAGCAAGATTCTCGAGTTCACCTGATGAGTACAGTACGGGAGACAGAAAGAGCGGGAAGGGGATGAGGAGCAGATTGCGCTGATTCTTAGGTGCCTGGCTAAGGGTTTAAATTTTACCCTGGAAATAATGGCGGTGTCACACCAAAGCTTCAAGAGTGGAGATTAATATGCTCAAAGCTCCCCTTTGGTGGTGTGAGCGGTGGTTGATAGTGAGCATATGGGCAGGAAGACTGGAGTCAAGAGTCCAAGTGAAAGGTGATTGGGACCCAGTGACACAGAGAGGAAGGTGGTCACCTAGAGTCAGGTAGTTAAGGAATGGACAGATCCAGAGGACCAGATGTGGTACCAGAGATGGTTTGTCTTACACAAACAAGGCACAAAACAACATTAAAGACATAGGATAAAACTGATTCTCTTTCAGTCGTTCTAATTAGTTGATGAGAAAGTCTCATTTCGGTGCTAACAGATCTTCAACACCTTTCTAACACTTTCTAATGCCGTTTTGAAATGTTAGCCTTAGTAGGCAATAGCACCTAGTTATATTTAATAGCACTTCTGTGTTTCCTCTTTTTTATTTTTCTTTTAAGATTTGTGTGTGTGTGTGTGCGCGCGTAAGAGAGAGATTTTGTTTGTTAGTTTACTGTTGCCATCTCTTTATGGCAGAGGAAACTGGTTTCTATTTTTTGTATTGATATAGCATTTCCTTTTAAAATTTATTTTAAGATGTAAAGAAAAGCACTGTAGGAAAAAAAGTAAAAAAACAAAAAAAAGGTCAATCTTCAATAAGTTAAATGTAGCATTACCATGTGACCCAGCAATCTGTTGGGTATATACAGGTGTTCAACAACAAAACAGGTTGAAAGAATTGAAAACAGGTGTTCAACAACAAAAAATGGTACACAAATGCTCACAGCCGCACTATTCATAATAGTCAAAAGGTGAAAACAACACAAATGTCCATCAATCGATGAATAGCTAAACAAAGTGTATTTATACACAGTGGAATATTATTCAGACATAAAAGGGAATAAAGTACTGATACATGCTACAACATGGATGATCTAGATCTCAGGTCATGGCTGTGTGGCTGACAATTTGTATTTTCGATACCACTACTTAGAGGCAGAGGTATGGTCAGGGAACAGAACCTCTCCTACATGCAACTGAACCATAGATTTTGGCTACCCTAATGAATTCTTTCAACCAATTACCCTAACCCAAATCAACCATAAAACTTAATAGATTCGTTTACGAAATAAAAGTTGATCTCAGTGTATTTTGGAGAAATGCTCAAATTACCAGAGAGCTCATTATTAATTCGTTCTTCCTCTTTTCTCTTCCCCAAGTATCCTGAATTTCTTAACTCTTTTTTCCCATCCAGGTCCAAGAGCAATGGGGAAACTCTGCTCGTGAAGAATCTGGCAGAGGCACATTAATTGTTCAGACAACTCCCCGTGAGGCCATGTGTGAGCTACATGAATCATCCCTCTCAAAAGAGTATTAAGCGCCTATGTGCACAAGCGTCTGTGCCTTTTGCAATCTGCTTAGTGCCCTTACTCAGTCTGCCGCAGCACTCCTCAGCTGTCAGTGAAGCCAATGGAAAAGTATTAACATCCTCGCATACAAAGTTCTGCTGGGGCTTGACACCAACCCCCAAATAGGAGAACAGATCCCACTGGATGCTGGCTAGATAAAGAGGCAGGAACATCAACTGACACTTGTCTACTTAGAGCTTCGAAGGTTTTGTGAAACATGGGGCCCAAAGTGTAATGAAGACTTCACTTGTTAAGCACCTACTGTGTAGATGGTATTGCACAGTGAGCAGACCTCAAAACCCAGAACCAGGGTTCTCATCCAGGGAACATTTAGCAGGTCTGGAGACATTTTGGTTTGTCACAACTGGGGCTGCAGGATTCCACTACCAGAATCTAGTGGGAGAGGCCAGGGATGCTGCTAAACAGCCTACAATGCACAGAACAGCCCCCACACACACATTCCAGCCACCACATCAGTAGTGCCGAGGCTGCCCAAGAAACTCTGCCCGAGAGCCAAACTAGAACTGGGTTCAAATCCTGGCTCTACCACTTACCACCTGTGTGCGTTCAGACACACACCTTAAGTTCTCTGGGCCTCAATTTCTTCATCTGTAAAATGGGGATGATAATGAAACCTACTTCATCGTGCTGTCGTGAGGATGTGAAGTGTTAATATGTAGGATATATTACTGTTAGCATAGCAGGTTCTACTTTATGTGCCAAGCAAGGTGCTATACACTTTTCACAGGTAATTACTGATCTTTACAACAACCTTGCAAGATTGGTATTACTATTCATGTACTTTATAGATAAGGAAGTTGAGGCTTAGGATAGTTAAGTGACGAGGACACAGAGCTAGTAAGCTGAGGAGCCAAGTTTTGAGCTGTCTGGATTCAAAGCACATACGCTCACAGGATTTTCCAACAGAGGGATACATGGCCCAGCAGTACACACACCGAGAGAATAAATACAGTAGAACTTCCTAGAGCATCACTTTCTCGTGACTCCTTGGTGAAGGGAAAAACTGACACATCTATCTGAGAAGTCACTTTACAATTATTTTGGCTTTAATACCATCATAGTTACATTATGAGATGGGCTGCATAATCCCCATGAACTGCTATGATAAAGCACAGAGAGAAGGCATTTGGGGCACAGCCTGCCCTCCAGGGTATGTTTACGAGACTTTCCCCCTGTATTGGTTTCCTAAGACTGCTGGAAAAAATTACCACAAACTTACTGGCTTGAAGCAACACAAATTTGTTCTCTTATAGCTCTAGAGGTCCAAAGCCTGAAATGGGTCTCACTGGACTAAAATCAAGGTGTCAGTCAGAATGGCCATCATCAAAAAATCTACAAATAATAAATGCTGGAGAGGGTGTGGAGGAAAGGGAACCCTCTTGCACTGTTGGTGGGAATGTAAACTGATATAGCCACTATGGAGAATGGTATGGAGGTTCCTTAGAAAACTACAAATAGAACTACCATATGACCCAGCAATCCCACTACTGGGCATATACCCTGAGAAAACCATAATTCAAAAAGAGTCATGTACCACAATGTTCCTTGCAGCTCTATTTACAATACCCAGGACATGGAAGCAACCTAAGTGTCCATCGACAGATGAATGGATAAAGAAGATGTGGCATATATATACGATGGAATATTACTCAGCCATAAAAAGAAACAAAATTGAGTTATTTGTAGTGAGGTGGATGCACCTAGAGTCTGTCATACAGAGTGAAGTTAAGTCAGAAAGAGAAAAACAAATACCGTATGCTAACACATATATATGGAATCTAAAAAAAAAAAAAAATGGTTCTGAAGAACCTAGGGGCAGGACAGGAATAGAGACGCAGATGTAGAGAATGGACCTGAGGACATGGGGAGGGGGAAGGGTAAGCTGGGATGAAGTGAGGGAGTGGCATGGACATATACACACTACCAAATGTAAAACAGATAGCTAGTGGGAAGCAGCCGCATAGCACAGGGAGATCAGCTCGGTGCTTTGTGACTACCTAGAGGGGTGGGATAGGGAGGGTGGGAGAGAGACACAAAAGGGAGGAGATATGGGGATATACGTATATGTATAGCTGATTTACTTTGTTATACAGCAGAAACTAACACACCATTGTAAAGCAATTATACTCCAATAAAGATGTTTAAAAAAAAAAGGAAAAATACATAAAAATAAAATCAAGGTGTCAGTAGGACTGTGTTCCTTCTAGAGGCTCTAGAGGAGGATCCGTCCCCTGGCCTTTCCCAGCTGCTTAAGGCTGCCTGCATTCCTTGGCTCATGGCCCCTGCCTCCACCTTCAAAGAAAATCACTCCAGTCTCTGCTTCTGTCATCCTATCTCATCTGACTCTCACCCAAGTCTCCCTCGTATAAGAATCCTTGTAATTACACTGGACCCACCAGATAATCCAGAAGAATATCCCCACTTGAGGATCCTTAACTTAATCATATTTGCAAAGTGCCTTTTGCCATAAAAGGTAATGTATTCACAGTTCCCAGAGATTAGAACATCTTTGGGGGACCGCTGTTCTGTGTGCCATACTCCCTAAGGCTATTGGAGTAAAACTATTTAGGAAGCACTGACGTCCTAGAAGTGTTCTAGGAAGGATCCCAAGACAAGGACTCAGTTCCTCAATGTAGGAGCCCCGCTGCCAGGACAGAAACCTTACAATGAGAAGAACAAAGTCAGTCTTAGAGAAGATGGGGGTCTGGGCTCTGAGCTGGAGCATCTTAACTCCCTCCCAGTACAGGAGTAGAATTAGAGCACTAAGCAGGCTTGGAATTAAGCTTGAAGTACGACCCAACCTCTCTGTATTGGTTTGCTAGGCCTGCCATAACAAAGTGCCATAGACTAGGTGGCTTAAACAAGAGAAATTTCTCTTCTCACAGTTCTGGAGGCTACAAGTCTGAGATCAAAGTGTCAGCAGGGTTGGTTTCTTCTGAGGCCTCTCTCCTTGCCTTGCAGATGGCCGTCTTATCCCTGTGTCTTTATACGGTCTTTCCTTTGTGCATGTCTGTGTCCTAATCTCTTCTTCTTATAGCAACACGAGTCACATTATATTAGAACCCATTTTAACCTAAATATGACCTCGTTGTACCTTACTTACCTCTTTAAGCACCCCATCTCCAAATACAGTCACATTCTGAGGTACCAGGGGTTAGGACTTCAACATATAGTTTTTAGGGGGACAGAACTGAGCCCATAACACTCTCACAAAATAAACTCCAAAATATCCCAAGTTCCTCCTACCCTCAGATGAAGCCAGAGACATGCCTCATTTCCCTGGAAAACATTAGGATTTGAAAACCTCTATGCACCAGGATGGGGAAGGAGAATTTCCCATTCTAGAGGAGGGAGGAACGCCACAGACTCTACACGAATCAAGTACACGATCCCACTAAGGCACATCCATGGCCATCTTTTGAAAGTTGATCTTTAACAAAGCTCATTTATGCTTGGATTATTTCCAGTAGGTTACAAGTTTATTTTTGTGTTTCTGCAAGCAACCACATCACACCCCAAAACCAGAGACTGAAACAGATCCTTTCATTTAATGCCAATGAAAACAGGAGTTGCTTGGGAAGGTCTTGCCCTGGAAGACAAGGAGCAAGGGGGTGGGAGGTGGGCGCCGGACGCAAAGCTGGCTTCAGCTCCCATGCCTGCCTCTTACCATGGGAGGGAGGCATGCTTGTGGAGTACAGGTGGACAATTAACTCACAGGAGAGAAGGGAAGAGCACTGGGCTCAGAGGTAGAAGTAGAAGAAAGCACATTTCTATCCATATTTCAAGAAACGAAACTTCGAAATGTTTTCAGCCCCACCTCCCCATTTCGGGGCATGGCTTGACATACGGCAAAGGAGATGGCCATCCTCTTTCCTGTCCTGGAAAACCACTGCACACACTTTGGCATAAAAGACATAAGAGATTTCACTACTACTCTAGTGTGATATCAAGCTGATACACACGGGTACAACCGAGATGGTTATTAACATACTGAAATGCCTGGGTTCTGACTGCCACAGCCTTCAGGGTCTTCAAGTCCCTCTGCTACTCAGCCCCTCCCTCAGGAACCGCCCCTCCCCAACCTTCTCATAATCAGTCACTAGAGGACTAATGCCTGGCACAACAAGAGCTCCAGGATATTATGAAGGAGGAGTCTGCTGTGATTCGTCACTGACTGTCCTAATCCGTTCAGGCTGCTATAACAAAATACCAGAGACTGGGTGGCTTCTAAACAGATATTTCTTTCTCACAGTTCTGGAGGCTGGAAGTCCAAGATCAAGGCACCAGCAGATTCAGAGTCTAGTGAGGACCTGCTTCTTGATTCACAGACATAACTCTTCTCATTGTGTCCTCACATGGCAGAAGCTCTCTGGGGAGCTTCTCTGGGGTGTCTTTTATTAGGGTGCTGATCCCATTCATGAGGGCTCCATGCTTATGACCTAATCACCTCCCAAAGGCCGCACCTCCTAATACACTGGGGGCTAGGTTTCAACATAGGAATTTTGGAGGGATGCAAACATTCAGTTCACAAGAATGATCACGCTGTACTAGTGGTTAAGTACTTTGAAGATCCTCCACACCTGTTAATAATATCAACCCTAAATCCCTCGTACTTTCATTTAAAATTCATTTCACTGCACCCACCCCTGCCATGGAAACAGAGAACATCTATTCCCTGCCACCCATGCAATATCCCTTTCAGATTGCAGGGCACTTACTGTCACATCCTTACTCTGCCTTCACTTTTCTAGAGAAAAGAACAAACCGTGGCTTCACATCCCCACCGTGCACCACAAAGCCTGTGACATGAGCACATCTCCAGCCAACTAGGACATAGTTCTGTACCTCACCTCCTGGCAAATCTTAACAGTCAAGTCCCACAAAATGATTTTCTGCTGGGAAATTTTACATTTTAAAGCAATTCTTGAAACAACATTGATATAGACACACCGGTTGAGCAATGCCTGGTGACTAAGAATGAATAATCATAGAACTCCCTGCCAGGCTTCAAAATATTTATTATTTTTTAGAAATTCAAATTATTTCACTGTACTTTATATTGGAATCCATCATTTTCTGAGGTTTTCCATTTACACAATGAGAAACATCAAAGAGGTTAAGATGTGCAGCACCTAGGGAGTATAAAAATGTGACATGACTAAATTAAATATATTTCACAGAAGGTGTCATAAAAGACATGCAAATTAAAACAATGAGATAACATTTTCACAGAGCCAACTAGAAAAATTTTTGTTTCAAGTGCTGGCCAGAGTTAGGTGACAGAGATACTTTACCATAGCTACTGGAAATGTCAGTGGTCCAATCTTTCTGGAAACCAATTAGCAGTAAAGGACTGTTTAAAAAAATAACCACAGCTAATATAAAAGTAATCTAATAGATGCACATGTTATAGGATTTGTGAGATTCAGAGAAGTATAAAGAAAATAAAAATCATCTTTGATCATCACATCCACATCCTCATCATCCACAAACAGCTGCTATTAATACTTTGATATATACCCTTCTGGTCTTTTTTTCTATATTTTATATACAAACACATATAAAATATACATATTGATTATATAACTTCATACATAGCTTTTAATTTACTTAACATTGTATCATGTAATTAGTATGTAATTAGCATAACAAATTATTTGTAAGTATTTTTATCTGCTACATTTTCTATTCTATGGACACATCGTGATTTATTTGATAATTTAGATTTGTTCATATTTTTTGCTATTAAAAACAACACCTCGGGCAAACAGCTTTACAAGAAAAAAAGAAAAACAGTTTGTAACCATGTGTGGGGACGAATGTTAACTGGACTTATTGTGGTGCTCATTTTGCAATATATACAAATATCAAATCATTACATTGTTCACCTGAAACTAACATAATGTTATGTCAATTATGCTTCAATTTAAAAAAAGAAGAAGAGTAAGTAAGGAGAAAAAAAAAACGAGTACCAACTACCCAAGGCGAAAACCAACAGCAATCAACTAAAGTGCAATTTGACCTTAAAGCTTGGGTCTTCACCAAAGCCTGCCATTTTCAAAATCCCATTGGTGGAAGCCATGCCCATCGGCTGGCACTAGAGCCACACCAATCACATCATTTTCTACAGCTCACACCGACTTCCCATAGTTCTGGCTCTGTTCACTCATCAACCAACACTACATTTCCTCAGCCCCACAAATAGCTTTACAACAATTCACTTGGAAAATAAGGGGTCTTTTTTCCTTCAGCCCTAAGACTATAGACATACAAAACAATATGGATTTCAAATGCCACTCACTCTTCCTGGCAAGAATTTCCTAATGTGGAAGAGACAAGATAAAGCAGGAGACATTCCGCTGTTTGTGACAACAGAATAGAAATCGGCAAAAAGCTCAATGTTTTGATTGTGAGAACTGCTGTCCAGAAGAGAATTCAGGAGTTGTCAAAGCATCACTGGAGCCTGGCAGCCCTGAAAGACACGTTAAGAGGAGGGAAGCAGCCTCCTCCACTCCATGGCTCATCCTCTGCCGCGCTGGATGATGACCTGCAGGGCAGGCACGTGGGTCACGGCCTCTCCTGGATCACTAGTTGTTGACTTTGACTCTAGATCACAGCCCTCTAAGGCATCTCCCCTGACAAACCCCCCACCCTCAGACCTCTGAGCGAGGTTCTCTTCTATATATTCTCACAGCTGCCGAACTGTCCCAATCATCAGTGCATCACTCTGGGATTTAACTGCAAGTCTCCTCCAACTAGATTCTGAGTTATTAATACATCAAAGCAAATAATGTGATCACAGATATTATCTACAGAACATTCGGGCCCAGGTTAACAGGCTCAAAAAATGTTTGAAGCATGAACGTGTTCATAAGCCAGTAAGTAAATCAATTCCAAGGAGCTTATGAATGGGTTTCTGAGGGTCTGTGTGCCCCTGAAATTGCACATAATATTGAACGCATGCTCTTGAATATGCATTCCTCTGAGGAGGGCCCATAACTCTCATTAGCCTATAAAGTGATCATGACACCCCCATCACCACCAAAATCACTCCACATTATCTTAAATTCCTTGGGTGAGTAGGCAGGCCTAGCTTTGAGCGTGAGTTTTTATTTTGCTTGGGAAAAATAGGCACAGTTGGGGACCAATTTAAAGTGACTAACCTCTTTCAAGCCAGTGAGATTTAAAAGAGGAAAGGATCCTTGTACCATACCAACTTCAGCAAAAAAGTACAAAGGGAAACAAACTACCATTCCAATTAACATTTTTCCTCTTTGAATTGGTAACATGGTCACCTCCATGGAGAGAATAGGGCAACTGAGGATCTGCCGTGCATTCATTAAGCAAATATTCTTTCTCTGAATGATGCATTGTATTATTTGGAATTTTTTTTTACTCTTCACGTGAGTACCTGTTTCTAATAAATGAATAATTAGAAAGAAAACATATCCATTTCCATCTCATGGAAAGTTGTAAAATTTGAACAGAAAGGCAAAGCGTTTGGAAAGAATTTGGGGTTGTGTTTCTTCCTTGGGAGATGTGAGGGGAAAACAGAAAAAGCGGATAAACAATGGAATAGTACCCAGAGCAATTTCAGCCATGAGCAAATGTTCGAAACACAGGGGAGTGCAACAGACAAAGGATAATTACCCAGCTGAAAAATCAGAGAGAGGTCTGGCTATCTCTTTAGGGTACAGAAGTATTACCACAGTAACAGGTGCAAAAACATGAATATACTTTCATAAATAATTATGACTAACTGAATGCAACTGCGAAAACTTCCCTTTTCAAGATCATTGGCAATTATTCTAAACATCGTCTTCTGAGATGTGCTTCTCAGCCAAACACATTTCCACTAGTAAATACGACCCCGGCTGACCTACTTATGTTTATATTTATATATGTGTGTGTGTTGATATATACATAGGTTTTCTGCTTTTCAAATACGGTCTACCCTTCAGGATGATGTAAAGTCCTTTGGGGATTTGAGGTGATGATGCAGGGATCATAAATTCCTCCCCCATGCCAGGCACATTTATACTGAATTACTCACACTTACAGAAAGTGAGGATGTTGGTTTTCAGCCAAATCCAAGGCCCTGAAGTACCAGGATTTGGGGGTTTTAAGAGGTGGCCCAATCCAATCTCGCCAATGTGAGTCTGACTCTCTATCCTGCTCCTGGCAGTCATTCTCGGCTCAGTCAGGTCCAACAGATACATTATTCTATGAAACATCACAGTCTTCTATTAGAGACCTAATTGCCAAAGCTTATTCTTCATAACAACCTTATAATTTCATCCTCTGGAATCAGTTCTTTCCCCAGAACAAAAAAATTCAAAAACATTAAGACTTAACCTTCTTAATTTGTAAAGAGGTTGTAATACCCCTTGTAACAGCCCATGGGGTATTTGAGCACATCTCTCACGTCCTCTCTGAGATTTCTCTTCTCCAGGCTGAACTTTCCTAAATATTTCTTCTGAGACTCTTATCATATGTTATTTAGATACTACAAAACCTGGAGGCTCTTCCTCTGGGCACACTGAAGTTTTTCAACATTCATCATCAAATATTACCCCCAAGAACTAAGTCAAGTCTACAGATAATGGTGTTAGTGTTGCTGGAGACAGCATCTGGTGTACCAGGTTAGCCACTGCTCCTACACCTCTGCTAACAGAAGCAAATTTTGCTCCAGTGACAATTATCCATTCTTAGAGAAGAATCTTTATTATTAATCTCTATCAGTGATGTTCAAGGGGTGGCACATGACCCAGTTCTGGCCAATGAAATATAAGAGGAAGTCTGCTCTGCTGAAAGGATAGAGGGCCTAGAAGAAAGCTTCTTTTCTCTCTCTTTTCTTCCTTTTATGAATGCTGGTATGTGAAGATGTGATGGGTGGAACAGAAGCAGCCATCTTGTGACCAAGATGAACCAGCAGCTGAGGAAGGCAAAGTAGAAGAATGGAAAGGACCAGAGCCCTTGATGGGTTATTGCGATACTAAACTAGACCTGGGGCTCCTTGTTAAACAATAAAACTAAATGTCTTAATAGTTTAAGCCAGCATTGGTCAAATATTCTGCGACCTGGAACAGAAGGCACTCCTAACAACAGAAAAGGTATAATGGAAATATTGCCTCTTTGGATTTGAACATTGTATTTCTGGAGATGTGGCCTTTACTTTCTTAAGAGCCCTATCACTCCTTGGGATCTCCTGAGCATCTGGTCAATGCAAAACAAATGAGCAACTAAACAAAAACCCTGTAATTGAGGGTCACAGTTTCAAATGCTTGCAGGGACGATGCAGTTAACATAAATATGTGAATCTGGCTAGATGTGAGATAACAGGGAGCAAGGGGGGCTGTAGGGAACTTGAAAATGCATACCTCTTCCAAAGACATTAAAATTCAAGCATTTTAAAGTACTATGCTGGTGAAATAAAATACTAATGCATCTATGAGTCACATTCAGCAGGCAGTCCACCGGTTCATGACCCTTACAAAAATCAATCTCAAGTGAGCTGGAAAGTCACATCTCCCCCTTCCTGTAAGAATGTACATCCTTCTTAAACCCTTCAGTGCAGTCTGTAGTATGGGTTCACCATTTCGTTCTGGAAAGACAGTTTTGAATTTTAATTCCATCATCCAACATCTTAATCATTTCAATTAAGGCAATCAGATTATTAACATCAAAATCTATTGCCCTCTTGAATCTAAGCCCCTTCCCTAAACCAACTGGATTTGCAATCATTACCTTGAAAGGATAACAAAATAAGAGCAAAAGAATAAGATCACAAGGCTTCTTTAATCAAATATCTTTGGGGCTGCCAGGGTCCTCAGGCTATCTCAGAGCCACTTAATCCTTGGCAGAAAGAAAATGAGAAACTATATATGTCCACACCCTAAAGCCCTAAGCCCAGTGCAAACATGTGTTCCAATTGGTGTAGTTACTTACAGTAAAGGTCACTGAGACGGTCTCCTCTCACAGTCACTTTCACACTGGCCACACTTAGTCTTCCATTTGCCAGGATAAAGCTCAAGCAAGTCTTAAGAACTCAAAAAAAGCTTCTGGTTGTCCCAGTTAAGAAAATATGAATCATTTCATGTTGGACTCTCCACTTCTAAGAGCTCTATGAGAGTCATTCCCAGTTTCTTGCAGGGAATACCCTCACATCACCACATCACCCTTCAGGCTGTTATAATATTATTATAATATATAATATATGATAATATGATAATATTATTATCATTTTATTATAATAACCCTTCTGGTTATTAAAAAGTACATGTACTTTGGAGAAAAACAAAAACCACACAGTAACAGTAGCATTCCTATAGTAAGTATTTATTATGAGTCAAGCACTAAGCTACATATTCTATATCCAGTATCTCATTTAAATCTCACAACTCTAAGAAGCAAGTACTATTATTGTCCCCATTTTAAAGATGAAGACACTGAGGCTCAGAGACATTAAGGAACTTCCCCATGAGCACCCGGCACCTGAATTTAAACCCAGACATTCTAACTCAAGGTCCAACTTATAATATTAACCGTGCTATAATGCCATTTTTTAAAAGATGAAAACAGCCATGAATCTACCCCTCAAAGATAACTACGGCTCACATTTTGGTGTGTTTCTTCCCAGTCTTTTCTTGAAGGTGATAAAATTTTCAGAGCTAGAAAGAGGCTTAGAGATAATATCTCCCTAAACTCTCATTTCACAGAAGGAGAAGTTGAGGTAGAGAAAGCTGAAGAGCCTTTCTCAAGGTCACACTGCTGTTTGGAAACGGAATTTAGGTCGTCAGATTTGTTGTCCAAGGTATTCTGGGGTCTTCTGACTTGAGTTGGTTGATAGTGGCTTCCTAGAGGACCATGTTGAGAAGGGTTTAAGGCCTGTGGCCGAAAAGGACAAAATGCTACAGTAGGTCAGTGATGGTGGCCGTGAAAGTAGCGGCACGGCCGTGTGCACACCTCAAATTTGCCACCTCCCAAGGAGCAGTCCTGGGAGAGAAGAAGAATGATCGGGAAAGGCCCTCTTAACAAAGACCACCTACTTTCTTCACCAACATCAGGGGTCTCAAACCCCAGTGCCTTCAGGACCAAGTCCGTAACATAAATGAGTGAAGTGGGCAAGCTGGAGCCTGAAGAAAGGATGAGCGCCAGCCCCATCTAAGGAGGGAGGGCCGCTATTCATCTCCAGCAAACTATCACCGTGGGGAGAAGTAAGCCCAATGTTACCAGGCCTTCTGATTTTTCCAAAGAGGCATGAAATTTGGATTTTTTTTAAAATGTGATATCACCTAACTTGAAAATACTGGCAACTAATTCAAATTTAAATAATTAAGGGGGAGTGCAGAACAAACCAAACACATTAGTTAACAACATTATAACTGTTCCTTTTCATGATGGCCTTATCAGAAGCCACCAACACCCTATTACAAACCTGAGACCCTCCCTCTCTCATTTTCTCTCTCTTTCTCCCCCTCGCTCTACCTAGAGAAGCACTTTCCATCTGAGGCTACCAAAGAGAAGATGAACCCTCCAACCCCACCAGACCACATCTATCAAGGGTCCAAGTGATTGCCCGTGACCCCCGAAGGTAATCACGTGGGAAGGTAATCATCTGGGAAGGTAATCATGTGGGAAGGTAATCATGCCTCTCGGGGTGATGCCTGTTGCTCTCCAATGCCTTCTGTGAGGAGGAGTGGATGACTGCATCTGACACGCCTCCCCACTCTCCCAGGAACTACCCGATGCCTTTAGAGCAGGAGCTGAGTGGGCTCCACCAACATTCTGACGTGCAGGTCTCCCCTTTCCATGATCTTTCTGTGTTTAATGGGAAGGCCCGTCACTCACATCCAAACTCAGAGCTGCCAGGTTACGAGAGCACCAACCTCCTGCAGATGAGCTGTTACTCAGCAATGCTACACAGGCCTTTCATATGGAAGCCCCCAATTTCTGTTAATCCCCAGGATGGCTAGTGATTATCTGCCCACTAGAGAGAAGAGGAGACTTGGCACACACCTATGAAATCAGTCAGCATTGGGGAACAAACACTGCATGGAAAGCCCTAACCCACAGCATGGTAAAAGTTCTTCCAGAAACTGCAGTAAGCTGGCATCGAAACCAATGACTTGACTCATTCAACCACCAAATATTTACCGAGAAACAAATGCAAAAAGCAAGATCAGTGCAAGGTGCCAAAAAGAACATACATGTGGACCATAAATCAACCTTACTAAAGGCAGAAAAAACAGAACAGTTCAAATAACTGTGGTATAAACAGAACATTCTGCAGCCATTTAAAATCATGTTTTAGAAGTTTATTTAATGATAAGGGAAAATTCCAAGAATACATAATCAAGTTTGAAAAAAAATAAAAGCAGGTTGTGAAATATAACTGGGTCAAAATCAGAGTGAACACATTCAGTAACCCCCCTCTTCCGCTCCTAAGGCATAGAATTGATAAATAAATCTTTAGATATTTCACAATTTATATAGTGCTGCTTGAAAATAAAGGAATCACAGATCAAAAATGGAGGGGATTCCCTAAAAATAAATGAATCAGAAGATGAGGCTCTACAATTTCAGGAGGAATCAAAGTCTGTGGGGGAATGGGTCTGATATGAGCCATGGGAGCAGAGGTCCCAACATCCACCCAGGGGAGAAGGGGCAGAACTGGACAGAGAACCATGCTGCTAGCTGTGAATAAGGATGGAACGTCTGCAGCATCCACCACAAGTCACAGCCACAAGGATGCCCCTGTATGCACGGGGCCAAAATAAAATCACCTACGTGAGACGAGGACCTAAGCCTGCATCACAGAGTATATAGAGCAGAAAGAGAGCTCTGAGCTGAGCTGTTGACAGGAGCTCTGGTTTACAAGCACACATGCTTACAGATATAGGGCAGAAGAAGCCATAAAACTGCCTTGAAAATAAGTTCACAAACAAAAATTAGAGAACATATGAGGATATCCAATGATCAGACTCTACAAAATGGAAGACTTCACACCGGAAGAAGAGAAGATGCTAGAGCAATCAGAGAAGGACTTCATAATAAGTATTTTTTAAATCCTCAAAGGCACAGAGAAGGGATTTACAACACAAAGTGAAAAGAGTTTTTCATAAAACAAAACTAACCAAAAGCAGGAAGGTATGAAAAGGGACCATTATGTATCTTAGAAATAAAGCGAACCATTGTTGAAATTTAAAACTCCACAGATAGGCAAAATAATAAACCAGACACAAATGAAAAGAGCTGGCTAACTGGAATATAGAACTGAGGAAACATAGCACAAACGTATCACAGAGAGAGAACTTAAAAAAATGTTTAAGATACATGGAGAATTGACAGAGAAACTACACAGACAGAGAAAAGAAAGAATGTTAGAGAGGAAACATCCAACAGATAATGGCTGAGATTCTTCCAGAATTCAAGAAAAATCTGGATCTTCTAAGAAAGTCCAAAGGATTCAATGTACAATAAACAAAACAATATGTACATACAATACAATCCTGAATTTAAAACTAAATACATAGAGCTTAAAAGGAAACAGACCCAAGCGTCCACAGTGGTTACCCGTGGTGATAAGATTTAAAGGGAGATTTTTATTTTCTTCTTTAAGCTTTAATATACTTTCTAAGTGCTCTATAATGAAAAGAATTATTTTTATAAACTGTCTGTGTTGGAGGAATATCATTATTTCAAATATACATATTCACTTTTTAAAAAATCTGTCCTCAAGGAACTTACACTCCAGTAGAGGAGATGAGGTATGTATAGAAATAATATATAAAGCAAAACCCACACAGTAACTGACATGGATGGATGTAGCTAAAATGTAAGCCTTACCTTCTCCCCCATGAAGCAGTTAGGAATAAGGGGGGAGGGGAGGAGGAGGGGAGGACACTCAGCAGAAATGTATAGGTCTAGCATCTGCGCTTGATTTACCAGGGGCTGGTACTACAACCAGAGTGTATTTCATGTGAACGGGATCAAAATGGCCAAACCAAGATAACATTAGAACTTTATCTACATTAAGCATTATTCTCGCCTCTAAATTAATTATATTTCAAGACCACCCAGTGATAAAAGCAAAACTTAACATCTCCGTTGTAAATTAACCATAGAAATCTGCCACTTAGCACATTTTCTATTATTACAAAGCTTTGTTCTTTTTTTCAAGGGTCAAGAAGACTGAGGAAAAGGTAAAAACTGTGGGGAGAGGCTCACTTTAACTGATAATCAAATTAACTGTCATTGTAATCCACAGGGACACTATCATGTTACCAATTTAGATGTGCAAACAACACAGGTATGTTCTGGGCTTTACCGAATGAGCATCATCTTAAGAGGGGACAGAGAGGTCTTATCGGTTTGGGGAGATTCAGATTCTGTGGCCATAACACCACTGGCACACCCAACCAAACAAGATGGAGTTTTAGGCAATGCCCACGATGCTCCTTCAGAGCCAAACAAACTGCACTCAGCATTCAGCTCCGCAAGAAACAGGTGGCAAAGGCACAAGCCAACTCCATGTGTTACTAATGGAAGGAAGGGCTGTTCATATCTCAGACAATCTCTTTCCTTTTTTAACACAACCAGGTTTCTCAAAATACCACTCGTTAACTCAACTCCTCTCAACATCACCTGTACATCCCACACATGGGACCCAACATACACCCAATGTTATCCCACTGACTTCCCTGATTCCCTGCCATCAAGACCAACTTGGAAAGCCCCAACAATAATGAGGAATATCCAGTTCCTTTCACCATTTTTGAGCCAATGGACCCTTTCATTCCTCTCCTCTCCATCCCTCTTAAATCCCTCTCTAATCTTGACCTCTCTGAAAATGTCCTTTCTCATCTTCCTCTTGCCCCTTCCTGACTCCCTTTTTCTTCTTTACTCTTAAGTGGGGTCACACTCTTGTCCAATCCCCATAAGGCAGTTTCATTCTACAGGAGGGGAAGATGCTTCCACCCATACTCCCTGGACTTCTCAAAACTCCCTTCCTAGTACCCCCTTCAAGGGAGAAGCAACTGCTGGTCTAGTTAGTCAGAGCCTGACATGGACAGGGTCACTGCATATGAAGGGGATGCTCAACTATAAGTCCACTTCTTTTCCTACTTCTTTGCCTACAGCTGGATGGCTAAGTCAGGTAAGAGCCTGCCAGCCCAGCCTAAGCCTCAAGTCACTTCTCCAATTCATTTTTTACCATATTTCTCCAATGACTGTGCTGGGCCCTAGTCTATTCAGAAATTTCACTTTCAAATTTGGCTACTGTTTTTTGGAGGCTGTTGCTCCTTCCGTCAAAACTTCAGAAGGGAGACGGAATTGGTGGTAATATTTAAATCCCAAAATCACACTCCAAAACACTGCCGGACAATGTTATTCTTCTCCTTCTTCAGGCCTTCACAGAAACCAGAGGACCAGAAAACCAGAGATCTAGTTCCATCACACTCCAAGTGGTCTTAGCTACGCCTTTAATTGCTCTGTGCCTCAGTCTCTTCATCTGAAAGTTACAGGATGCTCTAATGGCCTTGCCAGTTCTGAAATGGTCATATATCAGTGGCAGGACATGGCTGTTCCCTATTTTTTTTCATCCCAGAATGGAGCCCCCAAAACTGAGAGATGGCTGGGAAAATACTCAACCACACATAGGAATCCTGCTAGGCTGCAAACCATTTAAAATGAATGTTTAATAAGATACTGCATCAGTTGTGTACTTCGGCTGAATGTGCTGCAGCCCAGGAGACCTGAAAGAATTAATACGGTTCCCAAAGCAGCTGGTGGGAATTGCTAAGGCAGAAGCAGAATCTGATTTGATGAATGTAAAAGTGCTTTGAGAGTGTCAGAAGAAAAGTGCTATGACAAATGTCTGCTTGCTCCATTAGGATGTCTCCTGCTATCTAAGGAACATGCTACAAGAAGGTCCCAGGTCTGGGGACCACGGCACACAAGTACACTCACCCTTCTCTTCCTGATCCCCTCCATTTCTTTCCCGGGGCTTAGATAGAGGCACAGAGCACCCACAACACCAACCCTTCCCTTTTTTCTCATTCTTCACCTTGCTTCACCTTTCCCACCTGCACTTCTGTACAGTTCTCAAACTGGGCCCTCAAAACATCTCAGTCAAATCTTCAAACCTCTTTCCCCTCTTCTCCACAGAAACACTCCCAGCTGGTCCACAGAAAGACCCTCCCTCTCACTCTCAGCCAAGAGATCTGGACATACCTTCCTTCATTCTGACACCCTCCGACTACCTCATCAAAACCCATCCTTGGGAGCCAACCCCTCCATCTGAGGGCCTTGGAGCCCCTGTCAGTCCCTCGCAAGGAACATGTAGGAAAACACCAGACCCTCCATGCTCTGGGTCTGCAGTCAGTTCTCCCACTCACGGCCACTCCCCTGGAGAGACACGGTCCTGTGTGCCTTTAGCCCAGGGCTTCTCAAACTTTCCACCCTATTTCCCCTAATTGTAGAGATCTATGGAAACATGACATTTCTCTGCCTTTTTCTGCTTTACCTAAAAACTTTGCATTTTATTCTACAACATTCCCATGTTTGATCCTTTAAAAATAGTTTTAGCTGCTTACCACCATAGGGGGAAAAAATAAACATTTTCCACAACACAAACAGGTAAAACTAATATTATAGGAATATAAGCCTTATTGTTTCACGTGCTCCCGAGCTCATCTCTGTGCACTATTTGGAAATCTCCAAGCATTCCACCACCCCATCATACTTTTGCATTTCCTGAGTTCTTCCTGGCACACCCACGGTGTCTCTGAGTACCCAACTTTCAGAAGCAAGGTAATAAGCATTTCCATTCAATTCCAGGTTGAAGAGGCAGGACCTGGTTCTCACCAGGGTCAGTGGTCACAACCCCCTTTCAGATTAAGACAGAGGTCAGGGGCTCCCAAAGACCTGCGGTGGCCACCATATGATTGGCACATGCTCCAGTCCTGGCAGCCCATCACCTCCCAGCCTTACCTTGTCAGCCATGATCATAGATGAGCCCCCGTGGATGCCCAGGATGGGGATGAAAGTCTGCGAGGAGATAAAATCCAGCATCTGGGCCACGGCCTCCTGGTCGGTATCGTCCCCAAACACCAGGCCGTGGATGCGCGCCCCTGACATTAGGTCACACACGTGCGTGATGAGGCTCTTCGGGTCCGTGCGGTTCATCAGCAGTGCTACCACGTTCAGGTCCAGGGGCAGCCCTGCTGCCTGCTCGGGGCCCCAGAGGTTTCGCAGTTCACGCTCCGTCACGTCGTGGCTGTGACCCAGCAGCACTGCGATGTTCAGCGCCGGGGGACCCTTCTCCGCCGCCGCGCCCTGCGCCGGACCGCGCCAGACCAGAAGGGCCGGCAGCACCAGCAGGGTCCAATAACCCAGTCTGCCCATAGTCGCCACTTACGGTCCCTGCAAGGTGGAGAGCAAGAGTGAGGGCCGCGGTGTGCGAGGGTTCTAGACGGAAGGATTTACCGACCCAGCCCCTTGCTCTAGGAGCCAGGTATAGAAAGCACCCCAGCGAGAGCTGTTGGAGTCACTGAATCCATTCCCCATCCTCGAAGCCATCCACGTCCCTTGACCCATCTCCAACTCTATCCACAACTCCAATCCGAGCTAATTCTCCGTATCTGTCCCTAAATCCATCTTCGCATTCAGCCTCCTCTCCATCTCCGACTCTACCCACGTCTCCCACCGCACCCGCCAAGTGGGACCACTTGGATCACTGCCCCTGAAAGTAAGCTCACACCCCGCCCCCTGCTCACTGGGAGCAAACTACAAGCCAGCCCCGGCATGCGGAGGCTACAGAGCGACTCCGCAACCCTGCTCCCGCTCTAAGCTAGTTGGCTGACCCCGCCCCCTGCGAACCCGCGGGGTTCGGCACCCACCTGCTCCACTGGACACCCGCAGCAGACCCCGCACCTCTCCTTCAGGGTACACCCTAAGCGCATGGAAGTGAGGACACTCGCTTGTGTGCCCGAGAATCCCGCGTGCCTGGGGGAAACTTAGGGTCTGCCCCACCTTGCGCAGAGGGGCCATGAAGCGATTTTCACTCAAGTGCAAGCAGCCCTAGGACCAGCCCCCTACACGCACGCGTGCACACGCGCGCGCATATGTACACACACACACTCTCTCACGCGCGCCATGTGCAATGCAGAATTCTGGAGACCAGGCACGTTCCCCCAGCAGACCGACGCGTGGGAGCTGGCAAAGAACGTGCGTGGGGGGGGGGGGGTGGAGGGGCGGGGGAAGCTTGGCTCCCAAGAAGCTCTCCGACGGACGTGAACTGTACAGCGCTCCCCCACTCACCACCCCAGGCTTTCCACTTCAGGTTCTGTTACCAAGTCTTAGGTGCACGTGGGCAGTGGGCTGCACACCCTTACAGGCACGCGCGTATTTCTGCGCACATCCGCAGGCCGCAATAGGGGAGCCCACGGCCATCCGGAGTCCGCACATGTCCTCAGCCAGTGCACATACATGTACCGCGCCAGGTGCACAGCCGCGCCTGTCTGCAAATACCAGCACAGTTGTGCACGCGAGCACTGGCACGCGCCCCTCGGGCCGGGCGCTGCTCAAACCAGGGGAAGTTAGGGCGAACTCGCACCGGCCTCGGCGTTATTCGGCTGAAGCACCGCGAGCGCGGAGCCGCAGCGCCCCCTGGTGCTCCTCCCGCGCCTTGCTACCGGTGCTCCCTCTCCCGCTTTCTCTCTCCCTCTTTCCCCAGATCTTTTCTCCCGCTCTTCCTCCGGTCGAGTCTTCCTTCTCCCTGGCCCACCGAGCCTAGGTCTCCCGCTGGGACGTACCTGTAGCCGGAGAAGGTCGAGGATGCAGTGGGGCGCGCTGCGCGCACGAGCATCTCGGCTGCCTCAGCAGCCACCGGGTTTAGCGGGTTACCGCATGCTGCGGCCCCCGCGCGCTCCACTGGCTGTCCCGCGCTGTCCGCATCGCCCCCACGGGGGGCGGCTATCCCAGCCGGAGGCTCTGCATCAGGGCTCTACCAGGGCAGAGAAGAGACGGAGAGGCAGGGTCAGCCCACGGGCCGGGGGAGAAGAATGCGGGGACAGGCTGCAGTCTGCAATGCTCACAGCCCCTCTGTGCGCACAGGGGTCTCGACCGGAGATGTGAAGCTGAAGCTCCGTGCCCGAGACGCCCCCAGTGCGGATCCTAAGACCCTGTGGCCGAAATGGAGAGCTCCACTCTGGGGCGCACAGGAGAACCCGAGCCCCAGGTTGGCCACCCTCGAGAAGCTAACACAGCACCTCTACCCTCACCCCCTGCCACCTCCCCGGCGCCGGCTGCTGGGAGTTGTGCGGCCAGGAGCTGCTCAGCAAGGGGTGGTAGGGAAAGAAAGAGGAGGGAATGGGGGTTGAGTGGGGGGGCTGGCTGAGTTTGCGATGTGCCGGCAGGGGGAGAGGGGGAGGGAAGGACTCCGGCTCCCGCGGTACCGGATCCCCGAGGGAGGTGCGATCTTTCCCACGCAACGACCCTCTTGCGGTCCTGCCGCCCCCTCCTGTCAAGGCCTCCCACCGTCCTCTTCCCAAAGGGGCCGCCCAGGCCCCGCGTCCCGCACCGGCACTCACCGCAGCCTCTCTCCACATAGTTCTCAGCAGTGGCCGCCCCTGGTCATCTCCAGGGCTGATGGCTGCGGCCGCGACTCTCAGCGCTCACCCGACCCCATGCTCCGGCTAAGCCCTCGGCGCCTCCCTCCAAGAGCCTGAGCTCGGCTTCCTGCCCCACTCCGGACAGTAGCTGCCCGATCCTCTGAGCGCACCCGAGAGCCCTCTCCAAAGCCCAGGCTCCGGGCTGGTGCGTGTGTGAGGGCGAGTGTGTGTGTGTGTGAGTGGATGTGGGAGCGCGCGCGCGCGCGTGTGGCCGGGGATCCCCGCGGTCCCCGGCTGAGAGAGGTGCGCGCGGGGGAAGGCAGCTCTCTCTAGCCCTTAGCTGCGAGGCCAGCTCCGCGCCAGGCGTTCGTTCAGCTTCCGACTCCCCGGCGGGAGTCCGGAGAGCTCCTGATCACCCTGGTTCACAGCACTGGCAAAACCGGGCTCCCGAGGCGTGCTGCTGCTGCGGTCGCCTCAGAGGAAGAGGAGGAGGAAGGCAGGGGCGCCCCCACGCCAACTTGGGGACTTGTTCTCAGTCGGCGAGACGCAGCAGCCCCCGCGAAAGCCCGACAGGCTTGGAGCTCAGGCGGGCCAAAGAGTCTCCCGTCAGCAGCCGCCCCCCGCGGAGGCCGGTGGAGGCAGACCTCGCAGTCCCCCCGCAGCCGCAGCGGCGCAGAGAGCGGCCACCGGCTTCCGGAGCGCACGGCGGCGTTAAGGCCAGGATAGGCGGCTGGCTGGAGGCGGGGGCGCCTGCGGAGGCGCGCGCCGCTGTCCTTCGTGCTGAAACCACGCTCTCCGCCTGCTCCCGGGTGTCTGGTGCGGCTGAGGAATCAATTATTCAGATCTTCGTTACCGCTTCCTCCTCCCCCAGTGCCTCGCGCTGGGTGCAGCAATCCCCCGCCACGCACAGGCGCGCCGACACACACACACCACAGAATCTGCTCCAATGCTTCTCCCTGTGCCTCGCCACCCCCGAACAGGAACCCACTCCTCTGATCTCAGGGAGCCAGAATCCTAAAACTAAAGACAGCTCTATATCCTCCACTTGGCTTCTTTCTCGTTTTCTAAGTTATACCAAACCAAAGTCGCCCTGAGGCTGTCACTTTTAAGCTACCAGCAGGGGCAAGTCAGAGAGCACGGGGCTGCCTGGGTGCGTGGGGCCTGGCTGGCTTGAATTCTGGTAACTGGGTATGAAAAGCAATGCCAAATAAGGACCTTTATCCCTTTTAATTAAACTCAATTGTATCTCTCCTTCCAACACTCTGCTTTTCTCCCCTCAGGCCCTGGAGGGAAAGAGGTCTTAAATTGTACGGGGTTTTGCAATCACTGTTCTAACCCTGCATCCTCCACTTAATCAGCCTGATTGCTAATCCGGAAAATGGGGAGGACAGTAAAAAAGATCAACTTCTCAGGGTTATTTTGAAAAGAAAATGAAGCAGCTCTTGGTAAAGGAGCCACCAAGGTCCAGCACATAGTAGGTACTCAATAAACTACAAGGTGGCCTGAGACGGAAGGGACTCCTTCCAGGAATGCAGATGTGGCTACTGAAATGGAAATAGCAAAGAAGCACAGTTCCTGGAGACCTATGTGTTTATTACTAAGCTGGTGGTTGTATGTTGAGTTCTCCAGAGTTTTATCATCCAAAAGACAGAGAAAGGATGGGAGAAATACTGGAGGGTAAATTAGAATGGGGAGTTGTGTGATATAAGACAAAGAATAGGAAAGTGTTCCATTTCTTGAGGCTGTAACTGGGCTGAGCTGGGTTAGGCCCATCCCTTGGGTGGAGATGATCATTTCTTGGACTTTGGCACAGGTACAGGACCCTAATTTGGGGACTTACAGGGAAGTTAGGCTTTTTCTATTTAAATGAGGTATAAATTATACACAATAAAATGCATATCTCTTAAGGATTCAGTTCAAATTTTGAAGTTGTATGCATCTGTGTAGACCATCACCAAAAACAAGGTATAGAATATTTTCATTACCCCCAGAAAGTGCCCTTGTGTCCCTTTGTTGTTAATTCCACTTCCTCCCAGCAGAAACCACCAATATGATTTCTTACACCATGTACTAGCTTTGCTTATTTTCAAGCTTCATATAAACAGAATTCTACATTGTATATTTTTTGGTGACTTTTTTCACTTAACCTAATGTCTGGGAGATCTCCATCCATGTTGCTGCACGTAACAGCAGCATTTTCCTTTTTATTGCTGAGTAGCTTTCCATTGTATGAATACAGCACACTTTGCATATCCAGTCTCCTATTGATGGACATGTGGGTTGGTATATGTGGAGCTTTTTAAAACACTGATGCCTGCACCCACTTCAGAACTTCTCCATTACAATCTCCACAGGTGGGGCCAAGCATGTTTGTTTTAATTCCATAGATGATTCTGATGATGCCCCAGTTATTAACCACCGTGCTTTCCATCCTTGTATATCAGTGCTGACTCTAAAATAGTCTTTGATGAAAACTATTGAGATGGAAAGTTTGAAGTTATTCGTGACCAGACTTGCAGAAAGGTAGATCAAACAGGTGTGACCTCTTTTGAATAGAGAAAGAACCCAGCCCTTCATTTGAAGGAACAGTCTAAGGAACAGGCAACTGGAGTCGCCCCAGGCTGGACATCTCCCCAGTGTGGAGAACCACTTAGGATCAGGTACCTAGAACTCCATCACATTGTGGATGGAGACTGTAACAGTGTATGTCATCATGACCACTTTATCCTGTGCTGTGATGAAAAGCTAAACCCACCACACAGCTTAGGATGTTGAGTAGGATTTTGCTACTTGAGACTTTGAGATGGAAAACCTTCATAGCAGCTATGCTGACATAGGCTATGTCCCCAAAAAAGGCCCCCTAGTCAACAATATTCTGCAGTCCATTTTGCCATTTGCTTTTATCACATTATTTACATCATTAAAGTAACTGAACTAACCTAGTCTGGTCTTAAGGAACAAATTGTTTTAGTTGTTCTCAATTCAATTGATTTATCTTCAAACGCTCAACTAAAGAAATGACCCCCAGGGTTGCCATTTGCTTTGAGCCACTTAAACACTGTGGTTAAAAATCAACCACCATAACACACCATTGTAAAGCAATTATACTTCAATAAAGATGTTAAAAAAAAGTTTTTAATAAAAATTTTTTTTAAAAATCAACCACCATATCATATCTATGGGAGAGAACTAAAACAAGCCAATCATTGATTATGCATCTCAGAGGAACTCGGTAAAGAATTATAGCATTTTGAAGCTAAAGACCTTTAGAGACTATTGTGTATGGTGTATTTTCTGTTCTCAAGTAAGTCTGGGGAAATCTGCCTACCTGAGTAACTTTAAGGTGAATTCTTATCAAAGATCGGAGATGTTTTGCAGTTTAAAAAAATGTTTTTATTAGTCTGGCAATATTCTAAAAGAAATTAATCATGGAAAACTATTACACATAATAGCTGCTACCATCCGCGGGAATACTATTTCTTTGAATACTTTTTGAGAATCAGTGAGCTGGCCCAGCACCTTTATTTTGCATATGGGGAAAGTGAGACTCAAGTGGGGCTTTAGTACTAGGAGAGACAAAATGCTAAAGACAAAATTTGGAGCAGGATCCAGAATTTTTGCTTTAATTGTCTGCTGTGTCAAATAAAATGTGTGTGTGTGTGTGTGTTTGCATTCTACAAGGTTATTGGGATCAAGGCAGTATGAGAGAGAAGGATAGAGCAAAAAAATATTTGGGGGGTGGGGGAGTGGAGTAACCTAAACTCCAGACTAGCCACCACCTTTAGGCATTGTTTTGCCACTGGTGATCTACCTTCACCGTCCCTCCAAATTCCAGCCTATGGGCACCAACACTTGAGCTAACCACGGTCCCGGCCTTCTTGACCTTGTCTTTTTAGTAGTGGCAGATGTCCCGTGCCAAGGCAGACAACACTAACCAATTCTTCAAGTGGTTCTCTCAAAGTTTAGATTGACCTTCACAAGCTTGCTCGGTTCAAGGTGTTCTGGGTAGCCCCATCCACTGAATAAAGTTGACTCCAATTTGCCATTTCTAACTTAGCAAGTTCCCAGAGAGTCCTGATTTCAGCACAACCTGACTCTGATTCCCTGTATTTCCTTTACTTTCTCTCAGATCCTAATCTCCATGTTACCTGCTGACCCTAAGGACTTTCTCCTCTTTAGACCTCAGTTCTCCCATTTATAAAAGAAAGGCATAGACGAGCCAGGATGACCTCAAAGCTGCCTTCCACATTTGACATTCTATGATTCTGTGTCTTTTCTTGAAGGTCTTTACCCTGAGATCAACCAAGGCACTAGTTAACCCTTCCATAATATCTTAACCAAAAGGCTGAACTTCCCTCTCTGCTCCCATAACCCATTAAGGAAAATAGTTCTAACCAAAGGGCAAGGCTTTTTCTAAACAAATCTACTGCTAGTCTTGAGAACTAAAATGAAGACAGCAGCAAAAGATTCCATTCCTTGTTGATCTTTACGCAAAGCAACCCAGTGTCCTCCCTCATATCAGAGGTGGCTAGGAGGCACCAAGGTATACCACTGAGAAAAGGATACTGACTTAGGAGTCAGGAGTCCTATAATCTACCATTTTGGGAAAAGTCATTAACCTCTCCAGGCTTCAGTTTCTTCATCAGTAAAATGGGAGTAAAATCACCCTACCTCCCCCAGCACTGCAGTGAAGTTCCTGAAAGGCTATGTCTTAATGCGGATCCCTCCAAGAGCAGTAAAGGTTCTGCACCAATTCCAGTGCCGGGGAAGAGGGGGTAGTTCCCACACTACCAAGAAATTCTCAGACACCAGCTGGGTGTCCTACAATTCAAATCAATTCTGGCACTGTCTACCTGGAGACAGCATCAGATTCCACAGGTTAAGGTCTCTGAACCCCAAGACTGCCCTCTACTGCAGATGCCAATGGCAAGTTCAGGTTGTTATCTGTGCTTCAGACCAACCGAGGTTCTCACGACCCTCTCCTTGGGTTTGGTTAATTTGCTAGAGTGTCTCACAAAACTCAGGAAACCAGTTTACTCACTGTATTTACCCGTTAGTTACAAGGAATATTAAAGGATATGAATCAATAGTCAGATGAAGAGATACATAAGACAAGGTATAGGGAAAGGGCGAGGAGTTTCCATGCCCTCTCCAGGCACACCGCTCTCCCCACAACTCCACGTGTTCACCAACCTAGTAGCTGTGCCTTTGGGTTTTATGGAAGCTTCCTTACATAGGCATGAGAGATTAAATCACTGGCCATTGGTGATTGAATTCAATCTCCAGACCCTCTGCCCTCCCCTGACAGCCAACCCTCTAATCACGTGGTTGGCTCCACTGGCATGTAACCAGCCCATCCTTAGGTGCTTTCCAAAAGACGCCTCATTAACCCAACAAAAGACACCTTTCCAATCTCTTCACTTAGGAAATTCCAAGGGTTTTAGGAGCTCTGTGCCTAAAACAACAAAGACCAAATATATATGTCTTGTTATAAATCACAATATCACAAGCAGACCCTGAAATAGGAGCTAAGAACCTTGATTTATTTGGGAGGTGATCCAGGAAGCCCAGGAGGAAGTGGGAAAAGAAGCCAATCAAGGGTGTGTTAACGGGAGGGTGGCACCTGGGCTCAACTAAGTCCCAATCTAGCTGAAGACCGGCTAAGAGACCGTGAAGACTATGCCCCCTAATTATCCCACTTGGTGGCAAGGAATCAGGGGACTCATCCACCTCCTCATCCTTCATTGGTTGAAGGATTATCAATAGTAAGGGTCACACACAGCCTCTTATTATGTCTTCTTCTCCCAAGCCCAGCCCCTTCCCTACCCATGAACTCTGTTGGGCGTGAATTCCAGTAGAGGTTGCCAGATATAAAGGCACTACAAATTATTCCTTTGTGGAGGATGGGGGGACAGTCCTTGGGGACCCCCACTATCTGCATCATAAACTGGTCAGGTCCAAAGGCGTGTCTGGGTGCCCTGGGCCCTTTGAGCTGGCAGTTGGGGTTGGGGGTGAAGAGCTAAAAGAAAGATGACCCAGTTGCTGAGTTCTTCCATCGGTGGAATAACTCAGGGCCTCAACGATCCCACTTGGAGCAGTTCATGGTAGTAAAACAGGATTGTCTAGCAGTCGAGAACCGACTCTGCCCAAGGACACCACTAGTAATAGGCAGAGCTAGGACTTGAACCATTTGTGTCTGGCTCCAGAACCTGCACTTTCAGCAAATACACTATCGGCCCAAGTCACTAGCTTGCTGGTCCTCTTTAGATGTAGGTCTTTTGCCCTCTCTGCGGTTTATTTTCCTCCTCTCTTGGGGTACAAGAACATCAGATCAGCAATTGCTAGTATTCTAACTTATCATAGCCCCTTCTGTAAGCCACCTCTCACACACAATCCTGACCGAGGGAGCAGCAGAAAGTGGCGTTTGCTCTCAGGTTAAAAGCGGGAAGATGTTGGGGGTCTGATGCTCATCCTCAGCTTCTCCTCATCCCCTCCCCAACCCCACTCACACCCACACCACAGCTCCTGACAGAACTCTGGAACCTGGCTGATGAACACATTGTGAAAATGTGGTCCAACCCTGCAACACACAGAAGAAGAAACTGAAGACCCACAAAGAGCAGGGGACTGAACAGAATTACTCAACAGTAAGAGACTGAGCAAAGATTAGAATCCAAGACTCAGGAGCCAGCCAGGCTTTAAAAAATGGACTCTGAACCCTGGCTCTGAAACTTACCAGCTGCATGACCCTGGCTAAGTCCCCCAGCCTTTCTGTGCCTTAGCTTCCTCACCTATAAAATGTGGCTAATAATAGTATGTAAATATGGGGGTGCGTAGAGTACATTAAATGAGACAATGCACACAAAGCACTTAGCATAGTGCCGGCCACAGGAAAGGTTTGACAAATGTTCATTTAACGTGTCAGATAGGGCCCTCTGGGACTAAACAAGAAGTTCCCCTGGGATGTTCTGTCTCCTGACATCCTGACACCTTCCCTGGGCTGTGTGCTGGGGAGGTGAGGCCCGCAGGGTAGAGGAGGCAGCCATTGGCCGCCCTGTTCTCCAGCTCAGTGCGTCCCAGATGGTGCCCGGCGGGGAGCTGGCTGGTGACGCGCTGGCAGATCCTCCCTTCCTTGCACACTTCACCAAGCCACGTGGGGCCCAGGAGCCTCGGGCTGTAGCCCGCTCTGCCAAGGAGGCTGGCTGCCCATCCCGGACTGGTGGAAGCCAGGCCCAGGTGAGCCCCGGGAGCGGCCTGTGCCTCCAGCCTCCAGAGAAGGTACAGGTGAGCCATTTGTCCAGCAGCACCCGCCCAACCTCCTCTGCAAACCCCCACCCCAGCTTCTCTCTGACAGGGAGAGGGAAGGGCTTCATCAGAGGCCAGCCTCCACTCCACATGACCCAAGTCCATGCCTAGCTTAACCCTTTGTCTGAAAGTGACAGCTCTTAGACGACAACCATGCGGCGGAAGGAGAAAAACCAACCCCTCACTGAACACGTGAGAAGTCAGTTTCTTCATCTGAAAAAATGGAGATGATAATAATTTCGACTTCACAGAGTCATTTTGGGGGTTAAAATGATATATCGTATTCAGTGACTGGAATAGTGTATGGCCACATGGAAATGTTCAATAATGTTAGCCACTATCAGTGTCTGTATTGTATTCCTATGTGTATCAATATGATAGCACAATGGTAAAAGCACAGACTCCGGAAGCCCTCCGCCCAGACCCAAATCTCGGATGTAACCCTTCTATTTGGGTGGCCTTGGGCAAGTTGCTCAATGCCTGAAGCCTCAGTTTCCTCACCTACGAAATGGGGATGATATTTGTACCTCCCTCCCTGTCAGGACTGCTGCGAAGATTAAATCAGGTGACATTGAGTTGCTCAGCACAGCACCTGGTACATAAGAAGAGATCAATAAGTAGAGGGTATTATTACTATTAATGAGCATTAGCACTGTTGCCCAAGGTCACACAGGCAGGACTGGAATAGGTGTTTCCCGACTCCCTGCTCCAACACTCGCTGCTGCCTCTCACCCAATTAAACTTCCTGGCTCTGCCCTCCGAGAGTCACTGTTCCTAAAAAAGAACTCCATTTTTACTGGGAAGTCACAAAATAAATTGTCGCCAAGTCCAGCGGTCAGATCCAAATTGCATCAAGAACATTTCTCTTCATTAGGCAAAGCCAAGGGTCTGGGCTACAGGGAGAGGAGGAAAGACTGACATTCACCAACCAGACCCAGGCGCCAAGGGACCTGGCAGGAACCACACTTCTGCACCTGCCTCTAGTTGTGCGAGCGTGGGCAAGTCACTCTGCCGGCCTGAGCCTCAGTTTCTTTCCTCTTCTGCAAAACCACGGTTGTGTGAGAATTAAATTAGGTAAAGCATCTGGCACATGTGGGGTCTTTAATAAATGGTGGGTATTATACTTCCCAGCTTTCTTTCTTGAATGAAGTTGTTTGTGAGGTTTGGAGGTTTTGTTTTGTTTTGTTTTGTTTGTCTGTTTGGAGTTTTGTTGTTTTGTTTTGCTCTTAGTGAAAAGGTAAAGGATTTTGGTGATTTCTGCCTATGGATGTGTTTCTGCTGTCACTGGGGCGGGAGAGGGGGACCCACAGCCCCTGGGGGACAGCTGGATCTCTTTCCATTTGAAGAGATGGACCAGGTCAAGCCTAGTGTATCTCTGGGACTAAGGGTACTGGCACCCTGGAGCCTGGGGCCCTGCTTTGGCCAGGAAGGAATCCTCTCCTTTGCTTCCCACTGGAGCTGTTGCTCTAACTGTGTCACCCATACCTGCCCAGACTGAGCACAGAAACACACATGCTCACACATCAACATAACCACCCACTACTCCCTGCCACCTTAGCCCTTTTATTCATGTTGTAAACAAAAGGTAATATATGTGCATGCCAAAACCCTGCAGTGGGACATGATCCCCCTTCTCTCATCTGTCTCTCTCTACTGTCCCCTTCCCTCCTCCCTCTCTTCTCTCCCCACAGCCACCTAGCTTCCCTCCCTGGAGGCAACCACTATTGCCACTTCCCCATCAAGAGGTTGAGTTTATGAACCCTTGAAACTAGGTGGCTTTTTTTACTCCCTTCACCAATACAGAACAGCAGAGGTGCTGCTAAGTGACTTCTGAGGCTAGATAAAAATGCAGTGTAATTCCATCTTGTTCTCTTGGGACATTCACTCTGGGAACCCAGTCACCATGCCCAAGCATCCAAGGGAGAGCCTGACACAGAGAGAAACCAAGGCCCACAGCCCACGACCCTGGCAGGGTTTCCTGCCAACAAGCACACCAACCTGCCAGCCAGGTGCATGAGTCATCTTAAAAGTGGATCCTGCTCTCCCCGCCACGCTTCAGGCTGCTGAGCTCTTCCAGTGACGGCTCCGTGCGACTTAGGCACAAAAATGCCGACTGTCTCAGCGGTCGCGTCCGACTGAGGTGGCCAGAGCAGTGAGAAACCGTGTGGCCAGGGCATCTATGACCAGAGAGAGGAATCCCCGGAAGCCAGCCGGGAATTGACTCACAGTTATTAGACTCTCAGGGATGGGAAGGAGCTCCCGGGAAGACCTAGAGGCGGCGAGGTCCTTTGGAGTCAGTCTGAGCTGAGGAGAAAGAAGCAGAAGCAACAGAAAAGAGGACTAAGGATTCCGCCTTCTATCCCTACCGAGGAGGCAGTGGCCAAGAGACTGGGAGCTGTGTATTTTGCTTCATCCACAACGTGCCTCGCGTTGCATGGAAGTTGTCTTGCTGGGGGCAGGCGCTCTAACAGCCTGGTCCGTTCCAGGACCCCCTTATCCTTTCATGGGAGTCTTCAAGCAGCAGGCACCCTAATGGCTTTTAAATGCCTTACCCGTGCCCGCATGATACCCTTCAGCCTAGTCCTCAGTTGGAAGGAAGACAGAGGGATCCTCACCTGCTCTGGGCGGCAGTTACTGGGGCAAAGTGAACCGTGGAGCCTTCGGAACACACAGGGTGTGGCCCTGGCCAGAGTTCCTCCGTTGCTTCCACAGCAACTTGCCTGTTCACAGAGGGTCCCAAGGAATGAGGAGAGGAGGTGGGGAAAGAGATGCCCCTGGAGAGCCCCGTACGGGCCACCAAATGTTGTGGTCTGAACGCGGGTTGGAAAAGAATTTCCAGACACAAGGCAGAATGTAAAGAAGACAGAATTTATTAGAGGGAAGGGTCGCTGCCAGAACAGCGGGCCAACTTCCTAGCAGTCTGGGAGAGTCAAGCCCAAACATATGCTATTGATCAGTTTTTATAGCCAGAAAACAAAATAATGGTCCGGGGTGAAAATTTTGTTTACTGATTGGCTGAGGCACATACACCTTCCTTCTATAGGGTACGAGTGGGACAGCCCAGATGCCTTTCCTTATTTGAGACAGGTCCCGTTGCCCAGGTGAGTGTTGCCTAGGTGGGCTCAGGAATTTCGTAACCATCTCAACATGGTGGGGAGGACGATTAAGAGTCCAGTAGGGGGTGTAACACTGCAACTTTCTCAGGCAGGGTCATTCTCTGTCCTTGAAGCGTAATTGTCCTTGGAGCACCACACTCATGTCATGCTGATGCCACTGTTTTCTGTAGTAAAGCTCTAAAATTCAAAAAAAAAAGTGGATCCTCCAGTCCCCAGCTGAGCTGCCCCAGCAAAGACAAGCCATGACTGCTGAACCCTGCCCTAGTTACAGATTCCTCAGCAAACTAACTGTTGTTGCTTTAAGCCACTAAGGTTTGGGGCAGTGCGTTACACAGCAACAGACAACTGATACACTGCATTTTTGACAAGCCTCCCAAGTGGTTCTTTTTTTCTTTGTAAGTCTTTATTGAATTTGTTACAATATTGCTTCTTTTTCATGTTTGGTTTTTTGGCCACGAGGCATGTGGGATCTTAGCTTTCCGACCAGGGATCAAACCCACACCCCCTGCATTGGAAGGCGAAGTCTCAACCACTATACTACCAGGGAAGTCCCTCCCAGGTGGTTCTTAATGATCAGAAGTTGAAACTTCGGGATAGATTACCCTCTGTCATCTCTGTGAACTTGGAAAGGACCTTAGTGAGCCATCCCTGTCCGCCACAGGGCATACTTCTGTTGATCTGCACCAAAGCCACCTTAGCAGGGAGACATCAAGAATTCCGTCCTCTACCATGGGGATGATGAGAAAAACCTAGGCCTCTTTTGCACACACACGTTTGCACCAACATTTCCCAAGAATGCCTAGAGCTCTCCCCACTTTTGGGTAAGCAAAGCCAATTTTCCATCCATATTTTCAGATGTATTTGTTACCTAAGCAGTAAGCAGCCTTGAAAATTCTTAGGTAAATAATACAAGTCCAAGAACTCCCATGCCAGTGGCCACAGGATACAGGAAATGACAGATCTCTTGGGGCTGCTCAGGCACAGTCATAGGCTCAGCAAGGGAACCGGCTCTAAGGAGTGTGTGGCCACTGCCACTCTCAGTAGAGCAGGAAGCTAAAGACAGGGCAGGGCACCATGATTAAGCACGAGAACTTGAGTTTGAATCCTGGCTCTGTGACTTACTACCTGTGTGTCTTTGGGCAAGTTGCTTAACTTTTCCGAACTTCAGTGTTCCACTACGCAAAATGAGAAAAATAATAGCTTCTTCACTGGGTTGCTATTAAGATAATGCATGAGAATCACCGAGCACAGGGAAGAATTTAGTATATACTCAGTAAATAGTAAGACTTACTGTGTTTTAACATGTGTCATTATGAAGTGCTGCCCAGATAGAAAAGAGGCAGAGTGGAGCGGTGGGGGAGGCCCTCAGATGAAGTCAGGAGACCTGGATTCTTGTATTGGTTTTGCTGCTCACTTGCTCAGATACCTGAAGCAAGGTGGTTAACAAAGCATTAGCTGTGAAATGAGGTAGAGGGACCAGGAGACGGTCTCCAAGCTTCTGTACATTCTAGCTTTCTCCTCTGAAACAATCTCAAAACCATTAAGCCAAGAAAAGGAGGAATGGTTGGCTCAGAGAAGCCAGAAATGGTTGAACGGTCAAACCTCAGGGATGCAGTCAGATCCCAAGAACAAGTGGAAGCTGGGTCTCCCGTGTCTCTCTCCCTCTCACTTGCTCACTGTATTCACCTTCCTCACCAAACTGTCTTCCTCATAGTGAGAGAGCATTCATATCAATGCCCCCTGTTCCTAGTTTGGACCTAAACCCACAGGAAAGAATGACTCACCACCCTCTTTCCCCAAGTCCAAATATCCCAGGGTAACCTAGGTCCATTGCCAAGGCCTTGATCTATCAGTCAACCATGGCTTTGGGGTCCTGTTGGAACATGACAACTTTCCTGGGAACCACATGCTACCTACCTAGACAGTGTGCACATCTGAATTTGCAACTCCTGCAGTACACCCTGGAGAGGAGCTCTTATATCTCTGTCGTTACTCCCACTCTTATCCTCACACAGTCCTTATACCAACCTCACAATGGAAATCGAACTGACAGCTTTAAATCAGATATAATACAGGACACTTGGGCTCAGGGAATCTGGGTGCCATAGACAAAGACACACAGCCTGTCCATGGAAGAGGCAAATCTTCCTAAGGACCCAGGTGCTTGAATGTCCCCTTCCAGTGTTCTTTCCTAAAACACACTATGTACTGCCTGATTTTCCAGAATATTCATGAATGAAGACCCAGGAATGGAATAGTTGGTGAATCCACAGGTCCTTTACCCTGGTAGCTGTGGAGCCTCCCTTTTGAGGGCTGCTTTCTGGGTCTGATGTCTCCTTGCCTATAAAAAACAGACGCAGGGACTCTCAAGCCCAGAAAAGGAATAGCACAACTTCCTAGGACCCTTCCAATCTGCTAAGAATGGAAGAAAAGGAAGCAGAAGGAAACCCTAGAGATGCCCAGAGCAGCTCCAAGTTCTGACAGAAGAACAGGTTTAATCATTGCAGACACTACTCCATCGCCTCCCTGCAGACCTGTCCCTGAGCATCACGGGGAATCTGCTTCCTGGTCGTCATGTGGCATCCCCAGGGGAGGCAGAGTTGGTTTCCCTGCCTTCCTTCTTAGTTTGCAGCAACTCTTCCAGTTCTTTTCTTTTTTATTAATATTTATTTATTTGGCTGCACCGGATCTTTAGTTGCGGCACGTATGATCTACGTTGCGGCATGCGTGTGGGATCTAGTTCCCTGACCAGGGATCGAACCCAGGCCCCCTGCATTGGGAGCGTGGAGTCTTAATCACTGGACCACCAGGGGAGTCCCTCTTTCAGTTCTTTTAATACCGCATGGCGGTTAAGCTTGTTGGCTTGAGAGCTGATCTGCTTGACAATTGGGCCTTGGCAAGTAATCTTACTTGTGTGCCTCATTTTCATCATTTATATAATAGGATTGATAAAAAGAGTATTTACGTCACAAGTTTATTATGAGAATTAAATAAGATAGTATAAATAGTATAGTATAAAGTGCTGACTACCATGCCTGGCACAAGGAAAATGTAGTTATTACTATTGCTTACACAGTTGGGAGCATGGCTAGAAACTACAGACGGGAGTATTTTTTTTTTTTTAATCACATTGTTTTTCATATTACAAAAGCAATGCAACCACAAAGAAAAGGTAAATACAGAAGTTGGGACCTTCAACAGAATAACTGTATGGGTCAATGTGATGGATACAAAGGCAGGGCTATGTTATGCTCCATTTACAGAGAATTAGAGACGTGACAACCAAATGTAATGTATGGCCCTTAACTGGATCCTGATTCAAACAAATCTATTGTTAAAAAAAATTTTTTTTGAAGGACAATTGGGGAAATTTGCATATGGATTATGTACAGGCAGACCAAGGAGATATTGCTGGTTTGGTTCCATTGAAATAAAGCAAATATTGCAATAAAGTAAGTCACACTAATTTCTTGGTTTCCCGATGCATATAAAAGTTAAGTTTTTGGGCTTCCCTGGTGGCGCAGTGGTTGAGAGTCCACCTGCCGATGTAGGGGACACAGGTTCGTGCCCCGGTCCAGGAAGATCCCACATGCCGTGGAGCGGCTGGGCCAGTGAGCCATGGCTGCTGAGCCTGCGCGTCCAGAGCCTGTGCTCCGCAACGGGAGAGGCCACAACAGTGAGAGGCCCGCGTACCGCAAAAACAGAAAAAAAAAAAAAAAGTTACGTTTACACTATAATGTAGTCTATTAAGTGTGCAATAGCATTATGTCTAAAAAAACAATGTCATACATTAACTAAAAAATACTTTATTGCTAAAATATGCTAATCATTATCTGAGCCTTCAGCGAGTCATAGTAGTAACATCAAAGATCACAGATCATAGATCACCATAATAAATATAATAATAATGAAAAAGTTTGAAATACTGCAAGAATTACCATAATGTGACACAGAGACATGAAGTGAGCATAAGCTGTTGGGGAAATGGTGCCAATAGACTTGCTTGATGTAAGGTGGCCACAAACCTTCAATTTGTAAAATATGCAATATCTGTGAATCACAATAAAGTGAAGTGCAAATAAACAAGGTAAGCCTGTATTAGATAACATGAAAGAATTATTCCTAAGTTTGCCAAATGTGGTCATGGTATCGTGGTTAGGTAGGAAAATTTTTAAAAATTTTTTTAGAGATACACACTGAAATATTTAGGGATAAAATAACATGATGTCAGTATCTTTAAAATATTTCATCCAAATAAAAAGATTAAGCAAATATGGCAAAATGTTAACTATCACTAAATCTAAGTGACGGGTTTATGGGTGTTCATAATACTAGTCTATTTTTGTGTGAGTTGGGAAATTTTCATAATAAACAAAATATGCTTATTGTAAAAATTAAAACCTACATAAAATATACTGAAGAAAATAAAATAACTACCCAGACTCGCTACCTAGAAAAATATCACCAATAATGTTTTGATGTATCTCCATCCTGTTTTTGTCTGTTTAAAATCACCACAACCACAAAGCATATGAAATTCTGCAGTCTGCTTTTTTAAACTTAAAGTAAGCATTATTTCCTTGTCATTAAAATGTCTTTGCAAATATCTTTTTTTTTTTTGGCCGTGCCATGAGGTATTCAGGATCTTCGTTCCCCAACCAGGGATCAAAGCTGTGCCCCCTGCATTGAGAGCTTGGAGTCTTAACCACTGGATCAACAGGGAAGTCCCTGCAAACATCATTTTTAATGGCTACAGAATGTTTCTCTGAGGGGATGAACCAGAAAACTTTTAAGCTCCTCCAGCACAGAGCTGCAATTATAATTAAAATAATGATGATGATGAAGATGAAGATAATGATGGTGGCTAATATTCATTGAGCACTTATTATGTGCCTGGAGCTTTAACACGCATATTCTGTTTTCATCTTTGCAACCTGTGAAGTAGCTGCGAGTACTATCAACTCTATTTCACAGCAGAAGAAACTGACACAGAGAAGTGAAGTGACTCATTCAGGGTCACACAGCTAGGAAGGAGCAGAGCCCAAATGCATGCTCAGAGGTACAACTATAAGCTCAAAACTTTAATTTCATTCATTTATTCATTCACCAGACATTGATAGGGCACCTGCCCAGGGTCAGAGCTGGCTTATGGCCCACACTGTGATTACGGTCTACTGCAGGACTGCTAACAACTTAAATTCATCAGACTAGAGGTCACGAGAGCGGTGATTCCTGGGGCCTGAGTCTTCAATGCCTGCATTCCTTCTCTACAGCAGATGAATAAGCCAAATGTCAGACTTCTAGTAATAACTCTTCCTGGGATCCCTGGCAGCCAGCGAGAGGGTGGGGGTGGGGTGTAATTTATTATTGATAATTAATGACACCAGAAACCTTTTAATATTTATATTACTTATTCTTAGCCCTGACTGCCTGCACCGACACTAATAGTTTGTTGTTAATGAGACTGGGAGCATTTTAAAATCAAGTTAATTGACATTTTTACAGTGTTCAGCAGGCCCTAAACACAGAATTTCATCTAGGGAGCTGCATGTAAGCTACTGGAAGGGATGGGGCCCCATGTAGCCTGGTGCAAAGGGAGGTCACTGAGAAGCAGCCAGAGGAGGAAGGAGCCTCACATTTCCCCAGCTGGATCTGGGAATTCTGCCTTATGGCTCCTTCCTGGACCTCCACTTGGTTCCCAGCCTGGAGGGAACCCTGGAGGTTCTCCCCACCCAACTCTGGGTGTTCCACCTAACTCTGTAACCTTGGGCGTGGGACTTTAACTGCTCGGTGCCTCAGTTTCCCCATCCATAAAATGGGAATAACAATAGCCCTTTCCTCACAGGGTTGTTATGAGGGTTCAGTGGGTTAATTTATGTAAAGAACTTGGAAACGCACCCAGTACTTTGCTGCTATTAGTATTGTTATTGTTCATAAAATGAATTTTATAAGATTTACATGGTGGATTTTAACACTATTTGCCAAAGATTTGAGATTACCTCCCACAAGAAGATTTTTACATCCCCATCCTATCAAACTCAGTAATGACTATGTGACTTTGGCCACACATGTGCAGATGGAATTGACACGTGTCACTTCCCAGCAGATTTAACAGCCGACACATTATTCACTATGTCTTTTCTTTTCCTCTGCCATGAGACTGGCACTGTTCCACATAGAGTTTCTTCCATCTGCCAGGTCCCAGTGTGAAGATGACATGGAGCAGAGCCACTGCCAACCCGCGATGGACATGCAATGTGAGAAGGAAACAAACTTTTTCAGTTGGAGGCTACTGAGCTTTGGGGGTCGTTTGTTACTGCAGCAAAACCTAGCTTATGGAAAACTGACACAGGACCTTGCCTTAATACACTCTGGGTCCAATGGGGAAGACATGATGAACAGAGAAGAGCTGTGTTGGTAGAGGGCAAAGGGGCCGTGGAAGTCCCAAACAGGGACACCCGATCTAGCCAGGAAGGACTGAAAACCTTCCTTCCAGTCTGGGGCGGGGGGGGGGGGAGTATTGCACAACAGGATGATACCTAACATGTACTGATTGCTTACTCTGCTCCAGCTAGTCCTTACGTGTTTTCTCAGCCTTCAAAACAGCCCTATGAAGTAGTTTTTACTGTTATCATTTATTATGATGACTCCTATTTTTTAAATGGGGATATTAAAACTTTTAAAGTTTAAGTAACTTGCCCCAAGTCCCATATGGAGGACTTGGACCCATATGTAAAGGTTTCCACCCCATTACACTGTCTCCTTATAGGTCTTCCCCTTCCACCTGCCTGAATCATTGGGGGCACAGTGGGAGTAGGCTCATTAAAATGAAGGTTTAATGATTTGCCACAGCAGGCAGAATTCTCAGATGTCCCCCGTGATCTCCACCCCTTGGTGTTTCGCCCTGTATAATACCCTCTCTTGAGTGCCACCAGGGTTGGTGACTTGCTACTAACCGATTGAATATTGTGTCTATAACTGGGTATCTTAATGTTATCTAGAAAGCAGGAAAGGAAGGCTACAACAGTAACTGAAGAAGATGCAACGGTCACTCATATTAGCCAGGATGGGGACAGTTTGGTAACTTTTGTGGTTCGGACATAACTGCAGAGTGGTCTCAACCCATCACAGCCAAGGGTGACCGTGTCTGGTGCTGGTGATCTGTGAAATCATTTCTGTTCCATAGGAGAATACCAGGCCACCTCCCAGCTATCAGGGGCTCCTTTTCTCCTTCTCAGAAATGTTCAAGGTGAAGAACAGAGGAAGGTAAACCTGGAGAGGGAGGCAAGAGCCAGTTGCCTAAGGGCTTGTGCCTTAGAACCTGGCCTCTAGGAGGCTGTTAAAGAGACAAGGACTAGCTGGTTGGAGGTCTCTCACTCCAACCTTGGGTGGGGCAACAGAAGGGATCTCTCCTTCCTCCCCTTCCCCCCACTGCTAGGAGCTGGCATCACTTAGGACTCAATTGGGGAATTACAACCATGTTGTTGTCCAAAGTCAATGACAACCCACCTTAGGAATTTAAACCATGACCACCCAGCTGGGCTTTAGATCTCCCCCTCCCCCATACCTGTGACTAGTCATTGATTGATTCATTCATTCATTACTTTATCTAATATTCATGAAATGCCTACTGAGTGTCAAGCAATACACTTGGGCATTATTGACAGAACAGAAAACAAGACCAATGACTGTGTCGACCGAGCTGTTTTCAAAAAAATCACTTTTTCCCAAATCACATGCTTCCCTCTTCTAGCCTGCACTGCCCTCTCTCCATCCTATCCCTGCCTGGAATATCACAGCTATCCCCAGAGGTTCATTTCAGAAGCCTCCTCCTCCATGAGGATGTCTAGATCCTTCCTGACCAATGGCCATCTCTCCCATAAACCCTTTCCCCAAAATCCTTTCATACTGAAAAGTGCTACAATGTAGAAGAAGGGTCTGATGGTCTTGATACTCATTGGGCTTCAAAGACAAATGGCCTGGGCCTCCCTGGTGGCGCAGTGGTTGAGAGTCCGCCTGCTGATGCAGGGGACACGGGTTCGTGCCCCAGTCCGGGAAGATCCCACATGCCGCGGAGCGGCTAGGCCCGTGAGCCATGGCCGCTGAGCCTGCGTGTCCGGAGCCTGTGCTCCGCAACGGGAGTGGCCACAAAAGAGGCCTGCGTACCGCAAAAAAAAAAAAAAAAAAAAAAAAAAAGACAAATGGCCTATTCCAAGGAGAAGAGAGAAAGGGTACAAAGGGGTGATCAGGGGCTGGGGGACTTTACTGCTTCATGACTATGAAGAGACTTGACTATACTGGGAAGCCTCAGAAATTCAACTGGAAGTACCTGCCCACCAGGGAGCAGAGACCAAGTGAACTAGATTGAGGAACTGCCCACCTGAGGACTCCATGAGTTGAAACATAAGACTCAGAGTTGAAGAGAAGGACTTTGTACATTCTTCTGAGCTAATGACCATTTAGTCTTAAAGATTATTATTTTTGGCCACCCCTAGGGTTCAGAGTTGAGTTAATTACATTCAGGAATCATAGTGGTTGCAGGGTCAAGTTCCTGGTATCCACACAGGGGTCTGGGCAAGCCAACCAGACAAGTTCAGGTCATGCCCCTGAAAGCTGAGACATTCACCTGAGGATTGGGGCTCCCAACACACTTTTAACAATTTCCTTTTCTGCTTATTTAGCCCAGGTTGGCTTCTGTTAAGAACTCCAATGGGTACCTATGGTAACCTATGATGGAATAAAATTTATGTTTTGAGGCAAGACAAGAAAATTTAAGCATAACATACTCCCTGCCCATATTGGGCCCTCCCTAACGTGCATTGTGCATCTGAATTATACATTAACCAGACCTCTTCAAGGCAGGAATGCCTGCTCAACTGTAAAGATCAACATTACCCTTCTTCATATGCCAGCAACATAACTCCTTAGAAGTTAACATTCCTTTCCCAATCCTGTAAGGGGTCGTGGTGACCAGTTGTTCGCTTCATACATGCTTATCTGGACTACGTATCTTTGGTGAACTTTATGTCAAATATCAGTGTGCCATTCTGATGTATGATCCTTTGTCTTGATAATAACTGTGTAAACGTATATAACGACTTCTAACAAGTGAAACAGTCTTCAGAATTTTCTGAAAGACTCTCTCCCAGGTTATAATCCTCAGGTTGGCTTGAATAAAATTCTCTATTTCTTCTTTAGATCGACTATTGATTAATTTTTTCGTCAACACCCACAATCCACCTACTCAACGCTAGTCATTATTAACTCTGTGGTGTTCAAATTTCCAAATCTTTTCCTGGTCATATATGAATTAATACTTCTTCAAAAAAGTGGAATCATATTTTATATAATGCTGTATAACCTACCATAATTTATTTGAACAACTCACCAGTTGTTTGACATGTTCAGCTTTTTCCTAGTAATCCTCTATTTTTAAATAACTTGACTGTTCCAACTAATCCTCGTTTCCAGCACTTAGAGTAGAACTATTTGACTGATAATGGATTATAAAGGAAAGAAAGCTCCTCCCTACCCCCCCCCCCAGTTCTTTAAGGCACACAAAATATCAATGGCTAACCACGAGGGTTTTGAGTATCTACTATGTGTCAGGCACTGTTCTAAATTCTTAACATGTATTATCTCATTTAATCCTCACCAAAATCCAAGGAAGGTGGTGAGAGGTGGGTCATTCTCCCCATCTTCCAGATGGGGAAGTTGAGACACAGGATAGATCCAATGCTTGCCCAAGGCCACACAGCCTGTGAGTACCAGTGCCAGGATTCAAACCTGGATATTGTGACAAAAAGTTCTCGGCACACTGCAGCAGGAAGAATCCACATCCTTGTGGACACTCAGGAATATCCACATAGGAACAGCTCTTAGGCAGCCTTGGCCCCTCCAACATTTGCTTCAAATACCTGGTACGGTCTGACTGTATATTCCTCTAAATTTCTTACTACCCCTGCCATTCCCTTCCCTTCTCCTCTCCAGGACTAACTCAGTAACAGAGACAGCTGATACTAGTCATATGTGCCCTTATCTAAAACCTGTTGCGGGCATTGGTAATCAATCATGCTCTTTTTTCTGATGGGTCTTAACTGATCCTCATAATCTTTCTTAATACAGTATTCCAAGCACCCTCTATCAATCTATCAAAGTTGACATGTGAGCCTTTTTGCCATCTCTACTCTAGACTTTCCAGAATAGGAACTTTACGTTATTCAACACTTCAATAAAAATTTTAAAAATAATATCGACAACAATAACTAACATTTTGTATGCTTTTAACATGCTTCAGGCACTGTACTCAGTGGTTTATGTGTATTCTCTCCTTTAATCCTTACAAGGGAGATATTTATAATACCCATTTCTCGGATGAGAAAAGTAAGGCACAGAGAGCTTAAACAATGCATAAAAAATTATAGTCCTACTAAATGGTGGAGGCAGGATTGCAAACTGTGGAGTTTGACGGACAACATACTGGTAACCACCAGGCGACATGCCCCTGGCCCCCTTCCAATCTGTATCTCAAGGCTCCATGCAGTGCGGGGCATGTGATAAGTACACAACCAGCATTTTGTAAATGAATGAATGCACACGTAAATGAATGAACTGACTCAAGGTCTGGCTCCAAGGTGGAGGGCAAGGTGAGATCAGCCTCTGAGGGGGCTGGGCTGTGGGAGACAGTTTCTGACTCAGACCCAGCTCCCAAACCGGGCAGGAAGAACTGCCTCCCTGCTTCTACGCCTGAGACTCAAACCTTCCAAGATTATAATTATCCCGCTCGCCCCGCCCACGGCCCTGCTTCTCCATGGAGCCACCGCTCACGGCCTGGGGGCTCCGGAGGAGAGGGGGCGGTTGGGGGTTGGCAGAAGGGGGGGCCTCAGGGCTTCTCTTAGTCAGAGAGAGGGAGGGAGGAGCAGGAAGAGGCTGCAGCCCTGGAGTGGGGCAAGGAAGCCACGGAGTGAAGGACCCACAGGTCACCAGGGATCCCCTCGCACCCTCAGTTGATCCGGGAGGCGGGGCACACAGGCAGCGTGGCGAGCTTGCGCCCTGAGAGCCGGGATTCAGTGGGCGTGGCCCTGAGAAGCAGTGGGGCCTCAGGCGTTCATTTCCTCTATCCCGGCCTCCTTTGCCCCATCCTGAAAGTGCCAGAGGAGCTAGATCATCTCAGGTCCTCTGAGCCAAATGTTCTCTAACTGGCACATTTCTTGTTGTAAAGGAAACAAGTTTGCATCATCCTCCATCCACCCCCACCCTCGCTCTCAGCTTGGATCCAGCTGGCACTTTGGTACAGACTTCCTCTGCCCCTCAACATCATTTTCACCACCCAGTGCTTATGTCAGTTACCTACGGCCATTAGTCAGTTTCAATCTCTCCCCCACCAGGCACTTACAAGGAGGCCATAAGGACCGGCACCAGAAGTTATTTGGGTGTGTGTTTTAATATCAATAAATCATTCATTATGCATTCTCACCTTCGTTTGTGGTCTTTATGGCCACCCTATGGAAGGCACCCTGCAAATGCTAGTGGGGAACCTCATGGGCTTAGCAATCAAACAGGCTGAGTTTGATACCTGGTTCCCACGCTTACCACCTGTGTGGCTTTGGGTATCCCCAGGGTAAATCCCCACTTCCCAGAGCCTCAGTTTCCTCATATGTCCAATGGGGGTTGGACAGGTGCAGAGGTAACAGGTATATGTTACTCAATGTACAGTAAGTATTAAATGTTACTTCAATTATCACTTTCCCAAGTGCTAAGAGTTGTTTCCTACTCAAGACTAGGCAGGTATGCAAAGGGCCCCCAAGGAACAACATCTTGTGAACCCCAAGGTGCCCCCTTGAGCATCTGAGCACACAGCATGTTACAAAGAGGTGAATAAACACCTGCTCAAAGGGAGGGGAGCAGGTGACGTGGCTGTGGCTTGAAGCCCTGTCCCACCTCATGCTTGAAATGTCTACCTCTCTGAGCCTCAACCTCCTCACCCATACCGTGGGGTACTAACAGAACTTAGCACAGAGGCCGTTCAGAGTTGAGATGGGAAGCACCTAGCACAGGGCCTGGTTTACAGTAAATAACTAATGTCAGCTGTAGCTATCATTAAAGGGGAGACGTTAGCATCTGGACCACCCAATGGAGCAAACAGGCCACATTCAGTGCTCACATCCTGTGTAAGTGGATTAAGAAAGAGAACAGGAAAGGAGAGAGGGGTCCTCTGGGAGCACTGGTCTAGCCCAAAGTGAACCTGGAGGGGTGGGCTGCCAAGAATCTGTAGCTTTTCTAGCATTTCCATCTGACCACAGCCAGCTGCTCTGCATCTCCTTTTAGGCTAAAACAAAGGGAAAGAGGAAGAAACCACAGCAAGAGAGATCCATGGTGGACACAAGGGAGAATTTCCTGACAACAGTGGAAGGCATGGAATTGCAGGGCCAGGGCAGTGAAGCACCGCTGTCATCCTCATTTCTGAAGCAAATCCCTCATACCTCTAACTCCTCTTGACCCACCAGCTTCAGTGGCAGCTGCGTGTCTGGATCCATGCACCTGACACCATCCCTCCTAGGCTCCCGTGTCCCTCCATGTTTCTGTCTCAGGTATTTTTGCAGAACTACAGACATTCACCCCCTTGTGTCTCCATGCACAGAGCAGCCTGGAATTGCAGAGGAGTTACACCCGGAGGCAACCATCAACCATCATGGATAAATGCCCAGGATCCCGTGCTCTGGAGGGACAATTCTGAAGTACATTCTAGTGGCTCCTCAAAGGGTCCCAAAGGCCCCAAGGACCAGGTGTCCATAGTTCAATAACACACCTTTTATTGGCTTCCTCCCTCTCAGGACACACCCCCTACTCTCTCCCTCCTGGGGTCCTCTCCCAAATAAAACACCAGCACCCATGTCCTTGTCTCAGGTTGAGCTTTCAGAGGAGCTTCAACGTACATAAATCTATAGTGACATCACCGCTGTACCTGCTCCAAGACACCCTTGCTGACCTCTCCCCCAGGCCACTTGATCCTAGGTCTCCTGCTCTGTCCAACACCTGTGGGGCATCTGCACGGTCAATCCCATCCCATCCCACTGTCACAGTGATTTTGTAAACTTGCTCTGCATTAAGCTCCAAGATACTTCCAACTGAGACAGTCTCCCCATCATCAGAGGGGTCTAGTGGCTCAAGGCACCCCTTATTTTTTTGCAGCTGTGATCATCGTTATCAACAACACATGGGCTCCAGTGGCCTCTGCATTGACATTTTGCTTTTCTAGAAGGTAACAGTGCTGCGTAGAAAAAACAAAGTTGAGAATTAACTTGATTACCTGATTCTTAACTATTACCTGTGGATTCAATAAAGGAATAGTTACGTGAATAATGACATACTCAATAGACTACTCTGTAGCCATTTGTGATTTTAAATATTTCATTATAATAATAATTTTTACTGAGCACTTAGTATATACCACCCACTGGGCTAAAAGCTTTTACATGCATTTTCTCATTTAATCCCCACAACAACCCTATAATATAGGTACAGGTATTATTATTGTTATTCCCATTTTACAAATGAAGAAATTGAGTCTTTATAAGATCGTCAACTAATGCTCATAATGTAATACTGAGGCAAAGGGTAAAATGGCTTTTTCAGTATATGTCAATTATGTTTAATTATATATATGAAAGGAAAAAAGACTAAAAGGTAGTGTATTAAAATGTTAGCTATTGTTGTCTCTGGATGATGGGATTATAGGTAACATTCCTTTCCTCTGAGTATAAATAACTTGCTTGGTGATTATGGGCAATTCACACCTTCAGGTTGGGTTTCTGCTGCTCTCTCTTCTCCTCCATGAGATGTAGGTTGGGTCTCCACGGCTCCATCTTCTCATCCATAAGAAACAGATGCCAGTCCCAAAACCCTGAGAGCCCTCCCAGATGAAACATCCCAGGACTCTCCAATTTCAGTGTCAAGAGAGGAAATTACCAGGAACTAAGGCCCAGCATACCAGAGAGGCTGCAGCAACTATGCTGGGTCAGATCACTGAAAGGACTCACAAGACTCCAGCAAAGCAAGAGTCATGAAAGACTTCGTTACAAGCAAAGGATGCAGAAAATAAGAGAAAGGAAACTCAGGGCAACTTTAGGAAGACCCATAATGCCCCTCTTGGTCACACAGAACTAGCCTGGTCTCGGGACCACGAACCACCTAACTGTATGTGGGAGATCTCAGCCTCAGGGATGCCAAGGCATAAGTTCCTATGAGACATTTGTTCGTTTTGCCTCCCTCTGGTCACAAAGACAAAACTGGGCTGAGTAACTGGCATAATAAACTGAAACCAGGTGCACACCATTCATCTACGTTTTTCCAACAAACTGTGCAGCAAGTTCATACACGGCACTTCCAGGCGGTTTTGGACTTCGGACAGCACACTATAAATCACTGATTAATACATCCCATCCCTTCTTGGCCAAGTCCATGGTTCCAGTGTCTCTGGAGATAAACACAGAGTTACACAGACCAGCTGCAAGTTGGCCCTATCCTTACAAAGGCTGACAGTGAAGATCAACCTTCTGGCCCCCTGAAGTCACACCCAGCCATGCTCCACATGAGAACAGGGCCAGTTGTGTATGAAATCTCCTGTTCATGGAGGAAGCACTTGGATATGTCCTCCTGAAGCCTGAGTCCAGACTGGAGAGTCTCTTTCAGTAACCTCTGACCCTGATCCTGGCAAAGTGGGAGTGAGGGAGGTGAGGATGGAGACTGTATTTTCCTGCCTCCTTACCACTCCCCATGAAAGCCCTCTGTCAACATCCCATAGTCTGACAGATAGAGAAAGCTTGGGTTGGAGGGGGAACCGACCAACCTGCATTCCATCTTCATTCAATAAATATTTATTAACTATGCCCCCTGTGTCAAGGGCTGTGCCAGATGCTGCAGAGTCCATGGGACTAGGCAGAGCCCATCCATATTTACATGGGATTTACAGTCTAGTAGGGGAGACAGGTAACAATATTCAAACAAATATACAATTTCAAATCCAGGCTGTTGTGACAGAGAATAAAGGGGGTTAGAACCTGCAGGAGATGAGGCCAAGAGGGAGTGACACTCTCTAAGGGACTGATGTTTAAGCTGAAACCTGAAGGACTGACACAGACGAAGAGTGAGGGGAAGGGCATTCCAGTTGGAGGGAACAGCATCTGCAAAGACCCTAAGGAGGGAATGCTTGGTAAGTTAAAGGAAGATGATGGAAGGCTGGCATGACTGGAAGGCAGTGGGAAGCAGAGAGAGAGATGGGAGATGAGGAAGGAATGATGAAAATGCTGGACCCTGCAGTCACAGTGAGGAGTTTGGATCTTATTCCAGGTGTGATGACGTTATAAGTTGGGTTCTCCAAAAGCAGAGCTTGAGACAAGGGTTTAGTGCAGGTGGTTTAATGGGAGATGATTTCAAGAAGTAGGAATGAGGTTGTAGAAAGATTTGGTAGGGAAAGCCATATACATGTTCACCATCAAGATGACTGCTGGGGTTCCTTGATGCTGCCAGGACTTCTGAGAGGCAAGCAGGGAGCCTCCCAGAAATTTCCTCCTAAAGGAGGGAGGGTAGCATATTTATCCACCAGCTCCCTTCCCCGTTGGTTGATGGTTGTTCCCTTGGCTCTTTTCTCTGCACTTCTGCACTTTTGCATAGGTTGAGCAGGTTCTGGCAACATCTGAAAAGGCTCCAGGGAAGAAAGCAGAAGATGCTGGACACAGTCTTCAGGTGGACAGCTGTGAGCAAGTGAGTCTCAGCTCAGAGGAGGACCATGGGGATAAGATGCAGGCACGGGGGACCTTTGCCGCCAATAGAGAGTCTCAGAAAGTCTTTAAGCAGGAGAAACCCATCTGATATGCAAGTGAGATGGTGCCTGCCTAGCTGTGCACACAAAGGAACAAGAAGAATCTGACATGTATTAAGCACCTACTGCATGCACCAGTACTGGGAGCTTTATACCCATTATCTTTAACTCTTCACAATAGGAATGATAATTCCCATCTTATGGATGTAGAAACTGAGGCTCAAGTGAGCAAAATAATTTGCAGGAGGTCTCACAGACAGGGAGCAATGGAGCTGGGAGCCCTTAGCAGCCCCCACTGCTCTTGTCTGAGGCTGCATGGGGGCCCTGCCACTGTGCTCTTGTCTGGGAGGCTTCACTCCCATAGGTTCTCTCCAGCACAGGTAGCACTATGGAGCCAGCTCTCAAGAGCCCCCAGGCCCTGCATTTTGACTTTCTGCCCCTGCAGGTGCTTGCCTCCCCCACATGCAGAACTGTGCCGCCACAAAGACTAATTATAAATGCCGGGTATTTATAGTGAGTTTCTCCACCCAGTGCTTCCAGCACCTCAAAGGAACTATTTACAGAATCCTCCCAGCACCTCGGAGAGAAAGGCAGAGCCTAGGAGGAGAAACTGAGGTGAAGAGAGTGGGCTGATGTCTCCCAGAGTAAGGACCCTCAGCCAAGGAGGACTTGCAGGGTGTCCTCTGAGGAAGCTCTGGGATTTGACCAGACAGCTGTCAGGGAGAGAGAGAGAATGAGAGAGACAGAGAGAGAGACAGAAAGAGAGAGAAGGGGAGGGAGAGGGAGGGGAAACCCATGACTGCACACTTGCCTGTGGCCACGGACTGGGCCATTTCCAAGCATCAGCCCATTTCCTCTGAGCCTTAATATTCTCATCTGTAAAATGGGGCTATGATTGTACTGTCTCCCAGGCTTGTGAGATTTAAATGAGCTTAAACAGGTAAAGAACAGAACTTGGCAAGGAGTAAACCTCACTAAGTGTTAGCTATTTATTGTTACCATTATTATCATCCTCATGACTAACCCAGTAAAGCAGGTAAATGATATGCACTGGGTGTGAACTTCAGAAAGTTAATAATAACAATAATTAAGATTTCCAAGTGTTTCCTCTGTAATGTATGGTTGTGCCATGAGGCTATTTGGGAACCAAATTAATAAAGGCAAAGGTAGGTGGTTTCTTGATGCCTCCACTCAGACAAGAGGAAAAAGAAAAGAAAAAAAGGAGATGGGCAGGGGACACACAGAAACTTGTTTCTGGTCCGATGCTTATGGTCAAAGAACAGTGACCCACAAAGCACGCGACAGATGAGTTGGGAGAATTTCCTGAGACAGGAAATTAGGACAAGATCTTTGGGGGCTGCTGCACACCCAAACCTCCTGCCTTGTAACAGGGGCCAAGCCAAGAGCTAACTGTGGGTCATCCAAGGGGTCAGCTGTCTGCTAGGTTCCAGTGCCTAATCGACAGGACTCTAGAGGTTACACAAAAATGTGCAAAACGGGACAATTACCTCCCACTCTGCCAAGACACAATGAGGATTAAATGAAAAAATGTGTACAAGTTTCCTGGTACATGGTGGGTTTTCCAAAAATGGTCACCACTATTAGAGCCCTGAGTTTTCATTATGATTTGTCTCTTAGCCAGTCTTTAGCATTTTTATATACTCCAACATAATTCAAACTCTAAAGAAGGATATAGGCAGGAAAAAATAAAAGGATCCTCCTCCCTTCCCACTCTCCACCCAAAATGACACTGATATCGTTGCTACTGTTTTTGTTTTCTTAGTAGGGGCAGAAATCCTCAATCCATAAAGTCAAGAGTGTCAGTCCTCTCCTGGGATGGGCAGTGACCCTGGGCAAGTCACTTTCCCTCTCTGGGAAATGGCCTCTTCTGCACACAGAGGAAGCTGGGCTAGTCCAGGTGTTCCCAAATTGGACTAGCAGAATCTCAGTCCCTGGGAAATGTGAAAAATCCCAATGCCCAGGCCACAACCCAGGCCATGAATCAGGTGGATCCCAGGCATCAGTGTGTTTTAAAACTCTCTAGGTTGTTTCAGTGAGCAGCTACGGTTACAGGGGACTAACCCAGGACCTCTAACGTCAGTGTGCACACACACTGCCCTAGGTCTGGGCGAAAATGTAGACTCTGGTTCAGCAGGTCTGGAGCAGGGCCTGAAGTTCTGAATTTCTAACAAGCTACCAGATGATCTCTAGCTGCTGATCCAGGGATCCTGTTTGGAGCAGGGAGGGACCTGACCACTGGTTGAAAAAATCTGTTAGCCTTGGAATACTCTCTTCAAAGAAAATTTTGCATGGTTGCATATTTAACAAAACTGGTCTGGTTGGGACTTCCCTGGTGGTCCAGTGGTAAAGACTCTGTGCTTCCACTGCAGGGGGCATGGATTCAATCCCTGGTCGGGGGGAACTAAGATCCCACATGCCGTGCGGTGCAGCCAAAAAAAAATGGTCTGGTTGAAGTAAGGGATCAGAAACAGGGATCTCACACTCAGACTGACCCCCAACCCCCTGTTAGGCAGAATCATGGCCCCCCCAAAGATATCATATCCTAATCCCCAGAACTTGTGAGTGTATTCTGTTACACTGCAGTGGGAAATTGAGGTTTCAGGTGAAGTTAAATGTTGTTAACTAACTTTAAAATAGGGAGTGTAGTGTGGATTATCGAGGTGGGCCCAATTAATCAGAAGGAGTCCTCAAAAGTGGAAGAGGGAGGCAGAAGAGGTCAGAGTGATGATGTGTGTGAAGAACTCAACCTGCCGCTGCTGGCATTGACGACAGAGGCAAGAGCCATGAGCCGACGAAGGCAGGCAGCCTCTAGAAGCTGAAAAGGATGAGGAAACAGATTCTCCCCTGGAGGGTTCGAAAAGAATACCTTGATTTTAGCCGAGTGAGACCTGAACCAGACTTCTGACCTCCAGGACTGTAAGGTAAATTTGTGTTTTTTTGTAAGCCACTCAGTTTAAGTTGTTACAACAGCCATAGGAAATTAATAAACCCCCTGATGCATCTTCTCTAAAGATCTAGATCACTGAAAAACAGCTGGGCTAGGTGACCTTCATCACCTGGGTCCATGGGGCTGAGATGTTCTAAGGCCCCACACAGCTACCTCCTAGGCAGTGAGTATTCCAGGGCTTGCTGACACATCCTGGTCTGGTGGTATCAACTTTCCTGGAATTCCAGAGCCCCTACTGCCCCCCTTTCTGGCAGGAGGGGAACCCCTGGTAGCCTCCTCAGCAATGAAGAACTTATTTTCAGCTGAGCAGATGCATATTTCAGCAAGGAGCAACTTGGAAGTGTCTCCTGGCTCCCCAGGGGAGACCTCTGTTCCTCTCCTTGTCGTGTACCTGGTCAGATTTAGCCTAACACCTGCCCACTCCCCACTGCCATGGTACCCAGAGCATCTCCAGTCCAACCAACCAGCCCAGGGCAGGACAGGCGCTGGGGAGGAGACCCCAAGTCTGCCCCAGTCTGGTCTCCCCTACCCCAGAGCCGGGGTATTGCATTGTTCTGTAGGAGAACAGATGGGTGGAGGTCTTGGGGGTGGGGCAGAAGGGTCCTGGAACCGATGAAGTCTCAACAAAAGGCCAAAACAGTGCTTCTCAGCCCTGCTACACACTAGATTCATCCAGGAAACGTTTAAACTCATGATGCTCAGACTGCTGCACCCCAAACCAATTAAAACAGAATTTCTGGGTGGCCTTTTTTTTTTTATTCTCAATGTGCATTCAGGAGTGAGACCACTAGATCATGGTTCTCAGAGTGTGGGTCACAGATCAACAGCATCAGCATCACCTGGGAGCTTGTTAGAACTGCAGACTCTCAGGCCCCACCCCAGACCTGTCGAATCAGACCTTGCATTTTAACAAGGTCCCCATGAGAGTCCTTGGCACATTAAATTTGAGAAACACAACAGCGGAGCATTATAGGCAAGACTGCTGGCTCTGGGGCAGACTGCCTGAGTCTGTGCAATATCTCCACGGTCTCACAGTCATGAGGCTTTGGGCAAATAACAACCTCTGAGTTCCTCCTTTTGACTTTCTCCCACATCCCACAGGGGAGGTCAAGTCAGGAAACCTCAGGGGCCCAAAACTGTCCACGGAGACTGGTAGGAAAATCCAGGAGAACCCACAGCCTGTCTTGGAGAAAGAGATTCAGGTGGATCCTAAAGCTGAAACGTTTAAGAGGACCTCCTGAAGAAAGTGAATACGAAATTCTAAACGTAAAATCCGGTGCATTCGGAAATGGATCCCATTTAAAGCGTTCTGCCCTCTGTCTGTTTAAGCGACTACCCTCATCCCATCCTACGTCCTGACTTCCAGTTTCAAAAAAGTAGTCTCGGTGTGTATATAAATGGATTTACAACCTTGGCCTCACGAAAAAAATTAACCCATCCGTAGTAGCTGAAAAATAATAGAAGCTTCAGGATATTCAAGAGAAGGATTACAGAGAGTCAGCACTTAATTGAAGCTCCTCCATTGATGTCATCAGAGAGCTGGAAGAACGTTGGAAAAGCCAGGGCTTCAGAGGGAGAACCAGGCAGCTCTCCGAAGAATCTTAAAAACAGGAACAAGGATTTCTCAGTTTGCAGGGCTCTCTGGAAGCGGGCCCTTTCAGATGAAGGCAGTCAGGCTATACTTAGAAAGAGACGCATGGCGAAGAGCAGTTCTGTTACTATAAATTCATTTCCAAAAGCCAAACATATGCGTGCGCACACACATAAATACCATATATATGGAGGAGATAAATGGGCATATGACATTTAGCCCTTCCTAAATTGGGAAATATATAAAATTACTTTTTTTTTTTTTTTGCTAGTGTGGCAATAAGGAAGGAACACATCTAATTCCAATTAGATCTATCTGTTAGAGAGTAATCTGTATTCCTGAGTGTAGTTCATTCATTCATTCACTCGTTCAGTCTGCAAATAGCTGAGAGCTTCCATGTGCCAGTGATACGATTCCAGTCTTCATAGGCCTGCAGTCCAGTGCCCACATCTCAGAGTGTGGTCCTAGACTAGCAGCATTGGCTTCTGTGGGAGCTTGCTAAAATGCAGATTCTCAGGGCCCATTCTACACCTACTAAATCAGAATCTGTATTTTAGCAAGCTCTCTCAGGGACCCATATGCACATTAAGGCTTGAGAAGCACGGATCTAGTACAACCTAATTTCTAAATTTGCTCAGCCACAGAAGAAAGTTGCCTGCATTACAGATTTCACACATGACCCACAGATAGGGTGTCATTAAATGGAGAGATTAATAAAGCTGGCTCTGTCCAACCCAATCACTACCCCCAGCAGTGCAGATTATGAACCTAAGACATTGCTGATTTACATCATTGCAGAAGACCATGGAAATCAGCAACAGCAATAAGGGAAACTGGGGAGGTATTACACAACCCAGTAATGGGTTTCATGATTCATCAGTGCCCATGAGTCTGGGGACGCTCTCAGGAAGGAGGAGATGGGTTCAAGTTGCAGGGTAAGAGGGTTTGGAGGGAGTTTCTTGGTACAGAAACTGGAAAGTGTCAGATTCCAACTCTGACACTCAAGCCCACTAAATGGATGGATTGGCTCCAAGATCGGCAGGGTAACAGATGGAAGTGGAAGGAAAAAATATCATTTTCCCCAAACTTGCTGAGTCCGATGAAGATGTTGGAAGATTTGGATGCAGCCAGCATGATTAATCTTACCAACTTTACCTTGAGTTTCATTTTTGGTGGGGGAATGGCATCAGCTTAAAAGTTAATTACAAGCAAGAAACAAATCATGCAGCTGATGTGCACATTACAAACAAATTAAGTTCTTAAAATAGGCAACACACCACTTGGAACAATGGTTTATGAGTCCAAGGGTGTATGAAAATAATTGTTGAAGGTGAGCAAACTAGTAGCTAAGATATGCAAATTAAATGAGGGCAAACTGCAGATATTAACCAAAAAGGAGAAACATGGTCAACCTCTCATTTTGTAAACAACAAGCCAAGAGGAATGATCCAGGATTCAACCCCCTGTGGAGTGAGGAGGGAGGCTCCTGATAGAAACAGGGCTCCCCAAATATGTAGAAGCAGCCGGAGTGCTGGGAATCAGGGCAAGAGGAGGGGCTGCCAGCAGGGAAAGCTCAGCTCAAAGCTGGCAGGCAGCATCCCACCACAAAAGGGTAAATTCAGAGGTGTGTGGGAGAGGAAGTTTCAGTTGTAGAAAGATAGAAATTAAGTCCAAAGTCTTCATCATGAAATGAGGAAACCAAGCACAGAGAGGGAAGGTAATTGCCCCAAATCACACAGCAAGTGTTACAGCCAAGACTTGAACCCTAGTCCTCTCCAGGTTATACTTCCCTCTCATTCAGCAGGGATTACAAATTCATGTGCCTACAGAGTCAGGCAGGCAGTGAAAATGCAAGATGCTGGCCTGATGTGGGAGATTCTAGGCCAGCACTGTCCGATACAAATCCAACGGGAGCCAGATTTATGAATTAAAATTTTCAGGAGGACGTCTCAATTTGGACTCGTCACATTGCAAGTGCTCAATCGCCACATGTGGCTAGTGGCTACCTCAATGGATAGCACAGCTATAGGGAGTGGTGGGGAATGTTTAAAAACGGGAGATGGGATGATACATCTATAGGAGACACCTGCCACAACCCCAACTAAGAGGGTTAAGACCACAGCATCGTGCTACCCAGAACACATCGGAGAATTAGAATGTGGGCCACCAATTTTACAACCTCTACCTTACACTGAGCTACCCCAGAGAAAGAGCAACTTCATTAAATAATCGTCTTAAGCATCCTTAGGAACCTAGTTATTGTCAACCACCTCCAGTGACAAGTCCAAGTCCCAGCTCTGTCACTCCTCCATTATTTGAAACTTAGTGAGTTCTCTGAGCCTCAGTCGTCTCATCCAAAATGAAGCACCTCTTTCATGGGCATGTTCTAAGGGCCCAATGAGAAAATTAAATGGAAAAGCAAGTCGTACATGTCAAAATAACACACAAACATAACGATCGCTACTGGAACATTCTCAGAGAATAGGGCATGGCATAATGATGGCATCTGAACCTCACCTGCTGCTGTCACTGGAATTCCAGGCCCTGCCCATCCACATCCTGTCCCTGAAGCTTGGAAGAGCCTTCTTCACTAAGAGTTTTCTGCCTTTCTGGTCACCTCGTACCCAGTACAATCCACACCCGCCTGAAACCCTGGACACTAATTCCCTTATTCATTCAGCAAACACCATGGAGCATCCATCTTGCTTCAGGTTCTGGGAACTGAGACTAGAGAGTGTAGTGGACACCACTGGTGCTCCACCCACCACTTCTACTAGTTCTCTGTGCTCATTCCCCAGCTTCTACGTGCCCAGTTCACTCCCACTACCTTCTCGGAAGGACTGTCTTTGAGCTGCAGGATCCCCGTCACTCATATCTCAGAGCTGTAGAAGTGCCTGTGAGTTGACATCCCCAATGACTCATGGGGGCAGGAATGTATAAGCCCAGCCCGCCTTGACTTGAGGTGGGTCAGACTCTAAGAAACCATTTACCCTCCAGAGCTCCCTGCAGGATGAGGCTATGGCTAGACTCGGTCCGAAATCTCATCTTTGGCTACTTTCCTTTCCCTATCCTGCTTCCCCATCCCCTTGCTGTCAGTTTTCTCCTCGGAGTACTTTCCTAATAAATCACGTGCAATGCATCTGCATCCCAGGGTCCGAGTCTGGGAGAACTTGACCAAGGACACAAATATTCTTACACAGTCCCTGCCCTCAAGGAGCTCTCCAGCTAACTGGAGAGGCTGACATCCACAAACCTGAAAACGCTTGATTTGCCAGGATTCCTTTTGGAGAAAGTGCTATATTTGTTTGGAAGGATGTCTTAATAAATTCACTGGGGGCAAAATTGATTACCTACGCGCATGAGTGCTGCTGGTGCCAAGACCTGAAGAGAAGAGGATGAAATTGCCCTGCATGAGAAGATGAGAGGGATGTGTTTGTTCCCCAGAGCAGAAAATGAAGGAGCATGCCAGGCATGGAGGGGAGGCCAGGGGCAGTGTGATGTGTTATATGATGCCTCTCATCTTCAGCAAGTTAGCAAACCAGCATGCAGGCACAGGGGCTGGGAATGGAAGAGCCCACGAGGAACTAAGCCTTTGAGAAATCATGGGGAGGGCTTTGGAGCATCTGAGGCCATGGAATCAGGGACAGTTGGGGCAAGTTTGAAAGTTGTCATCACTGCCCACCAGGAAGATGGCAGTAGCCTCCTAAGTGGTCCCCTGCTTCTATGTCTGCCCCCTCCTACACTGTCAGTTCCCCACCAGCAGCCAGAATGAACTTTTAAACTGCAATTAGGTCTTGACATCTAAATTTATAAAGTCCCTGAGTCCAGGTCATGTCATGCCTCTGTTTAAAACGCTCTGATGGCTTCCCATTGCATTTAGAAAAAAAATCCAGAGTTCTTATCCTGGCCTTCATGACCCTATAAGATCCTTGTTTCTGTTCCTTGAACAGATCCATCTTGCCACCACCGCAGAGCCCTTGCACTGGCTATTTGCTCTGCCTAGACCACTCTCTCAACCCCCAGATCTTCCTAGGGCTAGGTGCTTCTCATCATTCAGTTCTCAGCTCAACTATCACCTCCTTACTCAAGTCTTTCCTTACCATTCTGTGTATTTTAGCACCTCCCCCTCAATCTATACCACGCAATTCTGTATCAGTTTCTTCAGAACATTTGCCATCCTCTGAACTTGCACTATTGGTTCATGTGATCACTTGTATATTATCTCTCTATCCCCAGAATATAAGCCTCATGAAGGCAGGGACCTTATCTTATTTACCAATGTGTCTACAGAATCCAGCACATAGTTGATGCTCAATAAACACTTGTTGAGTGACAAAATGAGCTTCTAAGGGACAAGGGAGCCCTGACTGGCATTTGGATGGCATAAACAAGTGATACTGACATAACCGTGCATAAAGGAAGGATGTCCCAAGTTCTGTGAGAGCAGAGAGGAGTCAGAGAAGGTTCTCCAGAAGAGAGGCTATTTGAGCTGAGCCTTGATATGCTGGCCTTAGCTTTGTTCAGAATGCTCTGATTTTTCCTCAAAAGCACAAAGCTCCTTCTGATTCAAGCCTCTCATAGATGCTGTTCCCTGTTTCTGGGAAGCTCTCCTCCATTCTTTACCTGGCGAATTTCTGTCCATGTTCCAGGTTTCAGCTTATATGCCTCTTGCTCAGCCAAGCATTCAGTCCTTGACCCACTCCCATCCAAATCAGTTCTCCCTCCAAGCATCCTATCTTCATCATTCTTAGCACTTACTCTGGATATTCTCTGTTTCATGTCTGGCTCTCCCCATTAGATTATCAGCTCATGAGGGCAGGACTATGTCTTCTTCACTGTTGTATCCTCAGCACCTAGGGTTCTGCGTAGCATAGCACATAGTAGATGTTCAATAAATCTTTGTTAGTGAATAAGTCAGTGGGAGCCCACATGGAAGAGAGAGGAGAAGGACACTCCCAGCGCAGCTAGGAGCATATGCAGAGTCAGTAAGCCTTGGTGCATTTGGGAAGTCATACATCATTCAGTGTGCCAAAAGAATAATGTGTACATGGAGAAAAGGCATAGGACAGGGTAAAAGCAGCAGGGAGATGTGAGGCCTGGATGGGATTTTCCATCACCACTGTTTTCCCTGCCAGTTAGACAGGTCCCTACACTTACTGTCCCATCTGCATCTTTGAGTGATGAAGGAAAGAGTGGGTTTGTTTTCCAAGGTCTCTTGAGATAAGGGAAGAATCTTGTGAGAAATCTTCCATGTGCCAAGAAGGAAAAAGATACAGAACGAGGGAACAGCTAGCTACTCTAATGAATCGCAGGTCTCCATGGGTCTGTGCCAGCAAGATCAGGCAACACACTTGCCTCAAAAGTAGAGATCCAAACAAAACCCAAACAAGTTTAGGTCAACTTGAATCACTTTGAATCACCTAGTTTTCTCCCATGATGATAACTTTCTGAAATAGTCTATGTTGGGGAAAGATGATTGGATGGAATATGTTCAAAGTGGGGAGATTCTAGGGCAGGGAGATATATGTATTTATTATTTATGTATTTATAATAACTCCAGTGGGAGAAGATTTGGGCCCCAAGACGCCTACTGTAGTGATCATCAGCACTGTTCTGCCAGATGTTTTCGGTTTCCGCCTCCCTAGCTCACGGTGGGGTAACACTTCCTGAACGCTTTATGGTTGAGTGGGGCACGGTGACTAGCCCCACACAAGGAGTTGGGAGATGAGTGATATGTGTCACCTCTGAACTGTGGCATTTAAATGACAATGTAAGACCTTCCTCAGCTCTCTTTACCTTGGTCTTTCCCCAGGATACACCATTATTTCTGTTTAACTTCCCTCTTCTCTCTCCTCCCCTCCCCTCAATCTAGGGAGAAGACTCACTCATCTTAAACTCCAGTTATTGCAACTATTTGGAAGTTCTTCTGAATCCTGTTAATTATCCTAGAGGCTGAGATGTTTGAACACTAAAGTCAAGCACTTGCAGACTTTCTTCTTTACACTGTCCCATATATATTTTTCTCCCTCCCCCTAGGAAATAGCCCAGCCATCTGTTTAGACTGGGGTAAGGGGCATGGAGAGAGAATGGAATGAAGAGAAAGTACATCAATTAAGATTTCAAAAATACTGTTGATCAATTTTCAAATTCACTGACTCTGTCATCATTACTCTGTTAACCTCTTGCTGTGAACCCTTTGCTTGGTTGTTTTATTTTGGATATTGTTTGTTCTGGAGCTAGAATCTCCATTTGTTTCTTTCTTATTCTTTCTGTTTTTGGCTGAGATTTCTTAATGTTTCATTTATCATGAGCAGATCTTCCTTTACATCGTGGAGCAGTTAGTTACAACAGTTACTTTAAAAATCCTTGTCTGCTAATTCCAACTCCTGGGTCATCTTGGGCTCAGCCTCCAGAAGACTGTCTTTTCTTTTGAGAATGGGTCACATTTTCTTATTTGTTTGCATTTCAAGTAATTTTTGGATTGTATCCTAAATATTTTGAATGTTATGTTGTGGAGACTCTGGATTCTGTTCTATTTCCCCCCTAAAGAGTGTTGATTTTTTAAAATTTGTTTTAGGAGGCAATTAACTTGGTTGGAACCAAATTGCAAACGCTACCAGTTGGGAAGCAGCCCAGTTCTCAGTTCGTCTCTTTTAGCCTCATCTGGGCTCCTTAGGGTTTGCTGTGTGCAAAGATGCTTCAAAAGTCAGCCAGATTTGGGAGGAATTTATCTACAGATCTGAGGCTCCCCATTTCTGACTCTTTTCCTGTGAGAGCAATTGTCCATAACTCTTCCTCTGGGTCTTCGGGTACAGGTTTTCTATTGGGGTTTCAGCCACTACCATCCACCCTGCAGGTAGTTGGGTTTTTAATATTTTATCCAGAGTTTATATTTGTTATCTGTGGCAAGATCAGTTCAACTGGCACTTACTTGGCCATTACCAGAGCAAAATTCTATATTTCACTTAAGAAAGGATTTTAAGCTCTTAAAGATAATAAATAATAAATCAAAATTACATTATCTCATAATAAAGAACAAGCCTTTATATATATATATATATACACACACACACAGATGTGTGTATATATATACGCCTATATATATACAGATGTGTGTATGTATGTGTATATATATATATATACAGACACACACACACACACACACACACACACACACACACACACACACACATATATATATATACACATTTGCCTATACATTATTTTTCATTTAATCACATTCTGTGAAACTTCATCCGGGATATACAAGAATCAAAGAACCAGTATGGAAATGACTGAATTTGCAACCATTTCCCACCTCACCTCAGGCCTTGTTCCTCTTTAGAAAAAAAGGACAAAATTAATGTATGTAGAGTACCTTCTACATTTCAATCCCTTTGCTAGATGATTTGCCAGTTTAAATTGCAGCTTACCTTCATTTTACTGATGAGGAAACCTGGGCTTCAAGAGAGTAAGTAGATTGGCAGAGTCTCAAAGTTACAAAGTGATGGAGCTGGAGTTTTCCCTCAGGTGATAGGGATGGTCCATAGAGGCACATGCTATCAACAAAGAAGACATCTGCTGGGCACACCCCCTGCACTTTAAAAATTCAGATGCATCTGTCTTTTCTAAACAGCACTACCCAAGCTCAGACAGAAATTACACAGCTAGAGGCAATCAGGCAGGTCAAGGGTGTTGGGGTTCCCTCAATGTCACATTTAATGGGGTTCCACATGATTCCAAGTTGATGGTCCTGTGCAAGCCACAAACTCAAAGAGATTCCAGTCCCAATCTGGCTGCTCTCAAATTTCCCCAACATGCCCTTATAAATTACAAACACCGACCCCTCTCCTATTTTGCTGCTAGGGCTATAAATTGCCCTTTCTGGAGGACAACTTGGCCATACCCGACTGAAATTGTTCAGACCCTTTCACCCAGGAATTTCACTTCTAGGAATATAAGCTAAAGGAACGATCATAGAAGCACACTGAGAATTATATACAAAGATGAACACTGCAGCATCATTTGTAATAGTGAAAAATTGCCAAGAATTGAAATGTCCAAAAGTAGGGAATGGTTAAATAAAATATGATACAGCCACATCACAGAATATTAATATGCAACTGCCAGGAATCATGCTCCTGGAATATTTAAGGACATGGGAAAATGCTGATGTGTATAAATGTTGAACTAAATAAAATAATGCAGAACACAGATCTCTATATATTATCCCATGTATTTTTGTGTGTGTGTGTGTGTGTGTGTGTGTGTGTGTGTGTGTGTTTATATGCATGTACAGGTATGTATCTCTGTGTATATCTGAAAGGATATACAACAAAACAGTGGTTACCTCTGGAGGTTGACATTATACATAATTTTTTAAATCTCTTTTCTTCTTACACCATTTCCTGAAATGAGTTCGTATTGCTCTTAAAATCCAAAAAGAAATATTTAACTTAGAATGCCACCAAGAGAAACCAGAGTTTCAAAGAGTGGAGAAAATGGTAATATAGACCCTTAAATACTGGAATTTCAAATACTCAGGGAGAATGAGGGTATTTCAAATCAAATAATTAACAGCCATGTATCAGTTAACCTCTGTCATATAACAACTTCAAAATCTTGGTGACATATGACAAAAGTCATTCATTTAACTCACATGTCTGAGCTGGCTGGGGTTGGCTGATCCAGGCTGAGCTCACTTGTTTATCTCTGGGCTGGCTGGGTCTGGATGACCGAGGCTGAGCTGGGATAGTGTAGCTGCAGTGACGCTGTTTTACTTGCTCCTCATCCTTTCCAGTGGGTGAGGGCCCATCCAAGTTCTTCTCATGGCAAAGAGAGAGGTGCAAGATGGCAAATCCCATCATGCAATTACTTTGCAAGCCTACTGGTGGCATCACACATGTCTAAAGTGAATCACATGACGAAACCCCAAATCAGGGAACAATTCTGCTTCTTCAATGGGAGGGGATACAAAGGCACATGTCAGAAAGTGTGAAGAGTTGGGGCCATTAATTTCCAGTGGTCGACCCTAGTTAATAGATGCTTGTAATTGGTCTGAAATGGAGACTATGACTTAGCAGGTCATCCTTTGTGGTTAGCAACAGATTCCCACACCTCCATCAACTCCACCTCCACCTCTACCAATGCCTTCCAGACAATACTTTTTGTTCTGTGGATATCAAGTGTGCCATGTTTCTTGATGACTGGTCATGTGAGTTTGTTTGTTGTTTGATTTTGTTGGTTGGTTTGTTTTGGCTTTTTTATATCATTCAAACCATTAATTATCTTTGAAATGCCTATTAATTTGTTCCATTGCATGTTTTACTGTAGAATTCCTAATGAGAGAAAGGAAAATAACAGTGTTCTGAAAGGCAAGTGGTTTGCCCAAGAAACATATAAATCAAAGCCATGACACAGAGCCACATATGCTGGGCATTGTAAGACTCGTGTTTTGCTGTCCAAATGGTAGCCACTAATGAAATTTAACTTTAATTAAGACTAAATAAAATGTCATTAAAATTAAAAACAATTCAAAATGCAAGTGTCTCAGCCACATGAGCCACATTTCAAGTGCTCACTGACCACATGTGAGTGGCTACCATAACAGACAGTACAGACATAGAACAGTTCCATCGCTGCGGAAAGCGCTGGTGGACAGTGCTGCTCCAGACGGCACCACTGACACGGACTGTGATGTGGATGGCGCCCCCAGAAGTTGTATGATCCAGCAATCCTGATCCAGTGACCTAGATAACTCATGCCCGCGAACTCAGTATAATTCTGTTCGTGCTAAGCTTTTTGGTCAACATTTTTAAAGGCACTGGCTTTTTTCATCCTTTCAATTTAACCAACATGTACTTGCTGTCCTTTTATCAGTTTCTGCAAACCTGGTTCATCGTGGATATTTTTCAGAGAGTAATGGGTTCCTTTGACGATCTAGTTCCTCCACTTAGCGCCCTCTGGCCCTGGACCATCTCATCTGCCAACACTCCCTGCTTCACATTCTTGGATCCAGCACGTTTGTAGTTGACAACACGTAGTTATGTTGTTCTGTGTCTCTGCACTTGGGGACTTTTGGACATTCTGTCCCTGCAGTTAGAATGCCTTTGTCCCACTCATCACCTCGTCTCCTGAGGCTGAAGCTCAGCTTGCCTTTTGGAGGATGCTTTTCCTGACCACAGTGATTAAGATACTTCCCTCTACCCTCAGGCTTCCATCGTATCCTGAGTTTACCTTTATCCTTGCCCCCTGCTCCACTGTCTGGCTTCCCTTCCAGGCTGGGAGCTCCCTCAGGATAGGACATTTTGTCCAATTCAAATAATTAAAGTGGCCCTGGAGGCAGACCCACCTGAGTATAAACTGCTGTTCCATTACTTGATGGCTGTGTAATCATAGACAAGATGCTTTAGCTTGTCTGTGTCTCATTTTCCTCATCTGCAAGATGAGGATAGTAATAGGGATGTTTTGAGGATGAATTGTAATGACATGCATAGGAAACTTAGTAGTGCTTGGCACACTTTAAGGGCCTACTAAGTACTAGCTATTCCTCTTTATATTGCAAGAGTCTGGCATACAAGAGGTGCTCGTTTATTGCAGCCTAATTTAGTAAAATGATAGGAGACCCAAACTACTTTAAAGGAAGTCCCCATGTGTTATCACGGTGCTACAGAAGACCCAGGTACTTTTAAATGGTCCCCCCAAAACGAACTGGGAGCAAAAACTGCTTGTTATCACCAAAGAGAAAGCACAGCTCTTTGTCTGGGATGGTTTTCCCTTCCGACAGTCCCAGCCAGGGAGCAGCTCCAAATTTCCTCAAGAAGCAGCTTCCTGGCTGTAAAAGTGGTTAAGGACCTCTCCAGCAGACCAGATCTGCAGTAGCTTAACGTCCAGTCAGAATAATCATCATCAAATGTCTATCATGTAATGGGCATGTACTATGCGCCAGTGATTCTCGAATAAGGGCAATTTCTTCCCCCACAGTGGACATTTGTCAATGTCTGGAGATGGTGTGAGATGTCACAACAGAGAGTGGAGGTGCTACTGGCATTGAGTGGGTAGAGACCAGGGATGCTGCTCGACATCCTACATGCACAGGACAGGTCCGCACAATGAAGAATGATCCAACCCCAGATGTCAACAGTGTCACGGTTGAGAAACCCAGTTATGTTCCAAGACACCAAGTATTACAAGTATGCTCTCATTTAATCTCATGATGATGATTTATGAGTGAGGCCCTGTTATTACCATCATTGCCCCCATTTTCCAAATGAGAAAACTGAGGGTCAGTTATGCAAACCACCCACAGTGACATAGCTAGACTAGGAGAAACCTGATTTGAACCAGGCGGTAGGAAGCAGAGCCCATGCTCTTTAGCGGCTGCCACATATTGGAGGGCACTATACCCTCAAAACCCACATAGTTTAACAGTGAGAACCCCAGCTTGTCATTATTAAACCTGGGTTGGAATCCTCACTTGGCTACTTGGTGTCTGTATGATCTTGGGCACACCGTCTGTTAAGCCATGTAAGCTTCTATTTCCCCATCTGTAAAATGGGGGAAGGATGCCCACCCCACAGGGTTGTTTTAAGGGTTAAATCTGACAATGAATGTAAAGTGCCTAACAAAGAGTCTGACACTCATTAAACAGTAGCTGCTGTTATTACTGTTGTCCTTGTCAACATCACTATTATTATTCCCATTGCCTTGGAGGCCCAGATTCCCTCCCACCCAATCCTAAGAAAACAGAACTCAATTCTGTAGCTGGTCCCAGTGCGCCAGCTGGCTCTCAGAGACCAGTGGGCTGCTGCCTTCCCAGCGCCAGATTTCTCCCCTGCAGAAGGGGGCCTGCACCTCGCCTCAGGAGGCCAAGGCAGCTCCAAGGGAAAGAGACATGTTGCTCACATGTTCACAGCTGTGGGACCCGGAGCAGGAGGCTGGACCACTCAGGATGCTCCCTCTCTCCCAGGAGTTAATTCTTCCTGGTTCTTCCATTGGAAAGCGCCTGGGTCCTTCAGTATGGGAAGCAGTGATGTTTTGGCCCTGCCCCAGATTCATGCTGCCATCAGAGGCTCTGTTCCCCAACACAGGGAGGGAAATGGTGGCCAAAGGGGAGAGTGGAATTCTTTGAAGAGAAAAATAATTTCTCTCTGCTAACTGTCTGGTAATACCTATCTTCTGGAAGGTGCCAAGAGAATGCAACAGCCAAGCTGGAGAGAATATGCTAGAAAAGCTTCCAAAATATAGGTGCTGGGGTTGATGAAGGCAGTGATTTCATGAGACCTCTCAGACCCAAGACGAGTTTCACGTCCTGTCTCTATTAATAACAGTAATAATAAGATCCACAATTTATAGCCACTGTGTGTCAGGCCCTGCTTTAATTGCTTTGTACTCATCATCTGTAATCCTGCCATCAGTGTACCCATGCAGAGGACTATTGTGTCAGCACATAAAAGATGCTTAGAAGGGGGTGAATAGGAAACAATATGTAAGTGTTGGCCATCATCATCATCATCATCACCACTACTACAACCATTGCTATTATTACTGCCCTGCAAGACAGGTGTTATCTCATGGAACAGTAGGGCAACCAGAGGTTAGAGAGGCTGGTTAGCAAGGCCACTAAGGACCGGGGAAAGCACAGTGGTTAAACCAACAGCCTTTGGCGTAGGACTGCCAACCTTCAGATCCTGACTCGGCTGGTTAGTAATCACATGCCGACTTGGACAAGTTATTCCCTCTCTGAGCCTTGGATTTCTCTCCTGCAAAATGAAAAGAGTAGACTAGAATAAAGGTTCAGGTGATGATTTGACCCGTTTGTTTAATTATGAAAACTCAGCTCTGGAGCACCAAAAGTAGAAATTAGAAGATTTGTGTTTTGTGAAGATTGAGCCCTCCCTGCACTTAAGGAAAGAGGAACTAACTTTCCGTGGCTAATACTATGTGGACTCTGCTGTTAACGGTCAGAGAGGATCCTCCTGATTTGCCGTAAAGGCTACTGTGTGAGACAGCAGTCTGGCATGCAGGCTTGGGGTGTGGGGGTGAAAGGGGTGGGGCAGGAAGGAGAGGCAGAGAGGAGAGAGGAGATCCAGGACCAGAGGCCCTGAACCAAGCATGGTTTTGAGTGGGACCAATGCCCAGGAAATGCCAGGTGAGAAGCCAAGAGAGACCCCTTGGGTGCCCAAGACCTCTGCTAGACCAGAGGCTCTCTTGCTGACCACCCCTCCTCAGCTGATCCTCTAGGGCAGGAAAGGCATCTGCCCCATGGACAGAGTCTTCACTCTTGCTCAGTGTAGATGCTGCAAGAGCATGCCTCCCCAGCCCTTGACAACCATGAGACCAAGGCAACCTCTGGACACCTAGCAGGGCAGCAAGGAAAACACTCCCTCCCCCCACCCATATATGATGCATTAAAGTGATCCCACTTGGGTATTGTGAGCTGCGTCAGTAAGAGTGGATACCACACCACCCCATTATCATTATCCGATGTCATCTTCTTTTTTTTTTTTTTTTTTTTTTGCGGTACGCAGGCCTCTCACTGTTGTGGCCTCTCGCGTTGCGGAGCACAGGCTCCGGACGCGCAGGCTCAGCGGCCATGGCTAACAGGCCCAGCCACTCCGCGGCATGTGGGATCTTCCCGGACCGGGGCACGAACCCGTGTCCCCTGCGTCGGCAGGTGGACTCTCAACCACTGCGCCACCAGGGAAGCCCCAGTATCATTTTCATCATCTCAGGTTGAAGAATCTCCTGAACTCTGCTCTCAAGTCTCTCCAAAGCCTCTGACCCTCCCCAGTGGTGACCTCTTGCCTCTGCTCACCCGGAAAGCCTTGAAGCAAAGCCATCCTTAATGTGGCCCTCCCTCCAACTATGCAGGCTGGTCAGCAAGCCCTCCCCTGGCAGGGAATGGGAATGAAGGAAGTAGCCTGGGCCCCCAGTTGCTCTGCCTCTGGGGGGAAGGGGGTGCTGGGGGAGGACAAGGCTTTTATACACAAAGCAGATGCACCATAAACTCATACTCCCTGGGCACAGACACTCCGGGGGAAATGCTGCCGATTTTACCCACTCGTTCCTCTGAAAATAACTGCACACACTACCTGCCAAGTTTCCGGAACAGAACAAGTGCTGAGGCATAGGGAACTGATAAAGAGATGGAGTTTTGGGTAATAGGAAGTAACCACATTGCCTGGCCCATCAACAGGTCTCTGAAAGAGGAAAAGTATTTGTAATGGACTTTATCATGTCAAATGTTTTTAATGAAACAGCAATACTAATTGCTATCATTTTTAAAGCAGCTACTCTGTCCTGGCTCTGCCCTTTACATACACATTCCATTTAACTCTGCTGGTACTAGAAGTATCACCATTCTTACAGATGAGTAAAGTGAGGCTCAGATAGGTTAAGTAACTACCCCTAGGTCACACAGAATAAAACTGCAGAATCATGATTCAAAGCCAGGCTTCTCAATCCATTCACCTGTGCTTCTCAACAATGGATGGATAGAGATAGATTAATAGATAAGAGAGGGGACAGAGATAGGGAGAGTGACAGATGGAAGCTAGCTAGATAGTAAACTGAAAATACCTGTGATGAATGTAAAACATATCTCTACACCCACCTTTCTAGATGATGCAGCTCAAGTTCCTAGAGGTTGAATAAAACTTGCTCTAAGTCACACAGTCAAGCTGAAATCAGAACTCACTGGTCTCATATTCAGTGACTGTGTGTTGAGGGTTTGCTATGTGTCAGCCACTGAACTAGGTGCTAGAGACAAGGCCTGCCCTCATGGAGCTTAAAGCCCAGCAAAGTAGACAGATTGAAAGGCGCAATTAACAGCAAAGTTGGGTCTGTGTTGTGACAGGGAGAACCTCTCTGGTGGTCCAGGAAGGTGTCCTTGATGAGGAGGGGGTTAGCCTGATAGTCTCTGGCAGAGGAAGTGTTGGGGAAAGACAGAGGGGCTAGAGACAGGGGTCAGCTGGAGCACCTGCTGATGGGGACAGTGGTAGCAGAGAAGACTTAGGTTAGCAGCCAGATCACGTAGGACTCTGGGGGCCATGCTTACGCATTTGAATACTATCCTGACAGCAATGAAGCCCTATTGGAGACTGTCAGTAGAGAGCTAACATGAGCGGTGTGTGCTTAAGAAAGACCCATTGGGGACTTCCCTGGTGGCGCAGTGGTTAAGAATCCGCCTGCCAGTGCAGGGGACACGGGTTCGAGCCCTGGTCTGGGAAGATCCCACATGCCGCAGAGCAACTAGGCCCATGTGCCTCAACTACTGAGCCTGCACTCTAGAGTCCACGAGCCACAACTACTGAAGCCCGTGCACCTAGAGCCCGTGCTCAGCAACAAGAGAAGCCACCGCAATGAGAAGCCTGCGCACAGCAACGAAGAGTAGACCTCACACGCCGCAACTAGAGAAAGCCCGCACACAGGAACGAAGACCCAACGCAGCCAAAAATAAATAAATAAATGTATTTAAAAAAACGAAAGACCCCTTGGACTGCTGGGTGGCTGCAGAGACCTGTTAGGAGACCACTGAAGTCATCCAGGTGAGGCTCAGTGGTGCCTGGGACAGGTGGGCAGCCATAGGGATGGAAAGAAGTGGGAAAATTGGAATATGTCTAAAGAGAGAACTGACAAGATGTGGCTGAACAATGGTGCCAGATGTCCCAGACATTTGAGGACCTTCCTATTTTGAATGCAATGTTTTATTGTTAGACCTTATGCCCAGATTCTTGGTTCAAAATCTATAATCCCCTTAGCAATTACAGGTTGATATCCCAACTCCTAGTTTGGTATTTATTCCTATCCATTCCCATCTTTTGTATGAGAGACCTGCCTCTCCAGAGAGAGATATTTTGAGTACGTGTAAAAAAAATTTTTCATCATGGGTGTGGTGCCCCCAGTAACAGAATAATGCTCCCCTCCAAGATGTCCACACCCTAATCCCTGGAACCTGTAAATATGTTACCTTACATGGCAAAGGGATTTGGCAAATGTAGTTAAGTAAGGATCTTGAGATAGGGAGATTAGCCTGGATTATCCAGGTGGACACAATGTAATCAAAAGGGTCCTTATAAAGAGGAAGGGGAAGGTTAGAAAAAGGAGATGGGATGAAGGAGGCAGAGGCCGGAGTGATGCACTCTGAAGATGGAGGAAGGGGCCATGAGCCAAGGAATGCATGAAGTCTCTAGAAGGTGGAAAAACAAGGAAACAGATTGTTCCCTGGAGCCTCTGGAAGGAACACAGCCCTGCTAACACCTTGATTTTAGCCCCCATGAGACTCATTTTGGACTTCTGACCAGAATTGTTAATAAACTTGTGTTGTTTTAAGCCACTAAGTTTGTGCTAATTTGTTACAGCGGCCATAGGAAAATAGTACAATGAGAATCTTAAAGATAAAACTGTACTTCACAAAAGAGCAAATAAAAAGATATATCAGGTCTGTAATACACTCATACAAGGGGAGATGTAAAGAGAGAAGACAGATACAGAGAGATACCATCACAAACAGAATAAAAATAGAGTACAGTAGCTACCTATGGTTATGGGGATTGAATTGTGTTCTCCCCCCAAAAAAATACGTTGAAATCCTAATCCATAGTACCTCTGAACGTGACCTTCTTTGGAAATAGGGTCATTGTAGACATAGTTAATATGAAGTCCTACTGCAGTAGGGTGGGCACCTAATCCAATATGACCGTTGTCCTTATAAGAGGAGGGCAAGTTGGACACAGAAACACACACAGGGAGAGTGCCATGCGATGACAAAGGCAGAAGCTGGAGTTAGCCACAAACCAAGAAAGTCAAATATTGTCAGCAACCACCAGAAGCTAGGAAGAGTCAAGGAAGGATTCCGCGTCAGGTTTCAGGGGAGCATGGTGCTGCAGGCACCTTGATCTCAGACCTCCAACCTCCAGAAACACACGTGAGACAATACATTTCTCTTGTTTTAAGCCACCCGCTTTGTTGTACTTTGTTACGGCAGCCCTAGAAAAATAATACACCTACTTTCATGAAGCCCCATCTACTGGACTTCGGGGGATATTATTACTAAATAAGTTGTATTTTTGCAACTATAGGCATACTTCTTCAGCACCCCCCAAATAAATCAAAGTTTAGCATATTTTCATGTTTCTGAAACTTCTTACCTCAAGTATGTACATTTAATATAGACTATCTTCCTTCCTTTATTCCTTCCTTCACTCCTTACTCTCCTCTTACTACCAAAAGGCCACTCTTAAGTTAGTGGTGCATCTTATAAAGAGCATTTTAGAATCAAGAAAATTAAATACGTGGTTATCCAGTAGACTTTAAGTATCAGGAATGCAAGGATACCTTTGACTCCCAGCACTGAGAGCAGAGCCTGGCAGGTGGTCATCTAGTTTAGTAAATAATTGTGTTCAAGGAGGGGTTTGGGGGGGTCAGGGGATGAGAGTCTGGATATTATCCAGAGGACTTGGAAGGAATTGAGTTAAAGGTTAAATGAGGCCCCAAGCAAAGATATCCTCCACCATGAAATATGAGTTTCTTCCCTCAGTCCCACTGAGTTCTATGACTGTAATTCTAATAGAACCAGTAATTCTCTGTTGAGAACTCCATGCAGTCACATAAACTCCCTTTAAAGTTTCCGGAGGCGAAATCCTCCAGAGCCACATCCGTTTCTGAAAAACATTACCAGGAAGGTGGGGGAAATGACAACTCGCTGGAGAAGGAGAGTTGGGAGAGGGGCACGGGCTTGGGGAGAAGAGCAGCTGGAAGAAAGCCTCAGAGGCACATAAATCCCAGGGGACATCCCCAGAGACATGGTCCAGGACAGGAGGCCGCATGTGCAGATGAGTCAGGCCAACCCAGCAGTCGGTTTGGCCCCAGGCACCAGGCTTGGCTCTGTCCCTAACCCAGTGTAAGATGACACCCATTTGGAGACCCAGGGTCCTCATGTGAACAAGGTTTGTGACTAGGTAAGGAAGTGACAGCTGGGGTAACCACTAAGAAAGAAGGTCAAGTGTGAGACTGGTGGTCTGGGGTGGCAGTGGTGGGGGGCGGGTGTTAATAACCTACAGCAGGGGTCCTCAACCAGGGGTCAATTGTGCCTCCCGGGGGACATTTGGCAATATCTGGAAACATTTTTTGGTTGTCACAGCTGGGGGAGGAGGCAGGGTGTTACTGGCATCTAGTAGGTGGAGGTCAGGAATGTGGCTCAAAATCCTACAATGCACAGAACAGCCTCCCTGGATAACAAAGCATTACCTGGCCCAAGATATCAACAGCGCCAAGTCTGAATAACCCTGGCCTATAGTCTAGCAGCATTCAGGTTTGATTTATATAAAAAAATTTTAAAAAGTAGGGGGAAAGGGTAGTTAGAAAGATAAAATAGGTGATCGATGGGTGGGTGGGTGGATGGATGGACAGACAGATGGATAGACAGACAGATAGACAGAAAAACAAAGACACCACCAATGCCATCAGTCATCAGTTATAACTGGGACACATTCTACTTGAGGACCAAGCACATCCCAAATAGGGTTACAAGAACTTGCATAGAGAAAATGTGCTCACTTACCAGGTTAACCCGCAGCAAACAGCTGCTGGGGAGCAGGTCTGACTGGTGAAACCACCACAGCCGCCTTCACTCTGTGGACTCATCTCCATCTGCCTCCATTGCGAAGGAAGCAGGATCAGCGAGCCACCCAGAGCAGTCCACAGCGGACGGTGAATTGGGAAGGGGACACACTCCCTAAAGACCCCCCAACTTGGGTTGCCCCCCCTTTTTATATATCCCCACTCTTCTGCATAGCACCAGTCACAAGTGTAATTCAGTAACAATTGGTATTATCAACTAAGAATCATCCCCCGCACGGGACTGTAAGCTCCATGACAGCTGGCACCTTGTGCGTCCTGTCCCCAGCAGCATCTCCAGCAACAAGCTGGAGTTCTCATTACTTGTTTGTCAAATGAATAAGCAACCACAGGTGACAACTGCACTATCAGAACTAGATCCCAACCAACATGACTCTGACAAATGAGATGCCCCGAGGAGGGCTGAAATCAAGGCTGCCTCCCAAAATCTGGGTCATGTCATCACTATCCGTGGGGGTCACCTTTTCTTCTGTCTGGTTAGCTTCATCATCTGGTGCCTTAAAGCCAAATTTGGGTCTCTCCTGCTCCCAGCCATATCCAACCCACAGAGGACTGTGGGAAATGGTGCTTGAGAAAGCAAGTGGGAACACTCTGGGCCACGTGAAATCAGGCTCTGAAAGAACACAGGTGTAACCCAGACAAATGTGTGGACATGTTTAGCATCTTTATTTTCCTTCTAAGTACCAATTACTCATCCTGGGCCCAAATGGTGGCAAGTTTTCTTCCCCAAGGGGACAGACTGCAGACACCAGAGAGGTGGGTAGAAGAAAGGTTGAGGGGGACACAGGACAAGAAGACTGGATGCCACCTTTGCTGCAGACGGGGTGAGGGAGAGCGTCGGGGAGCGGCTACCTTCCAGGGCAGCTGCAGCCTCCTGCAAGGTTATCTGCAGCGGGCACAGGTTCGAAAGCCATGGGGCAATAAAAGTGAGTCATCGTCACCCAGAGAGAACCAACTCAGCTGCCCGGGGCTCCATGAAGCATGTCCCCAGATGCAAAGTTGCTCAAATTCTGGAATGAGTTTTGCCTGAATAAAGGACATAAAAATGTCCGTGCCCATAAAGACCAGCTTCTGTGTATAGCCAGCGTGGCTGACAGAACCAGGGTGATCAGCTGACAAGGGCCACCTGAAATGAGCCTCATGCTGGAGACAGTGTCAAACACTTTAGAGACATCTGTCCTTAGGCTCCTAACCCAGCCAGCTCCCTGGCTGCCTAGCTGGGTAACCTTGGGCAAGAACATCTCCTCTCTGATCTTCAGGTTCCACACACCTAAATGATCACTAAGTGCCCTTCTTACTCTGAAATTCATGCAACAGCTATGAATAGCTCTGTGCATTATTCCTCCCAGGGTTGATGTTTGCATTTTAACCAGAAGTGTCTGCTCACTCCAGCAGCCTACTGGTGAAGGTTATAGATGCCAGAATACAATTGTCCAGGTTCAAATCCTGGCCTCATCAACAATTACCTCTGTGACTTCAGGCAGGTTACTTAACCTCTCTGAGCCACTGTGTCTTTGATATAACCAACGGAAAGGCAAGGAATCTTCTCCAAAATCCCCAGCCCATCTTTTGATTGGATTCCCCACAATCCAACATCTTTGTGCTGAGATTTCTGGGGCCTGCTGTTTGGGGCAGAAGCCAGAGCATCATGACAACCACCACCACCTGCTCCACAGAGCAACCCTCCTGGGAAGGTGTTTGTACTTGAACAAGAAAGTTTTGGTGAAGGCAGCAGCACCAAAAAGAGGTCTGGGCATGAGCTTTGAGCCTGCCAATCCCGGCTTCCACATTAGCACCACGATGAACTGACTTGGTCGAGTGAGTGACTGAACCTGGGCCTCAGTTTCCCCACCTACAACATGAGGATAATACTATTTATACGTTCCTCTTAAGGCTAAGAGGAAGATGAAGCACAGTTTGCACAGTGCTTGGCACGTAGCAGCCCCTCAATAAACGTTAGCTTTTATGCATCACTACTTCTACAACCTTGTGGAAAACCCCACGGGGCTGGCCCCTTTGCCCCGCTAACCATTTCCTCCCTCCCTTCACTCCCTCTTTCTCACTGCCATCTCTGAAGAGGAGCACCCCTGCCCCCAAGTGAGCCCCTTGCACGCTGTTCCACTCCCACCACACAAGCCGGGTGGATGTCGGCACACCTGGTCCTTTGGCAGCCCACACTGCTTTGCTCTCCATTTCAGGCTGTGCACTCCTGATGCTGCTCAGGGCCTCCATCCTACCCCGCCACCTCTTCCTCCCACCTGCATGCAGTGGCCCATGTGGGTGCACTCATTCCTGTGGGCCGGCACCTGTGGGAGGGCAGCCCTGACTGATGAGGCTGAATCAGGAGACCAGTACCCCTGCTCCCTCACTCCTTAATCCACTGCAATCTGGCTTCCTCCCTGGGCCACCCAAACCTGCCCAAGCCACTAATGACTCCCACTCGCTAAGTGCAGCATCTTTTCTAGGGTCTTGCATGTCTCCTGGGAGCATAGAATTTTGATGGCCACCACCTTCTCAACTCCTCTGACCCAGCATGCTCCCACTGTTCTTTCCCTTCCTGTTCAGATTCAGTCACTCCTACACTCTTCCACTCCACAAGCATTTATGGAGCTTCTACCCTGAGCTGAACATCGCCGGGACAGGATAAAGAACGAGGCAGACCCTAAAGAGACAGTATGCTCCTACAGTAGGAGACTGCATCAACACCACCTAGAATCAAATCCCAGCTCTGCCAACTCGCTAACTGTGTGTCTCTCAGCAGCTTGCTTACCCTCTCTGGGTCTCAGTCACCACCTCCGTAAAATGGGGCTCAATTGTGGGATCTGCAATGAATGCCTACCAGGTGTTTAGCACAGCAGGTTTCCATTGTTGGCCCACCCTAATGCATTTTCTGCTCAGCAGCCAGAAAGATCTTGAAACATAAATTAGGTCTTGGCATTTGCTCACCTAAAACCCCTCTAAAGGCTTCCCGTTGCCCGAAGCATAAAATCCAGACTCTTCACGGTGGCTTGTGTGGCCCTGGCAATCCTCGGACCTCATGTTGGGCCAATCTTGCCTTGGCTCAGAAAATTCCAGCCATACAAGTTCACTCCTCCAGCAGGACTAATTTTCTTTTCTCCACCCCCACTCCCCCGACTCCCACCCCATGCCACCAGGCTTTCTCTCAGCAGACCTTCCACACCCTCACGTCTCACCTTAAATGCCACCACCTCGAACACCTTCCCTGACCACTAGGGAATAAGTAGTACTGGTGTCCCCCCACTCCACATCCCTGTTACCAGTCCACTGGACCACTCCCCTGATGCTGATGCTGGCTATTCCTGGCTCATACCCACTCCCCTCTCCAGAGGAGTATCCTTGGCTGAAGGGAGCTGCCTCACCTGGAAATCCCTGAGAGTTTATATAACCAACGGAAAGGCAAGGAATCTTCTCCAAAATCCCTAGCCCATCTTTTGATTGGATTCCCCATGATCCAACAGGCAAGATTCCTTGCCTTCCCATGGCCAGTGATGATTGATGGGGTACAGGAGGTCCCAGCCCCCTTGTCTCTGGGCAGGACAGTGTCTGTGAGGCAGTTCCCACCCCAGAGCTCCCCTGGGATCAGGTCACAGCTGGACTTCTTCTGAAACCACATGTTCACCCAGCTCCTTCCCTGCCCTTCCTCCTGAGAGCATCCCCACGGCACACCACTTACAAAGGAATCCGCAGGTCAGACTCTATTTCTGAGGAATCCAGCTTAAGACAGCTTGGGTCTTAATCTTTATCTTGGTTTCTCTCAGAATTTATCTTAATTCTTAATTCCATGAAATGTTTGGTACATTTCTTCTCTCTCCTCCACTACAGGGAAAGCTCCATGAGGACAGGAATCACACCTGTTTAGTCCATCACTTCATACCCAACACCTGGCCTAGGGCTTGTGTGCAGGAGATGCCAGAAGACTATTTCTTGAACTATTGAGATGGCACATCATCGGGCCTCAATAAAAAGATTAAGGATGTGAGCTTCATCTGAGATCTGCTATGTCCAAATCCAGTGGGGAAGGCTGTATTTTTTTTTTTTTAACAAACCCTTCAGGACATTCTACAGTTGAGCTGAGAAGCCACAGGTCGAGGGACAGACAGACAAATAAATGAACAGGGAGACATTTAGATCAATAAGTTATAATGTAACCACGAATCCCAGAGCTGTGTCCAAGAAGCTGAAAGCACAAAAGACTCTGCAATTCACTCTTTCTGGGAAAATCAGAAAGGTGTCAAGGAGGAGAGGATCTCTGAGCAACACCTTAAAGGGTGAGTAGTTTGCAGAGCACACAAGGAAGGAGGAGGGGTCCAGACAGAGAGGGCAGCCTGCATCAGAGGCCCTGGGCTACGGCAAAGACGGGATGGCAAACAGGGAGCAGTGACAGTATGAGGACAAGCAAAGGGTACAGGGGGTGTGAGGGGAGAGAAGCTGAGGTTGGCATTGGGGCAGATGAGGGCCAGATGGGGAAGGACTTTGCAGCATCTCTGAGGAGGCTGGAGTTTCTCCTGAGGCCACCAGGAGGCCCCAGAGGTCAGGCTGGGGACTGGCTGGAGTAGCTTCCCTTGGCCGCAAACGGCCCTGAGGGGGTTAGCAGTGAGGTGGCCATGGCAGTAAAGAGTTTATAAAGAAATAAAAAGGCCTGAATGAGGGCCATAAGGGTGATTTATACCCTTTCTGTAGCACATCTCTTGGCCTGCATTAGAATTAGTGTGTGCATTTGTCACATCTCCCCAGTAAACTGTGAGGTGCTGGAATGGAACTAAAGCCTGCTAATGCACTGGCTAAAGAGGGTTTCTCAACCTTGGCACCAGCAACGTTTGGGGCTGATACCTCTCTGTTGTGGGGCTGTCCTCCGCACTGTAGGATGTTTAGCAGCATCCCTGGATTTCATCCACTAGGTGCCAGTAGCATCTCTGGATGCCCCAAATGTCTCCAGGCATTGTCCCCTAGGCACAAAATTGCCCTCAGTTGACAATTCCTGGGTTAAGGTACTGGGCTGTGGGGTTCTACTGATCTTGGCTCTGCCACTTCCCAGCCGGGTGCCTTGAGCAGAGTACTTCAGCTCTCTGTACCTCTGTTTCCTGACCTATCCAGTAGAGATAATGAAGTATTGACCTCAGAGAGTCTTTGCAACAATCAAATACAATGATTCATGTGAAGTGCAGAAAGTAAACACTCAGTGAATACCAGCTATCACTGGCATTATATTTTAAGGAAACGAGCACTTAGACTAAGGCTGGACACACATTAAGTTCTTAACATATGTCAGCTACCATTGCTTCTATTATTATTTTCTTACTCATATATGTAGTACACCCTCTGGCACTTGGATGGGTCTTGCACATTCTTGCCAAATGAAGGTCAGTGGATTGGAATAAGAAAGGGGATGCCTATGAAGTTATGACCTAGCCACTGCTGGCACTTTCTCATCATCTCTGGCACACCAAAAGTTTGGGGGTGGCTACGGTGCCCTCAATATAGCAACTACTCTCCCCACCCAAGAATTTCCTAAAGGTATGTTCCAAAGAATACTAAACTCAAAAGCTATTTCTCCTAAAAAAAGATTTTCAGGTAAGAAAATGCAAGATATCCCATTCCTTTTTGAACACATTTGGCACATTCAGTTAATAAAGGCTCTGAGAAGTCCTGCAGCCACCATTACTAGATTTTAAGCTCTGGAATCAGGGATCAAGTCTAACTCATTATAATATCCCCACTCCTTGAACAATGTTGCACAAAAGAGGCTCTCAGTAAGCATGTAAAAAATGAATAAATGAAATGAAATATATGAATGAACTTGTTAATTAAAAAGGCCAGTTTGGCTGTATTTAACCCAGTGTTTCCCAACTTTCTGAACCACTGCACCATGGATATCCCCTAGGACTAGCCCCACCCCTGCCCCCAACACACTTTGGAAAACATAGCCCCTCCCTGGGATGTCAAAGCAAAGGTGAGTGACTACGAAGGAAGAGCTACCTACAGTACACATTCCTGGCTTCTACGGTTCACAGTGACTTCATCTTCAATTAAAATGAAGTGAAAACATTTTATTTTAGCTCCAAAATGAGTGCAGAGCAATTGAAAAGAAAGTGCACCCTTAGAGACTCTTGACAGGAGGACTCCATTTTTAAAAGAAATGTGACAGGGGCTTCCCTGATGGCGCAGTGGTTAAGAATCCGCCTGCCAATGCAGGGGACATGGGTTCGAGCCCTTGTCCGGGAAGATCCCACATGCCACGGAGCAACTAAGCCCGTGCGCCACAGCTACTAAGCCTGCACTCTAGAGCCCGCGAGCCACAACTACTGAGCCTGCATGCCGCAACTACTGAAGCCTGCGTGCCTAGAGCCCGTGCTCCGCAACAAAAGAAGCCACTGCAATGAGAAGCCCATGCATCGCAACGGAGTAGCTCCCACTTACCGCAACTAGAGAAAGCCCTCGTGCAGCTATGAAGACCCAAAAGCAGCCAAAAATAAAAAAATAAATTAAATAAATAAATATATTTTTTAAAAAAAAAGAAATGTGACCATCTATGTGCCATTTTGTGGGCAGTGAAGTGGTAAAGCAAATGTCACCTGTACAGGTGATATCAACCTCACTCCTAACATCCAAAGAAATGTCTGTCACTGCAAAGGCCATAGTTCCTACACCCCAAAAGACTAAATTTTTCCCTGGTCGTGGCTCTGTTCAATAGCAATTCTGTCCAATGGCACTTAGGGCAAAGGTCAAGACAACTGCCTAATGCAAACTCAGTTCCAGGTTCTGATTTTTTCAAATATATATGTTTAGTAAGTAAAATAAGCCACTGTGGGAAAATATGCTCCAGAGGCACAGAAGGCTTTGCAACAGAAATGGTAGGAACCTTAGTTGAAATGAGAGCTAACATCTGTACTGGGCTCACTGTGTATCAGACACCATTCCAGGTACTTCACATATGCAAGCTCATCTAATCCTCACAGCAACCCTAACAAAAGGGTCCTAGTGTTATTCTTATTTTACAGATGAGCATATTGCAGCTCTGAGAGGTAAAGTGACTGGGCCCAGGACACACAGCCAGCGAAGGCAGGAGTTGTCTTAACACTGCACTCTGCAACCTCAGTAACTGGCAGTAATCACCAATGTTATTTTTATTTTTAAGAAAAGTTTTAATATGCACTTTGATTATCCATTTATACCATTAATGCTGGAGTTAATTATCTGGTAGGAGTATGAAAGGTATGCGTAGTCAGTGTTCACGTCTATGCCTGAGATACATTAGTATCTTCTGGTGCTTAACTCCCACCCCCTTGACTCCTAAGTGGCATGGAAGGCAAGATACAGCTATCATTTGGCAATAAGAGGTACTTACCAAATCTACCCCTATTGCCTTCCTTCATGCTCCTGGTATTTGCCAAAAAGGTTTAAACAAACAGAAAACTTCTGGGATACCAGCCTTACCTGCATAATTTTAATGAATCAACTCCAAAAGACATTCTGAACAGTAACATCCCCACCTCACTCCCTGGCCTCCCCACAACAAAAAAATTATTTGATCCCTTTGTAAACACTGGACTGTGAACTTCACCTATAGTATCTCACCTGATCCCTAGCTTAATCTGAATAGCAGATATTAGTCCCCATTTTACAGATGAAAAGACTGAGGAGGTTCAGAGTGGTTGAGGGTCTTGATCAAGGTTACAGCAGCTAGTAAAGGACACAGGGAGGGTTCTAAACCAGGTCTCTGTTTCCAAAAAGTCCAGGTCCTGCTGCCTTACATAATTTTAGGTTAATTCACACAGCTAGCCCAGAAAAAAACATTTTTTAGTCAAATGTCCTTATAAGAGATGGAGATATTATAAATGTTATTGAATTTGAGGTTCTGCTAGTTGAGAACTATGACCAATTAAATAGCTATTTCTCTGTTCTGAGCTACATCAGGCTTGCTGGTAAGACTGGCAGGTCAGAAGAGTGATGGTAATGATTAACTCTGAGGTGTAATGCCATAAGGGAGAACAAAGATCAGATAATTGAACTCAAATATGGGTGGGGCATGGTGTTAAGGCTAACGATTTTAAAAATTGTATTAATAGTAACACTTCTGCTATCCTTTCTTTCAACGAGAATGTGACATGCAAAAAAATTTTTAGGGACTTCCCTGGTAGTGCAGTGGTTAAGAATCCGCCTGCCAATGCAGGGACATGGGTTCGAGCCCTGGTCCGGGAAGATCCCACATGCCGCGAAGCAACTAAGCCCATGCACCACAACTACTGAGCCTGCGCTCTAGAGCCTGCAAGCCACAACTACTGAGCCTGCACCACAACTATGGAAGCCCGCGCACCTAGAGCTCGTGCTCCACAAGAGGAGCTACCACAATGAGAAGCCCGTGCACTGCAACAAAGAGTAGCCCCAGCTCCCCGTAACTAGAGAAAGCCCATGCAGCAACAAAGACCCAATGCAGCCAAAATTAAATAAATTAAATAAATAAATCTTTTTTTTAAAGTAAAAAAAATTTTTTTTAATTATTTTTCCCATGTTAATACAGGTCAAGTGGAGACATTAAATCTCTGTAGATTTCATTTCTTTTTGTTACAAACACATTTTGTCATTCAAACACAACATCTCTCAGACTACTCCTTGCTCTTGAAAGCCTAATACTAATGCATCAGCTGCTACATGCTATTTCTTGTTCTAGTTGAAAAGTTTCAAAAATCCCTAGGTAGACCATTTCTTCAAGGACTTTTACAAGGTTGCTGCTGTTTTCTAGGGAGCCCATCCCAAACTGTGGGAGTGAGTAGAGTTCGAAATGGGTCAATGCCAGAACAGTCCTACGAATATTTGAATCAGAATAGAACACTCATGTATTAATTCAACAAACTGTTTTTGACCAATTTTCTTTTGTATCAAGCACTGCTCCTGCCATTGTGGCTAGAAGCAGGGACAAAAGAGGACCAGACCTGCCGCCATGGAAGTTTAAAACCTAGTGAGAAGGAGAGGGGGAGGTAAAAAAAACAAACATACTAACACCTGTAATGGGTAGAATTATGTCCTCCCAAAAGATATATGTTCAAGTTCTAACACCCGGTACCTATGAATGTGACCTTACTTGAAAATAAGGTCTTTGCTTATGTAATCAAGCTAAGATGAGGTCATGCTGGATTAGGGTGGGCCCTAAACCCAAAGACTGGTGTCCTTATAAGAGGAGGGAAATTTGGACACAGACACATGGGGGAAGAGGCCATGTGAAGGGAGAAGCAGAGGTTGGAGTGATCTGCAAGTCAAGGAAGGCCAAGGATTGCTGGTAACCACCAGAAGCTAGGAGAGAAGCAAGATCATCCCTAGGGCCTTTGGAGGGAGCATGGCCCTGCTGACACCCTAATTTCAGACCTCTGGCCTCCAGGATTGCAAGGGAATAGATTTCTGTTGTTTTAAGGCACCCAGTTTGTGGTACTTTGTTATAGCAACCCTAGGAATGGAACACAACATCTAATATGATATTGGAGAATGACAAATGGTATGAAGAACAAAAAGCAGGATAAGGAGATGAAGAGTGACTGGGGAGGGAGGGGCTATTTATTTTTTCTTTTTCACATCTTTTTTTTTTTAGATTTTTTTTTATTGAGTTATAGTTGTATAATTTTTAATAAATTTATTTATTTATTTTTGGCTGCATTGGGTCTTCGTTGCTGCGCGTGGGTTTTCTCTGGTTTCATCGAGCAGGGGCTACTCTTTGCTGCGGTGCGTGGGCTTCTAATTGCAGTGGCTTTTGTGGTGGCTTTTCTTGTTGTGGAGCATGGGCTCTAGGCACAGAGGCTTCAGTAGTTGCAGCATGCAGGCTCAGTAGTTGTGGCTCACGGGCTCTAGAGCACAGTCTCAGTCATAGTGGCGCACGAGCTTAGTTGCTCCGTAGCACGTGGGATCTTCCCAGATCAGGGCTTGAACCCGTGTCCCCTGCATTGGCAGGCAGATTCTTAACCACTGTGCCACCAGGGAAGTCCATATAGTGGTATAATATTATATGTTACAGGTGTACAATATAGTGATTCACAATTTTTAAAGGTTATACTTCATTTATAGCTATAATAAAATATTGGCTATATTCCCTGTGTTGTACTATATATCCTGGCAGCTTATATATTTTATACATAATGGTTTGTACCTCTTAATCCTCCACCCTTATATAGCCCCTCACCACTGGTAACCACTAGTTTGTTCTCTCTGTGAGTCTGCTTCTTTGTTTTATTCACTAGTTTGCTGTATTTTTTAAATTCCACATATAAGTGATATCATATAGTATTTGTCTTTCTCTGCCTGACTTATTTCACTTAGCATAATACCCTCCAAGTCCATCCATGTTGCAAATGGCAAATTTTCATTCTTTTTTATGGCTGAGTAGTATTCCATTGTGTATATGTGTGTGGGGGGTGTGTGTGTGTGTGTGTGTGTGTGTGTGTGTGTGTGTGTATACACACCACATCTTCTTTATCCATTTGTCTGTTGATGAGCACTTAGGTTGCTTCCATATCTTGGCAACTGTAAATAATGCTGCTATGAACACTGGGGTGCATGTATCTTTTCAGATTAGTGGTTTGGGGTTTTTTTTTTTGAATATATACCCAGGAGTGAAATTGCTGCATCATATGGTAGTTCTATTTTTAGTTTTTTGAGAAATCTCCATTCTGTTCTCCACAGTGGCTGCACCAATTTACATTCCCACCAACAGTGTATGAGGGTTCCTTTTTCTTCACAGCCTTGTTAACATTTATTTGTGTTCTTTTTGATGATGGCCATTCTGATAGGTGTGAGGTGATATCTCACTGTGGTTTTGATTTGCATTTCCCAGGTAATTAGGGATGTTGAGCATTTTTTCTTGTGCCTGGGAGGGGCAATTTTAGATAGTTCAGTCAAGGTCAGGTGACAGTACATAGGCACAGAATTGTCAAATCAGTCCCACCAGATCCAGAGGTTATCTCATCAGCTTGGGCTACCATGACAAAATACCAGAGACTGGGTGGCTTAAAAACAACAGACACTTACTACTCACATTTCTGGAAGTTGGGAAGTCCAAGATCAAGGTGCTGGCAAGGCAGGTTTCATTCTGAGGCCTCTGCTCTTGACTTGTAGGAGGCCTCCATCTGCTGTGTGCTCACATGACCCCCTGCTTTGTGCTTGTATGTATAAACTTAATTACTTCCTTACAGCCACACTGGAAGCTGGGGCTTCAACAGACGATTCAGTGAGGGCACACACATTCAGTCCATAATAGAGATCTTATCCAAAATCAAATTCTACTAATAATTCAAAAGATAGAGTGACCATGAGACCCAGGTGAAGCAAGAAGTCTGAGATGGCCAGCACTACTCCTCAAGTCCTTCTTTGTGCAATAGGACACACACTAGCTCAGGCTCACATACGTGCCCTCTATGGGATGAAAGCAGGACTATTTCAGTGATACAATAGGTCCATTTCATACTCTAATAATTACATGGTTGACACTGACATTTTCCATAAATCCCATTAATTCCAAGTTTGTTTATCATACGTAAACTCAACCAACCAGGTATGTCCTACTAAAAGCATTCCATACCATGAATGAGGACCAGAACCAGCCACATAATACAATATGAAAATGAGGGGCCCTTTGTTCAAATATTATTCATTTCAAGATGGTGACTGCAGAGCATTTAAACCAAGTGTAGGGCCCTTCGAAGTACAGGGCCCTGTGTGACTGATTAAGGACCCTCCCTTGTCTTTCTGTGATGAACCCCCTCAGGAGGACCCATAAGCACATTTACTAGGAGATTTGACCTTATCATTTCTTTCTTTCTTTTTTTTTTTTTTTTTTTTTTTGCGGTATGCGGGCCTCTCACTGTTGTGGCCTCTCCCGTTGCGGGCCACAGGCTCCAGACGCGCAGGCTCAGCGGCCACGGTTCACGGGCCCAGCCGCTCCGCGGCATGTGGGATCTTCCCGGTCCGGGGCACGAACCCGTGTCCCCTGCCTCGGTAGGCGGACTCTCAACCACTGCGCCACCAGGGAAGCCCCCATTTCTTTCTTTTATTGTTCTCTCTACCCTGGCTTCCCCAGGCTAAAGGAAGGTGGATGATGGACCAGCTGCAACCATTCTTTTGAAGGAGGGAGGAAGGGACAGAAAACAAGATCAGAGGTGTGATGAGACCTCATTGGCTGACTTTGAGTAGGGGAGTCACATGACCTAACTTTACATTCCTGCATGTCACTCCAGCTGTCGTGACAAATAAAGACATTCCTTGTGACCCTGAAAGTAACAAAATCATGGAAGAAATGGCCAGAACTGCCCCATTCAGGCCTAGCACAGCAGGTAACAGAAAGCTTCTATGTTAATGGTCTGATTTTGAATTACACTTTCATCTCCATGACTATTTTTTAATGCCTGTCCCCTAATAAATGGTTAGCTCTGTGAAGAAAGAAGTGACTTGCCTGTAATTGTCTATCTGGTGGTTAGAACTGTGCCCGGCACTTATTAACACTGAATAAATATTTGTTGAATGAATTAGTATTTTTGAAGCCAAAAGTTTTTGTTGTTGTTTTCTCGTTTTGTTAATTGTAGTAAAATAGACATAACAAAATTTATCATTTTAACCATTTTTTAGTGTGCATGTCAGTGGCATTAAATACATTCACATTGTTGTGCAACTATCACCACTATTCTCTCTAGAACTTTTCACATTCTAAACTGAAACTCTGTACTAATGAAACAATAGCCCCCATTATCCCCTCCCCTCCAGCCCTGGAGGCTCAGAGAAATTGTAACCTCCCAAGGTCACACAGTGCTAAGCAGCAGTTTGGGATTGGAGTGCCAGTTCGGAAGGTATAAGAGATGTGAACGATTTGCTTTGCATCTTTCAACACACTCTTGGCATTTCATCAAGAAGGAGCTTCCTACTTTTATAAACTTTGTATCCTTAAATCATATCTTGATGGGATTTGGCCAGGCAAGTAGGACAAAAAAACCACATTTACAGGACAGAGGTGCTAAATATCACATATTTTCCCTTTAGAACATGAAAATAATAAAAATCAGTAGGCATTAATTCCCTCCTTCCTATGAGCAAGAATCCTGGAATCCTGAGTTCATTTTTACCTAACAGCAACTTCAGGGGATCCAAAGAGTCATCAAAGGCCACCAAGATTGTAAAACTCCTCTGAAATGCACATTAATTATTCAGACTCACCAAGAGTCGTTGACCAAATTAAGACAGACAATTAAGCAAACTGAGTTATCAATAAGTACAAGAACAATTTGCCTGTATGTAAGTTACCCACAATAAACTTCATAATCGCACCTTATGGAGTTGCCTGCTTCATTTTTCAGTCTCAAAGTTCCTTCCTAGTTTGAAGGATATTATTAAATATTTCCACCTTCTAACAAACCCAATAAGAACAATGGCATAGGACATTTGTCATCCAGCAAGTCTCAGAAAAATCTACAGTATGTAAAATCCACTAATATCAAAGCGAGTTCTCTTTCAAAAGGCAAGGAAACTAACACACTTGAATCACATAATCCTTCAAACGCACTGCAGGAGATGTTATCCTCTATCCCATGCAAAGGAGGCATCTGAGCCAGAGAGGTTCATTTGTTCATTCCTTCCTTCCTTCCTTCATTCATCCAACAAATACTGAGCACTCCTTATGAGTCAGGATTGTTCAGGGTGCTAGGGATATAGTGGTGAACTCAGGAGTCCAAGTCTCTCATTTCATGAAACTCAGTTTTGTTTGTCAGTCCTCCCAGCCCAACTCCAGCCTCCCTGTTCTGACTTCCTCCCAATCCCACAGTAGCCCACCCAGCTGGCCCCAAATTGCTAACGGCATGGGTGTGTTCTTCCCTCCCTGGCCCCACTGCACTCTTCAGGACCAAACATTAGATTTATGATAAACATGTACTACTTCCAGTGATTTGACAGCCTGTCACCTCCCCACCACCCTGGAGGAATTTCACTAACTTCTTCAAAACCTAATTCAGAGCCCCAGAGTCTGACCTTCATGGTTTGAAGAGTTCAAGGAGACTGTGTCAGTGGAGGAAAAAAATAAGCTTTTAAATTCAAAACACTTTGGGAGGCGGGGGGGATATGGGGATATATGTATACATATAGCTAATTCATTTTGTTGTACAGCAGAAACTAGCAAACCATTGTAAAGCAATTATACTCCCATAAAGATATAAAAAAACCAAGTACACCTGCAACTAATATAACACTGTAAATCAACTACACTTCAAATTTTTAAAATAATAAATAAATAATAGAAAACAATATGAAAAAAATAAAAAACAGATATTAAAAAAAACACTTTGGGAGTTGTCTTCTCAATAAGTTCATGGCATAGGAAAAAGGCAGAGGGAAAGTAAGGACTCTGTTACTTTACAAAGATTCAAGAAACACAACAGCCAAATGTCAGGGTGTGGACCATGTCTGGATCCCGATGGGAAAACCCATTATAAAAAGACATGATGGGGACTTTCCTGGTGGCACAGTGGTTAAGAATCCGCCTGCCAATGCAGGGGGCACGGGTTCAAGCCCTGGTCTGGGAAGATCCCACATGCCACGGAGCAACTAAGCCCGTGCGCCACAACTACTGAGCCTGCGCTCTAGAGCCCTTGAGCCACAACTACTGACCCCTCGCACCACAACTACTGAAGGCCGCACGCCTAGAGCCCATGCTCCGCAACAAGAGAAGCCACTGTAATGAGAAGCCCGCGCACCGGAACAAAGAGTAGCCCCCGCTCACCGCAACTAGAGAAAGCTCGCGCTCAGCAATGAACACCCAACGCAGCCAAAAAAAAAATACATGATGAAGACAATCCAAAAACTGAACTATAAACCAGGTGTTACATGAGATTAAGGAATTATTGTTGATTTGTAAAATGTGATGATCACTGTAGTGATATAAGAGAATGTCCTTTACTTTATAGAGATGCCTCGAACTGTTTAAGGGAGAAATACCATGTTGACTGCGATTTGCTTTTTTTGTTTTGTTTTGTTTTGTTTTGTTTTTGGCCATGCTGCGTGGCAAGTGGGATCTCAGTTCCCTAACCAGGGATCAAACCCATGCCCCCTGCAGTGGAAGTGTGGAGCCCTAACCACTGGGCAACCAGGGAATTCCCAGGATTTGCTTTAAAATAGTATAGCAAAATATAAAGGTGAATGCAATATGCAAGAAATTAATAATTGTTAAATCTAGAACAGCACTATCCAACTGAACTTTCTGCAGTGAGGGAAATGTTCTGTATCTAAGCTGTATGATATGATAGTCAGGACACAAAGATAGCTGCTGAGCCCTTGCAGTGGCTACTGAGACAAGAAACTGATTTTTTTTTCCAGTTAGTTTAAGTTTAGATAGCCACTTGTGGTCTATGATGGCTATATGAGGTTTCATTTATTCTCTCTACTTTCATGCATGCTTGAAGACTTGTATAATAAAAATTTATAAAAATGACTTAGCAAAAGACGACATTTTGTCCCTGGGTAACCTTGGGCATGTGGCTCATTCTCTTAGTTTTCTCATCTGTAAAACAGGTATTCTTAACTGCTGCCCTCCTCACGCTCTATTGTAAAGCCTGAAATTTCACGTGCTGCCTTGGCCTGTTTGAGCCTCACAGGGCCCCAAAGGCCTTACTGTGGTTCCCCTGCTGTTGCCATATATGCCCCCTTCCAGAAGGAAAGGTTCCCCACCTTGTCACTCAGGGCAGCAACCCAAGGGTCCCTAACCCGCACCTAAACTGTCTCTATAAAACAAGTACACCTGTCTTAGACAAGGAGGCAAGGAAGCCCCCCAGTTCTAATGAAGACCTCCAGGCAAATTTGCAGAAAACCAAAACGGACTGTATCTTCTAGCTGCGTTTATATGACAGGAACGAGAAGGCTTAACCACAAGAAACCAGTATAAGCTGCCTGAACTTCAAAATGGGACAAAGTTTGCTCTACATATCACTACCATTTCATTGTGATAAAATCTCCACCTGCTAGTGCCATATTGGTTCAGCCTGTTTGGACCCAGATACCAAATGGCCAGACAAGGCAGAAAAGAGGTGTGAACTGCATTCTGGGATATCCCCACTCATTTCCATGAATCGGATGACAAAAGACTCCCGCCCCCAATAACCTCCTTCATCCTTTCCTATAAAAATCTTGCTCCTGCTTGTAATTAGGAAGAAGTTGTCTTTAGAGCATGAGCTCCCCTTCTCCATTCTCTGGCCATTGAATAAAAGTTTGTCTTTCTTGCACCAAACTCAGTTTCCTTATTGGCAGTTTGAACCTGAGCAAGGAAGAACTCCCTGACTGAACCAAGAGGGGCGTCGGTTCAGCTAGGGCCACACAAGGAGGGCCTTGCATCTCATTCGGTAACAACCTGCCTAGTTCCCCTGTTGCTGAGACAGCTGCACCACACTCAGCCAGCTGAGTGAAACCCTAATGGGTTTCACTTCCCTGCTAGCCCAAGAAGTCAATCACATCCTCCTCAGGAACCAGGGGTCACCTTACCCTCCTGTTACTACCCAATCTGCCCACCATGGTCCTTGCTTGTTCACTCAGAGAAAAAAAACCCCTGTGGCCCTGCAGGGCATGCAGAGTCCTCCTCCTCCCGGGCTGTAAGTACATGTGTGACTCATAAACAGCTGTCCGTCTCATCTGTGCAGTGTTGCCGTGTTCTGCGTTCAGGCAATTTCATATTATTTAGGGTAGGAGATTCCCTCCCTCACCAGTGTAGTGACTAGAAGACAATCAGAATACCCCTCCCCCATCTAACAAGGTATTTTTGAGGATTACTTGAAATACATACACAAAAGTGCTTTTTAAATCTCAACACATGAGTTAAATGCAAGGCATTATAAGTTAGAACGCAAGGGATTGTAAGTATTGCTCTTGGTTTTGTTAATTCTCTGACAATTGAAAAAAGAATTCTCAGACTAGTAATAGTAATACTAACTGGTGGGTGAATACCTTGCCCAAGTTTATTATTTACACTTTATTAACTTTTTGATAGTCAAATAGAGTTGTATCACGCATTATATTCTCGAAGGCGTGGTTTTTTTCATGCCACAATAAATCATAAACGTATTTTCACTGCTGTTTAATCCCTTTTAAGAGCCCCACAATGTTCCAATGCATAAAAATATCTTAATTCAACCAACTTCCAAGCCGATCTCATTCATTTCCAGGACTTTAAATATCATCTAAGTGGTGCTGGTTTATGAATGTATGTCTCTATCCCATTCATTCCTAAATTTGAGATTCATACACGCGACTGCCTGATTGCCCTCTCCACTCTGATATGTCATAGGCATCACAAACTTATTGCGCCCCAAACAGAACCCCTAATTTCCTCCAGTTTCTTATATCCAGCTTTTTCATTCTGCGTTTTCCCTCATTAATAAGTTAAATGAAATTCTCACACATGTTCACTATGCTTTTTATAAAAACTATGCTTTTCAACATTTTGAGAATTACATTTTAACAATCATCATGAAGATACGGTAATCACCACCCTCCTATATGTTACTTTTTGTACTTTTCAGATTACTTCTGGAAAGGAAGGAGTTACAACAGTCCATGACTCCCTCCTTCCCAGCCGGGGAATACCTGGAAATGAATGGCCTCCACCATTCATTTCAAGACTTCCTTGAAAATAGGCTAATGGTATTTACTAGAAGAAAGAGACCAGGGAGAGCTTATCTCTAAAATAATTTTAGCAGGATGTACTTGGCTTGTCTAGATTACCGAGATTGATTGTCTAGATTGATTACCGAGAGTAAACCTGGAATTTGTGGACAATGACTGGCTAGAGAATAGGTAGTAATCACGCAGACATTTCTAATTAATGGAGGCTAAAACTGGGAAACCGCAAAGCCAACACTGCTTCACCTGAGGACAATGATCCACACCCATCACTGGGAACTCACTGATGAATCCAAAACTAACCCAGAACAAGAGGAAGCTGTAGCTGACAGATCTGGGCTCCTTCCTAAAAGGAATGCAATGTTTGTGCCTACATCTCGCTTGCAATCTTTAATCACTAGTAAGGATAAGCATTAGATTATATGTATGATTCACTTGAGGTTGATTTGACTCGTCAATTCTTTGTGCTAATATAATCTCCTTAAGAAAAGTTCCCAAAGTGAGAATTACTTAAAATTCTCACTTTGGAAGAGAAAACTTTTTAAAATTGAAATTGATTTTTTGGAAATAGCAATTTTGAAAGTGGAAGAAAAGGTATGCACCATTAAAATTCTGATCCATTCTGTGATGTTATCCCCACTTCAGAGTGTCTTGTCCACTTTCAATGATACCAACAGAGCATGAGTGTGCCCCCTTCACACACACACACACACACACACACACACACACACACACACACACCAACTCTAGGCTCAGTATCACCTTTGCCACCATGATCAGTGGAAAACAAAGGCGTCTCATTTCTGGAATAAGAGTGATCAGACAGTCTGAGAAGAGAACTCAGCCAAGTCCCCCCAAATTATGATGCCATTTCCTTGGAGGGGGTCAGAAGAACACATCAACAGTCTATCAGCCATTTCCCTATATCTGCCTTCCCAAAGGACCTAACAGTAGGCACCTGACAACTGCTCACCTCAGTTATACGTGGCAACAACTCTCGGAGAAACCAGACATCCAACAAGAGTAGAAGCCTTTGAACCAAGTGTAAGAAACCTATGCCCTGTAGACACCAGAGCCCTGGAATTCGGGCTGGGGCCCTGGAGCTCTCTTGGGCGTGCCATTTCACTTCTCTGGGATATACAATTCCGGGGACTGTTGGTCAGAAATGAAATGAACTTCAGACAACTCTGCCAGCTCTCTGATTTTATAGGAGAGGAAATCAAACCTCAAAGCACTTAAGGTTCATCTTTTCTTCATTCAACAAGTATGTGTTGAGTGGCTAATGTATTCAGTGCCGGGCTTTGTGCTAGGAGGTGGGGATAGAGAAGAAAACAAGACAGGATTATCCCTGACCTCACAGAGCTTAGTCTAGTGCTGGGGATGGGGAGGTATTTCTTCACATAATTTCAGGGACCACTTGGAGAATCTAATGAACTCTCTTTTCAAAAAAAATTAAGTAATTGTACATGCATATGCCCCCCCACATGCACACAGTTCAGACTATACATTCTGGTAGATTCACTGACTCCTAGAAGCCTGCCCATCCACAGATCTCCCAATTTAAAAATCGTTCATTAATGCAAAACATACTGTCACTGCACTAAGCCATTATATTTCGAATCCTTACACCAGTCCATCAAATAGAAATTAATAGTCTCATTTTATGGAGGAAGAAACCAACATGCCAGACTTAACAAACATGCTCAGATCACACTGTACGCCTCTGTTACATGAGATCAGTTCTTTGTGCGCAAGTAACAGATGGCAAATTCATGAAGAAAAGGAATGAATAGAGAGGATGTTAGGTAACTTGAAGAACCAAAAAGAAGGCTATGGAATTGGGCTCAAAACAGTGGTAATTCGGGCAGCACCGCAGTTTTACATTTTCTCCCCAATCTCTGAATGACTGTTGTTAAAAAACAACAGGCCAAAATGGCGTCGCTTATGCTTTCCCACGTCACCAAACCAAGACTGAACTTAATCAGTTTCCGCTCTCCCCAAAACCGAGTCTTAAACCAGCCACTCAGAAATCGCCTGGTCAGCACTAGTGCTATCACCGGCAGAAACTGTTAACTTCCAGGAAATAAAACTAGAATCTGGGTAATAAAATAAAGTCTAACCTTCTGTTTTTCTTTTGGGCTTAGTCTAGTTTCACTTACTCACAGGGTGCTGCGTACGGAGGCCTCACACCCGGCAACTCAGACCGGCGTTCCTCACGAGAAATGGCGGCGCCGGCAAGACGGGCCGTGTGCAGAAGCGCGCACACGGCACCTCGATTCAAGATGGCGGCCGTGGGCTGTGCGCAGAGAGGGTTCACCCTGCTCTGGGACCTGGAGCCGTGAGCAGCGCGTCTGCGTCAGACCTGGTGGAACCCCGCCCCCTCCCGGCTATAAAGCTGCCCTGCCCACAGCCTTCCGGGGAGAGTATCTGCTCAGAGCTCACGTCTCTTCGTTCTTTGCTCCAAGAATAGAGCTTTCCTTTGCTGCTGAACCAGACTCGGTCTCGGTCTCGTTCTCTTGGCTCAATGGACACTGGACAGAAAGAACGCTTGTTGGACCGATTCAGGAGGGTAATAGGTCATCTGCCTGATAGACCCCCCCCCCCCGCATCATCCCTTAAAGAAAAGTGACCTTGCAATAACCAAGCCACTTTTTGCCTAGTATAACTTCCTTGTTCCTACTCCCTTCAAGTCTCTCATTTTGTACAGCTGCTCGGAGCTCCTTCCTATCTGCTAGATTGGATGCTGCCTGATTCTAATTGATTTTTGTTCAAATAAACAATTAAAAGTTTTAATATGCTCTAGATTATCTTTCAACACTGTCCTCAAAATTTAGAGCCCTGAACCATTGACAAAGACTCTTTTTTTGGTATTTTATTGAAGTATAGTTGATTACAATGTTGTGTTAATTTCTGCTGTACAGCGAAGTGATTCAGTTACATGTATATATACATTCTTTTTCATATTCTTTTCCATTATGGTTTATCACAGGACATTGAATATAGTTCCCTGTGATATACAGCAGGACCTTGTTGTTTATCAAAGACTCTCTTCTTGACCAAACTTGTCAGGCTCCTCTGACCGCTCTTTTCAATGAGGCCTCAAGCTTCAGGCTTTCGTGTTCATTGCATTGCCTGGTTTTAGCAAAAATCCTGTCAAGTCGATTTAGCCAGACTCTCCACCCTCAAAATCTGATCAAATTCCTCATCTGCCACCGTTCCCCAGGTACTATCTGATCACCTTGGGCTATCTTCAGCAAGATTCCTGTTAGGTCAGTTTAGTAAGAATTACCCTACCCTCTTTAGTAATTTTCCATCCACTGACCACTCCCCTCCTTAGCTCCTTGGCTATAAATCCCCACTTCTCATGTTGTATTTGGAGTTGAGCCCAATCTCTCTCCCCTACTGCAAACTCCATTGCAGTAGCCCCTTGAAAAAAGTCTTTGTTATTCTTCTTTAGTAAGTGTCAGAAAAATGTTTTTTGCGGCCAAGGGACAGCCCTTGCAAGGCTGAGCGTTGTGGGAGAGCATCTCTGAAAGAAGTGGGATGCGTTAACTTTTTTTTTTTTTTTTTTTTTTTTTTGCGGTACGCGGGCCTCTCACTGTTGTGGCCTCTCCCACTGCGGAGCACAGGCTCCAGAGACGCACAGGCTCGGTGGCCATGGCTCACGGGCTCAGCCGCTCTGCGGCATGTGGGATCTTCCCGGACCGGGGCACGAACCTGTGTCCCCTGCATCGGCAGGCGGACTCTCAACCACAGCACCACCAGGGAAGCCCAGGATGCATTAACTTTTAAACCAAAGTAGGGAGACCAAAAATGCCAACAAGTTTATAGTAAAAATGGCAGGTGTAGAATCATGGTTTGTAAGCAAATCTGACCGGGGTATCTTCACCCTCTTTTCCATTTTCTGATTTGAGCAGAAGTCAGGCTCATTGGTAATCAGTCAACATAACTAATCAATGCTTCCCTCTGCCCTGAATTTGTGATTCAGTTATCCTAATGATGTGCCAGAAATGTTTAGTCATCTCTGACCCGCGAGCTCTCAGAAAGTAAATATAAAGCCAAATGGATTGTTAGGCTGTGTCCCTGGCCTTGAATGAGTCTAATGAGTAAGGAGGTGTCATGGAAGAATGTAGTTTTGCCTTCCCAGCATCAATCCCTCCTTCTTCTGATAACAGCATCCTGACTCCCCTGCTCTGTCCTGACTCCCAAGAGGGAGTATAGGGAGATTGGCTTGGCCAATCAGAAATACTCAGCATTAGTCCCAGGACTGAAAACATTTGGGAAATTATTGGGAAATACATATTTTTTCCCGGGTTTGCTAGCCTGGAAAGGAAAGACTTGGGCTAATATTTGTTTATTTCACCACTTAAGCACCTAGATCCAGCCAGGCCTGAAGATCTCTAAACTTTTCAGTTAGGTCATTCAATGGTATTTGTGTGTGTGTGTGTTTTAATATTAAGTTTATCACTTGGAAACAAACAAAAATGTCTAGTATAAAGGTGTTCTACCATGTCTAATCATGTAGTGATACCAATGACTTTTTGTTTGATAGTAAAGGTGTTTTGTTTGCTTTTTGATTAACCACATAATATAACATAGACACAGAGTAAGAAGAAAAACACAAGACAGCAAAATGACAAAGACAGCCACATTTGTACCCCAGCTGACACTTTCCCTGTTCCATCCGTCTCTGTTTCCAGGCTCCGTTTTTGTAGTCACCCGATATTATCAGGATGCTGGGTTATGTACCATTCATAACTTTGAAGCATAGGAATATACCACCTATTTTAAATAAATTAACAAAATTAAATAACTAAGGACCCAGGACCTGAATGTATTTTTGTCAAATACAAATGATTTGCATATTAAGAAGCACCTTGAAAGAAGGCAATGCAAAACCCAATGGAATAAACTAATAATGGTGGAACTTCAGGTGTTCGTCTAATACAATGAACTGAATGTTTATGTCCCCCCAAATTCATATGTTGAGATCCTAACTCCTGGTGTGATAGTATCAGGAGATGAGGCCTTTGGGAAATGATTAGGTCATGAGGGTGGAGCCCTCATTAATGGGATTGGTGCTGTCATAAAAAAGACCCCCACAAAGCTCCCTTTCCATTATCCATCATGTGAAGATACAGCAAGAAGACACCATCTATGAACCAGGAAGCAAGTCCTCACCAGACACCGAATCTGCTGGCACCTTAATTTTGGACTCCCCAGCCTCCAGAACTGTAAGAAAGAAACGTTTGTTGTTTAAGCCCCCCAGGCTATGGTATTTTTGTTATAGCAGCCCAAACAGACTAAGACATCTCATATAGAATTATTGCGCACCTACCATGTGCCAGACAAGATGCTATGACACAAAAATATACAAGTGTTCTCTTCTCTCAAAGAATTTACAACCTCAGGAAGAGATAAGTAATGAAACTGTTACACAGCAGAAAGGTAAGTAATAAAATGAAAACATTTCTTGGACACCTAACCTCTGGGGAGGGAGCCAGCCACCAGGAGAGGCTTCCTCTGGGCGCAGCACATTATTTCTAGCCCTAGCACAGTGTCTATCACAAAGTGATTGCTCTGTAAATATTTCCTATGCAATGAACAAGCTGGGATGACACCTGGGCCTTTACGGACCTTGGATCTGTCTCCTTGGATGCTGCCCCTGCAGCTCTCTCCAAAGGGCACTGGATCAGCCTGAGAGGGGCTGCCAACATGTAGCTTAGCTTACTCAGCTGCGGTCTCTCCCTGGATCATTCACATCCTATTTTCAGGGCAGTAGGCTCCTGACTCCTAGCAATTAGTCAGGGAGTTTTGCACAAGATAAACAAACACAGGATTGCCTTAGGGCAAAACTCAGGTTCTATATGTTATAGTCTAGGATTTTTGAAGGCTTGAAGAGTGAAGACTGGGAGCTGGGGTGTGCTCTGGGCCTGGCTGCAGCTATCCTAGAACAATTCCAGAGGAAGCTGAGAAGGTAGAGGCATCGACCAGTGACCCCCTAATTGTGTTGATCAAAGTGAATGAATTACGGTGAAAAGCCAACTCCGTGGGCTGGAGGACCCAGTGCTGATCTACCTGGCAGCACACATATGTCCAAGACCTCAGCCCACACATTATAAAGGGTGTGCTTGAGCCCTATCCACCGAGCAGAGAAGGGAAGAAATGGAGTAAGGAAGAGCGGACAACAGCTTAGAGAGGTGAGAAAGCAGAAAACGCTCACGGAACTGGAGAGTAGCTTCAGGTATATAAGTACTGTGTGTGTGTGTCTGTGTCCATGTGTCTTCACTCTTCATGCCCCCGTCAGGGCAGAATTCCCATTAGGCACAGCGGGCACAATACCTAGGGCCCATGACTCTTTAAGTATCTTGTTGTTGTTGTTTGTTTGTTTGTTTTTTTGCAGTACGCGGGCCTCTCACTGTTGTGGCCTCTCCCGTTGCGGAGCACAGGCTCCGGACGCGCAGGCCCAGCGGCCATGGCTCACGGGCCCAGCCGCTCCGCGCCATGTGGGATCTTCCCGGACCGGGGCACGAACCCGTGTCCCCTGCATCGGCAGGCGGACTCTCAACCACTGTGCCACCAGGGAAGCCATAAGTATCTTTTTCTCTTTTTTTGGCTGTGCTGCACGGCTTGCGGGATCTTAGTTCCCCAACCAGGGATCAGGGATTGATTCTGGGCCCTGGCAGTGAAAACACCCAGTCCTAACCACTGGACAGCCAGGGAATTCCTAAGTATCATTTTTTAATTTTATTTTAAAATCAGAAGAAACAAATGAATATGACAACAATGATTCCAGCCTGGGTTTTATTCACCTCTATACCAACACAGCTATAAAATATTATTTTTGTATTTTTTTATGGAGAAAGAGGCCCATGATGGCAAAAGTGCCTAGAACCCATAAGGTGGTAAGGTGCCCACGGCCCCAGTATCTAGAACACCACACGAGTTGGCAAAACTCAATAAACTGCTGAATGAAGGAGTGAACTGTAAGTGGTCCTGTTTGACTGGAAAGCAGGACATGTGTTGGACAGACAAGAACTAGTGGATGACCTTGACTGCTGGTTCAAAAGCTTGGACATGATCTTACGGGATACAGGGAGTCCTGAGACGTGAGTGACAGTCCAGCTGGAGCTTACAAAGCCTCCTTTGGCCGTTCTGGAGGCAGGTAGAGACTGGAGGCAGGGCCAGGACTGAGGTGGAAGCAAGGAGGACGCTCAAGGAGCAGGACGCCCTTTTGATAAAGCATCACTTCTGGCCAGTGTTTCCCAAAGTGCAGCACCCAAACCTCTGCCAGCACTTGGACAATTTGGGGTAGCAAGTTCCCATGGCATCAGACAACCTCCCTCTTCACTCATCTCCCAGGGCTGCTTGTTCCATCAAGGGAAAAGTCTGTTTGGTGAAAGTCTATTTTTAAACCCTCTCTAACCCTGGCTCATATCCCTTTGTAACAGTGGGAACAGGACCAAGGTCTTCGGGGGCAACTGTATCTGGTTATTACTTGATAATGTTATTTCTGTTTTCATCGTATTTATTTGCCAAGTTGTCTTCTGTTTATACCAAGCAATCCAGGATTTTCCATTTATCATAGTGAGATCAAGTTTCTTGCTAAAAGAATTATCTGAATAAATAAAAGGGCAAGTCAATTAAAAGTAACAGGAAAGCAGTTATGGAGTCTGTAGACAAATATGACTAAAATAGACACCAAGGTGGTACTCAAACGTCTGGAGTTTGGGGTACGTTTTTCTGTGCAAAAGGCGAAACCTGATATATTGTCCTATGTTTTCTCTCGTTCTCCACCCCACCAATTGTTCCAGAAATGCTTTTTCTGCAGACGGACTTGCAGGCCTTGGAGCAGAAAGAAGGCACTCCCAGGGAGGCCCCTGGCACACACTCAAGATTCGGGAAGAGGAAGATTTGCCCTCCTGTTTCCACCTCTTCTCTCCTCTCTAGATGACAGCAGACATCCGAGACCAGGACAGTGTCAAGAACTGCAGAGGGTCAGAGATTTTAGCCCTCTTGCATGCTAACAAGTTAGTCAACCATAGTTTTGTGGATATTGGTAAAAGACATGAGAGTCCTGCCTCAGAAAAAAAGGACAGTTTATTCCTCACAGAAGTAGCCAGAGTATGAACATTTTTCGTGCTGGTTCCCCCAACCCAAATTCTGACAGGGCATCATGAAGAGGGTCAGGTTACAGCTGCACACACAGTGGGTTGCAATATAGGAGAGGACCCCCTAGCTTAGGGAGCCTGAACCTATTATAACAGGCAGTAAGCAAGCCAGCCCTTTGCTCCAGAGAGAGGCATTATCTTAATTATGTTGGACAGTAAGCATGCCTGCCCTTTGACCTGAGGGGACATACCGTCTCTATCTTCATTACACAAACATGCTTGAAAAGTCCAGAGCAAAAGGCAGTTACTGCCTTCTTCATAAGGTATGAAAAAGAGGCCCGTGGAGAACAGCCTCCCAACAGCCAGCAGCTCGTACTTCATCAGAGCCTTAGCTACCCTCCAAAGCCGGCCCTGTGTAGTAGGCATATTGGAGTTTGTAGCCAGACACGCATTAACATTTATTGAAAACTTCTCAGGCCCTTCAGATGCATTGTCTCATGGCAATAGCTCCTTGAGGTGGCTATTATTCCCATTTTATAGATGAAGAAGCTAAGGTAAATAAGGTGTCCAAGATCGCTCAGTTAGAAGTGGGAGAGCGGGATTCTAACACAGCCCGGTCTGACTTCAGCTTACTGATATCCCTGCTATACAAACATTTATTTCCCAAATAAAGTTAGATGGAATATTTATGCTTGCTTTTTACCCACTACACTCTCCTGCACTGCATTTTTCAAAGGCAAGACTAGTCCAGGGAAAGGCTTTCCTACATTCCAGCTGGGCCCTGGGCCAGCTCCAGTGGTGATCTAGTGGTCTACCTCATCTCCTTATGGATCCTGGCTCCTTGAAAGTCAAGGTTCCAGCAGAGCCACAGCCTCTGTTACCACCCCTGGAGCCAGGGATGGTTTTACTTTGGCTCAAGATCGAGGAAAAGACCTGGGTGGGAGCTGGGCATGAGGGTCACAACTGGGGGCAGGCAGAGACACTGGGGTGCACGGTTGCCTAGCATCTGAGTGAATAACTGAGGCTGATTCAATGAGTCATAAATAAAAATGCCTAAATGAGGGAAGAAGGACTAAGATTCATGATGACAAAGCTTCACTCAATCACTAAATACTAATTATGATCCTTTGTTAACCTAATATTCATTTTCTTTCCTGGCAATATCAGCTCCACTTCACAGATGGTGAAATTGCTTCCCTGAAACAGAGCCTGAGATGATACAGCAAGCTGGTGATAAAACAAGTAGTAGAACCCAGGTCTCCCACCTCCCACTGCAAGCTCTTTCCAACAGGCTGCGCTGCCTGTCAGAGCCCTGAATGCAAACCACTGATGGCAAGAAGCGCGGCTAAAAATCAATGGCAACAGGTTATATGAGCTACACCTCCATCATTTCACCTCTCAAGTGATCCATGCATCAGCCCTCTTGGGTCCTGCGCAGCCCTGCAGTGGCTTCTCCATCCCATGCTTTTATCCCCAGAACTCGCCATCACCTTATATACCATCTTCAGCTAAAGACAGAAGAAGATGTTGAGGGTGGGGAAAGTCAGTTCTAGGAGGTGAGCAGGAAAAGCACAGTAAACAAGGGTAAGGTTGTGATGATTTTTAAGCCGTTGCCTTCTCCTTAGTAAGAGTTTCTAGAGATTTGGTCATCCTCCCCTCCCCGGTACTGGGAGGGAGACACCCTTACAAATAGAGATTTTTCCCTTGCAAATGTAAATATTTGTTACAAAAGGGTAACTCCTACTTGGTTTTCAGAGTTTTTCCCATGGCTGCTGCTTCTTAGAAACTAACCAGCTTAAAATAGTTAAGATGACAAAGAGACATATTTTGGGGTGGCAAATTCTGCTCCCCTACATGATCATATTTCTGCCTTATTTCCTAGTTTTAGATGGTTCTCCCTAGCAAGTCTTACCCTTCATATTATTATTGTTGTTTTTGTAGATGGTGATGAGGCCCTGTTCCTTGGTCCTCTCAAGCAGTTAAAACCAAGCAGGACCCTGTGGGCTCCTGGACACAGAAGACATTCTGTCCCCCACTTCTTGTTTATAGGGAACAGCCTCCATGACCTTCGTTGAGTTCCAAAGGGCAGATTCAAACAGTTGCTAATCAAGGGAGAAGCAGCCAGGAAACCACCTGAGGTAAGATTAAGGCGACCAGAGAAGCTCATCAAGATTAGGAGATGGGGCTTCCCTGGTGGCGCACTGGTTGAGAGTCTGCCTGCCGATGCAGGGGACACGGGATCGTGCCCCGGTCCGGGAAGATCCCACATGCCGCGGAGCGGCTGGGCCCGTGAGCCATGGCCGCTGAGTCTGTGCGTCCGGAGCCTGTGCTCCGCAACGGGAGAGGCCACAGCAGTGAGAGGCCCGAGTACCGCAAAAAAAAAAAGAAGATTAGGAGATGGACCACCTGAGACAAGATTAAAGGAGTGCAGACCCTGCACACACCCTAGTCTTACCAGCAACCCCAACCTTCAACCGCTGCTATAAAACTCCTCATCAAATCCTCCTGGGTTGGGACACACAGTTTCTGGGGCAGGAGTCCGCTTTGTCCCCCTTTGCCTGGCAAAGCAATAAAGTTATTCTTTTCTACTTCACCCAGAACTCTGTCTCCAAGATTTGATTCACCACTGGTGCACAGAGGCCAAACTTTTGGCATCAGAATCCCCAACTATCCCTATCCTTGGCCTTTTCTGTGGTCTCTTTTCCCTGCTGCTACCAAGTCTGTTCAGGATCAAGATGTTGAACTATCACCCCAGTGTCACTGAAAAATTAATTAATAGTCAATTTAAGGGCTTCCCTGGTGGCACAGTGGTTAAGGATCTGCCTGCCAACGCAGGGGACATGGGTTCGAGCCCTGGTCCGGGAAGATCCCACATGTCGCGGAGCAACTAAGCCCGTGCGCCACAACTACTGAGTCTGCGCTCTAGAGCCCATGAACCAGAACTACTGAAGCCCGCGCACCTAGAGTCCATGCTCTGCAACAAGAGAAGCCACCGCAATTAGAAGCCCGCGCACTGCAACGAAGAGTAGGCCCCGCTCACTGCAACTTGGGAAAGCCCGTGTGCAGCAACAAAGACCCAACGCAGCCAAAAATAAATAAAAATATAATAAATAAATTTTTAAATAGTCAATTTAAGAAAGAAATAGAAATTTTTATTAGAGCCAATCTGAGGATTATAACCTGGGAGACAGTCTTTCAGAAAGCTCTGAGGACTGTTCTGCCTATTAGAGGTCAAAGCACAGTTATATACATTTTTGAGATAAAGGGTTATACGTTAAATGACATATTGATGGTTTACACAATCCAGATCCGCATGTGCAAAGCAAGTAATGAGTCATCTTGACCCCTTACAAGATTAGGAAGGAATGTTATTGATAGGGACAGAGTAAAGGGACAAAGAAGGTAAATAGTTAATCCCACTAGGGGATTGTAAGTAAAGAAAAAAAACAATGGGAGACACCTGTAAGTTAATGATCACTCGAGAAAGCATGTTTGCTTAACCACAAAACCAAGCAGGCTTGCTTAGCAACAAAACCATGCAACAGAAGCATGAGACGTGCCCCAAAAACAATAAAACAATTGTGGCACACAATTGAGACCCACATGCTGCCCAGTGAGCTCAGTAGTTAATGACCCCTAGGACACGCTCTCTGCACACATTAAAAAAATAATAATAATTTATGGAAGGGTGACATTTCAAAGTGAAAGACCCTCATTGTACTGAGACCTGAAATAATTTTTCCATGACAGTCCCAGCTTGACCGTGTAGAGACAAGAGAACTCCCCCACCTGACATGGAGGAGGAACTGATGATGGAAGTGTGACATCTACTCAAGAATGAGGAAGAAGGTGGTCTTCTCCCCCTCCCCACTTTTCCTTTGATTATAAAACTGTGGCCCACTAAGTTCTTGGGGCATGGCATCCTCTGGCCCTCCCACTTGTAAGCCTCATAAGCATCCTATTCTAATAAATCACTTTGCTTCTCGCTGAATTCTTCCTGCACTGAGACATAAAGAACTGGAGCTCCTTGGAGCCCCCTGAAATGCCACTTAGTGGTTTCATTATCTCCTAGGGAGGTCTGGTAAATGCAGGAGACCCAATGGGCAGAGAAAAATTTTATGTTTAAATTCTTCTTGCCTTGCCATACGATATGAATTTTATTTCATCCTCAGGCAATAAGTCTGATGCTTGGTCAGGAGCTGGAGATGGTGAGAGCTTCCTATCAGCTTTCAAGGATGAGACTCCTGATGCAAACAGACAGCAGGATACTTAGGTTCCAGGTAACTTCACTCTCCTCTTTTGCCACTCTTGTATTTAAAATGTCTTCTTCTCACTGTCTTTCTTTATTAACCTCAGTTTCTGTTGGAAATTCAAATGCCTCCAAGGAAAGTCATGGTGTTCAGAGGCAAATGAGCAGAAAATCTGCTTCTGGCTAATTGGGAAATGTACCATGAGCAAAAAGTCTTCTATTCAAAGGGGCCCCTGTGGTCCTGCCCTTGTTTTCTGGGGAGGAGACTAAAGATGAAGTTGTGGGGGGAAATTGCTTACATGTCTCTATTTCTCCCCTTGTTGATGTTCACATATTTTCCCTTGTAATTAATTTCCCCAGAATAATTTGAACCAACATGGTAAAACATTCATAACGTAATCCTGGTCCTTTGTTTCAGAAAAATGGGCCTTTAGACAGGGAAATAATAACTTTTAAAATATCTTGAAATAATGTCTTATAATAAGGACAGACACTCGCCTGTGTACAGAAGAAACTCCAAATAATGGTGTCTTATAAGAGCAAAGACAATAATATATTTCTCCTTCTCCCCCCAAAATGCAAGTAGTTTTGGTGATTCTGCTTTGCAAAGCTGTCAGGAGCCCAGGAGCCTTTCACTTTATGGTGTTTTCATCTCTAAGATGTTGTCCTTGTTCCCATGGTCCAAGGTCCACATTCCAACCAGTAGAGAGGGGAAAATGACAAAAGGAAGGACCACACATTACATTATAAAGCATAACTTAGAAGCTGTCCACAACACTTCCTCTCACGGCCCTTTGGACAAAATGCAGTCTTATGGACATACTTTATTACAAAGGAGGCTAGGAAATGTAGTTTTCATACTGGGAAGACTGTACAGAAAAAAAAAAAAAAACTTCTGGATCTCTTAATAGAGAAAAGAAGAATGGCTTTTAGAGAATGGAAAGCAGTTTATACCATCGCTAGATAGCCAAGTATTTGACAATTTACAGACCTGATCGATGATTTTACTGATTTTTTGGTCAGAGGCTCATTTAAGAGACATTTATCCAAGACAAAGTTATTAAATACTTGGAATTCTTTCCATTGAATTATGTAACAAGTGAAAAAGGTGAGTTCCTTTTGTGGATATATATGTGTGTGGGTGGACATATATGTTTATCTGTTTAAATATATATATTTATTTGCCCCGGAAATTTCTTCAAGGATACTCAGAAGACTATTATAAATAATTAACTTTGAAGAGTAGAACAGGTTGTGAAGAGGAGGGAGGCTTTACATTTCATTTTATTCCTTTCTGTATTGTTAAATACACTTACCATGTACATATATAATAATGAGAGCTAGTTAATAAAAATAAGGGAGATTCTGCCTTTGATTCAAAAGCATACAATTTAAAGCTGGAAAGGAATTTAGAGGAAATTCAAGTCAAGATATACTATCAAATAAGAAAGAAAAAAAAGATAGTTGAAGATTCCTTTGACTACTACGATCTTGTTTGGCTTTTTTAAATTATATATAATGATGTAATAAAAAATCCACATTTTAAGGCAACACAAGAAAAATTTAAACATTAAACTTTTTCTCTGCCCTTTGGCCTCTTCCCCCCCCCCCAGTGTGCACTGTGCATCTGCATCATGCATTAACCAAGCCTCACCAATGGCAAAAATACCTGATCAACCATAAAGATCATTTTTTCTTCTTCTGGCACCAGTTATCCTTAGAAGATAACATTCCTTTCTCAACCCTGTAAGGGGTCACGAGGACCCGCCACTTGCCTTATATGTGCAGACATCTTTGGTGAACTTTATGTACAATGCTAATACATCATTTCCCTTAAAGACAGTGATTGGTGCAGAACAGACTGGTCAGACAACCTGGGGAGATACTGGGCCACACGAAATGGAAGTTCTTAGCTTAAATACTTATGACCTTATTAATGTTACTAGCTGTATTACTTGTATTCTGCCTATTTTACAAGACCATTGTTTCTTGCATTACCAAATGTGTGACTGAGTCTTAGATAAAATTAGTGATGATTAAGCAACTTGAAAGATCAATGACTGTAATGGTGTAACTCTAGATATGGGAAGAAGCAACAAGAGGGAACTATTTCCTGGACCATAACAGACTAGGAAGACAGGTGGTCCAGAGGTTTTGGCTACTGTTAACAGGGTCTAGTCCTGTAACAACACATTGAGTGACCTATCGACAAAATCCTCCCTGACCTGGGGATGAGTATTCTTAGCATTACAGGACAAACTGGTCCCTAAATGCCTCCCAAACCTTTATAAAAATTAAGACCAAGGGGCTTCCCTGGTGGCACAGTGGTTGAGAGTCCGCCTGCCGATGCAGGGGACACGGGTTCATGCCCCGGTCCAGGAAGATCCCACATGCCGCGGAGCGGCTGGGCCCATGAGCCATGGCCGCTGAGCCTGTGCGTACGGAGCCTGTGCTCCGCAACAGGAGAGGCCACAACAGTGAGAGGCCCGCGTACCAAAAAAAAAAAAAAAAATTAAGGCCAAAAGGGAATGGTTTGTAAAATAATGTTGCCCACTATCCAGTTCGACACGAGTCAAGTTAGTAGCCACTGCACTCACTGACCTACAATAACACCCTGAAAGGAATTCAGGGCAAAAGTCAGGATGAGGCACTTCGTGCTCTAGGAAAACTGGCAGAACTGGCCCTCAGATCGTCAGATATTTTCAGGAGAAAATATTTTGAATCCAGTTTCTCACATCTTCTCGTACTTAGAAAAGCACTAAAGCCATGAACTAAGCTATCTGTTCCTTGTGAATAGCAGTAACCTTTTACCAAGATGTGTGCTTGACTGCACGTAGCCCTTTGCCAAAATCACATATATACTGGCCTCTTCGTTTACCTCTTCAGAACAGTCCTCAGAGCTTTCTAAAAGACTGTCTCCCGGGTTATAACCCTCAGGTTGGCTTAAATAAAATTTTCCACTTCTTTCTTAGATTGAATATTAATTTTTTCATTGGCAATAGGATATAAATATACACATGTAGGTGTGTATATGGATAGACAGAGCTACATAAAAAAAGAAACAAATTGGAGAAGTACACATCATATTGTGAACTACATTTATCTCTAGAGATTAGGGATGTGAAGGAGTTTCACTTTCTATTTTATTTATTTGTGGAGTGATTTTATTATTATGTTGACTCATTTGACTCCTTTTTTAGCAGAAAAAAAAAACCAGATAAAAATGGAAAGATTCTGCTGGGGAGGAAGACATTTTCCTCTACCCTCCAGGTTCTTTTGGCTGTTCTAAGAATTAAACTGACATGAGACAGATTAACAGGAGAAAATCAAACAAAAATTTAATAACACGTATACATGGGAGAGACCCAGGAAAACTGAGTAACTCTTCCAAATAGCCAAAACCCTCACCTTAAACACCAACCTCAGCTAAAGACAAGAGGATGTTAAAGGTAGGAGGCACAGTTCTGGGAGGTGACCAGGAAAAGCACAATAAACAAGGGTAAGGGTGTTATGCAAATTCAAGTCCTCGCCTTCTCCACTGATAAGAGTTTCTAGAGATTTGGTCATCCTCCTCTTCCAGGTACAGAGAGGGAGACACCCTTACAATTGGAAATTGCCCTTGCAAATGTAAATGTTTCTAACAAAAGGGTAACTCCTACTTGGTTTTCAGAATTTTTCCCATGGCTGCTATTTCTTAGAAAATAATCAGCTTAAAATAAGTAATATGCCAAAGAGATATATTTTGGGGTGGCAAATTCTGCTCCTCTAACAATTCCAAGGAGTTTTAAAATTCCTTCTGCCATAGCTCTACCATCCAGGCTCTGATTAATTCTAGTGAAGGAGAATTCATTTATTCATTACAGAAAAATATATGAAATATGGCCCACTGTGCTGTGCCCTAGGAATACAAAGATGAAATAAATCTAGAAAGGTCTTCATATTGGAGCCCCAAGTAGTGAAATGAGGGTAAGGATGGAAGAGGAGAGAAGCAGATTATAGGAGAGGGTGAAACTGAGCAGGAACCTGTGTGGCGCTCCTGGTACAAAAGCCTTTCTGTGTCCCCCGTTTCTAGTTTGTAGGGAAAAGGCTTCAGCCTCCTAGACCTTCCCTGAGGAACAGAGAGCAGGTCCAAACAATTTGCTTATCAGGGAAGGGAGGGAAAGCAGAAACAAAGGAGGAGCAGTCAAGAAAGAATAGTGCAGCCATGGGGCCTGTTTTCTCCTCAAGGAATATATATAACAATATATCTTTGAGTTCTTTTACAGGAACTAACGCCCCCACCCAGGTGGAGGATGGTAATTTCAGGCTGAGCACACGATTTCTGAAACACCACCCTGTTACCTTAACATCAAGCCATCAGAAGAAAGCCACACGCTCTGCAGCCCTCACTCTACATTTTGCCTATAAAACTTCTCTCTGAAAACCATCAGGGAGTTTGGGTCTTTTGAGCCCAAGCCACCTGTTCCCCATGTGTGGCCCTGCAATAAATCTCTGTCTGCTCCAAACTCTGACATTTCAGCTTGTTTGGCCTCACTGTACACATGAACTTGCATTTGGCAATAAGGGAAGAGGAGAACATTGTTAGGATGGATCATGCCAGTCTTGTTCATGGTTGCGAAACCATGCAACTCAGATTGGGACTTGAACCCACAGTCTTTTAACAGAGATCACACACCTGGTCTCAGGACTTAATGAAGCTCAGGTTCTTGATGTCTAGTTGCAGAGAGAATTCAGTGAGAGACAAAGTGATAGGTAAGCAGTGGATTTATTTAGTGAGAAACACACTCCCCAGACAGAGTGTGGGCCATCTCACACACTGGTGAGAGGCACCAAGGTACAGGGGTGTCAGTTTTTATAGGGGTGAGTAATTTCATAGGCTAATGGGTGGGAGGCGTATTCAGCTATATTGGGGAAGGAGTGGGGATTTCCAGGAATTGGGCAACTGCCCACTTGTTGACCTTTTATGGTCGGCCTTGGAACTGTCATGGCACCTGAGGGTATGTCATTTAGTGTGCTGATGTGTTACAGTGAGCCTATACTGAGACTCAATGTCTAGTGGAAGTCGATTTGTCCACCATCTTGGACCTAGTTGGTTCTAACCAGTTTATGCCATTTCCTCAGGCTATGTCATTCTTTTAGAGGTTGTGCCCTGCCCCCTTCCCTGCTGTTTCACTGGTAGCCCCAGCTCCTAGACTAGTGGTGATGCCAAAACTGGCCTCTGTACACTGACATCAAATTAAATCTCAGAGACAGAGTTTTGGGTGAAGCAGAAAAGAAGAGCTTTATTGCTTTGCCAGGCAAAGGGGCCACAGCAGGATAATGCCCTCAAAACTGTGTGTCCTGACCTGGAGGGGGTAGTGAGGAGTTCTATAGTAATGGTTCAAAGAGGAGGGTGTGATCAGCTCATGGACTTTCTTCTGATTGGTTGGTGGTGAGGTAAGTGTGAGTCAGCATCATCAACCTTCTGGTTCCAATAGGTCTGGGGTCTACGTGCTTGTGGGCAGCATATAGTTAACTTCTCCCACGTGGTGGGGGTTTCAGTACCTGCAAAACAACTCAAGGATATTATGTGTATCCCTTGAGGGGGAACCAGGACCCTGCCCCAAGGCTGCACTATTGTTTCTCACCTCCCTTCCCTGATTAGCAACTGTTTGAACCTGTTGGTTGGAACGCAGGGAAGGTCATGGAGTCTGGATGAAGCCTATTTCCTGTAATCAAGAATGGGGGGGTACACAGAAAGTCTTTTGTGCCCAGGAGCCCCACAGGGTACTTCTCAGTTTCAGCGGATGGCACAGAAAAATGCTCAGTAAATATCTGTGGAGCAGATGAGTAGCAGAGGAGGAAGAAATGGCAAACAATCTGACTTGTCAGATGGAACAGTCCTATCAGCAGTGTAATTAAGATTCAGAGATAGGATGAAATAAGGCAGTTGTGATGGTCCATTGGTGGTGGGGTACAGGGAGTGCAGAACTGGATCTCTGAAAAAGGGAATTAAAAGAGCGTAATCCTTAGTTTACCCTTTCTTCTGTGACGTCTTCCTCCTGTACCTTCCACTCATTGGCATTTTGTTATATAAATGAAGGTGTTGTGCTGGTGTGATGATTAGAAAGTTCGTGATAATTATAATCGCTTCCTTTGGTTCTCCTGCCATTAGTCTACACATATTTCGTTTGGTATACATTTTATTCAGTTATACTGAGCTGGCTTTGATGATGGAAAAATACAAAAGAGTTCACTCTTAATTATAACAGAATATTTACATAATTCCCAAGCAGTCCCAAATTTAGTTCATACTTTCATAGTGAACCTCAAAGGGTGATTTTGAGTTTCCTTTTAATGTTCTTTACTAATGCAATTTCTTTACAGTGAAATTGTGTTACCTTTATAATAATACTTTCTGGGGGAAAAATAGACCAAAAATAAGTAAAACAACAATAAATTTTATTTCTTCTAATCATCCTAAAATTTTAGGGGCATTGAAAATTACCTGTCTTACAGGTAATTCAAAGGGGCTAGTGTGGGGGTGGGAGAGGGGAGAATTTTCCAGGCTGTTGAAATGAAAAGAGATCATTTCTCCCTTCCCCTTGCCAGAACAGTGCCAGAAGAAACTTAGTGGTTGTAAATCCTCTCCCTAACCTTTTGTTGCGTCTATAATCTCTGGAGGGAACTAAGCCTCTGGCCAGTTTTACAACCCAGAAATATTTTTCAAAGGTCTGGGATTTTTCCCTTTTGAAATGTAAACTTCTGAAAAGATAATATCCCAGCGTCCCTGTCACTGAGGGCACCTTATCTCGGAGCTAGCAGGAGGGGATAGAGAAGTTTAACTTTTCAGTGCACTCAGGGAAACCCAGTGCCTTCACAATCAATCCAAATAAAAGACAACTCTTCGGCCCCTCAGTATACCATCAAACTCCCATATCCTCAGTGCCATCTGGATATGGATGGGATTCTCTACTTTGAATCTAGAAGTTGGATCTTTCAGGCCAAGCCAGGGAAGCCCTGCAGCTGAGATTTCCTAAATCTGAACTGGGAGCCTTAAAGTGTAGTCTCAGCTCAAGCACTGAGAAGCAGTTGGAAAAGACCCTCAGGGATTAGCTCTCAAAGCTCTTGCATTTCATCCTCCATAAAGGGGAACTGGTTAATCCTTTCCATTTAAATTACCCTGAGATTCATTCAGCCTTTGCTGGGCAGCCTGTCTCCTGTCTGCTATCTTTTCCTCCCACTTCAAGGAGACAATGGATCAAATCCTCAACCAACATGAATATCCTACAAACCTCTGCCAAGAATTTGATTAATGTCTGCCCCAAAGCACCACAGACAACTGATGCAAAAAGTATGCCTCGGAGCGTTTGAGCAACTCTAACATATCCCCCTACTCTGGAAAATGGCTTTTTGAATACACTGAGTAAACGAGGGCTTTATGCCAAAACAAGATGGCAGATCTCTTTCTTGTCCAAAACGCTAGATGGAAATTATTGGCCAAATGACTCAAAAAGAAAAAGTGAAGTGTAGCATCATTCAGGCCATGACTGCTAAGCTGGTACTTGGTGATAAGTGAGCTGGTTAATGGTGTTATAAATATACATCGTGTTTCTGGAAAATTCAATCTAGGAGAAAAACAAATACAAAAAAAACCACATAGTTTCTTAATTTTTTTAATCTCTTATCTCAGTTTAGTGGTCTTTGTAAATAAAGAATATAAGGTGGCCAAAGGAATAAACTCTAATGTAAAGAGTGAGGTAAGATGCATCTTAACCAAAGAGGAAGACTCAGAGTTGTCCTGGGATGGGGACCAGACCGGGCCTTGGATGTCATTGGACAGTGATATCTGGAAAAATGTCAAAGAAATACCAGGTCTATAAGATTCAGAGTTAACTAGATTTGGCCAGCATGTATGCACTCAACAAATATTTATTAAGCATGTGCTTGGTGCTGGTGCAAAACCAGATATGATACTTTTCCTCAAGGAGCATATTGTCAAATAAAGAAGACAGATATTTAACAGACACACAAAAACAAACGTTTCACCTCATATGTACTGAATGAAAGGGTCTCAGATAGGTGGTTTTAACCCAGAGGGAGCAGAGGAGGCTCCCCTGATGAAATGATGCTTAAGAAAGATGAGAGTACAGAGAGGAAGGAAGAGTGATTAGGAAGAGGGAACTGGTATGTGGGAGAGGGCCTGAGGGACAGGGGCAACTATCCGGGACAGAAGGAACATAGGCATGGGCAGAGCAGAAAGAGATGAAGGAGGAAAAGGACATTCGATTTGCATCTTAAAAAGACATCTCAAATGAGCTATAAAGCTATAAAAAGACGTGGAGGAAACTTAAAGGCTAAGTGAAAGAAGCCAATCAGAAAAGGCTACATAGGGGACTTCCCTGGTGGCACAGTAGTAAAGAATCTGCCTGCCAATGCAGGGGACACGGGTTTGAGCCCTGGTCTGGAAGATCCCATGTGCCGCGGAGCAACTAAGCCTGTGCGCCACAACTACTGGGCCTGCGCTCTAGAGCCTGCGAGCCACAACTACTGAAGCCCACCTGCCTAAAGCCCGTGCTCCGCAACAAGAGAAGCCACTGCAATGAGAAGCCCGCGTACCGCAATGAAGAGTAGCCCCTGCTCTGCAACTAGAGAAAGCCCACGCGCAGCAACAAAGACCCAACGCAGCCAAAAATAAATACATAAAATAAATTAAAACAAAAAAAAATGGGCTTCCCTGGTGGCGCAGTGGTTGAGAGTCCGCCTGCCGATGCAGGGGACACGGGTTCGTGCCCTGGTCCGGGAAGGTCCCACATGCCGCGGAGCGGCTGGGCCCGTGAGCCATGGCCGCTGAGCCTGCGCGTCCGGAGCCTGTGTTCCGCAACGGGAGAGGCCACAACAGTGAGAGGCCCGAGTACCGCAAAAAAAAAAAAAAAATACCTGGCACATAGTGAGAAATGGAGCAGCTATTATGTTGTTAATAATTAGTAAATTATTAAATACCAATAATATTAATTGATATTAATTAAGCATTAATATACTATTATTATTAACAGTAATAGTACTATCTACAAGTGTTGTCTACACTGCTTCCTTTTACTGCAGTACCCTTCCTCCACATTCTTGAATGGAATAACTCATTACTTGACCTATAAATTTCAACTCCTCTGAGTTCTCCTGGCTTCCTGGACTGCCCACCTCATAACTCTCACAGCTCTCTTGTACTTGTGCAAGGTTCTTTCTGACACCAACCAACTCTCTGGCACCAAACAGGTGACCAACAATTCAAATCAATTCTGACACTATTTAGAGTCCGTGTCAGATCCCACAAGTTAAAGGGGCTCAATCCCACAAGACTGCTCCCCTTGCAGATGACAGTCACAAATCCTGGGCCACCTGTACTTCTGACCAATTGCCTATAAATCAGAGGTGCCCATGACTCGTCCTCAGGTTTGATAATTTGCTAGAATGACTCACAGAATTTTACTTACGTTTATGGGTTTATTATAAAGGATACAACTTAGGAACAGCCAAATGGAAGAAATGCTTAGGGGAACATGTGCGAGAGGGGAGCACAGAGCTTCCAGGCCCCCTCTGGGCATGTCACCCTCCCAGCACCTTGATATGTTCCTCAACCCAGAAGCTTCCACAATCTCCAGTTTGACTGCCCTCCCTGGAGGTCTGTAGTTGAGGCTGAAAGTTCCAACCTTCTAATCACTTGGTCTTTCTGGTGACCAGCCCCATCCTCAGGCTGTCTGGGGCCCCATCCTAAGTCACCTCATTAGCATAAACTCAGGTGTGTCGGTGAGGAGTTCATTATGTATAACAAAAGACACTCCTGTCATTCAGGAAATTCCAAAGGTTTTAGGAGCTGGTGTGTGTGGGGGGGAACAACAAAAAACAAATACTTTTCTTATTATACCACAACTTATCTATTTGTTCTCTTTCCCCCTTAGATTTGGAATGCTGAAGCCATAGGTCTAGTCACTTCGAATTCCTACTGATTGGCACATGGTAAGAGTCAATACACAATGGCTGTTTCTATTAATCTTGCCATTATGTTTGTGGTTTTGTTACAGTGTAACATCTACCTCATAGAGTCACCTAGCTCATTCAGTGACATGAGCTGTGTAAAGTCATTGAATGGATGATTTAATGAATATTTTTCAGTATCCCCTCCCCTAAGTCCAGAGAAGGCAACTGTCTTGTCCAAGGCAACTTAACTCTTTAGAATATAACTCAAGTTTCCTGTTTCTGGAGTGTTCTTTCCATTCCATCCTCAAAGATACACCAGGAGCCCTTTAGCATAATTGTAACTGAGCAGGAACCTATTTGGCCTTCCTGGGACAAACCCTTCTGAAACAGGAGGGAAGGGGACAGGGCACAACCTTAGAAGAATACCATAGCCATAGAACATGACAAAAACTGGTTAGAACCAACTAGGTCCAAGATGGTGGAAGATTTGACTTCCAGTAGACCTTGAGCCTCATTATATGCTCGTTGTAATACTTTAGCATATGCTAAATGTCACACCCACCAGCGCCATGACACTTCTGAGACCGACCATCAAAGATCGAAAAGTGGGCGGTGGCCCAATTCCTGGGCACCCATCCCCAAAATAGTTGGAATAATCCTCCCATTCATTAGCATATGAAATTACGCAGCCCATAAAAACTAACCACCCCATATTTGGGGGCCTCTCGCCTTCTGAGATGGCCCACACTCTGTCTGTGGAATGTGTTTCTCTCTAAATAAATCCAATTCTTACCTATCACTTTGTCTCTCACTGAATTTTTTCTGTGATGAGACATCAAGAACCTGAGCTTCATTAAGTCCTGAGACCAGGTGTGTGATCTCAGTTAGAAGACGTGGTTCAAAGTCCCAATCTGGGTTTAGGCTGGGTTCAAGTCCCAATCTGAGTTGCATGGTTTCATTTCCACCATATCCTCTGCTGTATCTCCTCTCTGAAGTACCCAGATAATAGTACCTCATGGATTTTTCCTGAATTTTTCAGATGCTAAAAACCACCACCAAATGGGAGAAATTAACTACTTGACCATGAGCACGTAGCCCCCAGACCTTCTGGCACCTAAGGATTGATAATGTTAACCTCTGTGACACCACCCTGTTACCTCAACATCAACCAATCAGAGAACTGTGCATAAGCTGATCACATACCCTGGGACGCCCCTCCCTCACCTGGCCTTTAAAAATGTTTGCTGAAAACTTTCAGGGAGTTAGGGGTTTGGGGGGGCTTGAGCCACCTGTTCTCCCTGCGTGGCCCTGCTACAAACCTTTCTCTGCTCCAAACTCTGATGTTTCAGTAATGTTTGGCCTCACTGTGTGTTGGGCACACAAACTTGCATTCAGTAACGTATTGGTGATGGAAACAAAAGAATTTCCAAGTCTAGAGACAGATCTCAACTCTGGCTTCCTGACTCCCTTTTCATATTGTCCTCCCAGGTCATCATTTCCCCATGGCTGCATAAAATAGATTGAATCAAATGGACCCCATCATCCATGCTGCTTCTCTCTGCTGGGGCCAGGAGCAGCCCCGCTGTGCGGCACCAGCTGAGGGAAGACAGACAGCAAAGCACTATGCTTCTCCTTCCCCCAAAAACAGCCGCTCAAGGTCACAGAGAGCCTTTACAGTGGGTGACTTTAAAGCTACCAGAGTAACTTTACAGTGAGAAACCTGACAAACCCTGTTTCAAGGTCAGCATCCACAGTGATAAGATGTGATAAAAATGGTACTTTACTGCTGCAGTCCTCCTCTCCCCAAGCCCAAAACCCTAGTCTAATCATGAGAGAAACACGAGATAAATCCCAACAGAGGGACATTCTACAAAATACCTGACCAGTACTTCTCAAAACTGTCATCAAAAACAAAGAAAATGTAAGAAACTGTCACAGTCAAAAGGAGCCTAAGGAGACATGACAATTAAATGCAATGTGGGATCCTGGAACAGAAAAAGGACACTATGTCAAAACTAAGGGAATCTGAATAACATATGGACTTTAATTAATAATAATGTATCAATATTAGTTCATTAGTTGTAACAAATATACCATACTAATGTAAGATACTAACAGGGAAAACTGAATGCAGGGTTTATGAGAATTCTCTGCACTATCCTCACAGTTTTTCTTTAAATCTAAAACTATTCTTAAAAAATTAATTTTATCTTAAAACAAAAAATTGACCAGTTTTCAATATCTCAAAAATATAAAGTTAATGTATAATATTTCTTAAAATATTTGCATTCAAGAAGGAGCTTCAGAATAGACCACATGAATAAAATACAGCAAAATTGATTTCTCCATAGAATAAGAAGATAATACCCAGGTATTCAATGATATGAGGGATCAAAGAAAGAACAAGCTGAGGGAAGGGAAATTATTCCAATCAGTCTCCCGCTGCAGAAACCATAAATATAAAGATGAAACTATGCCATGAGTCTCCCTTTGAAAAAGGGGAAGTGATCGATAGCATGCACCTAGTTTCACTGCCCCACTGAGATGACACCCTTCCCAGAGGGGAAAATGAGCTGCCAATGAGAAATCGTTTGGATAACTAAGAAAGACATCTTCTCAGAAACTTCCAAATCAAGTTTGACAGTTAGTCAATGTGCCAGGCAGTGGTTAAATGTCATTTCCTCTCCAGAAGATGGAGCTTTAGTCTAAAACATGAATGCAAAGACAAGTTGGCAAACAGGGTCCAGAATGATAGAGTTCAAAGAAAATGCATAAAATTGGGTCCGTATCACAGAGGGTTTCAAAAGCATTTTATTTTATTTTTAATTTTTTTAACATCTTTAATGGAGTATAATTGCTTTACAATGGTGTGTAAGTTTCTGCTTTATAACAAAATGAATCGGCTATACATATACATATATCCCCATATCTCTTCCTTCTTGCGTCTCCCTCCCTCCCACCCTCCTTATCCCACCCCTCCAGGTGGTCACAAAGCACCGAGCTGATCTCCCTGTGCTATGTGGCTGCTTCCCACTAGCTATCTGTTTTACATTTGGTAGTGTATATATGTCCATGCCACTCTCTCACTTTGTCCCAGCTTACCCTTCCCCCTCCCTGTGTCCTCAACTCCATTCTCTAGTAGGTCTGCGTCTTTATTACTGTCCTGCCCCTAGGCTCTTCATAACCATCTTTTTTTCTTTTTAGATTCCATATATATGTGTTAGCATACGGTATTTGTTTTTCTCTTTCTGACTTACTTCACTCCGTATGACAGACTCTAGGTCCAGCCACCTCACTACAAATAACTCAATTTCATTTCTTTTTATGGCTGAGTAATATTTCATTGTATATATGTGGCCACATCTTCTTTATCTGTTCATCTGTCGATGGACACTTAGGTTGCTTCCATATCCTGGCTATTGTAAATAGAGCTGCAATGAAAATTGTGGTACATGACTCTTTTTGAATTATGGTTTTCTCAGGGTATATGCCCAGTAGTGGGATTGCTGGGTCATATGGTAGTTCTATTTTTAGTTTCAAAAGCATTTTAAATCTCCTTGGAGATGAGTTCATTTGACATGATTCTCCCACCTATTATAAACATCCATTGCTTCAGCTGTTTTTAGCCAGGCAAAAAAGAAAATTTCAGTGGGAGTCCTAAAAATGATTATGTATCATCTTGTTTTAATGTGGCATTTGTCTTTCCATAAGTCCAAAGGCTGACCATAACTTGTCACGCAATTTGTATGTTGAGGGAGGTGACATATAAATTCACTGTTCTGGTAAATTTATTACACAGAAATAAATTTTGTCTAAAATATTCAGACATAAAATTCATCTCTCATGCTTTATTCTAAAACAGATCAATCGGACTTAGCCCCCATCTCAGGCACATTTTTCTCATTTCTAACCTCCATATATAAAACTGTAGGGAAGAATTCTGATGGGGATACTGTTATGGACTGAACGTTTATGTTCCCCCATACGTTGAGATCTTAACCTTAATATAAAGGTATTAAGATGTGGGAACCTTGGGTTGGGATTAGTGCCCTTATAAAAGAGCACCCCTAAGAGCACCCTTCTGCCATATGGGGACACAGCTGTTCATGGATGAGGAAGCTGACTCTTACCAGACACTGAATCTGCCTTGAACTTAGATGGACTTCCCAGCCTCCAAAACCATGAGAAATAAATGTTTGTTTTTTTAAGCCACTCAGTCTATGGTATTCTGTTTTTTTGTTTTGTTTTGTTTTGTTTTGGTTTGGTTTTGGTTTTGCAGTACGCGGGCCTCTCTCTGCTGTGGCCTCTCCTGTTGCGGAGCACAGGCACCGGACGCGCAGGCTCAGCGGCCATGGCTTACGGGCCCAGCCACTCCGTGGCACGTGGAACCCTCCGGGACTGGGGCGCGAACCCGCGTCCCCTGCATCAGCAGGCAGACCCTCAACCACTGCGCCACCAGGGAAGCCCTCTGGTATTCTGTTTTGACAACCCAAACAGACTAAGACACATATCTTGACTCAGATGCTCATCTTTGACTCATCATAATGACCATAGCAATGTCTCACAAGGAGCCAGGATAGCTCATGTGCCATCCCTATTTGTAGCCAGCAATGTGGCATAATGTTATTGGCCACTGTCTACCTTTTCCCAGGTCAAGGAATCTGAACAAAATTTACACTCTGTTAGCTGGGAAGAAGAGAGGGAGATATGTTTTTAGGCAATAAACAACGTCTGCCACAGTATATGTATCTGTTGAATGGCAGGGATATTGAATAATATCCTATGAACTGAGAAGGAACTTTGAGAGCAAAAAACCAAGCAGGCAACTCCATGAAGTACAATTATGAGGTTTATCGTGGGTAACTTACATACAGGCAGGATCAGGCAGATGACGATCCAGAGGCATTCACAGCTGCTCTCCGAGCCACCAAAAGGGGTACAAGGAGATTAACAGGGGCCAAAACTGAAGATATAATCTGACCGCTAAGGGAGAAGTACATACACAATGATGGAAATCAGGGATTTTTTTTCCTACCCCAGGGGTCTCATGATCATTAACCACCTGTGCCAGCAGACATTCTTGCAGTTTTCACATCAGATGAAGGCAAGGGTAAAAGCTGATAGGGAACTTATCTGGCTTGGGCACATTCCTTATGAGTAGGCTAAAGCTCAGTCATGCAGAAAGGGGAGGGGTAGGACTCAGGGCCTAAGATGGAGCTGACAGAATGGAGTCAGTGTGTTTCAGCCACAGTATCAGTTAGCTGTTGCTGCATAACAAACTAGTCCAAAACTCAATGACTTAAAACAATAGGTATTTGGAGTCTGTAGGTCAGCTGGGTGGTTCTGTTGGTCTTAGTGGGCTCATACATACATCAGTGTTAGGTGTGGGTTGGGTAGGTGACTCTGCTGATCTAGGCTGGGCTTTCTCACATGATAAGAGGTAGGCTGGCTGGAGGCTGAGGTGGCTTGACTAATTTCCCAACATGGTCTTTCATTCTTTATCAGGCTAACTTGGGCTTGTTCATATGACAGAGTTGGGATTCCAGGAGAAGCAGCAAAAGCTGGAAGGTCCTCTTAAGGCCTAGGCTCAAAACTGACACACCTTCAATTCTGCTACATTCCATTGGCCTGAACAAGTCATCAGGCAAGCCCAGACTGAAGGGCTGGGGAAACAATTGTTCTATCTCTTGATGGGAGGAGCTGCAGAGTCACATTGTAAGGGGTGTTGTTACAGGAAGAGATAAAGAGTTATCGTTTTTGCAATCAAGCTGCCACACATTTTTCGTATTGAGTAAACTTTGAGCATGAGTATGAGTAAACTTTGAGCATGAGTATTGAGTAAACTTTGTAAGACTAGATCATGTTTGTAAGTGTAGATGGATCACAACTGAAATGGAAAAATTGATCATACAAAAGGGAATTTCATTATCCTTGCAATCACACAACCTCACATTTTATGCAATCAGATCATTTGGACCATTGCATTTTGGTGGGGATTTTATCACATTTACACATCACAGACACACAGTATATATAAGTTGGTGATTGACTCTCCAAGGACCTCTGATAAAACCTGTTGTCCAAGCAAAGCTGTTGATTGGATGTACTACAGTAGAGGAGAGCATCATCTTAACACAGTCTTGGTAGTACCTTAAAATGGGGAAATTAGTGTTGGGGAGGAAAAACTTTTCCTCTGTCCTCTTAGGCTGTTTATCTCAGCTCTCATGAATTACACTAGCAAAAGACAAATTTAACGGGAAAAAAGTCACACAAGTTTTACTAATATTGAAGTGCATGGGAGTTCACAGAAAAGAAATGAAAACTTGGAAAAGTTGTTCAGGGGTTTATGTACCCTTCTAACAAAGGAAAGAGGGCTTGGGCTTCAAGAGACAATAAATTATGGGGAAATTACTAGAAAATATATGGAGAGAACTAATGGGAGAACGGGAGTTATTTTAGTAAGGTCTATGTATGCAAACTCATTTTGGTACAGACTCCCCACATTCAATGATAAGAGTCACTTTTCTCTTGCTAGTAGTGGGGAGAGGGGGAGGGCACCATCCTCAAAGGATAATTGTTGTCCTGCTTTCAGTCAGATAAGGGGAGGGCAGAGAACTCTTCCTGCATCTATTGACTCTTAACTGTCTTCAGGGCAAAGTAATCCTTACACCAAAGTGGCATGTTTTGGGGTGGCATATTCTGATCCCCTTTATTAGCAGAGAGTATTTATAGGACTTTAGGGCCTAGGCTGGGTGATTTTAATGTGGTTTTTGCAAGGTAGGGGACCATCTAGGATTGGGCATAGCTTATGACATAATAGCTTTGGGTAGGTGGGCCCAGTGATTCTGAAGTCTTAAGAGCAGATATTGATGACCACCTTATTTTAGCTGGTTCACAGTCTTATCTTCTAAGAGCAAGTATTTCCTGAAATCAACAGCTAACTGTTTTAGGCCTGGTTTCTCTGTTATTTAATATAAGCATGGAAACATATTCCTGGTCCCAGTATGGTTTAATTCAGACACAGGAAATTATGTCAGTTTCCGTTCTCATATATATTCAACTTGTTTTATTTATCCCCTCCTTTTCTCCAACTCCAGCTGTCTCTGGCTGAAATGTTCCATGACCTTACTTCTTAGAAGTATGAAATGATTTTGAACTGCAAACAAAGTGTGTTCAAATCCAGGCAAAACAGTCAACACAACTGAAAAAGCTAGCTCAATTCTAGGTAGGGAATTAATTGAAAGGCCTGATTTCACTATTTTTGCAAGCAGGACACAGACTCCCACACAACCTCTTTTAAAAATCACTTTATCTTCAGAAAAGCTAGTTTTCTCAACCAACGTTCAGTACATAACACTGTAAAAAGCTCTGACATTGACGGATTCCGAAGAAAATAAGGCAAGATATAAAACTTAGAATACTACTCACTGAACATATGGCTAGACGCTTTATTTAAAGGAAAGGACAAGGAATCCAGAAGGGCTATAATTAGAAAAACTTCATGCACTGCTCACAAGAACAAGTAGCTTTCCTGGGACCCAAGTGTTTAAGATAATGGCCTCTGACATTTTGAAAAACGGCCATATTGTACCAAGTGAATAAACGTGAAAAGGCACGGTCTGTGAGAAGAAAATTGTGTGATGTGACATATTTTTGGTTGTCTATTGACAGGGGTAAGATGATGGACTGTGAGTGTTCTCTTTGTTGCCATGACGATCACTTCCCTTTGTAAGATGGACAACTGCACCATGATTTGGTGACTTCAGCCAATGCCATAACAAGCTGAGGTAGGTGGAAATCAGCCTCCTTTTGCTGATATGATCAGGAAGGCCTTCTACTCCCACCCTGCTCCATTCCATTCTTCACACAGCAACAGGCACCATCACACCCCTGTATACAAAACCCATCAATGCCATCTTCCTGTAACAGCCTTAACTCCATACCTGCCCCCTGGCTCTTTCAACAATTTTACCTGGTACCAGTCTCCCCAAAACCAGTTTTTCATCTTTGGAAGGTTTTTGTCTACCTCTGCATAGCTGTTCCTTCCACTTGGAATGCTCTCCCCCCAGATCCTTGCATGGCTGACTTCTAATCCTCCCTCAGGTGGCAGAAAATCTTACCTACAGAAAAACCTTCCTTGCCACCCTGAATACCACAAATCTTCCCCCCAGCCCTGTCCCTTTTAACTCTCAGCTCCTCATTTGTTTTCATCATAATTACCCCACATTTTAAGTATATTATGTCTCTGTCCAGTCACTAATTTGCTGTCCTTCTCTCTAATAGAACATGACTCCCACGAGAATAGGGACCCTGTCAGTTTTGTTCATTGAAATATCCCCAGTGCCTGCTATATCTAAACTCAATAGATATTTGTTAAATAAAATGAACCATAAAGGTCAAGCCAGCCAAGAAATGAATGGAGAAAGGAGGGAGGAAGGAAGAAAGACATCTGATCACACTATTTGAGCACCTAGATCCAGCTGTGCCTGATTACACTAAATAGACTTTTCAATTATGTGAGTCAAAAATTCTATATGTATTGCTTACGCCAGTCTGGCTTGTGTTTCTGTCCTTTTCCATTGAAAAATCACTTCAAATATGCTTGGTGGTGGTGGTGGTGGTGGTGGTGATGGTGTATACCCTTCTATTTGAATATCTTTCTATAGACTTTGTTTTTGAAATGGCCACTACTAAATTCCTATGTGCAGGTAAGTGTTTTGTCTGGTAATACGGTCTTTCCACAGAGACTCTCTCTTTCCACAGAGAACTGGTTATTGACAACGGTCATAACTACAGATTTTTGTTAATTCTGATGTTCTCTGTACAAATACACCTATAGTCAAGAACAGGGGTTGCTGGGGGAGCGGGGGGTGGCACTCTGGTGAGGGGAGAGAACTCAGTGACCCTGTCGGCCCTGAAAACTCAGAAAGGAATACAGAACTCTTAAAAGTTCTTGGCTTTCCACGTGACCCTGGCTTTTGAAGATATATTTGAAGGGGTCCCCAATTTTATATTTTCTCAGTCCCCCCTTCTCTCAAGCCTCTTTCCTTAAAGCTGCATGAGAATTTAGTTATTTTATTTAGGGGCCAGCTGCTCTGTCCAAGGAAAATGGAAAACAAGCATGTCTCTGAGGATAACAAGTGTGGCTGGCCTTGGGTGGAAGAGAGTGGAGCAGATAAAGGTCCTTGAAAGACAGACGAATAAGTAGCCGAAAAATATCACGTGTCTGTGGGAAAGTAAGAGATCATTAAAGAACAAGATAAGTAAACACTCCGAGCCTGTGTTGCGATAGAAAACAGGACCCCTCAACCCTTGGGCAGGGAGAGGAGGAGGTGGTGGGTCTGAATGGCAAAGGGAAGAACAGCTTAGAGAGAGAAGCGGGGGGGTGGGTCAGGGAGCTGTAACCCAAGTCTGAAGCTGCTTCTTGGACCTCAGCAGCAGGGATGTGTCTTTATTCCCATCAGTTGGGAAACTGATGGAAAAGGCTGCAAAATTCATAATAAAGCTAGGACTGTGTGCCAGGTACCATTCTAAGTGTTTTTCATACATTAAACCATTTAACCCTGTCAAAGAAAACTCAGAGCTGGACAGTAAAGTGGCAAAAGCAGATTTACTCAGATCTATCACAACAGGGGGAAAGAGACTTCTGGGTGGAACCGGGTTCAATTCGGAATACAACAAGGACAAGTGGGGATTCATAGCCCAGGAGAAAGTTGAGGGTTGGGGGATGGAAAATCACTAAGAGGAAACACTGGGGATTCTGGCTAAACCAGCCTAACAGGATTCTCCCCGCAAGTGGGCCGAGCTGATCAGACTTCACCTGAGGGACGGTGGAGGCGGTGAGGAATTTGGTCAGACATTGATGGTGATCAGAGGTTGAGGGTCGGGGATTCTGGCTAAGCTGACTTGACAGGAGTCTCGCTAAAACTGGGCCATGTGAAGAAGGGCGTGGAAGCCCAAAAGCTGAGCCTTAGCTGGGAAGAGAGTTCAGAGAAGCCCGATTAAAGTTTGGTCAAGGAGAGGGCCTTTGTCAACCCTAAAACAACTCTATGAGATAGATAGTATTATTCCCTTTTACAAATGAGAACACAGGTATAGAGAGTCCGGCCAGCCATGGATTCAGCATTCCGTACTTAGGCAGCGTACTTTTCAGAGGGCACGGTGTGGTTACATTAATCTGCTGCACACGTGACTACTTCTTTCCAATCAGCGGTCACAAGATCCTTTCCTTGTACCTCAATTTCAGCTCCTGGAGAATGACTAACTACATCTTCGAGGTAATGCTCCAAGGCCTCCCGAAATGAAATCCACATTTTTCAAGTGAAGGGGATCAGGATAGGCCACCCCAAAATATACCACTTTGGCAAAAGAATCATTTTGAGCTGAAGGCATTTGCGTTCCTGAAATCCCTTATCTACCTAAAAGCAGAACCTCCTGAAAGAACACAACTGTCCAAGTCCCCTCTCCAGGAGCTGCTCTAACCTCCTGAGGTGAGACGTCATTACCCCACCCAGACAAACATTGTCACAAGACTGTCCTATCACCCATCTAGTCCTTTAAGGGCTCACTGAGCTTTTTCCAAAACATTGTTTGCTTTTCTATAAATACTCTTTCTCCCACTTCTGTTTCCCCTACTAAGTTAGGAATATAGATCTCAAATTCTAACCACCCCTTTGACCTACTTACCTCTCTCCCATGTATATGTGCAATGCACGTGCTAGCAGACTTCTCTTTGATTTCCCGTGTTAATTGGTCTTTTGTTGGTCTCCTTCAGAGGGCCCCAGCTGAAGACTCTTAGGATGGGTAGAGGGAAAAGATTTTTTTCTTCCCCTACACAATTCAGACGGTCTTAAACACACCCTCCCTCCATCCAGTCTTTTGTGCATGGTGAAGCAACAAATAATTTGACATCTGGTTCTGTTTATACAGAAGACCACTCTCGTGGTATGGTCACATTTCCTGATGTCTCCACTCTGAGGTTTGGAGCCTAAAGGGTTGGGAGAATGCATTATACTGGATAGTACGCAGTTTCTTTCTTCAGATTTTTTAATATAAATTTATTTGTTTATTTATTTATTTTTGGCTGTGTGGGCTTTCTCTAGTTGCAACGAGCCGGGGCTACTCTTCATTGCAGCGCTCGGGCTTCTCATTGTGGTGGCTTCTCTTGTTGCAGAGCACGGGCTCTAGGCACATGGGCTTCAGTAGTTGTGGCTCACGGGCTCTAGAGTGTAGGCTCACTAGTTGTGGCACACGGGCTTAGTTACTCTGCAGCATGTGGGATCTTCCCGGACCAGGGATCGAACCTGTGTCTCCTGCATTGGCAGGCAGATTCTTAACCACTGCACCACAAGGAAAGTCCCCATTTCTTCAGATTTTAATAGCATCTGGTATCCAAACTTTACAATGCCTTTGCTTTTATTTTTTGGCCGTGCCAGACAGCACGCGAGATCTTAATTCCCCAACCAGGGATTGAACCCATGCTCCCTGCAGTGGAAGCGCAGAGTCCTAACCACTGGACCACCAGGGAAGTCCCCTGCCTTTACATTTTAAACAGACTTCTCAGCAGAACGGATCTGGAGAATTGCCTTAGTTATTTCTTATGTCTAACAAGTCACACCAAAACGTAGTGGCTTAAAACAGCCATTGATGTATGGTTTTTCATGATTCTGTGAGACGGGTGGGCAATTCTTTCTGCTGGTCTCAGCTGGGGTCACTCATGTGGCTGCATTCAGCCGGGGGGTCAACCGGGCTGGATGGTCCACGATGGCCTCACTCACATGTCGGGCAATTGGTGCTACTATTGGCCGGGTCACCTTCCTTGTGTGGTTTCACACGGCCTCTCATCTGCGGGCTCCACGGGCTTCCTTACATGGTGGGCTCAGGCAGCATTCCAAGACAGCAAAGGCAGAAGCTACAAGACCCCTTGAGGCCTGGGCCCAGAAGTTGCACAACATCTCTAGAACTGAAACAGGAGGGAAGGGGGCAGGGAACAACCCTTAAAGAATGACAGAGCTGTTGAGGACACGATAAAAAGTGTTTAGAACCGATTACTCCCAAGATGGTGGAAGATTCAACTTCCAGTAGACCTTGAGCCTCACTGTGCGCTCACTGTATTCATTAGCATGTGTTAAACGAGACACATCCACAGGCGCCGCTGTGACAGCTCCAAGGCTGACCATAAAAGGCCAAAAATGGGTGGTGGCCCAATTCCTGGAAATCGCTGCCCTTTCCCCAAAATAGTTGGAATAATCCTCC